>NC_071505.1:249112091-250362091 GCF_027887155.1 Malaclemys terrapin pileata
CTTTGGGTCAGGCCCTTTTTCAATAAGTATGTTATCCAGGTATCTCCAAAGGATGCTGTGAGGATTAATCAATTCCCATGCTGCTACGTCTACACTGCTGTTTTTAGCATGCTAGCTTGAGCAGAACCAGTGTGTGTCTGTATAACTGGGCTGGGAGGCAGGGCCGCCCAGAGGATTCAGGGGGCCTGGGGCAAAGTGGGGGAGCGCACATAAAAAAAGGCGCCACTCACTGCAGCGCTTGTACTCACCGGGTGGCGCTCCAAGGCTGCGGCAACGGGTCCTTCACTCGCTCTGCGTCTTCGGATCAGCCGCTGAAATGCCGCCGAAGACCCGGAGCTACTGAAGGGCCTGCCGCTGAAGACCCGGACCACCGCCGGGTGAGTAGCCAGGGAAGGGATTCTTGGCCAGGGCTCGCAGGGCCCCTGTGGGGCCTGGGGCAAATTGCCCTACTTGCCCCCCCTCTGGGCAGCCCTGCTGGGAGGCCTACTGTTAGGGATCTCAAATGGCTTAAATTAGAGCCACCCCAAGGCTGATGGAGCAGTGAGAATGTAATTTAGTCTCCATGCCCATCAAATCCTTTAAATCTTTGCTGAGACTGCCACCATGTATGCCAGCTGTGTTGCTGGTTTGTTCACATGGAGGCTTATCCAGTTGGAACTGGAGGAAGATGACTAATTTATTTCACAAACAGCACTGAACAATCATCAGATATTAGTGACTTTTTTTGTCTGCTAATGACCTGGGCCTAAATTTGAACTGGTCATATAGAAGTGAAAGACTCTGGAAACTAGTACCACTCACCCAACAAGCACAAGCCACTTCACCTCCAAAAGTCTGTTGTTTGAGATTATAGCAAATGTATAAATTATTCAATGCAACTGTGAAGTTTTTGTCAGTAAAGCTATTTTAAATACTTCTGAATATGATGGGAACAGCCATTTCTAAATGTCAGTAGGACCAAGAGATTGTCTAGGGGGGGAAAATGGCCACAGTTTGAGTATAAAAGTTTAAGACATTATCCTGTGAAAAATCAATTATTGTAAAATGATCTGTATACGTAGTAGAATTGTGACTTGCAATTATATTATTTTACCACAGAAAAATGTTTGCAGGAAACAGTATGGCATAGTAAAACCTATTTGGAAGCAAATGTATAGTTTTAAAGCATATGGTCTATCATGCTATTTTTTAACTTGATGTTTTCAACTTCTGGGACATTGAACAGTTACCAGCAATATGTCGTGAGCAAATTTCTTTTATTTTAATGCTTGCTGTCATTTGTAGTGTAAGTCTCAATTGAAACATTAAACTTTTTATGAACTGGAAATCTTGGAAATCCTTCAGAGGCAGGCTTTTATTTATGATAGTGTAGTCAGCATTTCCATTATAGCCCCCTGTTTTCAGGGATTTATAATTTAGCTGTAAAAATTCATTCTGGACTGAAACTTGGCATATGAGGTTGAATCTGCAGTGTGATGTTTGTACTCAGTTTGAAAACAAACCTGGTAATTTCTAAGATGCAGAGCAGAAAAATAAAAATAATGATAGATGCTCTTTTTGGGGGGGAGGAGTGTGTCTGGTTTATTATTTAAACTGATGTCTGTGCCACCTTCTACAATTGATTCCATAGTAATAAATTCTATTTCTATGAAATCTTTAATCTCCACACCTGCAATTGAAATGCAAGTCTGGTAGATGTTCCCTTGGGTTGAAACACGGGAGCCATTTAACAATCCACAGTGACACTACACAACAGTTTAGAACATTCTGTGAAGAAGAATACAGTGTTCAATAGAAACTGAATGAGGATTTTAGATAGACTGCAACTACGCAAACTGCATTTTGGACCAGGCACCAGGATTATTATTAGCAGGAGTGTTGGAAGCAAGACACTAGAAGTAAGTCTTCTGCTCTACTCCGCGTTGTTTAGGCTTCAGCTGGAGTATTATGTCCAGTTCTGGGTGCCACATTTCAGGAAAGATGTAGACAAACTGGAGAAACTCTGGAGAAGAGCAACAAACATTATTAAAGTCTAGAAAACATGACCTGTGAGGGAAGATTGAAAAAATTGCGTTTGTTTAGTCTGGAGAAGAGAAGACTGAGGAGGGACATGATAACAGTTTTCAAGTACCTAAAAGGTTGTTACAAGGCAGAGGGAAAAAATTGTTCCCCTTAACCTTTGCGGATAGGACAAGAAGCAAGGGGCTTAAATTGCAGCAAGGATGGTTTACATTGGACATTAGGAATTTTTTCCTGTCAGTGTGGTTAAGCACTAGAATAAATTGCTTAGGGATATTGCAGAATCTGCATCATTGGTGATTTTTAAGACTAGGCTAGACAAACACCTGTCAGGGATGGTCTATATAATACTTAGTCCTGCCATGAGTGCAAGGGACTGGATTAGATGACCTCTGAAGATCCCTTCCAGTCCTACATTTTTATGATTCTATGACTAATACTCAGGATCTTGCAAAAAGTGTCATGAGATCTTTGGTGGTCTCACATTTTCAACCTCAGTTTTACATCTCACTCCAAAGATGGCACCTATAGCACCACTGCATCCACGATCAACACAGTGGGATATTGCTATAGTAATGACTGATACAGATAAGTATTGCTAGACTCACCACTTTTTTAGATCTTAGTTTATCTTTGGAGGCCATAATCACATGGCTTGTCTGCTCTGAAGTGGTATGGGTGCATAATGATTTTATATATATATATAGTAGTCTGAGAGTAATTTCATGAGGTAGCTAATTGTAAATGCGAACTTGTTCACAGAGATTTCTCCAGGTTATATGAAGATTTGGGTCCAAATTCTGCCCGTTGGGTATATCTACACTGCAGTGTAAGCCCGTGTTTGAACCCGGGCTCAAGGCTAACCTCTCTTGTGTCTAGACTGTAATTGCGCTAACCCAGGGATTGGCAACCTTTGACGCGGTCCGTCAGGGAAATCTGCTGGCGGGCTTTGGAATGATTTGTTTACCTGTAGTGTTCGCAGGTTTGGCCGATCGCCGCTCCCACTGCCGCGGTTTGCTGTTCCAGGCCAATGGGGGCTGCGGGAAGCTGCATGGGCCAAGGGATGTGCTGGCTGCCGCTTCCCGCAGCCCCCATTGGCCTGGAATGGCAAACCGTCCTGCGGATGCTGCAGGTAAACAAACCGTCCTGGCTCACCAGCAGATTTCCCTGATGGGCCGCGTGCCAAAGGTTGCCAATCCCTGCGCTAACCCAAGGCTTGGACCAGGATTCTGCAGGGCTGGAGGGTCTGCGCTTGAGTCAATCTGAGACCCTGGGTCCAAGCCCTATTGATTTGAAGTGTAGCCGCAACCCTGTTTGATTCAAGTCCCAGGAGTCATCCGGAAGTATCCCACGATTCCATGGGACAACTTCCTTAGTCCTCTCTATCCCAACAATCTCCAATTCACTAGATTGAAAACGGAAACCATACTCCCACCTTTGCTAAGAGCGGCAGCTCAGGTCATAGTTAACTTATTCTCTTCTGATCACCGATCTGCAAGCCCACTGTCAGAGAACCTCCTTGTTTTGCAATGGAGAGTGAACTGATCAAGCCTTTTGCAAAATGAGCTGCTTCCTGGTAACCTGCAGGGCGGGCAGTAAAATGTTTCCACAGTGCACCAGGTTCATAGGGCTAGAGCAGCCACATTTCGGGGGCGGGCGCTAGGGCCTCTGGGATATAGTTACTTTGACTCGGATCTGCACACTGCAGTGTGAATGCCAGAGCCCTAGGTTCAAGCATGGGTCAGAGAATTCTTAACCTAGGGTTAAAATACAATGTAGATGCTCAAGCCCAGGGTTCCCTAAAACGGGACAGCTAACTCTAGTTCCATTAACTTTGGGCTTACATTGCAGTGTAGACATACTCTTAGAGGCATATGTGTAGGTCTCATTGGAGTCAGTAGGCGCTATGTGTTTCCCATTTATGTTGAGAGGGCTCATATGATCCCACTGACATAATAAAAGATGTGATCCTGAGTGGAAAAGCATCCATGATGCCTGTTGAAGTCAGCAGAAACAGCAGTTGCTCAGGACTGCTTAGGATCTGACCAAAATAAAGAAAGCTCGGAGTAGGATAGGATAGCAAGTCTGGAGTAAGCAGCCTCTATTATACAAATTTTTCATGTAATATTATGATGGATGCAACTTACTGCTTTTTTCTAGATTTGCTGTATATATTAATATACAAGACGGGAATAGAATATTACAGCTTAGGGATGAAGGGCTCTTTTGTTTTTCCATCAAAATTTAAGAATTTATATGGATAGAGATAATTACCTTTTTTGGGATTGTGAATTGGTAGGCCACTTCTGGGTAAATACAGAATAGATGAGAAGAGCCTTCCAGAAATAAAGAAGGTGATACTTGAAATGGTGCCACTGATAACATACAGTGACTCTGGAGTTGTTACGGGACTCAGTGGTTCATAGAACTCTGCTTTAGATTCATTTACTGACTGGATGTAATGGTTACACATTGGATATAATGGAATGTTGTCCATGTTTTTGTTCAGTTGCATATGTTGAGATAGGCAGGAAGAATATATCCCCTCCCCATCTTAAATGGTAGACAATTGTAGATTATTTTATTTCGGCTGAGCCAGCAGAGACTACCACATGTGGTTTTCAAAACATTTTGTTTTTAGCTTTGTATCGCTTTAAGGCCTGATCCAAAGCCCTTGGACGTTAATGAGTGTCTTTCAGTTAACAGTGGTTTTTGGACCAGAGCCTCAATGCCTTGCTTTCTTTGCTGAATATATTAAATATACCGATCAAAATTTTCAGACGTGGCTGCCTGCAGTTAGGCACCTAAATTCAGGAAGTACATATGTAAGTACGTGGCCTGATTTTTCAAAGCACTCACAGTTGCCATTGCTAACCTTTCAGACATAGTGGAAAACCCATCACTTCCCCAGACTCTTAGGGAGGGGAAGGCCGGATGGTTGGCAGGGTTTCTCATACAAATGATGGGTTTACTTTGTGATTATATTTGTTTCTGGGTTAGATTTTTATATATGTCATAATGGGAGGTGGGCAGGTCTTTATATTATTACCACAGAACACTTGGTTAGCTGAGAGTTAAAAATGCTAGATTGCATATTCCACTAACACAATCTATGAAAAGCAAGTAAATAAGCAGTTGTCATTCAGCACCCAATCTCCACTCCACTCCTACGTTCCTCTCTTCAGCCTCAGCTACCTCCCTTCCACCTCCTACAGCTCAGATATCTCTTCCCTCATCCTGAACAACCAGTGGGCAGCCTTAATTCCAAACATGTTTATTGGATATATGATGTTGAGTTGTGATGGTTATTTTTGGATTAGTGTGGCTTTCATAAATCAGATTGTATGTAGTTCTGAATGTGGTTTTGTACTGATGTGTGCAAGGAAGTGAGGTCTGGTGTCAGATTGTAAATGGTGTCTACAGTATATGGCTTTCTGTAATGCTTGAGAAAAGTTATGAGAGTGAGTGATCTATGTTAGTGATTGTTCTAAATTTAGCAATAGTTTTTATGTAGACATCAGTTAACTGAAAACTGCATGTGTGCATTGGCGTATTATATTTATGGTTGGAATTAAGATTACATGTTGGTTGTTCAGGATGAGAGTGTAGATATGCAGGCTGTGTGTGGTAGAAGGGAGGTAGCGGATATTGAGAAGGGGAAGGGGTGACTGGGATGTTAAATTACTTAAATGCTTGCTTCCTTTCTTTTTAAGGTTTGTACATGTGTATGTCTACACTATACTCTACTGACATAGCTATTTAGATCTAGTTATGCTGGCATATCCCTGTAGTGTAGACGCATCCCACATCAATGGACAGGATTATTTCATCAGTGTAGAAACACCAGCTCCTCGAATGATGGTAGCTACGTTGATGGAAGCATTCTTCTTTCTACCTAGCTGCATCTACAATGGGGATTATGTCAGCCACAGATGTGGTTTTTCACACCCTTGACAGTTGTAGCTATGTTGACGTAACTTTTAAGTGTATACCAAGCAACAGTCAAGCTACTTCAATATTAAATTAATGAAGTTTATGTGTGGGATTTTCACAGGTTTTTAAAGTTGTAAAAACATTGTATTCCTCTGTGCCACCTTGCCTGTTTTCTCTGAATATGTGCTTTGAAGAACAAATTATTTTGTTTTTAGTCTGGTAGAACAGCCATTGACCTCAGTAATGGCTTGCGTAGGGTCAAATCTTAAATGTCAGGATCCAAGTTTTATTATTAGCATTGATCTACCAAGCACTTTTCAGTTGTTTATACGACACACAAACCTGTGGGCAGAAGGAAAGTGTGGGAGGGAAGTGTTCCACTGTGATTCAGTACACAGTGCATAGGCCACTCCTCAGGCACCTCCGTAGGCCTGTCTACACTGGGAAAATGTCATCATGAATGAGCATCCATGGGACTGTTCCACAGTAGGGCACAATGCGATCCCAGGTATTCAAGGTTTCAAATAATGCAGATGTTTTACATAGAATGGGAGGATTCACTGCTTAGTTTTAAGCCATTGGTACAATGTTGTTAAAACTATTCAGCCTAAATGAGATCTTGTCTTGATCAGGATCGCGCTCTTTTCTTGTTACTCATAAGCCTTCATTGGTTAGCTCAACTTACTGGTCAAATTAGAAACATGAAACAATGCTAATATACACTTAACAATCTTTTTTTTAACTTTATATTAATTTCACTGATTTCAGTGTTACCCAATCTTTCTTTTGTGAAGGATTTTGATGACATTTCATAGTATAAAATTGATTAGCCCAGGTACAAAGTATTCCTTTAAAAGCATATAATCAGCTGTCGTTTTCTGATTCCCATAAGCGTTTCATGTAATTGGGAATAATTATATATGAATCCATAGAATATTTAACTTTAGTGAGCACAGTTGAATTTTAAACAATGGCTATAGCATATTCAACTTTTCTCTAAATATCATTTCTTGGTTAAGAAAACTCCAAATTTCTTGCCCTTTTAAAAGAACTATAAATAGGAAAGTATGTTAATAAAAGTGGGACTGGATGTCTGAAGGCAGTTGTTGTTGATAAGATATATAGACCCTTCCCTTTCTAAGACACTGGTTTGATTTATTAATATTACCAACTTGGGGTTAAGTTAAAACAATATAACACAAAATAAAAATATATGTGGGTATTGATGCCTGAGGAATTCCGAATGTCTTAACAAAATTAAATGCAAAAGATAATTATCAAAAGGTAGCCTGCCCACAAAACATTTTGTAAAGTAGATAATAAAAGAAAAATTAACTGATTACATATTTACGTTCCAAAACAAAATGGAAACAAGCACTCATAAATAACCTTGCACACAAGCAAAGTACAAAATAAAATCATTTTCTATAGGTGCATGGAGGGATGCTGCAGATGAAATGTGTTGTACATTGAGTGAAAGAACATTCATTGGAAAAGGATGAAGGTAACAACTTAAAATGACTTCTTCCATCTACTGGTGACTGGCAATCTCTGTTGGCAATTATATTTATACTCATTTTAAGTCCTTTTATACTGTCAGAGTGGCAGAAAAGGACTTTATTGTAAATGAGAATAAGGTCCTATGTGTTTAATGTTTAAAGTAGCTTAATGATTTTCTATTTAAATTTGAAAATTTAAAACAACCAGGAAGGTAACAACCACAGCATTTCAAATGTCAGTGTGGATGAAATCTAGCTCTGCCCCGAAGCCCTACACTGGAGCATGCTCAGTCACTTTGTGGGGAGGGTAAATGCACAGTCTAGTGAGTTCTAGGATGATGAAGCATGTGCAATGAGGATTGAATCTTTGGAGATTTTAGCTATTAAGCGCTAAAGTCTCTACTGAGCATGTGCAACTGCCATTTTTGAAAGGCTTGAAAACTTGGGCCAAATTTGGGTGAATTTTCACAGAACAGCAAAAGTCACATACCTGACACAAAGAACTGACACAAAGAACTGTCCTGTCCCCACATTTCAAGTTCCTGCCCCAAGGAATGAGGGTGTTGAGATTCTCAAGTAAAAGGTCAGCAGAATTTTTTAATATTGCAGAAGAACATATTTTTTCTATCCTCTTTCTCAGAAATAGCTAAACCTATTGGCTGAAACATTCTAAAAAGGTAGATACCTGGAATGAAAAATTTTAGCCCAAACAAGTTACGTTTTGCAAAGTTATAAGCAACTGAAAACATAATTTTGTAACGAAAGCTTATGCCCAAAAAAATCGGTTAGTCTTTAAGGTGCCACCGGACTCCTTGTTGTTTTTTTAACATAATTCATGAATCTGTCAGTCACCGAAACTGATAACCGCTTTTTCATGCAACTCTTATTTCCAAGACAGGGAAGGCTCCATTTCCCATCCTTTCTCCTGTTTTATTTTCCTTCTTTTCAAAATACACCTTCCTGTCATGATAGTCATTGTGGTCTTTTAATATCTAATCAAATAAAATTAGTTAATGTGAAAATCTTGTTTAAAACAAAATTGTTTCCCCCTATTCACAAGCGTAATTGAGTAGTTTCATAGTTTCCCTTACAGTGTGTGTTTAAAATAATGCTTTGAATAGTGTCTTTCACACAAACTACTGTGTAGCCTAAAATGCTTTACAGAGTTAAATAATACATATTTACCCAGGGAGAGAGAAATAAAGAGGTAAAGACACCAGGCAAAAAAAGGGAGGTGACACCGGAGAGAGAACAACATTGTACAGTAGACTTGCATAATATGGCTTTTGGTTGTAATTTACCCAGTATTATACATAAGTTAAATGATATTGGACCTGGTCAGTACTTAAATAGGAGACTGCCAGATAAAATCTATAAGACATATGCAACTCTGCACAGAAACTGTGGGATATAGTAATGTCAGATAATGCTTGAAATCAATGGGAGCTTAAAAGTGATGACACAATAGAGCTCTTGGATTTTCAAAGCTGGGTTCCTAAAATTAGACTCCTGAATTCTTATTTAGCCCAGTGGAAGTGCATATGCCACCTCATAGAAAGTTATAGTAGATGCCACTGCTGTGTGCACATCTTCAGTGTTCCTGGAGGTATTGTACCTACCTACAGGAGATGCATCCAAATCTGCTGTTGGAGTAGCATACTTCTGCATTTCTCCTATCATGTGGTTTAAAGCAACAATCTAGCCCGGGGGTTCTCAAACTTCATTGCACCGCGACCCCCTTCTGACAACAAAAATTACTATAGGACCCCAGGAGGGGGACCGAAGCCTGAGCCTGCCCAAGCCCTGCCACCCCAGGGGCAGAGGGGTAAAGCCAAAGCCCCACCTTCCCAGGCCAGGTGGCCTGTAACCTTAGCCCTGCCGCCCAGGGCTGAAGCCCTCAGGCTTGGGCTTTAGCTTTGGCTCCAGGCCCCAGCAAGTCTAAGCCAGCCCTGGCGACCCCATTAAAACAGGGTCGTGACCCATTTTGGGGTCCTAACCCACAGTTTGAGAACCACTGATCTAGCCCTTGCTATGTTAACAGCCTTTACTGCTAAAGTATAAAGAGACAGTGTATGACTTTTTGCGAGAGTGAGAGAGACAAGCTTTCAAGCATACACAGAGCTCTTCTTCAGGTCTGGGAAATGTTCTCCATGTGTCACAGCTACATACACAGTGGAACAGATTGTTTAGCATAAGTAGTTAACAAACATTTCAAGGGGCATTCAAGGTGATGTGGCCCATTAATCTTGAACGGTTCCTTAAAATATATAACTACTTATGCTAACCAATCTGTCCCATCTTGTATTTAGCTGTGACACTCTGAGTATGTTTCCCAGACCCGAAGAAGAGCTCTGTGTACGCTTGAAAGCTTGTCTCTCTCACTAACACAACTTGTCTCTTTGATTTTAGTAAGGCTTTTGTCCCAGTCCCACGTACCACTCTCATAGGCAAACTAGGGAAATGTGGTCTAGATGAAATTAGTGTAATGTGCACAACTGGTTGAAAAATTGGTAACTACTTTTTGAGTACAATGATTCACTGTCAAACTGGGATCATGTTTCTAGAGGGGTCCTGCAGGGGTCAGTTCTGGGTCTGGTACTAGTCAATATTTTCATTAATGACTTGGATAATAGAGTGGAGAATATGCTTATGCCATTTGTGGATGACAGCAAGCTAGGCAGGGTTGCAAGCACTTTGGACGAGAGGATTAGAATTCAAAATGACCTTGACAAATTGGAGAATTGTTCTGAAATCAACAAGGTGAAATTCAATTAAGACAAATGCAAAGTACTGCACTTAAGAAGAAAAAATTAAATGCACAGCTATTAAATGGGAAATAAAAGACTAAGTGGTAGAACTGCTGAAAAGGATCTGGGGGTTATAGTGGATCAGAAATTGAATCTGAGTCAAACTATGATGCAGTTGCAAACTATGATGCAGTTGCAGTATCATTCTGGGATGTATTAATGGGTGTCATATGTAAGACCTAGGAGAGAATTGTTCTGGTCAACTTGGCACTGGTGAGGTCTCAGATGGAGTGCTGTGTTTAGTTCTGGGTGCCACATTTTCAGCTGTGGATAGTTTGGAGAGAGTGCAGAGGAGAACAATAAAAATGACAAAAGGTTTACAAAATCTAATTTATGAGGAGAGGTTAAAAAAACTGGGCTTGAGGTTTAGTCTTGAGAGCGGATCTGATAAGTCTTCAAATATGTTAAGGGCTGTTATAAAGAGAAATGTGATCAGTTGTTCTCCATGCCCACTGGAGGTAGGACAAGAAGTAATGGACTTACTCTGCAGCAAGGGAGATTTAGGTTAGATATTAAGAATAACTTTCTAACTATAAGGGTAGTAAAGCTCTGGAATAGGCTTCTGAAGGAGTTTGCGGAATCCCCATCTTGGAGATTTTTAAGAACAGGTTGGACTAACACCAGTCATGGATGGTTTAAGTTTACTGGGTCCTGCCTCAGCACAGGGGGCTAGACTAGGTGACCTCTTAAGGTCCCTTCCAGTCCTACATTTCTACGATTCTATGGGAAGGAGAACAAACATACATATGAGTGGAAAGACCAAAGTGCTCCGACAAAACATAGTAAAAAAGATTTGTCCTGAAACCATATAATAAGCTTGGCCCAGTTTTTCTCAAATCACTAGATCTCCAGTGGCCCACAGGTGTTCAAATGTTTTGAGAACCAAGAATTGGGGGATTGGGAGGGGAAGTAGTCATTAAAGGTCCCGATTTTGCTCCCGAGATTTTTCCTGGATTTGACATGTAGAGAAGATCATGTTGGTTGTCCTGCAGGATGATCTAAAACCACATTGAGATTTCAGCAATATTTCCTCAGCAAGGGGAAATAATCGGTTTGAGAGGATACGGTCAAGAATTTTCCCTGCTGTAGATAGCAAGGCAATACCTCAATAGTTTCCACACTCCAACTTATCTCCTTTCTTAAAGATTGTAACAATGTTAGTGTTTCTCAAGTCTTTTGGACTCTTCTCATTGTTCCAGATATGAAGAACAAGTGTGTGGAGTTTCCCTACCAGTTCTTCACAGTTTACTCACAGTTCAGGAGTAACTCAAAATGCTCCTTCCATCTGGCTTTGATGGCTTCGCTATCCTTAAAATATATTGACCTGTTTTGGGCTTGGAGTGGTGTGGATCCATGGGAGCATGGGCTGTAAATGGCTCTTATTGCCTGAAAGAAACTCCTCATGTCATTTTTATTAGCATAAAGCTCAATCCCCTTGGCCTTTTCTCTCCACCACTTATTTTTTAAGTCACAGGTTTTCCTTTGGGCTTCAGCTTTGAGTTGCTTTTATGACTTTCTTCACAAATCCCCATCAAGGGTCAGACTTTGGAGACAATTGAGCATTTTTGCTACCTTGGTAGCCAACTTTCTCAAAATGCAAAAATCGACAGTGAGATCCAGCACAGGATCCAGTGCACAAGTGCTTCCTTTGGAAAATCGCTCCGATGTGTTTTCACAGACCATGACCTATGGCAGGACACCAAGATACAGGTCTATAAGACTATTGTTGTTCCTACACTCCTCTGTGGATGCGAAACCTGGGTGACCTATCAACAGCACCTCAAGAGTTTGGAGAGGTATCACCAACGATGCCTCAGGAAGATCCTTCACATCAAGTGGCAAGATCGTTGCATTAACGCCAGCATCCTTGCTTAAGCCAATGTCACCAGTATTGAAACAATGATCCTCATGCACCAACTTCGCTGGGCTGGACATTGTGTGCGGATGCCAGACTCTCGCCTCCCAAAACAAATACTCTGCTTTCAGCTCACTCCTGGTCAGAGATCCCACGATGGTCAGAGGAAACACTACAAAGACACTGAAAACGTATCTTAAGAAAACTGAGTGGACATCACAAGCTCGGAAGAGCAAGACACCAACCGATGCCAATGGCGCCATGTCCTCCATCAGGCAGTGGCCCATTTCGAGGAGAAGTGCCTTGCCCTCGAAGCTGAAAAGAGAGAGGAGGAAGGAAAAAGAAATAACTTTCTCCCAGCAGGCTGCTGGCCTACCACAAAATGTCTGTACCTACTGCGGGCAGATTTGCGGTTCCAGGATCGGACTCCTGAGTCATCTCAGGACCCATATGTAAATCCGTGGTAGAGATCAACCTGTAATCGAGGGATTGCCAATCATCAGTCAGTCATTAAAGGACATTTCTCTTAAGAAATCTGCTAATGGGTAAAACCCTGGGTGTTCTTTTTTCTTTTTTCTTTTTCTTTGCTAAAGCCAAGCTTAAAAGGGGAATGGGGTGTGTGTGGGAGGGGATACACATCCTTTCCTTTAATTGGTAGATGTGGGATCTTTGTCTAATGGATTCTCCCTCAGCTTCCTGTTTCAGGTCTGTGATTGGGTTGTTTGCACTAGTTAGTGTCTTTCTAGCTATTAGTCAGCAAAGGTGGAATATGCCCTGTGGCTGGGATGTCCAGTAGGTACTGCACAAGATCATGAATACATCAGTATAGGAGTCCCGGAGACTAAACAGGTGGAGTAGGCAAGGAAGCATTACAGTTCTCTGGATTAGTGTTAAATTCAGACCAATATAGATTGACCCAATGCCAATCATCAATCCAACACATACAGTAAAAGTGTAAAAGAGCTGTGACTAATAACATGCCTACATCATGCAGTTCTGAAAACATAAATCGGTGCCTTGTTACTTTGCCTCCAATTCTGACATTTATTGTTAAATTATGTTGTTGATTCCTGCAAGAGACATTACGATTTCTCTCATTAAAGGAGAGAAAAAAACAACAACCTTCTTGTTCCTTTCCAGATTGTTCCCATTTACTGAAAATAAGCATGAGTTCCTGCCTTGAAGCACTATCTGCAAACTGCAGTCATATGTAAAAGAAGCCTAATCAGGCCTGGGAAGCAGGCCTTAATTAGTCTGCTTGGAAAACAGTGCAGAAGAGCAAATGAAAATTAGTAACCATCACTCATGATTCCTGTTTCTAATTTTAAAGAGGAAATCATGCATTAATCAAACCCTAGCCCTAAGCTCAGAGGCACGTTTTAGAAATATCTTGAAACAACAAGAGGAAATCTTTGCTGTGTTTAGAGAAAACAACTCCTGATCAGTCAGTACGTGTAGCACAATATATCTAGACATGAAATAAGCTATGTTGCAGTATACTTAGCTTTAGCTGGGTCCAAGAAAAACAAAACCAGTACCAGTTGAAATGAAGGCACATGACAAAATCAGCATTAAGCCTGGGTTTTGTTAAAGGAAAACAGAAATGTACAGTGTGTTGTTTTCAGAGAATAAGTGAAAGATATAGAAGTACAAATGTAACAGGAACACTGTGATAATGTAACATATTACTGTTTGCTTTAGACATAGCAAAGAAACTTTTTAGTGAGTAGAAAAACATTTAACGAGAATTCATTTTGATAAACTAGTTTAACAAATAGGAACACAACCTCCATGTGTTAACTAGAGATGATTTGAGATCATGTGATAAGATTTATTAGAAATGCATTAAATGGTTTCTGTTAAATGTGGACTGTAAAGAGAATCTTCCATTTTTGGGCAAAGTAGTATGGACTTCTGGCTATAATTTAGGTAAACAAATATTCTCTATTTGGAGTTATATTGAAAAATATATTTTTATTGTGTTGGAATAAGAAGTCTGTGTATCTAGGACCTCTCAGAATAAGGGAGAAAATGGGGCCTTGCCCCATCATAAATATTGCACCCACTATTTTGGAAACCACCACACCACAGTAAATGCGGTGGACTTGATTCTTAAATGTAGGTATCTAAGCTTCACCTTTTTAATCAAAAATACTATGTACAGCACCTAGGTTTACCATGAAGGTCTCCCATCCAAATATTGACTAGAACTTAATTTGTTTAGCTTGTAGAAACTACCAGATGCAAAACCTGAAATCATACCGTTGCAGATATCAAGGCATAAGATTTGCCACTATTATATTACTATAGTGACTGCAATTATTTTTTGTATATCTGAATGAAAATTATGGAAATAAAGGAAAAACAGGGATTTCTCATCAGTCACTATATACACCTCTACCCCAATATAACACGACCCTGAACACGAATTCAGATATAACACAATAAAGCAGCGCTCCGGGGGGGCGGGGCTGTGCGCGCCGACGGATCAAAGCAAGTTCGATATAACACAGTTTCACCTATAACGCAGTACGATTTTTTGGCTCCCGAGGACAGCGTTATATCAGGGTAGAGGTGTATTAGAGGTTCCTTAATATAATTAAACATTTAAATTAATGTTTAGTTATTAAACCATTACCCCTGAAAGGCAGTGTGGTGTGGAAGAATTAGCACAGAGCTGTGAGTCAGGAAGGCCTAAATTTTAGGAATGGCTTTGCCACTAACTTCCTGTCTATCCTTGGCCAAATCCCCTTATCTTTTAGCCCCATCTGTAAAATGAGGATAACTGGTTGAATGAAGCAAAACCTTACACTCAACTCGAAGACATTTTATCTGTGCAGAATAATGGAGAATTGGGCCCTCTGGCTTTAAGTGAGGGCTCTGGATATCTTCCATTGCCTTGACTGAAAGGATGCAATTCTTCCATCCTTTTTGTGTTGGATCCACTGGGTGAAATCCTGGCCCCATTGAAGTCAATTGTAAAAGTCCCATTGAATTCAATACAGCCATTGATTTCAGTGGAGGAATAAGTTACTACTCAGAGGCACTAAGAGTGGCAGATTTGGACCCAAAGGGCTATTCCTTCTTTCTTTCACCTACACAGAAGTTGTACAGTTGGCATGGGTCCTTGCCCCTGGCTGAAACTGAATTCAGTCTGAGAACATCAGAAAAGCTTTACTGGGTTAGACCAATAGTCCATCTAGCCCAGTATGCTGTCTGACAGTGCCCAGTGCCAGATGCTTCTGAGGGAATGAAGAGAACAGGGCAATTTTGAGTGATCTGTCACCTGTTGCCCAGTCCCAGCTTCTGACAATTGGAGTTTCAGGGACACCTGGAGCATGGGGTTGAATCCCTGGCCATTTTGGCAAATAGCCATTGATGGAACTGTCCTCCATGAACTTATCTAATTCTTTTTTAATACAGTTTTACTTTGGGCCTTTACACCATCACCTCGCAATAAGTTCCACAGCTCAACTGTTTGTTCTATGACTAAGTATTTCCTTCTGTTTGTTTTAAATTTGCTGCCTATTAATTTCATTGAGTGACCCCTACTTCTTGTGTTCTGTGAAGGGGTAAATAAACAGCTTCCCTATTCACTTTCTCCATACCACTCATGATTTTATTTGACCTCTATAATATTCCGCCTTTGTTGTCCCCTATCTAAGATGAACAGTCCCAGTCTTTTTAATCTCTCCTCATATGGAAACTGTTCCATACCCCTAATCATTTTTGTTGCCCTTCTCTGCACCTTTTCCAACTCTAATGTATCTTTTTTGAGATGAGGTGACCAGATCTACACACAGTATTCAAGGTGTAGGCATACCATGGATATATAGTAGCATTCTGATATTTTCTGTCTTATCTATCACTTTCCTAATGGTTCCTAACATTGTTAGCTTCTTTTAACTACCGCTGCATGTTGAACAAATGTCTTTAGAGAACTATCGACAGTGACTCCAAGATCTATTTCTTGAATGGTATCAGCTAAGTTAGACCCCATCATTTTGTATGTATATTTGGGATTATGTTTTCCAATATGCATTGTTTTGCATTTATCAGTATTGAATTTTATCTGTCATTTTGTTGCCCAGTCACCGAGTTTTGAGAGATCCCTACATAACTCTTAGCAGTCCACTTTCAACTTAACTAGCTTGAGTACATTTGTATCAACTGTAAATTTTGCCACTTCATTGTTCATTCCCACTTCCAGATCATTAATGAATATGTTGATCAGCACAGGTCCCAGTACAGAACCTTGTGGGACCCTGCTATTTACCTCTCTCCATTGTGTAAACTGGCCATTGATTCCTACCCTTTGTTTCCTATCCTTTAACTAGTAATTATCCAGGAGAGGACTTTCTCTCTTATCCCACGCCTGCTAGTTTGCCTAAGAGCCTTTAGTGTGGGACCTTGTCAAAGGCTTTTTGAAAGTCCAAGTACACTATATCTGCAGCATCACCCATGTCTACATGCTTGTTGACACATTCAAAGAGTTCTAATAGATTGATGAGGCATGATTTCCATTTACAAAAGCCATATTGACTCTCCCCCAACATACTGAGTTCCTCTATATGTCTGATGATTTTGTTCTTTATTATAATTTCAATCAATTCGCCTAGTACTGAAGTTAGGCTTACTATCCTGTAATTCATAGAAGTGCATCTGGAGCCATTTTTAAAATACTCTACCCTCCAGTCATCTAGTGCAGAGGCTGATTTAAGTGATAGGTCACATACCATGGTCAGTAGTTCTGTAATTTCATATTTGAGCTCTGGCAGAACTTTTTGGTGAATACCTTCTGGTCCTAGTGATTTATTACTTTTAATTTATGAATTTGTTCCAAAGCCTCCTCTACTAACACCTCAATCTGGGACAGTTCCTAAGATTTACCACCTAAACAGAATGGCTTGGGTATGGGAATCTCCCTTCCATTGTCTTCAATGAAGACCAATACAAAGAATTAATTTAGCTTCTTCGCAACAGCCTTATCTTCCTTATGTGGTCCTTTAGCACCTTATCTTCCTTGAGTGGTCCAGGAGCCCCACTGGCTGTTTGGCAGGCTTCTTACTTCTGGTGTACTTAAAAAAAAAATTCTCTTAGTGTTAGTGTCCTTAGGTATTTGTTCTTCAAATTCTTTCTTGGCCTGCCTTATTATACTTTTACACGTGACTTGCCAGAGTCTATGCTCCTTTCTATTTTTTTCCACCTTTTAAAGGATGCCTTTTTGCTTCTAATCACCTCTTTTACTCTGCTGTTCAATCATGGTGAAATTTTTAATATCAGTGGTTCAATCACTTTCCCCCATACTGCCTGAGGTCGGCACCTGGCCATCATTTACCATTCTCTGTACTTATTTGAGAATGTTACATGTCGCTGGTTGATTTTGCAATGGCTGCTTGTTCGTCATCGATTTTTTGGGGGGGGGGAAGAGAGGGGGACCTGTGTTTTTAATTTTATTACTTTACTTAATTCCTTTGATATGATCCAATGGGTTTCTACAACTGCTTATTCTGCTGAGATTTGGGTTGCTCTCATGCTCAAACAATGGTGCCCTGTTGAATCTTTTTCCAAGTTAGTCTTCTATTATGGGGCCACCATTTGATTTCTTTTAATACTTTGCTTTTCTTTCTTTCTTATCCTGTGCCTGTAGCTGTGCATTAGAGCTATAGTGCTATCAACACAGAAAATCTAGGACTGGAAATTAGTTTGTCACTATCCATTCCATATTTATGTACCAATGTTAACAACTTGGTCGAAATCCAGATTTGATTTTGTTTTGGGTGTGTTCTAATGTCTTTTGACTTTTCTTGAATGAAGTTAATTTTTGTCAAACTGCTTTGATTTACATACTCATGTGCCTTGATGGTGTGTCAGAAAATTTCTTTCTTTTTACATCCCCTTTGCCTCTAACATCCAGTTTAAACCTAATACTACTACTGTTGTTGTTGTTGTTTTTTGGGCAGCAAACACAAGGGGCTAAGTGCTTTCCAAACATTAAAAAATGCACAGTTCCTTGGCTATTTTAACAGTATCCTTGAAGGTTTAGCTCAGTCTTTATCCTTTATTTGCAATCTGTCCACAAACATGTGGCCTGTTTATTTAGTGCTGCTTGTGTTTTTCCAATTGACTCTACTATTTAAGTATTTCATTAGCTGCTGTGTTTATATCTTCTAGTTAAGGTTTACCCAAGTATTCAGGGCTCTGAATCCTGGAACGCCTTCCTGTTTGTGAGATTTAATTCTATATACGTGTAAGCAGGGGAATGGTCCCGCTATTGTGGGGACCTTTCCTGGCTTCTGCACTACCCCGGTGAAGTGGGCTAACGAAAGGATCTGAGTTCTCGCTCTCACTCCCTTTACCCAGAGGCCTCCCTGCCCTTGAGGACTCCCCTTCCACTCTCCTGTCTGGCAGAGTCCTCGTAACCCCGACAAGGCTGGGCCCAGGATTCCTGAGGGGCTTGACCCCCAACCCTGCTGTGGTCACCCAGGACAGGAGCTAGGGTGTCCCCACTCCAGGGTACTCTCTCTGCACTGGGCACCTTCCTGACCCACTGATCATTTCATACAATTTAAAGCAAATACAAGTTGTTTAATTAACAATTAATTTAAAAAAAGAATAAGGAAAAATGGGGAAAGTTAAAGGAAAACACATCACCCTGCTCTGTTGCAGGGAACATCACAAACAGTGTCTCTGGAACGTCAGGGCAGGTCACAGTCTGTTCCTTGTAGGTCCCAGGCTCCTTCTCAGGCCCTGGCTGTGCTGCAGAGACGCTGCGGGTTGGACACTTGCTCTGGCCGTGGCCACACGCTCTCAGGTGCTAGGTGGCAGGACCCTTCTTCCCAGCGTTGCCCCCACCCTGTCAGGATTACGATCCCCCTCCAAGTCTGGCCTGCAGAGCCTCTTGGCTGAGGCGTCTCCCTGTGCTGGGCCCACTGCCCAGGGTCCCCCCTCCTCTCCCCAGCTCCGGACCGCTCCAGCTCCAGCTCCAGCTCTACTCAGCCTCAGCACAGCTGCTGCTCTGCCTTCAGCTCCCTGGGCTGCTTCTCTGGCTCTGGTTGCTGCAGCTCTGCCCCTAGGACAGGTCTGCTCTGCAGGCTGCTTCTGTGACTCTGCTCCCAGCTCTGACCTGCTTCCTGGACTGCTTGTCTGGCCCCTCTGGCTCTGTGGCTGCAGCTCTGCTTCCAGCAACTTAGCTCGGGCCCCTGCTCTCTCCTTAGCTCAGCCCCACTCTGTCTGACCCAGGCAATTCCAGCTTATACACGGAGGAGGACGGAACCCCCCTGGCCTCCTGACTCCCTGATTAGCCTGCTCGCCCTGTCAATCAGGCTGATCTGGAGCATTGGCCTCTCCCCTTTTAGTACTGGGAGTTAGCCAACCAAAACACCCCCACTGAATGTTAGTAAGAGGGCAACAGTCCCCTTACATACGCATCCACTTGCAGTTTCTGGTTCACATTTAGTGTCTCCTTTTCTATCATTTGTGAATTCCAAATACTGGGCTCTCATCACTGTTCGTCCAGTTTGGAAGGCAGGTTTTGGGAAGCTCACCTGTTGGGAGTATGTGGAAGGCAGAGGAGCTGAGACTATGGAGATCCACTTGCAGTCTCACCCCTTGCTCCTAACAGAGATAAAGAATAGTGTAGTGGTTAGGGTGGTAACCTGATACTTAAGAGACCTGAGTTCAATTTCCTGTGTGACCTTGGGTAAGTCATTTTCTGTTAATTATTTCCACTTGTGTAAAATAGTCGTAATAGCTCTTCCCTTCCTCTCAGGGGGAGGATAAATACATTAACAATTATGAAGTAGTGGGGCAATATAAGTTCCCTAGATAGAGTAGCATGTCAAGATCAGAGGCTATTGCAGCATTGAGATCTTAGATGTGGTTACAAATCATCTATGCAGCAGGGAGGGGGAAGATTATTTCCTAGTGCACAGCCTAGTCACTGGGATGAGGATTGGGACCATTGTAAGGAGATGATATCACTGGGAAACATATAAGATAGGGGTCGGCAATGTTTGGCACGCGGCTCACCAGGGTAAGCACGCTGGCAGGCCGGGCCAGTTTATTTACATGCTGACGTGGCAGGTGCGGCCGATCGCAGCCCCCACTGGCCGCGGTTCGCCATCCCGGGCCAATGAGGGCGGCGAGAAGCAACGCGGGCGAGTGATGTGCTGGCCCTGGCTTCCCACTGCCCCCATTGGCCCGGGACGGCGAACCGCGGCCAGTGGGAGCCGCGATCGGCTGAACCTGCCACATCAGCAGGTAAATAAACTGGCCTGGCCCACCAGGGTGCTTACCCTGGCGAGCCGCGTGCCAAACGTTGCCGACCCCGATATAAGAGGAAGCTACTAATTAATGTCCTCTTTCTGTCTCTTTAGTTCAGGATCATGTGCAGGGCCAAGGGGAGGACCCTGGGACATTAGAATGCACTAGGCATCCTTTCCTCATCTACATATATCCTTTTCCTTTTCTTTCTGTCTCCCTCTCCCCATCCATTATGCTCTTTGCCTCTTCTCTTCACTAGACAACATTAAAAATCAATGACCCTTCACTTGATGAAGCTCTTTAAAAAAATAAAATTAAAAAGCTTTGAGGATCACCTTGTACATGGCAGTGTGCTTCCTCGCTGCTCACTGCTGTGCTGGAAGGGCTGCTAATTCTGTTTCCATGATGCTGCCGACAGGCCAGTTGTGAAGGCTGGCTTTGATCTAGCTTTTACATTCATTTACCATAATAAGAGTTGGCTTTATTGAACCAATTAAAATTACAGTCCTCCCTTATCTCCATAAAGTACAGCAGAGATGCAGTGAATTTCAGTAAATGATTTCACTTGTGAGAGTTTATAGATCCTTATTTTACATATCCAACTTGGTTTTTATAAGGTGCAATTTAATATTGACCCTACATGTCACATGTGTAATAAATGTTTTAGGGTCAAGGATTAAAAGCTTTAGTCAGAAATATGTCACGTTATATAAAGTTCTGTTCGTACCATTGGTTGCAAATGGTTTTTAATTGCTCAAATTTACAATACAGTCTAGTCTTCTTTTTTTGTCTTTTGTAATCTCTTGGATATTTTTTTTATTGTAGGAGAACAGGTGCTTTGCTGTATATTCTCTTGCCAGAAGTGCATCCCCAAAATACATTTGGAAAGGGTTTAACTGAACATGAACTTTGGGGGTGTGATCCTTCTCCTATACACGTCAGTGGCAAAACTCTCAATTCCATTCCAGTACCTGATTTGTAATTACAGATTTTAAATATGATTTCCTTTGTTTTGTTTTTTTTTGTATTGCACAGAGAACAGTGCATGCTTATAATATTGTCTGTGTGCATTTTTAAAACTACTTTTAGTCACTGAACCAGACTCAGACTCAGTTAACATGAATTGGCTGGATTCATAAAACATATTGAGCTAACTACCTTGAAACTGTCTATACCTTTTGGTGCTCCAAATAACATTTCTCGGTGCCTTAAAGCTGCTGCTTTCCATTTATCTATCTATCTGTAAACCCAAACCTTGCCTTCTCTTTACCTATTGGTAAGCCTTTCTGGAATGCTCATCAGTCACTATAGTATGGCCACATAAAATTCTCGGCCTTGATTGGTGGTACCTCCCTAACCTAGACTTTTTCTCCTCACCATGGTATATATCTCAGCAACCATTGTACTTTATGGCACCCGCTGGATTTACTCAATTTATATATGAAGGATCATGTCGTGGGGCAGGTATATCCTGTCACCCCTTGTGTGGGGGGCGGGCATTATAGCTCTGTGGCTGAGTGCAAATAATCACCCTTTTCCTCAGGGCAGTATGACCTAATGGTCAGAGTCTATAGGCCTGCCCTTCAGTACAGGATAGTAGAGCCCAGTGGCCAACGTTCATGGGCCTGCCCCTAGATTCAGGGCATTATGACCTAACAGCCAGAATTAACAGGACTATCCTTCAATGCAGTGGCCAGAATCAGTAGGACTGTCCTTGGCTTCAGGGCAATATGATTTAGTGACCAGAGTCAGTAGGTTTGCCCTTATATGCAGGGTGGTGTGGCCTAGTAGCCAGAGTCAATAGGGTTGCCCAATGTGTTCAACCATAACAAAAGACTTCAAAGAGCAAGAAAATACTTCTGGGGAAATTCTGCACCAAAAACTCTGTGCACAATATTTTTAAATTCTGCATATTTTGTTTGTGAAAATAACACAATATAATCATGCCAGTTTCAATTATATTGGTAATTTATTTCAAAATACCTGTCAGCAAATATGTCTGTAACAATACCGATGACAAAAAAAATTAGAATATATTTTTGATTCCTTAATAGGCCTATCAATACAGAACTTTTGAGTAATAATTCATTGAAACTACAAGATAGAAACATATTTCCCGCACCCCTCAGAAGCAGTGCACAGGCCTGGGGGAGTCAGGGGTAACAGAGGAGCTGAGGGAGAGGGAAGTAATTTCTGGGTGTGAACCTGGAGGGTTGTAGGGTGTGGGTGGGAGAAGTATGGAATGGGTTTTTGGGGGGCCTGGGATTGCTAGGGAGCCTCCCCCAGGCAGACCCTGGCTGACCCCCAGTCCTGGCGTAGGCTCTCAGATGGTCCTAATCCTGATATAAATTAAGTTGCTTCAGCCCATGCTGACTGGCTGCCTGCCTCCCTCCCTCCCCCAAATCTGCCCATCATGGATAGCTAGAGTGCAGCGTGTTCTGGCTATGCCTCCTATGTGCCCCTTTACACCCCTTACACTGCAAACTATAGGGTTCTGGTATAAGAACCCTTCACTTTGCACCCACTGGGGATTCTCCCACTCCAGTGTAACCCCCTGAGGGGTGATCTGGCTGCTTTCTGAGTAATGCAGACAATCTGGCCCAAGGCATCTTATTCTGTGTTCTGTTATTGGATCTGTACAGCTTTAATCCTGTAATAAGAATGTCATGTCTATATGCTAATTCTAGATGTTAATTCTAAGAAGATTACATAAGAGAATCGTATACTGCCTTTCCATCTAATTTGTATGAAAACTGGATTTTTGAGGAGGATGTCTCAAGTCAAAAAAGATTATAGTAATTATTTCAAATAAAAACGTATTTATTTATTGAATTTATTTCAGCCCTGTACGTTTTTGTTTTTTCAGTTATTTGAAAGCCTTCCGTAATTCACTGAAAATACATCTCAATTTGTTGGACAATCAGCAGTTGCTAAACTACACGGGGAGAGAAAAAAAAAAGATTGTGTCAATGCATGTTGCAAAAACCTGGGAGGATTCTAGCTCTCTAAAACTTTTATTACCCAAAGACAAAGTGTACGTTTATGAGCAACTAAACTAATCCGGTCTGTGTTTGTTTCATTAGGGACTGGGATAATTAAAGTTGGATTTCTGTTTCATTGTGTTGAGGACATTTCAAGAAATTGGTGCATACTAACTGCATGCAACAGTCAAATCACTGGAAAGACTCCATTGACTTGAATTGATATAGGATCATGCCCCAAATCCTAAGAGCCCTAAGGGGAATTCTGCAAGCAATGCATCTTCTTCAAAACATAGTCCATATGTGATGTCTTATGCTCAGGCACCTCAATCCTAACCTGTCCCATCCTTTCTTCTTCTCCCTAACCTCACCTCACCTCTTTTCTCTCTGTCTTTTCTGTTGCACCGCTACAAAGATAAACTTCCATCTAGCCATCCTTAGATTCCAGGCCAGAATTAAAGGAATCCTGTATAAAAAAAGTAAAACCTGAATAATTGCTATTTTATTATAAATAACCAGTACTTGTGCAATGCCATATCGCTGTATGTATCTAGTCTTCTGTTGATGTGACATCACATATCCGTAACCAACAACTGAAATTCTTTGTTCTTCTTGATGGTCATTAGGAGCTGCAGCATGGTTCCACTGAAGAGTCAATGGGAGTATAACCCACAGGTTTTATACTGCAACATTTGACTTTGTTTGGCCCCCAAAAAAGGGAGAGAATCAGTGGGGAGGACACATGAATTTTAATTGGAATACTCTGCACATGTGCTGCAAAGGACAGGGCAGGGAACTCAGCTAGAAGAGCCCAGAAACATCCAGATCTAGAATGTGGCAGTTACTAGCCATGCTCAACAGTGGTTTCTGAACCTCTACAGGAAGTTTTCTTTGGGACAATCTGCCTGGCAGATCACATCCTAGTCACCCTTTGGACTGAGTCAATCAGAGCAAAAGAGAGAAAAAGTTATAAATATAGGAGTTAGACAGTCCTGTGGACTCAACAGCTCATTGACTTAGGACCAAGAGATATGTCTGCTGTGAGGACCAATTCCCACGAAAGCTTATGCCCAAATAAATCTGTTAGTCTTTAAGGTGCCACCAGACTCTTTGTTGTTTTTGTAGATACAGACTAACACGGCTACCCCCTGATACTTGACAACATGCAAGGCACTAAATTTAGCCGTATGGAGTGGAAATCCATCAACCTCAACAAAAAACTTGCACAGATACAGACAGACATCATCTTCCTCTCCAAATGCAAACAGATGGACATCATACCAAAAGGACTGAAGGTAAAAAATCCATTGCAATCAACATACTACACTGAGTATGGTGAGAGACTGTGCCACACACTCTCAAAGAAACTGAGGAACCACCTGATCAGCATCCTGTACAGCAGACAGGAGAAGATCAAGAATGAGCTCTCAGAACTGGAGACTCTCATACAATACCAGCCTTCTACACAAACTCCAACGTGGCTGGACTTTACAAAAATGAGACAAGCCATTTACAATGCACATTTCACTTCTCTACAGAGGAAAAAGGACTGTAAGCTATCTAAACTAATACCTGCCACTGGGGGCTATAACAATGGTACCCTCAACTCATCTAACAACATTGTCAATCTTTCCAACCACACACTTAGCCCAGCAGAAGAGTCTGTCCTATCTCGGGGACTCTCTTTCTGTCCCACCATCCCCACGAACATGATACAGTTCTGCGGTGATTTGGAAGCCTACTTTCGTCGTCTCCGACTCAAGGAATATTTTCAACGCACCACTGAACAGTGCACTGACCCACAGGAACCTTCCTACCAACACTACAAGAAGAGGAACTCTGCGTGGACTCCTCCTGATGGTCGAAATGACAGACTGGACCTCTACATAGAGTGTTTCCGCAGACGTGCACAGGCTGAAATTGTGGACAAACAACATCACTTGTCCCATAACCTCAGCCGTACAGAATGCAATGCCATCCACAGCCTCAGAAACAACTCTGACATTATCATCAAAGGGGCTGACAAAGGAGGTGCTGTAGTCATAATGAACAGGTCAGATTATGAACAGGAGGCTGCCAGGCAACTCTCCAAGACCACATTCTACAGGCCACTATCCTCTGATCCTACTGAGGAATACCAAAAGAAACTACACCATCTGCTCAAGAAACTCCCAGCTACAGTACGGGAACAAATCTACATGGACACACCCCCAGAACCCCGACCAGGGGTATTCTATCTGCTACCCAAGATCCATAAACCCGGAAACCCTGGACGCCCCATCATCTCAGGCATTGGTACTCTGACAGCAGGATTATCTGGCTATTTGGACACTCTCCTCAGACCCTATGCTACCAGCACTCCCAGCTATCTTCGAGACACCACCGACTTCCTGAGGAAACTACAGTACATTGACGTTCTTCCTGAAAACACCATCCTGGCCACCATGGATGTAGAAGCACTTTATACCAATATTCCACATGAGGATGGACTACAAGCTGTCAGGAACAGTATCCCTGATGAGGCCACAGCAAGCCTGGTGGCTGAGCTTTATGACTTTGTCCTCACCCACAACCACTTCAGATTTGGGGACAACTTATACCTTCAAGTCAGTGGCACTGCTATGGGTACCCGCATGGCCCCACAGTATGCCAACATTTTTATGGCTGACTTAGAACAACGCTTCCTCAGCTCTCGTCCCCTAGTGCCCCTCCTCTACTTGCGCTACATTGATGACATCTTCATCATATGGACCCACGGAAAGGAGGCCCTTGAAGAATTCCACCTGGACTTCAACAATTTCCACCCCACCATCAACCTCAGCCTGGACCAGTCCACACAAGAGATCCACTTCCTGGACACTACAGTACAAATAAGTGATGGTCACATAAACACCACCCTATACCGGAAACCTACTGACCGCTATACGTACCTACATGCCTCCAGCTTCCATCCAAGACACATCATACGATCCATTGTCTACAGCCAAGCCCTAAGATACAACCGAATTTGCTCCAACCCCTCAGACAGAGACAAACACCTACAGGATCTTTATCAAGCATTCGTAAAACTACAATACCCACCTGGGGAAGTGAGGAAACAGATTGACAGAGCAAGACGGGTACCCAGAAATCACCTACTACAGGACAGGCCCAACAAGGACAATAACAGAACACCACTGGCCATCACATACAGCCCTCAGCTAAAACCTCTCCAGCGCATTATCCACGACCTACAACCTATCCTGGAAAATGATCCCTCACTCTCACAGACCTTGGGAGGCAGGCCAGTCCTTGCTTACAGACAACCCCCCAACCTGAAGCAAATACTCACCAGCAACTACACACCACACCACAGAAACACCAACCCAGGAACCTATCCCTGTAGCAAACCTCGTTGCCTACTCTGTCCCCATGTCTACTCTGGCAACAGCATCAGAGGACCCAACCACATCAGCCACACCATCAGGGGCTCATTCACCTGCACATCCACTAATGTCATATATGCCATCATGTGCCAGCAATGCCCCTCTGCCATGTACATTGGCCAAACCGGACAGTCCCTCCGCAAAAGAATAAATGGACACAAATCGGACATCAGGAATGGTAACATACACAAGCCAGTAAGTGAACACTTCAATCTCCCTGGTCATTCTATCACAGATTTAAAAGTCACTGTCATTGAACAAAAAAACTTCAGAAACAGACTTCAAAGAGAAACAGCAGAACTAAAATTCATTTGCAAATTCAACACCATTAATCTGGGCTTGAATAGGGATTGGGAGTGGCTGGCTCACTACAGAAGCAGCTTTTCCTCTCCTGGAATTGACACCTCCTCATCTATTATTGGGAGTGGACTACATCCACCCTGATTGAATTGGCCTTGTCAACACTGGTTCACCACTTGTGAAGTAACTCCCTGCTCTCCATGTGTCTGTATATAATGCCTGCATCTGTAGCTTTCACTCTATGCATCCGAAGAAGTGAGGTTTATACTCACGAAAGCTTATGCCCAAATAAATCTGTTAGTCTTTAAGGTGCCACCAGACTCTTTGTTGTTTTTCCCAATCCCTCTATCACTTTGGATACAGGTGAATGCTAGTCCAGCTTTACTTACAGGGAAGCCCTCCATTAGGCGAATGTTTGGTCCACCATGGGGTGTTCAGTGGACCTAGAGGGAGAACTGGGAGGAGGGCATTTGTTACCCATACACACAACAGAGCTTATGGAACTTACATTTAACTATCAGCTGACTGCTCTAAACTGGGATTCTGTCTCTGTTAAAGTGAATGTAGCAGAGCTCAGAGAGGGGAAGGGTTGGAAATTCTTGCCTGATTTAGCTGGGCATATGAGGGAAGGAGACTGCCCCATAGAGTAAAAAGCCTTAGGGAGATTCAGAGAATGGATATTTTGTATACTGATTGCACTCTGTGTACCCCTTTGGATTCTGGCTACAGATTTAAATGTCATCAACTCAGGTCTCGTCAGTTATTAACCCACGGGCTAGAATGTTGCTGGCTGTGGAGATTCCCAGACTGTTTTTCTTTCTTTCTTTTTTTTTGCTGATAGGATTCTGAAGTATTCGAAAGGACTGAGGTGCTGCCATTCTCCTCAAGCATTAACGAGTCCAGGTGATAGATACTGTAGATTACAAACATACTATAAAGACTGAAGAATCATCTCTGAGAGAAGATCAGAGGGGAATGTGTTTTGATGTGTGTACGCTAAAGTCTAGAACTGGGATCGGCAACCTTTGGCACGCAGTTCACCAGAGTAAGCCCCCTAGTGGGCCGGGCTGGTTTGTTTACCTGCCGCACCCACAGGTTTGGCCAATTGCAACTCCTACTGGCCATGGTTCGCCGTCCCAGGCCAATGGGGGCGGCGGACAGCATATCCCTTGGCCCACGCCGCTTCCCGACAGCCAGTGGGAGCCGCCATCGGCCGAACCTGAGGACACGGCAGGTAAACAAACCGGCCAAAGGTTGCTGATCCCTAGTCTAGAATGTTATGTCAAAACTTTATACTTGACTATGTGTAACAGAAATGAAACACCAGCGTATTTACTAATAGTTTTTGTTTAAAAGTTTCTCATAGTATTCCAAATGCTATTTGCAGTGTTTTCTGTGGGCATTAAATGTTTGTTTTACTAAGGAAGTATATGGTACTCTTGCTCTTTGAAGTAGACTGAGAACTATTTAATATCTATTTTTCAGGGTTTTACACAAAATAACCCTGAGGTTTAACTCTGTGTAACACTTTCTGAAAAGTCTTGAAAAGAGAACTCTGGCCTGGATTTCAGCAAAAAGTTAATTTGAGGTGCAGGAAAAAGGGAAGGGTAGTAGTTCTATATAATGTTAGCATTCCTCTACCCTGTTACAAGAACATTATCACTGATTTCAGTGAGAGTGGGAGCAAGTCCTGTATTGTTTTCCTTGTGGAAAAGTCAATAATATTGTTTGAAACCCGCCCCCTACAAATCTTTATTTACACTGCCAAGAAAAAATATTTTATTTCAAATAGGAACAAACTATTTCCAGCAACCGGAAAGCTAATGCTGAAATACTTGCAAATACCTTTGCAGCAATTATAATTTAACAGACTATGGTCCTTCTTTTCTAGAATACATCAGGATGGGACCAAGCCTGCTTCCATTGTAGTCATTTGTAGATTTGAATGAGAGTAGGATGAAGCCTTGTACAAACAAATGAAATTATGAAAGGCTCCATTAGAGAGGGATTTCAAATATTATAGCTCTTATTAAAATTAGAAAGAGGACACTGAAGTAGATGAGGGAGTGTAGGTAATATTAAGGTCAAAGGAGGAGACTGGGAGTCAGGGCGCTTGAATTCTATTTCTGGGCTCATTTTTTGGGGGGCATGTATTTTAGTTTGCCCATTGATAAAGTGTGCCTAATATGTACTGCAATTGCCTCACAGGATGTTATAGGATTTTCTGTGCCTCATATGCTCCATATTGTGGACTTGCAGTGCCCCAGAAAATAGCAGAGAGCTCACACTAATGAATCCTCCCTACTGACTCCGGGTGGGTTCTGTTTTACATGAAGAGGGATTGCTGAGATTACTGCAGCTCTGGAGCTACAGTAATCTGCATAGAGCAATCAGGGTAGTGGGATGTAGGGGTCTCGGGATGTGAAGGCTCATTCTAAGTCCCCAGCTAAACTAGTGCCTTTTGGGGGTTGCATTTCAAGTGGGTCTTGAGGGGTTATTCCTATCCCTTCACTGATAGCTGAATTTTTGAACAGAACAGGATTGCCATAGAAAAACTCTATGGTACCTTCTGAGAAGGCCTCTACAATCAGAAATGGAGTAACATTCTATGAGTGAAGAGCTTGGCTGGGCTACTGAACTTTAGCTG
This sequence comes from Malaclemys terrapin pileata, assembly GCF_027887155.1. Lineage (NCBI taxonomy): Eukaryota > Metazoa > Chordata > Testudines > Emydidae > Malaclemys > Malaclemys terrapin. The sequence goes on from NC_071505.1 coordinate 249,141,823, forward strand.
GGCTCCAGGCCTGTTGATCACCAGGGATAGTAGATGGCCCATTGGGTTAAATGGGAGTTTTGCATGAGTAAGGACTGCGTAAACAACAAATAAGCTATTGAGAGTTGACTCATGCTGACTGTTGCTTATAACTGACTCCATATCACTGGTTCTGCATTCCACTAATACAGAAACAAACTCGCAGTAGGGGTTCTGGAAAAAGGTCTTTCAGTGGGGACATACCAATGTGTAACTTACACCAACATTTATGTCACTTCTGAACTTGGCTCATTGTAATAATTACCTAAACAGCAAGACATCATCTCTAGATTATTCTGTTTATGCTAATGTGCATCCTACATTACAAAATAATGCTGAATAGAAATAGTAAGAAAAAACAGACACTTTCAACTTTGGTTGAATATCAAGAACATGATGCATCAGCAGTATAAAATTGCTGTTTAGATTACAGGACTGTCTTTCGAGGTTGTGAAATACTTGTCTATATCAGCAGCTGGAAAATAACTCCAGATGATTCCACACCACTTGCATCATCTGTTCATCTTATTAAGCAAACTATTCCACTGTTTCTCTTGGTTACTACACCCTTTTCAGAGTAGAAGGTGATCTTGCTATTGTCATTGAAGCAACAGTATCAAGAGACTTAAGAAAATGTGTCCAAGTCAGACAAGTTACATGTTTCCAAACAAAAAAGCAACCATATACAGTATATTTAAAATGGAAAGAACAAAAGTAAGGTCTCCAAGAGAGATCATGGTCTGTGCCTCTTCTATAACAAGTCTGTTTGGACCACATGTACATGATGGATCCCTGCCTCTGTAACAGGATGCAAATACTCAGAGAAAGCAGCCAGTTAATTCTCAATCTCAGGGAGAGTCCTCAGTAATATGAAAGGCAGCACCCAGAAGACAAAGACATTAGTGTATCATAACCACATACACCACATTAACAAATGGCTTCATTCTGCTAGAACCACCAAACAAGTGGTTGTACTGAAACGGTGAAATGAACCCACCAGGATTCCCTTCTCTCTAAATCCTCCCCATTGTTCTATATTCAAAATCCTCTGTACCCTATAACAATTTGTACAAGCCCTTTGTATCAAACTAGCAAGACAGAGGTACCAAGCCAGCAACTTTAGAAAGTGTTGTGTTTGCCTTGGCTTCTGCCAAGTGTGCTAAAATGGCTGAGTTACTGACCTCTGTGACAGAACTCCTCCTCCACATCAGGGGGCTCAGTGCTTCCCTCTCTGACAGTGAGGACCTGGAGTAAATCAGTCCCACTCCGGATGGTGTTTATTCTTCCACTTGGGGGTTTATTTCCCAATACTTTTCTGGCAGGCCTCAGGACCGGCCCAAGGAGTGCCCCATCTCCAAACAAAAAGAGAAACCAGTTCTAACACAAAATGAGAAGGAATAGGTTTTCCTACTCTTCCCTCTCCACAGGTGTGTTGTTATTGGCACTGGGGTGCCAGTCCTTCCCTAAACAGGCAGTGAATTATGTAACTTCCCCTGTAGGGAGGAGAGTAGCCATCCACCCCGGAGCAGCCTTTCTTCCTGCTGCTATTAACCCTGCTTATCTCTCCTCCCTTTTCACTCACTGGAGGTGGACTTTTAAAGGTCTCAGGCAGCCCTTAATTGGATTCAGGTGTCCCTAGTTGACCTGAGGTAATCGCTTTTCAGTTTATAGGGAAAAGGGCCTTTATCATTCTAGGACTAATATACCTGCCTCCCACCACTCTCTTACAGCTCCTCGCGGAGCCCCTGCTACACAACCCCCAGCTCCGTGTGCAGGTGGCGGAGTCCCCCATGGTGCGCCAGAGGTTGGTCCTGGCAGAAGTCACCAAAGTCGGAGACCTCCTGGACTACGACCGGGGAGACTGGCTGGATCCCCTGATGCTCGCTCAGCGCATGGGGCTCTCCAGACCTCGTACTCCCCGGCGCGTGCTTCAGGAGGTGAGGGCCGCTTTGCCGCCCGCTGCTCGGAACCATCTCGACCGGGTCCTGCGAGAGGGCATGCCCCGCTCACCCTCTACTCCGAGCCCTCCAGACCTTTTCATCGGGCCCCTGCCCCGTAGACCCAATCGCCCTCCCTCCCCCGTCCCTTCGCCATGAGTCGCTGCATGATTTGCAGCCGGTTCTGTTCCGGACCGCGCCAAGGAAACATCTATACACGCTCGTGCCCCGATACGAAGTGGCGGGACCTCCTGCCACTTCTGTAGGGTGAGGAGCCCCGGTGGGCCAGCCTTTATTCTACTCTGATCCTGAAGTCCACCGGGGACATAAGTTGGCGGCTCCTTCACGGAGCCGTGAGCACGGGCATGCACTTGGCGCGGTTTACCCCTATCCCAGACACCTGCCCCTTTTGCGGCGTGAGGGAAACCCTGGCGCATGTTTACCTGGAGTGCACCAGGCTGCAGCCCCTATTCCGGCTCCTCAAGGATATTTTGTTACGTATTTGGTTGCACTTTTCCCCTCACCTTTTTATTTATGCACTCCCTATCGGTCGCCCCACGAAGTCACGGGACCTCCTGGTCAACCTCCTCCTGGCCCTAGCAAAACTGGCCATTTATAAAACCAGAGTGAGGAGGTTGGCCGATGGAGTCTCCTATGACTGTGGGGCCTATTTCCGGTCCTCCGTTCGTTCACGTATCCGAGCAGAGTTCCTCTGGGCGGCATCCACTGACTCCCTTGACGCCTTCAAGGAGCAGTGGGCGCTGTCCGGGGTTCTCTGCTCGGTGTCCCCGTCTGGGTCCCTTCTTTTGACCCTTTGACCTCACTCCTGTCCCTGTTCTTTTATTAGTTGTCCCCCGTAATTTTTTGGTCTCCAGGCCCTGTGGACCCCCCCCCCTTAGGCTGGGGGGGATCCTTTAGCAGTGGGCGGGCCTCGCCCACCCACATCCTGGATCCCAATAGGACCACTCTCTTACAGCTGTCCAGCCTGACTTTGTAACACTTCACAGAAACCTGAATCTTCAAGCCAGCCAAGCAGGCTGGAAGTGCTGATCTAATCACCTCACAAAGGCCTGTGTTTTGGTATCAACGAAACAAGGTATAGCTGTTGAGTCCTAACCCCAGAAAATATTATGCTTTCACCTCAGACAACCAAGTTAGAGATGCTGATCTGGGAACTTTAAAGTGTTTTTGATGGTTCAATAAATTACCATTGAGCCAGGGAGCACCCAGAGGCCTGTGACTTATCACCAGCACAGCATGCTACAGTTGCTGAGCAAGGTCTAAAGTAAACTCTAACATCAGGGGAAGTGCTCACCCTCCTCTCCTTCACCTGGATTTGGGAGAGCTTAGTTCTCCCAGAGCTCCCCCCATCCTTCCTCTTCACTGGCACATGAAATAAGGACTCATTAGGTGGGAAAATGTGAGGGCTTTATGTGGTTCCAGGCTTCCAGCAGCACCAGCAGTTGAAGGAGAAGAATTGTACAAGCTGGAAGTCCCATATCTCCCTCCACGTTTTTTCTACTGTCTCCTTGTTGGTTCCCCTGCCTCTCCAGAAGAGATTGTGAGAGAAAGAGGCAGAATCTGGCACTCCAGATCTCCCTCACTTCCATGACAAGGAGAGACTCCATCACCAGCTGCCTCTTCCCTTAGCCAGAATCCAGGAGAAACAGAAAGGCCCTGTCAGTTCCCTCCATAATGGGAAGGATGGCTAGGAATATAAGGATGTTCCCCATATGTGGCTTTAGATTCTGTGCAAGTATACACAGGCTTGTTTGAGGTGTTTTGTGTGGATTGGGGCTGTGTGAGAACATGAACTTTGATACATCAGTTCCTTTGTCCCCATCATTCCTGTTCCCCTGTGACACACACACAATGTCACTTTTCTGTATAACATTGACCCACATGATGATAAACAACAGCTAAAACTGCTGGGCTCCTCTTCCTATTTTGCTCTGCTGTACTGGATTGGTTTATGTCTTGTTGTACAAGGACTTACATGTGCAACTTCAACACAAAACTCTATGGATTCTAAGTTGAAAGTGAAGGCGGAACTAGATCTGGTACCTGCTAAACACAAACTAAAGTGTGATGATGCTGAGATGAAGAAGGTAGGACTGGTGAAGGAGAGGATGCAGGGGCTTCTTAATCATAATAATTTACATCCATTGTCCAAACATTTATTATTGTAGCATGTAGCGACTCAACTGACATCATTGCACTAGGTGAATCACAAACACTTAGTAAGAGACATTTCTTTCTCTGAAATTTTACAGTCTAAATAGACAAGACAAAGGGTGGGAGGAAGGAGATACTATTATCCTCATTTTACAGATGTGAACCTGAGGCATAATGAAGTGAAATGTTTTATACAAGGTAAGTCTCGTTACTACTCTCCTGGGTACCAGTCTAGTGCCTTAACCATAAGAACATTCTGCCTCTCTAACAGAACTGGCCAAAGCTCAAAACATTATGCTGGTTGCTGTTGTTTTTGAAATTGAAAAAAATTCAACTAGCTCTACTACATAACCATTTATTATTAAATTTATATTACAAATTGGGAAAAAACTGAGCAGAAAAGTGAAGTCTCTTGCCTAAGGCTACATCGCAAATAAGTGGGACAACAAGGATTAGAACTCAGGAACGTCAGACTCTGAAGTTTGTGCTTATTCTCCTAGATGACCGTGCTTTCCAAAATAAATTAATTTCATGCTAGAAGTATCGTATAGCCAGGTTGGGTGTTTTATTGAGATAAGTACAATTGTTGTGGTTTTCATCCGCAGTGTTGTCATTTTGAATTTCCTGTGCCACATGATGTATCATCCTGTACTATGATAGCATTGGGCCATTATGCAAAAAAACAAACAAACAAAAAAACCCCAATCCAACAACCAAAAAACACTTTAGAAACATAGACTTTTAAGTACTGATATGAAAACAGGATGGTAGACAATAAGTTTTAGATCATAATGATATATTATTCCATTCCCCTTACTTATTCCAAAGATAAGTTAAAATAAGTAATTTAACTTCCCTTACGCAACTTGAGAAAGATACATTCACAAACATTCCATTCATATTGTTTACAGATTTGCACTGCATTTCATTGACAAAACTAGTTATCTTTCCTTTTAAAAAAAAGGAAGGCAACATAAGTATAAATTCTACCTTCTCAGTCCTTTATACAATCCAGTAGACATATATTGAAAATAAATTCTAACAGGCTTCTTGGTAGACATCTTAATTTGTAAAATCACATTTATTTCTGTTTAGGATCAGTGACTTATCTAGAAGGGACAGCAAATATCTGCCCTGAAAGAAAATGAAGAGAACAGGAAAAAATAATATGGTAGCGTCCTTGCCAAAATATAGTCCTGTAGTAAAGCTCTTGATTGATTCATGACACAGTAAAAGAGCTACTTACAGAGTGTTTTATATTGTTATTACATTCTGATACAAGTTCTCCTTTGCCCATGTTTGGTCAAAGAGGCAAGTTTCTAAGAATTCCTCAACATTCTAGAATTATTGCTTTACAGTAGAGTGCCAAGTTGTTGAATACACAAGGCCACTCATGGCAAAGAATTTGTCTCAGTATTTAGCATGAGTTTCTCAAAAGAAACACAAAGACAACTACATTAGTAGATATGCGGCAGGTTTTTTTTTAAATTTTTCTCTCTCTCAGGGAGTGGAAGTGGCGTGTGAAAGCAAAAAGTCTTGGGAATTAAAATGAAAAATCATCTTGAAAACCAGGACCGCAGAACAAATTTCTATAAACAGAGAACTCTATAATTAGATCTAGGTGACCAAGTGAGGGAGTCTTCAAAAATAACAATATGAAAGTCCATAGCTGAGAACTTTGTGGCCTACCTCTATCTCTGTAGTCACTGAGTACTATCAAGCTGTCTTTCATAATTTCTAGGAGTGGCAGCCTTGAAAGAAGAAATGTTAGGAATGATGGGGTTTCAGGAGGTTATCACTATTAGAAGCTGAGATGATCTCCTCCTCCAAGCTTTTTTAAATGTGGTTCCTCTGAGAATAACAGCCACAAATCTGGGTCTCACCAGCCTAGAGTGCCCATGAGATAGGTCAGGTACACTGGAGATAATTACTGATTATTATTATTATTTTATTATAAAAGAGTGAGGGGGGATTTGATAGCTGCTTTCAACTACCTGAAAGGGGGTTACAAAGAGGATGGATCTAGACTGTTCTCAGTGGTGGCAGATGACAGAACAAGGAGTAATGGTCTCAGTTGCAGTGGGGGAGGTTTAGATTGGTTATTAGGAAAAACTTTTTCACTAGGAGGGTGGTGAAACACTGGAATGGGTTACCTAGGGAGATGGTGGAATCTCCTTCCTTAGAGGTTTTTAAGGTCAGGCTTGACAAAATCCTGGCTGGGATGATTTAGTTGGGGATTGGCCCTGCTTTGAGTAGGGGGTTGGACTAGATGACCTCCTGAGGTCCCTTCCAACCCTGATATTCTATGATTCTATGATTATTTATATTGTAATATACCTGAAGGCCCCGAACAAGATAGGGGGCCACATTGTAATAAGTGCTCTAAAAAACGTAGGAATAAGTTAATAGAAGCAAGGGAGTAACAAAAGAAAGAAAAGCAAAGTCAGGGTAGTCTTTCCATTGACTTCAGTGGGCTTTGGATCAGGTCCAGAAGGTAGAGGGAAGCTAGTGGAGGAGGGGACTGGGAGGGAGCGGGTCTGGAGGAGGAAGGGGTAAACAGCGGAGTGAAGAATATCCAGGGCTGAAAAGAATAGTCTGTTGACTTTCCTTGTGCCATTCAGTATGGGTTGTGAGGAGCTGTCTGGGGGACCCTAGCTGAACCTCTCCCACCCCTGCTCTGCATCCCTAGCTCCTCCATAGGATGCCTGGATACCGCCTCTATTTTGGGCAGCATGGGGTTTCTCTTCTACTCCCAACCCAAATGTGTGGGGAAGGAGTATGCCACTAGCAGCTTAATGTCTCTGCTTATTTCTGGGGAGAGTAGGAGAACAGACAGTCCGCTGTGGGTAATGGTTACTTCATCCTGGGCCAATCTCTTTTTGTGGCTTTTACCAAAATTGCGCAGGCTAGGAATTACCCAGAGATGTCCTGCCAGCATTGCAACTAGAACTGTTCTCCCTCAGCTGGCAATGTGTGTGACATTCCCTCCTTCCTCAACCGCCCCCCCCCCACCAAAAATTACATACTCTCCACCAAAATCCATCAGTCATTTCACTCCCACCCTGGTCCAGTACCATCATGCTTCGTGCTCCCTAGCACCTTATGGAGCCCAGCCATTTTTTCCATAAGAGAGCTCTTAACAGTATCAGGCTCATCTTTCTGCTGTTCTGCCCATCGTGTCTCTTCAACTCCAGGAGCTTGAACCCCTTGGAGCATTGCAGAGGGGCTTCCATAAGGCCAAGGAACGGGAGGTGGGACTATCCTCTTCTACAGATGCTGGATACTTTCCATGTAGATGCAGAGGGAGTAAGGACTTCAGATTTCAGCCCATAAAACACAATCATTTCACTACTAAACCCTAGAATAAGCCAGTTCTTCTTTGAGAAGTCCTTCTGTGTATTTCTCACGTGGAGTATGCATGTGCACCATGCACCTGAGTCTGGAATTTTTTTGTATTGTCTTTTGGTCTGCACACACACTGTAGCTCTCCTTATGCTTTGAACCAAGGTTGTAAAGAGTGGTGAGGGCTGATTCCTCTCCAGTTCCTTCTTACCACTGCATGGTCTGAGTTGGAATCTGCAGTGTCCTTAGCTTCTTTATACTGCATAATTTCTGAAAATATATTGTAAATAGTTTGTTTTAGTATTTTCCTAGGACAGTGTACTTAGTTCCCACCTCCCCCCCCCCTTTTTTTTTTCTCTCCAGGCTGGATAATTTTTCCTCCCCAAGAAGGCTGGGATTCTATGACGAGGATTCTGGGGTTCAGAAATCGTTTCCTGTCCTAGCTCCTTTTCTGTGATTAGATCTTGGCCCTACCCCACCAATTGATCCCTCCACCTGGCACTACTGGGGGCTGTGGGAACCCTGTGTTAGACACCTGGGATTGGTACAGGGACCAGTCTTATGAGGGGATTGTCCACCAGGATGTTGACTCTCTTCTCCTCTGGGGACCTATAGAAAGGGTTCCACCTCAACCTCAAGGGAAGGGTTCTACTCCCCTTAATACTTGATCCCCCAAAAAAACGGGGGATGAAAGCTGATTCTCACCCTACGTTGACTGAACATGTTAACCTGAAATCAAAAATTCTGCACGATCTCTTTGGCATCAATAATTCTCTCCCTATTGGAGGTCACATGATGCACAGCTCTCAACATGAAAGATGCATACTTTCACATAGACATTCATCCCCCCCACAGGAAGGTTCCTCAGGTTCCTCTTTGGTCAGACCATTACTAATTCAGAGTCCACCCCTTTGTGCTAGCCAAAGCATCCAGAGTCTTTACAAACAATTTTTCAGTGGTGGCAGTTTGGATGAGAAGAAAGGGCTTTACCATCTTCCCATACCTCAATGATTGGTTTCCTACGGGCAGTTCCTATGAAGAAAACCAGCAGGCAACCTGATTCCTGCTCAGTCTACTGTCTTCCCTAAGTGTTTGCATCAACCATGAGAAATCCACATTGACCCTTGTGAGGTCCATAAACTTCATAGGAGTGACATTGGACTCTTCTACAGCAAGAGCTTACCTGCCTCTTGAGAGGTTCCAGGCCATGGGCACATTCATTCACCAGGTCACTATCAGATCCCTGACTTCAGTCAGAATTTCCTCTGCAGAAACATGGCCTCATGCACACATGTGACACCATTTGCCAGGCTCCATCTTCATTCTCTGCAAGCCTGGCTTCTGTGTACTCACCAGAGATGGGCAATGTCAGTGACAAAGTGACAGTTCCATCCAAGGTTTTGGTCTATCTTATCTAGAGGATAAAGCTGGAGAAAGTTCAGGTGGGGATCCCTTTCCTCACACCAACTCCTGAAGCAACAATGATTACCAATGCCTCCCTCTTAGGTTGGGGAGTTCATATGGGTGATCATACAACACAAGGCATATGGACCCCTCAGGAGTCCAGAATTCAAATCAGTTTACTAGAACTCAGGGCAGTCCATTGAGCCTGCAACACCTTCCTCCCACCCATCCAATCCCAATATGTCCAAACATTGGACAGTATAACTCTCTTCTATATAAACAATCGGGGGGGACAAGATCTCTCCCTCTTTGTATAGAAGCAGTCAGCCTCTGGAATTGATGCATCAGCCATCACATAACCATTTTAGCGGTATACTTACCAGGATTGCAGAGCTCCCTAGCAGACAGTCTCAGCAGATGTTTTTCTGCAAACTACGTATTGGAGATTCATGATTCAGGTCTCCAGAAGGTCTCCGCTCAATAGGGAACACTGTTCTGGGATCTTTTTGCCTTACAGGTGAACAGGAAACTTCCCCGTACTGCTCCAGAACAGCCATATGCAAGGGCTCAATGGAAGATACTCTCTTGCTACCATGGAAGGATCACTTGAGATATGCCTTCCCTCCCATTCCATTAATACTGCAGGTTCTACAGAAAAGCTATCAAGACAGAAACTGAGTCATTCTTATTGCACCTAACTGGCTGAAACAGTTCTGGTTTACAGATTTATTGAGCCTCTCAGCTCAATCACCTATAAACATCTGCCCATTTCCAGACCTTCTAACACAAAACAAAGGCACTTTCAGGCATCCCAATCTGGAACCACAGCAGCTCAGATCCTGGTATTTAGATGGGCATTGGTATATGGGAGTGCTCATGTTCCAGAATTCATTCTCAACCAAAGCATAAAACAGTCTTTTTGGAGATGCTTTTCAGCTAAATCGAGTTGTTTCTCCTCTTGGGCTCAGCAGTGCCAGTTATCTACAGAATCTTCTGGGATTCCTTCTATCCTGGAATATCTACTTACTCTTAAGTCTTTGGGTTTCTTTCATTTCTCTTCAGATGCATTTAGCAGCAATCAGCACTATTCATCCTCCAGTGGATAACCACACAGTCTTCACTCATCTTGTCATAACTAGATTCTTAGATTCTTTACACCATTAATGAAGTTTGTGCCCCAGTGGGACCTCAGTTTCATTCTTTTGTCTCACCAGACCTCCCTTAAAACCTCTAGCCACATCCTCTATGGCCCATTGGTTTATGGAAGTGGTCTTTCTAATTGCCATAACATCAGGGAGAAGAGGCAGAGAGCAGCAGACACTCATGGCAGACTCGCCATGTACTGACTTCTATAAAGAAAAGGTCTCATTATGCCCCCACCCAAAATGCATCTGTATGAATATTTCCAAGTTTCACATAAGTCAGACCATCCACTTACCAGTATATTTCCTCAACTGCATGGCTTGAATGAAGAGTGGAGATTGCATTCTCTGGATGTCCAAAGGGCACTGGTCTTTTATCTACAAAGAGCAAAAGACATTATAAAGACACCTGAACTATTTGTTTCCATAGCAGCGAAATTAAGGGGTCAAGCTGTCTCTATGCAGACTTTCTAAATAAATCTCTAGTTGTATTATCTTTTGGTACCAACTAGCTCACATTCCCCCCCACACCCACCCACCCAGAGAGGTGAGGGCTTACTCCACCAGAACGCAGGCAGCCTCTGCTGCATCTCTAAGAGATGTACCTCTACTAGAGATATGTAGGGCAGCTACCTGGAGCTCCTTGCACACCTTCACAACCCATTACACTTTGGTCCAATCTTCTACTGCAGAAACGGCTGTAGGGACAGCAGTATTACAGTCAGCTCTTACTTCTGCACCCTCACACCCCCTCCTGTTTGACCACTGCTTGTTAATTTCTTACGTGTGGAATACACACAGGCACCATCACTCTAAGAAGAAATGGAGGTTATTTACCTGTAACTGGAGGTTCTTCAAGATGTGCGATCCCTATCTGTATTCTATTACCCACCCTCCGTCCTCTCTGCTGCAGATTATCTGGATTTGTGGTAAGAGTAGGAACTGGAGAGGTGTCAGCCCATACACCCTCAATTCAGTGTATGAGGAGAGCTTGTTCAGACCAACGGATACTGCTTGCAAAAAAAATTCCACAGCATGCGTAACCCATCTGTGGAATACAGATAGGGACCACACATCTCAAAGAACCTTCTGCCACAGGTGAGTAACCTCCATTTCTTTAAAGAAACAGCTTGTAGCCATATTTCTCATATTCCCCACTTCATGATAAATAGTAAATCCCAGATAGAGCTTCTTATTACATTTTCTACCATATTTCTAAGTAGTATATATCATTAACATACCTGCTTTTTAAAATTAATATAGTCTGTAGCATGGCTGGGCTTTTGATACCCTTCAAACTAGCTGCTGTATGTGCTGACATCTTATGTTCTGAATGTTTGAATGTGTTTGTTTTGTACTACAGTGAACTCACAAAGGAATTCTAAGGGAATGGCAAAAGCATGATTTTAAGTCCTGCAAAAATACATTTCAAGTCCAGAACAAAGCCATAGACAGGTATATTTTTGGTCTCAAGTTGCAGTGGGGGAGATTTAGGTTGGATATTAGGAAAAACTTTTTCACTAGGAGGGTGGTGAAGCACTGGAATGGGTTACCTAGGGAGGTCGTGGAATCTCCTTCTTTAGAGGTTTTTAAGGTCAGGCTTGACAAAGCCCTGGCTGGGATGATTTAGTTGGGGATTGGTCCTGCTTTGAGCAGGGGGTTGGACTAGATGACCTCCTGAGGTTCCTTCCAACTCTGATATTCTATGATTCTATGATAAATACCAGCCACCAAAAATGTAAATAAATTCAATTTTGGCTTCTCTTCTAATCTCAGCTCAAATGTGTGGGGATGGATGAAACCACATGGGGCTTGATGTCCCTGCATCAATCAATTAAATAAAGAGCACATACATTGGAAGTTTATACTTGAGGGCTGATTTTGTTCTCAGATATGTACATCCAGCCTTTGGCCCCCTATTCCCCAGCAAAAAACTTCCTTAATTTGGAGAAACAAGAGACCCAGAGAGTGCAGTGTTCTGTGGGACAGAGCCAGTTGCAGGATGGGGGCCTAGGAGAACACTAGTTTTAATTTGAAAAGTGAAAAGTTAGTTTCACGTCCTTATACCTATGAAGATAGCCTAGAAAGCATAAACCATTACTAACCAATTTTCAGAGTTGACAGGAACGAATAAGTTAGAATCATTTTCTGCAGCAGGAGGCTGATGATGGTGGCAGAGGTGGAATTTGCCCCCTCACACACACCTAATCTCACTGATCTTTCCCAAGACCCTTTGGTCAGCCATGTGAATAGTGGCACATGGTATATAGGAGGGGTGATAAAGCTTTCTTTGCAGGCCCATGCAAAAGTGCTAAGGCTGGCTCTTCTCAACTCTCACTGAACTCAATATAATTCTTATGTGTCTATCTGGGTCCCTATTTCTAAAGCTATATAGTTATGGCCCTACCAAATTCACAGTCCATTTTGGTCAATTTCATGGTCAGAGGATTTTAAAAATAGTAAATTTAATGATTTCAGCTATTTAAATCTGAAATTTCATGGTGCTGACACAAAAAGAAGTTGTAGGTGGGGGAATCACAAGGTTATTGTAGGGAGGATTGGGGTACTGCCACCCTTACTTCTTGCTGCTGCTGGCAGCGGCGCTCCCTTTAGAGCTAGGCGCCTGGCCAACAGTCACTGCTCTCCAGCCGCTGAGCTCTGAAGGCAGCATAGAAGTAAGGGTGGCAATACCAGGACCTTGTGACCCCCCCTGCAACTCCCTTTTGGGCAGGACTCCCAATCTGAGAAACGCTGCCCTGTGAAATCTGTATAATATAGGATAAAAGCACACAAAAGACCAGATTTCACAGTCTGTGACATGATTTTTGGGCCGTGAATTTGGTAGGGCCCTATATATAGTATCTACTGACATCAATCCGTAATTTCTTCTGTTTTCTTGGTGTTGGGAATGTACTTTTCCTTAGAACAATTTCCTGAAAATACGAACTATGAGCCAAATATTTTGCATGTAAGGAGGAAATTTATAGCAGATTTCAATGAAGGTGGAAGTCATCATGCAGTAGTGTTGTATGGGACCCAATCAAACTCCTGAAACCAATGGGAATTTTTCCTTTGTCTACAATAACAATTGGATCAATTACACAAGAGGCAGTTTAAGAACTCTGTCATTTAGGATTTCTGAATATAATTAAAGAGATATTTCATTATTCACATGCAGGACATGCTGATATACTGTATTGGGAAGGCTTCCATGATTAACAATGTTTAGATAGCATCCAGATTAAAAATCTGGCTACATCTGGCTAGCTGGCATGTGCCCAATGAAACATTGTGTACCAGACTCCTGCAATACCAATTGTGTATGCCAAGGCTGATCTTTCTACACAGTGTATCACATGCAGATCTTTTATATGGTTTGAGTTGGGAAGGGAAGGGATCCATTAGAGAAAGTCCCCACTGCTATTTGGCACCACTTACTGATCATTTTTTTCTTTGTTGTATTTGCAATAAAATAAACTGACACTAACCATAAGGACATATGTACACTACTTTGCATACTGCCTAAACTTGAGTAAGCCATGGTCTGAATGAGCTTTCCCCTGACATTCAGTGACAAACTAGGGGAAAAGACGTCAGTATTTGCATAGCCACACCTTCTCTGCCTAGGTATTCAGCAGATGGTGCTGCCTTACCAAAGTGATCAGTTCTGGCTGGTTGTGGGTTACAAGTCACTTGAGTTTTGAATGCAGGGATAATTAAATGTTGTTATCCTTATTGTACGAGTAAAGGGCAGCAGAACTGTTCTTAGCATGCCTTGATTGAGGAGGTTATCCTAACCTAAACCTCACTTGCTAAGCAGGGGGTAGGGATGCCAAATCCTAGTGAAAGTGAGAGTGGAGTAGTGTGGGGTTTGGGTTTGCCCTTGCCTATGCCCAGTGAATCCTAGACATCATTTGACCCTTGCCAATCTGTTGCCTGGTTTTAGGGGATTAATATTATTGTTTATATAATACAGGCTATAGGCTTGCCAATAATCTGATCAGAAGATAAGGTTCTTGTTCCAGAATCAGACTATACAGAGTTTTTCAAGGACCTTTGGGATGTATGACAAGGCCATTCACACAGAGAACAAAATAAAGCCGTAAGGACTTTTGTTGAGATAAATGGAATAATAATCAAATGGAAAAGTAATCAGAATTGCAAAGGAAATAATATGTACTGTGATAGACCCAGATCAGTTGGGAACAGCAGAGTAGCAGAAGGGAGATATACTGGCCACTGGATAAGTAGTTTTCTGTTCCCTGAGTGACCAGAGCAGGGGCTGCTCCAGGCTAATAGACCACCTGACTCCAATTAACCTGCTAAGAGTCAAGTGAGGCAATTAAGCACCTGACTCTAATTAAGGCCCCTCTGATGCTATAAAAGGGCTCACTCCAGTCAAGCCAGGGGGAGTCAGAGGAGAGGAAGTGTGTGTGAGGGACTGGGAGCAAGAGGTGTGCAAGAAGCTGAGAGTGAGTAGGTGTACTGCTGGAGGACTGAGAAGTACAAGCGTTATCAGACATGAGGAGGAAGGTCTGGTGGTGAGGACAAAGAAGGTGTTGGGAGGAGACCATGGAGAAGTAGCCCAGGGAGTTGTAGGTGTTGTGCAACTGTACCAGGAGGCACTCTAGACAGCTGCAGTCCACAGGGCCCTGGACGGAACCCGAAGTAGAGGGTGGGCCCGGGTTCCCCCCGTACTTCCTAACACCTGATCAAACACAGGAGGAATTGACCTGGACTATAGCTTCTACCAGAGGGGAAGGTCTCTGGACTGTTTCCTGACCCACAGGGTGAATCTGTGAAGCGAGCAAATCCGCCAATAAGCGCAGGACCCACCAAGGTAGAGGAGGAACTTTGTCACAGTACGTGTGGTACGTATGGTATTATGTACTATAAAACTTTCTAGATTAACATACAGATAACCTTGATAACCGTGCGGTAAGACACAAAGGACCAGCCTCTTGTCTGGTATGTCAAAAGAGTCCGATAGTCCATGTTCCTCAATTTTCGAGTGGGAGGTTCAGAATTTAGGAGAAGCTAGAGAGCTAAAAAGCTATAGAAAGATTATAGAAGCTAACTTAAAACCTGACTAAAACTAAGCATCTAACTAACATGGTGGGTTGTCCCTCTTACCAAGCCTGAGCACTATGTACCCACCTGCCGTATCCAATTTAATTTCCTCACCCCCAAAATATCAGAGTATGCCTACTCTATAGGCTGGCATGTTCACATGTATTAATAACCATTAGCTCATTCTCACATCTGTCATTTAGAGGGCCCTACCAAATTCACGGTCCATTTTGGTCAATTTCATGGTCATAAGATTTTAAAAATTGTAAATTTCATGATTTCAGCTAGTGGGGGAGGAGGGTCGCAGGGTTATTATAGGGAAGGTGCTACCTTACTTCTGTGCTGCTGCAGGCAGAGGCGCTGCCTTCAGAGCTAGGCAGCTGGAGAGCAGATGGGAACCCAGCTCTGAAGGCAGAGCTGCCGCCAGCAGCAGCACAGATGTAAGGATGGCATGGTTTGGTATTGCCACCCTTACTTAAGCGCTGCTGCCTGCAGAGCTGGACCATCAGTCAGCAGCCGCAACTCTCCGGTCACCCAGCTCTGAAGGCAGCAATGCAGAAGTAAGGGTGATTGGTATGGTATTGCCACCCTTACCTCTGCGCTGCTCCTGGTGGGGTGCTGCCTTCAGACCTGGGTGCCTGGCCACAGCCACCGCTCTCCGGCCGCCCAGCTCTGAAGGCAGCGCAGAAGTATGGGTTGCAATAGTGTGACCCCCCTACAATAACCTTGTGACCCCGTGCAACTACCTTTTGGGTCAGGACCCCCAGTTTGAGAAACTCTGGTCTCCCCCCTGAAATCTGTACAGTATAGGGTAAAAGCACACAAGACCAGATTTCACAGGGGGAGACCAGATTTCACGGTCCATGATGTGTTTTTCATGGTCGTGAATGTAGTTATTTATGGCCTAACTGGTTACTTCCATGTTCTTTGTGGTGTACCTGTTAAGTTTAAGGAGGGCATGAACTTAGGTAGCCATCTATCTACGCCAAAGGCCTAACTTGCTTTAACTCATCATCACTTATGTAGGATAAAGGGCCAGAACACAGGTATGCTAACTTGCTTTAGCTCAGCATAAAGGATGTGGCCTGTAGTTTCCTTGTGTAATGGCCAAAAATACTCAAATACAAATCTACAGATCTATTATAATAAAACAGACAATCAAACCCATAAAAAAAGATATATAAGCCCTGTGGGCTACATTTCTCCAGTGTTTAAAAACAGAGCTGATCAGATTCAATTGAGTCCTTGTTTCTGTTCAGGGGTTACTAGAGCTCAAATTACCTAGGAGGAGGTCTAGGGGCTAAGCCTTACACCTGGTGTGGGAACAGTGTTGCAGTGAAACACGAAGAAGAGGCAGCAGCTGAGACGTTCCCCACTACCTACTGAAATCACTAAGGGCTGTTCTACGCTACGTGAATAACGTAGCTGAAGTTGATGTACTTAGATCTACTTATCGCGGTGTCTGCACTGCAGTGTGTCAACAGAGGAGACGCTTTCCTGTCGATTTCCCTTGTGCTTCTCGTTGAATTGGAGTACTGGAGCCGACGTTAGAGCGATCAGTGGTCCATTTATCACCTCTATACTAGACACGATAAATCAACCCTCGCTGGATCAGTTGCTGCCCGTTGATCCGGCCAGTAGTGTAGACAAGCCCTAAGAATTGGGCTAAGTGGCAGGGTATGGCAGCAGAGACAGCAACAGGAATGAGCCAGTTGCAGAGGTGACAGCAGCAGCAGAAACATTGCTCGATGCCCCACTACCTTCATGAACTCTGAGTCCTCGATGACCAAGGCCAAGCAACTGTGAATGGGGTGCAGCAGAGGGAAGGGGGAGTGGTGTGTTAAAGGGACATTCATTCGTCTGACTTTCACACCATAAGGTGGGAAACTGAGTCAAAGGACACTGCCCAACGTACTGTGGGGCGGGTGTTTGCTTATGGTTACATGCTTTTGAATCGTGGTTGTGGTATTTTCCCAAATAAATGGTACATTCCCTTTTCCTTTTAATAAAAGTTTTGTTTTGTTATACACAGACGGACTCAGTGCTTATGAGTGGGGAAGTATTACTTCATAGAAGTGGTGTCTAGTTGTCCCAGATTGCTGGGTGGGGGTTTGAGCTGCTTCTGTTTTGTATTGTTAAGAGGAACTGCTGGATATTCAACCTGGACCTTGTTGCCGCCGACTCCACCTAGCAGAAGGGTTACACTTACACAAGTGTAACCCTTCTAACTCCTTCCAAAACCAGAATATCTAAAGATGTGTTATGAGTAGCATCATACTGCCCCCTACCCCACAGATCCTCAGAAACGGAGATACTGCAGAGTATAATATTGTTTTGCTTCTACTCAGGTCCATTAAAAAACACAACATTTTTTTCTTCTTGATGCTCTTCCTATATCTGCTTTCCCCCTCGAGTCTCTGTTATGGTTTTCTAAATTATACTGTGATAGTACTGCTGAATACTGGGCACAATCCGAGGCAGTTGTATTTCTAACAAGTTAAGATTCTAAAATGTACGTGTTCAGACAGCCTGTTGCCCCAGTAACTGTACTTGCGATTATATTTGTGGACCTGTAGGCATCTGTGCAGGTGATATATCAACCCTTCTCAGATGTTCTGTACTGCTAATCTCAACAGCACCACCTGCCTTGCCCCCCAAAGGTGAGCTAATTATATATAATAGCTATTGAAATAAATGCATTTGCTTTGTCTCTTCCTACCTACAAGATTAAACCCTATTGAATGTTTGTTTGTTTGTTTTAAAAAAAAATACTTTAGAATTTTGTTCCCAAGCTTAATTCAGGATATCAAGACTTAATGCCCTAATTGCAAACTAACAAGAGATGCTTTCACAATTACCTCAGTGTTTGTAAGGCTATGACTCATGAACAAACTATTTTCACGGCTGGGTTGCATTTACACAAGTCAGGGTGTGAATTTTACATGCAGATCAACAAGATGAGACAGATTTAGGTGTGGGCATATTTATGTAAGGTATTTGACTATTGTTACAGAAAAGCAGAATATCCTCTTCGTAGGTGCATATGCTATTTCCAGCAGACTTTATTCACTGTGTATTCAGGAAGCTCCAAAGAGACCAATTTGATACTGGGCATTAAGTAGGATTTTGGCAGGGAATTTGTGGTAGAGCAAGTCTGAAAGCCAGTAACATCCCAAATCCTTAACTAAATATGGATTGATGCCACATGTCAATCCTTCATTTACAGTAGATGAAATGGACCTCATTCCAAAGATGGCAGCCATCCATGTTAGTTTCTGCAACAGAATACACAATGTCACTATTCTCCAGAGACTAAAGGGAAAGTAAACACACGCAGCTTAAATAAAAATGAAACACAGCACATTGCTGAGTGTCTCCTAGTAATAGATCATGTGTATGGGAGTCTGGCATATTGACATCATACACTGAAGGGGTATGGCATTTACATCCATACTAGAATTTCATTTTGTAAGCTGGAGGGAAAGGACAAGTAGAGGCAACACACACTTGATTAAAAAAATGTTTTGCTTAAGAGGTATCCAAAAGGTGGAGTACGTCAGGTAATAACACAGTGGACTCAGGAGAAGTGGCAAAACTCATTCCATATTGTCAAGAGGCACCTGTTCCACAAGCTTTCCTACATCTTCCCAAGTCCATTTAATCCATTATTTATAAAATACCATTTGATCTATGTTATTTCTGATATCATTAAGACAGCAACATGGTATTCACATGGTGAATAAGATGAAGGAGGAACCCTTTGTATTTAAAATCACCCACATCAGTACAGACTTGTATGTTAAATAAGGACAGCAGTGATGGGTGGAGCACTTTTATAGAAAAAATATTTTGCTCGCCATATTTGAAAGCACGTTATTAGAGACTTCCAATCACAAGAGGACACTGTTTTATTTTTTCCCACATACTGAAAAGAAAGATCAAGTCATGGAGGTATCTTGTTATTTAGGAATCTGTCACGTGGGCATGGAGTTAAAAGAAGTCAGGGTACTCTAGATTGTGATGTATAGGAGGTAGGGATACATCAGTGAGGAGAGCAGATTGTGATTGTATTCTGAAATGCTTCCTTCTCTGCAGCTTTAGGGGACTGACTGAGAAAGCAATCCTGTCCCCTATTAATCATCTCATGTGTTTAATTTCCTTTGCACATATTTCCTTCAAACATTTTCAAACAAAGTTGTGATATCTATTTTGGTAGCATTGGATGAGAATGTGTGTTTCATGTGATTTCAGTAGGTCTATGTGGAGAACTGATTCTCACCAACCCACCTGCAGTCCCTTGCCTAAGGTTCTCTGCTAGTTGTCCCCAACTGGCACTCTTCTGATGCATTTTACCTTTCTCCTGTCCCTGCATTTAGATTACTTTCTGCATTTTGTTGGCCTCTGTCTTCTTGTGGCCACTGAAGAGGAGGATAGGTGCGGTGACAATGATGTTTCTGTGGTGTGTCCCTTCCTAGGGCCTCTTCTGCCTCTGTAGATTTCAAATAAACAACAGCGGTCCCAGGCACGTGCTGGAGGAGGATATACACTAAGCTAAAATTGTGTAAAACGTTGCATATGAAGAAAATGTGGCAAAATGTGTTTTCTTTAGTTTCTTTTTGAGAAAAATACAAGAGGACAAGAACTAGTCGTGTCCCCCCCCAAACCAGCTCCCAAATGGAGATTGAAATAGCCTGGGGGCAGTTATGATAAAGAATGGCAAAATGGGGCAGAGGCAATTATAGCAACGGCAACAGCTGTAGCATCTCTGTCATCCCATCTTGTATCTAAAGCAGATGTTAGATTGAGGAAGATTTCCCCTATTATCAGTCTCCATCTATAAATCACCCCTTGTGCTGTATTCGGTGCAGCTGCTCCTGCGGATATTGATAAGTAGTTCAGGCCCTACTCCACACTCTTGACTTAAATTGAATTTTCTCAATCTACAAATCAGTGTATGATGCAGAACAGATCCCTTATTGAATAGCGTGAGAGTCACCAATGCCCAAAAGGAATCTCACTACTTATTCAATCAACATAGCATAAGAAAGAATGGCATAACTAACTTAGAAAAATAGAAGGTTTCAATACTATACATTTTTGGCTGTTTTTTACCCAGATCCCCAACCCTTAGAATTTAGTCCACTTTCCTCAAGAGCTCCTTCACTTTTTGATTACTTGGTCATTACACAGCTGTTTCATATGGATTTATGAGGTTATAGGAGACTTTACCAGCATGCTTTCCTAGTAGCTGCTCTTTAACTCTGGATGAGACAACTAGCTGCAGTCCTATAATGGTCATTCTTGTCTCTAGTTGCAGCAGGCTGTAGCTCCCTACCTTTTAGTAAGTGTAAATATTTACCTCCCTTTATGTTGTTTTCTCCTGTCTCTTTCTCAGTCCTGAGGATGTGTAGACAGAACTTAGAATTACATTTGGGAGGCAGTGACAGCTAGTGCATTGTTAGTCTCCTAAATAATTATAGTTTGCTTACTTCACTTTACTTTCTTTGATTTCACAAACAAAAGAGCTTTCATTCCTTAAAAACATAGAGGGGTTGAGGTTTTTTAAAGGGATACTGTCAGACTAAATCCTTCATTTAAAAAATATTTTCTGCATTGTTAATAATTTAAAACTCCCAAACCAAGTGCATTTCTATCTCAAAAATGACCCACAAACAATCTGGTATCATGGTTGCCCATGTTTGTGTTTCACAGAGCATCCCCCTTCCCCCCAGTCAGCTTACTTAGTTTTCAAGTGAAAATATGTTTTTTTTCCCTCTAACTGCCAGCCTCCCAAACTCATGGGCAGATTGTTACATGCCTGGCATAGGCAGAAACCCTTCATCCCACTTGTGCTCCTCTGCATGGGTTCCAGTGGGAAGTACCAATGCTGTGAAAGGAGTGGAATTCCTCAGATGACCTTTGGATAATTGAGCCAAAATGTCTCTTGGACATTGCTGCATGGCCTCTCTGCATCCTCTACCCCCTAACTCTTATTGTACACTGTGTTTTATGAGCCTCTATATAGCCTTCAATTTGTTTAGGAGTTTGTTCCTCACCTCAAGATGGCCCACTCCAGTTGTCTTGGGATGGACAACCTGATGGCGTTCAGAAGTGAACATTCTGACCATTCCAGGAGAAGCATTGTGGGTGTACAAAAAGAGAAACGATGAGGGGGTCTTACAAATGAGGCTATAGACATTTTGAGACGGATAACATAAAATATGTCCATGTGTGCCTCGGTCAAGGGAGCTCTTGAGACCCAAAGAGGGCATGGGAAAACACAGTGTGGGGCTTGAGTGTGTAAACAAGTTCGGGTGTTTGGAAAATGTGTATTTTGATTTACTGACTGGAAGAATTCTGATGTATCCTCTCTGTGGCTATGGATGCTAATCACTGTCAAATTGCTGTGGTCTTTTATTGTTGTCTTAATGGATAATTGAGTTTTACAGCATCCATTACCAGTTTATGCTGCTATACGGAAATGGTTTGGAAGGGGATGGGCCAGCTAATTAACTAGCTCAGTT
The DNA here is from genome assembly GCF_027887155.1 of Malaclemys terrapin pileata. Classification (NCBI taxonomy): domain Eukaryota; kingdom Metazoa; phylum Chordata; order Testudines; family Emydidae; genus Malaclemys; species Malaclemys terrapin. The sequence goes on from NC_071505.1 coordinate 249,163,435, forward strand.
TAAAGTGAATTTTAAACAACACAAATCCCACTAAATTGATTAATCTCACTTTGGTTCAAGTTTAGACAAAATAGTCCAGCCTGTTGAGGTTTTAGTTTCTGTTTGACAAGTACATTTATATTCCAATCCTTCAAGTTTCTGATTAGTTCTCCTTCCTGTTTGTCTCCACCACAGCAATCAAATGAGACATGGAATTCTATTATTTGTAAATCACAGAGGAACTTTAAGTTAGGGCAGAAGCCTGGCTTGTCTGTAGTTTTAGGCAAACTTAAAGCAAATGTGTTAGTGTAATAAAACATTTGTCATGAACTTATGAACCTGTAGCTCTTACAGATTTGTCTTTTATGGTTGATTGTATAAATGATATGTACACTTTTTTCACTAAGTGTCTGCCAAAATGATGCATAACTCTTGCACAAAATATAGCTTGGGATGCATCCAAACTTAGAAGTCTAAGAATGCAAATAAGAGGAAAAATAAGATAATTTAGTTGCATGTTTTTAAATTAATATTGTATAGCTGCATACAGCTGTCAATCCCAAAGTTTCACAACTTTGTCTTTCCATCTGTTTAATGATATAGAGGCTTTATTGTCATGAGTTTTGAATAAATACATTTGCTCTGAATCCAGGCATGAATTACACTTGTAATTCCAAACAAGTCCCAATACAGTCTTTGTCACACCATGGCTGTATTTGCCACATATATGACAGAAAAATGATTTTAGAAATGTGTAAGAAATGTAAAAACCTGATGGGTGCTATCGATCCTCCCCCCCCCCCAATTGTAAAGCTATATTCCCATAGGACCAGGAGTATAACTGTGCAGGGTAAGAGGGAGAGAGAAATTATAACTGATACATTTTAAAATTCCCCAAATGCACAAGGCCCCGACTCAGCAAAGCACTTATGCAGAAATTTGGACCCATTAAAGTAAATAGGACTTAAGCACATGCTTAACTTTAAGCACTCATTTGAGTGGTTTGCTGAAGAGGAATGGTGTGCTGAATTGGGGCCTACGGTAACATTGTGCTGTTAAGGTTCAATGTACTGTGAGCTACCAGGGCTAAAAACTTATAGTGGAAGAAGAATCCTTTTCCAATGGTATAGAGGTCATTACTATGCTTAGGTGATCACATGACTTTAAAGTTATAGTGTCTAGATTAAAAGAAAAGTTATTTCAGAGATTCTTTAGAGCTTGTTAAAAAAATATTAGTATTAAACTTTGGCACTCTGTAAAGCTGTATTCTTGGTACTAAGGCAACCTGGCTTTACAGGGCGAATGAACACAGTATCAATAATATTTTTGAACACATCTTGAAGTCCTATCATACCTTGTTGTAAAATTTGTGACATAAACAAACATATGGTGGTGTGTGGAGATACAAATGCAACAAGATGGGTGAAATAATACCTTTGATTGGTTTTATTGTCACTTGTGGAGGATGTTGTGCCTAACTCACACATGAGTAATGTGACCATCTCAAACTTATGCTGTGCTTCCTGTCAGCCAATTCTCCTCCTGGCCCCATACCTCTTTAGGAGCTCCCTCTCCAGTCTTTCTCCTTTCCGTCTTTGAGTGTAGCAGCAGCCCTTCTCCCCAGGGTCTAGATCCACTTCTTGCAGGAGGCTACACTGGGGGCAGATTCCCTCCAGCTACGGCTATCACCTTCGGAACTCCCGGTCTGTACACCTTGGCAAAGAGGATCCAGCACCAATGTTATGGTCTGCAGCCTGGAAATGGGGAGAAAAGAGGTCAGACTAAAATACTTTGTTTTTTGTGTTGTTTGTTCAAAGTAAAATGACAGTAATACTCCCACAATTATTACTCCACTGCCAGGAATTTGAAGGGGGCTACTGGGGAGAATCCCACCTTAATGTGCAGGAAGGAGTGGCAGGACCTCCTCAGGCAAAGGCCTCATCTGAAGTCTTGCACAGTAAACTGTGCGATGTTTAATCTACTTCAGAAGAGTAATGGACCAGTTTAACCTTGCCAGGATTTTAACCTGTGGTGCCAAGGAGTGTAGATGTGCCAAACCTGAAATGCAGATTACTAAAATAACAGTTCTGGCTGTCCATGAATTTAACTGCTTGGTGAGATACTAAACAGAACAGACCATATTGCTATGGACTTGTGGACCATAAATACAAAATATAGAAATCGCTGTATGAAATATTTATGGGTTGAGTTATGTTGGAGGTCAGACTAGATGATCATAATGGTAGTTTTAATCTACTAAATCCATGAAGAACATAACATTTCTCTAGTTTATGCAGACAAGTAATAATATGCAAATCTTAGTATTATTGGGTCTGTGTCTCTGGGGCTGAGATGGAATAGAGGAGATCAAGATTTGAGGACTTCAATAACTCAGCCAGAGGTTATGGCCCTATTTCAGGAGTGGAAATGGGGGGTGAAGTTCTGTGGCCTGCAATGTGTAGGTGGCCAGACTAGATGATCATGATGGTCGCTTCTGGCCTTAAAGTCTATGAGATGAGGGAGTGGTTCTGAGTCAGAAAGAACGCTCACTATTCAAATTTCCTACATCCCTATCAATCTGTAGTTCCTGCCATGTTCTCTACTATTACTTCATTAGATACATGACAGGGTGCTTTCTGGCATTCTTCCCAAATTCCTTTTCCTTTCTATCTATGGGTATGTCTACGGGATTAATCCGAATTTATATAATTCGAATTTTGGAAACAGATTGTATAAAGTCGAATGTATGCAGCCACACTAAGCACATTAATTCAGCGGTGTGCGTCCATGTACCGGGGCTAGCGTCGATTTCCGGAGCGTTGCACTGTGGGTAGCTATCCCATAGCTTCCCATAGTTCCCGCAGTCTCCTCCGCCCATTGGAATTCTGGGTTGAGATCCCAATGCCTGATGGGGCCAAAAACATTGTCGCGGGTGGTTCTGGGTACATCCTCCCCCCTCTCCAGGGAAGCAATGGCAGACAACCGTTTCACGCCTTTTTCCTGGGTGAACAGTGCAGACACCATACCACGGCAAGCATGGAGCCCACTCAGCTCAAGACAGCAGTCATGAATTTTGTAAACACCTCGCGCGTTATCATGCAGTTTACGCTGAACCAGAACCTGCAAAACCAGGCGGCGAGGAGTAGGCTACGGCAGCGCGGCGGCGAGAGTGATGAGGACATGGACATGGAATTCTATCAAACCGCGGGCCCTGGTGCTTTGGAGATCATGCTGTTAATGGGGCAGGTTATAGCCGTGGAATGCCGATTCTGGGCCCAGGAAACAAGCACAGACTGGTGGGACCGCATAGTGTTGCAGGTGTGGGACAGTTACCAGTGGCTGCGAAACTTTCGCATGCAAAAGGACACTTTCATGGAACTTTGTGATTTGCTTTCCCTTGCCCTGAAGCGCCAGAATACCAAGATGAGAGCAGCCCTCACAGTTGAGAAGCAAGTGGCGATAGCTCTGTGGAAGCTTGCAACGCCAGACAGCTACCGGTCAGTCGGGAATAAATTTGGAGTGGGCAAATCTACTGTGGGGGCTGCTGTGATGCAAGTAGCCAAAGCAATCACTGAGCTGCTGCTACGAAAGGTAGTGACTCTGGGAAATGTGCAGGTCAGTGGATGGCTTTGCTACAATGGGATTCCCTAACTGTGGTGAGGCAATAGATGGAACCCATATCCCTATCTTGGCACCGGAGCACTAGGGTACCCAGTACATAAACCGCAAGGGGTACTTTTCAATGGTGCTGGAAGCACTTGTGGATCACAAGGGACGTTTCACCAACATCAATGTGGGCTGGCCAGGAAGGGTTCATGACGCTCGCGTCTTCAGGAACACTAATCTGTTTAAACGGCTGCAGCAAGGGACTTACTTCCCAGACCAGAAAATAACCGTTGGGGATGTTGACATGCCTATAGTTATCCTTGGGGACCCAGCCTACCCCTTAATGCTATGGCTCATGAAGCCATACCCAGGCAGCCTGGACAGTAGTCAGGAGCTGTTCAACTACAGGCTGAGCAAGTGCAGAATGGTGGTAGAATGTGCATTTGGCCGTTTAGAAGGTCGCTGGTGCTCATTACTGACTCGGTCAGACCTCAGCCAAACCAATATCCCCATTGTTATTGCTGCTTGCTGTGTGCTCCACAATCTCTGTGAAAGTAAGGGGGAGAACTTTATGGCGGGGTGGGAGGCTGAGGCAAATTGCCTGGCTGCTGATTATGCGCAGCCAGACACCAGGGCGATTAGAAGATCACACCGGGAAGCGCTGCGCATCAGAGAAGCTTTGAAAACCAGTTTCATGACTGGCCAGGCTATGGTGTGAAAGTTCTGTTTGTTGAAAACCCGCCCCCTTGATTGACTCATTCCAAACCACCCTCCCCCCTTAAATCACAGCTTGCTTTTAAAGGATATAAAGTCACTATTGTTTAAAAAATCATGTATTCTTTATTAATTGATTATAAACATAGGGAGAGAACAGACAAGGTAACCTGGGTGAGGTTTGGGAGGAGGATAGGAGCGAAGTAAAAGGCCCCTGAAAAAATTCAATATAATGACAGCCTTTTGGTTGGGCTGTCCACTGGGGTGGAGTGGGAGGGTGCACGGAGCCTCCTGCCCCCGCGTTCTTACACGTCTGGGTGAGGAGGATATGGAACATGGTGAAGGGGGAGGGCAGTTATACAGCAGCTGCAGCGGCAGTCTGTTATCCTGCTGCCGTTCCTGAAGCTCCACCAGACGCCGGAGCATGTCCGTTTGATCACGCAGCAGCCCCAGCGTTGCAGCCTGCCACCTCTCATCTCGAGTGTCCCTCATGACCTCACGTTCACTGGCATCTTTCCTGTACTTAGATACCGTGTCCTTCCACTCATTCAAATGAGCTTTTTCATTGTGGGTACATTCCATTATTTCCAAGAACATCTCGTCTCGCATCCTCTTTCTCCGCTACCTTATCTGAGATAGCCTTTGGGACGGAGGAAGGAGGCTTGAAAAATTTGCAGCTGCTGTAGGGATGGAAAAAAAGGAGAGAAGTTTTTAAAATGATACATTTTACAGAACAATGCTTATACTCTTTCATGGCGAACAACACTATTCACATTACATAGCACATGTGATTTCAGTACAAGGTCGCATTTTGCATCTTAATATTGAGTGCCTGTGGCTTTGGTGTTAGAGATCACAGACGCAGATCCGGGCAATAGAATTCAGCTTGCATGTGGCAATGGTAAGCCATTGTCTTTCGGCTTCTGCGCCCTCCTTTCCCACATACCAAGCAAAGCCCGTTGAGTGCTGCGGTTTTCCTGTTAACCTTCAGCAGCAGAAAACAAACTAACCCCCCCCCCATCCAATTCTCTGAGATGATCGCTTTATCCCTCCCCCCACCGCGTGGCTGGTATCAGGGAAGATCCCTGCAGAAACTAAACCAAACCCCCCCAGTTCCCCCTCCCACCATGAATTATCTGGGATGATCGCTGTACCTCTCCCCCCACCGCAGATCCCTGCTAGCCAAAGGCGAAAAGCTCAGCGCCAATTCCCCCCCCCCCCACTTGGCTAACTGCAAGAAAGGATTTCTTTTCATCCACAGGTAAACAGCCCAGTAGGAACGGCCACCTCTGTCCCTTTAATTAAATTCCAGTATTTCAACCAGGTTACCATGAGCAATATCACTCTCCTGAGGATTACACAGTGAGATAAAGAACGGATGTTGCTTGAATGCCAGCAAACACCGGGACCATACACTGCCAGGCTTTGTCATGCAATGATACCAGGTTACTTGATACTAGCATGGCGTGGTCAAGTGTCCTACCATGGAGGATGGAATAAGGCTGCACTGCCTAGAAATCTTCTGCAAAGGCTTTTGGAGTACCTCCAGGAGAGCTTCATGGAGATGTCCCTGGAGGATTTCCGCTCCATCCCCAGACACGTCAACAGACTTTTCCAGTAGCTGTACTGGCCGCAAATGCATCCCAAGTCCTCAGGGCAAATTAATCATTAAAAACACTTGCTTTTAAACCATGTTTTATATTTTAAAAGGTAAACTCACCTGAGGTCCCTTCCATGGGGTCATGGTCTTGGGTACTGGCTTGGGAGTGTACTTCAGTTAGGCTGAGAAAAAGAACCTGGCTGTTGGGGAGAACGGAGTGCTGTGTGCTCTCCGCAAGCTCGTCGTCTTCCTCCTCCTCCTCCTCTTCCCCATCCGCAGAATCCTTAGGTGTGGCTGATGAGATTACCCCCGCCTCGGAATCCACGGTCAGAGGTTGGGTAGTGGTGGCGGCCCCCCCTAGAATTGCATGCAGCTCAGCGTAGAAGCAGCATGTCTGTGGCTCTGACCCGGAGCAACCATTTGCCTCCTTTGCTTTCTGATCGGCTTGTCTGAGCTCCTTGACTTTCACGCGGCACTGCTCTGAGTCCCTATTGTGGCCTCTCTCCATCATGCCCTTGGAGATTTTTTCAAAAGTTTTGGCATTTCGTCTTTTCGAACGAAGTTCTGCTAGCACTGAATCCTCTCCTCGTATAGCGATCAGATCCAGTACCTCCTGTACGGTCCATGCTGCTGCTCTTTTTCGATTATCTGCCTGCATGGTTATCTGTGCTGATGAGCTCTCTGTGGTCACCTATGCTCTCCTGTGCTGGGCAAACAGGAAATGAAATTCAAATGTTCACGGGGCTTTTCCTGTCTACCTGGCCAGTGCATCTGAGTTCAGATTGCTGTCCAAAGTGGTCACAATGGTGCACTGTGGGATAGCTCCCGGAGGCCAATACCATCGAATTGCGGCCACACTAACCCTAATTCGAAATGACAGTATCGATTTTGGCGCTACTCCGCTCGTCGGGGAGGAGTACAGAAATCGATTTTAAGAGCCCTTTATTTTGAAATAAATGGCTTCGTTGTGTGGACGGGTGCAGGGTTAATTCGATTTAACGCTGCTAAATCTGAATTAAAGTCATAGTGTAGACCAGGCCTATGTCTGCTCTGTGTGCAAGGGTTTACAGACAGCTGGAAAGAGAGCACTTAGCCTGACATTGGCTTGAGCACTTAAATTTTCTCTCCCCCACCCCCCTTTTTCCTGGAAATATTATTCCGTTGACGAATTCCATGTAGTTAAGTGGCTCTAATGAAAATAATTCTCCTCCTCCAAGGACAAGCTAGCATTTGAGCCAGAGCCACTATTCTTACTTCCCTTTGGTTCAGCTTCTGTCTGATTGTGTCCCTTGTTTACTAGGTGAAATTGAATGGCACCTCTCTCAGGTACTTTCACTGTTGTTATCATCTTTGTGAGCTTAGACTCTTGTGTTTACACATACCTAAGTGCATTCTCTTCAAAGCCTTCTAGATCTGCTCATCCAGCAGATGGCTGGATTCCTTCCTGACCATGTCTGAAGATTTTAAAATAATATAATGGTAGAGTTTTTGTTACCCTGATATTTTTAAAGCCCTCTTCTTATCTTTGCTATGGTTTTTTGGATGGAGAATAGTTTTAATTCTACTGTTTTCTCCAAAAGCCTAGAATAGGCATGTCAGTTTTCACATCAACTGTCAGCATAAGAGTGTGGGTGTATAGGGAAACAAGGATGCTTATTTTCTGCCCTTCATAAAGAAATATCAGCCTTTTCAGGTGTTGTTTGCTGCCAGCATATTTTATTAGACAGTGAAGTTTAGTATATTGAATAAGTTTGCTAGGTATTGAGCAAATATTAACCTCCCTTTCGGCAAGTATGGAGAGCCCTAAATGAAGCGAAACTAGTCTCTTTCCATTGTGATGGGGCAGGAGGAGGAGGGACAGGATGCCAGGAATCTGTGCAGAGCATGCGTACCCCCCAGGTCCAGTTGTACTCTGCAAGGGAACATTCTGCCCCTTTCCCCAGGACACCCAATGGATACCATAGATCTCTTCCTTCGGGAGCTACTGCCATGCTGATGCTGTATCAGTGGCTGCAGAGCATCTCCACAACTCAGAGTAAGAATTCCTTCCCCTAAATGAAGCCATATACCTGTTTTTTGCATGGGCAATAGGATATAAACCTACAGCTGGGAGAGACACACTGTCAGCACTCCATTGGCTTTTCCTTTCTGCTGCAACTAACTAGTTTTCCCAGCTGATGCTGGAGGCAGCAGAAAAATCTTATAGGTGCATATGAAATAAGCATATCTGATACATGACATTTGTGACCTCAGACACATGTGAAATTTGACCTGAGAAGTGAATGGCTAGAGTGTTAAACCTCTGTGACAGCTGGCTTTCCATACTGATACTTCCATTAATTAAAATCTCTTTTGGACTGTTCAGGATAGATCTGATTGGAAAATATTGATTTAGAGTATAAAGGGTAAGCATACAGAAGCCATCTGGGATCCACCTGCACAGAACCATTGGGACCCTAATTAGTAGGGTAGGTATCAAATATTACATGGGGCTCTGTGTGGACACAGGAGTCTACCTGTGTAGAACTACTGGAGGATTGAAGCCTTGGTTTTCCCTAAAGTTGGTGTGCTGCTGGGCACTGAAGTGCACTTGTTCCCTGTATCTAGGTAGCGTTAATTGCTTCCTGTCTAAACCATGTAAATTGCACCCAAATACCAGGATATTATGCACTATGCATATGTGTAATCATATTTGTTGTTATTTAATAATAGTAATAAAATGATCCAAAAGGAACATTCTCTGTTTGGAAATAGACAATACATTTTCCAAGGTTTTAGTGTTCACTTTGAGGGTTGGGGATGCTAGCAAAACATAAAAGGGTTTTCAACTATAAAGCCTTAAACTTCCATGATCAAAAGAAGAACAAAGGCTCAAAGATGACCACTATACATGTGGAGCCTCTATCCTTGGTTAAATCTTGGGCAACCCCACTTAATTCACAGGTGGAGGTGAATGTAGAAGTTGGACCTGAGCCTTTTCTCCTTTTAGTGAATAAGATTCAGACTGTTGATTGGCTGAAACCAAAGTTTTCTGCTTAGTGGGATGCATGCCGCACCACACATGGGAAGTTGTCTTTATTTCTTCTATTTCTTCCATTAGTGTCTAAGTAGCAGCTTGTTCTGAATGACTGCAAGGATTGTTTCTTGTTCTTTCAAAAGGAAGTCATTCATTAGGATGCTTTACCTTTACTAAAAGACATGTTCTCAGCTTCAGCATGGCTAGCAGCCAGAAAAGCAATTTCCCCTCTTTTTTTTTTAAAAGGGGGGTTGGAAGTCATCAGCTTATATCAAGAAGAGGTATTTCAGTTTTAAAGGTGAAATAACATTCACTCCTTTTACATGATAAATGGAAGAAATAGGATACATTAATGAGAGAGGGTAGAGCAATTAAAAATACCAAAAAAAAAAAAAAGGGTGGCACAGAAGTCTATCCTTATGTTATCTTAAAGTAAATTAGCATGAGAGGTTAAAAAAGCCAGACTTCTTTTACTTCATAAATAACTCAGCTTTCAGTACTGGTTTTACAAGAGAATATATTACTTACCTGAACAACTGATAGTGCACTATTTATCACATGCTGCCTTGATTTGTAAGGCCATAAATTCTCTTGCTGTGGTTCCCTGTAACTTGTTTCAATGCTAAGTGTAGCAGTAAAAGGTTGAAAAAAATCTATAGATTCAACTTATAACACCCAGCTCTGTATTTATCCTATCTTAAAGGAAGTAAGAGATAAGGCGGAGGTTCCCTAGAACTAGCAGATATAGGAATAATAGCTACTTAACTGTCTTAACTGCCATTATAAATTGACTTCTGGAATTTTAATGAATGAGAAAATAAAGCTTTTGCTTCCTACATAAAGCCAAGGAGACATCAGCTTTTGACATTGTCCTTAAACTACTACCTTCTGTTACTGAACTTGATTTGCATGGAGGTTCTGGTTGAGGTCAAAGGACATTTTGAAGTCTTTGGAAATAGGATAATTGCAAATTGTTTCAGGCCTTTCGATTATTAATCCTTTATGATGGGACTTTGTTTTTGTTTGAATATGTTTGAAAATCTTGCCACTGTATGTGATTTACTGATTATGCATATAACAGGCCCTCAGAAAATTTAGTACATTTATATACTAGTTACTTTTAAGGATCCCAAACTACTTTACAAGCTATATCCAACAATGAATTATGTCATGACTGAAATGCAAATCTGCCAGGAGGAAAGTGCAGCCGGGTCAAGAGCCAGAATACAGCTCAGGATTGTACATACTAATATGTGAAGGAGGAATTTTGGTCACAGCTAACGGAGCAAATCTCTCCCCTTACTAAAAGTTTCATAGGATCTTCCTTGTCCATGCAGATGTATCTGTTCTTGCTCCAACGTTTTTCACCATATTTACAAATGACTTGCCTCCAACAATTTCAAGACCATTCAAGTATGTAGATGGCATCTGCCTAGCTTCAAGAGACAGACTTCAAAAAGGTTGAGGATAACCTGAACCAAGACGTGGCAGTCATCCGAGACTATTTCAAAAAGTGGAGACATATATGCCTAGTGTGTCAAAGACAGCGTGTCGTCTTGCTTCCATCTCAATCATATAAAATGCTTCGTGAGTGCTCAACATATTCTTGAAAGACTGCCACATGACCCAAAACCAATATGTCAGAGAACTCTAGCTCGCATATTTACCTACATAGACCACTTCACCAAGGTAGCTCAGAAGATTAAATAAACCTGCAGGCTCAACTTGGGCAAACACTGCACAGCTCGGTGTTAGCTCTCTGCTACTTAGTTGAAGAATACTGTACAACTGTGTGGTTAGACCCTTCTCACACAAAGTTAGCTGATGTATAACTGACTCAAATGACGACAATAATAACTCAAGTGGCTACTTCACTCTAATATCCCACCTCCTAACATCAGGCATTATATTGCAGCAAAGAACCTCCTGGACAAAATCCAGGAGATACCAGAATGGCCACTTTTCAAAGATATTTGGGAAGCGCCTCACTACTGACTCATCAGCAGAAGACCAATCTGGACTATGGAACAATGATCTCTATGGTGGACGCTGCCACTTTGTGGCAAGCAGAATGGGAATGAGGAATGAAGAAACTTCTTCCTCATCATGTAGTCTGATGAGAGACAGCCTGGCTTCGAGCTGCCATGCTATCTCTGGTGCAAGCTCAAACATTTCAGGTATGGTATGTGGCAAAGGGCCACATACTAGGGATTCAGGATCAGTCTAATTGTGGTGCAGTTGAGGACATCACACACCTATTGAATGGCTGCTCCTCTCATGCTAGTCTATCAGGAAGACTGTCCAGACTCCACTCTGCTGACCCTGAAGCTAGTGAATGGCTAAAACCTGCAATGCCCCTTTGATGTTTTTCTTTTATTATCTTTTTCTTTTTACTTATACGCCTATGGTTTATTTCCCTAATTTATATTTTGTATTTTCAACTCTTTTCCATCTTTATTGTGCCATTTGTACATTTGCTAATAAAAATTGTTCATGAAAGCAGATGCAGACATCAACTGAAAGACATTTCATGGCACTTTTGGTTGTGTTCCCCAAAAGAACACAGCCAATCCTGTCAGCATTCTAATTTATGTTCCAAGAATCTAGAGGATTCCACCCCATACATTTTTATCACTAACCCACCCTCTCTGGCATAGCATAAGAATTCAAATTAGTTTCTAGCAAAATCTATTCAAAGGAACACAAAAAGAATGCATCCTGGTCACTGAGAAGCTTTATCCCAAAAATTATGGTAAAGTATTTTTATTAGATGAGAACATCCAAACAGTTAATCCAGAAGACTGCATGGCTATGTGAGGAGTCCTCCAATAGTCAGGTAAAATTGACATCAGGTATGAGGGGGTGGGAGGTTTTGGATGTTTGCAAATGTGAATCAAGGGAAGGATGTAAATATTTTTGACAAAGAAGTTGCTTTAAAGATTTGGTACAAAATGCAGGTGGACAGACAGTTCCTTGACACCAGGCAAACAATAATACTACATCACAAAATTCAGTTATTATGGGGTTTTGAACACTCTTTTAAAAAAAATCCTTAATACTTGTTTACCACAATACTCATGCCTTATTTGTTCTTCACAACAATGATGTTTCTTGAAAGACTGTTCATAGAGCTGGTCAGAATTAATAAATATTTTCCTTGAAAATTTTTGAACCAAAATGAAAAATATTAGGATTTAAAAAAAAATTTGCATCATTTTTACATTTTTCAGTGAAAACCTAAAAATGTTATAACTGTTTCTGGGTTTTCATCAAACAACCAGAAAGTTAATTACCCTGACCATTTACATTTTTTGCCGTATACTGTATTTTGCAGATGTTATATGTTTTTATGTATTCCTAGAAAATCTCAGGAATGAGCAATAACCTTGCATGTAAAATACAGAACAGGGATTAAGGAGATTAGAGTTCATTCTCAGCTCTACCACAGACTTCCTCTGTGACCTTGGGCATGTCACTTAGGTCTTCAAGGCCCCACATTCTCCTATTGCATGGAGAAATGAAGCCCATCTTCTGCTGGGATCCATGTATAGTTGCCAAAATTTAGTATGTTTTGCAAGGGACGATTGTTAAATTATGGTGGGGCTCTGTAGACTATTAGATCCCCAGCCATTGGACAGTTTTGTGTGCATGTTATAACTTCACAAACATTTTAACCAATTAGTAGAGCACTTTATAACTAATTTATTGTCAACCTTCCCCCCCACTCCAACGCACACACCTACAAATGACAGGGCAGAATTATTAACTCTGTTTCACAGACATGGACACTAAAGCAGGAAGGTTCCCAAGATCACAGGGGGAATCAATCTCAGACCCAAGATTTAAAAGCTGGGAGTACAGTAACTCCTCGCTTAATGTTGTAGTTATGTTACTGAAAAATGTGACTTTAAGCAAAACGATGTTAAGCGAATCCAATTTCCCCATAAGAATTAATGTAAATAGGGGTGGTTAGGTTGCAGGGAAATTTTTTTCACCAGACAAAAAACTATATATTATATAGATATATATTATATACACAGTATATGTTTTAAACAAATAATTTAATACTGTTCACAGCTATGATGATTGTGAAGCTTGGTTGAGGTGGTGAAGTTAGAGGGTGGAAGAGGGAGGGATATTTCCCAGGGAATACCTTGCTGCTGAATGATGAACTAGCACTCGGCTGAGCCCTCAAGGGTTAACATGTTGTTAATGTAGCCTCTCACACAAGGCAGCACAAACATGAGGGAGGGGAGACAGTATAGCAGACCGAGACAGACACACACTTTGTGTGTGGGAGAGAGAGAGAGATGCACATTGCCCCTTTAAGTAAGCTGACCCACTCTTAAATGCATTGTTTTTTTAAGTGGATCAGGAAGTTGAGACAGCAGCTGCTGCCCCAAGCTCTCTCTGTCTCTCTCCGTCCATCTGCTCTATATGGAGAAGGGGTAAGCGGGGTGCAGGAGCAGGGAGGAGGGGGACACTGGGCCATTAGCCTCCCCCTCCTCTTTCCCCCTCTGCACAGCAAGCAAGAGTCTCTGGGAGCAGCTCTAAGGCAGAGGGCAGAAGCAGCACATGGCAGTGGGGGAAGGGAGGCAATTGATAGCCTGCTGGGCAGCTGCAGCACAGGAAACAGGAGCGGGGAGCCGATAGGGGGGCTGCTGGTCCACCCTGGTTACAAGCCCCCACCAACTAGCTCCAACGGGCTGCTCTTTCTGCAAGCAGTGGACAAAGCAGGCAGCTGCCAAACGATGTTAGAAGGGAGCATTGCACAACTTTAAACGAGTATGCTCCCTAATTGATCAGCAATGTAACAACAAAATAACGTTAACCAGGACGACTTCAAGCGAGGAGTTACTGTACTTTGCTCTCGGTCCTGTAGTTAGATCACTAGCAGCTCAGCCGATAGCCCAGCTGATCGGAAGGCTGTGAGAGAGCTTGTTGCAGTCCTTGTGCCAATAACAGTTTGGGGAGCATTATCCCCCCAGCTGTGAATTGATCTTGGTTCCTATGGAGAAAAAAACAAAATGACCTGTAGTGATGAGCTTCAGAGATTCCCCCAAATCCAGCTTTGGATAGCCTATGACAGACTGTCAACCAAACTTGCAATCAGTTAACATTGTATTTGAATATCAAGGATATCTTCATATGGAAAAGAGCTAGAACGTTACTTTAAAAATAGAGAAAAATAAAGATGAAATTAGCTCTGAAATGTCTACGTAACCCAAAGCGGGAGCTGGGCCTTGCAAGCCCCAAAGGCTGGTTCAGCAGGAGGGTGTCTAGTGATGAGAAGATAGTTGCTGCCAACTTCTTTCAATCCTCCTGTCTACATGGAGTGCCAATCAGGGCACTACTTAGTGCCATTTATGTCTGTATCTTTATGATAGGGACACCAGCCCACTAAGAGGTGGACTGAGACCACCAATTCATTTCACATAGGCCACCAAATAGTCACCTATTGTCACGATAGTTGTTACCCAGTTGTGGCTGAACTTTTATCTAGCAACTGTGTGGCAAAAGGCTCTTTATCCCATTCTCAAAACCGATCCCTGGAGCCATGTAGTCCTCTGGTATGCTTGATTTAAATGTTCATGTAGCACTCAGAAGGGAAAGCCAGGGGTCTAACCATACAAATGATTTCCACTAACTAATATGAAGAAACACTTAGTATGGTGAAAGCCCAGCTGGGGAGCTATGCCTTTTATAGGAGTTGAACTCTGTGTTATTACTAGCATCCTGAAAGTAATTTGTGACAATAAGGCAAGAAATAGGGGCTATCAATCAGACTGTCAGTTCCTGTTTTAACTAGAACACGTTCAGGCAACATATTGTAAAGCCAGATCTTTCAATGTGCAAGTTCAAGAAGCCTTTTTCTGCTGATTTGCAGCCTGTGGAGGAAGAACACTTACTGGATGCTGGTAATGCTCCCTTTTTAATTCCGTGTAAGTTCATAAAATAAATTGCCCAGATAATTGGATGTGTCTTCAGTCCATGTACATGCTGGCTGTATTTTTTCCATAGATGCAAACCAGATTTGCAGCTTAAAAGTAACTACAGCGATAAATGAATATTGCTAGTAATAGGCTTGTGCCAAGTTTGATGTCAAACTAAAATAAAGAATGAGAGTGGCCACTTTGAGTAATTGAATCTGTCAGTTCCTGCTCACTGTTCCCTAGGCCCTGATGCGAAACTCAAGAACTGCATAAACAAAATGCATTTGTTTCTTCTGCTTCAAATGGAATTTATAAAGTGGTCCTAAGAACAGTACTTTAAAAAAAAAATCCTACTAAGGCTGAAATAAAAAACGTTGGTCTCCAGATAGATTTATTCTTGTATTTTCTTCAGTGTTCTTCATAAATTAGTAGTTCACTTGGACCTGGGGTTTTCTTATTTTGTAATTGCAAACTCTTCAGATGTGCCAGGGTTTAAAGCTGTACTATTAACTTAGTTTAAATCTTTTCAATCAGATATTGAGCATGCTATACAAATATGACTGTAATAAGAGATAGGAATTAATAAAATTTGGATCTAGTTAAAGAACAAACTTCTGTTGGATTACTATACAAAGGTAGCATATCATGAAATGCACTGTGTATTTTTGCTACACAATTTTTACTACACACAATGAAAGAAAAAAATTGATTTTTTTAAGTCATTGCATATTTTTAAGATACAGTGAAATCTGTAGTAAGCACCCTCTGAATATATGTTGCTAAACGGAAGTAGTTTACTAGTAGCTGGTGAAGAACTGCACTCTATGAGGATAGAATGTCTCCCAGTGCCTTCAGAGCTGTGCTGCTATGCACTGCTTTTTACTCTGGGCTGTGCATGCAAGACACAACCGAGCCCTGGCTTTTCATACTGAACTGGGGCCTACAACTTCAATAGGAGTCTTGAATGAATAAGGTTCATTAATTACTGTGTAAGTTCATTGTGGCAGGGGACTGATGGGGAGCTGATAACAGGCTTCAAATATGTTAAAGGCTGTTATAATCGAGATGGTGATCAATTGTTCTTCACGTCCGCTGAAGGTAGGACAAGAAGTAATTGGCTTAATCTGCATCAAGGGAGATTTATGTTAGATATTAGGAAAAACTTTCTAAATATAAGAGTAGTGAAGCTCTGGAACAGGCGTCCAAGGAAGGTTGTGGAATTCAAGTCACTGCAGGTTTTTAAGAACAGGTTAGAAGGTGAGGGATGATCTAGGTTTATTTGGTCCTGCCTCAGTTCCGGGGGCTGGACATTATGATCTCTCAAGGAGTCTTCTAGCCCTACATTTCTAGTATACTGTGACTGTGTATGTTTGTACAGCACGTAACAAAATGGGCTTCAATCATGATTGTGGTTTCTAGGCACTACTGTAATAAAAATAACACTAATTAGTGTGAACTGGAGAAATAGGACCCTTTTTTAAATTTCAGGTTTAAACTGTGTGTATATATAAATAAACTAAAATGATATTAAAGTGAAGGCAATATCCCCCAGATAATAAGGGATGGGAGCAGAATTTTTCTGGAGGGAATGTTTTCAAAGCTCTAGGTAAGGTGTGTGGAGGGGAGGGGGAAAAGGGACTTTTAGGTCTGGCTTCGGCATTCTGTATGTTTGTATGCAATTATTTTCTACTTTGCAGCCTGAGCAGTGAATACCATATTGAGACCCATCCTGACTGCTGTATCGTATCTCAGCAATAGTCACATCAAATTACATTCCAGTTTTCTACATTTATTTTGCTAATTTGGCTGCAGTCTGACAGAAGTTATCATGTTTGGCAGGATTTGTTTTGACACTGAATGACTCTGCAAGTCTTTGCTTGCAAAATATGACAGTCCACATGCTCATTTTAACTCTCACTCCATTTATTAGTTTAGTCATAAATGGTTTTGTGTGCCTCATATGAATTTTATACATTTTAATAAATTTACAGATGGCCATGTATGTGACCTTTGACTTGCGATTTATGAATATTTCTGTTAATGAGGTTTTGTACACAGGGATATTTGGAGAATGTTCTTTATACGAATATGTATATTCAGAGGCAAACTGTCTGAAACAGGATAATCCTTCATTTGCTATTCTTCCATTTTAAAAGTTTTTATCTAATCAGGAAGCAAATGCAATATCATGTTACTTGGGCACCCAGTCCATAGCATGGAGAAGCAAAGTGAATAATTGGCAAACAACACCTAGAGTGAAATTTATTAACAAATTGTACATAATGTCTGACTGTGTAACCCTGACATGTTGGTGAGTACTTAATGGGACTTCTCACATGAGTAAGTGCTTGTCAACATGATCAAGGGCTGCTAAACTTGACCCAAAATAATTCTGAATAGTGGAAAACTCTTACAAAAACAGTTTGAGAAAAGAAAAAAAAAAGAATTTGTTGGAAAACTTATTCATAGCAAATAATTTGACCAGCACTAGTAACTAGTCTGCATCTATTCCTTTGTTTGCTTTTGTTGGTCACACTTATACTTTGCTTTTGTGTTGGACGTCCCTTTCTGAGCAGGGTGTATGTGGAAAATTTGAAATGAAATTTGAAGATCTCCAAGTTTGCAAAGCTGGTTTTACTTACACATATAAACATGAAATTTCAGTTTCCAACTCAAAAATGATCCCATTTTCAAGCAAAAACCTCATTTTCAAAATTAGAAATATAAAATTTCATTTTGACTAAGATCAGTTTTCAAACTGAAACATACAAACTTTGAAATGTAGCAGCACTTACAGATCAAAATAGTAACTGATAGCTCACAAGATGGTGGGCGTACTGGTTGAGGAGGTGTGTTACGTAGACTACCAAATCAGTTGAGGGAACAAAATGAATTGTTCCTTAAACATCTGTCTATAATGTGTAGAAAGAATAATTGCATAATCATGAGGGATTTCAGTCTGGGCAACATATACTGGAAATTTCCTGCTGCCACTAGTAAAACATTACTGGAGTTCCTAAAAAATATTGATGATAACATTCTTATACAAAAAGTGTTGCAACCAGCTAAGGGTAACTTTGTATTAGACACCATTCTGATGGATAAATATGAATTGATCACTGAATTAAAAATTGGTTACCTAGGTGCAAATAATCGTGATCTGATTTCATTTGTTATGTACAAAGAAAATACAGTCCTCCTGACCAGTAATGTATATACATGGTGCTTTAAAAAGGCCTGTTTCTTGAAGCTGAAAGCAATCAACAAAATTGTGAAAAATGTGAACATAAAAATGTGAGTGACAATTGGAAATTGTTTAAGAATGTTTTACGTGTACATTTTTAAAAGTAATGGTAATTTAACCATTGGGAAAAATTGCTAATGGATGTGGTAGATTTTCTTGCTGTCTTAAAATCAAGTCTGGAGTATCTTTCTAAAAGACATTCTATAGCTCAAACAGTAGTAAAGGACTTGCTACAGAGATTACTGTGAGGATTTTTGGCCTGTGTTATGCAGAAGATTAGACCAGATGATCGTAATGGTCCCTTTTGGGGAAAATGACACTCGCAGGTGGCAGAATGACCCAGGAAAAACTTTCCCACAAAATACTGTGGAAAACTATTTGCTATTTTCATACAGCCCTCCTGATGGCTTTTTCAGTGTTAGGAGGCTTTTCCTGGTGCTCTGGTTCATTTGACGTTATATGCAAGATTTATATCTGTAACCTAACAGAGCATTGTGCTCCCACCACTTCACTAAAGGCAGAGTTGGACAAAAGTAACTGGGAAAGCCCTGTTGGAGGTGCACAAAAAGAGGAGCAGTAGCTAAGGTTCATACTCCCCACTTCCTGGCAGGCACACCCTAGAGTTGCAGCTCATAGGTCAGGAGGGCAGGCTGAGCTCCCTGAAGCATGGTCCCATGGTGCTCTGAATTCCTGAGAAATAAGAGTCCACCCGTACCTGCTAGCGCCTCGTTGAGGAGTAGGCTTGGAAACTGAGGAGGAGATGGCCAGTGGCAGCATGTTGCTCCAGAGGGAGCGGCTGGCTCCTTGTATTGATGTGCCCAGATCCACAAGGATGGAGTCTAGTTTCCCTGTAGCCACTAAAGCTTTGCTGGGTTTCTAGTCCACATCTTTCTTTCACTGATGTGACGTAAGGAACCTCTCCCCCAGGAAGTGGGGAGGCACAGGAAACTTCATGAAAAAAAGCATGTGGAGGTTCCACTGGACTGTCTCTTCTGCCTGTTTTTTGTTTGTTTGTTTGTTTGTTGTTTTTTCATAGGAGGGAGACAATAAATCTAACAATAAAAAAGCAAAAATGTATTTTATAAATCTGAAATGTGGGTGATTACATAATAGAGAATCCACTGGAAACCTGAGGGAAGAGCGGTACTTAGCAACGTCAACACAAGGGGCTGAGGGCCGCACACACCTACCCCATAGTTTGGCTGGCCTTTCTTTGCCCCTTCAATTTTTTTCCCTATATAGCAGAGCCTGGAAAGAAAATATGAAATTGTGTAGCTGTTCCAATAACAGCTGCATGCACTGGCTGTAGAGAGAACTCTGGGAGTTCATAGCAATTCCTGACATGTGAAAGGCTGTTTAATACTCAAGTTTTAATCTGATCCCCTGGCTTCTTCCCACTCGGACTACTCCCACATAATGTTGTGTGCAAAACTCTGCGAACAGAATGAGAGAGGAGAGAAAGGGAAAGTGGCTATTTTCATTAATTATTTGCAGTCTACAACTGTGGACAGCTGCTGTTCTGCACATGATGGATTTTCTCCTTTGCTTCCTGTTTCATGTCTCCTTCTTCCTCACTTTTCCTTCTCTTGTCCTTTCTTTCCCTCTCCTTTCTCTTTCCTCTATGTCCCACCCTATGCCTCTTCCCATCCCCCTTACTTCCCTTCTTTCTCACTCCATCACTCCCACCCATTCCTTTCTCTCCTCATCCTATCTCCTAAAATAAATTATTTACATTCCTACTTTCCAAACTTCTTCTCCCTTTACTCCCTTTCTTCCTCTTCCCCATCCTATTCCATTCCCTCACTTTTTGTCCCAATTTCCTCTCTAGATCAGTTGGCCTCACTCCCAATCTGATTTCCCCCTTCCTGAGCTGTTCCATTTCTCCCCCTTGCTCTCTGGCCCTCTCTCCCACATCACAGTTTCTGCAGCTGCAGGAATCTGAGACACTCTCAGCCTGGGTGGAAACTGCCCACCGCAAGTGCAGGAGGGTGTTGCAGGTGCAGGCCTGGGGACAATGGTTCTTGACAACAGGATATGGGAATTTGTATTTAAATGTGGGAATGTCCCATGAAAATTAGGACATCTGGCACATTCCATCCCGACTATTCCATACCTTTTGGTACAGCAGTTATTATGAGTGTCATAAATGTGGGTAATTTCACATACCATAGTAGTTAGAATGCACAATAGATTCCGTTACAGATGGAATGGCAGCCCTAAAGGGATTGATTCTGTCAAGTTATACAGACTCCCAGTTTAGTATACCTTAGAAAGAGAGAAATAAAGCTGTGAATTCATCAATGCCTGCCACTTGCAAGCACAGAGTTAAAATTATCATAGTAACTTTCATATATGGAGATATACCTATCTCATAGAACTGGAAGGGACCCTGAATGGTCATTGCCTTTACTAGGCAGGACCAAGTACTGATTTTTTGCCCCAGATCCCTATGTGGCCCCCTCAAGGATTGAACTCACAACTCTGGGTTTAGTAGGCCAATGCTCAAACTACTGAGCTATCCCTCCCTACCTCAAGGGGAGCAGACAGATTTCAAATATTTTGTTTTAAATTCAACCCTGTTATTTAGATCTAATAAAAACAACACAACCCCTCCCCTCAATACCCTCTGTTAATATAGGACATGTAGTACAGGGCCAAATTTTTAGAGGGGGATGACTGAGGCGCACATACCATTCACTTGCCGTACATGCCTACACTTTTATGAATACAATATTTAACATGTGCATACAAGTGTTTACTGTAGAGGTCTAAAGTTCTGATCCAGTACCTCCCAGGACTAGGCCCTTGTATCCAGTTGTGACAATTATGCACTCAGTCATTGTAATGATGCATGCAAATTTCAGTGTGCTAGCAAGTGTCTGTTTTTTACACATGCAAGTGTACTTCTACCTAGCTAAAATTTGGCCCTGCTGTTTTGCAATCTGCAGCCAGCAGAGGGAGCACAAGTTAACAATCTCTCCTCCTAGTGTGCCTGGTGCCTAGTCAAAGCAGTGACTGAAACAGAAATAGGAAGTCATGTTCATTTCAGCACCATTGATAACACAATAGACAAAATAATTGCCAGATGAAGGAGGATGAGAATAACTAAGGAGAGGAATGTTTACTTTAAGCTTCTGAGAAGATCATATGTACAGTGTAGGTTAAAAAAGAAACCTGCAAAAAAAAAAAAAATTAATGGTATCTATTTAACCCAGAAATTGTTTTTTGTGGATTTAAATTAGATCCTTTAACAAAGGTTCTTTTTAACAGATAAACCCTTTGTTTCTTTGAAGGCCAGTGTACTCTTTCTCTCACAGAATGATACTGGGGTAGTGGAATTGCATTCTATTTTATGCTGATCTCCCTTTTCCTATGTGGGATTGAGGCCAGCTGCCTCTGAGGAATCCATCCACCTTGTGCTTATGCCCCTGGAAGACCCTCCACAGGCCTAGGACTTGGCATGAGTGGTGGTGTGGGGGGGGAATGGAAAGTCTAGAACCTGGGCAAGATGTATCATTTATCCTTGGTGAGAATTAGCAAATCTACTACCAAGTTTATGCAGTTTGAGACTGAATGCATGTTTTGGTGGATCCCTAGAGTAGCAATGGTTTGTGGACGCCCTGGCAGCACAGGTCTTTTTGAGCCATGCTGGCCATGGATCAGTGGCGCACTGGGCTCTGGGGATGATGAGAAAGGACATCTCTGCAGATGGCTATGTTTTCTAGCAGATTAATATGTGTCTGTGTGGAGCTAAGGGTAACCAGGAAATTTGGGGATTTAACATTTGTTCCCCTGGAGGGCGACTCCAGAAAGATTTCCTTCCCCAAGTCCTACAGTCCTCCTTGCTTCTACAGTCCCTGCTGCTATTCTATAGGATAAACAGGTAGCAAATGGGTTTTTGAACAATATTACTATGCATTGCTACTACTTTAAATATGCCAATTGAATTCAATGGTGCAGCAGTTCCAGTCATTTCAATGAGATGTTTAGTAATGAAGGAGTACTGTGAAGGAGCTAATCAAACCATTCATGCAAGACAATGCTCCATCCATACCACACAGCGCACCAGTGCAAACACCTTATTCAGACTATGAAATATTATTCTAAGCTACTGTTTTTCAAACTACAGTCCATGGAGAGCTGGCTTGTTACACTGTGCTAACTCTCCTTCTTGCTTTCAGCTGCTAAATCGCATTAAGGGATATTAAATACTTTCCTAATATTAATTTTCCATGTAAGTGATTGCTGTAGATGCCACATGGATTTTATGTGATTGCAAATTGGACGACAGGTGTCCATGAGCTGTAGTCTGTACTGCAAAAAAGTTTCAGAACCGTTAAGGATTCTAAAGAACACTTTTCAGAACCTGTGCAATACATTGTTCGAATTACAAAATTCAATCAAATTCTGAGCACTCCCTCTTCAATAATATTAATAACCCATTCATTTTAACGAGACTTTGCTGTCTAGCTATCTATCTGGCCTAAGGTTTTCTGGAATAGAGCTAAGTGTAAGAGCAATGGAAACAGTCTGACAAAAGAGTTTGGGATGCACAAGTTAAGCAGGATGGAGCTCTCCTCCTTTACAAGTAGATTATCTTTAGAAATGTATCACTGCTTGGCTTTGGGGACTCCCTAGGGCCAGGCTACTTTTTCAGATATGGGAAAACTGATTCTGTCGGGATGTTGCCGCTGAATAAAGAGTATTGAATCTGAAATATAGACCATTCAGGTCACTTGTTTGTAGCAATTTTCAGCACTAGAGCCTGCTTCTATCCAGGGAAATGACAAACTCTTCTTTTCAAGGATCACAGATTTTATTTTATTCTAATTGCACATCACCATATTAAGTGAAAGAGAAAACTGAGAGAATCTGACATAGCCTCAAGTGCTGCTGAATAGAGAGGACACTGCTAGCTAGTCACATCCCAAGAAGACTCAAATGGCCTTATTAATTCCCGTGCTGCATACACTGAGATGGAACTAATTGCTGTTAATTAAGGCTGTGAATCTTTCATGGAGGTCACGGAAGTCACGGATTCTGTGACTTTCCGGGACCTCCATGACCTCCGCAACTGCAGCGGCTAGTGTGGCTGATGCCAGGGCCACCCGAGCAGCTGGGGCGGCCTTGGGGACCCTGGAGCAGCGGTCCGGGAGCAGCAGTGGCGCCCCAGGCTGTCCCCACCTCAGCAGCAGTGGCGGTGACAGGGGTTGCCTCCCCTCCTCCCCACCCCCCCCCGAGGAGCAGCAGCAAGCCCCAGGCCACCCTCCCACGAGCAGCAGTGATCACCAGAGCACCCCCCACCACCGCCAGAGCAGCAGCATCCACTGGAGTGCCTCCCTCCCAGCACCTAAGATTTAGTTAGGGGTAATTTTAGTAAAAATCATGGACAAGTCACTGGCAGTGACTTTTTATTTATTGCCCGTGACTTGTCCATAACTTTTACTAAAAATACCAGTGACTAAATCATAGCCTTATTGTTAATGCATAGCCCACCAGCTCAGAGATATAGATAATTTTAGCTCCCCAACTGAGAATTAGAAGTGTACTTCAGTTTGTGTCATGTGTATTCCATCTTCCTTATTTCATTCAAATTAGCAGAAGCTGGGAGTGGGAGACAGTGGTGGATCATCCTATAATTTCCTTGCCCTGTACATTCCCACAGAAGCTCTGGTATGGGTCACTGTCAGAGATAGGATACGTGGCAAGATGGACTGTGGTCTGACCCAGTATGGCAGCTCTTATGTTCTTATGTAAATTCCTCTTAACACTGACCATTGAGAAGTGACTGGACAGAAAAGGTTAAACCAAACAACCCAAATTAATGTCATTAGCAGAAGGTGTACATACCTTATGGAGTAAAAATGCAATCCTGTTATTGTTCTTTCTCATTGTTCTCTTGCTCTCTCTTTTTTTAAATATCTAATTGTAACGCTCAAGTATTGGCATGTTGTATCTCTTTGGGGCAGGGATGCTCTTTCCTTGTTTTTGTGAAGTACCTGCTGCATTTCTGAGTGCTTGAAAATTGATTATGAATAATATTCCATGCCATTCTCTACCCTTTATAATATTCTATTCGTTTTATAAACATCCTACCAATATATAGTAGAATGGGAGGTTGGCGCTATTCACCCATGAAAGAATGAGGGGTAAGGTTGACCAGTATCTCCTACGGACAAGTGGTGTGACGGTGGATATAAAAGCATCTCTCTTTCCATAAGAAAATGTAGTGGGTAAGTCTGGTCCCTTGGCCTAACTTGCTCAGATTGGTGATCTCAATGAGTTTCTTGCTAGCTTTGAAACACAAAACTAGTCAGATTTTTCTGAAGTTTTGTAGTTATCACTTGTGTGAAAGTACACTGGGTGAAAGCTATGAACAGGTGTGTCTATCTGGATTAACAGATTATTTTTATACAAAGAACTGTATAAAATATTTATACAAACAATTCCCAAAATAGGGACAAAACAGGTTAAAGAATATTTAGATACATTTGATGTATTCAAGTCAGCAAGGTCTGATGAAATTCATCCTAGGGTACTTAGGGATCTAGCATTCTCAGAACTGTTAGCAATTACCTTCAAGAGCTCATAGAGGCTGGGTGAGATCCCAGAGGACTGTAGAAGAGTGAAGATAGTACCTATATTTAAAAAGGGGAACAAAGAGGACATGGTGAATTATAGACCACTCTGCCTAACTTTGATACCTGCAAAGATACTGGAACAAATTATTAAATAATCAGTTTGTAAGCACATATAGGATAATAGGGTTATAAGAAATAGCCAGCAAGGATTAGTCAAGAACAAATCATGCCAAACCAACCTAATTTTCTTCCTTGGCAGGGTTACTGGCCTAGCGAATGGGGAGAAGCAGTACATGTGATATACTTTGAGTTTAGTGACACTTATGACACAGTTCCACATGACATTCTCTAAAGCAAGCTAAGGAAATTTGATATAGATGAAAGTATTATAATGTAGGCACGCAACTGCTTGAAAGACTGCTCAAAGAGTAGTTATGGTTCACTGTAAAACTGGGAGAATGTATTTATTGGGGTCACACTGGCATCAGTCTTGGGTTTGGTATTTCTCAGTACTTTCATGAATGACTTGGATAATAGAGTGGAGAGTATGCTTATAAAATTTACAGATGACACCAAGCAGAGGTGGGGTAGCAAGCTCTCTGGAGGACAGGATTAGAATTCAAAACAACTTTGAGAAGTTGGAGAATTGTTCTGAAATAAACAAGATGAAATTCAAATAAGATAAGTGCAAAGTATTGCACTTAGGAAGGAAAAATCAAAGACACAGCTACAAAATGGGGAATGATTGGCTAGATCAGGGGTGGGCAAACTACAGCCCGTGGGCCACATCCGGCCTGTGGGACCGTCCTGCCTGGCCCCCGAGCTCCTGGTCCGGGAGGCTCACCCCAGGCCCCTCTCCCACTGTTCCCCCTCGCCTGCAGCCTCAGCTCGCTCGCTCCACCGCAGGCGCAATGCTCTGGATGGCGGGGCTGTGAGCTGCTGGGGCAGTGCAGCTGCAAAGCCCGGCCTGACCCGGTGCTCTGTGCTGTGTGGTGGTGGCGGCGGCAGCGTGGCACGGCTCCAGCCGGGCAGCACGGCTGTAGCGCTGCCAACTACCGGTGCTCCAGGCATCATGGTAAGGGGACTGGGAGCAGGGGGGGTTGGATAGAGGCCAGGGGAGTTTGGGGTGGTGGTCAGGGGGCGGAGGTGTGGATGGTGGTCGGGGGGAAACAGGGGGTTGAATGGGGCAGGAGTCCTGGAGGGCAGTCAGAAAGGATGGGGGGTTGGATGGGGCGGCAGGGGGCAAGTCAGGGACAGGAGTTCCAGGGGCAGTCAGGGGACAGGGAGTGGGTGTGTGTGTGTGGATGGGACAGGAGTCCCAGAGGGGCTGTCAGGGAACAGGGGCGGTTGGATGGGGCAGGAGTCCCGGGAGGGGGGGGCAGATAGGAGGTGGAGGCCGGGCTCCCTTCCCTTAACCAGCCCTCCATACAATTTACGAAACCCGATGCGGTCTTCAGGCCAAAAAGTTTGCCCACCCCTAGGCTAGATGATAGGACTGCTGAAAAGGATCTGGGAGTTATAGTGGGTCACAAATTGAGTATGAGTCAACAATAGGATGCAGTTGCAGTTACACTCAGGAATGACTTCATTAAAGGAATATCATATGTAAGACACAAGAAGTAATTGTCCCGCCTTGCCTGGCACTGATGAGATCTCAGATCGTGTACTGTGTCCACTTTAAGAAAGATGTGGGTAAATAGGAGAGAGTGCAGGGGAGAGCAATACAAATGACAAAAGGTTTAGAAAACCTGACCTATGCGGAAAGGTTAAAAAAACTGATCATGTTTAGTCTTGAGAAAAGAAAATTGAGTGGGGACCTGATAAGTCTTTAAATGTATTAAAGGATGTCATAAAGAGGACTGTAAAAAGCAACAGAGGGTCCTGTGGCACCTTTGAGACTAACGGAAGTACTGGGAGCATAAGCTTTCGTGGGTAAGAACCTCACTTCTTCAGATGTGAGGTTCTTACCCACAAAAGCTTATGCTCCCAGTACTTCCGTTAGTCTCAAAGGTGCCACAGGACCCTCTGTTGCTTTTTACAGATTCAGACTAACACGGCTACCCCTCTGATAAAGAGGACTGTGATCAACTGTTTTCCATGACCACTGGAGGTAGGACAAGAAGTAATGGACTTACTCTGCCACAGGGGAAATTTAGGTTAGATATTAGGAAAAACTTTCTAACTCTAAGAGTAGTTAAACTGTGGAATAGGCTTCTGAAGTAGTTTGCTGAATCCCCATCTTGGATATTTTTAAGAACAGGTTGGACTAACACCTGTCAGGGATGGTCTAGGTTTACTGGGTCCTGCCTCAGTACAGGGGTGACCTCTTAAGGTCCCTTCCAGCCCTACATCTCTATGATTCTGTGCTCATGGAAGCAGATGTTACAGTGAAAGTTATTGGACTGTACTCCTAAGCCTTCTATAACTCCATTCACATGTGCTTAAAATGTTCTTGTTTTTGGCAGAGTTTTTCCTTGCGTGGTAACAAACAGCATTAGTAACATATGCTAACATATCAATACATGGCTTATGTCTTCTCTCCCTTGAATGCTGGATTCACTTTTCCTAGAGCAAATGGCCTATCTGCACTATGACAGTGTGAGCAGTACAGCTACAGCAACTGAATTAACTCCTCTTTCCTATTTCCCATTCATGCCTGAGGCTGTTTATATTTTATTCTATCATGACAAAAGCAATAGCACAGTGGTACAGCAGATTATCTTCAATAAGGCAATAGGAGTGTCCTCTGTGAAGGGATACTCCAGTCCTACTATCTCTACTACGGCATTGACATCAGATGCTAAAATGTTGAGTAGGCACTGTCATTTCTGAATATCTTCTATGTGTATTACTTTTTAATCTGTGATCAGATTTCAGTCTACTAAATTGGATATTAAAAATTGACATTCAGACACATTAAAAAAATCCCCCTCCCTTTATGTATTTGTTTGTAGCAAGCAGGAGATATGTACACAACATGCAGTTTTTGTATCTGCCTTTTGAAAAAAGGCCTTCAGATTTATTTGTTTTGTATTTTGTAACTCCTGTGCTATCAATTTCTGGTAGAGATCAGGTTTGCTGATACCTTAATCTCAACAATATTCTCCTATAAAGTTTAGGTAACAGTGTAGAGGTTACAGATGCAGGCATACTTCTCACTGAATCAATGATATGATTAAATGTAGCCCAAAAATGTGCTAGAAGTTTAGCAATGTGCAGCTGAAGAAGTAGTTAGTATGATTTCCTCTCTCACTTTCTCTGGTGTCATTAAAAATATTGGCCTAAACTACTGAATAAAGAGGTGGAAAGCAAACCCATTTTGATTGTGTGTCAAATCTCTTACATTTCTAGGGGATGAGACCATTTTCACTGACTAAGGACAGTATTAAATTGTTGGCAGGTTTTGTGATTTAACATTTATCGATCTCCTGCGTTAAAATATTATACCATGATACAGGGACTGTAGGGTACTCAATGAGGAAAATGATCCCATAATTTGAGTAGGACCTATAAATGAGAACAATGAATCAAGTGGAGCCACCAGAGTAGAAAAGGAAGGCCACTACAGTGATGAAGTACCAATAGGAGAAAGCCATGAAGAGGTAGGAACATTGGGTGCTTGAGGATAAGGGAAAAGAACTAGTGAGAGGCAGGTAAGAACTGGAAGGACTCATAAAAATAGTGCAGTAATGGCTCAAAACACTATAGCCTTTCATTTGGTTTATTTGTGCTTTATGGTGCTTACATATTTCATACTGTATATCTGTGCACATGTGGGTACCTTGCACCTGCAACATGGAGGGCTAAAAATGGGAAGACATGAGGATGTAGTGTGTGTGTGGTGGGGGGTTTAAAAAAATTAGGACAGATCAAGAAGACTAAATGAATGAAGGTATGTGAGAAAGTTGAGCATGTGACTGTCATGGAGCAGTTCCACATTACTCCCCCATTATTCATGACTCGATTTTACTTCTGATTGCTGTTATAGAAGTTTCCTTATGACCAACCCAGCGGGCAAAGGTTTAGAGAAGCATTAATGCCAATCCATGGATGAGCAGGGAGCTGATGCCGACTTTGATACTGAAAGTCCTTCACATGTACAACTCCCATTGACTTTAGCAGACGAATGCCATGCAGGTTGGGGCTCATTATATGAGCAGACAAGCCAGTATAGATTTACTAGATACCTCCACAACAGTAAGCGAAATGTTCCCCTGTGCATGGCACCTCACAACACTTACTGTGCTGTCTCAGCCTGCCTAGCCATCTAGATTTATCACTTTCACAAACCTTACTGAATAAGTATAGGCTCCCCTCACCGCTACCCCCTCTCTCCTCCCCCCGGCTACTCGTGGCTTTTAAACAGGAAGGAAGTATCATTTTCTTCTCCTAGCACAAAGAGAGCTCTAAGCATCTAATTACAGTTACTGTGAGCAAATGGAACCAGAAAAGCACTTCCCTGTAGCTAAAATGCACATGCAGGGCTCTCTCTGACTTTTCCCAGACTAAGATTGAAATATCTGCTCTCTATATTATTCCATTGCTTTACAGAGGAAGTATTAATTACATGACTGCAAATGTAGATCAGGGTAGGATGTAATTACAGGGCAGGCTTTGTGTCTGTTGTCCAACAGCATTAGACAGGAAGTGTTCCTGATGCCAGCAGTTTCAGGTGTTTTGCAGCCCATTATATTCCACAGTTCTCACCGGGTCTTAAAGGTGGATCAGGTGACTCGTTCTGATGCCCTATTGTCTGGAAAATCCACAAAGCTGCTATTACCATAGGGACATGATTTTTACAAGGCTGGAGGTTTTCGATTTTATAGAAAAAAATGTGAACTAAAATCCACTCTGGGTTTCCTCTCCTCACCACCTCTACCCCCTTCAAATAGACCTTTCTTTCAGCTTTGCTCCCAGGTTTTCTTAATTTTAACCCTGTGTTTGCTCTGGATGCCTCTGTGTATGTGTACCACATTCATTTGACTAATACATTGGCATATTACACTAGTCCAAGAGTTAATGGGCCGTACAAGGTAGATCATGTTGTGTATTGACAGAGAACTGTTTGAAGATAATTTTCAGGTTTCTTTTCCATATAAAACATGACCAACTCCCCGTATCCCCTCATAAGGCACCAGTAATATGGCGAAGTAATTTGACTGACTTAGGATCTATGTAGAATGATTTTCAGGGAGCAAGACAGCACTGGGCTGGCACAGGGTAATGTGACAAAGACGACACACTGCACCATAGTGAACATGAATGGAAAGGCCAGAAGGAACTTTTCCCCTCATGTGTACACAGTCCAGTATACAGGATAGGGTTGCTAACTGTCTAACTGCACAAACCCAAACACCCTTCCCTTGCCCCGCCCATTCCCTGAGTGAGCTAAGCTTCCCGTCTAACTATTCCTTTCGGATCATTCTATCTCTTGTCCTTGTGCCCATAGGCACTGACTTTTCTTTTTCCCGGTAGGTGCTCCAACCCGCCTCCACCCAAGGCCCTGCCCCCACCCCACCCCTTTCTGCAAGGCTCTGACCTCGCTCCGCCTCTTCCAGCCCCCACCTCACACCCTCCCCATCACTCTGCCTGCCCTTCGCTCACTTCTCTCTGCCCTCTTCCCCAAGACCTCCCCCTCCATTCCATTGCTGGCTCCTCTCCTCGCTGCAGTTCTTACCACCAGCCGCCGAACAGCTAATCGGTGGCCAGTCCCATCCTGCCCAACAGCTGTGGCTGAGGAGTGCTGAGCACCCCCTATTTTTTTTCTGTGGGTGCTTGAGTTCCGGAGCACCCACGGAATTGGCGCCTATGCTTGTGCCTTCTATCTAGGCATTTCCCTACTATCTGGGTATTGCCGAGATGAATAAGCACTGCCCCTCAGATTGGAATAGACTCCCGCTTCCTTTGTGCCAACTGACCAACGTTCCTAAGATACACATTTTGAAGCCTTTCAGTGAGAATACATCAAAGCAATATTTTTTTAAAAAATCTGCACTATTTTGAGATTGGACCGCCTGGTCTTTGTTTGTATTGAATAAAATATAATTTTATTTTTTGCTAAGCACCAACAATGTGTTCAGCACGGTACCGATCAAAGAAAGAGTCATTCCTGGCCCTAGAAAGCTCTAACTTCCCTATGTTGCAAACAGATAAGCCAATGCAGACCCTTGCTCTGGCATGGAGTCCCAGTGAAGACAATGGAACTGTGTGCAGTCATAAGAGTTTTCAACTGTGCTTTTATTAGTAGGATTGGGGCTTATGCCAGCACGGACAGTAATAATATGGCACAGTGCATTTATTGTCCCATTTGGTACGATCCTTGGAGCAGCGATCATACCTCCCCATTACACTGGGTCTTCAGACAAAAGTAAGGTTGATGTGTGCTCTTGATGTCATGCATTCTGTGATTCCCTTTTAATCATCTAAACATTGAGAATTAGCCATCATCTAACTTTTGTATCAATTCCTGATATTCATTTTATGTTTTCTACTGGAATCTAACACCTTTATATTGCATTTACAAATAAAGAGAATGAGTAGTAACTGGATTCCTTTTATTTATTTAAAATTATATAAACAGTATTGGTGCTTAGATACCATAGTGACATGTGTCATAGAAATTCCTAAAATAGATGGGATAACTATTACGTATGCACAGACCCCATGAATACAGGCATTTAATATATACACAGCATACATAGTACACTGAGATGTGGAAAATGTTTACATTCATCCTTGAAGAAATGATCTTAATAATTCATTCTGGGTTCTACCTCTCATGAATTATAGTTGGCTCACTTGTGGGATATTTTCCATATCTTGAAAGGCTCCTATAAATTCTGATATTTTCCTAAGTGTGGAAATAATTAGTAGGAGTAGTAATCATGATGTCACAAATTTGCAAGTTATTTTCATAGTTGTGACTGCTAGAAACATGCATTTCCTCTCTGTTCCCAGATGCATAGTCCAGTCTACATTTATTTAAGTGAGAATTGGAATTTGGTGTGTGTTGTTTTTAAAAGAGAATTTTCCTTTCTCTCAAATATTCTTTTAATTACCTAGACACTGTGCATCAGTTAAGCATCATATCTCTTTCAAATATTCTTAAGAATAATAGAGACAGGCACACATTGATTTTTTTTTAGGTGTTGTTATATTGCATTTTTAGGTATTATGGTAGCCAATGGCTTTCATACTTTAAGTGAAAGAGTCATTGTTTTGTATTAAGGTAGCATTTAGAAGCTCCACTCATGGATCAGGGCCTCATTATGATAGGCATTACAAACAGACATATTAAAAAGATGCTCCCTGCCCCAAAGAGCTTACAATGCAACTGGAACAGGTTAAAACACATCTGTTCACACAAATGTGCCCTCTCACTGTTTATTGGGTAGGTAAAAAAATACAGGGACTAATACTAGAGGGAGGCTCAAATCCAAATCCCACGTCTGAAAATCCCTGAAGCTTTGATCATGATGCGTATCCTACCTTTATTAGTGATTCCTGGCAGATCTGAACACTCCTGAATTAAATAGGGTTTGGACCTGGTCATGCCCTTTGTGAGGTAGGCCCATCTCTAATTAGTGCAGAAGAAGATCTTTCCCTTACTAAAACAATATAGGATGGAGTGGGAGAAGTAACGGGAGAAAGAGTTCCAGGATTAAGGCAGTGATCCTGCAAATATGTATGCATGTGCTTAACTCTAAGGAGGAGTAATCCCATTGAACTATTAGATGTGATTGCAAGGAGAAAATGGGTAGTATATGCTTCGGGGGAGTCACAGGCAGAGCTATCTTCTTAAGAGATATCAGACGGTGCAAACATCAGAACTGTCTCAGTTAATGCACTTTAAATTGCTTCTACTGTACGTCGATTTCATTTGTGATACAGTGTTCTACTAGGATGTGATTTTGTTCATAGTTGTTGATTTGGCAACTATTTCAAAGGGGGGCCAGTAGACTTTTAAAGTGTCAGCATGACCTGATAATAGAATAGTAATGCACAAAATGTGCCTGAAATGTGAAAGGATACACGTAACATGCAGGCTACTAAACAAAGAAAATCTTGTGTAGAGCTTAAAGGAATCATAATACCTGCAAACTGCTCTAGGGTATAAAAACAATATACTGAGAAACTTTTTATGGTGGCTGGCTTTGAAGCCATTGCTAATCAACTAAACAGTAATTCGAAGTATGCCCAACTAGGTTCAATGAATTTCCTATTTTAAACACCTCATTGTGGCGTTTGTGGATCATCAGGATTAACAAAGGTGTAATCTCAGCACCTGATTCATTTTCAGTTGATACCAGCAAGTTTTGGGGATGTATTTAAACAAGAATTCCATAGTTAAACAATATCTGAAATATATGCCACAAGATTTCATATTTTTGGAGGTATTTAATCATTGTACATTTTTATGTATATTGTGCTTAGGTAAAGAAAAATATAAATGGGCTGAAAACACTGATTTCAATTGTATTTTTATATTGTGCATGAGAAAAATCCTTTCAATTTACCTATCACTTTCCTCTTTTTCAGTGCAGTTATAGAACTGTAGTCTGGTCAAGCTAACAAACAGGATCAGTAAAGAGGGGAGTTCTGCAAGGGAGTTCTCCAGGCAAAGGAGGAGTGACTACATGATCCTCAGGGTGAGTGTGTTGTCTGTTTATGTTCTTGCTTGATTAAAGATTACAGTGTGTTCCATGGGCGGCAGGTGAACTCCAGTCTTGGGGAGGCTAGCCCCTGGCCTGGACCACACCTTCTGCCCGAGGCCCTGCCTCTCCCACCGGAGCTCAGATACCCCCTCAGTGTGGCAGCCAGCCCACCCACCCACACACCCTCAAGCCACCCGAGTGCCCCTAACCCCGGAGCGCCGGATGGGAGAGCAGGCGGCGTGCCCCCCACCATACCCAGAGTGCCTGGTGGGTGAGCAGGTGGAGTGCTCCTTCCCCCCCCCAGCCCCAGAGCGGGCAGTGTGGCCTCCCCCCGAGCTCTGGGCGGGTGGCACGGCGTTCCCCCAGCCCCAGAGTTCTAGGGGGGCCCCCAGCCCCAGAGTTCTAGGGGGCGGGCAGCACAGGCCCTCCCAGCATGCCAGACAGGTGGCATGGCCTCCCACCCCCTGCCCCAGAGCACAGGCCAGCCCCCATTAGCCCCCCATCCCCAGCCTAAGGCCATGGCCACGGGGGGGGGGGGAGAGCCCCCCACAGCATAGCTTGGGAAGCAGGAAGGAGTCTGGGGGCAGAGTGTGGGCGGGGCCACGCAAGGCTGTTTGGGGAGGCACAGCCTCCCCCTGCCTTTGATACCCGCTGCCCATGGTGTGATCTGTTCTGGGAGCTGCGTGCTGAGCCAAGCAACCTGCTAGGCTAGGCTGAGAGCTTATTAACGAGGCCTTACCTGCCCTCCTTTGATCCCTAACCCCCTTAGGATCCATTGACAAGAGTGCAGGCCTAATTCGGGGAGATCAGAGATTTAAAAAGCCAGCTCTTAAGCGACCAGAGGAACTAATGTACAGGGGGAGTTTTGCAAGGGAGTTTAGACAGGCAGATATACCTAACAAACACACTCTAAACTTAGGCCAATAGCCCCCTTCTCCCCCACAAAAATCCCTGCAAGAGTGAAAATAATGCAGGTAATAGTCCAGCAGCAGAGTGGTCCCGCCCCTAGCCTGACAGTCTCTTTGTGCTGTTAAGGAGTATGAAAGTCTCAGGAAAGGAGAACATCAGGCTGGAGTGGAGAGAAACTATCCTATATTTGCAGAAACAACAAGGATTCCTTGTGGCACCTTAGAGACTAACAAATCTATTTGCCCATAAGCTTTTGTGGGCTAGAACCCACTTCATCAGATGCATGTAGTGGAACATACAGTAGGGAGGTATAAATACACAGAATATGAAAAGATGAGAGTTGCCTTACCAAGTTGGGGGGGGGAGTCAGTGCTAATGAGCCAATTCAATTAAGGTGGAAGTGGTTTATTCTCAACAGTTGACAAGAAGGGATGGAAATTGCTTTTGTAGTGCTAATGAGGCCAATGTAAACAAGGTGGCCCATTTCAAACAGTTGACAAGAAGGTGTGAATATCAGCAGGGGGAAATTAGTTTTTGTAGTGATCCATCTAATCCCAGTCTTTATTCAGGCTGAATTTGATGGTGTCCAGTTTGCAAATTAATTCCAGTTCTGCAGTTTCTCGTTGGAGTCTGTTTTTGAAGGTTTTTGTTGAAGAATTGCCACTTTTAAGTCTGTTATTGAGTGTCCATGGAGATTGTAGTGTTCTCCTACTGGTTTCTGAATGTTATCATTCCTGATGTCAGATTTGTGTCCATTTATTCTTTTGCGTAGAGACTGTCTGGTTTGGCCAATGTACATGGCAGAGGGGCATTGATGGCACATGATGACATATATCACATTGGTAGATGTGCAGGTGAACAAGCCCCTGATGGTGTGGCTGATGTGGTTAGGTCCTATGATGGTATCCCTTGAATAGATAT
The DNA here is from genome assembly GCF_027887155.1 of Malaclemys terrapin pileata. Classification (NCBI taxonomy): domain Eukaryota; kingdom Metazoa; phylum Chordata; order Testudines; family Emydidae; genus Malaclemys; species Malaclemys terrapin. The sequence continues at coordinate 249,198,592 of NC_071505.1, forward strand.
GCAGACAGAGTTAGCGTCGGGGTTTGTTGCAGGGTTTGGTTCATGGGTTAGTGTTTTTGTGTTGTGTGGTGTGTAGCTGCTGGTGAGTATTTGCTTCAGGCTGGGGGGCTGTCTGTAGGCAAGGACTGGCCTATCTCCCAAGGTCTATGAGAGTGAGGGATCATCCTTCAGGATAGGTTGTAGATCCTTGATGATGCGCTGGAGAGGTTTTAGTTGGGGGCTGTGATGGTGGTGATGGCTAGTGACATTCTGTAACTTTCTTTGTTGGGCCTGTCCTGTAGTAGGTGACTTCTGGGTACCCTTCTGGCTCTGTCAATCTGTTTCTTCACTTCACCAGGTGGGTACTGTAGTTTTAAGAACGCTTGATAGAGATCCTGTAGGTGTTTGTCTCTGTCTGAGGGATTGGAGCAAATGCGGTTGTATCTTAGAGCTTGGCTGTAGACAATGGATCGTGTGGTCTGGATGAAAGATGGAGGCATGTAGGTAAGTATAGTGGTCAGCAGTTTCTGGTATAGGGTGGTGTTTATGTGACCATTGCTTATTAGCACTGTAGTGTCTAGGAAGTGGATCTCTTGTGTGGCCTGGTCCAGGCTGAGGTTGATGGTGGGGTAGAAATTGTTGAAATCCTGGTGGAATTCCTCAAGGGCTCCTTCCCATGGGTCCAGATGATGAAGATGTCATCAATGTAGCGCAAGTAGAAGGAGGGGCATTAGGGGACGAGAGCTGAGGAAGCGTTGTTCTAAGTCAGCCATAAAAATGTTGTCATACTGTGGGGCCATGTGGGTACCCATAGCAGTGCCACTGACTTGAAGGTATAAATCGTCCCCAAATCTGAAATAGTTGTGGGTGAGGACAAAGTCATAAAGCTCAGCCACCACGTTTGCCGTGACATTATCGGGGATACTGTTCCTGACAGCTTGTAGTCCATCTTTGTGTGGAATGTTGGTGTAGAGAGCTTCTATATCCATAGTGGCTAGGATGGTGTTTTCTGGAAGATCACCAAAGGATTGTAGTTTCCTCAGGAAGTCAGTGGTGTCTCGAAGATAGCTGGGAGTGCTGGTAGCGTAGGGCCTGAGGAGAGAGTCTACACAGCCAGACAATCCTGCTGTCAGAGTGCCGATGCCTGAGATGATGGGCTATCCAGTATTCCCAGGTTTATGGATCTTAGGTAGCAGATAGAATACCCCTGGTCGGGGCTTTAGGGGTGTATCTGTGTAGATTTGTTCCTTGTGCTTCTTCAGGGAGTTTCTTGAGCAGATGGTGTAGTTTCTTTTGGTTAGTCTCTAAGATGCCACAAGGACTCCTTGTTGTTTTTGCTGATACAGACTAACATGACTACCACTCTGAAACATGTCACCATGCAAGGCACTGAAATTAGCCATATGAAGTGGAAATCCATCAACTTCATGCCACTCCATGCATCTGATGAAGTGGGTTTTAGCCCACGAAAACTTATGCCCAATAAATTTGTTAGTCTCTAAGGTGCCACAAGGAATCCTCATAGTTTTTGCTGATACAGACTAACACGGCTACCACTCTGAAACCTATTCTATATTTGGGACCCTCCTTCCAGATGATGTCATGGCATCCTCTTGCACTGAGGATACCCCTCCAGGGGAGGGAACCTCAGTTACTAGGAAGAACCAGGTAATAGTAATAGGGGTTTTGAATATTAGAAATATAGATGTGGGCTTGGTGATGACCTGGAGAACCTTCTGGTGAACTGTGTGCTGGGTGCGAAGGTTGCAGACCTCCCAGACCTCTAGACAGACTTGTGTGTGGTACTGGGGAGGAACTAGTGATCATGGCACATATAGATACCAATGACATAGTGAAAGGCAGGAGAGAGTCGTGGAGGCCAAATTTAGGCTGCTAGGTAAGAGATTGATGTCCAGGATCTCCACAGTAGCATTCTCTGAAATGCTTCCAGTTCCACATGCAGGGCAGGGAAGATAGAACTGCTGTGTCTTAATGCGTGGATGAGATGATGGGTGTAGAGAGGAGAGTTTTAGGTTTATTAGGAACTGGGGAAACTATTGGGAAAGGAAGAGCCTATAAAGGAAGGATGGGCTCCACCTAAACTAAAATGGAAATGGACTGCTGGCACATAAAATTAAAAAGGCTTTAGAGGCTGGGGGAAACCCAACAGGTGTGAAGGAGCACACAGTTCAAGCAGAGACATCCCTTAGGTATGAATTTATTAAAGGGGGGAATCTATATCCTAGTAAAGAGGATAGGAAATAAGTTGGTAAAGTACAGGTAAACGCTAATAAGGAACAGTCAAACGTAAAAGAGTCCTTCTTAAATATAACTTATGAAAGCAAGCAACTGAATAGTGATAAAATGTTCAAGTGCTTATATACAAATGCTAGAAGGCTAAGTACTAAGCTGGGTGAACTCAAGTGCCTGGTATTAAAGGATGTTGATATAATAGGCATTGCAGAAACTTGTTGGAATGAGAATAATCAATGGGACACGGTAATACCAGGGTACAAAATATATAGGTGTAAGCAGGATCTGAATAAATTCTCCATTTGGAGTCTTTTGTTATGTTAAGTGTTTACTAGAGCTGAAAACACTTGTGGTGGGACATCATTGCTACCCAGCCTGCATCACTAAGAGCTGAAAGTCACTAAGAGCTGACAATTACTAACAGTTGGGTGGAATCTCAAGAGACTGACCAGCAGAGGTCACAGCAGAGAGGCAGGTGGCAGAAGGTGACCAGCAAGCAGAATGGTGCCTAACGAGGCGGCGAGCAGAGCAGGATCAGTGGCTGGTGAGGCAGCCAGTGGAGAGGAACAGCAGCTGGCAGGGCGGCCAGCAGAGAGGAACAGTGACTAGCAGGGTGGCCAGCCAAAGCAAATGTTCAGATGGCAGAGCAAGCAAGGTGCCTTCTTCTCTGGGTGGGAAGTGAACTCACAGAGATGCACCCTGAACCCTGGGTCCTCTCTGACCAAGGACAAGCACTGTGAGTGGGGTATGGTGGGGAAGCAGAGAGGGGCACAGAAAAGGAACTGTTGGTTGTGGAACTCAAGAACATGAGGTGGAAGGCACTGCCCCATGCACTCCGGGGTGGGTATCCTGCTCACAGTTTTATGATTATGAATCCTGCTTGTGGCATTTTCCCTAATTAGTGTCGGTGACTTCCGTCCTTTCATTAAAAGTTTATTTTCTACAGACTCTGTGGTTGCCAGTGGGGAAGTATTGCCTCTCAGAGGCACCCAAGGATCGTGTGTAATTTTCTCAGGTTACTGGGTGGGGGCTCGAGCCGGTTCAGTGTTATATTGTTGGAATGGCACACCTAGACATTGAACCCAGTCCTGGTTGTTGCCGGCTCCACCTGGCAGGAGGGTTACATAGGAATGACAGAGTAGGTCGTGCTGGTGGGGGACTGGCACTATATGTGAAAGAAAGAATAGAGTCCAATATAGTAAAAATCTTAAATAAATCAAGCACTACCTTAGAATCTCTATGGATAGAAATTCCATGCGTGAATAATAAGAGAATAGCAGTAGGAATATTCTACCGATTACCTGACCAGGATGGTGATGGTGATTGTGAAATGCTCAGGGAGATTAGAGAGGCTACAAAAACAAAAAAACTCAATAATAATGGGGGATTTCAACTCTCGCCATATTAACTGGGAACAGGTCATCTCAGGACAGGATGCAGAGATAAAATTTCTAGACTCCATAAATGACTGCTTCTTGAGCAGCTAGTCCTGGAACCCACAAGGGAAGGGACAATTCTTGATTTAGTCCTAAGTGGCACACAGGATCTGGTCCAAGAGGTGAATATAGCTGAACAGCTTGGTAATACAATGGGCTCCAGTTCCATGACTGGGGTTCCTAGGCACTATGGTAATACAAATATAAATGTGTTAAGAGGCATCTGAATTTGAAGTGAAGGCAATAAAAATACTGGAAGAGACTTCCATCAGAGAGGGCAGTGTGAAGATAAGGTACAACGTCTAGAATAAGAGGAGGAGAAGACTAAAGGGTAGTCAGGCAAACGATTTTGAGTTTGAAGAGCAGAAGGGTGTGCAAGAGGAAATGAGAACAGAGGTAAGGTAGGAGCTGAGTTGGGTGGAGCCTTAAAGGTGAGAACAAGGAAATTCAACATGATGTGGAATATGAGGGAGGACAGTGAAAGTTGTGCTTTCAGCCCTATACCTGCTAACTAATTGGTAGATGGTGTATTTTTGATACTTCACTTTTAATGATGGAAAAAATGAGATGCCACTGCTAAAAAAGAAGGCAATTTGCTCTGAAATACTGTTTTCCAGAAGGGCTGTTTCTGGCTAAGACATTACTGCAGTCTGTCAGGTGGGATACCAAGGACTGGCTATTTAAACTATTTTCTACATCCTAAATGTGTGAATTACATTTGGTGCTGAGAACTACCGAGTTAGGCAAAAAAATAAAGAACAGCCACAAATCTGTCAGTTGGGTGACTTAAAAAACAAGCAAACCACCCTATATAAAGGCTCTTTTCAGCACATGGAGTGAGTAGCAAATCGGACCTGGAGAAACGTGTTGCAGAGTTTGATAGTTGCCAACACACTTTCAAGACACCCTCTTTTATGTCTTTCATCCCTCAGTACGAGCCTAAAATCACATACATTCAAAACAGCTGGTAAATGAGCCGTAAACAACTTCGGCTGATAAACATGAGCTGGCTCTGGAAAAAGCAGCCACGTGAGCAGTGACTGGAGTGCACAGATGAAGAGACCATGGCATTGGACATGATTATAAGGACCTGGAGAGGTTAGAACAGAGACTCAGAGCCTTCTATCTGGTATGTACAGCAGAGGTACATCTGTGTGCCTGCTTGCTCATTGTTTCTCGCATTTATTTTCCATCAAATAGATGCATCATTCTTTCTCTCTATTGAACAGGGCATGCAACCTTCCTTTCCTTCCCTCTCTCTGCCCCCCTTACTTCCTGTGTCCTATGTGCTCTCTATCACTATCTTTGAGTCCTGGCCAGGGCCGGCTCTAGGCACCAGCAAAACAAGCTGGTGCTTGGGGCGGCACATTTTTAGGGGCGGCATGGCCAGCACCAGAATGCCGTCCCTAAAAATGTGCCCCGGCCGCCCTAGCTCACCTCCGCTGCTGCTGCCACGGTGCGCGAAACAGCTGATTCGCGTGCCGCTACTCGCCCTCCCTCCCAGGCTCTCAAGCCTGGGAGGGAGGGGGAGCAGCAGCGCGTGAATCAGCTGTTTCGCGCGCCGCGGCAGCTTGGGGTCTCCCCCTCCCTCCTAGGCTCTCAAACTTGGGAGGGAGGGGGAGATCCCGAGCGGCCATTTAGCGTGCCGCTGCTCCCCCTCCCTCCCAGGCTTGGGAGCCAGGGAGGGGGAGACTCCGAGTGGCCGCGGTGCGGGCGCCGCTTTTCCCCCTCCCTCCCAGGCTTGGGAACCAGGGAGGGAGGGGGAGAAGCAGCACCCGCGCCGTGGCCACTCGGAGTCTCTTCCTCCCTCCCAGGCTCTCAAACCTGGGAGGGGGAGGAGACTCCGAGTGGTCGCGGCGCGGGCGCCACTTCTCTCCCTCCCTCCCTCCCTCCTAGGCTTGAGAGCCTGGGGGGAGGAGGCAGGGCTGGGGATTTGGGGAAGAGGCGGAGTTGAGGTGGGGCCGGGGGTGGGGTAATTAAAGAACCGGGGCGGGGGGGGGGAGTGGCCAAAATTGTTTTTGCTTTGGGCGGCAAAAATCCTAGAGCCGGCCCTGGTCCTGGCTACTACGGTTGGACTCCAGGGCTTCTGTAATCTCCCTGCTGCTCTCTGCTGCTTTCTGGCCCACTTATGCTGTGTCTGTACCCTAATTAACTTCTTTTTGTTGACTGCTTTCTTATTGTCTTTGCTATGCTACTTCACAATGGATTATGCCATGGGTTCTGTATTTGGGAATTATTGCTAAATGAGATGGAGGTCTTGGATAGATCCTCGTTATGGAGTGGGGTCCTGGTAAGGAAAAGGTTGAGAGCCACTGGATAATGGAATCCCAGATTATATCCTATAACACAGAAACCAGCCCAATTCATCGAGAAAGAATATTCAGTCCAACCGCAGACAGAGATGGGCCCAATAACTTCATAGAGTAAGAGGGCAGAGGGTATGCAGATGGCTGGACGGCTGAGAGTTGTGGTAAAACTGGACAAAAATCTAAGTTTCACTAAAGTGGCAGTAACACTAAGACTGTCCCTCTACATATAAGGCACATGACTGAATTAAACTAAGCACTAATTAGCTGGAATGCTCTCAAGAGCATGGGAAATCTCAAAGCAACCCCTCATGCTAATTCTTAATTTTATTGCCATATATTTCAAATAGTTGATCAGACATAGTTGCTAAATTGAATATAGCCAATATTCACGATCATTGGCAACGTTATTGTTTGATTTGTCCATCATTAGGAGCAACTTTGTTCAAGTGACCAAAATAGAGACCCGGTCATGCATGCACAAGTAGAATCTAAGGATGTATCTACACTGCGCACCTTTTAGTGACACAGCTGTGCCACTACAACCGTGCCACTAAAAGGCGCACAGTGTAGCCACTGTTTGTCAGTCGTAGAGAGTGCTCCCACCTACAAAAAACTTCCATCCCCAACAAGCGGTGGTAACTTTGTCAGCAGGAGAGCTCTCCTGCCAACAAAGCGCTGTACACGTTGGCGCTTTTCATCAACAAAACTTTTGTTGTTCAGGGGGCTGTTTCTTTCACACCTCTGAATGCCAAAAGTTTTGTCGTTCAGGTTCCAGTGTAGACAAAGCCTAAATCACTTCAGATGAGAAGAATTGGAGAAAGACTGTGATAGCGGCAAAGTCTGAAATCTACCACTTTAGAGAATTATTTTTAATCAACGAAACATTTGGGAAGTTGGCATCAGTAAGGCAATTAATGCTAAGGACACAATCATAAATGAGCTATGTCTACAAGCCCATTAAAAGGTATTTTTAAAAAATGTGGATATTAAATTTTAAAGGTTGAAATACTTAATTGGGTATAATTAAGCCTGAAAGTGGTTTAATTAACTTTTCCTACTGAATGTATTCTAAGTGATGACTCAATCATCTCCTTATCATTGTTTAAATGAATGTAATTGCCATTTGCCAAAGTGTAGGACTAGCAGCATGATAATGAAGTGAAATTACCTTCTGGAATAGAGTTTCATGTTAAAAATGTATGTTTCCCAATATCACACCTACACAGAATACAGACCTTTGGCAAAACACCTTCAAAAACATTCCTATTATTTTCAAACAAGTTTTCAGAATCCGATGTACAGGATTCCCACAATGAGTCATCCAACTAACTTCACTTGTCTTACAGCACAAAAGATGTTAAAAGATAGTTTAGATAGGGTACCACAAGTCTTTGGGTGTTGGTGTATTATTTGAGAAAGACCATGGGGGTAAAATCCCACATTTTAAGCACTTTAGAGATCAGCATTCAGAAAAGGTCCTTGGAGAATTTATAATGTATTGGGGTATGTTTTCTCCAAAACATCTCAACATTCAGAAGGAGAATGGAGGACAGGAGACTTTTGCCTCTGTCAATTGAATGGCAAACCTGCACGGAATGCCATGAATCTCAGGTCGTCCTGATATTGTTTATTTAGACTGTAAAGTCTCTGGGTTCACAGACTGTCCCTTATGTGACTGTATAGTGCCAAACATAATGGGTGGGATCTCTAAGTATTACTGTAATACACATAACAATAGAGGAGGAGCGTTATGGGTAAGAGGATAGTGAAGTTGTACCTATAGTTTCCTGAAAAGATTAAGTGCAGTAAAAATGTTCCTCTATTTAAAAAGGAGCAAAAGAAGCACCTATTTACAGTGGATACTTTTCATGCCTTTGCAGTGCATTAGTTCATGGTATTCACACTTGGAATATAATGCTCTCAGATAAGATTTAACTGTAAGTGTCAGTGGGTCCATACTTGGGCAAACTCCCATTGAATTTATTAGGAGTTTACGTGAGTGAGGACTTCAGATTCTTACTGTGAACACTAGTAAGCACTTTTTGCACAATCTTTTGTTGAAGGGTAAGATTAACTTCTGGCCTAAGTGAATGCAACTCCATTGAAGTTAATAGAGTTGTACCTATGTGTGCGAGTAGTTAATCTGGCTATATGAATTCACTGGGCAGCATGATTCTCTACCTCCCTACTGCAAACTTTAATGTTCTCCCTTTTAGCCTCTCTTTTTTATGATAACAGCCACTTTTAAAGGCCAAAATTTTATAAATCCTTCATTCATAGCCCAGCACGAGGCTTGATTTGTCATAAAATAAATCAATGTGCTCGCCTCAGGAGGGTACAAACTTATGCTAAAATGATTCTTCCAGCCCCAGCTATGAAGAGCCAAATACTATATTTTTAAAAATTAAGTTACATTTAAGTTCTTATTATAATGGACTTTCACATTTCTTCAGATGTTTTTTCAGTTGCCTATGGTAATAATGAGCCACCTGATATTAAATAGTCTTAGCTTGATATTCGTTGCTTTACCAGAGTTGACTTCAGGTTGATTTTTATACCATAGAAACTAAGTTTTACAGAAAAAGAAATATCAATTCTGCTTCCTAATAAGGGAAAAACAGATTAGAGATGTGGAAACAATATCATATATGCTAAATATTGCAAATGATCATCCAGTGGGATCATGCCAGCCAGACCAGCATGTGGATGGGACACTCTGCATGGGGGCTCAACACTCCTACACAGAGGAGAGGCTCAGCTGCCTCAGTGGTACTGTCTTCTACCCCATCCCTCTCCTCTGACTTCTGTGGACACTTTCTCTACTGGTCCAGAGTTTGTGCTGAGGGAGAGATCAGAGTCTAGACATGCCAGGAGAGGAGTGGGGCACTTGCCTGGAGAAATGTACAAGTGACTCTTTGGAACTGCAGAGATTCTAGGGAAAAGATAATACAGCACAGAGCTTAGAGGTGTATTATCTTTGTCACAAGGCCCTCTTCATGGGGCAGCAGAGGGAGCTTTGCCTGTGACTCTCTTGTACTGGTGCTCCAGTGGAGCTGTGTTCAGGGACAGGGGCCACAAGGGACTTCTCTGGGGATTCACAGCGTTCCACATGGTCTGTTCTGTGGAGTGGGAGCAAGCCAGACTCTCTTCTCTTACCCTTCCTGCATCCCCACAGGACCGATGTGGGGAAGCTGAGAGGAAGTCCTTATAAAACGAATCGCTGCTGCAGATGGGTGGGGGTTGTTGCATGGGTTTTCCAGCATAATGGTCACTACTCTTTTTTTTCCTATTGTTAACATATACATAACACATACCCATAGATCTCTAAATTCTATGATTTTTTTTTAAATAAAAATAAAGGATTACAACTCTCAAACGTCCCTTGTTTCAAAGGACATCACTGAAAATTACCTCCGTTCCACATCAATTTGCATTCTCAGTTTTATTTTGGAAAATGTTTTACATCAGAAATAAGGAACCATGACACTGAGATTATAGAAAGAGTTGTTTACTTTAAAGGTTGAATGACATCTTACATCCAACTATAAACTAAACCCTCTTACATTCCCTTAGGTACATTCAGACCTGCTTTACCATTGTGTAAGGGTTATAGGAGGGTACAACTTACATACCAAGGAATTGGAAGCTAAAGTAAAGTGGGGGTTATGGCCACTTAAACTCCATTACACATTGGTAGAGTGAGTCTAAATAAGTTAGAGTACGTAAAAGTGAATGAAACAGTGTTTCACTTTTACCAACTTATTCATCTCTTTTAAATTTGGTCTGCTGTGTAAACTACCATGAAAACATAATATGACATATGCCAAAATAATCAGTTTCCCATCAGTTCTTAACTTCAAAAAGTTACTAATTATGGCTTTCAGAAAGTGTCAAGGATATAAATGAAAATCAAAGCTACTATCTAATGTTAGAGATCACGAAATGAAATTTAAGGAAAATCCAGTCTTTACAATTCTTTTACCTGCAGCTTCAAGGATTGAATTTAATGATCCGTAGACAAGGTCAAAACTAATTTTAGATGTGTTACACAGGTTTGATACAACTCTGCTGAACCCTAGAAAGAATGACCTATTCAACTTTCCTCCAAAGAGGGCTTTGGCTAGTATTAGTAGAGTTTTCCAGCTTCAGATGTAATTACAACATCACACAGGTAACATTCAGTCACTCTTTAATTTAATAAAACAAAAATACTTCATATTGCCCTAGGACTGTGAAAAAAATTTCTCGGTAGCAAAACTGTTGGAGAAAAACAATCATTTTTCTGCTTTTGAAGAAAATGTTAAATTTTATGGGTTTGCCTTAAATATTTGCTTGTTCTCTTTCTAAAAAGAAAAAAAAAATTACACACACAGATACCTGCTGTTTTACCACGAGAAACTGTTTTGCCGTAAATCTGGAATATCTCTACATGCTTGTGCTCCATATGATCCACTTCCTTGCCTCCATGTCCCACCCCGACACCAACTGGCAGGACCTGCTGTCACCAGTGAATGGCAAGGAGCCCTGATGGCCCAGCATCCATGATTATGGCTCCACACAGGAGCCACCAATTGGAGTGTTCTTTGTGTGCATCACCGGTCACCTGACACATGCCCCTTTTGCAATGAGAGAGACCCTGGCATAGAGCTACTTAGAGTGTGTCAGGATGCAGCCTCTTTTCTGGCTCCTTCAGAATCTCTGGCTGAGGTTCTGGTGGCATTTTTCTCCGCACCTCTTTGTATTTGCACATCCCATCTGTGGCCCCCCAAAGTTGTGAGACCTCCTTGTCCTCCTCCTCCTAACTTTGACCACCACGACCATCCGCCAGACCAGGAGGAGGAACATAAGAATGGTCATATGGGGTCAGACCAAAGGTCCATCTAGCCCAGTATCCTGGCTCCTGACAGTGGCTAGTGCCAGGTGCTTTGGGGGGAATGAACAGAACAGGTAATCATCAAGTGATCCATTCCCTGCCGCCCATTCCCAACTTCTGGCAAACAGAGGCTAGGGACACTGTCCCTGTCCATCCTGGTTATTGCCATTGATGGACCTATCCTCCATGCATTTATCAAGTTCTTTTTTGAACCCTGTTATAGTTTAGGCCTTCACAACATCCTCTGGCAACGAGTTCCTCATGTTGACTGTGTGTTGTGTGAAGAAATACTTCCTTTTGTTTGATTTAAACCTGCTGCTTATTAATTTCATTGGGTGACCTCTAGTTCTTGTGTTATGAGAAGGAGTAAATAACACTTCCTTATTTACTTTCTTCACACCAGTCATGATTTTATAACACTTTATCATATTCCCCCTTAGTCATCTCTTTTCCAGTCCCAGTTTTATTAATCTCTCCTCATATGGAAGCTGTTCCATACCCCAATCATTTTTATTGCTCTTTTCTGTATCTTTTCCAATTCCAATATATATGTTTTTTGAGACGGGGCAACCACATCTGCATGCAGTATTCAATATGTGGGTGTACATAGATTTATATGCAGGCAATATGATATTTTCTGTCTTATTATCTATCCCTTTCTTAATGATTCCCAACATTCTGTTCACTTTTTTGATGGCCACTGCACATTGGGTGGATGTTTTCAGAGAATTATCCGCAATGACTCCAAGATCTCTGTCTTGAGTGGTAATAGCTAATTTATACCCCATCATTTATATGTATGGTTGAGATTATGTTTTCCAATGTTCATTACTTTGCTTTTATCAACATTGAATTTCATCTGCCATTTTGTTGCCCAGTCACCCAGTTTTGTGAGATCCCTTTGTAACTCTTCACAGTCTGTTTTGGACTTAACTATCTTGAGTAGTTTTGTATCATCTGCAAATTTTGCCACCTCACTGTTTACCCTTTTTTTCAGATCATTTATGGATATATTGATTAGGACTGGTCCCGTACTACTTACCTCTCTCCATTCTGAAAACTGAGCATTTATTCCTACCCTTTGTTTCCTATCTTTTAACTAGTTACTGATCCATCAGAGGACCTTCCCTCTTATCCCATCACAGTTTACTTTGTTCAGGAGCCCTTGCTGAGGCACCTTGTCAAAGGCTTTCTCAAAGTCTAAGTACACTATATCCACTGGATCCCCCTTGTGCACATGCTTGTTGACCCCCTCAAAGCTCTCTGCTCTGTGACTGTAGAGCCTGTTTCTGCTTCCTCATTGTCTCATGGCTCTGGGTAACATTCCTCTGGGTGGTGTCCACTGGCTCCCAGGACTCCTTTGAGGAGTAGTGTGCACTGTCTGGGGTTCTCTGCTTGGTGTCTCCCTCTGGATTCTTTGTTTTGGCCCTATGTCTTTCACTTCTGCCTGTTTTCTGTTTTTTTGTCCCCCATAATCAGTTGCTGACTGGGTTTTGTGGTTCTCCCTGCCTGGTTTAGGAGGTGGCCATTTAGTTTCAAGCAGGCCTAGGCTAACCCATCCCAGTACCCACAATACATACAGACAGTATCAGTTTCCACCTTAGTTGTAGAATAGGATTGTCTTGGGGCAAAAATACAGACCAGAGAGTCAGGCAATCTGAAGTCAATTCCCATTTTTGCTGCAGACTAGCTGTGTGACTTTAGTCAAGTCACTTAACCTGCAAGCTGGAATCCTGGGGTGGAAACTTAGACTAACATGTGGGCATCAGTCATACAAAAAGAAGCATGATTTACTGGACAGCTGAGGGTGGATAACCTTAAACTCAGTGATTTCCCAAACTATACTGTGTGAAGCTTTTCCAGGAAACATGAAAACAAATCTAAAAGGGACTGTGAAGCTGGGAGGGAAGCCTATGAGAGAGTCTCCCTTTCAAAATGGTCTGAATAATGGGCAAGTTGGAGAATCACTATATACAACTAAAGCTATTGACAAGTTTGAGAAAACTGAGGCCCAGTCCTCAGCGCTCAGTTTGGCATTACTGAGGAAAAGCATGACAAAGTTAGCTTTAAGTCACCTTTGTGATGACCCTGGTATAATTTTAAGGTGGCCTCAAGGCTGTTATAAATTATACCTGTTTCTAAGGGCCATTACACCAGCTGAGGATTGCAAGAGCACAGTACACTCTGGTCACCCTTTGGTACACGCGCTAAGTATGTCTGGGGATATGTGCAGCAAGAGGATATGGTATAGAGCCACCTATTTTGGCTCTATAGTGGCCAAAGATTTCCCCTTCTGAGGGAATCCTCAGCTGCCTACGTAGGGCAGTTTTGAGGAACATTTGTGTTGCCAGAGTAGTGCAAAGGAACCCTTAGTCTGTACTTTACAAACGTTGAAGCTGTACACAACTGAAAAGGTCAACTCTTCCTTCTCCTGTGGAATGAAAAGTTGGAGGCCTGCAGTGCCAAAGAGTTCTCTGAATTTGAAGGCATCTTCCCACCTATAAGTCAACTGTACATATAAATTGCTTCCTTTTATAATCTATTAAAATGTTGTAGGTGAACTGTGTTCTATGCAGTGTTCACTGCATGACTTCATTTCAGCTTCTGGTTACTATTCATTGTAAATCTCAAATATTATCCAAATAGAGGAGGCCTCTAATTCTCTGAATTTTATAGATGGGCCAAGCAAAATAGCTAATATTTTTTTAACTTTCTAAATTGGGAGGATTATCTTGGTAATTTTCGTGCTCAAAGTCTGCTAACCATCCTGATATGTCTGGTACAGGACTGTTTTTACAATAAATGAATGAGTTTTCTGATGGCCTGTAAGCAACAAGCATGAAATTTCACTGATCATTATTCCCAACCATGTGGACCTGTTTTTCATCAGGAAATGTTGACATTTAGTCCATAACAGTTGGAGCATCATTTCTGAATATATATAAGGTGCTAGAGGCAATCAAAAATCATTAAAACTTCTGTTCCCAGTTTAAAGAGAAGCTGTACAAACAGAGGTGGAAGTTGTAAAACAGTGAAAAAACTGTTAAATTCTGTATTTGGAAGGAAGAAAACTATTTGTAAAACCCATAATTTTTTTGGCCAAGGTATCTATTATATATTAAATGAAGCTAATGAGGTGGCCTAAAAAGCATAGACCACTAAAATATAAGTTTGCTTTTCTTTATCTTTTAGTGAGGATTATGAACAGGAGCTGTACTTTCCCCTTACTATTAGAGAAGCTAAAGAAAGCTATTTAGAGCAAAATCACTGCCTAAGACACAAGTTTTTATATCTAGAATATTAACAAAAGAACTGATACAGTTATTTCAGTACTCTGTAGGCCTAACTTAGTGTACCTAGTCAATGCCCCAAAACTTCATTACCGCAGAGTTAAGATTGCGGTCGTGTCTTGTGCCCTTCTAGAACTTCAAGTTTAGCTACACTGAAACTCTGAAAACCAGGAAATTAAGGTAACACAAATATAAACTTCAGAGAGACCCAGGAAATGCACAGTAAAAGTACATGCCACCCTTGCAACTCAGCCTTAACTCTAGAGCTGGCAATAGCCACTGTGAATGGTTGAGTGATGGGGGTCTCGGGGATGGGGGGGAGGTGCTAGAGGTACTATAGTAAGTAGACATGAGGAAGTTCTAAGAGAATGTGCCATTGTGTGTGTTGTCCTGAGTTCCACAGATTGGAGTTGCAGCACTGACTGCATGCTGTCCCACTGCGTTAACTGTGTTAGGTTTAGTTTTATTGAATGGTGGGGGTTTAGTTGGAACAGGTTGGCAGAATTGTCACCGTGGTCTGAGGAGAGGGGCATGTGTACTTTGAAGGATGAAGGATGCTTCATTTCAGCACTGAGTTCTGAACGTTGCATCAGTAGCAGTGCACGGGGTGGTCTTGTCATGGGGATTGTCAGCAGTGGTGTTGAACATGACAGTGGTCTCTGGGAATTAGTGAAGGGTAAGTGAAAGCAATGTCTCAGAAGGAATCTTCAGGGCAAAGGTGAAGGGGTGGTAGCATCTAGCAAGTCTGGGGTGGTTTGTGTGGAGTAGGTTTGAGTACCTGCCAGATATAGGTAGCTCCTGTTTGCTATGCCTGATATAAATCTGAGTTTTGCCTTAGTAAAGAGATGGTGTTAGATTTTGTCCTACAGTGTTCATGTGCTCTGTACCCTGAGAGTTCTGTAGCATCTTCAAGGATAGAGTGATAGTGTGTGTTATTGGTGTGTTGGGGTATCAAAAAGGGCAGAGTTGATTGAGGGGGGGATATGATAGACATCTATAAAATCCTGAATGGTGTGGAGAAAGTGACTAAGGAAGTGTTATTTGCCCCTTCACATAACACAAGAACTGGGGGTCACTCAATGAAATGAGTAGACAACAGGTTTAAAACAAACATAAGGGAGTACTTTTTCACACAATGCACTATGAACCTGCGGAACTCATTGCCACGGCATATTGTGAAGGCCAAAAGTACAACTGGGTTCAAAAAAGAATTTAAAAGTTCTTGAGGGATAGGTCCATCAATGGCTATTAGCCAAGAGGCTAGAGACATAACCCCATGCTCTGGGTGTCCATAAACCTCTGATTGCCAGAAGCTCGTCCGGCAGAAGGGGATTGATCTCTCTGTTCTGTTCATTCCCTCTGAAGCATCTGGCACCGGTCACTGTTGGAAGACAGAATACTGGGCTAGATGGACCATTGGTCTGACCCAGTGTAGCTGTTCTTTTGAGAAACCACCACTCCAGGAATAACAATAGGAGAACATTTTGTTGTTAACAGAAGAAAGCTAGAAATAGGAAAAAATAATAATTAATTTTCTTCTTTCCTCTATCTACCTAATTAACAGAGAACTAAGGTAGCCCCAATTACTGACCTTTGGTTTTATAAAGTGAAAATATATTTGGGTTACAGGTAGGTAGGTGCATAACAACCAGTGAAACATGAACATGTTTTACCAATGAGAACCTCATCTTATTGAGTTATTTGAAAGAGAATGATAATTAGCAAATAAATGAGATGAAGCAGCTAATAAAATAGGAAGCTCATAGCAAGTAACAATATTCTCCATCATCCCTAGCTGTACATCACCACTATTACTGGCTGGGAAACAAACTTTCCCTCCTGTAAAAACTGTTTTATATTTGGTCAAAGAAGTGGATTTTTTCCCCTGGGGTTTTGGTTGAAAATCAAACTTTTGATGAAAACTTTTAACGAAAACTTTAAATTCAGGAACTTTAGACCAGATGTAGTTCTGACCCAAAAACTAACATCTTTTTAGATTTTCTTTATGCCAGGAAATATTAAAATACATTGTATGAGGCCTTGTTAAATTAGAATGGAGTCTTCTTACTACTGATCTTTTTTTGTGATCAGGCATGCATCTTGCATTTAGCACCCATGTCTTGGATCATGAACACCTTTACATACAAGTCCTATAGATTGTAACAGAATGTGATAACCTTTCTATCATATGTTCTTAACCAGCCTGTAGAATTTAAAAGAGAATGATCTCTTTTGGAATTTTGTTTTCCTGTACCTTTGATTTTGTTGGACTTTTCCATGAGGTCGTGGGCCAGGCCAACCAATAACAAAAATGACTGTTAAAAATCTCCTACTTATTTAATTATATCACTGACTTCATTTGTACTTGCAACCTGAGGTCCCATCTGATAAGGGATACTAAAAAAAGCACATGACATGAGTTTGCTTATGTTTTGAGATCTTGCACCAGTTCCTCAGCTGGTGTAAATCAACATACTTCCAAGGACTTCAGTGGAAATCATGATTTCAATGGAGTTGTGCTAATTTACCCTAGCTGGGTGAGATCTGCCCCCCTTATCCCACCTTAGTTGTGTAATGCAGCATAAAGCTAATGAAAGACTGCAGCATGCAAACTGTTCCAATATCTCCCAACATACCCATACCCTGAGTGTATTTCACTTCCAAAGACCAAATGCTGCTGTATCAAGTGTATATGCAAATACCAGAAAACAGTGCATGAAGCCATGGTGTTGCAAGAGTACACAGCAGGAGACACGTAGAAAATCTGCTGTTAGGGTTTCCATTACAGGAGACACAAAGACGTATAATGGGGTAAGAAGTCAAGGGGCATAGTATGCCTGTTTATACATGTACTTGTATCTGGTTACATTGAACAAGTCCTTGGTTATAACTCCTATGCATGACCTTCCATTCAGTTTACTGTATTCCTATTCTGAGAAGGAATGGGTTATACAGGGGGAGCTTTCTTCAAGGTGTTCACTGCCAGAATATAGATGCATATTAGCATGCTATTGCAGTGTGTATATGTACCCATTTATGGGAGGAAAGGAAGGGAGAATTATAGCTTATTTCAGTTGCTCACCAGAATTTGGCCAAATAAATGGAGATTTTTAATATAAAAAAAATAAATATCTCTAAGAGCCTAGAATCCCCAGTGGCAACTGAAAAAGCACATTTTTTATTTTAGATTCAATCCCAGTCCACAGGTCTCTGGCTTTGAAGTTCTGGTATTTGGGGACAAAGCCATTTTCTGCCAAAGAAACTGATGCAGTACAAAAATAGATGCTAATATATTTACAGTCAAGCAAGAAATATTTTAAAGGCTTATGATTTTTCAAATAGGCAATTTCCCTTGGCAGAAAGCACATCTAGTCCCAGCTGTGGGTGACTTCAAAAGCAAAGATCTGTGGCTGGAGCTGAACCTACAATCCAAACTGCCAGTTTTGGCTCACACAGGGAGGTTTTAGGATCCTCAGAGCCTCATTCTAAATTAACTAACATTAATAAAAGAATAAATACAGATTATAAGGAAAAACCGTAATGACTGTTTCCTTTTGTATCTGTGGCTGTATTGCTCCCCAGAGTCTCATATGACTAACACATGCTGACTGGAAATGGGTTTGAGCTGCAAAGTTTGGATCTGAATCTTGATCTTGAACCTGCTGAGTTCAGAGGTGTTCAGGTCCAGCCCATTATGGATACAGACACGAGCAATAAAAACTGGATCCAGAGTTGTGACTCACTTCCCTCCAACAAAGTCGTGTTCAAATCAGGGGCCTTCATTTGGGCCTTTCTATATTTTTGGCTTGTGTGACGGTTGCCTCATATCGTTTTATAGTGGGTGCCATCAAAAAGTGAACAAGTAGCAATAGTGAAATTTGCCATATGGAAAAGTATGTCCATAGGTGCTAAAAATATGCACTCTATCAACACAGCAGACTTTTTTTTATTTAGAGCTGGGCAAATGATCCTCATTGGAAACCTGATTAAGAGATATGCTTATCCAGTCATGGAATGGAAACAAGCTCCATGATGCACGTGTCCAAACAAAAATAGCCAATGCAGTTCAAATGTTGAATGCTTGCAGCACAGTCTATACACCCAAGATTATTTGTAGAAACCACATGGCAAATATTTTCAAACAAAAAATGAACTCAAGAAAATTATAAGCTGTATTCTTTACATTGATCTTCACTGCAGAGAATGTGAGGGATATTCCCACACCTTAGCCATTCTTTTTAGTTGACAAATCAGAAGAACTGTCCCAGACTGAGGTGTCAGTAGGGGAGGTTTGGGAACAAATTAATAAATTCAAAGCAATAATTCCCCAGGATGAGATGGGATTCACTCAAGAGTTCTGAAGGAGCTCATATATGAAATTGCAGAACTACTATTTGTAGTATGTAACCTGTCACTTAAATCACCTTCTGTACCAGATGAGTAGAGGACAGCTAATGTGACACCAATTTTTTTTAAAAGGCTTCAGAGTCAATCCAGACAATTATGGACTGGTAAATCTAACTTCAGTATCAGGGAAATTGGTTGAAACTATAGTAAAGAACGAAATGATCAGACATATAGATAAATACGATTTGTTAGGGAAGAGTCAACAAGACTTTTGAAAAGGGAAATCATACTTCACCATTCTATTAGAATTCTTTGAGGGGGGTCAACAAACATGGACAAGTGTGATCCAGTGGCTATAGTGTACTTTGGCTTTCAGAAAGCCTTTGACAAGGTCCCTCACCAAAGGCTCTTAAGCAAACTAAGCAGTCATGGGCTAGAGGGAAGGTCCTATCATGGATCAGTAACTGGTTAAAAGACAGGAAACAAAGGATAGGAATAAATGGAAGAAGGTAAATAGTGGTGTCCCCCAGGGATCTGTATTGGGCACAGTACTGTTCAACATATTCCTAAATGATCTGAAAAAGGGTAAACAGTAAGGTGGGAAAGTCTGCAGACAACACAAAATTACTCAAGATAATTAAGTCCAAAAGAGACTGAGAAGAATTACAAAGGGATCTCCCAAAATTGGGCAACAAAATGGCAGAAGGAATAAATACTGGAAAGCATAATCCCAAATATACATACAAAATGATGGGATCTAAATTAGCTGTTACCACTCAAGAAAGAGGTCTTGGATTTATTGTGGATAGTTTTCTGAAAACATCCACTCAATGTGCAGCACCAGTCAAAAAAGTGAACAGAATGTTGGGCATCATTAAAAGAGGGATAGATAATAAGACAGTAAACATCATAATGCCACCATATAAATTCATGGTATGCCCACACCTTGAATACTGCCTGCAGTTTTGGTCACCCCTTCTCAAAAAAGATATATTAGAAATAGAAAAGGCACAGAAAAGGGTAACAAAAATTATTAGGGGTATGGAACGGCTTCCATATGAGGAGAGATTAAAAAGATGGGGCTTTTTAGCTTGGAAAAGAGATGACTAAGGGAGGATATGATAGAGATATATAAAATCATGAATAGTGTGGAGACAGTGAATAAGGAATTGTTGTTTACCCCTTCACATAACGCAAAAACCAGGGGTCACCCAATGAAATTAATAGGCAGCAGGTTTAAAATAAACAAAAGCAAGTACTTCTTCATACATAGCACAGTCAAGCTGTGGAACTCATTGCCAGGGAATGTTGTGAAGGCCAGAATTGTAACTGGGTTAAAAAAAGAATTAGATAAGTTCATGGAGAATAGGTCCATAAATGGTTATTAGCCAAGATGGCCACAAATACAACCCCATGTTCTGGATGGCTCTAAGGGCAGGTCTTCACTACCCGCTGGATTGGCAGGTAGTGATTGATCTATCAGGGATTAATTTATCACATCTCATCTAGACGTGGATAAATCGATCCCTGAACATGCCCCCTGTCGACTCCGGAACTCCAGCTCGCGAGAGGCGGAAGTGGAGTCGACGGGGCAGTGGCAGCAGTCGACTTGCCGCCGTCCTCACGGCCAGGTAAGTCGACCTAAGATACACTGACTTCAGCTATGCTATTTGCGTAGTTGAAGTTGCATATCTTATGTCGACTCCCCCTCCCTCAGTGTAGACCAGGGCTAAGCCTCTGACTGCTAGGTGCTGGGACGGGACGGCCAGGGGATGGATCACTTGATTGCCCTGTTCTGTTCATTCTCTTGGAAGCATCTGGGATTGGCCACTGTTGGAATGCAGGATACTGGGCTAGATGGGCTATTGGTCTGACCCAGTATGGCCATTCTTATGTTTATGTTCTTATGCTTATGGATAATTCATGAACATTAGAAGTGGTAATATTTGCTGAATAAATATTGAATAAAAAAATAAAAACAATGAATAAATTATTCATTGTGATTTATTTGTCCAGCTCTAATATTTCTAGTTGGGGTTGAGTCAAAATCCATCACAACTCATTGTGACTTTGATGATTAACACAACACTATAAAATACCATGAAATTAATTTCCTCATTGTTTAGATAAAGCACCATATACCAGACTATTACAATGCTTGTTAGTTTATTGAAAACTGCCATTGTGAGGTTTTCAAAAAAATATTTGCTCTTAAGGAAGAAATTTACAGGCACTTGATAAATTAATGTTGCAGCTAAAGTGGGGCATCTGTCACACAAATTATCACTAAGTGAAGCCCGGAACGCTGAATGCATTCAGCATGACAGCAGTAATTTATATAATGATTTAACACACTTCACATCCTACCTTGATACAATTATAATAGAAAAAGCTTTCCTGCCGACAGTAACAGATGTTACTCTAGATATTTTTGCTGCAATCAGACCGGAGGCAATCAGCAATGAATGAAGTTGTTTCCCCAGCAGGCAAAAATTTACTCTGCCAATCAAGGTCTGGAAAAAAAATGTGAAAAGGACTTTGCTGTAAACAGCAAGGTTCATTTAAAAGCCTCTATTATTCTCATTTTGCTAATTTTTTCGGATCTATTTCTAACCACCTCCTTTTCCCAACTAACTTCCCCCGCTAGAAACCTTTCCCTACTTTCTTTCATTAGACAAATGTCTTTATTAAACATAGACCCAAACCTAAGCCCCAGAGATCTGAACTTCCCTTAATTTCAGTGTGAGATTTTAAACCCGATTCTATAATGAGACGAACCAAAACATCAGATGTAAACATCCTGAAACTTGTCAGCTAAAGGATTTGGAATCTAAATCTGAATTTTGTAGTTGATGCTTATATCTGCTTCTAGGAACTGTAAAACCAAACTAAGCTGTCAGCTTGACGGTAACAGGTAATGGGTCACGTGTACATGCACTAGAAGATAAGAAATGTAGCTACAATAACTCATTTGATAGGGACTGTTTGATCAATGAGTGGAACTAATGGGTTCCATGATGGAGTTTCTCAGTAAAGCTTCCTCCCTGTAAAGTTTTAAATTATATCAGAGATGTGTTGACATTGTCTTGAAATTAATTTAGACTCTGGAGGAAAAAAACACCCAGAGATGAATTAGCAAAGGAATCCTTTGCACAGATGATTAAATGACTTCTGGTCTAGCATCAGAAGACACTATAAGCCAAAGGCACCTATACATAGCCAACAAACTTTTGAATTATTACTATGTGTGAGTGTGGTGCTATTGAATGTTGCTGAACTGACAGCCTTGGGGACCGAAGATTTTTATTCACATTATGGCAGTATCCTGGGCAGTTGCTGTGCAAGCTATGTAACTTTGCCTGTCAATATGCTTCAGTCCTTACCAGGCTTTTGCTACTCTTGGAAAAGACTTGTTTTGGAAAACATGTTATATAATGCATTTGACCATGACCATCCAAACCATTTTTAAATACTAAAGTTTTATAACAATCTGCTAATTAAAATGTGTTACATTTTCTAACTCATTTTCCCAGTGTAGACAAAGCTGTACAAGGACCAACTTTGCAAAGTTTACTGGCCATTGTCAGAAGACTGGATACTGAGCTAGACAGGCCATTGGTTTGACCCAGTATGGTCATTCTGATGGTCTTATTTCACACAGGTTATTGAGGAGGCAACAGATGACAACCACCTTGTCATTACTGTTTAGGGCTTGTCTGCAAGGGGAAGTAACAGCTATTCCTGGTTAACTCAATGTGTGGATGCTATTCCAAAGTGGATTAAGCTAATTTGAAATAAGGTATTGTTATTCCAGAAAAAGAATATCTACACAGGAATTTAATCAGGAATAACCATTCCACTTTAAATACACATTTTATCTTAATCCAAATTAATTTCCCTGCATAGACAATTTATACGAGCTATCTACAAGTGAAAGGGACGTATGTGTGTGTGTGTCATTGCCTATCACCTGAGCCACAGTGGAAAGGTTGAGCCAATTTGTTTATTTATATTCTGCCCTTCATTGTGCCAAGCAACCTCAATCTTCTCCTTCCAGTCCTCTTTCTGCCACTGCCAATGCTATCCTGTACTCACTTCTCTTCTTAGGGGGCTTGATCCTGTGCCATTGAAGTCATCAAGAACTTTGCCATGGGCCCAGATCCACAAAGGTACATAGGTGCCTAAACCCCAGACTTAGGCACATAAGTCTCAGTTTTGGCTCCACTGCAATCCACAAAACTCCTGCTGAACCCTGTAGGTTCCTAAACTCACTTGGCACTTAAGTTTTCAGAGTAAATGTTCCCTAGACATGTATGTTTCTGCCTCTGAGCATGCGCCCAGGCATCTGTCTCCAGCTTAGGCCCCAGAGTGATTCACAAACTTGAGGAAAATAAGCATTCGATGCCTAAATCATGGGCGGGGCCTGATCTAGTAGGCATGCTCAAAGGCCACTTACCAGATCGTGTCTCATTCAAAATCTGGGGGTGCCCACTTTATAACTTTTAGCCTAGTGGTTAGAGTGCCTGCCTATCTCTAAGAGGGGCAGGGAATAGCACACACCCCTGTCATTAGCATCTCCCATTGGCTGGCTTTAGGTAGCTCCCCCACTAGCATGCTGACTTTTGTGGATCATATTGGAAGGTGCCTATCTCTCCCCGTTCATTATAAAGGGAGCGTAGGCACCTAAATTAGCTTTATGGATTGCAGTGTTGTCCCTGTGATTTTTTTAGGCTCCTAAAAGTTAGGTGCAATAACGCTCAGCATTGCAATGTCTGAGGCCAGGTCTACACTCAACAGTTAAATTAACCCAGCTACGTCACTCAGGGGTATGAAAAATCCACACCCCTGAACAATGCAGTTAAACCAACCTAACCCTCAGTGTAGACAGCACCATGTCCACGGAAGAGTTCTTTCTTCGACCTGCCTCTTGGGGAGGTGGATTACCTATGCCAGTGGGAGAACCCCTCCAGTCATTGTAATGAGTGTCTACATTAAGTGTCTACTCTATGGATGCGAAACCTGGGTGACCTATCAACAGCACCTCAAGAATTTGGAGAGGTATCACCAACAATGTCTCCGGAAGAGCCTTCGCGTCAAGTGGCAAGATCGCCGCACTAATGCCAGCATCCTCGCTGAAGCCAATGTCACCAGCATTGAAGCAATGATCCTCATGCACCAACATCACTGGGCTGGACATTGTGTGTGGATGCCAGACTCTCGTCTCCCAAAACAAGTCCTCTATTCTCAGCTCACCCATGGTCAGAGATCCCTTGGTGGTCAGAGGAAATGCTACAAAGAGACACTGAAAGTGTATCTTAAGAAAACTGATGTGGACATCACAAGCTGGGAAGAGCAAGCCACCAACTGACGCCAATGGCACCATGTATTCCATCAGGCAGTGGCCCACTTCGAGGAGAAGCACCTTGCCCTCGAAGCTGAAAAGAAGAGGAGGAAGGAAAAAGAAATAACTTTCTCCCAGCAGGCTGCTCGCCTACCACAAAATATCTGTACCTACTGCGGGCAGATTTGCGGTTTCAGGATCGGACTCCTGAGTCACTTCAGGACCCATATATAAATCCATGGTAGAGATCATCCTCAAATCGAGGGATCGCCAATCAATCTACACTACGCTGCAACTGTGCCACTGTAGTGTTTCAAGTATGGGCAAGCCCTAAATCCATTTGTGGATCCCACTTATAATATCTTGCTTAGTTGACGTTATATTATCCTTATTTTTTTATCAAAACTATGGGATAGATTCTATGATCCTTACAAAGTGGTTGTTGCTTGTCTCTTCTTTATCATCATGTAAAATTGTGTGTCCTTTTAAAATTAATAAAGATATCATTAAAAATAATTACATACACTAAAATTTCAGGCCCTGAAATATGCATGCATATCTGATGGTAGAATTGGGCCCAGTATGAACTTATGCCCAGTGGTTGCATACGGTAATATAACTAAGCTGTTTTCTGTGGTCCAGCTTCAGATACTAAATCAATGCGGCAGGTCAAGGTCTGTGTTCCATATTTTATCAAATGTAGGATTATTTTCCAGTATATAAGTTTCCCTCTCATCCCCCAGCCCAAGATGTTATTTAAGAATTCCTTGTCAGATGGTATATAAAGGCCTCTCTTCAACAAATTCACTTTATGACAACCATTAGACAATTTCTCTGTTTATAAGCTCTAAAATATAGCACTGGTTGAAAAGAGGGAATTTTTTCCTGAATCTTTTTCTAATTATTTTGCATTATTTCTGTCTGAAATTTGAAAAAAAAAAAGATTTTTTTCTTGTTTTTTTTTATTTTATTGAAATTAAAAAAAAATTATACCAACTCTATTAAAAAAAACAACAACACTTACTGTCATCGCTGGAATTTTGACTGAGTACTAAAAATGATGATAAGATCATAACCCGTTTATATAGGAACATCAATTGCAACAAAAAAGAATCAGGATCTGGAACTAACACTAGCTGGTAGTCTTGTTGATGATGTATTAAGGTCAAATAGAATATAATACAGCAGGGATTGGCAACCTTTGGCACGTGGCTCGCCAGGGTAGGCCCTCTGGCTGCAGTTCGCCACTTCAGGACAATGGGGGTGGCAGGAAGCAAGGGCCAGCACATCCCTCAGCCCGCGCCGCTTCCCGCAGCCCCCATTGGCCTGGAGCAGCGAACCGCGGCCAGTGGGAGCCGCGATCGGCCGAATCTGCGGACATGGCAGGTAAACAAACCGGCCTGGCCTGCCAGAGTGCTTACTCTGGTGACCCACGTGCCAAAGGTTGCCAATCCCTGCAGTACAGCATGCCCATTCAGAGTCTGATTCCGCAGTGCATAACTACCTAGACCAGGGGTCTCAAACTCAAATGACCACGAGAGCCGCATGAGGACTAGTGCATTGGCCCGAGGGCCACATCACTAACACCCCCTACTTGCTGCCCCTGCCCCCACCCCCTTCCATGAGGCCCCGCCCTTGCGCCGTCTCTTCCCTGCCCCCATTCCAATCCCTTCCCCAAAGTCCTCACCCCAACTGTACCCCCTCCCTGCCCTCAGGGGGTGCAGGAGGAGTGCGGGGTGTGGCGGGGGCTCAGGGCAGGGAGTTGGGGTGCAGGAGGGGTGAGGGGTGCAGCAGGGGGTTGGGGTGCAGGAGGGGTGAGGGATGCAGCAGAGGGTTGGGGTGCAGGGTGTGGCAGGGGGCTCAGGGCAGGGAGTTGGGGTGCAGGAGGGGTGTGGGATGCGGCGGGGGGCTCTGGGCAGGGGGTTGGGGTGCAGAAGGGGTGAGGGGTGCAGCAGGGGGTTGGGGTGCAGGGTGTGGCAGGGGGCTCAGGGCAGGGGGTTGGGGTGCGGGAGGGGTGTGGGATGCGGCAGGGGGCTCCGGGCAGGGGGTTGAGGTGCAGGAGCGGTGTGGGATGCGGCAGGGGGCTCCAGGCAGGGGGTTGGGGTACAGGAGGGTTGAGGGGTGAAGCAGGGGTGAGGGGTGCAGGGTGTGGCAGGGGGCTCCGGGCAGGGGTTTGGGGTGCGGGAGGGGTGTGGGCTGCGGCAGGGGGCTCCGGGCAGGGGCTTGGGGTGCAGGAGGGGTGTGGTATGTGGGCTCCGGCCCGGCGCCGCTTACCTAGAGCGAATCTGGGGCGGCAGCGCCGCACACCGTGGCCAGGCAAGGCTCGCTGCCTGCCTGCCCTGGCCCATGGCCCCTGACCTCTGGCTCCGCTCCGCTTCAGGAAGCAGACGGAGTCCCTGGGTGTGTGTGTGTGGGGGGGGAAATGGCGCCATGTGCTGCTCTTGCTGCTCCTCCAGGTACCTCCCCCAAAGCTCCCATTGGCTGTGGTTCCCCGTTCCCAGCCAATGGAAGCTGCGAGAGCACAGAGCCCTCTACTCGCCCCCTGCCCAGGGCTGCAGAGACATACAGTAGTTCCAGCTGCTTCAGGGACTGGTGCGGGGCTCGCGGTGTCACGAGGTAGGCAGAGGCTGGGGGGTCCGCAGGCGGGGGGAGCTTGGTGGACCGCAGGAAAGAACCCGCGGGCCGCGTGTTTGAGACCCCGACCGAGACAGTCAACAAAGATAGATTTGAATCAGAATTCTCATAAGGAATGAATGAGTTTAGCAGCCAGGGATCTGGATTTCTGCTGCCTTGCACTTTGTATATCCAGTTACACCCATGCATAGTGAGTGCAAAGTGGGTGTGAAACATCAGCAAACTCAAAGTAACCGACTCACTTAAAAAAGGGGCAGAGGCAGATGTCAATGAGCACACTGGGTGTAGTTGGTGTTTTTGGAGAGACACTTTTCATATAACATTCTTCACTTTAACAACTGAGCATTTTCTATTATCCTTATGTTGTGTTTGTGGGAAGTCAGTGAAGCTTTAATTTACAGGGCAGGTCTACACTTAAAATGTTACATTGGCTACACATAGCGCTTAAGTGAAGATGCTCCTAAGGTGACAGGAAAGAGCATCTCCTGTTGGCATAGTTAATTCACCTCCTTGAGAGGTGGTAGCTATGTCGGTGGGAGAAGCTCTCCTGTCCACATAGTGCTGTCTGCACGGGGGGATTAGGTTGGTATAACTATGTCTCTGTGAGGTGTGGATTTTTCACACCCCCGAGCAATGTAGTTATACCAATATAGGTTTGTAGTGTAGACCTGGCCACAGGAAGATTCATTATAGATGTAACAAAGCTGTTGTGTTTCAGGGAAAATGTGTTTGTTAGGAAATGAATTGATTTTGACAAAATAAACATGTCCCTTTGGGATAATGGCCAACCAAAATACTGCCAAACCTTTTCTCCCCCCAGCTCTTCCTGCTTTTTTTAATAAAATGTCTTCCTCTCAAGATGCACAGAACTTGGCTCACAAAGGCTTGCTGCAAAAAGGTTGAGCTCTCATTTAGATTCTAATTTCAAATCTGCTGAGGAAAAACAAGATGCTACAAAATGAAGACAGTGCTTTTTTTCCCTATAGACTGACTGCTTACCCATTCTGAACATCTGGTTTTTAATATAAGGCCTGGAAAAAAATTACAATATTGATATGAGATTACACCTCTGGGGGAATTAAAGGCTCATGCTGAAATATAAAATATGCAATCCTACTGACAGGGCCCAATGGCTTTGAAAGGGAGAGGCTTCTGCCATATTACACAGACATTGAAAATTAGTCAGGTTTCTCTATTCTAATATGTAACAGGTACAATATAGTAAGACTTAATAATGCTTAGTATTTGCATAGCAGCATACACGTTCAAAATTACATTGAGTTAATCTATTTAAAACTTAAGCAGCCTGTATCTAATGTCACTTACATACTGGTTTTGTGCCACTGTAATTCTGCTAGCTTCACTGGAGTAATTCCTAGTTGGCATGAGATCTGAATTAGGCCAAAGGAATTCTGTGGCATCTGCCCATTATTTGCATTGAGATTATACAGGATGTTTACTTACCAAACTCTTATAATCTAAATATTTATTAAATGTCTACAAATAAAAGGAGATTCATTTTCTTTTCTAGAAGTACTCTGACTGGTTTAACCCTAGTGCGCATTACTGAAGGACTGAAGAAGAGTAAACTTGTTTCCACTCCCTGTCCTCCACTCAGCTGCCCCAACTGTAGGTGCCTGAGTCCTACTACACTCCCTTCTTTGTCTTTCAGCAACATAAGACCTCTGCTATTTCCCTAGCCTTGCCACAGCATCCTGTTCCCTCAAACTGAGTGGTGGAAGTTGGCTTCCTGCTCTTTAAGGCTTAGTCTACACTTAAAAGTTGGGCCAATTTAGCTATGCTGTTCAGTGGTGTGAAAAACACACACCTAGCTTTCTTTTGTCTTTTATTCCCGTCTGTCATCTCAACAGTGATGATGAGGGCTGAATGAAATCTTTCCCCCACTTTCTATCTTGTACCAGCTTCATGACTTTGTTCATCTTTAAACCTTTTTGTTCCATGTCATTCTTCTTTGTATCTATTCAACACATGGTTGTCCTCTATTTCTAGCTCCTTGCACTCTGGTATGTATCACCATGTATGGTATCATTTCTGGATCCTTTCTTTGACACATCACAGTCATCTTTCTTCAGAGTAGCAGCCGTGTTAGTCTGTATCCTCAAAAAGAACAGGAGTACTTGTGGCACCTTAGAGACTAACAAATTTATTAGAGCATAAGCTTTCGTGGACTACAGCCCACTTCTTCGGATGCATCTTTCTTGTATCTTCTCTAACAGCATTATTTTTTTGCCCTCGCTGTTTTCTTATCTCTTCATCGTTTTATTTTCTGCAGTCTTGAAACTCTCGCTATTCTTCTACCCAGTTCATTTCTGCAATCAAAATCTTTAATTCATCAGTTTTCTTCATGCTCCGGCATTCCGACCTGTACAGTAGCATTGCTATGACAGTTGTCTCATATACACTGATCTTTTGTTTTTATTGAAGTATCGTTAACCTTCCAGATCTTGCAAGGTTTTCTGAATGCAGTAGTCTTCATTTTAGGTCATGTTCACAATTCCCATTCTTCAATACTAGTCCTCCAAGATGTTTTCCACTTGTTTGAGTTCCTTTCCTGAATTTGATCTTAACCTCTTTCTCTTGTCTTCTGATTGCCATAATTTCTGTCTTTTGTCTATGATGATCTTCAATTCAAATTTTCTGCTTTCCCGGTCTACCTTGTCAATTATTCTCTGTAAACCCTACTTGATCAATGATATGAGGTCAATATCGTGCAAATTTAAGGTTATGCACTGTCCTAACTTCTCCTCCCATTTCACCTCAATGCTATAGCCATTACTGCTTCCAGTACCAAGAGGAACAAATCTGGTGATAGCGTGCATCCTTGTGTCATTCTCTAGGGTTGTCCTGAACCATTCTCTCAT
The DNA here is from genome assembly GCF_027887155.1 of Malaclemys terrapin pileata. Classification (NCBI taxonomy): domain Eukaryota; kingdom Metazoa; phylum Chordata; order Testudines; family Emydidae; genus Malaclemys; species Malaclemys terrapin. The sequence continues at coordinate 249,227,936 of NC_071505.1, forward strand.
CTTCCTGTGTGTTCTCACTGCACTCATCAACTTGCTGTAGATGTTTTCTAACAGTTTGGTCAATTTTTAGGGATGTCGTACAGTCTCATAACTTTCCATAATCCTTCCCTACCAAATGCTATCAAAAGCTGGTTTGAAGTCCATAAAATTGTTATAACAGGTTGAATTGTAAAAAGCAACAGAGGGTCCTGTGGCACCTTTAAGACTAACAGAAGTATTGGGAGCATAAGCTTTCGTGGGTAAGAACCTCACTTCTTCAGATGCAAGAACCTCACTTCTTCAGACTTGCATCTGAAGAAGTGAGGTTCTTACCCACGAAAGCTTATGCTCCCAATACTTCTGTTAGTCTTAAAGGTGCCACAGGACCCTCTGTTGCTTTTTACAGATTCAAACTAACACGGCTACCCCTCTGAGGTTGAATTGTGTTCTATATACTTCTGTGCATCTCACCGATATCTCTCTTATCTCAAATAACTGACCTATTGTACTTTGTCCTGGTCTAAAACTGGTCTTTTCCTCTGCAAATGCTGCTTTCATTTACTTCTTCATTTTCCTAAGCAACATCTTGGTGAATGCTTTTCCTAGCACACTCAATAAGCTAATAACTCTGTAGTTTTGCACTCACTCTTATCCCCCTTTTTCATAGATTGTACTATTATTGCTTTCTCACATTCACTCGGCACTTGATCTAGTTTATAAATCTTGTTGAATAGCTTGTGCATCACCTTTGGTGTGGTCCCCTCATCTGTTTTTTAGCAGCTCTTCAGTTATTTAATCACTTCCTGGTTCCTTTTCTTTTTCAAATTTTAAAACTTCAGAAACCAAGGTGAGCCTGAAAAGTATACGATTGGAACAAACACAGTCAAAACAACATACAAAACAGGGAATTATGTGATGAACTTGAAGGATAAGATGTTTATTGGAACATGGAACTTAAGAGTATTATACCAGGCTGGAGCACTTGTGGTAATGATGCACAAATTGAAAATATATGAGTGGATGGAGTTGCATTGTGCTAAAGCTGAAGGCAAGTCAGGCTTCTGTGCATTTAACCTAATATCTCCTAGTATGTTGAAGGTGAGATTCAGAATCAAATCCAGTTCAGTAAAATAGTACAAATATATGCGATGACTCAGCAGTGCCCAAGGAAGAAATTGCCGAATTTTAAAGCGATCTATAGAAAACAATACAAGAAGTTTCAAGACAAGATGTGTTATTGGTAGTGAGAGATTTTAATACAAAAGTAGCATAGGACTGGAATTCCTGGGCTGAAACAATAGGCAGTTTTGGAGTAGGTGAAGAAAATGAGAGGAGAAAGGCTTCTAAATTTCTGCCTAACAACCTGGTGATAATGAACAAGCTATTTCAACAAAGAAAAGCACAGAGGATGTGGAGGTTGATATCACCTGATGGGCAAATAAAAGACATGGTAGTCTTTGAATTTATGTATTGCAGATGGAAATCAAGTGTTGTTTTACAGATCATTTGCAGCTGATATCAGATCAGCTCCTAAGTTAGTGCTGCCATCAATGGTAAGGCTGAGAGCAGTCGAAAAGTGCCAAGAATTAAGATCTGTGATGAGGATAAATTGAAAGTGCCAATATCAGGAAATAAAACTAAAAGCTGTGCAGAGAAACATCAAGTCTATGTAAAAGAAGAAATGAACACTGAAGAGACATGGAACATTGTAAAAAATGGGCCGCTGAACAAGTATTGGGCTATAAGGACAAAATGAAAAAACTGAAGTGAATAACGGATGAAGTGCTTCAGTTGAGTGACAAGCACAGGAAGATGAAGGAGAATACAAAAGACAAAAGTCTAAGAGCTGAGTACAATAGGCTGATCAGAAAGATAAAAGAGAAAGCGAAGAGAGACAGACACAACTGGATAAGTGAACTATGTTCAGAAGTTTAAGAATACACAAAGAGAAATGTGACACAGGGGTGTATCACAAGATAAGAGAACTGAGTGAGACATACAAGCTGAAGATGCCAGCAGTGAAAGAAAAACACTGAAAAATAGTTGAGGATGAACAAGCAAAGAATAAGCAATGGGAAGAATATTTTGAAGACCTGTACAACGTGCATGGTGCAGTAGTTGAAACAGTCCTGGAGAAGCACAAACGAGGGAGAGCAGATACTGGAATTCTTAGTAGTAGTAAAGATCTCGACAAAAAGTTTGAAAAAGAAAAAGGTGCTAGGAAGTGTCTAGCAAAGCTATGCTGACATAACCACCAGGGTAGATGTAGATACGTCAATGGAAAAATGCGTTCATCCACATAACTAACTTCATTTGGAGAGGCGGTGCTTCTACACCAACAGAAAATCCCCTTCCGTCAGTGTAGGCTGAGTCTGCTGGCAGAGCTGTGCCAGTATATCTATGTTAGTATAGTCTCCATAGAGTAGACAGAACCTAAGGGCCCTAAACAATTCCCAGAATGCCCAGCCTATACAGCTGGGCCAAGTGCTAAGGACGTGTGTGGAGAAAGGGAGGGAATCCTCCCCTCCGAAAGCAATGGAATAACCATGTAGGCACTTCACCCAGACTATCACAGCCTAATAGCTGAACCTGCATGGTCCCCCGTGGACACTTCCCACGTGTGACAGACTGAAGGACAGAGGTAAATATTCCTTCCATCCTCCCCTATAGCTCCTTTTTGAAAGATTTGGTGAAATACTATAGATCAGTACAAGTTCACATGAAACTAGGTCAGAGTTGCTTGAAAGGTTCATAAACACTTTGACAAACCAGGTCTGAGTTTCAATTTTGTGTTTAAACAAACCAACCAAACCAAACCAAAAAAATAACACCCAAACCAGGTGGCTTTGAATTTTGTGGCAAACTGTATGCATAACTTTAAATGCTTATACTTCTAGTCCCAGATGTTTGCTCTTTGATTACATTGCCCATATCTACGAGCCTCCTCTTTCCATTTTTTTTGACATAACATTTATTATTTCATGGCATTTTACTGAAATTCACAAAATGAACACTCCATCCAATGAGGTAAAGAAAGGGAAATGAAACCAAGCAGCAGTTTGCATGCTATTTTTTATACATAGAGAGACATGGAACTTTGCAAACATCTATGCTTTCCCACAAACAGAATGTTGCAAATCCTAGATGTTTTGACCGGTATTCTTACCAAATACAGATATTCTGCATCAGCAGCTCTCTCTAAGCCTTGTGCTGTCTTTGGTGGCATGGACGCTATCTGAAAATGTATTTATTTTTCTGACTCAGGTCAATCATGGGGGTGAGGAGAGGGGGAAGATGAAACAGAGAATATGGAAACCTTTTAAACAGGAAGAGGAAGTGATCAGCATACAAAACATGAAATGTGGATCAAGTGGCCCAGCATGTTTGCTCCATAATGAGGTGTGAAATAAATCTAGGCGCAGCAAAGCCAAGAATTATAAAAAGATCTTAGCTCTTGTACGAGGACATGTCTGTTTTTCAAAACCACATGTTTATGGATCTTGCTTAAGCATTCTTGTTTATTGTTTCAATTTTTTTGCTCTGAGGCCTCTATGCAGTTGAATAAGGAAGACACACAAAAAAATGATAGCAAACTATAGAGTACTGTATTTTTGCAGCTACTAATGATTTCAAATCAACATTGATTCCTTGTTGCTAACAATTATAGACAAACATTTCAGTTTGTATTGCTACACACCCAAAGCCATTGAAGAATAGGAATATAAGTGTCTCTCTGCCTCTTTTTACAAAATGTAATGGGAAGAGTACAATTGAAAAATAGATTGCTTAATAAACATAATATGTGTTCAGGGTCAAATTTTGTCTGCTGAGTGTTGGAATAAATTGAAGCTTGCAAATATCTAAGGGCGAAGTATTGTCCTAAATGTTTATATTTTGAATATCTACAATTAATCTTATTGAATAAGTTCTGATTATTGTATTGTTCTTGATTGTGTTTGGGTGTGCGGAGGTTTAGCACATTGATCTTTAACCTCACACATCTTCTGTTTGTTTCATCAGCATAGTCAAGACAATGGTCTATGTTGCTGGGAAGTTATTCTCTTCTGAGCCAGTGGTTTGTTCTCTTCATGTCTTTATTATAGGGAAATAGATTATACTGAATTCTCATTTGCACTAGAGAATTCTCTGTAGTGTAACATCTCACTTCTTTAGTTTTCCTTCCTTTCTCTCTGGAATGCTGGTAGTGGCCCAGTGGGAGCTGCAAGACATAAGACTCCTTTTTTTCTTGAAGATCTGGGATACCTCCATAAATACAAACTGCAACTATACAACAGAAGAGATATATGAATAATGCATGAGTTTAACAGGGAACTTAGAAAAATGTTATTTGTGTAAGGGCTGCATTATGTTTCCCTCTTGCTCTTGTTCCCTCTGGATGGTTTCTATGGCCTCCTGGTCCTGAGGGACATTCCTTTTTCCTCTCCTTTGATGCTCAAGCTATTTTATGTAAGTTCAGAGACAATCAAGTTGGCTGTCTCCACCTTATTTTTTGGAGGCAATTTCCTCTTGATTTTAAATTTGTCACTGGGGAAAGCTTTTTCTTCCCCTAAGCCAAACAGCTGTTTTTTATTTTTTTATTTTTTTATTTATTTACTGCTTTTTTCACTAAAGTGAAGTTTGTCTTTGGAAAAGTACAGTTCTGTGTGTTCTTCCCCTTCGTATCAAAATAATAAAACACAAATTACTAGTTGAATTGCTATGGTTAGATTCAGATCTGTTGCTTCAGCCATCTTTTGTGCTTCTGAGATGGTAGTGGTGTTTTTCTTGTGATGCATCGTTGAATCTAGTCTGTTTGTGAATGCTTTGTGGAGTCTTTACTTATCTATTTATATGGCCCTCATCATTGTAGTATCACTGCAGTATTCTTAGATGAATTGTCTTTTTTAATTTAAGATTTTAAAGTGAATACGTTGCTTGTGAAAGGTTTTTAATTGTCTGGATTGGTCTCTGAAGTCATCTGTGCATGGAACAGACATGACATGTCGCCAAGTTTCCCATGCTGTCCTGACAATGTACCTCAACCCTGACCACTTCTTGGTTGAGGCCAGTGCTCTAGACACTTCACCTGCTAAGCTCCTCTAACAACTAGTAGATCCCACTCACCAATTGCCTTCAAATGCCACACCCCTCCCAGGGCACCAGACACTCTGCCTTTGTGACCCATGCTTTCCAAATACCATACTATCATGACCCATCTTCTCCCCAGTTGGAGGAAAAGAGCTGCAGCAGTAGCTGAACCATCACTGCTCTTCTGATTCATTGCATTACCCCCTCCTCCAAAAATGATATGTCCTCTTATCACAAGTAATCTATTATGGATTCTTGACCCAAAAGGCTCCTTTTGACCCTCAGACCAAAGCCTGGGTCTGCATATCAATGTGGATGTAAAATGGGTATTGTTCCAACTGAGCCAACAGCTTTACAGGGGTCACTGGCAGAGCAGGACTTGGTCAAGCTCTTTACAGACTTGTGCCATCTTGGCCATTAGTAGCATTTCTGTACTGGCTCAGTAAGGTCACCTTTTTCTATGTATTCTCTAATTGTGGTACCCGACCACATTCCCATCCATCCCTAATCTCACACCCAAAAATCCTTGTTCAAGGTGTAGAATAGTCTCAAACGAAAGAAGTCACAGAAAATCCATCCTTTTCCAATGTCTCAGCAAGCTTAGGACTTCTGCTTTCCAATCCCTTATCTGGACATATTCCCAATTACTGAGGTCCTTGTGCTTGAGTCATCCCTGCTCCAGTCCCTGAAGTGCTTGTCTCCTGAGAATTCTAAGAGCTCCTTGGTCCTTCTCCTTGTCATTCTGGTAGTTCTGTTGAACATTCAATGGCTGGTTTCTCTAATGTGGATTGTATGTATGGTGCTTAGGCCCTGCAAATATGTACTGCCATGTACCAATATCTTAGCAGGTCCTCAAAAGCAATGAGGAGACGGGGGCACCTTAATGCCCAAATAAATCTGTTAGTCTTTAAGGTGCCACCGGACTCCCCATTGTTTTTGTGGATACAGACTAACACGGCTACCCCTCTGATACTTAGCAGGTCCTGTGATAGTCAAAGCTGCTTCACCCTTCTAGCACATCAAACTCCACAGTATGTCCATCTTCCACATGGCACCAGCATTTCTGTGCGTTATTTTATTCCAGTGCACAGACACATCTTCTCTGGTGTAATTCCTTTTGATTAAGTCATATCCGCTTCTCAGATTGTTGTGCAGTGATTCATCTGAGACTGTTGTTGCAATGATTCTCCTCTTCTGTATGGTGACTGCTGATCTGAGAGGTCAGGAATGGGTCTCCTTTCATAAACAATCTGGTTATCTTTCTCCGGCACTCCTACTTCAAGTGTCAGGATTTTCATTCTTGACTAGAGCTGGTTGGGAATTTTTTCAACAAAACATTTGTTGGAAAATGCCAGTTCATTGAAACTGAAAATACTAGACAATAGTCTGGTGGGTGGGGTGCTCACTGGGATGTGGGAGACCTGGTTTCAAGTCTCTGCTCTGCCTAATGTGGATTAGGAAATTGAACCTGAGATTCCTGTATCTCAGGTGAGTGCCCTAACTACTCGGCTATAGCATCAGTCTTCCTGCTTCCCCCGTGGGTATTTAATTATGTATACAAAGTGGAAGATTGAGACAGAGCCCTGTCCTAGCTTAGCCAGTGGCCTGATAGTTAGAGCTCTGGCCAGGAATGTGGGAGACCCATGGCCAAGTTCCAGTTCCATAGGAGGCAGTTCACCCTGGGTCTCCACATCCTAGGGGAGTGCCCTAGCTATCAGGCTATTGGCAATTCTTTCACAATGTTTTGGAGTGGGGAAATTTTCAAAATCTCAAAGTTTCATGGGACAGGAAAAGTGTTTCCCTCCCAGCTCTATTCTTGATCCCCTCTTTGGGTTTGTCTTTAAGAGAACATGTCCACGATGCAGTGGCCTGGACTGCCACAGCTCCAACATTGTCAGTCTCTTTGACTCCTTGGTTGTTTTCTAAGTTATTTCCAATGTCTCTGTCTTCTCCCCACCTATCTTTGTTGAGTTGTGGGGCTCATGACCTTGGATCTTCTCTGCTTTGAACTGGTTAATGCCACATTGATGTGCCCTCATAATCACTGTTAGTTCTTGAGTGTCTGAATCTCATGTCCTTACTTTAGGAAAAACTTGCCTCCAGGTTGATGTCACAAGCCTATGTACAGGCACCTGAGCCCCCTTCCTCTGTATCATCTATGGCTAGCTCCATCTTGCAGCAATTGTGATGGCTTTTTCCAGTCCTTTAGGTTTCTTTTTTTGAAGCACCATTCAGGATCCCACTCCTACCATCAATGTAAATGTCAGTCTTTTGTGGGGTTTCCAGCATGGTGTTTTACCAGTTCTTGTCTCACACAGTCCCTGGTACTGTGACAGGAATATAATGGCAGTTACTGTAGTTGCCTCAGCTATCAACCAGAAACAATGGGTTTAAACTGCAGCAAGGGAGGTCTAGATTGGACATTAGGAAAAAGTTCCTAACTGTCAGGGTGGTTAAACACTGGAACAAATTGCCTAGGGAGGTTGTGGAATCTCCGTCTCTGGAGATATTTAAGAGTAGGTTAGATAAATGTCTATTAGGGATGGTCTAGGCAGTATTTGGTCCTGCCATGCGGGCAGGGGATTGGACTCGATGACCTCTCGAGGTCCCTTCCAGTCCTAGAATCTATGAATCAAGGGTCTATGCCTCAGCTATCAAGGCTCTAGCATGGCTCTAGCATGTAGTGGGTTGCAATATGTTCTCCCAACTGCCCTTTAATGTCTTATTCCTTCCAGAGCTCCAGGAGCTCTTTACAACACACTCTTCCCTAATTGTCCACCGACCTGCCAGGCAATCTTCATGAACAGAGATTCACCACACTGATCTTTGCTAACTCATTACTGAGCATCTGATTAATCACAACTGTTCTGGATTCCCACATGGTTTTCTTGATCATTGTGACCCAGGAATTTTTGTGAGAACTGTACTAACTAACCCAAGTTATAGCCTGCCCACTCTGGCCTTTTCTGCATTAAACTTTTTTTCTTAAATTCCCTACTTTTGCTAACACAACAGTATAGCTCCATCTCTAATTGCCCCTTGGTCCTGCCTCAGCACGGCTCCAGACTAGATGATCTCTCGAGGTCCTTTCCAGCCCTACATTTCTATGATTCTATTATTCTAATATAGACATGTACTCTAAGCGGGACTGGATGACGTGATTAGAATAATGCCAGCTGCTGTTCTACACTAGTGCCCTCACCATTGCTAGTATTGGTGGTAACAAAAGAAGATAATTTTAAGAAAAAATTCTAGCTACACATAGCCTTAGGTAATTTTATAAGATAACTAAAATGTGATTTTCCACACTATCCATAGTGTTCAGTGAGACTATGCTAGTGTGTTTTCAGCCATACTAAGGTTAGGGTCTGGAGTAAACAGAAAGTGGTCTTTATTCTCATTCAGTCCTTTGTCTAAAAATAAATGGACCCCGTTTCAGCAACACTTGCAAATGTGAGAACTTTAGTGGCATGCATCTATGTTTGAAGGATTTGGGCCCATGTTATAGTAATATAGTAATTGCCATATTGGATCATACCAGTGGTCAAGGTCAGTAGTTCTCAACCAGCAGTATGCATACCAGTGGGGATACGCCAGGGTCCTTCAGGGAGTACATCAACTCATCTAGATATTGCCTAGTTTTACAACAGGATACATAAAAAGCACTAGTGAAGTCAGTAATAGTGTGTTGTGACACTTTTGTATTTTTATGTCTGATTTTGTAAGCAAGCAGTTTTTAAGTGAGGTGAAACTTGGGATATACAAGACAAATCAGACTCCTGAAAGGGATACAGTACTCTGGAAAGGTTGAGATCCACTGTATGTAGTCCATGTAGTCTAGTATCCTGTATCTAAGAACCAGATGCTTCAGATGAAATGCAAGAAATTTCAGAGCTGACAAATGTAAAACAATCTCCTCTATAAAGATGGGGGTTTGTGCCATGCATATAGCTATATTGTAAGAACTAGCCTGAGACCATCAGTACATTTTATATAGAATACTGACCAGCCCGTGGTAACAAATTTTAGCCTCAAACAACTTGGGCAGACTTTGAAATAGGGATCTAATAACAAAAAATCCACGTTGCATTATCAGGCTCCCTGGCATCTGCCTACCATCAAAGAGAGATTCCCATAATCTGAGCTTAGTTTGACTTTTTTATATTTAAATAATCCATCTGTCAGTGTTAATATTCTTAAACATTAGGGGCAAGAGTCTGCGTTCAGAGGCACTGTTGTCTTCATGGCAGCTGCACATGCATCCAGAGTCAGAAATTGGCCCTAATGTTGAACTTGTGAGATCTCCAACCAAAGTTACCTTTAAAAATTACCTGCTAGAGGATAAGGGAGGAGTTCTGCCTCCATGTGAAGTCAATGAAAATTGTGCCATCAACTTCAATGAAGTCAAGATTTCACCCAAAGTCTTTAATTTTTCTTTGGCTAGTTTTTCATAATGCCAAGACATTAATTATACAGCCTTAAGCATGAACCACCTATTGTTTCTTGAATAAAACACATATGATGAACACCTAAGTATATCTATTTTATTTGTCCTTCTACATATGCATACCATATAAAAGACAGGGATTTAAAATTAGAAAAGCATGTCAGAGTTTGAAACTGACCTTTTAAATAATAAGTTGACTTTTAGCTTTTTTTTTTTTGCTTTATGTTTGAAAGGTAGTCTCTGATTTTTTTTCTTCTGCCTCTGATTTATTGCATATCCAAGTGTTTTTTGAAACTTGCAGAACTGAGTGTCCTCTTCTGGGAAAAGATTGTTGCTTTGCAGAGAAATTAAGGATACCGGGAATTAATAAATATGGGGATCAGATATATCACTCTGCAAACCTTTTTTTCTATCTAGGTGGAACTGCACTGTTCAAGTCACTTGCATGCATCTTTTGGTAGCTCAATCTCTAGTCCTATCTTGCAGCAGTCATGATCAGCATTTCCCTTTACTTATTATAGTCTGATCATTATTCAGTGCCTGTGCCAGTGTTTTACTACTGCCATTTAAGGGATCCTAAGTTGTTGCACAAACTATAGTTTGGGTAACATAGACCTAGGGTGTGCAGTCTTCTTGAAGGGTTTCAGTTTGAATGGACACTGGGTTAGGTATGAGGTGGACTCAGCCCTAAGAGGCAGCCACCTGGAGAGCCAGGTTCTGTTTTGGATCCATTATATAGACAGACCAAAGCTGTGAAACTTGATTCTGGATGTGAAGCCAAACCTTCCCAAAATTCAGAACAGAGTGGCAGTTTGGATTCATCATAGAGTTACAGCCCTGAGCTGTGAAATTTGAATCCAGATTCAGATATATTTTTTTCCTGTATAAAGGATGTTGTAAGCCTGAGTTCTCACTTAGACTCATATGAGGTTGTCAGGTCTCACAATATAAGGAGTTTTCCATAAAACCCATCTAGTGGAATCATTTGATTACATGAGGATCTTGGCTTTTTTTTTTTTAAAGAAAATAAGTTTTGATCCCTTCTGATTGTGGAAAAAAGCTTAAAAACATAAATGAACCCTACAGGCTCAGAAACTGGAAAGCAGGAAAAAATAGAATTTAACACTTTTTTTTAATCCCATGATTTTTAAGCCAATCTCATGATTTTTGTGGTCTAACACATGAAGTTTGAATGATTAGGGTTGGGTTTTGTTGGTACTACTATAGAAAATAGCCCAAGATGAGCAACTGAGATCTAAATCTTCACTGTTCTGAATTGTAGGGTATTTCAGATCTGGGTGTCCAGTTTAGGTCCATCTTAAAATTGAAGTTATAAAGTTACAGCGATGGACATTTAATTCCAACAAAGCCTCGTGATCAGATGTTTCAGACTGATTCCAAAATAATTGACAAGGAAAAAATGACAGAGCTCAGCATCCTTTTATGCTGTGACCTGAGTCTAGGGAGTGTTATAGCACAGGATCCTTTCAGTCTCTCCAATGACTATCCAAATTACCGTACCTCCCTGAATCCCATTCTCATTGGAAATGCTTATTTTGTCATGAAAAAGAGAGGGGAAAACTCGAGGTTCTACAGCCAAGTTTAACAAGTTAAAGAGTAAATCTTAACACATCAGAGCTCCTGTGAGGCAGAGGCATCACTTAATGATCTATCTAATGGACTGAAAATCCTATTAAAAGTGAGTTCAGATCACAGGTGCTGAAAGAAAATGTTTAAAATGTCAGCTTAAAAAAATGACCCTGGTTATTTCTCTCTCTCTCCTAATCAAGGGATTAGAGATGTAGATTAGGATGCTGAAGATGAATATTTTTTTTCTGTGGGTAAAGTGGCTTCATGTTCACTTATTGTATCCTTTACTAAATTATAAGGCCTATAAGCTGCATTTACTTAAAGGGATATAGTCAATTTATAAATCAAACTTTTGACTGAAATTTTTGTACCTGATAGCTGTAGATGAGAGAGAGAGGTTCCTCTTTTTTCACTTGGTTTCTTTGTGGTTTTGGCAGTACATAGTCAGTTTCACTGCATTTCTCTATATATTTAGGCCCTACTCCTGCATCTGAAGCCATGCAGGCAGATTGACTTAAATGGGCAGCCTGCGAACACCAGTCTGTGCACACAGATGCAGTAGCAGGATGGGTTTCTGGTTTAGTCCCATTGGAGTTAATGGGACTCTGGGTGGGTGCAAGAGTCCACCTGCTGGGATCACTGTGCAGGATTGAGGCCTTGGAGTGAAAACCTGGCCCCCATTAAGTCGATGGGAATACTATTATTGTCATTAGTTGAGCCAGGATCTCATCCCATTGTTTGTTTGGTTTGGGTCATCCATGCAGCAACAAAGGAAGAGAGAACATTTTAATAACAGGAAAACATGATTGTAAAAACATTAAAAGGGGGAACTTAATGCATCATTGATTTCATTAAACTGATTAGATTTCAAATTGATGGTGTTCTTCAACATTCTATTTTGAAATGGACTATCTGTAGTAAAGTGGATATTAAGGGGTTAACTGATTGACTCAGAGTATTATGGGCTGGAGCCATACTTCACCCGTAGACTTTACATCCTGTTTGTTGTTGGGGGTTGTACTGTCATTTTGAGTATGTAATTCCTACAATAAAGCAGCATGTTCTTTAGTCTGCAATAATTGTAAGTAGATGGTGAGTTACTGTATGCTTTGGGAGTCCCTATACAAAATTGGCAATGAGGAGAAAACATAGACTGACACTGTGGCACAGAGTCCCACAACTCATTACTCTGTGTCATCAACTCTTCTTTATACCTTGACTTTATCAAAGCTTTTGATACGGTCTAATAACAGTTTTCTTGCCAGCAAGTTAAAGAAGTATGGATTGGATAAATGGACTATAAGGTGGATAGAAAGCTGGCTATATCATTGGGCTCAATGGGTAGTGATCAATGGCTCGATGTCTAGCCAGTATCAAGCGGGTTGGTCCTGGGGCCAGTTTTGTTCAACATCTTCATTAATGGTTTGGACAATAGGATGGATTGCACCTCAGCAAGTTCATGGATGACACTTAACTGGGGGAAGAGGTAGATATGCTGGAGGGTAGGGATAGGGTACAGAGGGACCTAGACAAATTGGAGGATTGGGCCAAAAGAAATCTGATGAAGTTCAACAAGGACAAGTGCAGAGTCCTGCATTTAGGACGGAAGAATCCCATGCACTGCTACAGTCTGGGAACCAACTGGATAAGCAGCAGTTCTGCAGAAAAGGACCTGGGGATTACAGTGGATGAGAATCTGGATATGAGCCAACAGAGTACTCTTGTTGCCAAGAAGGCTAATGGCATATTGGGCTGCATTAGTTGGAGCATTGCCAGCAGATCGAGGGAAGTGATTATTCCCCTCTATTTGGCACTGGTGAGGACACATCTGGAGTATTGCATCTAGTTTTGGCCCCCCTCCTACAGAAAAGATGTGGAGGGGGTTTCCAAAGAGGATGGAGCTCGGCTGTTCTCAGTGGTGGCAGATGACAGAACAAGGAGCAATGGCCTCATGTAGCAGTGGTGGAGTTCTAGGTTGAATATTAGGAAAACTATTTCACTAGGAGGGTGGTGAAGCACTGGAATGAGTTACCTAGGGAGGTGGTGGAATCTCCATCCTTAGAGGTTTTTAAGGTCAGGCTTGTCAAAGCCCTGGCTGGGATGATTTAGTTGGGGTTGGTCCTGCTTTGAGCAGGAGGTTGGACTAGATGACCTCCTGAGGTCTCTTCTAACCCTAATCTTCTATGATTCTTAGGCCTGATACACTCACTACACCTAACACACTGTTGTCATGGTATATACCCAAAAGGTGGCATGTCATTGTATGTATCATTGTAAAATTTATAACTCACTAATCACTAATATTATTGTGTGGTTTACATATGGGTAACATATGCAAAATTACAAACATATGCTGAAATTATATTGTTAACATGTGTGCCTGGTAGGACATAAAATACCCTGCCCTAGACAAAGGAATGTGGTTCCACCTGCTTGAATGTGTCTCCGATGTAAATTAGGCACACGTGACCAAAGACAAAGAAAAGCACATTTACATGTAAAGTAAACAAAGCCATCAGCAGAGCAAGTGGGGAAGGATTAACAATCTCGATGGAGACTGAACCAAGAGGAGCCTTTCTGCCTCTTGAAGCAGGGTCAATGAACTTTAGGAAGACAACATGGTGTCTACACCCCAGAAGGAGACACAAGCTTACTTTTCAAAGAATACATTTCAAAGGCTTACTGGACTATAAAAAGAAATGGTAGAAGACCCCATAGTTATCCAGCACTTGGGGGACTAAAGGGCCAGAGCTTGTGATATCACAGAACAGTGGGTCCTTTGACCAGAGCATTGAATTTTCTGTGAACTGAGTCTAGGTAAGAAATCTGCTTAGGCAGATTGTAACTTGCTGAAATTAAGTTTTAGTCTTAAAAATGTATTTTTACTTTTGTTTGCTTGTAACCCTTTCTATCTTTATTCTTTATACTTGATAACACTTAACTCTATGTCTTTTTGTTAAATAAACTTGTTTTACTTTAAACCAGTTCAGTTCTGCAGTTGAAATTAGAGTGTTTGTCAAACCTCAATTAAATGAACTGAAGTAGAGTAATTAACTTAATAATTTCCATGTGTGTTCCAGGAGAGGAATGGACACTCCAGGAAAATGCCTCCCTAGAACTTGTGAGTTGGGGTTCATTGGTTGTTCCCTGCAAGTCAAGGATTGGACTGGCGGAGTTCTGAAGAGTTTGCTGGCAAGGCAGACAAGCTGGTGCATCATGGAATATTAATTTCACACCGCTTAGCTGTAGAAAAACTCTCACTTGCTGAGGCTGAGAAAGGTAACACAGTAATTCACAATTCTGGAAACCCTAGAAGATCGTCACAGGGCAGATGGCTTTGGGGAAATTCAGGACTGGGAGGGTGTTGGGGTCACTGCAAAGAGTAACCGGATGGTGGAGACCAGGGTGAACAGTGTGCTTGTATGCAGACTGTTGGTATCAGGGTTGTTAGCCACAGCAGCATAGTGCTTAAGGCACTCAGAGTGGCAGAGCATTTGGTGACACAACCCCTTACATGTCTGAGTTGAATCCCCAAGCATCACAAGCATCTTATGGGAAATTGAAGAGTTTAATGCAGCGAGGATCAGCAGCAATATGTTGAAAGATTGGACCACTATTTTCTGACAAACTAGATTAGAGATGAGGGAAAAGAGAAATTAATATTTCTCTGTGTCTGTGGCAGTAAAACCTACTCCCTCTTAAGGAGTTTGTTACAGTCTCAGGAATCAGGAGAGAGAAGTCTAGAAGAACTGCAAAGGATCTTAACTGAGCACTGTACTCCAAAGCCCAGCATTATTGTGGAACGTTTTAAGTTTCATAACTGGATGATGTGAATCTGTATCACTGTATGTGGCTGAGCTGAAAAAGCTAACTGAATATATTGTTCATTTGGAAATGTCTTGTCTGCGAGACAGATTAGCTTGTGGTATTAATGATGAAAAAACTCAAAGGCAGTTGCTGGCAGAAGGGATCTTGACCTGTCTCAAAGCAGTAGAACTGGCAACAGCAATGGACGTAGCAGTGAAAAATTTACAAGATTTGCATTTGCACAATACTGATTCTAAAAACAAAAAGCAAAACTAACAAAAAGGGTGTTCAGGCTCCTGAAGGGAGTTTCCGCTATGGATTAGCTCATTGGGCATCCATTTGGAAATATAAAATGGCCCAGTGTCATAAATGCCTCCAGGTTGGACACTTAGCAAGGAAATGCAAAGGGAATTATTAACCAGTATATTAAAGCCAAGCAGTTAAACCTCATAATTACAGAGGAAAAAGAAGGAAGCACAGGGCCTTTTTCCTGAGGGAGAAGGAAGAGCCACACACTGTGTGTTATATAAAAGGGAAGAAAGTAGAACCTTATTAAGTAAGAGTAGAGTTAAACAATCAGTCAGTACACCTGGAAGTAGAAACAGGGGCTTCAGCTATGGTCATTAATGAATATACTTATCAGTGGGGCTAAGCAGGACTGAATCCACTAGCAAAGGCAAGAATGACACTGCCTACCTACACTGGGATTAAACATATTCAGGCTTCTCCATACCATCCAGCTTCAAATGGTCTAGCTCAGGGATCGGCAACCTTTGGCACGCGGCTCACTAGGGTAAGCCCCCTGGTGGGCTGGGGCAGTTTGTTTACCTGCTGCGTCCGCAGGTTCAGCTGATCGCGGCTCCCACTGGCCGCGGCTGCGGTTCGCCGTCCCAGGCCAATTGGGGCGGTGGGAAGCGATGCGGGCCAAAGGATGTGCTGGCCGAGTGACTCAGAATTTTATGGGCTGAAGCCATGCTTTGCCCTTTTCCCTTACTTCCTATTTGCTGGTATGTGTTGTATCACCATTTTAAGTATGTAGCTCCAACAATAAAGTAGTACGTTCTTTAGTCAGCAGTAACTGTAAATACACCCTTATTTCCAGTCTTAATCCAGATAAGCTTTACAACTTTCTTTCTTCCCAAGGCCTTTCCTCCTTATTTCTTCCCCTCCTTCCTTCTGACCAACATCTTTTTTGTTACACCTGGGTTCGCATAGGAGATAACAATTTGTTGTTGTATCCTCTGGCGGTCCCTATAGAAAGCTGTCTTTAAGAGCTGTACGTGTTAGAATAATAATAAAAAAAACTTTATTAATAGACAACTTTGACTCCTTAGGTTCTCAAATCAATCTTCTGGCTGTACTGGAATAATTTATTTGTTTTATTATGCATTTAATAAATAAGATTAATAGTTAACTGTATTAATGTAAATAGCTATGTAATTCTTCTGAACCTTTGGGGAAAATATGTGTGCAATCCACAAAGACTACTGAGTTAAAACATTTTATTAGCCTGATATGTCTAAGCCTTAGTTTTTCAAAAGTGGGAAAAGAGTTCCACACTTGAAACCTGTTCTACAATCCTTTACATTTAAATTGCCAAGAACCACTCAAAATGGGTTCTTTGTAAATAACTTACAGTTAACCACATAAGATTCAGCAGGATTAAGCTAAACCTTCTTTTGATACCTAACACTTCGAAAGCAATTTGGTGGCAAAGACAAATAGTTAAAGTGCAGGAAA
The DNA here is from genome assembly GCF_027887155.1 of Malaclemys terrapin pileata. Lineage (NCBI taxonomy): Eukaryota > Metazoa > Chordata > Testudines > Emydidae > Malaclemys > Malaclemys terrapin. The sequence continues at coordinate 249,244,587 of NC_071505.1, forward strand.
TTCATATGCATCCCCAGTGGCAACAGATCTTCAGGGTAGTGAGCATGGGAAATAGAGAATTCCTATTTGTGTTTCTTCCAATTTCTTGCCATGTTTCCTCATCCAAGCCAGTACTGCATTGGTAAAGATTCCACAGTGGCCAATGAAAGGATGAATGGAATTTAGTTCTCTTTTGTGAGCTCTGTGAGGAAAGAGAAAGGACACAGTAAAGCTTTTATTGACCCAACTCCAAATCCAGTGTGTCTAACTAGGAAATTGTTCATTCAGATGGAAGCCAAAAAAGCATCTATGCCTCAATGTGGCTGAGACAGCAAAATCAATTCAAAAAAACAACAGCTCTGTTTAGTAAGTATTCAGGGGAGGAAAATGTAGGTCTAACTAAATCAATAAATAATATAGAGAAGAAGGTATTTATTGCACAATATTCAATGAAAACAAAAGTGTCATGTGTTGAGAAATATTAAATCCATCAGCCTTTAGTAAATACTGATTTGTCAAAGGTCAGAAGACCTAAATCATCATTTTAAAAAAAACGAAATTATCTTCAGGGACAGAAATGTATTTTATTTTTTCTGTTCTTTCCATGTGGAAATGATTTTGCCCTATATATTGTATTGTATTCATTGTAAAAGCACTTGTAAGATCATAAAAGTTAGACTTTAAGACCTTTTATGTAATCTTTTTTAGACAATTTCCTGCCACAGAACTTTTGTTGCCTACAGATTTATAGCAGAAGAGCACAGTGCATCAGTAACCAGGGCCTGTTGTGTAAAGTGAGTGTGCAGTCTCATACACAGCTGCATAATTGATCTTTTACAAATAAAGATGTTACACAAATGTGCCCTTGAATCTAAGTTTTCCAATAAGAAAAATAAATAAGGTCAATATTAATAATAAGAGCCTTTAACTGGACCCCTAAATAGATGTTTAATCAACTAAATAAACACAACCTGCCTCCAATGGAGTCTATGGTTGCTCAGTACTCTGAGAATCAGGCCACTTCTATGTAAATGGTGAATTGTAGATGTAGAGTTCTAACTATAGGTACCCAATTTCCATTTTTTTTTAAGTTTCTCTAGTCCTTTTTATTGTGGAGATATCATCATCATTATCATGTCTGTTGAGGACCATTGTGCCAGCTAGACTGTCCAAGGTTTATAGCATGATATCAAGCATTGTAGAGTGAAGTTCCCAGATCTGGCTCAATCCTGCAAATCCACGAATCTCTGTGATGGTCCAGTGGGCGATGCCAGGTAGGGTCAAGTCATGCAACCCTTCACGTCTCCATGGAGAATCATTGCCTGAAGTGGTAACACGTAACACGTATCACAAGCCCCTTCTGAAACAATTGGCTTCCAATGGGGTAGCACGAGAAACCTTGGCTTTCTGAAGAGGTCTTTGATATATTAGCAAAAAAGGCAGAAGCACACAAGCAGGGAGATGTGGAGATAGCCTTCAAGGATTAACCAGCTGTAAATCAGTACAAAATTGGTATTGTCTACCTCAGCCTGCAGGAAGCCTGAAATACTATATACACACTGTAAGGTATGAACTGCCCTATTCTTCACATTTGGGTTGGAGTTCTGAAACCTAATGAGAAAAAGTTAAATGTAAATATCATCAACTTTTTCTGGGCTGATCAATTTTGCAGAAATATCAATCTAGCATATTTATCTATTATCTTGGTGTGTACCTGCAAATAATAGGGCTGAGTTCAGTGTGAGGCAGTAAGTTGTGACTAAGGGTTGGTTGGGTGGGGAAAAAGAAATTCAGGCCCTTGCATCCAAACAATTACATCTGTTCCTGGTTAAAAGGGGAGAGGAAAGAATAGATGACCTTAACAGAGGGCTAGGGGTTGTGTGGGGAGCAGAGGTACAAGGGGAGAAATGGCAAACTACAATAGGGTCATAAGCGCAACAAGAGGGAAAACAGTGGGGGAATCTGTTCAACATCTTAGATGACTATACACAAATGCAAAGAGTATGGGAAATAAATAGGAAGAACTACAATGTGCATAAGCTAAATCCCCTGGCATAATTGGCATCACATTGACACGTGGCGGTGGTGCCTAATTCTAATGATTGGAATATTGGTATCGAGCACTATAACTTGTTCAGGAAGGACAGGCGGGGAAAAAAAGAAGAGGTGTTCTATTATACATGAAGAATATATACACTTGTTCTGAGGTTCAGATGGAAGTGAGAGGCAGACCAGTTGAAGGCCTTAAGTGAAAATAAAAGGGGAGAAAAGAGGGGTCTACTGTAGACCACAAAATAAGGAGAAGGAGGGGGATGAGGCATTTCTAGAACAAATAACAGAAATAGTCAAAACACACCAGACCTGGTTGAAGTGAGAGACTTTAACCACCCAGACATCTGTTGGAAAAGTAATATGGTAAACACAAAATGTCCAATACATTCTTGGACTATACTGGGGGCAAATTCTTGTTTCAGAAGGTGGAGGAAGTACGCAGGAGGACAGCAGTTAGACTTGATTCTGACTAACAGGTATGAATTGGTTGTGGATCTGAAGGTTGGGTGAAAGTAATAATGAAATGAGAGATTTCATTATTTTAAGGAAAGGAAGGAGTGAGAGCAACAGAATAAAGACAATTGACTTCAAAAAAGCAGACTTTATGGGAAAACAGGCAATAAGGAGTTCAGGAGAGCTGGCAGGTTCTCAAAGAGATAATATTAAAGGCACAACAGCAAACTATCCCAATGTGAGGGAAGGATGGGAAGAGTAGTGAGAGGCCAACGTGCCTTCATCAGGAGCTCTTAATGACAGGAAAACCAAAAAGGAATCCTACAAAAAGTGGAAACATGGACAAATTGCTAAGCATGAGTCCAAAAGTCTAGAACAAGCATGTTGGGACAGAAAGGTTAAGGAACAAAATGAATTGCACATAGTAAGGGACGTAAAAGGCAATAAGAAGAGGTTCTGTAAATACATTAGGAGCAAGAGAAAGACAAATGAAAGAGTTAGGTCTTCCTCTTAGTGGAGAAAGACAGCTAATTACAGATGACATCAAGAAGGCTAAAGTGTTTAATGCCCTGTTTTGCTTCAGTCTTCAATAAAAAGATCAATGGTGATCAGATACTTACCACAATTAATATTAATATCAAAGGGGAAGGAATACAAGCCAGAATAGGGAAAGAACAGGTTGAAATTTAGATAATGTAGATGTATTCAAATTGGTAGGGCCTGATGAAATTCATTCTAGGGTAGTTAAGGAGCTGCCTGGAGCTATCTCGGAACCATTAGTGATTATCTTCAAGAATTCATGGAGGATGGGTGAGGTCACAGAAGACTGGAGAAAGGCAAACATAATACTTATCTTGTACAGGGGAACAAAGAAGACCTGGGGAATTACAGACCAGTCATCCTAACTTCAATACCTGGAAAGATATTGGAACAAATGAACAATCAATTTGTAATAAATCACATGATAAGTAATTATATGACTTTTGTCGTGGAGGTCTCTTGCTAAACTCATCCTCCCTCCATTTTCCCCAAAAGTCTCTCCTCAGTTATCTTCTATCCTCCACGTTCCCTGATCACTCCTCAGCTTCTCTCCTGTGTCTCCCCTTAATCTGCCTGCTGTGCACTCCTCATACTTCTTCTGTACCCAACATTCCCCGGCACCCTCCTTAGTCTCCATTTGTAAACCATCAGTCAGCCTTTGGTTTTCATTCCCCTGCATCTTCAGTTTCCTGTTCCATAATCATAGAGCACAAGTCGATGGACAGCTTCCCGCAGGGCAGCGTGGCTTAATCAAAGAAACAATGGCAGATGGTGGCTGTGTTTACTAAGGGTAGCTTCCCTTCCATGTGCAAATGATATAGGGAAATGGCAGCTATCTTGACTGAGGTGAGACTGTGCCTTCAGTCCTATTGGAAGTAATGGGAGATGCAGGCTATTTTGCCTAAGGGCTTTATTTTTAAGATGCTTTGTAGTGGAGAACCACTTGAGAGACTATGGTTGGCAAGAAGCACCAAAGAAAGTCCTATTCCTACACGTATTAGCAGCTTCCTGTGGAAAATGTATTCACTTGAAGTAGCAGTGAAAGAGAGGTGCAGAGCCAGGGCTTCTGACCGGACACACTTCTACCTTTCCTCTAACTTCCTCCCACTTCCTGTCATCTAAGGTGTACAGGCAGGACTGAAGCTCTCTAGTGTCCCAGTGAGCTCCTGGTTTTTATGGGCTTAAAGTACTGAAAGGAATGGGGACAGTGACCTGGGAGGTACAATGTGGGGTAGAAGTCTGGTTGGCAGTGCCACATAACTCTGAATCCTAGTCACTTAGCATGTTGGCAAAAGGATCTAGGGTCTGGGAAAGATGGCTCCCGAGGGAAGGAAATTAATAACAGCCAAACCTGTGGAGAGGACTTAAGCTGCAGAAAAGAGCCATAGGAGCCACCCAAGCCTGTGATAAAGAGCCTTAGACTGTTAACTTATGTAAATTATAAATGTAGAATAAAGCAGGAGCAAAATACACATGGTGAATATTAATTCTGATGCCCAGTACCTCTCAAGGATGTTGCTGGGCTTTAAAAATATTGGTATGGCACTTTGAGCTACTTAAATGAAAAGTGCTGTACATGTACAAGGGCATAATAAAGAATAATTATTTATTATGAATGGAATCCGACAAGATTGTATGTTTGACACTTATTAAAGTAGCAGAAGAGCATTCCCCATATATTCTTTGCTGCATTTTTTCATTCTTTCCTCTGTTAATTTTTTTAGTATATGTATTTTTTATTTCTCCTTTTATTCCTGTGTGGTGAGTTCAGTATCCAGAGAAGAAGCAGTAGAATCTGTTTGGAGATGGGAGTAGCTTAGAACAGTCTTTGGAGCATGAGGAGAGGTGAGTAGGAACAGAAGACAGGGAAAATGGAATAGGCACTGATCAGCAGAAGACATTTCAAGATTTTTTCTAAGTCATTTGTGTGACAAGCTGCAGAAGTAAAATCTAGTTTTTTATGTGCTGATTCATATAAAATCTAATTTGATTTAAAGAAAGTGGCCAATCCTAGTTAGGAAGTAATGTGTTTTGTGTTGGAAAGTCTGAATGAAGCACATTTCCCTTCCCATCCCACAGCACCCTACCCAACAAAAGAAAACAAACAAACAAACCAACCCCCACTTCGATCTGGAGTTGGATGTGGATGTTCAGTCATTGTTTACCAAATATCACTGACTCTGTGTGTCAGATCTGCAGTAAATTACTTCTACAGTCTTCTGAAATTACATCTGCACAGCAAAATTCATTTTTCCTAGAGAACACATTTTGGTATAATTTCCCCGGTGTGACTGTGCAGAGATGTGACTGTCCCCTGCCACCATGTACTCTTTTCAATGAGTACAGAATTTGACCAGTAACAGAATCATACTATGTTGAAATGAAAAGATTGTACTTTTGCTTTTAAAACTCCTTGAAGTAAAGCTTACCCCCCAAGGTATTATATACTTTAAATATTAGTGACTAGGTAGTATACACCCTCATATTGAGGGATACATACGTATCTCAATTTAAAGTAACTCAGATCTTTCTTCTCTTCCTATTCCAATTCCACTCAACTACTCCTTTTCTAAACCATTTGACTCTAGCCAAATTTTGTTTGTATGGTTGCCCTGTATTTCTCATTCAGGTCTTGTTCAATGTTCTTTCTGGGAATCTATGCTTCAGCTTAAAACTTAATTCTGTTATTCCTATGTTCAGCCTTCTGAGGTTAGATTTTTACTGTCACTTTCTTTTGTGGTGGTGTTCCAAGTTAGGGTTGCCATACTTCTAAAGATCACTAGAAGAGACAGCTATACCACTATAACTTTCACTGAAATCATATGAAGGAAATCTGTTGATACAGAAAGTTTATATCAGTATCATAAAGGAAAGCATCAGAATCAGTGTGAATATATCCAGGGCCTCAGATTTAACTTCACTGATTTCAGTAGTTATTCCTGAATGAGATCACTTCACCAGCTTTGATATGCATCCGCCTCTGGGGAGGAACAATGTGCAAAAGTGGACAAAACACTACATAATTGCTTTGGTTGAAAAATAGAGAAGAATATGAATCCAATTTAAACTTTCTGTGTGTGAGGGAGAGGGCAGAGTGTTAGTAAAGTTTGTGTGTGTGGGCCGGACGGGGAGGTTTGATAGTCACTTTGTAATTACTCAAGTTAGAATTTAGCCAGAAAAATAAGGTTAACATCATGTTTCCTACAAAAACTGCCATTCAGTCTTTAATGATCAAGTCTGGTTAGGCCTCAATTTTAGATTAAATAAAGTAGAAATTGCATAATGCCTAGGATTCTTTGGGCATATGTTCAGATTTGAAATGCTGTTAAAGATCTCTAAAGCGGTGAACAATATAAACATGCTGGACTTCAACTAAGCCGATTTAAAAGAAATACAAAGTTGTACAGAAAATTTGTTAGAATTAAATAACTGATAAATCTACCCAGAACAGTAAGACATATTTAAGATCTAGGTGGGATGGCTATCACAATGTGTTTTAATAAAACTAACAAAAAAATAAACAAGAAAAAAAGACATCAGAAAGCTATTTTTTGGAGCTGGACAGGAATTTTTCTAATGTTTTTTGTTGGAAAATGCAGCTGAAACTTTTCATGGAAATATATTGGTTTTGACAAAACTTTTGTTGGGGGGAGTTTCCCTCAGCTCCAGGAATGAATTTAGAGGGAGAGAGACCCAGGATAGCCTACAGTCTAATAGTCAGGACACTCACTTGGGATGTTGGAGATGCAGATTAAAATCCCTTTCCAAATCAGGCAGAATGGAGACTTGAACGTGGGTGTCCCATATCCTAGGTGAATGACCTAACACTGAGCTATTGGCTTTTCTTGGGTAAGAGCTGTTTCTCATTTTTTGGAATTTTTTTTTCTAAAGGTCTTGGTTTTGACCTGGTGTGGAACAAAACCAGATGCTGAAACCTCAACATTTTTCACAAAACAGAATTATTGTTTTCTGGCCACCTCTATTTATTATTGCCATAAAAGTTAAAGGCCATTTTGAACATATTGGGAGCATAGGAATTGCCAGACTGGATCAGATCCTTGGTCCATGTAGTGCATTATCCTGTCTTCAACAGAGACCAGCACCATATGCTTCAGAGAGACCTAGATTTTCAAAAAAGTAGTTGACTATATTTCACACCAACGATTAATAAATATTAAATAGGCTGCTGGATGGAAAACTGGTTAAAAAGTGAGGCAACAGAGAGCAATTAATATGGAAAGGTGGTGTAATGAGTGATGGACTTCAGGAATTAAGACTCAGTTATTCATAACACACATAAATTAATTGGATGAGAATATTGAAGACAATATCTCCAAGTTTGCAGATGTTATTAATGTTGGAGACAGACCAAATACTGAGGAATAGAATAACTCTTATTCTAAAAGATTTAGATTATTTAGTGATTGAGCTAGCAGATGGCAAATAGCAATATATTAAGTTTATAAAGTGCCTTTCTAAAAGATCTCAAGTGCAGTTCAGCAAAACACATAATAATTATACTGGAAACAAGGAACAAAAAAGATATGGGAACAATAATCCAATACCCTGAGTAGTTTTGGAGTACCCAGAATAGCTTTGGTGTTAAAGTGGAAACATTTAAAAAAACTATAAACCCAGATCAGAGCAGTAGTAAAATGGAAAGTGAGAATGTTAATTATTATGTACTGTACCTCATGATGATGTGGGTCTCATTTAATATGGCTCTAGTGCTTTGAGAACCTTGGTAGAAAGGTGGCATGCAAGTGCAAAAGAGTATTAATTTATTATGACTGAAGTCAGAGAAGACCAGTACATTTGATGCTACATGTCTCCCAGGCTCCATGCTCCTTTTCCCAGTAGCAGGAACTCCCCTGCTCAGTCAGCCCCACCTTCCCATAAAGGGTGCAGACTCAGCTGCTCCCGCTAAACCAATGCTGTGATTCCTTTCCCCTCTCTCTCATCTGCTAGCACTCTTTGCATTGGATTCCTCCAACAAATGTGGTTGGAGGGAGGTGGGGGGTCTCACAGAAGGACAGTGAAGGAGCTGAAAGCAGAGAGGGCACATATTAGTGGCAGAAGTCTCTGTTGCCACATGCTTCACCCACCCTGACAGTCTGACAGAAAAGTCAGAGCCTCAGCAGGGGAGGCCAAAGAGCAAATCTGATAGCTGGATCACCTGGCTAAAAGCCAGGGGTTAGAAAAGTCTCTGTGAACATCTTTAGTTTATGGTAACAAAAACCATGATGTTGAGAATAAAACAGCTCCAGGTTGGTTGCAGCTCACATTATGGAAATAATTGTTAGACTCCCCACACTGAAGATCAACTAGTTTTCTGAGATATGTTAAAGTCTGAGTCCTCCTTCTACTCCTAAATTCATCAGAATTAAACCAATCTGCCTGAAATTTCACAAAGGTAATCCTATTAGAGAGAAGATTTTTCTCTGGGAAGTTTGAGGCAAATCAGAGAAGATAATGGGAGAAATGAAATTTAAAAACAAGGAAGTGGTTTTACTTCTTGAAAATGTTTGCTTGGTTTATGTGAGAACTGGTACTTGGATACATTTTTAAGGGGGTTATGGTTCCAGGTGTACGTATTTGGGGAGAGTGTCAGACAGCACATAACTTATTCCAACCAGAGATGGTTGAAAAGTGGGAAAACAATTTCATGAAAAATTTCAGAATGTTGACATTTGATTTCATTTTGCAGAATGATTTCATCCATTTTTTCTAAGTGTCCATGCCAGGGATCGGCAACCTTTGGTCCGTGGCCCGCCAGGGGTAAGCACCGTGGCGGGCCAGGCCGGTTTGTTTACCCGCCGGGCCCGCAGGTTTGGCTGATTGCGGCTCCCACTGGCCGCGGTTCGCCACTCCAGGCCAATGGGGGCTGCGGGAAGCGGCGGCCAGCACATCCCTCAGCCCATGCTGCTTCCCACAGCCCCCATTAGCCTGGAGCGGTGAATCGCGGCCAGTGGGAACTGCGATCGGCTGAACCTGCATACGCGGCAGGTAAACAAACTGGCCTGGCCCGCCAGGGGGCTTACCCTGGTGAACCACGTGCTAAAGGTTGCCGATCCCTGGTCCATGCCATGATATTTTTTTGTCATTTTAAAATTGAAGTTGTTTTCCAAATATTTAATTTACTTAACAGTAAGAAAATGGTTTTTTAAATGAAAATTTTTAGTAAAAATGATTAAAAATATCAGAAAACTTCACAAAAAAGTGGAAAATGGTGGTAATGTCAACAAATGTTTTGTGAAAATATTTTTGATTTTGGAAAAAGACGATTTGCCAATGAAAAAATAATTATCGTGCCAAAAATTTCATCCGGGTCTAATCCCCACAGCAGTTTGGTTTTGGACTTCTAAATTATGTACTTTAAACTTCATGGGAATAATGCATGTAGATGTGGAAGTAGGAACACATTACTCATTCTCTGTCTCCATTACTCCATGTCTGCTGGTATTTGGGCTGCGAATCTAATCTGAAATTGCTCTCCGGCTTTTCTACGTTTTTATTATTGCAAGCATTTCTATGGTTCCCACCACCATAGTATCTAAGCGATTTTTACATGTATTTCAAATAAATCTAGAATGACCAATGAAGAAAGCAGAGCTTTCCTCCTTGACCAAAGTCTCTTATGTGAAGTTGCCCAGGGGTCCACCTCCATTACGCCTCTCAACAGTGTCCATCTTCTTTTCTGTAGCCTATAGGTATTTGCTAGGTAAGGCAGAGGTATAAATTAAGGCAGTAATGTAATGAGCCTACAAGGCCTGTAAGACAATGGGTTAGCTAAACAAGGCACAAGGCCCCAAAAGCCTTAGCATAAGCAATTAACCAGGAGTAACCCTAGGTCATATATCACATCACAAAATAGAATGCTGTAATGACTAAACTGCTGACAGAAAACCACAAGATGCCAGTTTATACCAGCTTGTAATATTTTAAGTAAGGACCATTAGCAGATATCTGACCATAAGAGTTCCATGGTAACTAATTGACATATATGCTAAAAAGCTTGAGGTAAACAGATTAATAAGCTATGGGAAAATGGCACCCCAACATTAGTATGGTGAAGATATACAAATTAGGAAAAGGGGAGAAACCCCTCCTGAATATGCATTAGGCATAGTGGCGTCAGCAGAGCACTGGAACAGGAGGGGCCAAGGAACCATGGCCCTTCCACTTTTGAAAGTGAGGCCTCACCAGCCGGCGAGGCCAGAAGCTGTAGCTTGGCGCGGGGAGCCCGGGAGCTGTGGGGAGCCGTGCATGCTCCAATCTGCCCGGGGGGGAAGAAGGGAGAGGCAAGGGAACCCAGGACAGATGGAGGGTCCGCGGCTCCCCACAGCTATCTGGGCGGCTGTTATCATGACCCGCCTGCATAGGGTTACCATTCGTCCGGATTTACCCGGACATGTCCTCCTTTTCGCGCTAAAAATAGCGTCCGGAGGGAATTTGTAAAGCACTCACAATGTCCGGGATTTCCCCCTCCCCCGGCAGAGCGAGCGGCTGGGAGGGCTGCAGAAAAATCCCGGGCTGGACTCCTGAGCAGCTGTAGAGGAGCCGGAGCCGCCCTGCATTCTGAGTTGGCCTCTCCTGCAACCCGGTCCGGCAGCACTGTGCAGGGCCAGGGACCGGGTTTTGTTGTGCAGGGCCAGGGACCGGGTTTTGTTGTGCTGGGGAGCGCAGCCACGTGTCCGGCTCGGCTCGCACAGAGCCCAACACCCTGTTCTGAGCAGCAGGGTAAGGGGGACCGGGGGCAGGAAGGTTCTGGAGGGGGCAGTCAAGAAACGGGGGGGGAGGCTTTTGGGGGGGGGTGGAGAAAGTTTTGGGCAGTCAGGGTACAGGTAGGGGGTAGGGTCCTGGGGGGCAGTTGGGGGGGGTCTTAGGAGGGGGCAGTTAGGGGACAAGGAACAGGGAGGCTTAGGGGTGGGGTTCTGGAGGGCAGTTAGGAGCAGGGGTCCCAGGAAGGGGCAGTCAGGGGACAAGGAGCAGGGGGGTGGGGAGCTGGGAGTTCTGGGGGGGGGCTGTCAGGGGGCAGGAGTGGGGAGAGGGATCGGAGCAGTCAGGGGACAGGGAGCAGAGAGGTTTAGATGGGTTGGGAGTTCTGGGGGGGGGCTGTCAGGGGGCAGGAGTGTGGAGAGGGATCGGAGCAGTCAGGGGACAGGGAGCAGAGGGGTTTAGATGGGTTGGGAGTTCGGGGGGGGGGCTGTCAGGGGGTGGGGAGTGGTTGGATGGGGCGTGGGAGTCCCAGGGGTCTGTCTGGGGGTGGGGGTGTGGATAAGGGTTGGGGCAGTCAGGGGACAAGAGGCAGGGAGGCTTAGATAGGGAGTGGAGTCCTGGGGGGCAGTTAGGGGCAGGGGTCCCAGGAGGGGGCAGTCAGGGGACAAGGAACGGGGGGAGGGTTGGGGGTTCTGGGGGGGCGGGAAGTGGGCGGGGCTAGGGCGGGGCTCCTCCCGTCCTCTTTTTTGCTTGATGAAATATGGTAACCCTACGCCTGCAGCTCTTCGGCCCCAGAAGCCAGAGCTGGGTCGGGGTAACAGCCATGTGGGTAGCTGTGGGGAGCCATGAACCCTCTATCTGCCCTGGCAGGGGATTCTGGGGGGCAGGGATACAGGCCAGGGGCTGCTCTCGGGCCTGGGCAGGTGGAGGGGTCCGGGCACCCCAGCCTGGCTCTGGCTTCCAGCTTGGCCGGTGGGCAGGGCCTCAGGACAAGAGGAGGGGCAGGGCCCCCACGCCACTTTTAGGAAGAATCCAATGCCCCCGTCAGCATAACACATTATGAAAATTGAATCCTGGACCGTGTGCCTTGGGAGATCTAACCCTTGGGAGGTGCCAGGATGACAACCATTGTGATGGTGACAAGGAAGAGGAGGTGGAGGAGGAAGATAATGACTAACACTTCAGGTTGTTCTGCAGGGGGTGGGGTGAGAATATGGATGCTCAGATGCACATTCTGTGTTATCTCTAACAACCCTACTGCACTGGAGTGTTTATAACTTTCCTAACTATGTTAATAAAACAATTTCAAATGCAGAAGTTTTTTCCTGAGGATGAGAGTTGCAACCATGCATGTTGGCGGTTCCCAACTAAACTTTAATTTTAATAATACTGGGCCTGATCTTAGGACAAAAACCTACCAAACTTCAAAGTGCTAATTGGGAATTCTTAAGTAATCAATATAATCAATGTACACTCGGTATATCATGCAACATCTTTCTTAGCTAAATTGTCTCTGGCATTTTGGCTCCGATTGTCGTGAGCATGTTGTGCATGGCACCTTCCTGCCATGACAAGGCCAAATGTAACATAGACAGCTGGCATGAGTTAGAGCAGCTCCATGGCTACTCAAACATACTCTAATACAATACGATACAAATTTGGCTCTCTGATATCATCCTGGTTTGCTCAGCAGTGCATAAGCAAAGCGGAGTAAATGGACCTCCGACTTCATAAATGCCTAGTCCTATTCCTCACTCACTCCTCTGTATTTTCAGAGGCATTTCTCTTCCTTTCTATAAACTCTTCATAACTCATTTGTGCTGTCTCCTCTTTCTGTCTATGTCACTCTGTTTCTCTCCTTCTGAGCCATATGACCGACTGTCTCTGTGTAATGCATTCGTGATAACATGACCAAGGATGAGCCATAGAAACTAATTGTACTGTGTTTTTAAAAAGAGGCTAAGATGTAATCTCATTATGTAGAGAGATTCAGGCAGTGCTATATTTATAATTTCGCTTTTTCCATTAATAACAGTGTGTTTCATCTTACGTAAGCATGAACAATCCTTTTTTAATCAACTTCGCTGAGCTTCATCTTTGAGATGCATTGAGTGCGAGTTTATAAGGTCATGTTCAAGGGATTAAAGAAAGCACTGAGGTTTTGGAGCATTAAATTCCAGTTTTCTCACTATGTTGCCATTATTTCCACTGTGGTTTTAAAGAGGGTCTTTTTTAGTTTCTGGTTAAAGAAATAAAATCTTTGTCAATTCATTGTGTAATAATATGAGCTTTAGCTAAATGGAATAACTGTTTTGGAATACATGAATTCAGTTGAATGTTATCTTCAGACAGAATTTGGTGTAATTATTTAATGAATGGAAATGAAGTATTGCAGCACTGGAGGATTTGAATAAGTGTTGAAGGACACTGTGGATAAGACCCATGGCTTGGCTGCAGCTCAGGGTAATTCATATATTCAAATAATGAAATGGTGAATTTTCATTGCTTGTCTCGCTTTTCCTTCTTTCAGCTTTGCATCGTGATTGAACCAAAGGAATCTGTCTTCTGCCTCAAAGCAGAAACCTTGGTTGCTGAGGCAACATGTTGACTAGGGGGACCCCAAAACGAAAGCAAAAAATCTTAAGTAAAGATGGCTCATTTCCAACTCACTATTTATTTTTTGATCTTCATAGAAAAGACACATACTGGCAAGAAAGCACTGCTGGTGGCTTTTTAATAAATAAATCTGTTATTTGCTGAGGGATTATGACTCATAACTTGAATGTTCAGCTGGTGAGAAATGCACACTAGTATTTCAAAATTTTAAAAATATGAAACACTGTATTAAAAATCTTTAGAGGTTTTAGAACCTTAGTAGGAAAAGTTCTTAAAGGCCCTAGTTGGAAAGCATCTGCTTAACCATGAACTGGTTGCTAGGTTTTAAAAGGATTTGTTGCTTGTAGCTAATACAGAGTTGTTCCAAAATGCACTGTTTCACTTAATGAACATGTCTTTAATGTTCAAGTAGTTGCATAAGATTTAGCCACACAGCTCCCACTGAATTGAATGGGAGTTCTGTATTTAAATCTAGTGCAACCCATTGAAAATGTGTCACAATTTAATTTGCACTCCAAACTTTTTTGTTACGAGGGGGAAAAAAACCTTGTGAGTTAACTTGTCAAAAGAAACTAGCACAGTTAAAAATGTTTGCTGAAACTTTCTTTAATTTTTTCCCATATAGACATTGGGCTAATGTAAATCCACATAAATTAATTGAAATATATGGACCTGTGATGAGTAATGCTAGTTGAGGCTCTGCCCATTTTGCCAAGGTATTCAACCTCTTTCAGTTTGGCATATTATATGGTATGTACTGTAATATCTAGATACAAGATTAGGATTGGTTGAAAGCTTGTGTCTTACACGAACAGAAGTTGGTCCAATTAAAGATATTATCTCACCTACCTTGTCTCTCTAATATCCTGGGACCAACAGGGCTACAACATTAAATACAAAATGTCATATTAAAAATTGCAACCCAGTATAATCCCATTGACTTCCACTAAGTTTTAATGGGGCTAAATCAGGGCAGAAAGTAATCCTAAGGATAGAGTTTCAATTAGCTTTGAATTCCCTTGTCTTTTAGTTCAGATTTGTGTGAAAATGTAGATGTGTGTGTGTGTGTGTATATATATATATATATATATAGATAGATAATACAAATAAACGATAACATTATATACATATACATATAATTATTTGTATTATTGCAGCACCTAGGAGCCTTAGTCAGGAGCTAGAACCCCACTGTACTAGGTGCTATACAAACACAGGACAAAAGGATGGTTCCTGCTCCAGAGAATTAAGTCACTATAATTAAGTCACTAGATGGGGAAACTGAGGCACAGAGAGATTAAGTGAGTTGCCCAAGGATACAAAGGAACTCTGGCAGATTTGGTAAGTAAACTAGATCTCCCAATTCAAATTTTGAGCTTTAACCACATGATCATCCTTCCTCTGATATGGTTGCAATTAAATATGTTTCACACAAATGGGCATTATTATACCAGTATCTCTTCATAAGGTTGTGACACTCTGTTCTTCAAAGTAGCAGCCAGGAACCCCCATATTCACCACTGTCATATGATTATGATATGTTTTGTACAAAGTATACCTGGTGAGGCATCAGTTAAAAAGTCTCGATTTACTGAACATTAATATCCTATTGGATTATATGTACTATCATTGTATATGAAGTTATGAAGTATTGCTATATGTGTTACCGAAATACATTGTGAGGCTGGGAAATGCCCACAGCTGGCCTTTCAGTAGGGACAAAGGAGCAAGCATCACTGACCAGAGAAGTATTAATGGCTCATCAACAAGCATCCACTCTCCGAGAGGCTCCTTGAAGAGGGCATGTATGCAATGAAGACTGCCTGACCCCATGTCTGCATGGATCTTTCTTTCTAGCAGCTGGAAGAAAGTATAAAAGCGAGACAGTGGCATCATCATTTGTCCTCTCTCTCACTCCATCTCAATACTTGGAAGATTGTCTGGAAGACAAAGACTTGGAACTAGGGAGATTTGTTCCAGGCTGGAAGGGAGTCCAGTTTGTGTATTGGGGGACTGTAAACTGTTATGGTGAGAGACTGATTCAAATCTTGCTTAGTCTATTAAAGTTAGAATTTAGACTGTGTTTCTGTTTTTATTTCTTAGGTAACCAATTTTGATCTCAATGCCTGCTGCTTATAATCATTTAAAATCTATCTTTCGGTAGTTAATAAATCTGTTTTATATTTTACCCAAAACAGTGTGTTTTTGGTTGAAGTGCTTGGGGAATCTCAGCTCAGATTAACGAAGACTGGTGCACTTCCACTACCCTATTGTTGGAGTGGTGAATTTATTAATGAGTTTGCACTGTCCAAGGGAACCTTGAGCAGTGTGAGAAAGTATATTTCTGGGGTGCAAGGCTGGGATGTGGGGTGATTCGTGATTGGCTCAGGGAACATTCATGCAATTTAGCTGGGTGTGTGGCTCCACTCATTGATGGCTGACCAACCACAGTGCCTGGAGGTGGTTTGCTGCTTGTCACTGGCTTAACTTTGTGAGAGACAATCCCAGGCTAGAGAATTAAGGAGGTACAGTGGTCCCACAGTTCCAGGTTGTACCCTGGGGATCTCTGTCACAAGAGTATGTCTACATGGGGATAAAAAACCCATAGGTGGCCCAAGCTCTTATATCCCAGTTTTTGAACTCAGGGCTGGGAGTCCCCAGACTGGGGCTGCATCCTGGCCTCCACACAGTATCTGCTGCAAGCTGTAGCCTCCACCAAAGGCATCACCCATGGGAACCCTGATTGGAGGATTGCCCAGCTCCACTAATTGGCCTAAACATGCTATTTAAGCCAGAAGGATGCACAGCAAGTCTGTTTGAGCAACATGCTAATTTCCTGTTGTGGCTGCATTGGCTCCTGCTTGTGCCTGCCTCTGCGCCCAGCCCTGTTCCTGCTCTGCTCCTGCCTCACCGTGGCTTTTCTCCTCTTTCACTGTGTTCCAGCACCATGCTTGAGCCTTGCCTCTCGTCCAGTTCCTGTCCTTACACCTTGCCTCCAACCGTCAGTTACCAGTCTTGGTTCCAACCCCAGCTTCTGCCTTCTGACTCTGCCTTGACCCTTGTCGCTGGCATTTAGTAGCTTACCTTGGCTCTCACCCTCAGCTTTGATTCCTGGCTCTGACTCTGGCTTGACCTCTGACTCTGTTAATTGGCAGTTGACTCTGGTGCTGACCCTTAGCTTCATTCCCCAACGTGAACGCTTGCTCTGCCCACTAGACCAGACTCCTACTCTAACAACTCAGCAAGACCACCTCCATCTAGGTCCATGACATGGGGCTAAACAATTGCTGTGTAAACGTTTGGGCTTGTTCTGGTGCCTGAGTTCTGGGACCCCATGAGGGTAGAGGGGCCCACAGCTTCAAACTTCAGGCTGAGCCTGAACATCTATATAGCAATTTTTAGCCCCACAGCCTGAGACCTGTGAGCCTGAGTCAGCTGACCTGGGCCAGCCATGGCTGTGCGGCAGGGCTTTTATTCCCATGTAGATGTACCCTTAGACTCTTGCTAGCTTAAAATGGAAAGACTGTCAACTGAACTTACCATTTTAAAATGGGCATTTAGTAGTGCTAAGTAAAAAAAATTTCTTTGTGAAAATACTTTTTCATCCAAAATGAAAAATTTTGCAGAAAACTTTCCTTCTGGTCAATAGCTTCCAGTTTTTTGATGAGAAAACATAACATTTTCACTTTTTTCATTTTTTGGTTTAAAGAGAAATAAGGATACTTTTTGGCTGTCAAAAACTGAAAGATTCTGTGAAATTTTAAACAAAATTAATTTTTTTTGTTTGAATTTATTTGCAGAAAATGTAGAGCATTTTTACAGAGCTGGGTGAATAACTGATTTTTCAGCTTCCTGGTACTTCTGAAAAATGTCTTCCCCCTCCTGTTTTCTGGTCAAACTGAAACTGAACTTTTTTGGGAATTTTTCTCAAATCAAAAGTCAAATTTTCCGCAATTCAAAAGTCAACAAAAGTCAGTTTCAGATTAAACAAAATGGGTGGAAGAAGTGGTGCCACTGGTGTTCCCCTTATAACCTTTGCTCATCTGGGGTGAGAGGGACACTCACCTGGGGTGACAGGGCTTGAGTCACTGCCCTAGAACAGGCATTGGAAACCCCTCTCAGGTGAGTGCCCTCACCACATGGTTATAGGATAGGCTGGGGTGAGGCTTTCTCAATCTCTCCTGTTGATGCTGTTCCACTTTGTATAAATAACACTGCTCTACAGCCAAAATGCTTCTGAAATAAATGTAGTCAAACTTTACTAATTCTGGGTCACTGAGAACAAAAATGATGCTTAAAATTGTTGATTGGCTCTAGTTTTCAAGATATGCTATTGGGTCAGTATATACGACCCTTGATTTGGGAATGGCAGAGGATAAGTGAGTTATAAAGGGAAGGGTCTCAATTTAAACCAGAAATGACTAAAATACATCTCTGACTGGATCTATGAATAAATCTATGACTGGGTTTGGACAGTACTTGCTTTTTAGGCAAAACAATGAAAGATGCAATCTGAAGCTGGTATTGCGTCATACATGATATGAATTGCATCATGTTATTCCTAGAAGTCATGGATGATGCAATCATAACGAAGCTTACATCACTCTGCTGAACAAATTGCCCTATATCAGCTCTAGAAATCATACAGTGTTGTGCTCTCTTATTTGTCAGCGTTTGATTTTGCAAAGGAACACATTTCTGTTTAGCCAAAGTGAGCAGAGATGCCTCGTACTTGTGTGAACAGTGCAGATAACTTCTGCTATGTTTGTGGTGAAGTGATTTTTGCATCACAAAAGCGCAGTATAACCACTATAGTTAAGAAAGCCTATCACCTTTATTTTGGCTGCAAAATTGGAGATCAGCACAAGAGGTGGGCCCCTCACATATGCTGCAACACTAGTGCAACAAATCTTGTCCAGTGGTTGAATAGGAAAAGGAAATCTATGCCTTTTGCAGTGCCAATGATTTGGAGAGAGCCAACAGATCATACCAGCAATTGTTACTTCTGCATGGTGCCTCCAGTTGGGAAAGATGTGTCAAAGAAGAAAAAGTGGACCATGCATTATCCAAACATTCCATCAGCTATACGCCCAGTACCCCACGGAGAAGGACTGCCGGTTCCTGATGCATCAGAATCATTCTCACTTGAGTCAGACGAGGAAGAGGAAGAGGATGAAACTTCTGGTCCTGAACCATCAATGTCACAGGACCCACATTTTCTCCCATCCTCCTCCTCTGAACCACACCCCATAACACAAGGTGAACTGAATGACCTTGTCAGGGATTTGGAACTACCCAACAGTAAGGCAGAGCTGTTGGGCTCCAGACTACAGCAGTGGAATCTCCTGGCAGGTGATGTTAGGGTTTCCATGTTCCATGACCATCAAAAGGATCTTGTCCCATTCTTCTTCATGGAAGGTGATCTTGTAGCCTGCAACAACGTCGATGGTGTGATGGCAGCCCTCAACATCGTTCACGATCCAGATGAGTGGAGACTGTTCATTGATTCATCAAAGATGAGTCTTAAAGCTGTTTTACTGCATAATGGCAATGTTTTGCCATCAATTCCAGTTAGTCATGCAGTCCATATGAAGGAAACCTATGACAACATGAAACAACTTTTGAGGTGCATAAACTATGACCAACATCAGTG
This sequence comes from Malaclemys terrapin pileata, assembly GCF_027887155.1. Taxonomy (NCBI): domain Eukaryota; kingdom Metazoa; phylum Chordata; order Testudines; family Emydidae; genus Malaclemys; species Malaclemys terrapin. Next base: position 249,263,599 of record NC_071505.1, read on the forward strand.
GCAGCTTTGTGGCGATTTGAAGGTTGTTGCTCTCTTGCTTGTTCTGCAGACTGGATACACAAAGTACTGCTGTTTTCTCTGCGAATGCGATAGTCGTGCAAGAGATTCCCACTACGTCAAGAAAGATTGGCCACTCCGACAGTCATTGGAGCCTGGGAGGAAAAGTATTCAGCATCCACCACTTGTTGAATCAATAAATTTTGTTACCACCCTTACACATCAAGCTGGGTCTGATGAAGAACTTTGTCAAGACCATTGACAAAACACAAGCAGCTTTCAAGTACCTCCGTGGAAAATTTCCAAGGTTAAGTGAAGCTAAGATAAAGGAAGGTGTCTTTGTTGGTCCTCAGATTCCTGAACTTCTTTGAGATGATGCATTTGACCATGCGCTGCATGGCAAGGAAAAGACGGCATGGAAAGCCTTCCAGTTAGTGGCAATACATTTTCTCGGAAACAGCAAGGCAGACAACTACAGGTTGTTGGTGGAAAATCTCCTCAAGGCATACAAAAGCCTTGGTTGCAACATGTCACTAAAGATACATTTTTTGCACTGTCATCTAGATTTTTTCCCACCGAACTGCGGAGCAGTGAGCAATGAGCACGACGAGCGATTTCACCAGGACATTGCAACAATGGAGAAACGCTATCAGGGCAAATGGAGCCCATCAATGCTTGCAGACTATTGCTGGACAGTGACAAGAGATGCTCCATTTAATGAATACAAGAGACAAGCCAAGAAGCGCCGAGTAGACACTGAATAGGACTAAACTGTGTACACAATAGTTTTTTGCCTTTTGTTTCATAATAAATTTTATTTATATAACCCTTTTGCTGATTTTTAAAGTGTTACATAAACAGGATAGGTGAAATATTATCATGTAAAGCAACCATAAGCACATGAAAAGACCTAGGTTTACAATTTATGATTAAAACTCTACTATCTACACAATATACATAGACATACAATGTAAAAACTTAAATATCTTAGAAACAGTAGCCAATCAGTTGTTTTAATTGTCATATTTGAATTCAGCACATCAAAATACATAATAAATAGCACATTTTATCTCTGAAGCAGACGACTTCTCAAAAATTGTAGACCAGTGTAATCATTGGATCAGGAACTTGAATGTGGCTCACTGCTTCTGAGGTCAGTATTTAAGTATTTTATACAAAGTGGAACCACTTTAACAGGAAAGACTAAAAGCCACCCACTTCAAAATACTCTGTGGTTAGGTTACTTGGGAAGGAAGGAGGAAGGCCAAGTTCATGTCCGTGCTACAATGACTAGTTACTTAGCCAAAGTGGAACAACTTCAGTAGGAGAGACTGAGAGAGCCCCTACCCCCACTTCAGAGTAGTCTATAGTTTGGTGGTTAGGGACATTACCTGGGAAGTACAAGAGCTGGGATCAAATCCCTGTTCCTGAGTGAGGGTTCCAACCTAGGTCTCCCCCACATAGCAGGTGAGCTAATCATTGGGTAGAAGGTTATAAGGGGTGCACCACAACTACATCCTCCTCTGGCTGTCTTGTGAATGGCAGGCCCTTGTGAATCTAGCCTGAAAAACCTGAAATTACTTGACAAATCCATGTCAAATTTACAAATAGTTTTGGGTCAGCTGAAATTGCATTTTTCAGTGAATAAACTATTAATCTGAAAAATTTTGCCCAGACCTACACTTTTTTCCAACCAGGTCTAGTTTTTAGATTTCCTATTGCATGAACCTCTTTCCTGCCCTACTTTTAGTTTATTATTTTACCCACAAATGATAATGTGTGTGTGTTGGGGGCTGAGGAGGGGGATTGCAGGTAAATATTTCAGGCTGGTGTTTTGAATGCCTTTGAAAACAGCTGCCTGGGAGCATAACCTATGGAAGGGAGGGAGCCTCAGGACCTGGACTGATGTTACTCCCTACAGGGCTCTGCAGAAGAAGAGCAATGGTTCATGGAAATACCTGAAGGATAAGGAGACTCTCAGGCTTGAAGTAACTGCCTCTGTTCCCACTCATCTGTGATGAGGCGAAGAAGATCCAACTAAGCAGTTGGATTCTCCCAAATGCTGCTAGATGATTGGTGTTGCAGGTGGGTTGGTGGCCTTCTGTCCCTGTGTTCTGTGAGTTGCTTTAGTGGCAATATGAAATTGTGACATTTCTGCACTGAAGCTAGGCAGGTGGACAGTTGAACCACTTGCCTGGTCCAGTATGGCAAGTAGTGACCAGTTTGTTAAAGGAGTTTTCATTACTTGCTCATCAGGAGTTTGGGGATGAATCTTCTCTCAAAGGTAATGAGCAGGAGCCATTGCACCATTCCTTGCACTTGGAGCTTTGCCTGCCCCACCTGACTGACTGTCTGTGACCTGTTCACCCATACTATCATTTCACCTATTACTTCCAGTGAGTGAGCTGAGGACCTGGATAAACAGCTGAAACTGAGTTTGGGGATGGGGGAGCTGGAGGAATGGATGCAAGGTTTACTGAGATGGCCTGGTTTACACTACAGAGTTAGGTCAATGCAAAGCATCTTATGTTGACCTAACTCTGTGTCTACACTAAAATGTAGGTACCACTGGTGTAGCTCACCCACTACACTCAATTCATAACTCAACTGCTGCTAGACTAGCACTAAGTCGATATAGTTAGGTTGATGTAATGACAGTGTACAAAATGCGTTGCTTGCATCGACTGTTGCTGCCTTTCAGAAACCGTCCAACAATGCCTCACAGTGGCAGTTAAATCAGCACAAGTGCTCCTGGTGAGGATGCACACAGCCAACACAGGAAGCGTAGTGTGGACTTGTAAAATTGATTCAATTACTGCTGTGGCTGTATGTCAACATAACTTAGATTGACTTAATTTTGTAGTGTAGACTTGCCCACAGTGGAGAGCATAGGAAGGGATTGAACCTTGGTAGTGCCAAACACAAACCTTCATAAATCATGGGTCAGGCCCCACAAATCCAGAAACAAAAGTTCAGTGGAATGAAGTGTTTGGAGTGAAGAGAAAAGTCAAATGAGTTTGTCCACTATAAAGGTGAGTATTTTGCCCCAAATGTATATTAACAACATGATAAGTTCAGAGCACAAAGTTTAATGGAATTTTTTTTTATCTATGCTGAGACATGAGCATGTGTTGCTGTGCTGAGTCAGAAACTGACAGAAGACTTTTGTCTGACCATTTTCTAATCCTAAGTAATGATGCCACAGAAGAGTTTTGGCTTTTGATTTGAAAAATGTTATAGCCTCACCATATGTGTATATTGTCCTTTGAACCATGATTTTAAAATAATTACCAAAAGTACTGCATCCTAGCATCTTTTACAACGGGTCTGCGAAGGTCAATGTCACAATAAGCACTTTCTGATTAACTTCAAGATGCATTTCTCTTTTAAAGCAATTCACAAAACCAGCTCATTCAAAAGTTTTTGTACACTCCATCATTCTTATGCTTTCAACTGACATGAACGGGAAGGGAAATCATTTCTATCACAAGTGATGATGAGCATGTTGGTTATTAGAATAAACTATGGGGAAAAAACGAAGTCCTAGTTGCACTTTGGACCTAGAGAATAGATTCTGTACTGTATAGTGAGTGCTATCTCTTAGGTAAAAATCTGTGTTGCTTGGTTTCAGCACCAGAAGGGGAGTGTTGATGTACATTTTGGTTTTCCATCAATGATAATACACTTACTTGTATCTATCTTTTAGAAGATGTTATCACAGTGCTCTCGCAGGACAGGCAATGGTTATATGTAGCAGCAGGATTTGGGTGCAATTAAAATTCCAATTTATACTGTTACATAGCACCAGGAACAAAAAGCAGTAACATAATGCACCCGCAACGTGACATTGCAATTCAAAACCAGAGAGCAGAAAAATATACCTTGCTCTTGTTGTGGTCCTAGGTTACAGTCCTTATAACATTATCTTCACAGTGATATCACTCTAGTTGTCACGTTAAATATTTGTTTCCTCTGGGATGGGTGGGAAAGTATGCATTCTGAGGCACAGAAATGGCTACAAATAATCATCAGTGAACGGTGAACTAAGAAAAAAGCAACATTTCATCCAGCATTACAGGAAGAAATACAGTATATGTGATGTAGTATCGTGGGAGGGTGAAAAGTTGATAGAAACACGTTACTTCACAGCAGATCAGTGTCAGTACTGCTTGGTATGATCAGAGCAGAATACAGTTTAAAAGTCTGTTAGATCTTCATGTCAAGTTCATACATTTGATGAAAGATGTACCTGATATCTTTCATGAAAGTATATTTTGAGTTCAATTTCGATACAATTATGGGGTTTGCTTTTTAACCATTTCTCCTGTGGGCTATCTGTAATCTGTGGTGTGGTTGTAATCATTTGTGTAGAAGGTAGCTACTGAAAAATTTTGTTCAGCACCCAAAATAGGAGACAAATATAAATGAAAAATAATAATATATTTTTACTATTGGAACTGGACTCAAATGTGTGTTAAAAATTCCAGAAGAAATACGTGGCATAACTTGGCATGCTTGACACGAAACAGGTTATATGTGACAGTTTAATGCTCTTGTTCTAGACAAATGAGTAGTTAATATGAAATAGAGTGAACAGCAAAATCAAATGAGGGATTCTACTGATAATTACTCTTAAGGAAAGTCTTCTCTCTAGTTCTCCCAATGCTGTTGTTTAGATTGTGTTCTCTATAGGACAGGGACTGCCTTATGTTAGTCATGTAAAGACCCCAAAACATGGTTGGCATTTAATCAATAATTAATATAATTACAGTGAAGAATATATGTATGTTACTCCATAGATACCGAGCACTGAAGAAAGAAACAGACTCCTACATATAAACAGTCTTTAGGAGCCAATTTTCTTTTCCCAGTTTTCTTAACAACTTTGTCCTTAAATATTCTCATTTCCCATTCATAGTCCTCATTATAAGTAAAAACAAATAAAGAAACCATTAAATTAAATACAAAGGAATGGTGTTCTGATGCCACTGTTCTTAATTTTGTTCCAACCTGATGTTTTGTTGCTCTCAGGAGAATGAAGAGCAGAGATCGGGGAAGTGGTTTCTTTTACAGCCAGAGACATGAACATATTCCACTGTCGACATGCAGTCAGCCCTTTTATGGGCAAAACTGTCATTCCCAATGTTCACAATAGAGTTTTCTCATGAAATCAGGGCAACTAAAATCCTTTCTTTATAGTATATTGAGTTGCTTGATATCTGCCTAGATTTCCTCTTTTTGTTTCCCTTATCACATGGATGGACAATACATCCCAGCATGGGCGTAACACCCTCGCAAGTACTTTTTTATATTTTAGGAATTGGGCCCATATTCTCAATCACTACACAATAAAGGGATTATATATTAAAGAGGACTGTATGCAATCAAGAAGAAATTTTAATTAATCATAAATAGACCTGGTCCTGTGGAACTAATTTAACCTGACAGTTCAAGGTTTGATCAGCACATCACAGAGATTAAGAACACTTTTGACTTGAACAGACAGAGTCCCAGAGAGTCAGTTCAGGACAGTCTGAAATACTTTAGGAAAGCTAGTGTGTACAGATCACACAATGTCATTGTTTCTCTTAATGCTTCCATTCCATTAGGAACCAATGCGGGATTCTTTTAACTTCCGAGAAACCTTCCAACATCATGCTGTCCTGGTCAACACTGAAGCAACAGAGATTACAAGACATCAGACTACAATCTTTTATCCCATGTTCTGTGTGTATAAAACAAGGAGTCAGCTTCCCTTTGAAGTACTAATTGACTGTCTGTATCAATCAGTGCCTAATCCCTTTCCTGCATGCATTTAGGTCTCCACAGTAACTGAGCTGGCCTTCTCTCTGGTCCAATGCTGTAAAGCACTTAAACTAAATGTGCACAATGTAAAAGGCATAATTGATCTGAAAACCTAGCTAAAAGCACCAGACTTCCCAATTCTTGCTTTAGTTTAAAAGTGAATGTGATACATTATGGTGGGGAGGGGGAAGCTTTAGGGGGAAAAAGTAAATTGAACAATTAGCATTGAATACATTAGGCCAACGACCACATAATAATTATTATAAAATAGAAATCCTATAGCCTTTTTCTGCAAGGCAACGCTAGGGATTTAGTGATTTGTTTTGGCTCCTTATATTTAAGGTGGCAGACGGGATAGCAAAGAATCTGCTTGATGGTGCCAGGTACAACTCCAATCACTCCTTTGCCTATTACAAAAATTGTTAGTACAAGGTCCTAAGGATGCTTTTACCATTCAGTGGAATCACAAGCAAAACACAAATGATCTTTTAGTGATCAGAAGCTAACCAGGGACTGAAGGAGAGCTGTTTTGATTGGGTCCCAGTCTCTGCTCCTCCCACAAAACAGAGATCATGAGGAAGATTGCTTGGCATACTCAGAGAGCCTCTTGTGTTTGGAAAGGGGGAACCTGTTTGGATCAGCAGGACATCTCCCAACAAGTACTGACTCTACAAATGATGCTGAAAAACCCTGTAGCAGCCCATGGTAGGCAATATAGGCATTTAGGTCTTCATGGCAGAGGATGTTAGGGAGATTCCAAAACCTGAGTAATCCTTTGTAGGTGACAAATCTGAGGAATTGTCACAGATTGAAGTGTCATTAGAGGAGGGTTTGGAATTAATTTGATAAACTTAACAGTAACAAGTCATCGGGACCAGATGGCATTCACCAAGAGTTCTGAAAGAACTCAAATGTGAAATTGTGTAACTATTAACTATGGTTCGTAACCTGTCCTTTAAATCAGCTTCTGTACCCAATGACTGGAAGATAGCTAATGTAACGCCAATATTTAAAAAGGGCTCAAGAGGTGATCTCAGCAATTACAGACCGGTAAGTCTAATGTCAGTACTGGGCAAATTAGTTGAAACAATAGTAAAGAATAAAATTGTCAGACACCTAGAAGAACATAAGTTGTTGGGCAAAAGTCAACATGGTTTCTGTAAAAGGAAATCATGTCTTACTAATCTATTAGAGTTCTTTGAAGGGGTCAACAAACATGTGGACAAGGGGGATCCAGTGGACAGAGTGTACTTAGATTTCCAGAAAGCCTTTGACAAGGTCCCTCACCAAAGGCTCTTACGTAAATTAAGTTGTCATGGGATAGAGGGAATATCCTTTAATGGATTGAGAACTGGTTAAAAGACAGGGAACAAAGGGTAGGAATAAATGGTAAATTTTCAGAATAGAGAGGGGTAACTAGTGGTGTTCCCCAAGGGTCAGTCCTAGGACGAATCCTATTCAACTTATTCATAAATGATCTGGAGAAAGGGGTAAACAGTGAAATGGCAAAGTTTGCGGATGATACTAAACTGCTCAAGATAGTTAAGACCAAAGCAGACTGTGAAGAACTTCAGTAAGATCTCACAAAACTAAGTGATTGGGCAACAAAATGTCAAATGAAATTTAATGTGGCTAAATGTAAAGTAATGCACATTGGAAAAAATAACCCCAACTCTACATACAATCTGATGGAGCTAATTTAGCTACAACTAACCAGGAAAGAGATCTTGGAGTCATCATGGATAGTTCTCTGAAGACACACAGTCAGACCCTAATGCACAGTCAAAAAAGCAAACAGGATGTTAGGAATCATTCAAAAAGGGATAGAGAATAAGATGGAGAATATCTTATTTCCTTTATATAAATCGATGGTATGCCCACATCTTGAATACTGTGTACAGATGTGGTCTCCTCATCTCAAAAAAGATATACTGGCATTAGAAAAGGTTCAGAAAAGGCAACTAAAATGATTAGGGATTTGGAATGGGTCCCACCTGAAGAGATATTAAAGAGGCTAGGACTTTTCAGCTTGGAAAAGAGGAGACTAAGTGGGGATATGATAGAGGTATATGAAATCATGAGTGGCGTGGAGAAAGTGAATAAGAAAAAGTTATTTACTTGTTCTCATAATATAAGAACTAGGGGCCACCAAATGAAATTAATGGGCAGCAGGTTTAAAACAAATAAAAGGAAGTTCTTCTTCACACAGTGCACAGTCAACCTGTGGAACTCCTTGCCTGAGGAGGTTGTGAAGGCTAGGACTATAACAGGGTTTAAAAGAGAACTAGATAAATTCATGGCGGTTAAGTCCATGAATGGCTATTAGCCAGGATGGGTAAGGAATGTGTCCCTAGCCTCTGTTTGTCAGAGGGTGGAGATGGGTGTCAGGAGAGAGATCACTTGATCATTGCCTGTTAGGTTCACTCCCTCTAGGGCACCTGGCATTGGCCACTGGTGGCAGACAAGCTGCAGACAAGACCCTCGGTCTGACCCAGTATGGCCATTCTTATGTTCTTATGTTAGGTATACAACAAGCAAAGAAATATGCAGTTGGCAGGTAGCTCCATGATTAGAGGTAACAAGAGCTGCTTCTGATAGTTCAATCTGCACAAATCATTAACAGTGACTTCACCTCTTCAAAGAAGTGTGTGGTTCTTTCATTGTGGGGCAGGTGGGATCCTTTTCCTGCTGTGCATTGCAAACAGCAAAAGTATAATAAAATGAATGTTTCCTAAAAAGCATTAAATAGTAAAGCTTTAAATATTAAATCCTTAAATGTACTCTCTTTTGCCCTCTTTTTTACCTGCTAAAGTAATACAATCCTCTGCATCACTGTTATTTTTGTACTGTATTTTTAAATAATTAACTTTTCAGATCCAAGGATTCAAGGCAGGGAAGCCAGATTCTCAGTTGCTGTAAACTGATAGAGCTCTTTCATTGTAGCTATGTCAATTTACATTAGCTGAGAATGTGGTGCCAGAGTAGTACATTTTACATATGGATAGAGAATGGGAATCAATGAAGAACTTTTACATTTTTTAAATTTACATTTACTAGATGAGGAATTAGTATGGTCTCTTTCAGGTATATGAAGTAGGAATATTGACTGAGATTTCAAAAATATCTAGTGATTGTGACTGCCCAACTTGTGAAATCTTAAGGAGGGTTGATTTTTCAAAAAGTGGGTGCTCAGTACTTTCTGAAGACTAGGTCCCTTTAGGATGTCTCAAAAACACTAGTCACTTTGAAAAACTTGGCCAATTTTTGTAACTCTTAAGTCACACATAGTCCAATGAAACTGTCATTGAAATCCTGGATTTATTTGTTTTTAAGCAATTACTTTAAAGTGGCCCTATATGGTTTCCAGTACAATTTTGACTGGCCTTAATTTAAAGACCACCCCTTATAGGTAAATATGCTGGTCTCTTAGGTGGTCACTTAAGACAGGTTTGACTATATGGCCAGCCCTATCATTTAGGCAGACCTTGTGGGTGTGTAGGGAGGCTAAGACTGAGAGGATGGCAGAAAATAAACAAATCATGCAAAGGAAATAAACTAATTTCCTGCTTATAGCTGCTTACTCCTGGGTTCTAGCTCCTCCAATAGCCTTTTCCCCACTACCCTGCTGCTGCCTGAACAGTCACTGCTCACGCCCACATCACTTGCAGCTTCCTTCCCTTCATGACATATCCCAAAACAGGGTCACATAAACGCAACCTGGGGTCCTAACCACATCCCTATGACTTTGCCCCCATGCTCTGGCTCTTCATCTATACCATGGCCCACAAAAAGCCATCTGTTGGCCTGGAGGCGGGGAGGGGAGGTCATGACTGATTCTTTCTGGGAAGGCTTGGGTCTGTCTAGAGGAGGATGGACTCTGCCCACATGACACAGAAAACTCTGTGTCGAAGATCCTGCTGACACCCAGGTCCGGCTCCAGGGTTTTTGCTGCCCCTTTGCACTTCTCTCAATTGAATATTATCTTATTGATTTCAGCTTAATTCTCCAATTTGTCAAGATTGTTTTGAATTCTAATACTATCCTCCAGAATGCTTGGAACCCTTCAATTTGTCATCCACAAATTTTATAAGCATACTCTCCACTCCATTATCCAAGTCACTAATGAAAATATTGAATAGTGCCAGTCCCAGGAGTGACTCCTGTGATCCTCCCACTTTGTCCAACCTGTTCTTAAAAACTTCCATTGATGGTGATTCCACAACTTCCTTTGGAAGCCTATTCCAGAATTTAACTGCCTTTATAGTTAGAAAGTTTTTCCTAATATCTAACCTAAATCTCCCTTGCAGCAAATTAAACCCATTACTTTAATCCAGACAATTGGAAAAAGGCAAATATAGTGCCCATCTTTAAAAAAAGGAAAGAAGGAGAACCCGGAGAACTACAGACCAGTGAGCCTCACCTCAGTCCCTGGAAAAATCATGGAACAGGTCCTCAAGGAAACCATTTTGAAGCACTTGGAGGAGAGGAAAGTGATCAGGAACAGTCAGACCAAGGGCAAGTAATGACTGACCAACCTGATTGCCTTCTATGATGAGATAACTGGCTCTGTGGATATGGGGAAAGCAGTGGATGTGATATATCTTGACTTTAGCAAAGCTTTTGATACAGTCTCCCACAGTATTCTTCCAGTAAGTTAAAAGGTATGGCTTGGATAAATGGACTATAACGTGGATAGAAAGCTGGCTAGATTGTCGGCTAAGTGGGTAGTGATCAATGGGTCAATGTCTAGTTGGCAGCCTGTATCAAGTGGAGTGCCCCAGGGGTTGGTTTTGTTCAACATCTTTATTAATGATCTGGATGATGGGATGGATTGCACCCTCAGCAAGTCGCAGATGACACTGGGAGGTGAGGTAGATATGCTGGAGGGTAGGGACACGGTCAAGAGTGACCTAGACAAATTGGAGGATTGGGCCAAAAGAAATCTGATGAGGTTCAACAAGCACAAGTGCAGAGTCCTGCACTTAGGATGGAAGAATCCCATGCACTGCTACAGGCTGGGGACCGGCTGGCTAAGCAGAAGTTCTGCAGAAAAGGACCTGGGGATTACAGTGGATGAGAAGCTAGATATGAGTCAGTAGTGTGCCCTTGTTGCCAAGAAGGCTAATGGCATATTGGGCTGCATTAGTAGGAGCATTGTCAGCAGATCGAGGGAAGTGATTATTCCCCTCTATTTGGCACTGGTGAGGCCACATCTGGAGTATTGCATTCAGTTTTGGGCCCCCCATTACAGAAATTGGCAAGAGTCCAGCAGAGGGCAACGGAAATGATCAGGGGGCTGGGGCACATGACTTAAAGGAGAGGCTGAGGGAAATGGGCTTCTTCTGTCTGCAGAAGAGAAGAGTGTGTGGGGGGATTTGATAGCAGCCTTCAACTACCTGAAAGGTGGGGGGGGGGGAGTTCCAAAGAGGATGGAACTCAGCTGTTCTCAGTGGTGGCGGATGACAGAACAAGGAGCAATGATCTCAAGTTGCAGTGTGGGAGGTCTAGGTTGGATATTAGGAAACACTATTTTACTAGGAGGATGGTGAAGCACTGGAATGGATTTACCTAGGGAAGTGGTGGAATCTCCATCCTTAGAGGTTTTTAAGGCCTGGCTTGAGAAGGCCCTGGCTGGGATGATTTGGTGTTGGTCCTGCTTTGAGCAGGGGGTTGGACAAGATGATCTCCTGAGGTCTCTTCCAACCCTAATCTTCTATGATTACTTTATGTTAGCTGCTTGTGTGGTAGCATAGATTTGCCCTAGTTTGATCAGTTTATCATGCACTAAATGCAGTGTGTCTTGTCTACACTAATATATAAAACATGTTAGTAACGTGTATTAGCTAATGTACTAATATCACCCTTTAAATCCTAGCCTATAGGTGTGTATGTGTGTGTGCATGCTGTAGTGGGAAAAATGCATTTTAGTTATGGGTGTATGGGAACAGAGAATAACATGTAATGGATGGGAGTGAGAAAAGAAGGATTGACCAGGAAGTTAGACAACAGAGGATGAAAGAGATGTTGGAGGTGAAGAGAGACTAAAAACACATAGCAGATAAGGGAGGAAAGGGAAGGAATAGGAAGGAGGGAGACAGAAGGAATTCTGGGAAAATTCTATATTATTGAAGAAACTTGAGGGCAAACCAAAGATGCATTAAATTGTATAGTTAATACAGAGAAAAAAATAGGGAAATGAGGGAAAAGACAAAGACAAGGAAGAGCAACTCTAAAGGAGATATTTTTTATAAAAACTATTACTTAAGAGAAATCGTAACTGCAAAATGTTAAATACATAATTTTAAAAGTAAGACCTGGGATGGGCTAGTATAGCTAGATGGGCAAAAGCGGAAGTCTGAGGATAGATGTATTGGGTAAGGAATGAAAAGGGTGCAACTCTTGGAGAAGTTAACCTAGGATAGGAAAATGCCTAGAACTGGGCTTGGCAATCCATATCAACAAGAGAAGTTAAGCAATCAGTTAAAACAAATACATTTTCAGGCTGCCAAAGATTATGACTCCTTGGCAGAAATCTCCCCAGAAGTTCACACTACTATTTCCTCAGAATCATGGAGAAGCTTCCAAAGGGGAGATACCATCAGGTGCTTGCTCTTCATCTGTACAATTCTCAATGTAAAAGGACTCATACAGCTTCCTTATCTACTGGAAAAGGTAAGGGGACCTACTCTTGATTAAATCAATGGCAAAGATCCTATTGACTTCAACATGAACATGATCAGACCATCAATAGAAATGCAATCCTGCTCAAATTAAACTCAATGAGAGCTTTGTTACATATTTCATTGAGAGTAGGATTAGTCACTAGTGGTCACTAGTGGTCAAATTTTCAAAAGAGATCAGCTCCCATTTAAGATAAATATACTCTGCGACAGGAGGTGTGATTGCAGCTCATGTAGGCATACCAGTACTAGCTGTAATCTAGCTGCTGTGGCTAAATATGACAGTAAAGATACAGCAGCATGGGTTTCAACATGGGCTGTACAAGCCTGGAGGGAACCCTGGTTACAAACTCATGTTTCTAGCTCATGCCACCATGTCTTCACTGCTATTTTTAGTGAGCTACCTAGGTTAAAGCGTGCATGGCTTTGTCTACACAAGGAGCAAATCACTTCTCTAACTGCAGTATAGATCAGGGATCGGCAACCTTTGGCACGCGGCTTACCAGGGTAAGCACTCTGGTGGATGGGGCTGGTTTGTTTACCTGCCGCGTCTGCAGATTCGGCTGATCGCGGCTCCCACTAGTCGCGATTCGCTGTCCCAGGCCAAAGGGGGCTGCGGGAAGCGACGTGGGCTGAGGGATGTGCGGGCCACCGCTTCTCGCTGCCCCCATTGGCCTGGAGTGGCAAACCGTGGCCAGTGGGAGCCACAATTGGCCGAACCTGCGGACGCAGCAGGTAAACAAACCGGCCCGGCCTGCCAGGGTGCTTACCCTGGCCAGCCGTGTGCCAAAGGTTGCCAATTCCTGGTATAGACATACCCTAAGATACCTATATAAGGGCTAGATCATCAACCATGCACTGAGCTCTTTTGCAAATTCTGACCTGCATAGCAAACCAAATACACATGTTCTATTCTATATAGGTTCCCACACTACTCACATCAACAATAGTATCTGAGAACCTTCCAGTAGTGAATTAAGCAACGTGACTAACATCTGTCATTTGCTGTTTTTTCATTCATTGTCTCTCCAAGGGGAGAAGCATATGGAGTGGCATGTCCTGTTTTGGTAGGGTTCTTTTGTTGGGTTTGGGGTTTTGGGGGGGAGGGGGTTGTTTGTATAAATATACATATTTCTATGTATTTATTAGAGAAAGCAAGCTCAAAGAAATGTGCCTTGTACTTACAGCAGAAAGTGGTGAGGTTTGTGATGGTCCTTAATTCCTGGGGAGTTCATTCCACAGACTCGGACTGGCCCTCAAGAAAGTTCTCTCTCCCACACAGACAAGCTTCAGCCTTCTTGAGGAGAGTTCCATTATGCCAGGGGACCATAGCTGTTATGCATAAAGCTTACAGCTGTGACATAGACTTTGAATAAAAACCCATTTAATTATGTGCTAGGAACAATCTCTCTCTCTCTCTCTCTCTCTCTCTCTCTCTCCCTCTCTCAAATAGCAAGAGAGAAGGATTCAATTTAACAATAGCATCAAGGAAACATGATTGTTCTATGGCTCACAAGAGAGACTTCAACAATTACAATATAGCTAAACTAGAAGGAAGATGAGAGATGGCACATTTCACATCTTGGATTAGAAGAAGTGTAAGGATGATTTGAGGAATGTTGGACGTTAGCCAGTGAATTACTTCTAATATGTAGGAGATGGACTAACAAAAATGACTCTGAGTTAAATCTACTGTAGTGTAAGTAGAAAGATGTCAGGCTCTGATTTATACACTGAGGTATTTATTCTGTAATCCTTACATTAAATAGATTTTTAAGGCCAAAAGAGATCATTACGGATTGTTTATGAGAATAGGTCCTATTGAAATAAATGGGAGTACTTGTGGATTAAAATATTTCTTATCTGAGTAAGAGTAGTTGAACTGGGTCTATGGTGATAGCACACCTAATAATGGTATACTGTCTTGTGTATTTTATATCTGCAGGTATCCATTTACTTCCCTGATCAGAGGCTACAGAAGATGTTTTCATTCTGGGTGGCCTTGATTGTTACATGAGAGAGACAAGATGGGTGAGGTAATATCTTTTACTGAATCAACTTCTGTTTGTTACATGACCATTTAAGCCACCCCATTTCAAGTAGAACAAAGCACCTTCACTTTTGAGAGCAGTCCTCCAGAATGGTAATTCAATCTGAGTCAAGTATGACAGAAGGGCAGCTAAATATCATGTATGTTAATTCTAGAGGAGTTGCTAGCATGGTGGGTTAGTCTTAGGATCTCTATTACTGTGCCAGAGAGGAAAACCTGTGTTTTATTATCTGTGCCACTGTTCTTCCCGGTAGGTTGCTACATCTTGGCTTTAATTGGAACTTAATGAGAGGCTTTTTCTAGATAAATGTCAAAAGATAGAACCATACTCATGAATAGACTCAATAGAACAGAATAAAGGATGCAGCAGATCCGTGGATTACAAAATAATGTTAGTAATTTGGATGCTTTCAAATGGGCAGATGTTTCAGAGAAATATGCTGGATATATCCAATATATATTTTCCCTCCTGAAGTGCCACTAACAAAAATAATCACCAAATTCATTCCAGCTCTTGGTGTCATGAGTAGGGTTTTATCTTTTGACTTTTATTTGCTATGGGTCTGGGAGATTTCACAGCAGCAGATTAAGGCAGGATCCTTGCATCCAGGACTGGTTGTATGTGGGAGCCATGTGGATCACTGAGTCAGTGAGAAACCATGCACTTATCTGGGACGCTACAGGAGAAAGATCAAGGAATTCATTGGGGAAATGGTGGGGAGTCCAGGAAGAAAGAGTCTATTTGAGGGGGGACTTGGGAGAAACACCAAGGAACTGGAGGAGAGAGATGGTAAACTGAAGTAAATACGTTTAGGGGAGCTGGCAAAAATACTGTAGTGAATGTGGGCCTCATTTAGTCTTCATCCTCCTCCACAGATTTGCGAGATGATAGTCAGCATTTTCCTTGCTAGTTTCCCCCATTACTAATGGAGAAAATTTGTTTCAAAAATCCAGCTACGCTTCTGTTAAAGGAGCAGCCATGTAAAAACCCATAGAATGTGAGTTATCAACATAAAGTATTGTCAGCCAGACAGGGCACTGGATATGTTATTTTTCAGACTGCTGTCAGAGGAATCAGTGCAAAATAGTTAGGCTTATTTTGCAGGCTGTTACATTCTTACACACACACACACACACACACACACAATCTCTCACTAAAGGAAACATCCATCCTTACATAGTATATGGAGATCAACAGGTTTTGCATTCCTTGTGGTGTTATCATGCCCTTTCATCAGCTAACCAGTTAATTTACACCACCACAGTCTTCCTGTTACAGATAGAAAGAAGGATTTGTTGTAACCTGAAACCCTAACTTACTCATTACCCAACAGACGATCCATTTGCCACAGCAACGACTATAAAGGCAGTTTAATGGAACCCTTCCCTGCAGCTGGAGAACATCATGCTGTCTGGAGAATTCCTAGTAAACAGGCATTTTCCAAAATATAAACATTTGATTTTTAAATGAATATTTATTCTGTTTTGCCCCAAATGTATTTTTAAAGAGGAAATGTCTGTATAAATAGATGATTAAGATCCAGAGTGCGTGTTACCAAGGATAGCGATAGCCTTATTTCTGATAGCCGAAGGAAGAAAACATTCTAAATCTACGAGGAGCCAAAAGGAAACACAATTTTGCAAACAACTTCCATTGCATTTGGGGGTGAAGCACAATCAAGGATTTAAATGTTTTCTGAGTGCACTGGTTGTGTACAAAGTCACACAATAGCATTTGGAATCCTTTCTGAAGCTGTGGATAGCAATGCATCAGATCATAGCTGGCCCTGTGCTGGTATGCTAGAATGGCAGGGAGAAGGTCAAAGAAGCCTTCCCCACCATGCACACTCATGCAGGGAGAGGCTCAGTCCCTGTGCCTGCCTCACCTGAATACAAGGACCAGAGAGTGATAATGCTGCTAGTGGTGCTAGAGGCCCCGATTTCGGAAAGTATTTAAACATAACTTTACACACATAAGTAGTCTCACATGGGACTGCTCATGTACTTAAAATTATGTACATGCTTTATTACTTTGCTGGATATCCCCAGTTTAAGACTCTGGTGCAGGGAGGGAACTTCATCTATGGCAGGGATCAGCAACCTTTGGCACACGGCTCACCAGGGTAAGCACCCTGGTGGGCCAGGACTGTTTGTTTACCTGCCACGTCTGCAGGTTCAGCTGAACGCAGCTCCCACTGACCGCGTTTCACCGCTCCAGGCCAATGGGGACTGCGGGAAGCAGCGCAGGCCAAGGGATGTGCTGGCCGCCGCTTCCCGCCACCCGCATTGGTCTGGAGCGGCGAACCTAACCTGCGGACGCAGCAGGTAAACAAACCATCCCAGCCCGCCAGGGTGCTTACCGTGGCGGGCCGCGTGCCAAAGGTTGCCGATCCCTGCCATAGGGTAAAGCCAGAATCATTGGCTCTCTGCACAGGGGGCATGCCAGGGGTGAGAAAAGTAGACAACTGGAGTGCACTGCACTCTAGCAATCCCTAGCTGGCTCTGACTCCAAGGGGCTGTCTGCCAGCGGGGGCAGATGAGAGAAAAAAACCCTGTGACTGTTGTAGTCTGTGTAATAAGTAGCATAGAACCAGCTCCAGAACCAGGAAGCCACATTCAGCTTCTTTGAGACTCCCACTCTTGACTATGCCCAGCCGAGAGTCTGGCCCAGCTGTATTTAAAAAATGTTTCTGCTCTCGTAGCCCATCTTCTAGCTGACCTTGCAGCGACAGCCCATCCTTTCATGGCAATAAGCTGTAATATCATAAGTAATGCTGCAAGTCTGTCATGGAAGTTACGGCTTCTGTGACTTTCTGTGACCTCTTGTGACTTCTGCAGTGGCCAGTGCTGGCTCAGGGGCTGCCCAAGCTGGGCAGCAACAGCAGTTTGGGTGTGTAGGAGGGTGCTCAGCGCTAGGGGCAGAGGGTTTGGATGTGCAGGGGGGCACTTACCTCAGGGTGGGGGGCTCCCACTGGCATGGCCCTGCAGCTTCTAGGAGGCAGAGGAGTCGGGGCGGGGGAGGAGGGAGGGACTCCGTGCTGTGTGCTGCCTGTGCCAGCAGGTCTGCCCCTGCAGCTCCCATTGGCTGCGGTTCCCAGCCAATGGGAGCTGTGGCAGCTGACGCTTGTGCCCCTCCATTGCGTAGGACATGTAGGGATGTGGAGCTGGTAGGGAGCCCCTGCCAGCCCCACCAACCCTCTCCCCCCCAGCACCAGCAGGGGTCCTGGGCTGTGCACCACAGCCTGGATCCCCCCACACCCAGCACGAGCAGGGTCCTGGGCTCCCGCCCCCAGCATCTGCAGCATCCCCGATCGCCGCCCCCCCCAGAGCACCTGCGGCCCCCTGCCCAAGTTTTAGTCACAGGTATGTTTAGTAAAAGTTGTGGACAGGTCACGTGCCATGAATTTTTGCTAAAAATACCTGACTAAAACGTAGCCTTAATCATAAGCACAGGACACTGGACCAAAAATCTGCACTTGGATAGGCACACAGTGTGCCAAGTTCACTACTGGTGCAAGGCAACCTAAGTCCATTGGTAATAGTATATTTAACCCAGAGAAAGTTAGCTGTGCAGTTTCAAAGGTAGAATTTGGCAATATGACACTACAATCAAGCAGAAAACTAGCCAACTACACTTTTTGCAAAGATTGCTCCTCTATGAAACTTCCGAAGTGGACACACAGTATATCAAAATAACAAGGAGAACATGGCTTTCAGAAGGGCTAGGTATCCTGTACTTAGTGTCGTTCCTTAACATGGTTATTTTTGGACTTGGTTACCAGGCTGCTTTATGGGCGCTGGAACAATTTGTATCGTGGGGGGGCTGAGAGCCATTGAACTAATCTGTAAACCATGTATATGATGGAAACCACTTCAAGCCAGGGGGTGCAGCAACGTCCCCAGCACCCGTAGTTCCAGCACCTATGGCCTTCTTGTTTAACTGTTCCAACTATTGGGCATACAGTCTATGTATCTTAGGCTAGTTTAATAGCAAGAAAAACCTGAGCAACATTGTAAGTCTCTTCTCTGCTTCCTCCTTACTTGAAGGTTTCCATTAACACCTAGAAGGAGTCCAGGAATGCTGTGCATGTAGGGGCTTTCAAAAAGCTGTTTTCAAATTTAAATGAAACAAATAGTTCCAATAAGATTAAAATACTTTAGAACAGTGTAGTTTTCCAGAAAGCAGAATAGCTGGCATAAATTACTGTTTTATGGAGGTTTGCAGTCTGTTCAAGGAACAGTTGAGAACATGCACCTCATGACAATGCATTAAAGATGGGTTCAAAATGGTGCATCTTTTTGCCTTGATTCATTCTGCATGTATTACATATTTAGCATATTTCAAATGATTGGAATGGTAATGTTAGTGGTTCAGAGTTACAGGTAAAATAATGCCTACGTGAAGTGATAAGCACCACAGAGGGAGATAATCCCTGCCCACCTGCAACATTGATATTTTTAATACGGCTAGGACAATATATTTAATTAGAATTAATTGCTGTTCCTCTTGAATAATACATTAATGGAATAATAGCCACGCATTTTCTTTGTTCAGTACCCAAATGACATTCACTTTAACCTTTCCTAATTCTCTCTAGGAAAATACATAATTAAAAAACAATTAAAACCCCATGTTTGGCATTATAGCATCTTAAAGGGAAAAGGAACCAGTAAGTTTTAGTATCTTCTAACTTCCAAACAAAAGGCCTCCCATGATGGTATGCATTCTTTAGCCATATATGTGTTGCACTGAGCATTCTGTAATATGACTGAATGATTTCTTTCTCTGTAGGATCCTTGCAAACATGATTTCTCTCTCTCTCGGTCTTCCCAGCCCCAATAAGGCTATTCCAGTGAGTACATTTTTAAAATGTGCTAATAAATGGAAGTGAACATTATGGAAAAATTAAATGTTGGAAATATAAGTCAGGACACAATATCCTAGTCACATTTTTAGAAAGACCACATGGTCCTTCATCTACTGTATGGTATGGAAAAATTATGGGAAACCAATGGCGGCAGTGGTGGCAACCTGCGGCCCGCGGGTTGACGGTCCACAGGCACAGCATTCCCGCAGCTCCCAGTGGCTGGGGTTCGCCATTCCCGGCCAACGGGAGCTGTGGGAAGCGGCAGCCAGCACATCCCTGAGGCCCACGCCGCTTCCCACAACTCCCATTGGCCGGGAACAGCGAACTGCGGTCCCTGGGAGCTGCGGGCGGCTATGCCTGTGGACGATCAATGTAAATACTGTCTCGCGGCCCACCAGCAGATTACCCTCATGGGCCGCATACAGCCCACGGGCCACAGGTTGCCCTCCACGGCAATGGGGGATGTATAAATGCAAAAGGTGGCTATGCGGTAGCATACTCCACAGTATATAGCAAGCACTACTTCTTCATGGCTGCAGTGTAGCACTCTTCACAACTGGAGGGCATAGCCAAAGACAGAGGAGTAGATGGAAGAGCAGCATTACCACATCCATTTCCCTTTGCAGAGTGGAGTAAGTCACAGTATAGAAAGTATCTTCCTTTAGAAGTGAGGTGAGCCTATGAGTACCTCTTCCATGGCTTTTCACTCTCTGGAGACTTATGGGCCCATCCGGTATCGTCATGGCAGAGCTGTGCTACTCGGGTTGAGTGAGGGAGAATCTTGGCCAGAACAAAGTCCATGGAATCTGACCCTATTGTTCCTCTGTATTTCAGTCTTTTGTTAATGCTAGCAATCCCACTCACTAGCTATTCTTTCTGCTTCTAGCCTGCATACTAGATGGGACAACATGCAGAGCTGTGGCCCAGAAACAGCTTCACATGGTGACATGGTGGTTCCCCATTCTCCATAAATTTTCACATGAAGATGAGTGTATGACCCTGTTTGTTTTTTCTTTCACATGCTAATCTATCTCTGTTTGATATTATTTATTTATGTATTTGTTTGTTTGTTTGTTTGTTTGTTTGTTTTACCATAGCACCTAGGAGCCCTTGGCATGGACTACCACCCAACTCTGCTAGGTACTGTACAAACACAGAACAAAAAGATGGTCCCTGCCCCAAAAAGTTTACAATCTAAGATTAAAACAAGAGACTACAGATGGAAACAACAGCTAGATAGGGGATTACAAGGAAACAATTAAAATAATATTGGTCAGGATGATAGACAACAGCCTAGATACATTGCCAAGCTTTTTGTAAGCATCACAGCAAAGGAAGATTTTGAAGGAGGATAATGAGGTAGCTTTATAGATGTTTAAGATGCTTGTTTGAAAATTTAACAAGTGGACAAAGGAAGAAAGAGCTGACATCTTGAAAGTGAATGAGAGATGATATTTTGGGTGGGCCTTGAAAGTGAAGATGAGAAGCTTGTGTTTGATGTGATAGAGAAGTGGGAGCCAGCAGAGGGAAGCCCAGACAGAGGGGACATAGTCAAAGCAATAGGCTTGTAAAATGACTATTGCAGAAGCATTCTGAATGGATATGACCAGGGTAAGATTGCTTTTATCAAGGCCAGAGAAAAGGATGTTGTGGTATTGGAGATGCAAGATGATCAGAGCCTGGGCAAGGATTTTAGGTGTGTGGATGGATAGGATATCCATTTTAGGGATATTATGCAGTGAGAATTGGCAAGACTTAGACATAAGTCTGGATGTGAAGACCTAGAGAGAGGTCCAAATCAATGATGACATCCAGGTTATGGGCCTGAGAGGCAGGTTGGTGATATTGCCATAGTGATCTAGAAAAGAGGGGAGTAGAGGGGAGGGCTTGAGGGGAAGATTGAGAGCTCTATTTTAGATATGTTGACCATGAGTTGACAGCTAGACATCCATAAAGAGATGTTAGAGAGACAGATTGAGACTTCAGTTTAGACAGGAGGCAGCTCTGGAGAAGAGAAGTATATCTCTAGGTCATCAGCATAGAGATGGTAGTTAAATTTGTGTTTGTGGATGAGATTATCCAGAGTGAGGGTGTAAAGGGGTAAGAGAAAGGGACCAAGGATAGAATCCAGTAGACCTTCCCCCAAGAAAGTTGGAGGGGGATGAGGATGATCTGCTGAAGGAATGATTAGAGAGGCAGGAGGAGAACCAGGAAAGGACAGAGTCATGGCAGCTAAGGGAGGACAAGAAGAACATGGTCAACTGTGTCAAAAGTAGCTGACAGATCAAGGAGGTTGAGGATGGAGTACTGGTTCTGATCTGTGACTAGGAGAAGGTCATTAAAGACTTTGGTGAGAGTGATTTGAGTGTACTGCAAGGGGCAGAAGCTGGATTTGATAGGATTTAGGCTGGAAATGAAAAGAAGGACTCCAGAAAGGTATTGTGGAGAGTTTGTTCAATTAGTTTAGAGATGAAAGAGAGAAGGGAGATGAGGCAGAGAAGGTAGAGGCTAGTGAGCTCCAGGGTGGGAAGGGTTAAAATGGGAGACAGCATGCTTGTATTATGATCTGAGGAAAAAGTCAGAAGAGAGTGAGAGGTTAAGGAGAAGAGTAAGGGAGGGGATCAGAGTAGGTGCAAGGGAGATCAGGGGATGCAACGGCATCACTGGGACAAGTGGGGTATATTTGCAATAGCTTCTAATGAAGCCTGGGTTAATCCATTTCTACACTAATTGCATTTGTATAAAGAAATTTCTCACTCTTTTAAGACCCAGTCTTTTGTTAGCTTAGTTTGAATCATTTTATTTTTAGCTTGTTACCCTTTCGAACAGCTTTTTGGCATCCATCTTTTCTATTCCCCTCAGAGTTTTACATAGCATATTCACTTCCCCTCCTAATTGCTTCATGTATAAAGAATGGAGATTTTTTTTTCTTACTCTAAATAGCTACAATCCTTGAGATTGACTATTAGTGAAGGGGAAAAGCTCACAAAGTAGGGAGGAATGGTTTGGAGAAGCATCTGACAATCATCTGAGTCTTTGGTCAAGAAACTGGGTTAGGCTTTCCCATGGGATACCAGTTTTGGAACTGATGGATCCATTATCACTTCAAAGTCTTTTCCACATCAGTGTCTTACAATACGTGAACAACTGGTCCCCAGTTCAGCAAAGTTCTTAAACACATGCCTAACTTTAAGCATCTGATTAGTTGTATTCACTTCAATGGATATTAGCAGGGTAAGACTGTATTTATCAAGGTCAGAGAAAAGGATATTGCAGTAATTGAGATGCACATTTTCAAATACCTTGCTGAATCAGGGCCCTAGAACAGGGATCGGCAACCTTTGGCACGCAGCTCACCAGGGTAAGCATACTGGTGGGCTGGGCCAGTTTGTTTACCTGCCACGTCCGGAGGTTCGACTGATGGCGGCTCCCACTGGCTGCGATTCGCCGCTCCAGGCCAATGGGGGCAACGAGAAGCGGCAGCTAGCATGTCCCTTGGCCTGTGCCGCTTCCCGCAGCCCCCATTGGCCTGAGACAGTGAACTGCGGCCAGTGGGAGCCGCGATCGGCCGAACCTGTGGACACAGCAGGTAAACAAACCAGTCCGGCCCGCCAGGATGCTTACCCTGGTGAGCCACATGCCAAAGGTTGCCGATCCCTGCCCTAGAATATGAACGACTGAGCATTTTTTTAACCTAGTTTTTATTACCCCAATTTTTTTCCCACACAAAAATCCAATTTTTTCAACCCTAACCTAGCCTGGTCACTTTCAAGTTGCTTTTCCTGCTAATTTTCTAAATGTTTCATGTCTCTTGCAAATTTGAACACCTTGATAAACATTCCTCCTCCTCTAGGTCATTGGTTTATCCTATGAACAACAGCAGCTCTACTGCTAACAGATTCTTTTAACACTTCACTTGTCAGCTCCTCCCTACTCAGTATGTATCCATTTATCATATGGCCTCAGTTACTAAGCAATTTTTTTTAACCAGTTGAGAATTTCACCATCAATATCACATTAACTAAAATTTTACACCAGCTTTTTAGGTGGCACTGTATCAAAAGCCTTTGTCAGGTTCAAATGCTGTAGATAATATCTGCTACTTCATCCTTAGCAATTCTTATTGTCACTTCCTCAAATAAATTAATCAGATTTGTTAAGTGTGACCTGCAGTCTTTAGTTATCTAAGTGCTATTCTGTTTAACTCCTGTAATCACTGACTCTCAGATCATTCCACAAAAACTTATTACTAATGTGAATAAAATGCTTTTCTTTAACCTTTCCTTGGTTTGGAATACATGAGTTTTTTGACTGTTTCTTCAGCAGTTAATTTTTTATTTAGTTTTTATACAAACGTAAGGCCTCATTTTGCCATCTTTACTCATAGTGAGTAGTGTCTTTACTCTTTGAGTAGTCCTATTGATTTAAACTACTGTTAGCAGTAATGGCTCCTACCATTT
This sequence comes from Malaclemys terrapin pileata, assembly GCF_027887155.1. Classification (NCBI taxonomy): domain Eukaryota; kingdom Metazoa; phylum Chordata; order Testudines; family Emydidae; genus Malaclemys; species Malaclemys terrapin. The sequence goes on from NC_071505.1 coordinate 249,287,459, forward strand.
TTAATTGGTCTTTTTGACCTGCATGTGTCATTGACGAGATGATGCAGGCCTCTCCAGATGGTGTCTGTGGTTGTGCATGGGTTGAGCACAGGCACTTGGAACAGTCCATTGCATCTGGTTTGTTTCTATTGCTTTTTTTCTATTTCCCCCCTCAGACTGTACACCCCATGTCATCCACCAGCGAGTCTTTGAGAATAGGTAAAAATTATTTTGGCAAAAATAATTATAAAATGCAAGCAGCTCCCGTGTTAAGAACAGGAGCTCCTTTCTTAATTATTTTTTATGGGATCCTGTTTTCATTCACTGTACTAGTTAACTTTTTCTTGGCCCTGTAGTTTTGTGGTATGCTTTAATAAAAATATTACAATCCTCCCACCCCCTTCCAAACTAAAAAATGCATCATACCCAAATCACTAGACAAAGACACATTCAGACTTTGCTTTTGTTTTTGCAACAGAAACATTCTGTTTGAAATATAATAAATCACTTCCTTGGCCCTCATATGTCAGTGTACACCACTCGTGCTCATTTTCCTCACACTCTTTCACTTAAGAAACAGATGTTACATGCTATAACAGGAAGGGAAAGGTGCTAGCAAGCATTTTGAGACCAGCTGTATACCTACAGTGTATTATGTTCCTGCAACAGTTTGTTCTCTTTAAAGCTGACGTATTACTTGCCACTTCTTCATATACACAACTTCCTATAGCCAGGGGAAATTAACTCCATCATAAAGTGTGAGTTTGATGGATCAGGAAACTGGATCACCCATCTCTAGCCCTCTGTTTCTCTATAAAAAAAAGGTCTATGCTAAGGCATGATAATCTTTTAGATTTGGGTAGATTAAAATAGATTTTAATCATAATTGGGAAATTAATAGGACGGGGGACTGGCAAATTGATATGATCTTCTATAGACCTATAGGTCTTTTTTGAATTTAGCTCATGTTAGTAGTGATTGAAAGACATTATCATCTGACATCTATTCAAGAGCCTGTCGGAAACAAATTTAGCCTCAGTCCGGGTCCTACTTGATAGATGCCCACATTTACGAGACTTACCACCCTATCTGGCACCCCTTGATGGTGGGTCTCTTCACATGGCCAAAGACTGAATGAGCATAGAAGGTGAACATCCCCTGTCCACCTTAGAGATGGTCTCTCCATGGCAGAGTTGTGGAACAAGTTTGCAACAGCCTTCGCTGTGGCTAAATACAGAGCTTTGTTGTCCAGTGGCATCTTTCAGAAGCACTAAAAACACAGAATAAATGCAGGTTTTCCCTTCAGTTACACTAATTACATTGACTGGTTCCAAGGAGGGTTGGTTTTCATGGGTGAACTTGTGCTGATAGTGTTAAAGGAGAATGAAGGACTACAGCAGTGTCTTGAGTTAGTGCAGACAGGCCCTGTGCAGCTCTTCTGGTGTACTCAGTTCTGACTTGAAATCTCTTTGCTATGCTGTCCCAGTCCTTGGCTCCTCTTGAACGAAGACTGACAATCATGCTGAATTGTGCCAAATTATGTGTTGGTTTTGCAGTGGTGCCAAAATGAGACTTGAATGAAACTACCCCAAAAATGTCTGCTTGTAGCCTAAATCAGCATTTGAACACAAGTCTCCAGAGGTGAAAGCCTAGTGTACTAAACTCCAGCTGTGACTTGATCAAAGCACAGCTCAATTTATATGTAGAATATGATTATAAGAACAGTCAGGAATTTTGTGAATAAGAGGAGAGTGTCAAAAATAAGAGAGGAAAGACAAATTTACAGAGCCTTGAGTTGGTGTTTTATTGTATATTAGTAACCCAGGACCTATCAAACCTTATATTTTTAAAACAATAAAGCAATAGAAAAGATTTTAGAAACAATAACACTTTTATGAGTGGAAGGTGTATCCCCAACATTCAGACAAATGTGATAGTTCATCTTAAAAGGCAAAGAAAAAAAAGGAGACTGGAAAGCTATGGAGATAGCAGCGCACCTTGTATCATTGCTCCCTGAGCAGGACGGAGTGGCGTTGATGATCTTTGTATTAGTTGTGAGCAGAATTTACCCTGCTGTGGTTGATGCTAGGCTAAGTGGTCAATGAAAATGAGGAAACAGGAAGGAACTAGGAAATAATTATGTCATTTGTTAGTGAGAGAAGAGATGGGATGCAAAGTTCACATTCAAACCAAAGCTCCCCTGAAATTCAGGTGTGTTCAGACTCCACCTTTTGCTTTGGCCCTGTTTCTAGTTTAGCATTATAATAAATATGAGGGCCTGCATATTATCTTGTGTAGTTAAAGTGAGTGAAGATGTCCACAGGAAGTGTGCATGGCACCAGAGAATCAGACTTCTTATTCATAGCCTTTATATCTACAAATAACCCAGTCATGACAAACCTCAAAAGAGAATGAGCCTCTCCTAACTGCAGCACTGTAGCTGCTATAGACAGTGCTCCTTGTTGAGTTTGGAGGACCTGGAGAACAGGCTACCTGGAGATTTAGAGAGAGCAATAGTCAAGGGACAAAGTAAGGGCCACTGTTTGAGGTCTCTAGGAAACAATAGCCAGTGAAATGAAGCTGACGGTTGTTAGTCAGTAAAGAACTGGACTAGAACTTCATAACAAGGTTTTGTCCTAAATACCAGAGAGCACTGACTATTTAGAGGTAAACTGCTTGTGGTATCTAATTAAATGAGTCTTCTGAGTAAGTGAATTATGCTGTTCTACTAATACATATTTTTATGTAAGAAAGACATGGAGCTGAGTCACTAACTAATAGGCATTAAAGCACTGATACTTATTTACAGTAATAGGCCTAGATTCACCAGTACGCTCCAGGTCCTTTGTGCTGAGTTTATAGCTGCTCTGTGGCATAAAACAACCATAACATACAGGTGGATTTGGCTCATAGGCATGCTAGACTTCACTATTACATTGACTCCAACTAAAGTTTCCCAGGCATAATGTTCCTTAAAAGTCTTTATTTATTCATATAGTTCACTATCACTGACGTATGTATTGGGAAATACTACACCAACATTGGTATTATTTCTCTCTGTGACTGTCACTTCATCATCCACAGTGACCACATTACATCACGTTTCCAGAGAATTAAATGAAACACATTCAAAATGGGTAACATTCGCTGACTGGAATCATGGTAGGAGACACAGGTGGAACAGCTGCTGAAGGGGAGGCCTCTATATGCTAGGGAAATGAGCTCCTGCTAACTATATATCTTAGTTACTTATATGGCCTACATCTGAGCACCTCACAGTCTTTAATGTGTTTATCTTCACAACACCCTGTGAGGTAGGAAAGTATTATCAGCTTCTTTTTACAGATGGGGAACCGAAGCACACAGAGACTGACTTTTCAGGAAGGCTGTGGTGGAGCAGGAAAGTTTATGGGTAGTGCTCTAACCACTGGATCAGCCTCCATATCTGTTGCATTTTAATATCCTGGCACAGAGGCGAGTTACTGGGGATAGGCCTAGGGAGTGACTATTTGAACTACACTGTAAGTGCCCAGTCTTATAGGGACTGTGAAGGGACAGCCCCACAGACTGCCTGAAAGCTGCAGAAGGTTGGATTTTGTTATCCCTAACCTCTACATAGGCCAACTACATAAGCCCAAGTAGTATGCATAGTTTCTCAGATTCATGCAGGACTGAATAATTTCACCCAGCGTGCCTAGTTTCTTCTTCAGGGCAGGGGAAACCTAATCATTCATAAAGCAATGGTTTCATTCAGCCAAGTGAAAACGAGAAGCTGGTTTAGGCTCTTACCACCCTGTACTTAGGGTAAAATCTGAAGTTTACTGAAATGTTGAAGAGATTCATGAAGATCACATTTCCAGATTCAGTGCTCAGTCTTGGAGATATTTAGTTAGATCTGCTTATATGTTAGGTTCCTATATTGGCTTCTGCACTGTGGATTGAAACACTACCACTGTATGTCTGAGAGCCTCTGAGTTGAGATATGTGGTGGTGTTGAGGCCATGGTCGTCCCAGGATATTAGAGAGACAAGGTGAGTGAGATAATATCTTTTATTGGTCCAACTTCTGTTGGTGTGAGAGAGACAAGCTTTTGAGCTTACACATTGCTCTTTTTCAGGTCTGAGAAATGTACTCAAAGTGTCTGTAAGTTCGAAAGCTTGTCTCTCTCACTAACAGAAGTTGGTCAATAAAAGTTGTTACCTTACCCACGTTATCTCTCTGACTTGTGATGAAATCCTACGCCAGTAAAGTCAATGGGATTTTTGCCAGTGATTTCAGCAGGACTAGGATTTCACCCATAGAATTCAGAGCAATTTATGGATCCGTTCCTGTGCATGATTTTGGAGGCAGGACATTTCCCAATGTCCTTTGCATTGCTGACATGATATAAAACAGAAGTTCAAGGAGTACATGAAAGATGAAAGTCAAATGTTTCTCATGGGTGACAGGTGGCAAGAGCAGGAGAAGTTCTGGGAAGGTAAATTGACCTTTCTCTTACCATCTACACTCACACCAAGAACAGATGTGCAGCACATGGACTAAGGGAACAGGGCTCTGCCAACAAAACAAAATGAAAGGAAACAAGAAAAAAACATAAGTAACTATAAAATACGAATAAATGATTGTGAGTATTTTGGGGATTGTGTTGGATCAGAGACTTGTTCTACAACTTTTGCCAATGTCAAGGCTAGACCTAGCTAAGGGAGGCCTTAGTTTAGGAGGGAAAAAAATATAATTAAAGCAACATGTTTGTATGAGACAATGTGCTCTTCCAAAAATTAATTTAAAATCACTCTCAGATCTGCTGTTTTCTTTCTATTGTGCTCAATTGAAAAGAAAAACACAATAAGGTTCTTCTACTGTATGACTTTCTCTGAGTGTTTAGAAAATAATCTACCACCTTGACCAGCAGTACCTCTGATACAATGGGTGTATATAGAACAATGGATACATTAGATATTTTATTTCCCTGTGGCACCTTTTAATAAGTGAGTGGAATCATGTTAGTTGCCATGCTTGGGAAAACCTCTGAGGGGCAGGCTTCCAGGAATAACATCACAGGTCAAAACTAATTCCTAGTGGAATCCTATTGGGGAGACACCTGTGATGAAGTTGGCCCACATGTCAGGCAAAACAGATTGGTTGGCATTGTGGTGTAATTCCTGGAAGTTCTTTTCCTCCTTCAGGAATAATATGAAAGAAACATTGGCAGCTACCACCAAATTGCAGTACTACTAGGCAGTAGGTGGATGTTCGAGACTGTCAGATGCTAGTGAAAATTATGATAAAAATCTTTTGGTGAATGGAATTTATTTAGTAATATTAAAAAAACCCCTCTTTGTAAAACCATGTGTAAAAGATAGGCTGCTTGAAAGCATTTAAAAGTGTTTTCTCATTTCTCCCACACTAATTCATCACCGAGATGGTATGTCAGGTTATGCTGATGACAGTATAATGGCCAAGTTCCATCTAAACAAACAATATACTAATAATGAAGGAGCTTACTCTTCTTCAATATCTTCATAAAAAAGGAAAAAGTAACCCCCACATAGTTACAAAGCAATTCAGTTAGCGTTTCTCAAACTTACTAAAAACAACGAGGAGTCCTTGTGGCACATTAGAGACTAACACATTTATTTGGGCATAAGATTCATGGGCTAAACTCCACTTCATCAGATGCATGGAATGGAAAATACAGTAGGAAGATATATATACAGAGTACATGAAAAGATGGGGTTGCCTTACCAGTTCTAATGAGACAATTCAATTAAAGTGGGCTATTATCATCAGGAGGAAAAAATCACTTTTGTAGTGGTAATCAAGGTGGCCCATTTCAAACAGTTGACAAGAAGGTGTGAGTAACAGTAGGGGGAAAATTAGCTGGGGGAAATAATTTTTAGTTTGTGTAATGACCCATCCACTCCCAGTCTTTATTCAGGTCTAATTTGATGGTGTCCAGTTTGCAAATTAATTCCAGTTCTGCAGTTTCTTATTGGAATCTGTTTTTGAAGTTTTTTTGTTGAAGAATTGCCACTTTTAAGTCTGTAATTGAGTGAGGGATCGTCCTTCGGGATAGGTTGTAGATCCTTGATGATGCACTGGTGAGGTTTTAGTTTGGGGCTAAAGGTGACGGCTAGTGGCATTCTGTTACTTTCTTTGTTAGGCCTCTCCTGTAGTAGGTGACTCCTGGGTACTCTTCTGGCTCTGTCAATCTGTTTCTTCACTTCAGCAGGTGCGTATTGTAGTTTTAAGAACACTTGATAGAGATCCTGTAGGTGTTTGTCTCTGGCTGAGGCAGGGATCGGCAACCTTTGGCATGCGTGCCGCTAGGGTAAACACCCTGGCGGGCTGGGCCTGTTTGTTTACCTGCCGTGTCTGCCAGTTCCGCCAATAGCAGCTCCCACTGGCTGCAGTTCACTGCTCCAGGCCAATGGGGGCTGCGGGAAGCTGCAGCCAGCACATCCCTCGGCCCGCACCGCTTCCCGTAGCCCCCATTAGCCTGGGACGGCGAACTGCGGCCAGTGGGAGCCACAATTAGCCGAACCTGTGGACGCAGCAGGTAAACAAACCTGCCTGGCCCGCCAGGGTGCTTACCCTGGCGGGCCGCATGCCAAAGGTTGCCGATCACTGGTCTGAGGGATTGGAGCAAATGTGGTTGTATCTTCGAGATTGGCTGTAGACAATGAATCATAGAATCATAGAATATCAGGGTTGGAAGGGACCTCAGGAGGTCATCTAGTCCAACCCCCTGCTCAAAGCAGGACCAATCCCCAACTAAATCATCCCAGCCAAGGCTTTGTCAAGCCTGACCTTAAAAACCTCTAAGGAAAGAGATTCCACCACTTCCCTAGGTAACTTATTCCAGTGCTTCACCACCCTCCTAGTGAAGATGTTTTTCCTAATATCCAACCTAACCTGCCCCCACTGCAACTTGAGACCATTACTCCTTGTTCTGTCACCGGCTACCACTGAGAACAGTCTAGATCCATCCTCTTTGGAACCCCCTTTCAGGTAGTTTAAAGCAGCTATCAAATCCCTCCTCATTCTTCTCTTCTGCAGACTAAACAATCCCAGTTCCCTCAGCCTCTCCTCATAAGTCCTGTGCTCCAGCCCCCTAATCAGTTTTGTTGCCCTTTGCTGAATTCTTTCCAATTTTTCCACATCCTTCTTGTAGTGTAGGGCCCAAAACTGGACACAGTACTCCAGATGAGGCCTCACCAATGTCGAATAGAGGGGAATGATCACATCCCTCGATCTGCTGGCAATGCCCCTACTTATACAGCCCAAAATGCCATTAGCCTTCTTGGCAACAAGAGCACACTGTTGACTCATATCCAGCTTCTCATCCACTGTAACCCCTAGGTCCTTTTCTGCAGAACTGCTGCCTAGCCATTCAGTCCCTAGTCTGTAGCAGTGCATGGGATTCTTCCGTCCTAAGTGCAGGACTCTGCACTTGTCCTTGTTGAGCCTCATCAGATTTCTTTTGGCCCAATCCTCTAATTTGTCTAGGTCCCTCTGTATCTTATCCCTACCCTCCAGTGTATCTACCATTCCTCCCAGTTTAGTGTCATCTGCAAACTTGCTGAGGGTTCAGTCCACGCCATCCTCCAGATCATTAATGAATATATTGAACAAAACTGGCCCCAGGACCGACCCTTGAGGCACTCCGCTTGATACCGGCTGCCAACTAGACATGGAGCCATTGATCACTACTCGTTGAGCTCGACTATCTAGCCAGCTTTCTATCCACCTCATAGCCCATTCATCCAGCCCATACTTCTTTTACTTGCCAACAAGAATACTAGGGAGACCACATCAAAAGCTTTGCTAAATTCAAGGAATAACACATCCACTGCGTTCCCCTCATTCACAGAGCCAGTTATCTTGTCATAGAAGGCAATTAGGTTAGTTAGGCATGACTTGCCCTCAGTGAATCCATGCTGACTGTTCCTGATCACTTTTCTCTCCTCTAAGTGTTTCAGAATTGATTCCTTGGATCATGTGATGTGGTCTGGATGAAAGTTGGAGGCATGTAGGTAAGTATAGCGGTCAGTAGGTTTCCGGTATAGGGTGGTGTTTATGTGACCATCGCTTATTTACACTGTAGTGTGCAGGAAGTGGATCTGTTGTGTGGACTGGTCCAGGCTGAGGTTGGTGGTGGGATGGAAATTGTTGAAATCCTGGTGGAATTCCTCAAGGGTTTCTTTTCCATGAGTCCAGCTGATGAAGATGTCATCAATGTAGCACAAGTAGAGTAGGGGCATTAAGGGACGAGAGCTGAGAAAGCATTGTTCTAAGTCAGCCATAAAAATGTTAGGTATCAGAGTAGCAGCTGTGTTAGTCTGTATCCACAAAAAGAACAGGAGTACTTGTGGCACCTTAGAGACTAACAGATTTATTAGAGCATAAGCTTTCGTGGACTATATGCATCCGAAGAAGTGGGCTGTAGTCCACGAAAGCTTATGCTCTAATAAATCTGTTAGTCTCTAAGGTGCCACAAGTACTCCTGTTCTTTTTGCATAAAAATGTTGGCATACTGTGTGGCCATGCGGGTACCCATAGCAGTCTGCTGACTTGAAGGTATACATTGTCCCCAAATGTGAAATAGTTGTGGGTGAGGACAAAGTCACAAAGTTCAGCCACCAGGTTTGCCGTGACATTATCAGAGATACTGTTCCTGATGGCTTGTAGTCCATCTTTGTGTAGAATGTTGGTGTAGAGGGCTTCTACATCCTGGAATGTTGGTGTAGAGGGCTTCTACATTTCTGGAAGATCACCAATGGATTGTAATTTCCTCAGGAAGTTAGTAGTGTCTCAAAGATAACTGGGAGTGCTGGTAGCGTAGAGCCTGAGGAGAGAGTCTACATAGCCAGACAGTCCTGCTGTCAGGGTGCTAATGCCTGAGATTATGGGACATCCAGGATTTCCAGGTATATGGATCTTGGGTAGCAGATAGAATACCCCTGGTCGGTGTTCTAGGGGTGTGTCTGTGTAGATTTGTTCCTGTGATTTTTCCGGGAGTTTCTTGAGCAGATGGTATAGTTTCTTTTGGTAACCCTCAGTGGGATCAGAGGGTAATGGCCTGTAGAATGTGGTGTTAGAGAGCTGCCTAGCAGCCTCTCGTTCATATTCCAACCTATTCATGATGACTGGGAGTGTATGGGTCATTACACAAACTAAAAACTATTTCCCCATGCTAATTTTTAACCCTACTGTTACTTACACCTTCTTGTCAACTGTTTGAAATAGGCCACCCTGATTACCACTACAAAAGTGATTTTTCCTCCTGCTGATAGCCCACTTTAATTGAATTGTCTCATTAGAATTGGTAAGGCAACCCCATCTTTTCATGTACTCTGTATATGTATCTTCCTACTGTATTTTCCACTCTATGCATCTGATGAAGTGGGTTTTTGCCCACGAAAGCTTATGCCCAAATAAATTTGTTAGTCTCTAAGGTGCCACAAGGACTCCTCGTTGTTTTTGCTGATACAGACTAACATGGCTACCACTCTGAAACCTGTCAAAATTACTAGGAACCCATTTTCCATACTGGGACCTCTGCAAGCCTCCTCCCAACTGTCTGGGACATCCTCCCATTTAGCAATTGGAGGATAGGGTGGTTGTTGTAACCCTCAACACCTGTTTTTGATCCCCAGATTGAGAACCCATGAGTAAATATAATACACTGGACAACAGAGAGGGTGGGAGAGGGAGAATCCTGTGCTTAGAACCTTTGTCTTCTAATACTGCATGTTGTGACTGTCTGTGTGGAATTGGTGATAACTGCACTAGTAATGTGCTTATTTGAGCCATTACATATTTAAATTATAAACTATTTGGTGTGGGGACTTACAGTGTCTTCCTATGTATTTGTAGAGTACCTAGCATTTTGTGGGCACCATCAGATGAGAAATAATAACTAAGTAAGATTAACTGGGAACACACCAGTATACTCTAACAAGAAGGGGGGGAAAGGCACTATTTATTTTAGTAGTGGATGAACAAAGTAAATCAACTTTAACTATTAGGAATGTGCTTCTGCTGAAGTCCATGGCAAAATGTTTGTTTACTTCAGGGGGAGCAGAATTTGAGCTGTGAATATAAAACGTTAGTTATTTGCAGACATTTAGTAAATTATAAAAAGTTGACTGTAACAATCATTCTGAATATTGTTAGCATACCCCCAAAAGAGAACAAAGCATTGCTTCATTCCTTGGTGATCCATACCCTTCAGATTCATATGAAGCAAACCAGAGCAGACAGCTGCAGGTGCAGAACTGGATCCTCTTCCATCTGGATTGAGACAGCTCAGCCAAGAAATTAAGGATGAACAAACCTGTTTGGGGAAAAGAAGAACTTGACCTAACCCCTAAAATGAGCTACTCTAATCCCAGTTATTGTTTATTTTCCTATCACTCTGCACTTCCAGTTCCAACAAGGAACTGAAGTGGAATTCAGAAATATAAGCCTGTTTTTGCTGCATCAGTAAAACGTCTGGGCTGCCTGAACACAAAGCTCTTTGGGGCAAGGACAACTTGTCTTTTCATTATGTATGTGCAATGTAGCAGTGCTATATAAGAATTAGATATTTGGGGGGACATTAGGTGCTAATGCAATATAAATTAAATCTACTAATAATAAACCTTTCAAGAACGTATATGCTTCAGATATTTCCAGCTCAATTCTGTGGACTTCTTGTGGTCCACGCACTGATCAGCAAGGCAACCATATTTAATCTGCTTATCCAAACCGTTTGTAATTCACTCATTACTACCAGAAAGTTTAGTTTCTGTCCCACTCTTAATCTTCCAGTTTAAAATCCTCTTCTCACAATTATTCTCAACATTCTAGAGTGAGGAAACAAAAGACAGTTACTGAAATGACTAGCTATGTCTTGTACTACATGAGTAGGAAGAGTAATGACCCAGGAGGAAGGTCAAAATTACAAAGCAAATACAACAAAGTCCATTTAAAAAAAAAAGTCTAATGGCTGTGGGAAGAGAAATATAAAAGAAGCTGACAAATATAAAATAATAAACATTACGGGGTCATTGGCCATAAGCAACAAAGTCAATATAATTGTCTTATATATTGCTCTACAGCTTTCTATTCTCAGCTCAGCAGTTAAGAATTTTTTTTTAATTCACTGCCATGAAAGGTTATACTACTAATCCAAGAATTAGCTATAGCTCAGGTGCATTTCTAAATTTTAAAATTCTGTTTTTTTAATGAGAGGTTTCAGAGTAGCATGTGACTATTTTTTCACAATCCTAGCTCAGATACTATTATCCACTCTTAAAGTAAGAACATTTCAGTAAAGTTTTTATATGGTTAATGCATAATATTTTGCAATAGGCTGAGTATAAATATATAAATGATAAAGAGAAAAAAATCATCACTCCAAGAGTATAAGAGCTGTAATTTATCTGTGATTCTGAATCTTTATATTTAAGTCTTTTACTTATTCCAACTAAGGCACAACTGATGCAAAAGATCTTATAAACGGTGCTAATGTTACAAACAGATAGCACTGAGTCATCTATTACCAAAGTCAGTTCACAGTTGGTGTAACTCAGCATACCTCTAGTAGCTTCCAGGAAGCTATGCCAGTTTACTCCAGATAAGGAACTGGTCCCCATTCTTTAGTGAAAGAATGCAGCAAGAAGTTGTTGTACAACTTTCACCCAGACTAATAAAAATTGGCAATAAAGAAAAGCATGTAGACATACAAAAGCATGCAGTTTTGTGGAAAATATTCACAGAATCACAGGACATGATTTAAAGTAACCTCTAAGCTTGTGACCTCATGGTTGGGTGACTCACATGGATCAAAGTTAGGAAATAAGAAGTCAATTCCATTAGTTGAGAGTACTTGTCTGAAAGCAGGGGGTCAAGCCAGGCCTTGATTTTTATCAAGACAGCAGTGAAACAAGTAAAGTAATTGTTTTTATGATAAAGAACATCATTGTGGAGGACAGATTGAATCTGGAGTTTATTTCACTGCCCTTTGCCAATAATACATCCGTTAACGATGGGAAGCACATTTCTGTGTTTCAGAGATTAAAAACATTCTAACTAAAAGCTGCTGCCAACCAGTTGCAAATAACAGCTTTCACAACCACACTAGTACAGCCGGGAATCCTGGTGACTTAGTGGTGAAGTATTTGTGATGAAGGTGGATGACCATTTTATTCAGAGAAACAAGAACAGAAAAGGATTTCATTGTAAAACCTGTAGAAACTGATAAACATTAGTTAGACCAGGGGTCGGCAACCTCTGGCATGCGGCTTGCCAGGGTAAGCACCCTGGTGGGCAGGGCCAGTTTGTTTACCTGCTGCATCCGCAGGTTCGGCTAATCGCGGATCCCACTGGCTGCAGTTCGCCGCTCTAGGCCAATGGGGGCGGCGGGAAGCAGCACGGGCCAAGGGATGTGCTGGCCACGGCTTCCTGCCATCCCTATTGGCCTGGAGCAGCGAACCGCAGCCAGTGGGAGCCGCGATCAGCCGAACCTGCAGACGCGGCAGGTAAACAAACCTGTTTGTTGGTGCTTACCCTGCGAGCCGCGGGCCAGAGGTTGCCGACACCTGAGTTAGACCAACAGCTTGCTTCAGTGTATCTCCTAATTAAAATGGGCTACAGCAAGCATATCAGATATATGGATCCCTTCTCTACAGTGGCTTCCCATAGAATATCAAGGTCTCAGTCCTTATTGTCAATGAGTTCCACCACCTGGGCCCAACATAACATACACTGGGATGAAGACTGCAGTTGACAACTCCATACTGTTCTACCATAGGGTAAAGCTTATTATGCAGGAGATAGAGATTTCTCAGAGGCTGATCCTAGACTGTGGAACAAACTACCAAAGGATTTAAGGAACATCAGAAACCTCATCATCTGCTCCAAGTGCAAGGTGCATTTCTTGGAACTGCCTTCTCTAACATAAGCACATAACATGAACATTAAATAAAAAAAATTAAAAAGAAAGAAATGCTGCTCCCACCCCAAAAAAACTACTGAAACAAAACACTTTTTTGCACACACAGTTCTCCTCCTGGGGTGAGGATGAGGGAGAGAATGAATCACATTTGATAGATGTTAGTCACATTGCTTAATGCCCTCCTGGAAGATGCCAAGACACTACAGGGATGAGGGCAGTGTAAAAATCTATCTATCAGATTCTGCTGTGTTGACTGGCTCTGAGATCCCACATGGAATCTCAGTGTGATGAAGATACAGTAAGGAAGCTTATCTGGAAGGGATTTGGGGTGAGATTTTCAAAAGCGCTTAGCATTGGCCTAACTCTGCTTCCACTGAATTTGGTGGTCAAGCCGACATTGACTTTAATAGAAGCTGAGTTAAGCCAATGCTGAGTGCTTTTGAAAGTCTCAACCTTGATTACTTCTGCAATGTAATGAGTTTATGATTTTACTTATGTGTTGGTTGGCTCTGTGATTTAAAATAGATTCAGATTCAAGCAAACTGTATAGAAGTTTGGCAAATTCTATTTTGCACATTTTTAGCACAGGTGTGAAAATATATCTAAAGAAAATTTGATGTTTTTCTTAGCATTTCAAAATACTTAAGGATTAGGTAAGAGTTTTAGAAAGGCATTTTTTCAGGTGTTTTGATTCTACATTTCCAAGATTGACAGTAGGTGGAATCAGACAAATCTAATGGGACAGGTGGGGCCAAGTTTTCCAAAGAGCTCAGGACCAGATTTTCAGTACTCAGCAGCCGAAGCTGTGGACAGATTTTCAAAAGTGCATAAGCAATGTAGGAGCACAGGTCCCATTGGCTATAAAAGGGGCTTGGGCTCTTAAGTTACTTCTGTGCATTTGAAAATCTCTGTGTCAGCTTCCATTTAGACACAAGCATAAGGGAAAGACTTTTAAAAAATGCTTAATATCCTGTAGCCTCCACTATGACACCTGGTTTTCAAAAGAGCTCAACACCCAATGTGCTGAGGTCTCATGAAAATTCTGTCCATAGTATTAAATATATAAGAAAAACAACTGCATATGAGCCTTTAAATCCCTCAGTCTATTAACCCTGAAACTGAATGTTGAGTACTACAGCAGTGGATATGGTCTCCTGGGCAAAGATCCTGCCATTGACTTTTTGCACCTTTCCAATGTTGTCTTCTCTATTCCAGGCTTAAGTTCCTTAACACAAGGAATTGGCACCAAAAAAGCATCAGAACTTTTACTAAAGACAAATTATGTAGGAAGATCTGTTAGAATTTATTTGGAGTATATTTAATCAGCATGAAGAATTGAAGAATATGTAACTGTAAGCAGAGATCATGGCTGCTAACATCAAAAGCATTTCATGCCAAAACTTCAAATACTTTAATAGATGTAGGGAGACAACCTAATAATTGCTTAACATCCTTTAGTGATTTACACTTGAATAATTTAATAACCGAGTGCCTTCAAGCTTGGAAATAATTTACATACAGATTGTGGCACCAACCCATAAATTCCACAAAATATCTATGAGCTCTAGCCCTGGAACAATAAATCTGAGTGTATTTTTGGCCTAGCATTTTTCAGGTTTAGGAGAGGGAAAAATATTTGTGAATTCTTTTAAGTCCTTATAAGCCTTGAAAGCAAGATCTGAATGAACAGGATGTTGGGAATTACTCTTTCATTCAGTGATTATCAGAATTTTTAAACTTAATTGGTGCTAGATGGGGAAAAAACCAAAAAACCCAAAAGTTCACCAAAGCAATATAACAAGTCACATGGTTTCAGTCACCAGATTTTGATAATAGGGAGTGGGGCAGGCTTGCTATAGCAGTTGTTGAGAAGAGAGAGGACAAGGGGAGGCTGACACTTGGAGGGAGAGAGTGAAAGGGGAAAGAGGGAGAAGGATTAAGAGGCAATGTCATCACTTGATGAGAGAGGAAGCCAGCAGTTTCAGTTCATACAAGTTGTGAACACATGGCATCAGGTTGGGAGGACCTCCCTCCCTCATCTTCCTTCAAACCTTAGAAGAAGTCACTAGTGGTGTACTCTGCCTTGTGTAGGATTACCATACTTCAAGTTTCCAAATAGAGGACACTACCAAGGGGAATGGAGGAAAAGCTGGATGCGGTATTTGTTCAATATCTTCATTAATTATCTGGATGATGGGATGGATTGCACCCTAACAAGTTTGCGGATGACACTAAGTTGGGGGGAGAGGTAGATATACTGGAGGGTAGGGATACGGTCCAGAGTAACCTAGACAAATTGGAGGATGGGTCTAAAAAAAAAATTCTGATGAGGTTCAACAAGGACAAGAGCAGAGTCCTGCACTGAGGACCAAAGAATCCCATGCACTGCTACAGGCTGAGGACTGACTGGCTAAGCGGCAGTTCTGCAGAAAAGGGCCTGGGGACTATGGTGGACGAGAAGCTGGATATGAGTCAACCGTGTGCCCTTGTTGTCAAGAAGGCCAACGGCATATTGGGCTGCGTTAGTAGGAGTATTGCCACCAGATTGAGGGAAGTGATTATTCCCCTCTATTCAGCCCTGTGAGGCCACATCTGGAGTATTGTGTCCAGTTTTGGTCCCCCCACTACAGAAGGGATGTGGACAAATTGGAGAGAGTCCAGCAGAGGGCAATGGAAATGATTAGGGGCCTGGGGCACATGACTTACGAGGAGAGGCTGAGGGAACTGGGGTTATTTAGTCTGCAGAAGAGAAGAGTGGGGGTGGATTTGATAGCAGCCTTCAACTACCTGAAGGAGGTTCCAAAGAGGATGGAGCTAGGCTGTTCTCAGTGCTGGCAGATGACAGAACAAGAAGCAATGGTCTCAAGTTGCAGTGGGGAAGGTCTAGGTTGGATATTAGGAAACACATTTCACTAGGAGGGTGGTGAAGCACTGGAATGGGTTACCAAGGGAGGTGGTGGAATCTCCATCCTTAGAGAGGCCCAGCTTGAGAAAGCCCTGGCTGGTATGATTTAGTTGGGGTTGGTCCTGCTTTGAGCAGGGGATTGGACTAGATGACCTCCTGAGGTCTCTTCCAACCCTAATATTCTATGATTTTATGATTTGTGAGGTGCTGGAGGAGTGTGTGTACACTGGGATGGGAGAAAGTATTTGGGGGGTGCCGGAGGGGATACCTGCGGCCTCATAGTCGAGGTGAGGGGTAGTGTCATGCTCCCTGTCGTAGTGATAGGGTGGCTGGCACAGGCCCAGGACACAGTGCCAGCCCATCAGTCAGCACCTCCCAGCAGGCCTCTCCCCCTCCCCAGGGCAGGGAGCCGGGGACTGGCCCTGTTACCCCTCATGGTCAGGCTCTGAGGCCCTGCAGTGGGGCAGGAGGCCTAGCTGAGAGGTGCTTGAAGGCTCCACTTGCATGGTGGGCCGGGGCAGGTGGATCCGGTAGCTGCAAATGCAGGGGAGGCAACACTCAGGGCACGGAGATGCAGGGATGTAACCAGGGTGGGGCGAGCGGGGCAAGTGCCCAGGGCACAAAGCTGCAGGGGTGGAGAAATTACAATGTACCAATGGCAAAGGTCGCAAGTATGCTTGCTCACCCTGGGTGCTGAAGAGCCTAGTTGTGTCTCTTTCTGAGCTGCAACTAGCAAGGAAAAATCCTGGACATTTCTTTACATTTCAAAAATCTGCCCAGTTGGAGATCAGAGGACCAAAAAAAGAGGTCATATCCCAGAAAACCCAGTAATATGATAAGCCTAGCCTTGTGGAGTCTCCTGATTTCTGACCACAGCAGTCCAGCCAGTCAGAAATTCTTGGAGCTGCCCAGTGGCCCACATTTAAATGTGCCTCATGCTCAGATCTCCAAAGAGAAACATGATGTTTTAAAGGGCCAGATTCATCTCCTCTCTTGCATTATCTTCTGCTTCTACTATTGAAACATATTCCAGGGCATCTCAGCTAGTTTGGCCTGGGTGCTGCTGCTTCAACTGGATAGAAACTGCACCAGGACCCCCTTTCACTACCATCTAAGGCCTGTATACTACTCATTCTCCTTCCGGTCTTCCTTTACCAGAGGCTGCTACAAGATGCTTCCAGCAACTCTTTCTGGCCACTCTCCTTGGTCCTTGCTCTCTTAGGTGCTGTGCAGCTTTCTACCCTTTCACTTAAGCCATTCAAAAATAAAACAATGTAAAATTTTAGAGCCTGCAAGTCCACTCAGTCCTACTTCTTGTTTAGCCAAGCGCTCAGATAAACAATTTTTTTTACATTTGCAGGAGATAATGCTGCCTGCTTCTTGTTTACAATGTCACCTGAAAGTGAGAACAGGCGTTCGCATGGCACTGTTGTAGCCGGCATCGCAAGATATTTACATGCCAGATCTGCTAAAGATTCATATATCCCTTCATGCTTCAACCACCATTCCAGGGGACATGCTTCCATGCTGATGATGGGTTCTGCTCGATAACAATCCAAAGCAGTGCGAATCTACACAGTCATTTTCATTAACTGAGTCAGATGCCACCAGCAGAAGGTTGATTTTCTTTTTTGGTGATTTGGGTTCTGTAGTTTCTGGATCGGACTGTTGCTCTTTTAAGACTTCTGAAAGCATGCTCCACACCTTGTCCATCTCAGATTTTGGAAGGCACTTCAGATTCTTAAATCTTGGGTTGAGTGCTGTAGCACTCTTTAGAAATTTCACTTTGGTACCTTCTTTGTGTTTTGTGAAATCTGCAGTGAAAGTGTTCTTTAAACAAACAACATGTGCTGGGGCATCTTCTGAGACTGGTATAACATGAAATATATGGCAGAAGGCAGGTAAAACAGCAGGGGACATAAAATTCTGCGCCCCGGAATTCAGTCAAATTTAATTAAACATATTTTTTTTAACGAGTGTCATCAGCATGTCCTCTGGAATGGTAGCCGAAGCATGAAGAGCCATACAAATGTTTAGCATATCTAGCACGTAAATACCATGCAATGCTAAAAATTGCCATGCAAATGCCTTTTCTCGCTTTCTGGTGACATTATAAATAAGAAGAGGGCAGCATTATTTCCTGTAAATGTAAACAAACTTGTGTGTCTTAGCGGTTGGCTGAACAAGAAGTAGGACTGAGTGGACTTGCAGGTGCTGAAGATTTACATGGTTTTGTTTTAGATTGCAGTTATGTGACAAAAAAAATCTACATTTGTAAATTGCACTTTCACGACAAAGATTGCACCATAGTACTTGTATGAGCTGAATTGAAAAATGCTAGTTCGTTTATCATTTTTACAGTGCAAATATTTGTAATCAAAAATATACACTTTGTAGTCTGTGTTGTAGTTGAAATAAATATGTATGAAATGTAGAAAAACACTTAAAATATTTAATACACTTCAATTGGTATTCTATTGGTTAACAGTGCGATTAAAACTGCGATGAATCACAATTATTTTTTTTTAATAGTAATTACTTTTTTTTAGTTAATTGCGTGAGTTAACTGCATTTAATCAAGAGCCCTACTTTTTACATCTTCTCTGGAGAACTGATGTTTTCAATCTGAAATATGGGCCCATGTGATTCTAGAATGATAGTGCTTATTTTATTTTATGAGTCTTTATGGTGATAATTTGTAAAGTATATAGGGAAAGTCTGTCCTTATTAGTATTGTAAGCAAAATCCATTGTTACATTTTATTGATTTATTTGGTTATATATGTTTGGCCAATGTGCTACTATATGATAAATAAATAGGGCTGTGGGTATTGTCCCTTTTTCTTTTTAACTTTTATATTAATGATATTGTTTTAGTTTATTGTTTAATGTTTATTGATTTATTGAAGGAGATCAGTATTTCCCCCCTAAACAATGGATTACCTTGGGTCTGTTATTATGTGCAGATGATATGGATCTATTATCACAAACATCAGTGGGACTGAAATGTTTATGAAATGTGTTTGGTTTATTCTGTCAACAGGAGGGCCTTTTGATAAATTACTCCAAAACTAAATAATTGTTTTTAGTCAAAAACAGATGTTGCATAAATGGAGGATTGATGGACAATATACTGAACAAGTTAGTTCTTTCCTCTACCTGAATATCTGGTTCTCACAAAATGGGTTGTGGGATAAACATATTCATGTAAAAAAAAAAAAAAAAAAAAAGAGAGCCTAAAATACAATGCAAGCTGTGTTGCATTTCACCTGGACTCATGGGGGCAATTTAATTGCATCAGCCCTTAGAGCAGGGGATCCCAAACTTGCTTCACGGCTTATTCAGGGTAAGCCCCTGGCGGGCAGCGAGAAGCTTTGTTTACCTGAGCGTCTGCAGGTACAGCCACTCACAGCTACCAGTGGCCGCGGTTCACCATACCCGGCCAATGGGAGCTACGGGAAGCAACGTCACAGTAATGATCCCACCAGATAAGAAGTGATTCAAAACAAATTGCTTAGGAAGATTCTTGGTCTCCTAAACAATACCCCAGCTGGTCTCCTCAAAGCTGAGATAGACATTAATTCTATTCTGTCCAAAGTGCAATACCGTAATATCAATTTTTGGCTTCACATTCATAGTATGCATTCACAGTGTTTGCCAAGGCTATGCTTAGAGGAACAGCTCATTAGTACTTTTTCCATGTCAATTTCCCTGGTTAGAGTATATTCAAAATTCTTTGCATTCTCTAGGCTTCTCAGAATTGGAAATGATTAAATTTAATTTTAAAATGTGAAATCCCTAATCAAGTTGAGATTAGAGGATAATAATAAGCAAATAGACATGGAAGTTATTTCCATTACAAATAGGTTACCTTGGTTCCCCCTTGTTATAAAGACTCAATGATATTTAGACAGTTTGTCCAATAACACATTAAGGAGGGCCTTTACCGCTCTCCATTTTCAATCAATGCAAACAGCTTACTTAGAAGGCCACTGTACTGGCATTGAGAAATTTAACTGCCTCTGTGCATGTGGCTCTAGGCAGTGAAAGACCTACCCTATTATTAATTATGTTGTAATTTACATTGCCACTTCAGGTCAAAATGGCTTTGTGTGTTTTTGTCTCAGACGCTATTTTCTACAATTTCTCAGAAAATAGAGTATTTATTAGGAATTGACAATGTATCTATGATCCAAGCACTTGACCTATATGCATGGTCAGCCACTAAACTAAGGAAAAGGCAAGTGGTGCAGTGATTATATATGGTTAAATTGGTTTATGTTCTTTTTCATTTGTATTTATATGCATTTTGATACATATATCAAATTCTGGATTTAGTTTTAAGTTTTATTGTAATTTATTTTGTTTTTGGAGCATTGGCCTATGCCTAAGTCACGGTTAATAAACTTGACTTGATGATAAATAAATAGGAAAATGATGCCAGTAAATACTTTAAGCAGGATCAATAGTGTGGTAATTAGTGCCACGGTATGGAGGAAAAATGCTCAGATTCTGCTCTTTTTTTAAACTGATGTAATATTCTGGTGAATGAAGTTATACTGTTTTAAAACTGGTCTGAGATAAGAATCAGCCCCTAAAAGCCTATTATGTTTGTTAAGAACTAGATTCCACCACCCATGTTCGTGTTAAGTAGGACATTATTCAGCAAATAGTCACACTGAAATCAATGGGAGTATTAGCAAAGTCAGATAATTGTAGAGGTTGCTCCTTTTACTAAACCTCAGAGGCCCCAAGAAACTACAGCAAAGATGCACAAATGTATAGCTTGCACATTTGTGGTGTTTGGTAAGTTTGGAAATCTCTTCCAGATGAAACAACTGTTGAGTTGGAAAAAGCTTTCTGCATTAATATAGAAGCCATGCAATGTGCTGTAATTAAGGCTCGAGAGAGGAATATGTAAAAAAAGAGTTCAGATAAAGTTAGTTTTTCACATAGATTATGAAAGAATGAAACCATGATCCTGACAGTGCTCCCATAGAAGCCAATGAGGCATTTACACAAAAAGTTAAGATAGTTTGTCATTTAAAACTGCATAACACATGTCTAGCGGCAAGTTTAGCAGGAGGGAAAAATTAGATATAACTTAAGGCACCCATGGGTCTTGCAGCTCAGCTGGCTGTGCACCTGAATAAGAAAAGGAGAGTTGGTCTTAATCTCCAGACCTGTCATTTATTTCTTTAACACAAAAAGTATGGGACACAGGTGGCTAGATGTCAAAGATCATACTCTGTCTGCATGCTTCATAAGGCTTGGGACAAATGTAGGAAGCAGGCTGGTTGATTAGAAAAATCACTAGAACTTGGTGCAATTTCAGTGACCCAGGTCAAAGGTTGCGTTGGTTTTGGTGTTTTACAAATGTTTGACAGATTAAATGCACACCTCCCATGGTTAACAAATAAGCCATGCAAGTTAAGTATTCAGAAGCATTATAGATTCATTCAGTATTCTTATTGTAAGGCAATCTGGGCCAATTAACATGAGTAACACACTCACTATGCACACCCACTTCTGGATTACACTGGCTTCTGGAAAACACACATTAAAATATGTCTAACTGCAAAATCACACCATAGCGAAAGGAAAAGAATGAGAGAGATAAGTAGGAAGGCTATTTGGATTCCATTATCAACTTAGGTGGTAAATGTATAATTTCCGGTGGGTATACCTGGCTCATTTATATCACTACTGAGAAACTGTCTATTGCATTTTCTGCCCTACGTTGCAGTGGAGGCTAGTAGAAAAGTATGGGAGATTGAAAGTCATTTGATGACTCAGTACTTTGTATTCTAAAAGCCTGGACATGCAAGTGGTTGTGTGGGTGCTGCTCTTGCTTAGAGTCTAAAATAGCATTAATGAAGGAGAATTCCGGTACTGCTTTTACCGTTCCTCCAAATATTGTTGAGAACTGCCACAGACAGATCTAGTTCTTTGGAATTGGTTGCCGCTATTCTTTAGGTCTGCCCCTTGGTAGCTGTTTGTTAGAGGGAGAAAGTAAAACTGACGGTGCATAGGAGAGACAAAGCTCCTACAACCATTGATCCCAAGGATCTATGCTGATTTATACCAGCTGAGGAGCTGGCTCATTGATTTTAAAATGTTTTCTCAAGTCTGGAGTGTGCTTCTGCTCTTGGTCTATCAGAGTCTGGATTGATCACATTACAAAGCTCATCTGTTTTCTTGGGCATTTGGGGAGGAGGCAAGATCAGAGTTGAAGAGAATTATTTATTGATATGGGAAAATTATGTTTTGGGACCAGGTTTGATTATGACTGTGGAAGTACCAGCAGTGGATTTGATTAGTTTAATGTGATATATTTAATATATTTTTTATTTAGAAATATTGTGAATTTTAAATTTTTGTAAGGGGCATGCAGGGCTTGGGATGGAACTTTTATTATTTAGTTTTAATAAATCTAACTAAAGAGACCCCAATAAATGAACGCTAGTCACTTAAACTTATTTTACTACATGCCTATGAATGTTTACAGATTTCAGCAGTCTCTTTCTCTTGAGAAACGCCCAAGTTTCCTTCTTCACACTCAAAATTCTCTGTTTTCAGATTGTGAATGCTGCTGATCACATGTAGAAACTGTACTATCTACATGTACTGAGGGATAGCTCAGTGGTTTGAGGATTGGCCTGCTAAATCCAGGGTTGTGAGCTCAATCCTTGAGGGGGCCACTTAGGGATCTAGGGCAAAACAGTACTTGGTCCTGCTAGTGAAGGCAGGGGGCTGGACTTGATGACCTTTCCCTTCCAGTTCTAGGAGATGGGATATCTCCATTAATTTAATTTATTTCATGAGGTAAGGGAAGGGGGGTGGGAAGAGTTAAACAAAACTCACCTTTTGATTTATTCATTTCATTTTATTTTATTTCTAGATTTGTCAGACCTATTTCATATCCCATGTCTGGTTGCATGTGCAACGATGTTATTAAAATATATAGTTTATTCAGGGGTCAGCAACCTCTGGCATGCGGCTCTCCAGGGTAAGCACCCTGGTGGGCCAGGCTAGTTTGTTTACCTGCCGCATACGCAGGTTCGGCCAATAGCAGCTCCCACTGTCCATGGTTCACTGTCCCAGGTCAATGGGGGCAGCAGGAAGCCGGGGCCAGCACATCCCTCAGCCCACGCCGCTTCCTGCAGCCCTCATTGGCCTTGAGCGGCGAACCACGGCCAGTGGGAGCCGCGATCGGCCAAACCTGCTGACGCAGCAGGTAAACAAACTGGTCTGGCTCGCCAGGGTGCTTACCCTGGCGAGCCATGTGCCAGAGGTTGCTGACCCCTGGTTTATCCATGTAACAAAGTGGGACTCACCACTGCGGCACCTCCTGCTGGCTGTCCTGGGAATTAGCTCTCGGCCCTTCCAGTCTGCCTTCAGCTACTGGTGTCACGCCTGTCTCCAGTCTTTGGACCTGCATCACTCCCCGGACTGCAGCGGCCTCTTCTGGGCACAGTCCTCCAGCTGTGCCCCCCACTCTGGTATCTCCGCCCTTCGGGGACCAGTCTGTGTCTAGTCCATCCACTTGTTGCAGTGGCCCACAGTAGCCTTTGGTCCAGCCCCTCCCCTCCAGGGGTAAACTGCAGTCCAAATACTGGCCACCCCCTCTGTGGCAAGTGAGGGAAAAAAGGGAGGGGGCTCAGGCCCGCCTGCTACTCTGGGCCCTGAGCCAGGGACCTCATAGCCAGCGCCCCTGTGCTGCTGCTCCTCCAACTCCTGCCGCCTATTTCCCTGGGCTGAGGTTCACCTCTCCAGGCCAATGGGGGCAGCGGGAAGCGGTGGCCAGCACATTCCTTGACCCGCGCCACTCCCCGCAGCCCCCATTGGCCTGGGATGGTGAACCGTGGCCAGTGGGAGCCACAATCAGCCGAACCTCCAGACGTGGCAGGTAAACAAACCGGCCCACCAGGGTGCTTACCCTGGCGGGCCTCATGCCAAAGGTTGCCGATCCCTGCCCTAGCCCCTTCCCAGCTCTTTGTATAAGAGGCCTCAGTCTGGAACTCCCTATTACTTCCCTGACCCTGCCCAGCACTGTTCTATCTAAGGGACTCCTCTAAGGCAGCCAGTCCTTCTCCCTTGCACTCTAGGGAGAGACTCCCTCTGCTCTGCTAAGCAGCCCTTTATATATGGCCCTCGCTGGCCCTGACTGGCTGCTCCAGCAAGCCTTCCCCCTATTAGTGGGCTCAATAAGCCCTTTCCTGATTCATGGGTTCTGCACAGCCTCCCTGGTGCTACTTTTAACCCCTTCTTCTCCCTGTGTGGGGCAGCCGCCCCAACCATAATCCACAAAAAATAACATAGATGTTTTCACCAGGATGATGTTGCTGTTTGCATATCTCACTATCATCTTTCCCAAGTGAGGCCTGAGGGCTTAGAATCATAGAACTGGAAGGGACCTTGAGAGGTCATCTAGTCTAGTCCCCTGCACTCAAGGCTGGACTAAGTATTATCTAGGCCCTGCTTGTCTACACAGACAGCGCTGCAGTGGCATAGCTGTACTGATGCAGCTGTCCCACTGAAGCACTTAGTGAAGACGCTACATAAACTGATGAGAGGGCTTCTCACGATGATGTAGGTACTCCACCTCCCTGAGAGGAGGTAGCTGTGTTGACAAGAGAAGTCCTCCCATCGATAAAGCACTGTCTACATGGGGAGTTAGGTCAGTATAACTATGTCGCTCAGGATTTTCCCACACCTAAGCGACATAGTTATACCAGCATAAGTCCGTAGGGTAAACCAGGGATCGGCAACCTTTGGCATGCGGCCTGCCAGGGTAAGCACCCTGGCAGGCCAGGCCAGGCCAGTTTGTTTACCTGCTGCGTCCGCATGTTCGGCCGATAATGGCTCGGTTCACTGTCCCAGGCCAATGGGGGCTGCAGGAAGCAGCGCGGGCCGAGGGATGTGCTGGCTGCCACTTTCTGCCGCTCTCATTGGCCTGGAGCGGCGAACCTCGGCCAATGGGAGCCACAATTGGCCGAACCGGTGGATGCGGCAGGTGAAGAAACTGGCCTGGTCTGCCAGGGTGCTTACCCTGGCGGGCCGCAGGCCAAAGATTGCCAATCCCTGATGTAGACCAAGCCTGAGTAAATAGATGAGCCTTAGCAATCAGGCTACTGTTGAGGGCCGCAAAGAGAGGTGAATGGGGGAAGAAAGGGTAAGTGTTATAACAGTAGGATTGTGTTGTTATTTCCAGTACTTTTGTTGTGTGTCTAGCTTGCCGGTTGCACTAAATGAACAGAATTTTTAAATAGAAATTGTATACAATGCCAGAAGTTTGAAAATAGAACAGTCCCTTACATTCCTCATTACATGGACAACAGCTCTGGCCCCCTACTACATTAGGATCAACTGAATATTCACACTTAACAAATGTATTAGCTAGGCAACGACTTACTGAAATACATATTTTTATATATATAATATATATATAAAATGAGAAATGCATCATGAAATCATAGCATAATCCAGACGGAAGTGATTTGCTCTGTGTTACTGCTGCATGCAGCATCTTCTTTAGTAAACACAATTTTCCTAGTTTTTTTGTACGGGAAATGTATTCAGTTCATCCAGCTGGTGCTGTCCGTGCCTGGACTAGATGAGATTTGTTTTGTAGGTTCATCAGCATGTTCACTGGGCAGATTAATGAATTCTATTCGTTCTGAATGAAAGTCACTGAGGCATTTGGCAAAAGATTGCAGAGCTGCACTGATTTTCTTTGTGGTATTGGACATATTTGCTGCTTTATTTCATGGCACAGGAATGGATGATTGCCTCATTGAGGATATGGGCCTCATTACTCAAGGTCTCAGGAGAAAAAGATTTAATGTAAGTATGAGCAGGTGCCTTTCTCAATTTGCTCTCAAACTCAGTCTACAACCGTTATGTAGTGTTCAGACTCAGCCCCTTCCTAGAGACTGGTTTTATTAAGAGTGAAATTAACCATAAGAAGAGATTAAAGTTCAACCCAAACCTCCCTCCAAGCTACTCATCCCATAATTCACATCCTCTCTTTAGAGTCCACTGTCTAGATAGCCCTTATATCTGGGTGGGCTAATGACCCACCTGTGCCAGTCAGTCAGGAGAACCTACTTCACATTCCACAGCAGGATTGACACCTGCTAACAGGCTGGGTATTTCAGGCAATCTCTGTTACCGTGAGACTGAACTTCCATTACATTTTCCATGTGTGTCACTTTTATCACAGCTTGGTCTGAGCACTAGAACACCTCCCCTCCCAAGCAGTTCAAAGAGAGTGTGTGTGTGTTTTTCATTCCAGAATGGAGAGGGCTTTTCTTATTGCCACATGAAAATGTTATCAACAGCAGTGGACTTGAATCCCACTCCTAGAACTTAGTTTTGGGGAGTTTGAAATGTAGACCAGTGCTCTGAGATCTATGGATGAAGCTGCAGCAGCTAGGGTTTATGATTATTAGATGATTTACATTTTTTGGCTTGTGCCTATCTTTCATTATCATGGCATGTGAATTGCAAAATGAAACGACTATCTGACTGTCATATTTCACTCCCCTCCATGCAATATTTTGCCTCCTGTATAACATGATAGTGTGAATAATCCACGATTTAACAAACAAATTGTCTCTTATTTCACCTAGTACACACAGATACATGCTACTATGCAATTTTTAGCTTCTTTTTACAGCCCCCTAGGTGTGTGAAAATCTTGTTGGGCCTGATTCTCCACTGCATGTCATATACACCTGGGAAAAACATGGATGTAAAATGTTAGTACAAGTGAGGAGAAAATTCGGATCCATTAGAGTTTTAAACCCACTTTGCACAGTTGTAAAAGACCTACCCAAAGGTGCAATGAAGAATTAGGCCCAATGTGTCTGGGTTTTAAGTTTTACCAGCACAACACACAAATACACACACACTTGTTGAAAAACAGAAAATGAACTCTACTCCACAGTTGCTTCCTTCCTAGCTGGAGAAAGGGAACACCAAATCAGAATGTCCTGACATTTAGAGAAGTCAAATTCAGAGCTACAGCCAGATCTGAACTTCATGACTTAGACTTGCTCTACTTTTTACCCCCACATGTTTGCACTGGTATCAGGCACTTCTCTGCAAATCCCATTTCACCTCCACTTCCTGAGGCTCCACAAGTGCCTTTCACCTACATTTCGAGGATGTCCTGACCCAATGCAAGTCCTGTTCCCTAATTTCCTGATGATTCTTTGCTGTTCTAAAAGTCAAATATCAGACTTAGGTGGATGAACTGTAGCATATGGATGGAGGTTACACAAAAGAATAGGATATATAGGCAGAAAAAAAGATCAAATAAAGGCATAGGAAAGTCCTTTTCATTCTCCAATAAAGGCCTGATCAGTGGTCAACAGCTGGCATTTATGCTCATCATTATTTAATTAAACTCGTAAAGTTGCCATGTTGTTGAAGTCCCGGATGAAGAATAAAATGGTGGCCGAAACAAAAATGCTAGATATAATCTACTAATCTCTTTTTAAAAATGGAAAAAAAATAGAGATGTAAAAGGGAGATGTAAAAGGGAAAATAGAAAAGAGCATTTATGTGAAACACTCCAAATATGGCACATAAAATGAACAACTCAACCGGAGGGGAAAAATCTGCGTGAGAGGTTATTGTAGCACAATACTATTCTCCTTTGAAATTTTACACATGTAAAAGGACACAAAACTTTCCAAGAGTGTATATTTAAGGGTCTCTGAATCCCAGAAGCAATATGTAGCTTGATACATTGTAATACTGCATTGCCAATGTAAACAGGCTTTATTCTTCAATACAATAGCTAGAAAAAAATCCATATAAAACCTGCATAAACTGTGAGCATTCAGATTTATTATTGAGCCTCAGAGGCACTTTTCTCTGCTCCTCTTTTTTCATAGACACACAGTTGGAAGCAGAAATGAGGTATTTTTATATGACTGCATGTGTTTGGGTGGGGAAGGGGGAGGGGAATCCAAAACCTTGTGCCATAAATGACAAAGGGTCTCACATCCCCGTATGATATGTAAAGGAAAATAGAAATGGTGAATTGTAAATTTGTAGAATTTCCACTTTGTGGAATTTTTTTCTGCCCTGTTATCTTTGTAAATAATGTAGGTTTTTATTAACTCTTTGAAAATGAAATGAGACCTAATATCGCAAGATCAAAGTGTTACTGGCAAAAGTAAGGTGTTTGGGAAGGAGTAACCAGTATAACTTTGGCATTGTCAAGGGCTTGGCCATAACTTGGTTATGGAGGTAGCAGGAAAAAAGGCACTGAATACAACACCAAGGCTGTAGGCCTAGATCAGTGTTTCCCAAACTTGGGACGCCGCTTGTTTAGGGAAAGCCCCTGGCGGGCTGGGCCAGTTTGTTTGCCTGCCGCGTTGGCAGGTTCAGCTGATCGTGGCTCCCACTGGCCGTGGTTCGCTGCTCCAGGCCAATGGGGGCAGCGGGAAGTGGTGGCCAGCACATCCCTCAGCCCACGCTGCTTCCCACAGCCCCCATTGGCCTGAAGCGGTGAACTGCGGCCAGTGGGAGCCACGATCAGCTGAACCTGCCAACACGGCAGGCAAACAAACTGGCCTGGCCCGCCAGGGGCTTTCCCTAAACAAGCGGCATCCCAAGTTTGGGAAACACTGGCCTAGATGATGGGGCTGATAGTGGAATTGTTGAGTGAAAGAAGAGGAAGGATTCTCGGGGAAGTGGGTGGGGGAAGGAATTGTAGGTGTGTATGGAGGGGGCTGAGGGAATGCAGAGGGTTCTGGGGTGTGTATGGAGAGGAATGACGTGTACAGTCACAATGTATAAACCTATGTATTAATATTTCTTGGTATTTTATAGCTCAGACCTGAAGAAGTGAAGTTCTTGCAAGATCAAGGATCTTAATAGCCTTTATCATGTTAAAAATATACCCCACAAGTGAGTCAGAGAAAATGGCTGCTTGGTAAGATGGCATTTCCCCTTCAAATAACAACAGCAACAACAAAAATCCCCAAATCCCAAACTGTTTTGCTTTTAGCTTACAACAATTAGCACTCTCATCTATAGGCGCCGATTTACTCAGATCCTGGGGGATGCTCGAACCCCGCTCCACCCCGGGCCCTATCCCCACTTCACACCTTCCTCTAAGCCACACCCCTGCTCTGCTTCTTCCCACTTCTGCCCTGCCCCACCTCTTTCCACTCCTCTTCTGCCTCTTCCTATCCCCACTTGCTCTGGTCCAGGACCCCACAAAACCCTAATCCTTCTCTGTAATGCAATATTAAAAACAACAATTATAAACTATTTAGGAAGGATCAAGTGGGCAGAAGAGGAGGGGGAGTGGCACTCTATGGCACTGATAACTCAGAAGAAAATTATCATGAATGCTATTGGATCAATGTCCTAACACAGGGATCGGCAACCTTTGGCCCGTGGCCCGCCAGGGTAAGCGCCCTAGCAGGATGGGCCGGTTTGTTTACCTGCCGTGTCCGCAGGTTCGGCCAATCATGGCTCCCACTGGCCGTGGTTCGCCGTCCCAGTCCAATGGGGGCTGTGGGAAACGGCGGCCAGCACATCCCATGCTCCGCGCCGCTTCCCGCAACCCCCATTGGCCTGGGACGGTGAACTGCGGCTAGTGGGAGCTGCGATCATCTGAACCTATGGACGCGGCAAGTAAACAAACCGGCCTGGACCGCCAATGTGCTTATCCTGGCGGGCCGCATGCCAAAGGTTGCCGATCCCTGTCCTAACAGATGAAGCAGAAGATGGGTGCCAGGTGGTGTTTGCTACAGACCACTAGATCACTTTATGTTGAATGGTTCCTTATGGATCTATCTATAATGTATAGGGGAAAAAACTGTGTGATTATGGAGGACTTCAGTTTGAGTGACATATTTTTGAGGTCTCATGATACCAGTACTGAAATATACTTGGAATTTGTAAATACTATAGACAACAATTTCCTGACTCAAAAAGTGTTTGCATCCAACATGGGGGAATTCTATATTAGACCTCATCTGGACGGATAATGAGGGACTGAACACAGAACTAAAAATTAATGGTAACTTTAGTATATGTGATAATGAGTTGATCACATTTATAATATACAAACAGAATAAAGCTGGGAGAAAAAAATTAATCAGAAAAATGTGAATGATAAGTGGGAATTGTTTAAGAAAAAACACAATCAAAGAAGAAGGCCATCACTGGTTAACAAACTGACCTGGTTTAGAGGAAAAAGTGAAGAAAACTTTAAAAACTATATCTATCTATATATATATAATATGAAAAAGGGGGAAGTTGACAGTAATGAATATAAATCAGAAACTAGGAATTGTAGAAAATTGATAAGAGAAGCAAAGGCACACAAGGCAAACTCTATGGCCAGCACAGTTAAGAACAGTTAGAAGATTTTAAAGTATATTAGGAACAAAAAGAATGCTAACAATGGTATTGCTCCATTACTAGATGGAAATGGCAGAATTATAAATAATAGTGCAGAAAAGGCAGACGTGTTCAATAAATATTTCTGTTCTATATTTGGGGGAAAATCAAACAGATTATGTAGTCATATCATATAATTATGACAACACTCATTTCATAGTTTTCAAAAACCTGGCTGAATAGCTCACTGGGACCATTAATGTTGATTTTCAATACGTCTTGGAACACTGGGGAAATTCCAGAAGACTGGAAGAAAGCTAATGTTGTGCTAATATTCAAAAAGGGTAAATGATATGACCCTGGTAATTATAAGCTTTGCAGTCTGATATCAGTCCCAGACAAGACCATGGACTGGGCGATATGATAGTTGACTAGTAAAGAATTGAAGGAGAATAATATAATTAATGCAAATCAACATGGTTTTGTCGAAAATAGATCTGGTAAAACTAATTTTTTTTGGATGAGATTACAAATTTGGTTGATAAAGTTAATAGTGTTGATGTAATGTACTTAGACTTCTGTAAGGCATTTGACTTGGAACTGTGTGACATTTTGATTAAAAAACTATAAAGATATAAAATTAACAATGGCACACATTAAATGGATTAAAAAATGGCTAACTGATGGGGCTCAAAATGTAACTGTAAACAGCGAATTATCATTGAATGGATGTGTTTCTAGAGGGACCTTGCAAGGAACAGTTCTTGACTTTATGTTATTTAATATTTTTATCAATATCCTGGAAGAAAACATAAAATCATCATTGACAAAGTTTGCAGATAACAGAAAAAATTATACAAGTGGTAAATAATGATGTGGACAGGTTACTAATATAGATCGCTCTGGATTGGTTGGTGAGTTGGGTGCAAGCAAACAATATACATTTTCATACAGTTAAATATGAATATATACACCCAGGAACAAAGAATGTAGGCCTTACACACACAACAGGGGACGCTATACTGAGAAGCAATGCCTCTGACAAAGATTTGGTGGTGGAGATTGGAGATAAACACTGAACATGAGCGGCCAAAAGGGCTAATGCAATTCTTGGATGCATAAACAGGGGACTCTCAAGTAGGAGTAGAGCGACAATGACTGCTGGAATACTGTGTTCATTTCTGGTGTCCACAATTCAAGAAGGATGTTGATAAAATGGAGAAGGTTCAGAGAAGAACCCTGGGAATAATTAAAGGTTTGGAAAACATGCCCAGTAGTGATAGAGTCTAAGAGCTCAATCTATTTAGCTTAACACAGGGAAGGTTAAAGGGTGACTTGATTACAGTCTATAACAGGGGTTGGCAACCTTCGGCACACGGCCCATCAGGGTAATCCACAGGAATGGTGAACCGCGGCCACTGGGAGCTGCGGGTGGCCATGCCTGTAGACGGTCAACATAAACAAAATGTCTCGCAGCCTGCAGGCAGATTACCCTGATGGGCCATGTGCTGAAGGTTGCCGACCCCTGGTCTATAGGTACATACAGGGAAACTTATATTTTATAATGGCCAGTTCAATTGAGCAGAGAAAGGTATAACACAGGGATCGGCAACCTCTGGCACGCTGCCCATCAGGGAAATCTGCTGGTGGACCAGAACAGTTTGTTTACCTGCAGCGTCCGCAGGTTCGGCAGATCGCGGCTCTCACTGGCTGCGGTTCACCGTTCCAGGCCAATGGAGGTTGTGGGAAGCAGTGCAGGATGAGGGCTGTGCTGGCCGCCACTTCCCGCAACCCCCATTGGCTTGGGATGACGAACCGCAGCCAGTGGGAGCTGCGGTTGGCCGAACCTGTGGACACTGCAGGTAAATAAACCATCCTGGCCCACCAGCAGATTTCCCTGACAGGCTACATGCCAAAGGTTGCCGATCCCTGGTATAACATCATCAAATGGCTGGAAGTTGAAGCTAGAAAAATTCAGACTGGAAATAAGGCTTTCCTTTTTAACAGTGAGGGTAATTAACCATTGGAACAATTTACCAAGGGTTTTTGATGGAGATTCTCCATCCCTGGCAATTTTAAAATCAAGATTGGATGTTTTTTCTAAAAGATATGCGGGAAGCCATGGCCAGCACATCCCTTGGCCCATGCCACTTCCTGCTGCCCCCATTGGCCTGGAGCAGCGAACCGCGGCCAGTGGGAGCCGCAATTGGCCGGACCTGCGGACGTGGCAGGTAAACAAACCAGCCCAGCCCGCCCGGGGCTTTCGCTGCACAAGCGGCATCCCAAGTTTGGGAAACACTGCTCTAGGAATTAGTCTAGGGAAGTTTTATGGTCTGTGATATATAGGTCAGACTAGATGATTAAATGATCCCTTCTGGCCTTGGAATATATTAAAGAAAAAGAACAGATAATTTAATTACCTATTGAAATCTACTTTAAAAAAAGATTGTCATTTGTAATCCATACACTCTCTAATAAAACATAGCTCCCCTCATATATTAACTATGAGAACATAAGCATGCCATGTATATGTATATCTATAGGGTATAAGTGTCTGACACTCTAACACTCTGTATCGTGATGTTAGGTTTACTCTGGCTAAAGTAAGAAGTTGGAACTGTATGAATAGAAATATTTTCAATTTTAGTCTTACTGGCAACTTAGAATTCTTTCTATATTGATGACCATACAAATTGAATGATTACAGGAGATTCAGAAAAAGGAAAGTAACCTCCAAGACAAACTTTGTGGCTGTTATGTACTCTATCGTTTTTGAAAAAGTCCTTCAAGTTTTCCATGCCTTGAAAGTTATTAGCTGCACTAGATTAGTGGTTTTGTCTGCAAGCCAAAGTATAAATCATCATCAGCGTGAGGCATGATATTCACTATTAATGCCTTGTTTTCCCTACTGAAATGTCTTTTTGTGCTTATTTTCTCTTGATCCTTGGCATTCTGCTGACCATCAATCAAAGAACAACTTGGACATTCCTCTCTGTCTTGCCTCAGTGAACTCTTGCTTTTCTTGACCATTAAGCACTCTCTGGAATGTACATTTACTGTCTGTATCTCTAGGCCCCCGTATTCTCCTTTCCCATCGACCCTCCCTTCCTGACACCAGCTTGCAAAGCAATATTTCCCATCTGTTGAATGAAGAGCATTTCATATGCCGATATGGTCTGGGATCCCACAGAAAACCACTGAAGCACAACCCCATTTTTATTCCACAGGACTGTGGGAGCCCAGAGAGATAAGAAGACTTTCTGCTAGGCCGAACACACCACCTTATACACAAAAACAAATATTCCTGCCTTTTATTATTTAATAGGTTTCATATTCAATGCCAAAAGGATTGTGGTTTGATGTTTATCTAAAGATGTATCTTGAGAAAAGTTATCTTGAAATGTGTGAGCAAGCTTGATTTTCATGCACCAGCTGGTTTCTTTCTTTACAAAAATGCAGTGTTTACTGGAGTGAGGAACAGCCTACATTCATTATTCAGTGGCAAGGAAGTTTTGACTATTCCTTGAGCTTCTACAAAACCCTTCAAAGGGAAGGAAAGGAGAAATGGTTCAACACAAGTTCAGTTAGATACATGAATAAATTGTAATGACATTTCCCAGAAAGTTCCCAAATTCAGAGACTTTCCTTGTCTAAAGCTTATTGGTATATCTGCATTTTTTTTTAACGTATGCATGCTTGTTTTTCATGGGGTGGGAGTTATTTATGTCGGTTATTACTTTAATATGGAAATAAAGTAGAAACTACATACAAAATTAATTTTAATCTATAGCTATGTCTTTAACTGTATGGTTTATTCATGATTGAAGTTTGACTAATAACATAGCTGAGAAGTATTGTATGGACTTATTGTGCAAAACATTCTAATTAATTTGTTTTATTTATTTGTCTATGTTGGCCCTCATCTATTACAATCTTAATGATTAAATTGTTCTGATTTATCAAATAAAGACTAGGGACTTGATCCTGCAATGAGGCTCAATAACCCGGGTGTTCACATTAAGATTTCATTGCAGTATCGAGAACTAAATATGTTTTCTAATGCTGCTTTTGGTAAGCATCAAGTAGTACCATTGATTACTTAAATTAAATCAGTTTCCTTAAAGAAATTGTAATAAAGCAGCCATCCCCTTGTACCATTTCTCAATAAAGTTAAAATAGTCTAATATTTTTACATGTATGTAGTATCTTTCATAAAAAAAATCTTTACAAATTACATACATACAGCATTACTGAACTATAGTGACCTCTGGGGTATAGACAAGAATCACCTAGTACATTGGATGCTTCATAACAGAGGTCAGAAGTTTTACTCACCATTGGAGAAAGCAGGGGTATGGATGTCTCAAGATAGAGGAGATGCATGAATATTGCACTGCCTGGAAGAAATTCATTCACAGCTATTAAGCTATGAAAAGTATCCACACAGCAAGCTAGCTCATTTCACAATAGGTTCCCGATGTAGACAAGTCCTTAATGTATGTTTACATTGAAGACTGAAATGCAGAGCAAACTGTGAAGAGGTGGTAGTAGTATCAATATTGTAATGTATGTATCTACTATTTTAGGTCCAGATACACTAACGTACTCAGACATTTTGTGCCATTCCAGCAAAAGAAACCGGCCACAAACCTGACTTAACTGGCCAGTTAAAGGAGGTTTATTTTCAGGGCTTTGGAGCTGTGCTCCGGCTCCGCTCCAGCTCCAGGCAAAAACCTGCAGCTCTACTGTTCCGCGCTCCAGCTCCAGCTCCGGGCTCCGCACCAAAGCCCTGTTTCTGATAGATATTGCTGGAATTGTGCAAAGCAGTTGGGGTGGAGCTGTGAGCCTGGTCCATGGGTTCTAGGCCTCTAGCTCTTGTATTTTGTAATCTAGGAAAGGCACTGCAGCGTGAAGAACTTTTACAGAGAAATTTTGCATACAGTTGTACCAGATGTTAAATAGTAATTCTTGAGATACACCCAAATATTAGCCAGATTTTGCCACATATGCTCACATTGTACAGTAATTTACTCCACAGGGAATGCTATTACTTTGTTGGGCAGCCACTTATAAGTTACATCAGCTCTAAGGTACCTCTGACTTAAACTGGCAAATGCCTTGTGTCTTGCTAGTCCCAGGATTATTTAAAGCAGCGGTGGGTAAACTTTTTGGCCTGAGGGCCACATCTGGTTGGGGAAATTGCATGCAGGGCTGGGGTAGGGGTTTGGGGTGTGGGAGGGAGTGCGGGGTGTGGGAGGAGGTGCGGTGTGCAGGAAGGGGCTCAGGGCCAGGGGTTGGGACAGAGGAGGGGTGCGGGGTACAGCAGGGGACTCAGAACAGGGGGCTGGGGTGCAGGAGAGGTGCAGGATGCAGCAGGGGACTCAGGGCAGGGGGTTGGGGTGCAGTAGGGATATGGGGTGTACGAGGGAGCTCAGGACAGAGAGTTGGGGTGCAGGAGGGGGCTCAGGGCAGGAAGTTGGAGTGCGGGGTGCAGGAGGGGTTCAGGATCCGGCCCGGCGCCGCTTACCTGGAGCAGATCCGGGGTGGCAACGGCGCACACCAGAGCCAGGGCAGGCTCCCTAGCGCCGCTCTGGGAAGCAGCCGGCATCACATCACTGCAGCCCCTGGGGGAAGGGCGGGGGGCAGAGAGTTTTGTGTGCTGTTCTTGCATGTGGGCACCTCCCCCGAAGTTCCCATTGGCCATGGTTCCCTGTTCCCGGTCAATGGGTGCTTCGGGGAAGGTACCCACGGGCAAGAGCATCACGCACAGCCCTCTGTCCCCCCTCACTCAGGGGCTGCAGGGACATGGTGCCGGCGCGGGACCCATGGTGTCACGAGAGTGGCAATCCCACGGGCCAGATCCAAAGCCCTCAGGGGCTGGATCCGGCCCATGGGCCATAGTTTGCCCACCCCTGATTTAAAACTTTGCCCCTGTTTGCCATTTCTTGTTCCCGCATTGAGTGCAGTTTATCCAGCCTGTAAGATCTACCTCCCAGATTTCAGTTTGAGAACACAGTTACCCCCAGAGTTCACATTCCAGGTGCAGAGGTATCTTTGGAATCAGTAAGTTGTCACTATTTATTCTTACTTATAATTAGGAATAGCAGTTTAAACTGTTGTATGATTTTTTAGCGGTTTGGCAATGATGGCAGGAAGTACTTAAAACATGATTTGTTTAAATATAGCCATTTCCCACCAAGAATTACATTTTCCCTTTACCTGGTGACTCTCATTCTCTTGCTAATACATGAATTGTTTTTAGAGGTAATAGGATAAAAAAAGTTAGCTCTCATAACTCTTTAAAAAGTCACATTAACAGGAGATAAAAGACTGACTTAAATTCCCCTAATTCATACAGAGCTTTATCATAATTAATAAAGAAGTTTTATCCCTATAAATTACATTTTCTTTTAAATCCAATTGATATGAAAAAGTTGATGTTTATACAATATGCTCAAAATTTCTTTTGAGGCTGGAAAAGACCATGCTAAATTTCTACAAACATCCATGTCTAAAGAACATAAAAACCTACTGTATTTTTTTCATATACCACAGATTTTTTGAGCTATTTGTGCATAGATAATCGACTAGTCTTGCAAATTAGATGCCATTTACTTTGTTTCTTTTTCCATTACATCATTGCATCTAGTCAAGGTACTGAAGAAGCCAATTTGTGCTCTTTCATCTAAACAAGCCTATTTTAGTACTCATGCCTTAATTTGGTAAGATAGTATTAGAAATAAACTAGCCAGCTATACAAGGTATGCCCACGTTAGATAATTCTGCCTGCTTTAAAATATGTCCTATATTGTTCTCAGTTTAAAAGTTTACACTTTTTTTTCTCCCCCAACTACAAACTATCACTTAAAAAAGCTACAGAAGGGTTTACAAGAAATGAAATAAGGTACATCCTAGTAGAATCACAGAGATCAGACAAGCTCATGACTTTAAAAACATGGAGGGAAAGCACAATTTTTATCCCTTCCCCTCCCTCAGTTATCAGAAATGTTACAAATTCTTAATTATGGTATTTTCTTAGTCGAGCCTTCTTTAGTCCCCACCCCATGGAGTTTGAAGCTTGGCACTAAATGTTATAGATCCCAGGGGAAGATGCCAGTAGCAAGGACCCGTTCATTTGGCTGATCTGTTCCTCAATACTATCTCCTACTGTGATGGTGCAGACAGCAGACAATACCCTGGGCCAGCAAAGAGCATTTGTGAGGGTAAAGGGAAACATGCCACCTGGGCTGCACTCCTCTCTTGCTGTTTTCAGACCTTACTTCCAGGTTCTCCTTTTCTTTCTTCCCCACCACAATGCAGAGGGTCAAAATTTGGGCCTCCGTTTTTTTAGGTCTCTGTTCAACACGAATTCCATACTTGTGAATGTGAGCTATGACTCCCATGGCTTTGTTTCTTGATTCAGAAAATAATAATACAAAAATCATTCTGTTCTTCTAGTGGAAAGACTAGAGTATCCTCTCTTCTACTCACATAAAACATGCAGAGCTAGTAACTTCAGTGGCTCATCTTAAACATGTCAGATAAACTCGAATAGGTATACATATGATGTCATCTGATACCCAGATTAAAGGGACATCTCTTTACATGTGTCTACAAGGGGTCAACAACTTGCAGTCTGTCAAACTCAAGACAGTGAACCAGATCCACAGTTGTCATAAGTCAGTACAGCTCCATTAACATCAATGGCGCTATGTCCATTGATGCCTGCTGAAGATCTGTCCCACTGAGAGTCTTTGCTTGACTACAATGTTGTACCTAAAGACTATTTGAATGAAAAATTAACCTAAAAAAAAGTATTGTGCAAGTTTCAGCAATTCAGGACACTTCTGTAGTTTTCATGTAGAAAGTAGAAGATCCAATTCAAATGAGGAAATCCAAATTTTGACTGGAGCAACCATAAAAAAAAATCAGTTCTTTGGATAAAATGTGTCAATTTTTTACCCTAGTGAATCAGATGAAAAATTCGGAGGCAGAAACTGTAAAGATGGCTTATTAGAAAGACCCCCAAATTACCAAGTTAGTCCATAGCCAAGGCAATTTTTGTTGAGTAACATGATATAATAATGTACCAAGTTATGGAAACATTCATGGTTTATGGGTCACGGAAAAGATGTGCATCCCTTCTAATGAGTAAACCACTTATTGTATCCTCTGTCAGGTTCAATAACATTTCTGCTGAAATAGGAAGTAAACCAACAGTTAGTAGGAGCAAGCCAACTGCCTGATGTATGAGTATTGACTCAACATCTGCTTCTCTAGCTGTTGTTTATTGCCAATGAGAAATAAATAACCTTTTTGGGGAGCTGATGGAAATATTCTTTTTATGCTCAGCTTGGCACTGCAAGGTTGAAAATGTTCATTATTTAAAACATTTATTTGTTTTTTTAGAGGCTTTTAAAAATAATAATTAGAGACATGAGGTAATAAAACAGAAGTGAATGATTTATGAGTAATAAAAAGTTGCCTATTCTTCACGATATTCAATCCTCTAATTATCCACAAAAAAGTTTGGATGGGATGCTCATTATTTGAATCTTTACCATTTGCCAGAGTGCTTTTGGCAACCTTTTTAGTAATATCAGCAGGACTATAGGAAATGAGCCGGAAAGCACTAAAAATAATATTCAAAACAATCTTTAGGTGTTTGATTCTTTCATGAACTTCTCATTAAGCCATTCAAACTTTAATCCAAAACTGCATGCTGAAGTAGAAAAGTAATGAAACGAGATGCATGAATTTAATGTGGATACATAACTTCAGAAATATGGATTGGGATCTCTTTTGTCTCTTCTTAACACAAACAGCACTAAGGCATTTGGTATTTATTAATAATGGTCCCTTGGACTTGCTATAGTAAGTTTGTGCATATGGCTTAATTCTCCTTTGCCTTGCACCTAGTGTGGTTATTGAAGTGGGTGTAAACCATTCTTCATTTTACACCTACCTTGCACTCACTTTGTGCAGTCATTTATACCTGGGGAAGATGCAGGGCAGGGAAGGATCAGGTCCTAGCTGTTCATTTCTTTACACTTAGGGCCTCATTCTCCACTGCCTGTTGCCTTGTGAAATCACTGTCCTCTGTGGTTGAAAGGTGGTTGAAAAACTTCCTAATCAGAATGGATGTATCATGGGCTAGCAGGTCCTTTGAGGTAAGATGGGCTCAGCCCTGCCCATCAGTTAGCAGCTATCCCTCAGCCTCACTGATGAACTGGCAACATAAGGCCTAATTAATTGCACCAGCTTGGTGTGATGTGGCTTAATTAGAAATTGACCCAGGCTGTGATAGTGAAGAAGGAAAAGCACTTTTAAATTGAGCTGGGAAGGCAATAAAAGATCCAGTGCTTCTATATCCTGGGAAATTTCCCAAAATCTGGGAATTTGTGAGTAAAATGTTTGAATGAAAATTCCCAATTTCCCAAGTTGAAACATTTTACTCACAAATTCCCAGGTTTTGGGAAATTTCCCAGGATATAGAAGCACTGTAAAAAACTTTATCTGGGATTTTTTTACCAGATTTGGGAAATATTTAGCGCTAGGTTAGGAAAAGTTGGCATCACGATATAGAAGCACTGTGCATAAGTAAGGATGGCAACACTATGACCCCCCCTACAATATGCTTGCAACCCGCTTTTGGGTTGGGACTCCCAGTTTGAGACATGCTGGCTTAGAAGAAGGTCTGGTAAGTTGGGACTGGCTAGGGCCAGGAAGCAGAGCAACAGCAGTGGGGTTAGCTCCTGGGGATGGTGGGGTGCTAGAGTAGAGAGGAGCACCAAGGTAGGGTCTGTGAGGATGAGGGAATGATGTAGAAGCCCATGAGGGAAGAAAGGCAGTTTAAGTGATATTTAGACTTCCAGCAGGAGTCTAAGAAGGTCAGTACCCTGACAGGGGGGGATACATCAAAATTGAGCCTAGGAGGGGTAAAGGACTGTTTGTTTAGAGCTGAATCCCTGAAGGGGACTGAACTGGCGTATGGCTCAGCCCTACAGCCATGTCACACAAAACTCAATGAGGGAGTCCAAGCAAGGGATCAGTGGCAACTGATCATTGTGGCAGGGGACATGGCCATGAGTGGGAGTGCAAGAGGCAAAATCCCCTGCAATGCTGCATCTGGGAACAAGGGGATGTCCTAGAGGTAAGGATGCATATTCCCACATGGTACTAGAAGTGGGATCCAGATGGCTCCTGGAAAGAGGGGATGGACCCTGAAAGAAAAATGGAACCAGGATACAAGGAGGCCGTTTTGGTGAGGTTGCCCTCCCTCCTTGCTATATGACATGGACCCTAAATTTCATACACCTGTTTCTGGAGAGGACTGGTTCTGTGAAGCTAAGACAGATATTGTGTCAGCAGTTGACACTCAGAGTGGCAGGCAGGGCCGGCTGTAGGCCGATTCCCCCGATTCCCTGGAATCGGGCCCCGGGCCTAAGAGGGCCCACGCCTTAGGTGCCTTTTTAATTCTTTTTACTCACCCGGCAGCGGTACGCTCTGGGTCTTCGGCGGCACTTCGGCAGCGGGGGATCCGCTCCGGGTCTTTGGCGGCATTTCGGCGGCAGGGGGTCCTTCAGTGCTGCGGAAGATGCAGAGAGGACCCCCTGCCGCCAAAGTGCTGCCAAAGATCCGGACCGCCGCCGGGTATTCGAATCGGGCCCCGCAGGTCCTAAAGCCGGCCCTGGTGTCACGGGGTGCAGCTGGAGCTGCAGCACCTATTATGGATCCTTCATCGAAGAAGCAGAAATAGCTACAGGTACCATGTAGAGAAAGAGGGATCCAGAAGGCCTGAGGCCTGGCCAAGGGGATGTTAGGATTGTGGACAGATTGGACATTTAAGAAGGGCTTGCCATTCAGCCAACTGGGCTGGGGATGGGAGGGAATAGACTGATTTTCCAGGGCAAACATCAGGAAAAGTCACAGAATCTCTGCCAGTGGCTAAGAAGTGCACAGGGTTCACTTGTAAAGAAGTGGGCCATGTAAAAAGACACTGCCCTCAGAGAAAACAGGCTCAATGCAGGAAGAAAGGCAGGAGCCTGAAGAATTGGCAAAGGAAGAAGAAGGCATCTGGTGGCATAAATGCTCAGGAGGCAGGTGCACCAGATGTGGCACTGGAAACAAAGAATGATACAGCTGCTCAACAGACCCCCCGGTGAAGGGGAGTCAAGTGAAAGGACTATGCTCACTAACACTAGCCTCCCATAGATGGATGTGCATGCAGAGGTGCCCCATGGGGGCCAGGAGGTGACAGCAGAGAATCTGCAAGTGAAGGCAATGTGAGGCAGACTCAACTAGCACCCCT
Organism: Malaclemys terrapin pileata; assembly: GCF_027887155.1. Lineage (NCBI taxonomy): Eukaryota > Metazoa > Chordata > Testudines > Emydidae > Malaclemys > Malaclemys terrapin. The sequence goes on from NC_071505.1 coordinate 249,328,969, forward strand.
AAAGGAGCAGGAGTTGTGAATGGCATGGAGACACAGGAGGAGAACAAGGCCTGTGAGAAGGTCACAGAAACAGCCTGGAAAGGAGAGGACATGAGAACCCTCCTCTCCTTGATAGAGAAGGGGAACTTGATTCTGTGAAAAAGGCTAGATAGCAGGCTGTGGAGGAAAAGAAGCAGTTGCTGGTGGAAATAGACCACCAGAAGGGGGAGCTAGAAAGAATGTAGGCAGTCTCTGGTGTGAGTGATAACGTGGTCATGTTGGGAGCCAAGTAAGATTTTAGAAGGGGGGATGGCCATACCTCAGGGTGCTTCCTTTTGCCTGGAGGCAGAGTTGCAGGAGACTTTGTCTCTCGCACTCCCTTTCGTGATCAGTTCCTCTGCCACAATGATCAGTCGCAGCAGATCCCTTCCCTGGACTCCCTTACTGGGTCTCATGTGACATGACCAAAGTCTCCTTCAGGTGTTCAGCTCTAAATAAAAGGTCCATCACCCTTCCTGAGTGCATTTTTGATTTATCCCTCTTGCCAGGATATTGTCCTTTCCAGCCCCAAACTACTGGACCTTCCTCTAGGCCCTTCCCCCTTCTACTCACTTCCCAGCTCAATTTAGGTAGTGCTTTCCCTGCTTCAAGACAGCAGCTGGGGTCTGTTTCTAATTAGGTACCATTACACACAAAAGGTCCACTAATTGGGCCTCATGTTGCTGGCTCATTAATGAGGCTGAGAAAGAGCTGCTAAGGCAGGACTCAGGTCCTGAACTAGCAAGATGCTGAGGGTCTTCAACTTCGTATTGAAGTCACAGAGCAGTCAGCATTCTGAATAGGCTCTAAAATAGCAGGAATGTGGCCAATCTGCTTCCAAGCCTTGCTGTATTCAGTACTATCATTAATGTCCATGAAAATTATATGGAGTTAAAACAAAACTGAAGTTATACCTGGCTGGGCTGTAAGTACAGAAATAAATATTTGTTCCCACTCACTTTAAATAGTGTAAGCCTGATTCTCATTTATACAAAATCTCTGTGTAATCTAGGTACTCATAGCCCACAGCACTACAGTATCTGAGTGCCTCACCATTACTAATGAATTTATCCTTGCAATGCCCCTGCGAAGTAGGAAAGTACTACAGTCTCATTTAATATATGGGCCCTGAGGCACAGAGATTAAGCCACATTTTTAAAGGTATTGAGGTACCTAAAGATGCAGACAGGTGCTTTTGAAAATGAGCTGAGGTGTCTATCTGTATCTTTGGGTACCTTTAAAAATCTGTCCCAGAGAGTATGTCTACACTGCAATTAGACATTCATGGTTGGCCCATGCCAGCTGGCTCAGGCTGGGGGACTGTTTAATTGTGGTATGGATGTTCTGGCTTGGGCTTCAGCCCAAGCTCTGGGACCGTCCCACCTTTCAGGGTCCTAGAGACCGGGCCCCAACATGAGCCAGATATCTACACTGTAGTTAAACAGCCCTGCAGCCCAAGCCCCCTGAAACTGAGTCAACCCTGGGTGTCGAATTGCAGTGTAGACATACCCCAAATGACTTAACTAAGCTAAACAGAGAGTCTGTGGCAGAGCAGAAATGCAGTAGGGCACATATTTGTATATACGTTATGACCCCTTCACACTCTCGAACTGTAACTGAGACTCAGTCTCTATGTCTATAATGCTATATGTGAAGAGTCTACTAAGCAACTGGATAAAATGGATGTTTTTCAATTGTAAAACACTTTACAATTCCCATACCACATCTGGAACGAGCCCAGGGTAACCAGTATTTGTGGGTTTAGTATCTAAATAACAGCTATGGACTTATTTTAAAAAATGATATATAAAATATTTGAAACTGAGGAAGACTGTCAGTTTATATACTTCACATTGATTTTGCCCTGCCCTCAGTGTTGTAATAAAATATGATACAACTACTTATATTTGAACATACTGCGAGATCTCCTTTCCTGTGAGTTCCTGAGTGCCAGCTTCAGGCACTGTGGTCCAGGGGCTAGGGCTTGAGAATGGAATCAAAAAGCCTGGCTCGTACTCCTTTCTCTGCCATTGATTCACTGTATGACCTTGACTAAACATTGAACTCCTCTGTGCTGTAAAATGAGTGGATGCACATTTGTGAAGCACTTAGAAATGGAGAAAACATTCCCAGCTTACTTTCCATCCAAGTCGAGAATGGAAAGGTTGCTTTCCTGGTATGCCCCCCACAGAATAGAAGTGCAAGTGCCAGCACTCTTCTGGCAAAGCCTATTCTTGCGTGCAAGAACTGTAGGTGTCAGATTGTTTATTGAGCATCCATACTTAACCATAATCCAAATTCATACTGAAATCTTGCTGAGGATTGCTCATCACTGTTTAAAAAAATCCCAGAAACCCCATCTTATAGAAATAATACCAATGCACTTCATATAGACTTATTAATGCAGCCTTAATTAACTAGGAATTATACCACAGAAGACTTCAAGAAGCCTGATTTCTATGTACAAAGTTGCCACTAATATCATTTGGACAGTGTAATTGGACCTAAATTACCCTTACACTCACTCTAAAGCTGCTTCACGCTGTTCTAGCAGTGTAAAGTGACCTTAGTGTAAATGAGAATTAGTCCCATTATCTCTCTTCCTCTGTGGCAGAGCTTCCATTGACTTCAGGGTGCAAGATCAGGCAGTCTGTATCCAGGAATCCCTAGTGTATCCATCACTGTGGTAATTAGGTACCAGATGCATAACAGAGTTCCATGGTAGCTGTATGAGCAACTCCACCCTACTTCATCAATCGTTACTTGTTTGTTTATTTTTCACTATAAGTTTCCTTCTCCCCTGCTTCTACTTTCATCTCCCTAAGCAGTCTTACTAACTGGGGAAAGGCTTGAGTGAATATGATTATTTCTTCCAGTAGTGGTCCCTCAACTGAGAATACCCCACTCCCATGAATTTCACTCTGGGCTTTGTCGCCTGCTGTGTTTTTTCCTTCCCCTCTCCCCCCAGTGAAGTTGTCTTGGTGAGTTGTGGATTTAGATGCAGTCTCAGGTTGCTAGACCCTAGGCCATTATGGTACTTAATTATTAGGACCAAGGTGTTTGAATCGTTGCTGTCTTGTAATTTTATTGTAGTAATTTACACTTGTGAAAAGTAGTGGAAAATGCTACCATTCTGCTTTAGTAGTGTTTTCTTGTCATGTTGCATTGATGTAAATAACTACATAAGATGCAGGCCAGTGGAGGACTAGGCTATAGTGGAAAAAAATAGTTTAATGGGCCTATGCATCAATATTTAACTTAGATGAGTTATTTATATGTACAATATTTTCTATGTGGCTCAGCGGCAGAATGGTACCTACATAGCATTTATTGGTAAGAGAATAGGAAATATAGGATGAGAATACTTCAACATTTGGCTAGATTCCTTGCTTACTCTTAAAGATAACCATGGAAAATCGTGTGAAAAGCACTTATTACACTGCTCTACAGCCAAAATGCTTCTGAAATAAATGTAGTCAAACTTTACTAATTCTGGGTCACTGAGAACAAAAATGATGCTTAAAATTGTTGATTGGCTCTAGTTTTCAAGATATGCTATTGGGTCAGTATATACGACCCTTGATTTGGGAATGGCAGAGGATAAGTGAGTTATAAAGGGAAGGGATCTCAAGTTAAACCAGAAATGACTAAAATACATCTTTGACTGGATCTATGAATAAATCTATGACTGTTTGGACAGTACTTGCTTTTTAGGCAAAACAATGAATGATGCAATCTGAAGCTGGTATTGCATAATACATGATATGAATTGCATCATGTTATTCCTAGAAGTCATGGATGATGCAATCATAACGAAGCTTACATCACTCTGCTGAACAAATTGCCCTATATCAGCTCTAGAAATCATACAGTGTCGTGCTCTCTTATTTGTCAGCGTTTGATTTTGCAAAGGGACACATTTCTGTTTAGCCAAAGTGAGCAGAGATGCCTCGTACTTGTGTGAACAGTGAAGATAACTTCTGCTATGTTTGTGGTGAAGTGACTTTTGCATCACAAAAGCGCAGTATAACCACTATGATTAAGAAAGCCTATCACCTTTATTTTGGCTGGAAAATTGGAGACCAGGACAAGAGGTGGGCCCCTCACATATGCTGCAACACTTGTGCAACAAATCTTGGCCAGTGGTTGAACAGGAAAAGGAAATCTATGTCTTTTGCAGTGCCAATGATTTGGAGAGAGCCAACAGATCATACCAGCATTTGTTACTTTTGCATGGTGCCTCTAGTTGGGAAAGGTGTGTCAAAGAAGAAAAAGTGGACTGTGCATTATCCAAACATTCCATCAGCTATACGCCCAGTACCCCACGGAAAAGGTCTGCCGGTTCCTGATGCACCAGAATCATTCTCACTTGAGTCAGATGAGGAAGAGGAAGAGGATGAAACTTCTGGTCCTGAACCATCAATGTCACAGGACCCACATTTTCTCCCATCCTCCTCCTCTGAACCACACCTCATAACACAAGGTGAACTGACTGACCTTGTCAGGGATTTGGAACTACCCAACAGTAAGGCAGAGCTGTTGGGCTCCAGACTACAGAAGTGGAATCTCCTGGCAGGTGATGTTAGGGTTTCCATGTTCCGTGACTGTCAAAAGGATCTTGTCCTATTCTTCTTCATGGAAGGTGATCTTGTAGCTTGCAACAACATCGATGGTGCGATGGCAGCCCTCAACATCGTTCACGATCCAGATGAGTGGAGACTGTTCATTGATTCATCAAAGACGAGTCTTAAGGCTGTTTTACTGCATAATGGCAATGTTTTGCCATCAATTCCAGTTGGTCATGCAGTCCATATGAAGGAAACCTATGACAACATGAAACAACTTTTGAGGTGCATAAACTATGACCAACATCAGTGGCAGCTTTGTGGCGATTTGAAGGTTGTAGCTCTCTTGCTTGGTCTGCAAGTTCCCACTGGCCACAGTTTGTCGTCCCAGGCCAATGGGCACTGCGGGAAGCAGCGCGGGCTAAGAGATGTGCTGGCTGCCGCTTCCCGCAGCCCCCATTGGCCTGGGACAGTGGGAGCCGCAATCGGCCGAACCTGCGGACGCGGCAGGTAAACAAACCGGCCCGGCCCACAAGGGTGCTTATCCTGGCGGGCCACGGGCCAAAGGTTGCCGATCTGTGACCTAGAGTGTATCCTTGATACCCATCACCACAATTTACAGGATGCAATAGATGAGTTTTCTTAAATTGAAAGAGAAGTAACTGGGTGCACTTTGCATTTGATTGTATGCTTTATAAAGCATCTTGTTTGCTTCAGTAGTTCCAGTCATTTATCAGAAATAGTAACCTCACATCAGATGTTAGTTAAAAGTCCATAATGGATAGAGACAGAATTGGGCATATCTGAATCCTGTGCTCCCTGTGCCCAATTTTTCTGCACAGCATAATTTACTTGCCTATCTTCTGTTCATGTGCATATGGCAGAGGGATGGGAGTAAATTAAGAATATGGATTCTAGATTAGAACTCAAAACTTTAGAACTCCGAGTTAAATTTGGCTCTGGCAAATTCCAAAGTGTCTGAATTTCCTTACATAAAATTTAGAATGTACCCCTCTCCTGGAGTTTTAGAAGTAGGGCAAGAATTATTTTCAGAGGCCAATCTTTGTTGCTGGCATGGCCAAAGTTTCCATTCAGTTGGAAACATATTTTGCTAATTACATCTCCTTTGAAAAGAAATGATTTAAATTAAGGAAATAATATTATGAAAAATTAGAACAAGTTTCTTGACATCAGAAACTTTAAAAATAAGTTCTAGAGATTTCACAAAACTCAAAACACTACCATTTTCCACATCTGTATTGTGATTTGCCAGCACAAACACACACACATACATTGCATCATGCCCAGTCCTTCCTACAAGTGAGTGTGGGGGCTATATAGTTCAGCGATCAGGACCACATTTAACTGTTTCAAAGTAGCAGCCATGTTAGTCTGTATCCACAAAAAGAACAGGAGTACTTGTGGCACCTTACAGACTAACAAATTTATTTCAGCATAAGCTTTCGTGGGCTACAGCCCACTTCTTCGGATGCATAGAGTAGAACACACAGACAGAAGATACTTATACATACAGAGAACATGAAAAGGTGGAAGTACGCATACCAATTGTAAGAGGCCAATCAATTGAGATGAGCTATAAGTAGCAGCAGAAGAAAAAACTTTGAAGTGATAATCAAGATGACCCATAGAAGGTGTGAGGAGAATTTAACATGGGGGGGAAAAAAATTCAATTAGTGTAATGACCCAACCATTCCCGTCTCTGTTTAGGCCTAAATTAATTGTGTCTTTTTAAGATCTCAGAAAGTGATATTGTGTATCTTTACTTCTCTGCAAACTCATAGCTTCTATTAACACTGATAAGATTTAGGTATAGACACAGAGATAATTGACCTGTGCCAAAGTGCCTAACCTGTCACTTAGTGGAGAAGTGGAAACATTGGTATTGCATCTTGGCGCATAGCCTCTGGCTAAAATGAAATAAAATTAACATGAAAATACAGAATTTAACATTCACAGTATAGTTGGTCAGAGAATAGGGTTTTAATGCAAAACTTAGACAAATATTTTATTTTCATTGAAATTTTCTGAAAAAATATTTGGCTTTTCAGCAAAATATTGAAAACTGAAATATTTCAGCTAAAAACCAATGTATTTGGGCATGAAGACAAAATATTTTGATTTAAAATGGCACCATGGGCATTATGTTTGGGGATGCCTTATGCATCTAATCTCCTCTCTGGCTGTACTACACTTCACATGATATATCAATTTCTCTCTCGATGAGGGGAGAAGGGTGCATCATAGCAGTCGTTACCCCTGATGCATCATGTGAGTTGTAGTCTGGCCAGAGAGACCGGCATATAGAGGAGAATGGAAGCATAAGGCACCTAAACTACAAATTCCATGAGGCATTGTGGTGCCATTTTGAATCTAAATATTTCTGTTTTTGTCCAAATGCGTTTTGGTCTTCAGGCACTTGTTTTTAACGAAGTATTGAAATTTTCCACAGAACTGTGCAAAAGAAAAATTGTTTTGTTCAAAGCCCAACTTTCTGTTGAAAAAGAGTTTTCACAGAAAAATTTTGACTAGCCCTAATCTACAAAATAAATCCTTAATGATCAGGGGTAGGCACATTCTATAGGGATCAATTTCCAGACATACAAATGTGGATATAGTGAGCATGTGTGAATGTTTCACATTTTTATCAAGCCAGCCAATGTCTCCTTTCTGCATGTGTGGATAGAGACAGTTTGCTTGATGAGCTGTTAAAGTCCACTGAGGGCTCAAAGAAGCATTGCAGTGGAAGTGGGGCTTTCATAGAAGAGCATTGACTCCTTCATAGAGAGAATAGAAGGAATTAGCAGGTGTTTAAAATACACCTGCAAGAGAGGCATGAGGAAAGTCAAATAGCGGCTGGTACTGGAGAAATTTTACCAGAGCAGCTGCATCCTAGCTAGTTGTAACAGAAGCTTGAAATAAAATTCAGAGGTGTTTGGAGAGAGACCCACAAAGGCTTCTAGGAATTTTCAGAACTATAAAGATGTGGCTGATCATAAAATCAGTGCAGCTGAGGAAAGGGTTTATGAGGGTGGGAGGGGGGAAAGAAACTTGCTGACTTAGGCCATAGAGTTTCTAAGACAGAATGAGGCTAGAAAAATATGACTGTAGTAAAAACCCTGTGAAGATAGAAGGAAAAACAGACCTTAGACTTTTAAAATGTGGTTTTCTCAAGAGGGGTGCACAAAACTAAAAGCCATTTTAGAGATCTTAGAGAACTCAGCCACTTTAAAAAAAACATAGCCTCTAATTTCCTGGGGCTTTTTATTCCGCAGACACAAGATCTCCATTTGTTACTTTGTTTTTTGTCTATTAAAACTTATTGCCCTGACACTTTTTTGGTTTTCTATAATAATTTGCACTCACATAGTGCTTTTTACTCAGAGATGCTTCACAAAGATGGATAATTCTTTGTGACCCCATTTTACGAGGAGCCTGTCTACGTCAACTATGCTGCATTTCAATCTTCCTGTAGCGTGAGTTGAAAATCTGCATACAACTGTTTCTCACATGTTGTTTGTGCTTTTTCAATCAGTTGCTTGCTTGTTTATTTGTAAGGAACAACTGCTTATTACCATTTCATTCTCTGTTCCAGGATGTCCTTAGGGAAAAAAAAAATCTCAATGGAATTTTTGGTGGTAATATAGTTTAATAGAAATCAAGTAAAATAATCAGTTACAGAGGAGTGGTAAGCACAATGCAAAGGACAGTATTTGAGCCTGAAGTGCAGGGCCCGATTAACCTTTTGTGGGCCCTGGCGCCAAACGTATTTTTGGCCCCCATGTAGTCGTTGTGGGCTCCGAGTGTGGGCCTGGTGTGGCAGTGCCATTGGTGCCATAGTATACCTGGTACTGAATCTCAGAGACATTTTTCATTTTGATCACACACCTCTACATGACTATCTGCATTGCCATATACAGCTCCCTCAGCCCCAGTTTTCCTCATTAAACTGTATATCCATGTGGGTTTACCAGTGTTCACAGTGATCAGGGAAACTCCCCATAGATTTATCTCCTTCCTCATTCAGACCTTCTATAGCCATGTCTCTAATAACACCCTGTGTCATCAGTCACTGTATGTGGTTCTGGCTCAGCTCAATAAAGTTTCACAGCCAGCAGATACCTGATCAATACTGACAAATCCCTCCCTCAGCACCTATCCTGCCATTTGAGCAAGCCACTTGCAAACACCATTTCCCCAAAGTGAGGACTCAGCCCCTGGAAACCTGAGGTCACCAGCCTTTCTCCCTCTGCTCCCATCTACATGCTAGTCTACTATTTGGTCACCACCACCTCTCCCCATGCTTGTTTCCCTTCTACCTTGGACGTGCTCCCTAGCCAGGTGTGGCTATTCTCCCCCTGCAAGCCTGATCTGCTTCCTCTTTCTCTGCTCCCCTTGACATTCCTTTCCTACTGGTGACCTCTGTTCCTTGAGGCTAACTCCAGTTTCTTTATCCGCTCCTAGCATAATGGCCCCCAGTAGTCACAGAGCCACCTGCAGCTTCTCTGGCTACAGCCATGGGGCCAATTGCCAGAGGCCAGCCTTAGATAGCTGCAGCTGCTAGCAAAGTAGGGGTAGCAATTCCAAAGTTGAGCATGCTTGAACCTTGCAATGGCAGTACTAGGGGTTCTAAATCCTCAGCGTGGCTCTAGGCAGCTGCAGACTCTGGAGTTAGGCACTTCCCTCCTCTAGGCCAGACTTTAAGTACCTGAGATGCCCATCACATGCAGCAGAAGCCACCAATTCCCATGCACCCCTCAGCTAGCACATAGTCATGCAGAAAGTGCAGCCTGAATGATTTTGGAGGGTGGCGTGCCAGGAGGTTCTCATCCCTGAGCAGCAGTTCTGCAACAAGCTCACATGGCCCCCCTCTGCTGTGGGACCAGGACCCTGTGAAGACAGTGGAGTTACCCTGTGTATAACCAGTTCTATCCAAAGTCTGTAGAAGTGAGTGGAAGTCTTTTCATTGTCTTTAATGGGCTGTGTGTAGAAGCAAAGGACCCCGTTCTAGACTCTAGGAGCAAAGTGCATTCTATGCTGCACTGGTTTACTATTGTAACAGGAAGGTCTTACATTACCTAGTGAATAAGCAACACCTCCTACAGCACCTAACTTTTTCTGAGAGGCCTCCTGTCCAATTACTAAATGTAAACCTGCTTAGCTTACAAGGGCTGAAAATATCAGGTAGTATGGTTACAAAAGCGAGGCACTTCTGAAATCAGTAGGAATTCTGGATGTGCACAGAACACAGACAGGATTGGGTCCTGCATGGTTACAGAACTGCAGTCATGGGGGAACAATTTTCAGCTTGTGTGATTGCAGGATTTCTGATCCATATTGTAAGACTGTCCTAGATAAATGAGGAAAAGTTGAGGTGCCTTTGTTATTCTTTTTTTCCCACTCTTCATTGCTGTGGGGAATTTCCCAATGCAATATCTCTGTCTTCTTTTTAAACAAACAAAACTTAAAAAAAAAAAAAAAAAAAGGCAATGGCTGTTGAAAATAGCAATTCAAGTCCTAGTTAGCACTGGGAAGCCCCCAGCATTTGTTGCTCAATTTTATCCTACTTTTTCTACAGCAAATTACAGTGGATCAGTATATTTGACTTGGGAGAAATGAAGTAACAGCTGCCCAAATTGAACTTGAGCACTCCTGAATTTTGAGGGTGTTCAAATCTGGAAGGCAGGTGCTAGATTTTCTTTCTGAATACTGGATAAATCTGGAAAGGAAAAGTCAATTTCTGCTTCCATGGCTCAGAAGTGGAAATCCTCCTGTGTGCCTGGTACTGTACCTAAAGCTGCCTAGGTCCTCTAGTAGAGCCTCCCCTCCTTTACTTTCCACCCAGTTCCTTCTTTGAGGGCTGCCAGGAGAGGTCACACCACCATCCCTAATCCAGTCTGAGGAAGTCTTCTGAGGGTGATATCTGGGCTAAAGCCTTCTACTCCTTGGGCATACTTGTTCCCCATTCACAGTGCTACCCCCTTCTAGCAGCCAGCTCTCCATTCACAGCAAGCTGCAGGGCATGAGGTCTCAGCTTCCCCAGTCTTTCCCCCTCCCTTTCCTGTTAATAGCTGCCAAGGGAATGCTGGGAAATGTAGTTCCTTCCCTGCTCCAGGGCTGGCTCTCTAGGCAGGGAGCTGGCCAAGGAACTACATCTCCCAGGGCCCCCTGTTGGTTCTCAGCTCCCATGCTGGATCCCTGCTGCTCAGAGGCTCCACTTATACAGTGCTGTGAGAGGGGAGGAAGTGAGTGTTATGGGGCCCCTTCTGAGCGTGGGTCCGGCGCTATGGCACCATTGGTGCCATGCTAAATCCGGTACTGCTAAAGTGGACACCTGTTTGTTCACTTTAGGGCTAAAATCAGCTCTCAAATGAGTGTATAGAGTACAGCTTTAAGTGAATCTTACATATGCATCAGAAGAAAGAATTTGGCCCATGATGCAGGAAAAGCTTCAGTTAGTACACAGTTAACATGGCTGAAAAAGTTACAGTACTACTGGAATGTTCACACTGATTTCAGAGAACTTACAAAGGATGAAAGATTGGAAACCTTTTGGTAAAAATTCACAAATCAAAGAGAGACTTAAAAAGGAAAATATCACAATAATATATGGAGATATACCTATCTCATAGAACTGGAAGGGACCCTGAAAGATCATTGAGTCCAATCCGCTACCTTCACTAGCAAGATCAAGTACTGATTTTGCCCTAAATAGCCTCCTCAAGGATTGAACTCATAATCCTGGGTTTAGTAAGCCAATGCTCAAACTACTGAGCTATCCCTCCCCTGAATAATTTAATTTAATACAATACAATACAATACAGAAATGGCTGAAAAACAGAACATCACTGAACTTCAGACATGTTTAGATCCACAATGTTGGATCAGTATACATCGTCGAAAATCTAAAAAAGGCCAATTTTTCCTGATGAGGTTTGAAAGTGGCAATTCAGCCATGTTGTCAGCCAGACTCTAGTTAAAAAATATTAATAAAATAAAAACTCAGAATTATCTAACAGGTTCTATATCAGGGATTGGCAACCCTTGGCACACGGCTCGGCAGGGTAAACCCCCTGGCTGGCCAGGCCGGTTTGTTTACCTGCCGCGTCCGCAGGTTTGGTCGATCACGGCTCCCATTGGCTGCGGTTTGCTACACCAGGCCAATGGGGGCTGCGGGAAGCAGAGCGGGCCGAGGGACGTGCTGGCCGCCACTTCCCGCAGCCCCCATTGGCCTGGGATGGCAAATCGCTGCCAGTGGGAACCGCGATCGGCCGAACCTGCGGACGTGGCAGGTAAACAAACCGGCCCAGCCCACCAGGGGGCTTACCCTGGCAGGCCACATGCTAAAAGTAAGGTGCCACAAGTACTCCTGTTCTTCTTTATGCTAAAAGTTGCCTATCCCTGTTCTATATTTTCAATTTTAGAATCCACGGGACTCCAAAAGGAGCTGCTTGTTGTTGGGCTCTGAATTCCTTTATCCTTGCTGTGTGTGTGCATGTGAAGACTAACTCACTGTACTCTTTAGTCAAAAGGGAATTAATGTAAATTGAATGGCTTTCAGTGAGTTATTTACTAATAAGATGACTTATTATGGAAACCAGATTTCTGCTGTCTGAAGGGATTGTATAGGTACTGAGTCATATTCACAGATAAGACTAGTTATTCAGTTGCTGGAAAAAAATTTGACCGTAAGCCAGGGGTGGGCCCGAGGGCCACATTGGGGTTGCGCAACTGTATGGAGGGCCAGGTAGGGAAGGCTGTGCCTCCCCAAACAGCCTGGCCCCTGCCCCCTATCCGCCCTATCCCACTTCCTGCCCCCTGACTGTCCCCCTAAGAACCCCCAACCCATCCACCCCCCCGCTCCTTGTCCCCTGACTGCCTCGCCCCCTATCCACACCCCGCCCCCTGACAGCCCCCCCCCGGGACTCCCACCCCCTATCCAACCACCCTCTGCTCCTTGTGTCCTGACCCCCCCCCGCAGGATCCCACCCCTTTATTCAACCTTCCCTGCTCCCTGTCCCCTGACTGCCCTCCCTACTCCTATCCACATCCCCGCCCCCTGACAGGCCCTCTGGGACTCCCACTCCCAACCCTCCCTGTTCCCCATCCCCTGACTGCCACCCCAAAACCTCCACCCCATCCAACCGCCCCCTCCTCCCTGACTGCTCCCCAGGCCCCCCCACTCCCTTACCCAACCCTCCCGCTCCCTGCCCCCTTTCCAGCATCAGGAGCTCGCAACCGTGACACCCCGCCAGAACCAGCTGCGCTCCCCATGCTGCCCAGTGGAAGCGGTGGGCCAGAGTGTGGCCTGCACGGTGGCATGACTTTGGGTGAGGGAGGAGGATAGCGAGGGAGGGGCCAGGGCCTAGGCTCCCCGGCCAGGAGCTCTGGGGCCGGGCAGGATGGTCCCGCAGGCTGGATGTGGCCCGCGGGCCGTAGTTTGCCCACGTCTGCCATAAGCAATGATCAACTTTACTCCATTTTAGAGATGGTTGAAAAATAATGGGACATTTTTGTACATCCCCTGTAATTTTTGCAAAATTTCTCATGATTTTTTTCCATCACCATTCCCATGAAAAACTATCAAAGTTTAATTCTTTTCAAACAGCTCCACTTTACTTTATTTCTCTCTCTCCTGCATCCAATAGATTATTTTTTAAAGATACAGATGATTGCATTGTGTTGAAATTATGCAGGATAGATCTTGTTGAAAGATTACCAGGCAATTAGAATAGTTCCAGTCAGAGTTTGTAAATATTTGAGATGTGCACAAACATCATATGGTAGTTTCCTATTGTGCACCTGCTCTGACACTTCACCATCTGACCATTCACCATGGTTCTGTTGCATATACCAGCAGGTGGGAATAACTGTGTAACTATTCAAGATTCTCTTGTTGTCCATGTTTCTAAGATAGCAGATTGAAGATAACTGAGGTAACATAATTAGCCAAGTAAGCGTAAGTAGCCAATCATGAATAATTCAGTTAGAATTCACTGTTATAATATTAATCATGATGAGATAATGTGATCTTAAGTTTAGGTAATTACAGGCAAATTAGTTCATTTAAATACTGAACTAGCCCAAGACCTCAGCCTATTCCATAATTAAAACTAAAATCAAAGTTTTAAAAAGTGTTTGGTTGTCTAGAAAACTTAAGTTTACCAACCAGATAACCAACAATGCTCACTCTCTCTCTCCTCTACTGTCTCCTGGACCTCCAACAGCCACCTGAGTCTCCTCTTGTCCTTGGATGAGTAATTTTCCTTCCCCAGCACATACGCAGATTTGATACCATTGTAAAGCCCAGCAAGTAGATAACCTCTCAGCTCGACCAGTGCCTTTTCAGATCTTGTGCACTCTGTAACTTATCAGATGTGCATAATACATAATTAGCTTTTGAAATCTGACCCTTTTGCTTCACTTTGAAGGGACAAAGTGGGCTGAAAACTGGTCACAAATGTCCAGTAGAGAATTCACTGGTATAGGAGAACTTCCTTTTAGTACAAGTGTGCTGGCTTCAGGCACTGCACCCATGGTCCCATCACTTCCTGACATAGATGGAGCTCCACTAAAGCAACCCTCCACTAATGTATGGTCCATTAAAGGCCCTATATCAGTAGTCCAACTTTCAACTGGCTGGACATGAACTGCTCCATGACAGAGATCTGGCATAGAGAGAGGGTGGTTTAATGACTTACCCAAGAATCCATGGCACCGTCAATTATCAGACCTCTTGGTTTCCACTCCCATGCTTAGTCCATTAGCCCTGGCTGCTGATAAAATGTTGGGGAGGAAAGTGGAAAAAATAATGAATAAGTTGTTAATTAAACTTTCTCAAATCTTGTTTAAGGATTGGTTTGCATTATTGTATGTATAAGGTGAAGCTTTGGGTTACTTCCTATTTTGTCCAAACCATCACTCATCTCAATTTTAGCTTTCCAGCTGGGGCAGTGCTGCATGCTGCCCTCTTCCTGGATGCACTACTCAACATTCAAAATGAAGACACTTGGAGCAATGTCCCTTCCCACGTCCAGCTCATTTAGCAAAAGCTGAAGAAAAAAGCCTTTTGGTCTGACTTGTTTGAAACATCACTCTTCCCTCCACTCATTTGATGGGACTCATAAATTTGAGCCCAATAAGATACTAATTTGCTCAGATGCAACCACTGTGAGCTTCAAACATAGCTTATAAATTGCATATAATTTGAAAGCTTTACTGGGATGATATGCACCTGCAAATTGTTAGCTAACACCCACAGACACATGCTATGGCTCACGCTATGGTCCTTTAACAGCTCACAGTTCTTGCAGCTAGAAGGGTCTGAGAATGGTGAATGCCTGACATTTTATCCCAAGTGGTGGTGACATTATAATGACTGTGAAAGATGCAAAAAGAAACAAATTGACACAAAACAATACAATAACAAAAAACACAACAAAACAAACAAACAAAAACCAAACCCAAATCACCCTTTCTACACCTCTCCCTCCCCCATGTAACAGAAAAACAAAAACAGACAGAACAAATCTCTTTGGGACTGCAAGTCATAGCCAACAATACAGCTGCAAAGTTATAAAACAGCCCCAGAAGAACTGATGACTATCAGAATCTGGCATTCTGCCAGGCTTAATGGCCTCCTCCTTAATGGAAAAAATGCTAAAATGTGTTCTACACGTCATTCTTTTTGTGCATCTCTAGTGTATTTGAATGAATGGGAATAGTGAAACCTTCGAGTTGGTGGGTAGGGACCCACAACTATTTGTTCTAATTTGTGAAGATTGAACAGTGTAGGAATTCCTCATTCCCAACTCCAGAACATTAAAGAATACTTTTAGAGTCAGCTTGCAATCACTAGTAAACCAACTTCCACCAGCTAATCCAAAATGGTATATAGAAGGGAACATTTGGGATAAAAGTTTTTAAATGGTGGAATTCTTCTTATCATTGTTCTCGCAATGATGTGGATTCCTCGAATTCTCTCAGCTTGTGTCTTAAAAATAAAATAATATATACTACAAATGTTCTGTTTTGTATTAGAATATAAAAAGTCAGTAGCACATATTGTTGAGCTGACTGCAAAATGCCCAAGGATCTGAATGTTCAAATCTGTAAAATATATATTTTGGGTTACTTTGGACTTAGTCGTTCCATATGTATAGGATTTGTAAATGACAAAACACACTAATGGAAAAGTCCTATGGAACTTAATAGGGATGAAACCAATTTGGTTTCATAAAAAATGAAATAGTATTCTACAGAAATCACTTTAAAAGCATATGGAACTTAATAGTAAATAATATCCTTTCCATAGAACTTTTAAACCACCATATAGAATTTAATACAGAAATATATCACTGCTATAGAATGTTATAAGTTGGTTTAAAAATTCTATAGAAAGAATATTAAAGAATAATAACCTATAAGAGTTTTTCCATAAGGAAACTGCATTTTCTGAAGAGAGGCTGATACAGGAGACTGCCAATAAAAGGGAGGTTAACTGGATAGAATGTATCTTTTGTGTAGCCTGTAACAATGGGTTCACTCTCGTGATTCTTGCTGATTTGCTGATAAGTGTAAGAGGTAGGATACTGGAGGAGATAGACCACTGATCTGATTGGGATGGCAGTTCCTATGTTCCTGTGTGTTGATTCTTGCTTTGCAATCAAGGTAAAACTATCAAATTTGTGCAGAACACAGGGCCTCTCCCTGATGTCACACTGAGACCACTGGTAAAGGAACCTGTTGTGTCAATAACATTTCATCTGAAAATAAGCTGCTAACCATCTTTTTTTATACTAGTTGTAGCACTGGCAGATATGTAGAGTTTATTTTTAGATCCAATGGTTTTTAATGCTCTCTGTTGTCATGTGGTACAACATAGTTTTGTAGCTTAAACATACTTGGCAAATCCCCTTATATTTGTTCAAATTGCCCCCACCCACTACATACATAGTTAACCAAGACTTAGCAAATACTTCCAAGTGTCTTCATACCAGGTCAGGGGTCATCCCACTTGGAACGTAGGGGCTTCAGATGCTATTTCCTTTACACAAGCTAATTACAACCAAATGTTTTCTCTGATAGAAAGGGAGAGAAGTAAAAATGAAACCCAGTGGGCAGGTTATTTGATACACTATCTGTAGCTATTGACATCCTATTTAGTCCAGCAGTATTTTTTTTTTTTTTTTTTTTTGCTTTATCCACCTACATCATTGCCACGTGGGTTTAATTATTTTGCTGTTAGTACTGTTCCCATCATTTCATTTATCACTGGCAATGGTTTGTATGTGTCTGTGTGAGCAGGGGAGACTTCCGGAAGTCTGATAGCTAGGATAGTTTTAGTCTCCACTGGGGCCTACACAGCACACTTTGACTATCTTCTTATTTTTGGTATTTAATAGGAGGGTGAAGGCAAGCAAGAGAGATTATAGGATATGGACATCCACAAACCAAAGTGTATGCAGTCCATCAGGGCAACTGGTATTGATTTGTGAGGCAGGGAAAGAACTCCAGGATTTACCAAGGGAACTACTCCCTATGAATGAAATGTAGCCGTTCAGTTCATCGCTTTGGTTCTGGTGTTCCTCAAGGAATCCCACTGGCATCCAACAAAGGAAAAAAAATGAGCTTTACAGTTGTACTATTGCCAGGATGCCAGTTTTGCACTTTTTACTCTTTGAAGGCACTTAAAGGCTATGAAACGACATGTGTTGTACTATTCCAGAATCATGGGCTTTAATGTGAATATTCATGTGAGTAAGGCAAACGGGATTTTCTCCATATGTATTAATTGGCAAAGTTTAACCAATTGCCTCCTGCATGTGCTATAATACCCACATTTTTAACATTGCCATTCACCACCTGTACTCAGCATGGTGTCCCACACAGTCATTAACTTTGAAAACTAATGCAAGCCAAACAAAAGCCTTAGAATAAATGAGTTGCCATAAGAAAACAATTAAAAAGTCACCTGTTGTGAAAAGACATATTTAATCAAACCTGGGTAAAGAGACCACCCAAGATTAGGCAGAAGTTTTTCTGCATGGCGTGTCTTTACAACACAGGTGCATTAATGTGAATGTCTAATTGTGATGTGCTGTGATGATTATCTCAATGGCTTTCATTTTCTGAATTATAAATAAGATAAATAGAGAATAGTTCCCAAATGTTTCCTTTTTTACAAGCAGTGCTAGGTGACCATCCAAATGTGATGTTCTTTATAGATGTCTTCCTATCTTAAAATTATTTTTATTCATTTTAATACAAACAAACATATTCTAATGTAGGCTCTGATCTTTCAAACCCATGTGCACAGAAGTAGTCCTTATCCAGACAGATAATCCCATTAAAATCTTGCGGGAGTAATGACTAGTTTTGTGAGCAAGGATTCGCAAGATCAAGCGAGGATGCTCCAAACAACCCAAGCAGATTATCAAAGTTAAATCATACCACATTCCATGTTCGGAATAAACCTTCAGATAGAGTTACAGAAAAAAATCAGTAGTATAATCCAAGTCTGTTTGGGAGTTTAAAAGGTTATAATAATGTCAGATGAAGTGAGCTAGGTTGTAATTTAACCCATGTCTAGATACTTTATTAAAAGTCTCTGAGGGGTCCTTGGTGTCGCCAGTTATTTTTTTCCCAAAAGCATGCGTGGTGCATGCATTCAAACAGTCAATCCATTCTTTTCCAGGTGGCATTAATGATTTGTTCCAGTGCCTCGTTAGGCATCTCCTGGCTGTGGACAGAGCCACACAAACAAATTTAGAATGGTATCTGTCCAGACCTGCTGTTGACAGATCATAAAGGAGGCAAGTTTGTGGATTGTTAATGTTGGGAATCTCCAGTGCTGCTTGTAAATAAAGTCTAGAACATTTGTTCATTTCTCTACTTTTCCAAAGTAAATTCCACAAGGTTTTAACTTCAGTTTTACACTTGGCTAGAACTGAGCAAACAATTATATTTTAGGTAGGGCTGGTAGGACTGAATAGACTTGTAGGCTCTAAAGTTGTACATTGTTTTGTTTTTGAATGCCATTTTTTGTACATAATTCTACATTTGTAGGTTCAAATTTCATGATAAAGAGATTGCATTACAGTACTTGTGTGAGGTGAATTGAAAAATATGATTTCTTTTGTTTTTTACGGCACAAATATTCGTAATAAAAATAAATATTAAGTGAGTATTGTACACTTTGTAGTCTGTGTTGAAATTGAAATCAATATATTTGAAATGTAGAAAACACCCAAAATATTTAAATAAATGGTAATCTATTATTGTTTAACAGTGCAATTAATCACAATTAAATTTTTTAATCATGCAATTGCAATAAATTTTTTTAATTGCTTGACAGCCCTAGATATTACACACAAAAATTACACTAAAAACTTTAGTAAGATTACAATTCAAGCACTCAAAACTTAGGAAATATAAGAATCAAGGTTGCCCGCGCAACTATAATTCAGCCCCCTTTTGCATATGCATTATGATATTGTCTTTAATTACCTGATCACATACTATTTTTTTCTGTCACATACAAACCCTTCAAATGTCAAGGAGAAAGAATCAGACAAGAATCTCTAGCTCTAAATTCACTACTATGGTTTTGATCACAGGTCAATTTAGAAGAAGCCTATTTTACAGTTCCAATATGGATGCAGCCAAACTCTGTTTTCATGAGAGTCTTCTTCAAGAGGGAAGAAATTACATGAGATTTTGCCAGTGTCAGATTTGAACCTAGGCCATAACCCCAAACTAATCCAAATCTGGGTCTGAACCTGGCTTCCTTGGTCCATCTGAATTTCTGGATACCAATTAACCATGCTTGATTTATCCCTGGCTCATAAAAACATACACCTCTACCCCGATATAACGCTGTCCTCGGGAGCCAAAAAAATCTTACCATGTTATAGGTGAAACCGCGTTATATTGAACTTGCTTTGATCTGCCGGAGCGTGCAGCCCCGTCCCCCTGGAGCGCTGCTTTACAGCGTTATAGACGAATTCGTGTTATATTGGGTCGCGTTATATCAGGGTAGAGGTGTACTTCTGAATAGCAATGTTTTTGGAATGTGCTAA
Organism: Malaclemys terrapin pileata; assembly: GCF_027887155.1. NCBI lineage: Eukaryota > Metazoa > Chordata > Testudines > Emydidae > Malaclemys > Malaclemys terrapin. The sequence continues at coordinate 249,348,650 of NC_071505.1, forward strand.
ATTATATCAAATTGCAAGGACTCCCCTTCCTCCTCCCCCCCCCCAAAAATTGCACTGGACTATGGTATTGCATGCACACATGCTCATGAACATTCTCACCCCTTTGCAAATTACCCAGCTTGAACAGTGATTATTTGAATAAACACAAATTTTAAAACAAAATAAAAAGCAAAGAAGGAAAATGTTTAATTCCCCCCCCACTTTGCTAGTATGGCTTCAGGAACTAGAAGAGAGATCAAGGAGAAGCAGCAGCAAAGACCACCAGCAAACAGCAGCTGTGATGTGAAACAGCAGGAAAAAACTACTTACAGGAAGAAAAAGAGGCGCTTCTCCTCCCCCAATAAAGGTTTGTGGAAACATGAAAGGAAACAAATCTGTAGAACTCTTAATACAAAATAAAGGCTCAACATAAAACCAGTATTGAACCAAGGGTAAGGAGAAATATAACCCAACCCAACTACATTCAGTGTTTTGTTTAACTCTCTCTAAAACAAAAAAGCCTCTTTCAAGTACATTGAGATACAAATATAAAAGGGTAACTCTAAAGCTGACAAGATACTTTGAAAAACCCATGCTGTTATCATTTCCCAGTGCTAGCATGTTCCATGAGAAAAGAGAAAAACTGTGCACATCAAAGAGGACTTTTTCTTCAAACTGTGATAGGGTACTAATAATTATATTAATACTTTTAATACTATTTTTGTTTTTGGCACTTATTCTGAAACTTCTCACAACCTTAGGAAAAATAACTCAGTGCAATATAATGCCATACAACAATCAAACACAGACAACATATAGGCATACAGTATTAAGAGGTCCAAATGGGTGAAAAGCTGGACTAAGGGCATGTCTAAATGATGAATTAATGCGCGGTGAGCTGGGGAGCAAATCTACAGACCGCCAGCGTGCTGTGCACCAACAATCCATGTGGATCCTGCTGCTTGTGCACTAGATGTACACATTGACTTGCTGCTCTTTGAAACGGAGGACAAGAGAAAGACCTCAACATGGCTGACGAAGGCTGGGAGATTGGAAAATTTAAGTTTTTGCCTTTCTAAACGTCTATGGTTGTACTGAAGAAAAAGTTAACGGGCCCTGTAAATAGGGGACTGACTGGGGCAAGGACTGTCTTTTGTTCGTTTGTACAGCCCAATGAGATCCTGGGCCATGATTAGAGGACCTAGGTGCTATGGTGATACAAATAATAAACAATAGAGTTTTTACCTGAAAAATGGGAGTAGAGCCAGAGACTCTGAAATTCACCCCAGTCTTTGCTATTGCTATCAACTTTAGTAAAAGGAGATGTTATGAGGATGATATAGACAGTGTCACGAGGGCAGTAGTGCCTGTTAGCTAGCATCCCATATTGGTAGCAACAAAGGAATGAGTATGGTGAGCAAAAATGGAGAAGATGTTAAAGCAAAACTGAACTATACTGCATGTTCCCAACTGAAAGGTATTTTGCTAAAAGAGACTGAGGCTGCTTTGTATTGCTTTGTCCAGTGTGTGAGGGGGTCATTTTATTGGCGGATGTCTAAGGAATATGACTTCATCATGGCATGTTTTTGTTGCAATACCATCTTAATAGCAATGACCAATAGGATGTCTTATAACAACTCCCATGGCTATCCAGCTGAATGGGCTGGTTTAGAAACACTAGCTTCTTTTGTGATTTACTAAACCATGACACCTGCCGCTCACTGCATGCCTCCCCTAACTATGGGTTTTAGTTTGAGAATTGATACCTTGTTTTGATTGTTGGTAAGGATGCCTTGCAATATCCATACTGTTCTGTGAACAGCATATTTGTGCCTGTACTGGGTCATATGTGTGGACATTTAGGATATTTCACTGTGTGGACTATGTCTATTTGCAATTCATCTGTAGGACATGCTGATTTTTTTTCTTCCTTTTCTTCTTGTTCTGCCTAGTTGGTCACCTAAAGGGAACACTTTTATTGCTGCCTTAAGCCATATGGGCGGTGCCTTTTATGGCTGGTTTATCAACTCTCCCTAACATAGGCACACTCCACCATCCCAGTTGCACTGGACAAGTTAGCATGCTTTGTCACAGGGACGACTGTGTGTACTGTAGATTGTAACCCTCCTTTCCTGTTAATCTTTGTGCCTATCTTTTGTCCCTTTCTATCTTCAGAGCAATGACTGGGGTCTTGAAATATAAGAACAAAAGGCCCTTTCTCCTCCTCCCTTTTTCTTTGCTTCCTTAATTTATTTAATCTAATTCCTGTTTACCCTATGGGCATCTGTCAAGTGTTGAGAGGTATAATTATTAAATAGGAAAGTCCTTCCAGTAGCTGTGCGTACGTGATCACACACACACCCACACCCACACACCCACCAGTACTTCAAAGAAAGACCTCTGATACAAATAGGGAGTATACACATCCAGAAAGAAATCATACTCACATTTTTACGGGCCATGGTAACAGTTAAAAAAACTCTTATTTTTAATGTTGACAATAGATGTAAAGAGAATGTAAGAGAATCCACCATATAATTGGCTAAAAAGAAGTCTATACAATATTCTAAGAACAGGACAGAAGAGTTGGGGAAAGAGGCAATAAGAACAGGAAATGAGTTTTATCCAAGCAGGAGAAGTTTTACAGCCCATTGTAGCTCAAGGGCAGGCTGCTCACCCACACTGCTTCCTTCAAGGCTGTTTCGAGTTTTAGTTTCCTATAAGGAGTTTCCATATGGAAATTTCATGAACAGCAAAGCAAAATTACAAGAAGTTTGTGAGACCTAGCCTAAGAATATGGTATGGACAGAGTACAAAAATAATGTTTATAATAGAGGACAGCTGTATAAAATATTGTTCATCTCATTAAAATATAAATTAAGCACATTGAAATTAGACAACCCCCCCAGAGTTGATTCTGTATAGGGTATAGAAAGCTACTTATGTTTTATATCCTTTAGCAACCTAGTTGTACAGTCCTTCCAGTGCAGAAATAGACGATATTTAGCATACCAATAACTATGCAACGTTCTGCACTGGACTATGCCGGGCCTGCTGGTCTGAGAGCCAATAAAGGGAACCTACTATAGTGGTGTGTCATGGGCCAAAAAAAATATACGCTTCATGATGGACTATAAGCAGGGCTGGTTCACAGCCATGTGATAGCCAGAAGTGACTTCACCTTCAAACCTGCAGTTATTGCTTTTCTGGTGGGGACCAGAAGTGGGGGGATAATACATTTGCATGTGTGGGTTTTTATATATGTATATCTAATATATGCTATATCAGGGAGATGGCACATCCTTATCTGTAGGGACCTACCAAATTCACAGCTATGAAAAAGTGCCATGGACCATAAAATCTGGTCTCTCCCTATGAAATCTGGTCTTTTGTGTGCTTTTATGCTATATTATACAGATTTCATGGGGGGAGACCAGCGTTTCTCAAATTGGGGGACCTGACCCAAAGAGAGTTGCGGGGGAGGGGGTCGCAAGGTTATTTTAGAGGGGGATCGTGGTAGTGCCACCCTTACTTCTGTTCTGCCTTCAGAGCTGGGCAACCAGAGAGTGGTGGCTGCTGACTGAGAGCCCAGCTCTGTAGGCAGCAGCGCAGAAGTAAGGATGGCAATACCATGCCATGCCATTCTTACATCTGCACTGCTGCTGGTGGTGGTTCTGCCTTCAGAGCTCGGCTCCCAGTCAGCAGTTGCTGCTCTCCAGCTGCCGAGCTCTGAAGGAAGCACTGCCATCAGCAGCAGCACAGAAGTAAGAGTAGCAGTACCGCAACCCACCCTACAATAACTTTGCAACGCCCCCTCCCCCCAAACTCTTTTTTGGGTCAGGACCCTTACAATTACAACACCATGACATTTCAGATTCAAATAGCTGAAATCATGAAATTTATTATTTTTAAAAACCCATGACCACAATGGACTGTGAATTTGGTAGAGCCCTACTTATCTGGGACCCTGATCTGATTATTACCATAAATGTACATGAAACTTTAGAAATAGGGCAAGACACTTCTACCCCAAAAAGTTCAGTCTAAATTACAGCTAATTGGATTGGGAGTCTCAGGACCAACTCAGACAGGCAAATTGTTCAGCCACAGAGGACCCTCACTTGCTGGTTTGTGTCCACTGTACTCAGTTTCTTTTCTTTTTGTTTCTCCTCCCACACCATCAGGTGAAGAGGGCGTTCACCAGTTTCTGGAATTTATTTTGGTCCTGTTCTAGTCTGATCAGGCTTCTTATCATGTTGATGGATTTGGCTTCTCTTTCTATTGTTCTGTGTAGTGTTTCTGTAAGTTGCCCTCTTTTTCTCTTTCCAGGTGGAAGTGATATTGGTGGCATCCTTAAAGCATGTCCTAAATATGTCCATTGTTATCTGCTTACCATGCTTTGTGCTTTATGTTGGTTTGTGCTATTTAGAATTTCTGATGTTGCAAGAAACTCTTTCCAAGGCTCTTCTGAAGATTTTCTGCAGGCATTTACTTTGGAATTAGTTGATCTTCAATTTGTGTTGTAGATTTCTGTGACACTGCCCAATAAAAGAGATCAAACATGATGACAGTGTTAAAAATTGTATTTTTGTTTCAGTGCCAACCATGCCACTTTTCCAAATCTTTTCAAGTTTATGAATATTGTTTGCTACTTTTGATACTCATTGATTGACATCTGGCATGGTGTCCCCATCAACGTAAATCTCACTTACTAGATAGGTAAAATGACTTAGTACTTGTAACGTTTCTCTTTCTATACTGTGATGGTTACTTTTGGGACATTGATAGTCATATTTTGTCTTCCCATTGTTGATGCAGAAAAACAAGTTGGTTTGTTTTTCTGCCAAAAACTGGATCTTGTCTTCCAATAAATTATATGTTGAACTAGGAAGTTTTCCAATTGTGCTTCATCTTTTGTCCATAAAATTCTTTGGTTGCTGTGAATGGGCACTCATCTCTTGAGTGCCTCTTGTTAGTTGGGTGTAGTTCTGCAATCTTTGAAGAAGTGGGCTGTAGTCCACGAAATCTTATGCTCTAATAAATTTGTTAGTCTCTAAGGTGCCACAAGTACTCCTGTTCTTTTTGCGGATTCAGACTAACACGGCTGCTACTCTGAAACCTTTCTTGGTTCTGGTGCCCTCTATGGGTTGTTGCTTTTTCTGGGTGGATCATTAATAGCTCAGCTGTCCAGCCAAGTCACACAATCTAAAATGGATAAGCAAACCCCTTCTGGGTAACAAAGTTATCAAATGGTTGGCCTTCTCCAGAGCCTTCAACCCAATCTCTGGGCCTGATTAAATTCTAGGCTCTTTCTCAGGCTTTTAGTAAAGAGCTTTGTCCTCTTTTCGGGACTCAGGCCACTTCCCCACTGGCCATTGAGGGGACCCAGGCCCACCCACTACTCTGAATCCCAGCCCAAGTACCTGTAAACAGCAGTCAAACACTGCTTCCCTTGATAGTTGCTGCTGCATTTCCTGTGCTGCTTCCCATCACCTTCACCCATTACCTTAGAGTTATAGTCCCTCTATCTGTTCCCTACTTGAGCAGGTCTCTTCCAGGCCTCCTTGCCTAGAGAGTTTCACAGTCTTTCAGCTTTTCCTCACCCTTCTAGTCCCAGCCAGGAACTGACTTGCTCAGGCCCTACAGCTCCTTTTATCTGAGCCAGCTGGGCTCTCTGATTGGCTGCTTCCATGCAGACTCTCTAGGCAGGCCTGGAGGACCCACCTCTTCTGATCCTTCCTGGAATGGGGTGTGGTAAAACTGTAGGGCCTTGAAGGGCCTGGTACATCCTGTCACAGTTGCCTTCTGTGACATAACCTTCTGTGACATAACTACTTTCCTCATGACATAACCAATGACCAGTGCAAACAATAGTGGGGACATAATACATCCTTGCCTTATTCGAGTTGTCACTGCAAACTGCTGGATAACATTGCCACCATCTCTGACTGCACATATCATAGAGATCCTTGATGTTTCTAATGATTTCCTTTTAAGCAGTGGGTCAAGTTATTTTTCAGGCTACAGGATGAAAGTTGCAGGTTGAAGGGAGGGATAGCTCAGTGGTTTGAGCATTAGCCTGCTAAATCTCAGGTTGTGAGTTCAATCTTTGAGGGGGCCATTTAGGAAACTGGGGTAAAAATCTGTCTGGGGATTGGTCCTACTTTGAGCAGGGGGTTGGACTAGATGACCACCTGAGGTCCCTTCTAACCCTGATATTCTATGATTCTAAGGCTTGGGAGAGGGCATTGGAATGGCTAGTACTTGATTCAGGGGTCCCTGTAGCTTTAATAATCATTTGACATAGTGCTTGGGTGGGTCATCCCCCCTCTTTTGACCCACAGACCCCTACAGCTGCAGACTTGGCAGCCTGTCACAGCTGGCTCTGCAGCACAGGTTTAAGTCTAAATATTACACTTCTGAGGATTTTAGGTTTTAGCTGTTATAATTGGCAGATTCCTTTCTAGTATTTGGTAATAATTCTTTACAATAGGCCGGCAAACAAACATCCCAGATTTAACAGCTAAAATGACAAGAACCTAGGCAAGGTATATCTAGACATTAGCTTCTGCATATGTACCATCCAGTTACTACGAGACCCAGATGTCAGAGCTTCCATTTGAGGATATTGATTAGCCCAGAACACACTACGTGCAAGGCAGTATGCATTTCTCCTTGCCTAGAAAGCCGTCTGAGAGTCCTGTAAGATCTCTGACACTCAGATAATCATTAGGATACCTTGTTTTTTCACCAAGAGGTATATAGTGTATATATATATAGTGCTTACTAACATGTGTAGGATTTTTTCTGCTCATGGCTTTAAGGCTCAAGATTTCAGAAAATGCATGACTAGGTCTTTCTTAGCTAATGTACTGGGAATTCATTCTCTTGAAATGCCTGAAAAAGCCAAATGTGCAGCATGATTCATAGGTCAGACACATTATATAAAGAGAAGGGGAAAGAAAAACAACCCCAAAGGATACATTTTAAACCAGCTTCAGACCATCAACTTCTTCTAGCTACGTACTAATCTCCAGGAAATGCCCCATGACTTGACCATTATTGCTCAATTATTTATTGTTATTACAACAACATTTATGGCTTTGTTATGATTAAGTATTTTTCTTTCCATAAAGGTTTCAAATATATGGGGTCAGATCTTTGGCTGGTGTAAGCTGTCATGGTTCCACTGACTTCGTGGAAGTACTCTGGAGAAGAGGATAGTGTGGAGGAGTGCAGAAAGAAGATGACACTTTCACTTACTTAGGGCTCCAGTCTGGGACTTCTAGTGGGAGTGAGGAAAATGTCTCCATGCACCTTCTTTGACCTTGCACCAACAGGGCAGATGGACTGCTTGAGTCCAGGGCAGAGTGGGGGTCTCAAAGAGGAACCGTAGCCCCGGGTGGGTGAAGAAATTATGCTTTGTGAAGTTGCACCCTGAGCAAGTGGTGGAAGAACTATGGGCTGGAAGATTATTTTATTTCCATCAGACTTGTTTTGTTAACTGTGAAATGAGTGGACTTTTGTGCTGTTGCTGGAGGGCTAAGTTGCCTCAGCAGAGCACCGTCAGCCGAGAGTTAATAGTTCACCACAAAAAGTCAGCATGTTCACCAAAAGGGAAACCAAGGCACAGAGCACTAGCTACTACAGTGATTGTGTCACAGGCTTGAACAAAATTACCCTGAATAATAATAAACTAACAATATGTAAGTGCTGCACCACTGAAGTCAATGGATTTTTTACCATTGACTTTCAGTGGAATAGGACTGGACTCTATCTCTCAACGCTTGTGACATGGAAACTGCTTCACAGAAAATGAAAACATTCCATTCTTGGAAGCATCTATGAATCTATAAAATATTGTAATGATCTGATTAGTATGTTTCTTTCCACTGCTGCTGCCTACTGCATGGAATCAGAACAGCTTAGCTGTGTACCAGAGGTCCTATACTACAAACAACTAATTAACATTCTGTAGCTAGTTAATTAACATTAGCTCAAATAGTGTATGCTGGAAGAAGGAAAATGAGAGTTCTATCCTGGCTTTTGCTGTAAGGTTCTCAGTGGTGAGGAGGTGCTAAAAAGGGACATCTGTGAAACTTTATGTGACCAGTAATGTCAACCTTTCTCTATCAGACCTATCTTTCTAATTTCCACCCAAACAAACTGATGGAATAACTCTTTACATAATCACTTATTATTAGTCATTAGTCAATGGGCCAAAACACATTTATCTGTCATAGGATTTATATAGCGTCTGTTTCTGTGGAACTAAAAGCTGCATAAAGCTCAGAACAAAAATATTGTTTTCAATCTCCTTGCTGATCATGAATGGAGTGTGATTTTGTGTGTAGAATTTCCTGATATCTTTACTTAAAAAAATGTATTTCAAAAGCATCAGTTTTGGTGCAATGTCACAAAAATTTCAATCTGGCTTTAGGGAAGCCTGTGTAGAGCCCCAAACTGCCCCAGAACTAGAACTGTAATATAAGGAGTTTTAATTTGGTAATGTGTAATTACTATTTATGTTCTGAACAGCATATACAGTCCTCTGCACACACACTAGATTCCTGTTAGGTTGATGAGTTCTGAATGCACAACCAGTGCAAGGATCTTGGGGCATTCACAGAAGCCTGTCTTCATGGAAGATTCTATAGGGACAAACCCTACAATAAGATATATGGAAATTTGGAGGGAGATGGCGATGCTCTCCCATCCCCACCCATCCCCATTCACCAAACCATAAGTTTGAAATATTCAGAGTAAATGTAGGGGCTTCCAGAGAGTGATGAGGTAGAAGCAACCTTTCTCAGCCACCCTGCCTGCCTCTCTTACGGACAAATTGTGGACTGCTGAAGTTGATTTTCCATTGTTTTCAATGCCTTTCTTTATGGAAAAATAGAAGGGATGAGCTCTCATTAATTTGGGGAAAAGTCAGTGGTAAAACTCCCATTGACTTTGTTGGGAACAGAGTTAGGGCAATGCTGTACACTTTTAAAAATCCGACTCTAAACTTCTAAGCTGATCACAGCTGAGTGAGGGCGCTCAGCACTTCTGGGAGCTGCTCAGTACTTTTCAGGACCAGGTTCTATATCTATCGTTATATAACAGGACAGCTCCAAACTTGGGAATATAGAAACATTTTGTAGACTGACAACAGATAAGGAAGTAATTAGAAAAGGCTATAAAAGGTAATGTCTCCTTGTTATCCTTTCAAATAACTGTAGTCTTTACAAGCTGTCATTATTCAGCAGGGAGATTTTGGTCATAAATTCATGTTTGTTATCATAAAAATAAATGATAAAGTAGTAAATCCCACAAAGTAATTGTTAAGGAGCATATAGAATCTTGAGTATTTCATATTCGGGATGTGTAGGAATTTTTCCCCATGTCAGATTGGCAGAGACCTTGAGTTTTTTCACCTTCCTCTACACCAGGGATTGGCAACCTTTGACACGTGGCCTGCCAGGGTAAGCACCCTGGTGGGCCAAGCATGTTTGTTTGCCTGCCACGTCTACAGGTTCGTCCGATCGTGGCTCCCACTGGCCGTGGTTCGCCGTTCCAGGCCAATGGGGGTTGTGGGAAGCGGCGGCCAGCACATCCCTCGGCCCGTGCTGCTTTCCGCAGTCCCCATTCGCCTGGGACTGCGAACCACGGCCAGTGAGAGCTGTGATTGACCGAACCTGTGGATGCGGCAGGTAAACAAACTGACCCAGCCCACCAGGTTGCTGATCCCTGCACTAGAATAAAGACAAAATATATGTTGGTGTATATTTTAAAAAGGTCTGTAAGTGCTAATGGCCCAGCTGATGATCTTTACCAGTCACATAAGGATCAACTAGAATTTAGTTTTGCTTGAAGGTTAAGTCTTTTTAACTACCTTAGCTGTTCATAACTTGATGGGTCAGTTACTTGATTAATTCCAGCCTTCCAATAACTTTTGTTTCAATTTTTCTTCCTGGCAGTGTAATTATTGGTCGTATTATAGATGAATATGAATGGTTCTGTCAGCATATTTCAGGTTGCAATGGGGAAAATATAGCTGGGCATAATGAAGATAACTCAACTTCAGCTATACTTTGTGAACATATTCCTTGATTTATGCTGTTTTTAAAACTGCAGAGATAACATTCTTGGAAATAAACACAGCAAGGTTTTGTTACATTCAGTGTCATTCTGAAGACATATTCCATTTGGCTGGAGCCTGTGGCTGCAGCTGGCTCTATTTCATTACACCGCTTCTAGCACCTGCAGTTTTAGGAAATAACTGAGATTTTCAGTTGACATGTTCTAGGCATTTATTTATGCTGCAAGTTAAAATGATTAAATCTGTATGCTAGAGGGGAGTGTTCCTACATTAGGAGAAGCAATTGATGTGGGGGAGGAGGGAGAGAAAATTACTCAAATAACTCAAAGTAGTGTTCCATATCACTGTGCCCAATGGAAAATGTAAGGTTAAACCAATGTTAATCTAGCACAAACTGACAAAAGTAATGAATTTCAGAAATTAGGCAGCCACACTGTCCTTAATTGGGGCCTTAAGATGTCAGAACATTCCATGGACTTGATGGGTTGTATAGAATGTGAGTCATCACAGATTTAGGCCCTCATTCTTTTGGCCTATATAAAGATAGTCATTTAAATAAGCATTTTACTCTGTACCAGTTACTTGCTTTACAAGGTGAATGGTACTATTATGTTTGGTCCTCAGGATTGCTAGGATATAAGGATGCCTCAGTCATACATGCAAAAGGTGGCACGTAGGAGCCACTATGAAGCTATACCTGGGCACAGGAAATCCTTGAGAATCAATCTGGCTTTAGGACCACTTTTCATTGGCATTGTGTTACCAAGCCAGTGCAAAAGAGGATCTGATCCATGGTCTCTAGAACAGAGACTTTCACTATATTTGTCTCAACTGTGCAGTATACACTGCTGTATCCAGTGAATGCATCTTTAGCTATTCTTTCTCAAATTCAAAACTTTTCTTACCAAGCTGCATTTCTGGATTTATTTATTTTTTGTAAAAATGACAGCATCTACTGTCTAAAGAGACTTAGGGAAAACATGCAAGGCAAATCCACCCTGAGGAAGAATAAAAATATAAATAAATGACAAAAGCTGTCATGCTTTAATATGGAGATATACCTATCTCATAGAACTGAAAGGTGATTGAGTCCAGCCCCCTGCCTTCACTAGCAGGACCAAGTACTGATTTTGCCCCAGATCTCTAGGTGGCTCCTCTCAAGGATTGAACTCATAGGTTTAGCAGGCTAATGCTCAAACCACTCAGCTATTCCTCCCCCCTTACCATGCTACAAACTGCAAATTGCCCTGGATTATCTGTACCAGTGCTGGGCAACCTGTGGCCCATCAAGGTAAGCTGATTGCAGACAGCAAGACATTTTGCGGACATTGACCATCCACAGCATGGCCCCCCACAGCTCCCAGTGGCTGCGGTTCACCATTCCAGGCCAATGGGAGCTGTGGGAAGCGGTGGCCAACAAGTCCCTGCAGCCTGCCACTTCCCGCAGCTGCCACTGGCCGGGAACAGCAAACCATGGCCACTGGGAGTTGCGGGGAACCATGCCTGCAGATGGTCAACGTCCGCAAAATGTCTTGAGGCCTGCAATCAGCTTACCTTGAAGGGCCGCAGGTTGCCCAGCACTGGTACAGATAATCCAGGGCAGTTTGTAGCATGGTAAGCGTGAGAGTTTGAAGTCAGCTTTTGTCATGTATTTATATTTTTATTCTTCCTCAGTGTGGATTTTCCTTGCATGTTTTCCCCAAGTATCTTTAGACAGTGGATGCTGTCATTAAAAAAAAAAAAATACAGAAATGCAGCTTGGTGAGAAAAGTTTTGAATTTGCAGGTTGCCCACCACTGATCTGTACTGTTATAATGGATACACTGAATGAATCTAGGTAATCTGGGTGAAAATGATCATGAAATGATCGATTCCATGAGTCTAAGGAAAGGAAGGAGTCACAGCAGCAGAATAAGGACAATGGATTTCAAAAAAGCAGCATGGGGCAGGGATCTCTAGCAGGAGGGTCTCTGCCGATTGAAGTCACCTAAAACAGGATTGGGGATTGGGGACTTCAACAGCAGAGTCCAGGGAAGGGGTAGGGACGGTTTTATGGCCTGCAGCATGCAGGGGGTCAGACTAGATGATCATAATGGTCCCTTCTGACCTTAAAGTCTATGAGTCTATGAGACTCAGAAAATTGGTAGGTAAGGTCTCATGGGAAGAAAATCTAAGAGAAACAGGAGGACAGGACAGCTGAAAGTTTCCAAAGAGATAATATTACAACAACAAACTATCCCAAAGTGAAGGAAAGATAGGAAGAATAATATGAGGTCAATATGGCTCCATCAGCAGCTCTTAATGACCTGAAAATCAGAAAGGAATCTACAAGAATTGGAAACATGGAGAAATTGCCAAGGAGGAGTACAAAAGAATAACACAAGCATGTAGGGACAAAATCAGAAAGGCTAAGGCATAAAATGAGTAATTTCTAAAAGGGATGTAAAAAGCAACAAGAAGCAGTTCTATAAATTAATTAGAAGCAAGAGAAAGACTAAGGGAAGTGTAAGTCTACTACTTCACAGGGAAGAGGGGCCAATTACAGCTGATATCAAGAAGGCTGAGGTGTTTGTTGCCTATTTTGCTTTAGTCTTCACTAAAAAGGTTGTGACCAGATATTTAACACAATTAATAGTAACAACAAAGGGGAAGGGACATAAGACAGAATAGGGATATAATAGGTTAAAGAATATTTAGATAAGTTAGATGTATTCAACTCATCAAGGCATGATGAAATTCATCCTGCAGTACTTAAGGAACTAGCTGACGCAATCTTGGAACTATTAACCATTATTTTCGAGGACAGAGGATGAGTGAGGTTCCAGAGGACTGGATAAGGGCAAACATACCTGTCTTTTTAAAGGGAAACAAAGAGGACCCAGGGAATTATAGACCAGTAAGCTTAATTTAGATACCTGGAAATACACCAGAACAAATTATTAAACAATCTTTTTGTAATCACCAGGAAGACAATAGAGGACAGCTCGCTTACCAGATGAAGGCACCCAGCCTTATTGTCGATGAAGCATGGTACTAGTATCCTGCAGACTCTACTGGACCACTAATGGACAGGACTTTCCATTCCTCCCTAGGCTAGACAAAGATACTCCCTCTGAGATACATCTTTATACCCCAATACAAACAAGTTAGTACTACCCCTCTGACATAGTTAGTTACTGCCCCTTGATGTAGCTAGTTATTACCCATCACCTTGTACATGTTGGTTTGATCAAAACATTTTAATTACATACTGTTATTCTGACCTTATCTTTTAGGAGGGATCAGTGTGTTCCTGTGATCATTGGGGAATGTTTTTGTACCATCCTTGATATCGGGATGTTCTGGTACTGCTTGATATTGGGACGTGTTTGCGTGAGTACTCTGTGACTAGCACTTCTTAGGAATGTGTATTTCTGCAATATCTGCCCTGTTCCTGCCAGATTCTGTAAGCAGGTCCTGCCTCATACCAGGCCTCTGATACAAGGACTTATGTCTCAGGCTCTCTTCCTACTACAATAAGTAATAGACAACATGGATTTGTCAAGAACAAATCATGACAAACCAATGTCATTTCCTTCTTTGACAGGGGCATTGACCTAATGGATAAGGGTAAGCTGTAGATAGATATATCTTGATTTTAGTAAGGTTTTTGGCACAGTCCTACATAACAGTATCATAAGCAAAGAGTCTCATATGCAAAGGGAAATGTGATTTAGATAAAATTACTATAAGGTGGGTGCGCAGGTGATTGAAAAGCATACTAAAAGAGTAGTTATCAATGGTTCACTGTCAAACTGGGAGAACGTATCTAGTGAGGTCTCATAGGGGTCTCCTCTGGGTGCAGTACTATTCAATATTTTAATTAATGACTTGGATAAGGGGTGGAAATTTTGGTTATAAAATTTGTGGATGACACCAAACTGGGAGGAGTTGCTAACTTTTTGGATTACAGGATAAGAATTCACAATGATCTTGACAAATTGGAGGATTGGTCTGAAATCAACCAGATGAAATTCAAAATCAAATGCAAAACTACAAAATGGGGACTAACTGATTAGGCTGTAGTATTGTAGAAAAATATATGGGTGTTATAGTGGATCATACACTGAATATGAGCCAACAATGTAATGCAGTTGCAAAAGAGGCTAATATTTTAGTGTATTAACAGGCGAGTCATCTCTAAGACATTGGAGATAATTGTTCCACTCTACTCAGCACAGCAGAGGCCTCAGCTGGAGTACTGTGTCCTGTTTTCACTGCCACACTTTAAGGAAGATGTGTATAAATTGGAGAGAGTCCAGAGGAGAGCTACAGAAATGATATAAAGATTTAGAAAACCTGATCTATGAGCAAAGGTTAGAAAAGTGGGCATTTTAACGCTTCTGAGAGGGGACTTGATAGCAGTCGTCATATATATTAAGGGCTGTTATAAAGATGATGGTGATAAATTGTTCTCTATATCCACTGAAGGGTAGGACAAGGTATAATGAGCTTTACCTGCAGCAAGGGATATTTAAGTTAGATATTAGGAAAAAGTTTCTAACTATAAGGGTAGTTAAGCTTTCAAGGAAGGTTATGGAATCCCCGTCAGTGGAGGTTTTAAGAACAGGTTAACCAACAGGGACGGTCTAGTCAGGGGTTCCCAAACTTGGTTCGCAGCTTGTTCGGGGTAAGCCCCTGGTGGGCTGCGAGACACTTTTTTTACCTGAGCGGCTGCAGGTATGGCCACTTGCAGCTCCCAGTGGCTGCGATTCGCCATTCCTGGCCAAGGGGAGCTGCGAGAAGCGGTGGCCCAGCCCACCCACTTTCCTAGGGTGACCAGACAGCAAGTGTGAAAAATCGGGATGGGGGTGGGGGGTAATAGGAGCCTATATAAGAAAAAGACCCAAAAATCGGGACTGTCCCTATAAAATCGGGACATCTGGTCACCCTACACTTCCTGCAGCTCCCAGTGGCCAGGAACTGCAAACCGCAGCCACTGGGAGCTGCAAGCAGCTGTACCTGCAGACACTCAGGTAAACAAAGCGTCTCGCAGCCCACCGGGGCTCACCCTGAACAAGCCTCGAACCAAATTTGGGAACCCCTGGTCTAAGTGTATTAGGGCCTGCAGATGACCTTTTAAGGTCCCTTCCAGCCCTATATTTCTATGATCCTATAAATCTGGTTTAAAACAGAGATGTTCATCTAAACTTGAGATAAATTCCCAGGTAAAATGCTTCATTGCAGTAACGTTAAAGTTATGCAAAAAAGTGGGATTTAAAAAAAAAACCTCCTGGCATTCGCCTGGTCCCTTTGAAATCAATGGGAGTTCTGAGAATTCTATCCATAGTGTCTATCAATTACCTAAGGGGAGGGGGGGGGGCAAAAAAGAGTATAAATAAATAAATAAACAAATAAAAATGGAAGCCAGGGAATTTTACATTAGGGTTAAAGAAAAATAAAATGAAAATCTGGAAATGCATAGCTAGATTTCCTCAAAACATTACTCTGATCTCAGTATCCCACCCACATACATCTCTTTGATTTACCCAGTGTCTAGTGGTTGCAAAGGAAAACTCAATGTTTGCAAAGAGTTATATACTCTGGTTTCTTTGAGATACTACAGATTTTTTATATACTTAGAATAAAAAAAATAATAGTGATATTTCAGATGTCACCTTGTAAAAACTATAGGTAAATTTTGGATGTTTGAGAAACTGTATGTGATCAGAATAATTATTGTGTGGTATGTTTTCAGTGTTTTTCTAGGAAGACATGCAGATGTATGACAATTCTCCGCTGCTGCAGCAGCTAAGCCAAATTGTTATCAATTTATTAAGAAGTGTTGGAGCCACTATATGCTTTAGATGAGGAAGAATTGGTCTGTCTGGTTTGCAGCCAAATGAGGGTTTTGAGGTAGTGTTTCTGCAATACATTTTGAGAATGAGACATCTGTGTTCCTTGTTATTATTACGTTGGGGGGTGAAGTGAAGTTTGCAATGGAGGAGGGCTTGTGCTGAGTTGGTAATCCATATGTAAAAGTTAAAATGAAGTGTATCCATCTATATTTCAGCACGTGATGTATGAGTTTGGGATCCAGGTTGGAAAAGCCCATGAATTGTCACAGTATAGCAATACAGTAGCTTGGTGGAAAGCGTCTTCTTGGGAATATGCAGAGCATTGATATTGATATGTGTTAAAGTTTGTAGCATCTCAACTTTTGAATTTTTACATACTAATATATGAGTATTTGAAAATTCCAGTATATTCAATTGATATCCAGTAGAACCTCAGAGTTATGAACACCTCGGGAATGGAGGTTATTCATAACTCTGAAATGTGCACAACTCTGAGCAAAACATTATGATTGTGCTTTCAAAAGTTTACTGTTGAACATTGACTTAATATAACTTTGAAACTTTACTATGCAGAAGAAAAATGCTGCTTTTTACCATCTTAATTTAAATTAAATAAGCACAGAAACAGTTTCCTTACCTTGTCAAAAAAAATGAAACTTTCCCTTTATTTTTAGTAGTTTACATTTAACACAGTACTGTAGTGTATTTGCTTTTTTTTCTTGTCATTGCTGCTGCCTGATTGCGTACTCCCAGGTCCAAATGAGGTGTGGGGTTGACTGGTCAGTTTGTAACTCTGGTGTTCATAACTCTGAGGTTTTACTGTACACACAGAATCACACACACACATTCTAACTAAACTTCCAGGTTTCCAACTGCTTGATTTATGAAATAACTAAAAATTCTTAAAAGGTTCCTTTCTTAAGTAACTGATATATATTTACAGCCTTAAACCCATTCCTAATTAATTTTTTTGCCAGAAATTTCTTTAGTTTTTGTGAAAAGAAGAACAGGAGTACTTGTGGCACCTTAGAGACTAACAAATTTATTAGAGCATAAGCTTTCGTGGACTACAGCCCACTTCTTCGGATGCATATAGAATGGAACATATATTGAGGAGATATATATACACACATACAGAGAGCATAAACAGGTGGGAGTTGTCTTACCAACTCTGAGAGGCCAATTAATTAAGAGAAAAAAAACTTTTGAAGTGATAATCAAGATAGCCCAGTACAGAGAAAGGGATATTTTTGTTATCAACCAAGAGCCCAGTCACTGACTTCATGGCAATCAGTATCCACTCTCAAGCATAGTATTGCCAAATCTCTTGCTTTTACTACAAGTCTTGACATATTTGATGTTCTTCGCACAGGTAGAACCCCTGAGGTAAGGAGATTATGTGGGAATCTCGGTTTTCCTTTAATTTTTTTTTCTAGCCCTTGTGTTTGTAGAATTAAAGCTTGAAAACAGGAGCCCTAAGAGCTCAAAAATCTGAAGGAAAATAAATGCATTTGTTTGATCTCATATTTTTTTAAGTTAATCTGATGATTTTGGGGGCCTGATTTGTGACTTTTAAATGCTTGGGATTGGAAATACTATGTGTATGCAAATAAGATATGTTGGACTACAGGAGTATTAATTGGTGTGTCTTGCCTCTCCAGCTTGCTAAAACTGCATATAATTTTGTCAACCCTTCGCCTACACACTTGTTAAAATCCTTCAGTCCAGATGGCTGGGATCTGGATGTTAAGTCAGCCAGAGGCTGTCCCCTACATGATTTCAAAAAAGTCTTTTAACATAGGCAGATCTGTTTTGCACTTTAAGAAATTTGGAGGCAACATTTAACTCTATAAATACTATCGAGATAATACTTTGTCTAGTGGAATTCATAACGTTCTGCTGGGGAGCTGACAAATGTTGTAAAGGACAGTGAGCTCACAATATTCTCAGGGATGTGAAATTAATAAATAAATTACTTAAAAATTATCCACTCAGACTTCCCACCAAATACTTCGGTAGCAAGCCTCATTATGAATGAGACAATAAAATAAACTTCCAATTTCTAGGCCAACATGTTCTTGAAATTTGATGTTCTAAAACCAAAATAGAACCACTTACATAAATGAAACATTTGATTTTTCAAATTGTCATACTGCACAAACAGTGTCTAAAAACACATTTCCTTTAAAAATTGTTATGTGGTAGAGAGATCACACATGAGAAATATCAGGCGGATTGATTTAGTTTGGAAAAGTTAATGTGTTTATGTAAATAAGGTCTTTAATGGAAAGACTGACATGATCTTAATTACAGAAAGACTACAGTCTCTCCATAATAAATACACATTATTGGAGTGCCCACTAGAATGCCCCGTCTAACCCTCAATTGCTCATTTCATTTTAAGAGGTGCCCAATAACGTGTGTTAACCCCTTATGTTTAACAATCTGTCCCTGAAGCTTGACAACTTTTGCCTTTCGCCAACAGAAGTTGGTCCAATAAAAAAAATATTAACTCAACTACCTTGTCTTGCTCATTAGAGAGAGAGTGTCATTATAGGATGGATTTTTAAAAGAATAATATTTGTCAAGGCAGGGTCAAATTCCAGAAGTGTCAGTAATGAGGCTTGCTTAACCAACTTGAACTGAAAAATATAATGCCAAAATCTTATTGAGTGTGATAGAGCAAGGAAAACTTGAATATATATATGTAATGTTTTTCTGAATCATTACTACACTGAATATGAATGGTTACAAGTCCTTGAAGGGTGAAACACTAGGGATACTTTAGGATTGGCCAAGATGTTATAATCCAGGTTGTGCACACAGCTCTTGTAATGAAATCTGAAAAAAGATTATGTGCTTTGTTATGAACAGGAAGATCCTTGAGGTTTGTCAAAAGATTCTCCAGGGTTCAACAAACCTTTTGTTGAATTTTGCAAAGTTTCACACTAGGCCTGATAACAAAACCTACTGATTTTAACTTGGTTCTAGGTTTCTTTTGGGTCAGCATTTCTTTTTCCCTAGAAGACCCCAGAATCACCTCATTACCTTTAGATACTGCATATTCTAGCCTTCATCACCCACTTGTTAAAGTTTTCAAACAAACACTTTTTTTGCTTTCTCCCATGCTGCCCCTCACTTTGGAGGTGCTCCCTGTAAACATTGAAAGGCTCCTCATTATCCACCTTCAAATCCATCCTTAAGAGTCTATTTTGTCATGAGGCCTACAACCAACTTGATAATAGTTAGGCCGCTGGTGTGCTGAGACTGTTTGTCACGCTGACCAATACTGTATAACTTGTTTCTTTATACTTCCCCGTGTATGTGTATCCATCTCTTGTCTTTTATCTTACACTTAGGGCAGGTCTACACTACCACATCAGTCGGTCTAACTTACATCGCTCAAGGGTGTGAACTCCCTGCACCCCAAGCGATGCAAGTTTTGTGCTGTCCACACCGTGTTATGTCAGTGGGAGACGCTCTCCCATTGGCAAACTGCATCTTCATCACACGTGCTACAGCGGGTCAGCTGCATCGGTGCGTCTGCACCGACGTAGTGCTTTTGTATAGACCTACACTCAGATTGTAAACTCTTTGGGGTAGGGGCCAAAGCACCAAGTACAATGAGATCCTGGTCCATGACTAGGGCTCCTAGGCACTATGGAAATACAAATAATTAATAATAATAATAAATGTAGACACAATATGTGAAATCCTGGCTGCATTGAAGTGAAAGGTAGCTGACATTGGCTTCAGTGGGGTCAGGATTTCACCCAGTGGCCTTAGAAATGGAACTAAGGTGCAGTCCATCATCCCTCCCTCCCTCCCTCTTCCCCGCCCACCACTAATCCTGAAGAGATACCTGAGGCTGTAGTACCTGTATCATGGGACCCCCTCCATTGTTGGGGACCCCCTTTAAGGAGAATTTTGGTGGTATCCATGGCTGGGAGTCCCTGACAGCTGGTGTGGGATGACACCTGAGCCTCAGAGCCAGTGTAGAGCACAGAGACCCCAACCTGTTGTGAGTCCTTCTGGATCTGTGGGAATTTCTGGGGTTTGTTGGCAGTATGCACAGTCTGTTCTGTGGGGAGTGGGGAAAATAAGCCTCTTTTCCAAAAGGAATGATTTTAGAGGCATTCTGAAAGGATAGCCTGATAATAAGCTCCAACCTTTTAGCCCCCTCCCATAAATTTTACCATGAGGACAGGAGCTCTTGCTCGTTATGCATTATGAGTGAGAGTTTCAAAAACACTCAAGGCAGAGGAGCAACAAGCATTATTATAATGTCCTTGCTATAGCTCTGCTTTTTTCATAACTCATTTTTATTGCTTGCATTGTATCGATTTCACTTTTTTATTATTATTAAAAAGTCTCATTGCCTTTGGTGTTGCAGATGTCTCGCACAATGATCATTTAAGCAAAACTGTCTTACGAAAACAGAATTTTGTGCCATCAGTGTTCCCTTTGGCAGGATTACTATTTATTTTTTATTTTATTTTCAATTTTAAAAAGGATGAGCCAAATGTTAGCCCTCATTAATAACTTTGGGCTGAGTTCCAGCGTGCTGGAAACTTTCCAAAGTCATTCAGTTTGTTTCTGATATATTTTTCCAACACCTAAAATAGCAGAAAACTAACTCCTGCCTTTTCTCAACAATGTTCTGTGGTGCTTTGTGAATCAGTTGAAGCTCCGTTTAAGTTAGGGACTATCTGGAATTTTTGGAGATCCATTAGAAAAGTGTTTCCCAAACGAGGGACCCCACTTGTTTAGGGAAAGCCCCTAGTCAGGCCGGGCTGGTTTGTTTCCCTGCCACATCCACAGGTTCAGCTGATTGCAGCTCCCACTGGCTGCGGTTCGCTGCTCCAGACCAATGGGAGCTGCTGGAAGTGGCGGCTAGGACATCCCTCAGCCTGTGCCACTTCCCGCAGCCCCCATTGGCCTGGAGCAGTGAACCGCAGCCAGTGGGAGCCGCAATCGGCCAGACCAGCAGACGTGGCAGATAAACAAACCGGCCTGGCCCGACAGGGGCTTTCTCTAAACAAGTGGCCTCTCAAATTTGGGAAACACTGCATTAGAACAATTCAATTCCAAACTAAAGCTCTGATCCTGCAAACAATTATGCATATACCGTACTTTACTCATATGAGTTAAAAAAAAAAGGGTGTGAGAAGCAAGCCTCAGACCTTTTGAAAAATCCCACTAGGCACCTATCTATATATTTAGATGCCTAAATACCTTTGAAAATCTAGCCTTAAAACCTGAACTTGCAACTGGGTGTGGAAACTCTTCCAGGGATATTGATTGGTTGTTTTTCCCGCATACACCTCCACACAGCACCACTGTTTTAGAACTGTTTTGGTGTGGCTCACACAGCACACCTTACAATAAAAAGCCTGCCCCACCAAGTCCCCAGTTGTCTACACCCATGCATTATAGACTACTATGAGCCTGTATTCCACTAACCTTAATATGGAATCAAAATATGCTGTATACTTTGATGTTCCAAAAAATGTTTTGTTTTTGTTTTGCAAAAGTGATATCTGGACAATGGGTGTTTGGACCCTTGACCTCACTCAAGTGGAGTGAATCTTCACTTGTGCAGTTTATCACTCTTCCCAGATATTGTGGAGAGTAAAAAAAAATAATTAAAATCCCTGTACAGTGGACTGACAGTGTGAGATCCATCTGATTCCCTCCACCCTAAATGGTTTACTTACATTTTCCTTTTATAAACAGTTTTCTGATGAGAGAGCACTTGAGAACTTGACTTTACATCAGACATGTTTCTGCAGTGCTTTGAAGATATAAAGTACTCCATATGTGTGCATTGCCCCTTATGGTTTGTGTTAGCTGTTAGCTATAACACCATCCCACCCATTCCCTCACAGGATACATCTACACTGCAGCTGGGAGATGAGTTTCCCTGCTCAGGTAGATGTACATGGACTAGCTCTGCTTGAGCTACCATGCTAAAATAGCCATGTGGCAGCCGGAATGGTGGATCAAGCTAACTGTCTGAATATGTACCTAGGATCTCAAATGGGGTTGTACTTGGGCAGTAGCCCAAGCCACTGCCCATGCTGCTGTTGCCACACTATTTTAGTTCAATAACTTGAGGAGAGCTAGCACACGTACATCTACCAGAGCTGAGAATTACACCTCCCAGCTGCAGACTAGACATAGCTTCACTTCATCACTTGCCCTGCCTTTCATGCTCTTCCTCTTTTTACCTTATCCTATCTTTAATGCCTCCCCAAACTTCCTTTTCCCTCTTTCAGTTAATCCCGCCCAACAACAGCCCCATCCAAAGGGAGGAAGAAACAAACATACACAAATAACTGAAGTAATGTGATATCTGAAAACCATCGCTGATCACTCTCTGTCTGTGATATATTCCTTCTTGCTTCCCCTTTCTCTGTCTTGTAGATTGTAAGTGCTTCAGGGAAAGGGCTGATCCTTATTCTTTCTTGTACAATACCTAGCCTGCAGCCCTGATATTGATTGGGGTTCCTCAGCACTTCTGTAATAGAAATAATGATGAGATTGATGCTTTCTCTGAAAACAAAACATATAACGCTTTACTTAAAAGACTAAGGCAACATGTTTGCAACAGAAAAAATAACTATTAAACAGTTTCTGACATAGAATCATAAAATCATAGAATATCAGGGTTGGAAGGGACCTCAGGAGGTCATCTAGTCCAACCCCCTGCTCAAAGCAGGACCAATTCCCAACTAAATCATCCCAGCCAGGGCTTTGTCAAGACTGACCTTAAAAACCTCTATGGAAGGAGATTCCACTACCTCCCTAGGTAACCCATTCTAGTGCATCACCACTCTCCTAGTGAAAACGTTTTTCCTAATATCCAACCTATAACTCCCCCACTGCAACTTGAGACCATTACTCCTTCTTCTGTCACCTGCTACCACTGAGAACAGTCTAGATCCATCCTCTTTGGAACCCCCTTTCAGGTAGTTGAAAGCAGCTATCAAATCCCTCCTCATTCTTCTCTTCTGCAGACTAAACAATCCCAGTTCCCTCAGCCTCTCTTCAAAAGTCAGGTGATCCAGCCCCCTAATCATTTTTGTTGCCCTCCGCTGGACTCTTTCCAATTTTTCCACACCCTTCTTGTAGTGTGGGGCTCCAAACTGGACACAGTACTCAAGATGAGGCCTCACCAATGTCAAATAGAGGGGAATGATCACATCCCTTGATCTGCTGGCAGTGCCCCTACTTATACAGCCCAAAATGCTGTTAGCATTCTTGGCAACAATGGCACACTGTCGACTCATATCCAGCTTCTCGTCCACTGTGACCCCTAGGACCTTTTCTGCAGAACTGCTGCCTAGCCATTCAGTCTCTAGTCTGTAGCAGTGCATGGGATTCTTCCATCCTAAGTGCAGGACTCTGCACTTGTCCTTGTTGAACCTCATCAGATTTCTTTTGGCCCAATCCTCTAATTTGTCTAGGTCCCTCTGAATCCTATCCCTACCCTCCTGCATATCTACCACTCCTCCCCGTTTAGAGTCATCTGCAAACTTGCTGAGGGTGCAGTCCATGCCATCCTCCAGATCATTAATGAAGATTGAACAAAACCAGGCCCAGGACCGACCCTTGAGGCACTCCGCTTGATACTGGCTGCCAACTAGACATGGAGCCATTGATCACTACCCGTTGAGCCCAGCAATCTAACCAGCTTTCTATCCACCTTATTATCCATTCATCCTGCCCATACTTCTTTAACTTGCCGGCAAGAATACTGTGGGAGACCGTATCAAAAGCTTTGTTAAAGTCAAGGAAAAACATGTCCACTGCCTTCCCCTAATCCACAGAGCCACTTATCTCATCATAGAAGGCAATTAGGTTAGTCAGGCATGACTTGACCTTGGTGAATCCATGCTGACTTTTCCTGATCACTTTCTTCTCCTCTAAGTGATTCAAAATTGATTCCTGGAGGACCTGCTCCATGATTTTTCCAGGGACTGAGGTGAGGCTGACTGGCCTATAGTTCTCCAGATCTACCTTCTTCTCTTTTTTAAAGATGAGCACTACATTAGCCTTTTTCCAGTCATCCAGGACCTCTCCCGATTGCCATGAGTTTTCAAAGATAATGGCCAATAGCTCTACAATCACATCCACCAACTCCTTTAGCACCCTCGGATACAGCGCATACGGCCCAAAGGACTTGTGCTCGTCCAGCTTTTCTAAATAGTCCTGAACCACTTCTTTCTCCACAGAGGGCTGGTTACCTCCCCCCATACCGTGCTGCTCAGTGCAGTAGTCTGGGAGCTGACCTTGTTCATGAAGACTGAGGCAAAAAAAGCATTGAGTACATTAGCTTTTTCCACATCCTCTGTCACTAGGTTGCCTCCCTCATTCAGTAAGGGGCCCACGCTTTCCTCAACCTTCTTCTTGAAGGCTCTGATTCAGCAAAGCACTTAAGTGTGTTTCTAAATTTAAACATGTGAATAGTCCCTTACTGAATTAGAGCCTAGAGACCCGATCCAAAGTCCACTAAGTCAGTTGAGACTTGATTTCAATAGGTTTTGTATCCAGTGTGCTTGCTGACCTGAAAATACACAATTGTCATATCATGTTTTTTAATTCAATCCATGCCTAATAAATAACTATGACTATAATAGTAATAATATTAAAGTGCCAACAGCATCTTTAGCATTATATAAAGCACAAATGATGATTGTTCAAGATCAGCACTGTTTACAACTCTTATCTCTGATCCTGCAAGCAGATAATATGCTGATATGGATTCTTATGTCCCTTCATACATACTCTTACTAAGCCCCTTGTTGCAACCTGAAGTGGATATATGGGTCTGGACCAGCTTGTGTATATGCAAGATCAGGATCGAAAAACCAGACAGTATTCCAACAAGATCGCATTGAGGATTCCAAAAGATGGCAATAATTTAGAATTTTGTTGTTGTTCTGTTGGTTGCTGTGGCAATATCTGTTGCCTTACTATTTGCTTGTGAGCCTGGAAGCTTGCTTTTAGTCTGTGTGGACTAGACTTATCCATATGTGAGACAAAATCCCATGCTTTTTTCCTTCCCTAATAGCAAGCTTCTGCAGTTTGCTTCATTTTTAACTTTCAATATGAAACCCAGCCATTCATGTTTTTGAGGACTCAGGGTACAGATGACTTAGTATGATATAACGATAGTCTACAGCAAATGAAATTTATCTTCTCTGTAAATGTCTTAGCAGATTAATATTTAGGAATGTGAGTCCTATGAATCATGTATAATTTACAGTTAAGTGCTTGCCAAATAGCCGTACATCTTACATGCATACTAAACCTCATTGAATGCTATTTGAACAACCAATAGATTTTAAATTAGCATATGGTAGTTATCCCTTTAATTCTACATTACATACTTTATTTTTTGAACACTGAGTTCAAAGGGCTTCAATCCTTATTTAGCTTTAATGTTTTTGTGGGTTCATATGGGCCCAATCACAGCATCATCTGACTACTCTGCATAAAGAAAAACTTCAATGCAGGCAAGCCTTTCAAAGTTCACACATCTCTCATAGACTATAACCCTTGCTCACCACTTAAAAGAAAAAAACCCAAGGCATTTATGATGAAGCCATAATAATTTCTAAGAAACACTTCATCTGCTGAGCAGACTATTCTTCGAAGATCAAATATAGATCTAACCAGAATAAAGTCATGAGCTAGTACACCAAAAGACAATCCTATGGACTATCCTGCTGTTATCGATTTCAATGGCAAAACTTCCATTTAATTTAATGGGAGATGTGTCGGGCTACTAATGTCTTGCTGTTGATATTATTTCCAGAAAATCTATCTTGTATCAAAATGATAATGATAGGGTCAATCTGTAGGTGCTCTTGTAATCACATGTGACCATTTATTTTCATATTTGAGTTTGTCCAGATGGGGCTTACTGTCTGTGTGGTTTTGGTAACATATATGGTATAGTTTTCTGTCTTAGTCCTCCGCTCATGTCTGTTATATGACTTCACTGACCTCAGTATGAGCAACTGGAATGACCCACTGACTTCAATAGGACCATTCAAATCAGTAAAATTACTTACATCCTTAAATCTTGGTTGGATTGGGCCCTTTAATGTTAAAATGGTTCATTGAGATCAAGACCAAAACTGGTATGTGCATCAATGTTTAATCCAGACAAAATATTCAGCATGCATAGCAAAAGCATTTTGGTACACTGGAAGCCTCCAGGCTCCATCTCTGTAGTGGGCTGTCTGGTCCTATGCATAGCAAGTAATAAAATATTTGCTATGTAAAAATAGACCACCAAGGCAGGGCTGGCTCCAGCTTTTTTGCCGCCCCAAGCGGCAAACAGAAAAAAAAAAAAGCCGCAATCAGCGGCACTTCGGCGGCTGCTCTACCATGCCACTTCATTCTTCAGCAGCAATTTGGCGGCCAGTCCTTCCCTCCAAGAGGGACCGAGGGACCTGCCGCCGACTAGCCGCTGAAGACCCGGATGTGCCGCCCCACTCCATGGGCCGCCCCAAGTACCAGCTTGCTGCGCTGGTGCCTGGAGCCAGCCCTGCACCAAGACCTCAATTCAGCAAGATATTTAATGTGAGGTATGTCCTTAAGCATGTGTGTAGTTCCACTGAGGACAATGGTCACATGCTTAAAGTGAGGCACATACTTACTTTCTTTGCTGAATTTGGGCTTAAAAGTCCAACCCTGTAACCCTGACTTCCTTGAGTCAATGGGTGAAATCCTGGCACTACTGAAGTTTGTCGTTGACTTCAGTTGTGCCAGGATTTCATCCAGTATGTCTATTTTCATAGGCAGAGGTTGCAGAATTGGATGCTAAATGGACATTCCAGTTACTTGTGTTTTGCATGCTTCTAAAACAGCTATGAAAAGAATGTGAAATGAAAATCTGTATGTTTTAGCCACTTCCTTAAAGGATTAGACATGAATTTTTAGGTAAAGACGTTTTACTTATCTGATTAAAGTTGGCCAATCTGGAACCTTACTAGCTATTCCCTGGTGCTGAACAGATGCCCTTAGAGAAGGAGTTCTTCTTCTCTCCACAATAATGTAATTTATTAGTTTACTGACAGATTGCTCAAGACTGAGATGGCTGCTTACCACAGTTATGGCTTGGACAAATTTTTGTAATACATGGTTTGTACAATTAAAGCCATTGATGGCTTCAAGTCATAGCCTGTTTGTTTACATACGAATAAGAACTGTATATATTCCAGTCAATAAACTTATTTGTGAAAGCTTGGTGTCTTAGTCCTTTAATCCCAAAGGAAAAATAAGGATGTAGGAATTGTCTATATCCTTAGATTGCTTCAGACAGTATACAACACGATATAAACACCACAAATCTCATTTGACTCTCATATGTACTTATGTTTTTAAAATCTTGCCAGTATTTCTTGCCCTCACTGGGTGTATGCATAAAGATTAATAAACTGTAGCATTCCCTATAGGAATGTCTAATCCATAGTATAAAATGAGAACTAAATCCTAGCAGAACTTATTTCCTCCCTGCTGTTTAAATGCTCTATCTTCACTGCAATTAAAAAAAATGGCCAGGAATTTTAAGGATAAGATCATCAATATAAGTGCCTAAATTTCTATGTGCTGAGCCTTTTGAACATCAGGTCACTTATTTAGGTGCCTAAATATGGAATTAAAGCCTTGCTTTAGACATCTACCTTGAAAATATTAGCATCAGTAAACAGAATTATACAATTCAAAACAGATACAAATTTCAGAAATTTCTTATAGAAAAAAAATAATTTATGTAGTAAGTAGTAGACCTGGCATTAAAACAATTGTCTTGGCCCATGAAACTTTTAGAAATATAAAAAATTTTCCTTTTTTCACTGGGAGAAACCTTTTGAAAATTTTCACAAGATAGAGGGCTACTCCTGAATAACCAGTAGCCCAGTAATTAGGGCACTTGCCTGGGATTTGGGAAAATCTGATTCAAGTCCTGCTGTTGATTAAATAGTATAGCCAATTGATTGACTACATTTGTGGTTCGTTATGAAATATGAACCAAGAGACCAATGAACCAGACTTAGTCAAATTTGTTGTCTCGAGACAAAACAACACAATTCGAAAAGGAGAGCTAGTACATTCCTTCTAGGAAGCAATTCTTATCTCGTAGCATGTTCACTTTACACAGAAGGTGTGCTTTATAAATAGGCATTTAAACTAGCTATAATTATAGTATGGATTTACAAGTTACAAACTTCATTGTACATCACTA
Source organism: Malaclemys terrapin pileata (assembly GCF_027887155.1). Classification (NCBI taxonomy): domain Eukaryota; kingdom Metazoa; phylum Chordata; order Testudines; family Emydidae; genus Malaclemys; species Malaclemys terrapin. Next base: position 249,376,812 of record NC_071505.1, read on the forward strand.
AAATCCAATCCACCAATTTGTTACAGTTCCTTAACTTATTTTGTTCTGTACTTTTTCTTATCTCTGTTTTGGGTATTACATTCCAAACCAGCTGCCTGTGAAGGTACCTGTACTAGGACATAGAACTAGTACATCTTGATTTTGACAGATTTTATATTTGCTAGTACCAAAGCTGACTTCAGTTGTGCAAAGTGTTATGGGATAATAAGCATAAGTGAACAAGAGTAAGCATCATACTATTCAAATATAAAGCTTTATTCTAACATTTATATATAATATAATGTCTAATACATACTGTATTAATGTGGTGTGCAATACACACAACATAAATGTTTTGGCTAAAACTGTTCTTCCTGAATCTCTCACATGCTAGGTAAGTGCCATTCAGCCGTAGAGTTGGTCTCTCTCTCCCTCCCAAAGAATATTGAATTACTTATATGAAGTGGAACTGAACCAACAGGACAGACTGAGGTAGATGAATATCCAAAGTTGAGGTTGCAAGTCAGTTTTTAGATATCTGCAAAATATTTCGCTGTCCCTTGACTGCCATTTGCTATGGATTCTGATAAGAAAAAGCTGGACTGAAGGTCTTTAACAACTCAAGTCATTGCAAGGATGTCTCAGTGTTGATTGTTATCTATCTGGAACATTAATGATACTGTGCTATCCAACAAGCAACAAAACAATTTTGGTTTAATTATCTACATATTCAGATTTTATCAAGTTAAAGGTCCACATCAGGCTAATGGGCATGTTTTTCATTAACTGCTAGGAGAAGGGGAGCCAAACTGACCACAACGGTATCCAACACTGTATAGTTCTAAGTGCAATCATATGTTTAACATATCTTGCTTTTCTTAATATCATTGTTAATATTTTTTGAGCTGACAAAATTAGTTGCCTCACAGAACTTAGAGGTGATGCTCCAAAGAGCTTACAATCTAAATTTATGCATGACACAATTATAGGGAGGCTGGCGGAAGGGAAGACAAGGATTATGGTAGTGAGATGTGCCCCTCAATATATTTGCATAATAAAAAGCACCCCCTCAGTCAATGTTTATAAATGATTAACTTATTACTTTTTTCCTGGAGGATGATGTATTGAACTGAGGTGGTGAAAGTGGCAATGATTTAGGGGTGGGGATGATAGGGAATTGGTTAAGAGTGCTGGGAAGTAGACAAATAGGAGGAATACGAGAAAAGGGTGTATGTAAAAATAAGAATTAACATGACAAAAGCAAGTCTCCTAGTGAGATAGGGAAAGCAAAGGGTGGCAATATAAATGTGAAGTGAAGCATGTGTCAGTAAAGGGTCAGTGGATGTTTGTTCATGAGTCCTGGAGTGACTAGAATTGATGGAAGGGTTTCCAAGAGAATGCTGGGGCAAGGGAGGAGGGGTAGGTTGCCAGGACTACAGGTGCCTGAAGAAACTTCTGGCTGGCCTGGGAGAAGAAACAGAGGGGACTCAAATTACATCCCTTCTCTCTAACTACAGCTGGCTGGTTCAGGGGCTCTCCCTAAAGTACAGGAACTTTTTAAAGGACACCACAGGTGGTGGAAAAAAGATCCCACATAGATCAGTGACAGGTTGTTGGGACCAGGCATCCCAGGAGTAACTTTCCATTGGGCTGTAAAGACAGAGAGGCTTGTTGGGATTAGAACCTAGTGGTGATTGAGCTGGTTCTAGTAACTCAGGTTCAAGTACATTTTGAACCCTCTTAATAATCTCCAAAAATAAGCTGTGACCAGAATGGTAGCACAGTTTTTTAAAAGTTATAAAGTGTGGCCCGACATACAATCCCAATATTTGGATAATTCCATTTGCAGCCAGAGTAGGATATTTTAACATGATTGAAATGTTAATGACTGGAAAGTTGGTAAGAGATCTCTGTAACAACCCATTGCTTAGTCTACCATATCCAGTGATTTTGTGAAAGTGCTCTGAAAATAATTCCTGAAATGACTCACCCTCTCCAATCCATTTGCAAAAAGACATCTTTAGCTAGTGGACTGGTTACAAATGTTTGTGATTTTCACACTCTTTGTAATGCAACTGCAATAATTGTGTGGAAATTCTTTGGAGGCATATGGATATACTGGCAATTTTTGCAAGTGCTTTCTGCTGATGTTTTCAAACTGTTCATTTATAATGAATATGATTTTACAATGTCAATATCCTCCAGCTGTTTGTAGAGTCTTCAACTGGCATTGACATGTCATTCTAATTTCAAATCTATGTAAAGTTTCCCCCCCCTCTTTTTTTTTCTTTTTGGCTGGGTTTTAAGTAACCGGCAGAGCTTTGTAAGTGTCACATGATCTATAGCAAACAGTATACAGAGAACTTATTAATTATTCACATAATGTCTGTGAGATACTCTGTAATGCTTTGCAAAAGTGTACCAGCTTGGTTGAATATTAAAGAACATGCACCAAGATTAAATAGTCTCTGGTTCCAAATAAGCTGCTTATTTGAACTTCCAATGTTGTTAATGCTGTCATTCAGGAAGTGTTTTGCGGTTTGGGTTTTTTTTTTTTTTTGATAACAGAGACTGCCTACAAGTTGCTCCCACTGTAACTTGCCTACTTCTTACCCACCACCTTTGGCAAATATTTGTATTCCACTGTAGTACAAATTTGGCATTGTACATATTAACTTTTCCTTTGCAGTACATATCTTTTTTTCATATAAAATGTCAATATGACACTTTCTGAAAGTGGTCTCTGCAACCTTGCAATTTCTTTGGAATATTAATTTCCTTTTTAGCAGAAACTTCCTCAGAATCGCTAGAATCTCATTCTCCATGGGGTAAATTGTCACAGCCCTGACTTGGTAGCTAATGTGAACAAGAGAATATAATACCTCTACCCTGTTTGGATTTACTCAGATTTTTTATTCCAGATTTAGGGGGGAGAGCAGGTGCTATTTCCCCATATGTCCTGCCAGGGCTGGCTCCAGGCACCAGCCTAGCAAGCAGGTGCCTGGGGCGGCTAATGAAGACGGGGGCTGCACGTCCGGCCCTTCCACGGCAATTCGGTGGTGGGGCTGTCATTCCCTGTGGGAGCGAAGGACCTGCCGCCGAATTGCCGCTATAAAATGAAGCGACGGTAGAGCTGCCGCCGATCGCGATCACAGCTTTTTTTTTTTTTTTTTTGCTGCTTGTGGCGGCAAAAATGCGAGAGCCGGCCCTGTGTCCTGCTGTGACACCTCTCTGTTTCCCCTCCCACCCTCTGTCAATCTTGTCTACTTAGCTTGTAAGCTTTTGGGGATATGGAATGTCTTTATTGTATGACTGTACAACATTTAGTACAATGAGGCCCTGATCTCATTTGGAGCCCCTTCATGCTACTGTAATACAAATGTTTAATAATAAAGGGCCCTCCCTCTACACTGACCATTCCACAGTCCAGAGTCAGTGTGTGCACATATGTGGTGGAGTATGTGTGGGGTGGGGTGCGGGAGGGGAGGAAGGAGGGAGGAGCAGAACCAGACAATCAAATGTTGCCTGATATTACCGAATACCAGAAAGGGCAACATTTTAAAGATAATATGTGTCTAAGGGAGTTAGGCATCTAATTACCTTTAAAAATCTATCCCAGAATATTGAAAAAACATTTTCCTGCTGTTGTAGGATCAACTGCATCATCTCAGAAGACAATAGTCAATGCCACTGCTACAGTTCTCTGGCGCAAGAAGGCAATTTAATCACGAGTTAGTCTCCACAGAGCCCTGATGACTGAGGATGCCCAGGAAATGAGTTCTTCTAAGTATCCCACCCGTCTTGCCCTGAGGCAATGTGCACTTAAACAAATGCAGGTATGTGAAGTGCATTGTTTGACAGTATGTGGTATTTTCCTTGGAAAAGAGAGGGTTCTTGTTTGTTTTGTTCTAGATAAACACTTGCAAAATATTTAAAGACATATCCTATGGTTGGAGGGACTGGCAATCCCAAATTTCTGGTTATAATTTTAAAATAACCATCAGAGAAAGAAACTGTTTTTCAGATTTGCCAATATTTTTTTCTGCCTACAACTCCAGCAGATGACAGAAGGAGGCAGTCACATTGTGTTTAATATGTTTTACAGTAGGAGACCTACCTAATGCTCATAATATTTCCTTTTCAGCTGACTGTATACATTGGCATACATATGATAAATGAAGCAATGAATTCTAGGAACAAATATGAAATAAATCATTTAAACTAGAACTATAAGGGTTTAAAATCTTATCTGGTTGGCAAGCTTTCTTTAAAGACTTTATTTCTGCCACAATTTATCAATTTTTAGAGCAGAGTCTATTCAGCAATAAAGGCTGCTTCCTGTTTGAAGGAGGAAATCTTTTACCTCTGGTAATTACTTAATGTTAAATCAGGTATTCTGCCCTACTCCTTTTCCTAGGGCAGAAACTCTGACATCTCCCCTATATGGGACTGGGCTCTTGGGAAAGATGTCAGAGGATTCCACTGACTATGCATAATGAATTTTCTAACATCCTAACATTGGAATGTTTCTTCCCTGGCTGAGAGGTCACCTCTCTTCTCAGGTGTATTTAAAAATAAACTCAGCCCTTATGCCATACCTGTGCAGAATGTCATAATAAAGCTGGATTGATTTCTGAAAGCTATGGTGTCATGAGAATCAAGTCCTGTATAATGTGTGAGATAAGTAGAACGTTTCCAACACCTAGCCAGCTCTACAACTTGCTTCCATGCATTTGGAGGATTATTTTCTGGTTGGGTTGATTGGCTTCCAAGACAGCATAGCTCAAAGCCAGAATCTGTAACAGTTCAGGGCTTTCATGGCCCAAAAGACCAGATACTTTGTGCTGGATTTGGCCGCAAACTTGATAGCTAGTTTCCTATGGTGATAACATGTAGCAGGATGGGGACGGGGAGACCTATATAATAAATAGTAAGATAAATCTGAAAGACTTAAGAGTGTGGATAGAAATGAAGGAAACCAATAACATCAAGATATTGGTAAAAGTTACTTATGGGACAGAAATCTTATTCTCCATAAAAATGGCTCATCTCATTTCAGAACTTTTGGTACATCTTCCAAAGACTTCAAATCAGTGGGACTGTGTATAAAGTTAAGCACATGCATGGCTCTTTGCAGCATTATTTGTAGGTAAGATGTGTGTTATTTTACCACCTGTTGTTTTCCTATATGATTGTTGTGGGAGGATAGAAACTGTGTGAATTTACTTTACACTTAGAAATGTATGCCTCTTTCCAGTTTGGATTATTTATAATTAATAAAAGTACTGATCAATGGAAGTGCTCACAGACTGTGTAACAAACAGAAACATAACCAGGTTACACCTAACATAAAGTATCCAGTGGTCCATAATCACCTCCAGGATTGCAGACCCCATTGGTTGAGTGATTGTTGATCCCTTATTTTTTAAAGGACTTATTTGGTGCCTAATGCTGAGCTAGGTGAGAAATGTTTTTTGTGTCCCATGAAAGTTTTAAGGATTTCAAAAATTCTTCTTGTCCAGGGGCAGGGCATGGGGAAGAGAGCTTGAGAAAGAGAGAGAGTGTGTGACTGACTAACTACCCCTGAAGAACCAATAGCCCAGTGGTTAGGGTGCTTACCTGGAAGTAGGAAATCAGGTTCAAGTTTCTGCTCTGACTGATTCAGCTGGGACTTGATAAGTGAAGATCAGAATCAGGCCCTTTGACTGTAAGCACTTGAAATCAGAGGTATATATTTTTTTATTTGTTGTAACTCAGCATGTACACTAAAGAAAAGGAATAAAGGATCAGATTGTGCTTGATTATTATGTGACTGCAAAGGGGTGGGAAGGGAGTAAGGAATCAAGTTTTGAGAATGCCTTCGATCTTAGCCAATTGTTTAAAGTATTACCATGTGCGAACTTGTCATGTATTTTGTCATGCCACCTCATTGGTCATCCTAGGAAGGATGTAAGAGACAACCTACTAACAGATTTCAAACAGGTAGATAAATTCAAACAGATAGATAATTATACAGTTAAACTTACATATTAATATTCTACAACACCTAAAACTAAATGGAAAGGAAGTTGTAACACAGGAAATTTTTCCAACAGCTCCCAAACTATAAAGTTCCTGCCGACCCATAGCATCTGATTTACACTTGATTAAAAACATCAACCTTTTAGAGAATAGTGACTTCCATTTTTAAGGGAAGCTATTATTAGAGGCTATTACATTGATTTTAATTCTGGTAAATCCCAGTGCCACCCAGCTTTTCCCAAAAGTGTAGTACTAAGAAGCTGAGTGGAAAAAAAGTTAGGAAGACATTAGGAAACACCTAAAAATAAGTCCAATTGATCCTTTGAGCATGTATGTTGGACAGTTATTTTGGGTCATTAGTGAAACAAGATCTTCAGTACTGTATCATAATATGAATTTGTTACCAAAAGGACATTTAGTTTAACTACGATTTGCTTCTCAGCTATTTTTGGTGTTAAAAGTCTCTTCAACTTGAAGCTATTCTGTGTTAATTTAACAAAGAAGAATCAATACATCTCCAGGCTGTCTGTATTGAAAAGATGAAAAGGGATACAACACAGCCTCTGAGGTTACTTTGTATTTTCTGTCTGAGCTGTGATTCTCCTGCTTTCAGGGGCTGGTTTTTGGGGGGCACTGGTGCAAACAGAATGAAATATGGAGAGGGAAGTCAGAAAATTAAATATCTTGGGCTGAATTTAGTGGAAAGTTTAAGTGAGTTTAAGTTGGTATAACCTAATAACGTCTTCTGGCCTCCTCAGCTTGCATGTAAAATCAACTTGGATTTACTTAAACTCACACCACTTACTGATATGTAATTTACACTACTTTACATACCATTTCAGGATTTGGCCTACTGAATGTAATGGAGTCTAAACTGATGTAACTTAACACTGGGACTGGAAGATGGTGTATCAAAAAAAATAGCTAAAAAGCTAAAATCCTGGAAGTTCTAGTCATGCACTGCATAACCGAATAAAGATCAAGTTTTCCATTTGCAACATAGTAGTTTAGTTCAGGTGTGATGGATACAGCAACCATCATTTGCCATATTTTCATATCACAAGGAAGAATAGCTGAATGTGCTACATTAATAAAATATATTGGTTACATCTATACAACACCATGGGTGAAATCCTTGCCCCACTGAAGGCAATGGTAGTTTTTCCACTGATGTCAATGGAGCCAAGATTACACATTTATACGGAACAGGGAGTCGTTCAACTCTGCCTTATTCTGTTGATGAGAGGCAGAGAGGTGGTTGTGATGCATTAACAAGACATTCCTCTTTGGTATATAGTGCTGGCCTAGCTTTCTCTCTCTTATATTCATTTTATTTGAAATTTACAGTAACAACAAAAGGACTATCTGAGTTAGATCCTGAGCTACAATGATGGAGTAATACCTATTTACACCAGCTGTGCATCTGACCTTACATAGTTATATGTTTGGTTTCAGCATCTTCACAGTTATACTTGGAAAAATGGAAGTGTTGGCAAAAGTTGGGATTGGATTCCGCAATTCACATTTCCTAATTCCAAAGCCTTTGCACGTAGGTAAACCCTATTTAACTTTATACAGATTTTAGTTTTAACTTGATTGAGCACAATCAAGACCACTTTTCTTGCTTTGCTGTCTCATTACTTCACTTCAGTAACAATACAACCCAGTTGTATGCACTGTCTGTCATGAACTTTTGTTAATTAAATAATGTACCCAGTGCTTTCATAAGCACAAAAGCAATGATGGGGGGGGGAATGTAGTAATTAAAAAGTAATACATAATATTTTGATCTGCTTAAATATACAAATAGTTTTTATTTTTTTATTATTGAAAAATATCAGCTTGGAAGTGTGTGCATACCCAAAAGACAATAAAGATGTGTCTAATAAAGTATATTCTACCCAATCATTGACACTGTTAGTATGGGTATGTGTATAAAATACAGTAGCAGGATTTATATCTCTCTCACATCCTGAACAGTGTATAGTTTAAATTGCCTTTAAAATATAGGTTAGGATTTGGGGGATATTATTGGATCACAAATATAGAAATAATTTATACTTAATTATTTTAAGAAAACAATCCTTTGTGCTAAAATAACAATATAACAACACAAATCCTTGACAGGATGTACTGGACTTGGAGCTAGGTAAATGCTTGAGATGTACCTAACTAAAGTATCTCTGTTCTATGTTAGAGGAATTTACAAACCTCTTATCTTTAGGTTTCACAGACATTCCTGCATGGAACTTGCAGCAAAGTACTTCCTTTGTAAACACCAGATTTGTCTTCAAAAAATTTGTAGTAAGGATGATCTGGATGAATTTAAAGGAAAATAGCTGGTCTTTGCAGGATTAGTTTAACTAGTTGAACAAATCCAGACATCTACTATGCCTCTTAAATTCCCCGCTGAGGATGACTTAATAGTAAGTGACTTGATTGCAGTAGAAAAAGCTGCGTATATTAGGGCTGTTTGTTTAGACTCTTAAATAATACTAAGTATATATAGCTATGTTCTACTGATCTATTATTACATATGTATGGGAAAATGATCTTCTGGCAAAAAACCATGTGCACCTGGGCCAGAGGAGTAAACTTCAGCTTGGATAGAACATATGAATGAGGCTTGAAATCCCAGAAAAGTACCACATATCTGTTGGGGTGAAAGGGTAGTGGAAAATGGAATGGGCACCATTGAGTCCAGCACAGATGGACTCCTCGTGAAAAGAGAGCCATCAAAGCTCCACTGCCTTGGTGATACCATCTACATCAGAGGTGTTTGAGACCAGATGAGATTTATTCTTTCTCCTGATACCGCCATCTCCTGCTATATGGGAGAAGTTAGTGGTGGCACCAGTGGCCTATGGCAGTGAGGCCTAAGGTGCCATCAAAAGGAAAACAAACCATGATGGCACAGTCCTGGTCCCCTCCTTTCTGGCACCGTTTGCTGGAACTGGTCGGCGCCACTCCTCCCTGGTCACCTAGAAGGGAATCCTCAGAGAGAGACTTGTACGTCTCCTGCAGGAGCCAGCACCGACACTCCAGCTAACATCACCTGATAACAGACCCGGGCCAGAGCATCCCACCTGCGGCTTAGCCACTTGCACAATGACAGATGCCAGTGCAGTGGCTGTTCTGGAACCTCTGGGCTTTTCCTCCAATCCCGGGGTCACATTCCAGGAAGTCCATTGTATCAGAGTCTAGAACACCTCCACACCCCACCCCACCCCCCGTGGAGCAGGACCCAGGTTCTGGTACCAAGCTCAGTACCGAATAGCAAGACCTGGCACCACGAGACCTGGCACTTGGTGATGAGGGTGCTGAATATTGCCCCCTCCCTATGCAGGCATCCTCTTCCTCCTCTCCAGATGAGGTGGTGATGGAAGCAGATATAGTGCCCTTCCAGGATGATTACAGGGCACATCAGGAGCTCCTCAAGAGTGGCTCAAAACCTGTGGATCCAGGTAGAGAAGGTAAGGAAGTCCTCCCATGCCCTGGAGGACATTTTAGTGGCATCGCCCTTAAATTATGCTATTATGGACCCCATCAAGGCGTTAGGGCAGACTCCAGCATCCCTTCAGCTGACAGCATGTGAGGCTTTGGCTCAGACCTCTCCAGGTGTTGCTGGCATCTGTATACTCACCACGCCAGCACCATCTGGACACAGTCATCACAGTTCCCCCATCGGTGATACCCTCCCTGAATTGGTGCCTAGACCCACAGATGGTGTTTGCAGAGCTCCCATTCTTAAGACCTCAACCTTCAGGGTCTCTCATCACAGACGCTTCAGCAATGGGCCGGGGGCTCACTTGGGTCCCTCTGAACTCAGGGCCTTTGATATCAGGAAGCTCTTGCTACATATCAACATCAGAGAGCTCAGGGCAGTTTGCCAGGCTTGCCAGGCATTTCAACCCCATGTAGCGGGCAAGTGTGTATCAGTCCTTACAGACAACACAACAGCGATATTTTATATCAACAGGCAGGGTGGAGTGTGCTCTGCATATGGGAATTCTGCATAGCCCATTCAATCCACCTCAAAGCCTCTGATCTGCTGGGGTCACAGAATTAACTAGCGGATCACCTCACCAGATCTTTCTCCAACTACCACAAGTGGTCTATCCATCCTGACAACGTGAAAGTCATCTTCCAGAAGTGGGGGAATCCCCAGATAGATCTGTTCACAACAAAACACAACAGGAAGTATATCCAATTCTGCTCCTTCCTGGGCCACAGCCTGAGCTCGCTTGCTGACACCTTCCTCCTTCCTTGGATCGGTCATTTTTCTATGCGTCTCCTCACATTCCTCTCATACACAAGTTCTTGCTGAGGGTCAGACAGGACAAGGCACAAGTCATCCTGATAGCCCCCACCTGGCCACATCAGCACTGGTTCACCACACTCCTAAACCTCTCGGTGGAAATGCCAATCTGCCTACCTCTGTTTCCAGATCTGATCTCTCAGGAACACAGCCGCCTTGTCATCCTAACTCTGAGTTCTTTTAGCTCATGGCCTGGAAGCTCCATGGCAGAACCCCTCAAAGCAAGCATGCTCAGGGCCTGTTCATGAGGTGCTTTTAGGGAGCAGGAAACCATCCACCAGAGCCACCAACCTGGCAAAATGGAAAAGGTTCTTGATCTGGTCTACACACAAAGGCATTTCACTTATGCAGTCAACACTGCCATTCATTTTAGACTACTTACTTCCTCTGAAACAGCAAGGGCTAACTATGTTGTCTATTAAGATCCATCTGGCCACAATATTGGCCTTCCACCCCTGGGTGAATGGTCATTCTGTTTTATCGAACTGTATGTGCAGTTGGTTTCTTAAGGGCCTTGACAAACTGTACCCCCACGTACAGTAACCAATTCCTCCCTGGTATCACAATTTGGTATTGGAAAGACTGACAGGCCCTATATTTGAACTATTGGCAACATGCTCGCTTCTCCAACTAACATGTAAGGTGGCTTTCCTGGTGGCCATTACTTCTGCTAGAAGGATCTCGGAGACCCGGGCCCTTATATAGTAACCACCTGATACAGTATTCTTCAAAGACAAGGTCCAATTGCATCCTTACCCTGCCTTCCAGGCAAAGGCAGTCTCCCAATTCCACAGTAACCAATCTTCCTTCCGGTCTTCTACCCAAAACCACATGCCAACAGAGAGGAACAGAGGCTCCACTCACTGGAAGTTAGACACTCATTAACCATCTACATAGAAAGGACTAAATCTTTTTGGAGATCCACTCAACTGTTCGTAGCCATTGCAATCGCATGAAAGGTCTTCCAGTCTCATCCCAGGGAATTTCATCATGGATCACCTCCTGTATCCGCTCATGCTACAACCTAGCACAGGTCCCTGCTCCCCTTGCCCTGACAGCCCATTCTACAAGGGACCAGGCATCTTTGACAGAATTTGTGTCACAAGTTCCTTTCCAGGACACTTGTAGAGCAACAATGTGGTCTTCTGTTCACACTTTCATGTCTCATTAGGCTTGAGATGATGTTGGATTTGGCTGAGAAGTATTACAATCAACATGCCAGTAAACTCTGAACCCTCCACCTGTGTAACTGCTTGGGAGTCACCTACATTGGAATGGACATAAGCAAGCACTCAAAGAATAAAAAATGGTTACTAACCTTTTGTAAGTGTCATTCTTTGAGATATGTGGCTCATGTCCATTTCACCCCTCTGTCAGAGTTAGCTGGCAAGAAGGAATGGGGCATGGGGGCAAGAGCGCCGGGACCCTTTATACCTGTACCATGAGAGCACGACTACAGGGTGCACCAAAGCTGACCCAATGGATATCACAGGAGGCAGTGCTTGTTGTGAGCACACACCTACAGTTGAATGGACATGAGCAACACATCTTGAAGAATAACAGTTACGGAAGGCTAGTAACTGGTTTTTATGTTCCACTGAATTATTCCCGATTTACCCCAGTGTGAGAAGAGAATCAGGCCCAATGCATTTTAATTTTTACCAGTTTCTAACTGAAATGAATATACAGTAAGTGTCTATCTTCGTCTTTGATATATTCAACTATACTGCAATAGGCTAGAGATGAAGCTTGGAAAAAGTTTGAATAATCTAAGAAATATTCTTAAAAGTAGATGGTACAAAAGAAAAGTGGCTTTTAAGAGGCTCTAGAATAGGACTTCTTTCAGTAGCAACACAAAACAAATGAATATTTTAAAGCATTAGTTAGGTCTATGTGTCTGGGAGTATTTTTTCCCCCCAATAATTTTCCTGGTAAAGGTGGACTTTTAGTGTATGACTCTATGATTTAGTGATTTCAACAGTGAAGAAGCCTCTGGCCTTTGCAAAATCTGTGATTTTTCACAGCATTACCATTTCTAACGCTGTTCTTAACTACAGTAGTACTCTCCCTACTGAATTAAGATTCCTGACTTCAGAGTGACTCTGACTTTTCTATAAGCAATATATCGTAGATTACATTTTGGTTGCTCACCATCACCTAAATAAAATTGTATCTATATAAATCATTAAATTTAAAAATGAATGTGGCCTGGACTTGATAGCTAACTTTGTTGCATGAAGTGTGACATGTTCAAAGTACATGAAAGCTCAACAAATTTATCTTCATACATAGGTCTAAAAGACAATGGATACATGGAGATCTGTATTGAAGGAGGGTATTTTGTTTTTGCATGCAGGGCCAGCTCCAGGCACCAGCTTGGCAAGCTGGTGCTTGGGGCGGCCACTCCGGACAGGGGTGGCAGGTCCAGCTATTCGGCAGCAATTCAGCGGACGGTCCCTCACTCCCGCTAGGAGCGAAGGACCTTCTGCCGAATTGCCGCCGCAGATCGCTATCGCGATCACGGCTTTTTATTTTTTTGTGGCTGCTTGGGGCGGCCAAAACCCTAGAGCTGGCCCTGTTTGCATGTTAACTGAAAAATCAAGTTTAAACCATTCTACTAGTCTCTGTGCCTATTTAATATATTTTGAAAAGATTTTAAGCTATATGCTCAACTCTAGCAAAGATGTAAAGATAATATAAAAAGCTATGGAATATAAAACAGCTTTTTCTAGTTCATAGGAAATAGTCTGGAAGCTTTGTAAACATTGAAAGCTAAGCTAAAACCAAAATGACTCTACTTAATATGTCGGGTTACTTATCAATTACATATGCAAACAGACTGTTTTTTACAGATCTTACTTCTAAATGAGCTTCTGTTTCTGGTTGAAAACTATATCTTTGTACGCTTCAATACTGTACAATTCAGACTCAGTGAGCTGGGATTTCTTTTCCTCATATCATTAAAACATTTAGGCTTGCCTTATCTTTTGTCAACCCAACTAGTTTTCTTTATCAGACATTGGGGTGGGGGAAGGATCAGCCTTTCTTGGTACTATTGTGGGCTTTTACTTCCTACCTCCCTCATTGTGTTTACAGTGAATGCACTGTTTGTATATAGAGAGAGGCCATCAGAAACTCCACAACTTACTGGAGTTTAGTCTATCAAGAGCTGGTTGTAAACAAAGATGAGAAAAAGCCACTTCCTTTGCCCAGGAGTTTTTCATGGTGGCTAGATGTGTTGTTTAGTGACTTTAAACACTCTTCTTGCAATGTATTGCTGATTTTGTAACCATTCACACAAACCATAAACAATCTGTAGTATGTAAGGCATGATTGTCTAATATAATACTTATAAAGAATCATTTCTAGCTTCAGTTTTAAGTTTTCTGAAATCCACTCTTAATACTACAAAATATTTACACTTGTATTCATGCAGTTTGTGACAAAACTCCAGTTGACAGCAATGGGAATTGAATATGCAGGTTTACGGCACAGTTATAATGCATTACATTTTAAACCAAAACTGGCATTTCTGAAACCGCTGCTGGCTGGTGCCATGTTGCTGAAAGAAAGCAACATCATTTGGGACTTTAGCAGTAAGGCAACTCTGTGTAGAAAAATGTGACCCACTTTCCATCTTGTGTTTTCCCAGGTTCAACATCAAAAGAATAATATTGCAGTTTAAATATTAAAGATCAGATTTTCAAAGTTGTTTAGTGCTTTTGATAATCAGGACATGAACATTTTGCTTAAATATTAAACCAATGTTATGGTACATCAGAATGCAAATTAACTCAGCCCCTCACATTGAGCATCTATATTTTTGATGTTCCCTCTGATATTACCTTTCAGTAAGATAACTTTTATCAAAACTATTTTAGGCTCAAGAATGCTATTGTATTTTCAAGCCCATTTCACAGTTTATGCACAGTGATTGGTGATGAATGAATCCTAGAACTTTCAATGTATTATTAATTATTCAATTTCCCCTCAAGTAGGGCATTTTACAAAGACTGCTATGAAAGTTTACATTCTGAGAAGACTCAGAATTTAACTTATTTTAATTCTGAATGTTTGTTGCTGTTATAGGAATTTAAATGAGGTTGATTTTATTACCCATATGAACACTAGCGTGCCACGTGCAGCTTACACAGCATAGTACAGCACAGCACATGGTATTGTTTTTAAGGTTCATGGTCATGGCTGAATGACACATGTGTTAGGGTAGTCATTTCAAGAATCATGTGTTATCCTTGAACTCTTTCTTCATCTCATTTAGAAGGCTGGCATTCCTTGGCCCAGTTTCCCCTCCTATGTGGAAATACCTACATGAGGAGGCATGGTGGGAGGAAAACTCTACAAGGATCTTTATTTGAAATTTCCCCAAATCATTCCCTGGGGAGTGGTATTATTTGCCACTCGGTGGAATGAGTTGTGGTCTACCTGGAGAATCCAATGGATTGGCCAAGTGCTGAATGGATCCCATAGGATGTGCAGAAGGAAAATGCTATCAGTGGGAAGGCCCTGTATCTGTCTTTGGGACCCCCATCCACTCTGGTATCCAGGCAGGGAAATGTAATCCTTCTGATAAACATTTTGTTCATTCTTGTATTCCATTATTGTGGAATATACACAGTAGTTGTCACTATTACAATATAGTACAAAAATTATTAGTAACTATGGAGGATGTGATCATGTAATTAAAAATTATCATATCAGATCCCGGGCAAAAGAATAGAGTGGGAATCAATTAACAAAAAATTAAAGGAGGTAATCTAATTAATGCCAATCAAAATGGGTTTATGGAAAATAGATCCTGTCATACTAACTATGTCTTTTTGGTGAGATTACAAGTTTCTTTGATAAAGATAATAGTGTTGATGTAATATATTTAGACTTCTATATTTGACAAGGTACCACAAGAATTTTTGATTAAAAAACCAGGACGATATAAAATTAACATTGCACACATTAAATGGATTAAAAGCTGGCTAACTGATCCGTCACAAAATGTAATTGTAAATAGGGAATCATCATTGATGGGTATGCTTCTGGGGGGGAAGGGGGCGGGCTGAAGGATTGGTTCTTGGCCCTAAGCTATTTAACATTTTTATGATCTGGAAGAAAACATTAAATCATCACTAATAAAGTTTACGAATGATACAAAATTGGGGAAGTGGTAAAAAAATAAAGAGGACAGATCACAGGTACAGAGCAATCTGAATTGCTTAGTAAACAAGCAAACAATATGCATTTTAATATGGCTAAATGTAAATGAATACATCTAGGAACAAAGAACTTACACCATGGGCAACTCCACACTGGGAAGCAGTGACTCTGGAAAGGATTTGGGGGTTGTGGTAGATAATCACTTAACATGAGCTCCCAGTGTGAAGCTGTTGCCGAAAGGGCTAATACAATCCTTAGATGCATGAACAGGAGGAGAATCTTGACTAGAAGTAGAGAGGTTATTTTACCTCTGTATTTGGCACTGACGTGACTACAGCTGGAATACTGAGTTCATTTTTGGTGTCCATGATTCAAGAAGGATGTAGATGAATTGGAGAGGATTCAGAGAAGAGCCATTGCAATCATTAAAGTATTAGAAAACATGCCTTATAGTGATAGACTCAAAGAGTTTAATATATTTAGCTTAACAAAGAGAAGGTTAAGTGATGACTTGAATATAGTCATGAAGTACTTCCATGAGGAGCAAATATTTTATAATGGGTTCTTAAACCTAGCAGAGAAAGGTATAACATGAAACTGGAAGTTGAAGCTGGACAAAATCTGACTGGAAATAAGGTGTATGTTTTTAATTGTGAGAGTAATTAATCATTGGAACAGCTTAGTCTGGGTTGTAGTGGATTGTCAACCACTTACAATTTTTAAATTGAGATTGGTTATTTTTCTAAAAGATATGTTCTAGGAATTTTTTGCTGAAGTTCTATGGCCTGTGTTATATAGGAGATCAGACTAGTAGATCACAGTCGTCCCTTCTGGTCTTGGAAACTGTGAATCTTTTCAGGTACCATACAAGGCAGACTGGTCTACAATTCTCTGGATCTTCTTTGTTCCCGTTTTTAAAAGATAAATACTATATTTTCCCTTCTGGGACCTCCCTTATCCTCCATAAATTCTCAAAAAAAAAAAAAATTGCTAATGGTTTGGAGATTGCATCAGCTAGTACTTAAGTACCGTATGATGAATTTCATCAGGCCTTTTTGACTTGAACACATCTAACTTATCTAAATATTCTTTAATCTCTTATTTTCCTTTTCTGGCTTGTCCCCCTTCCCCCTAGATGTTAATATGAATTGTATTTATTATCTGGTCAGTTAGTCTTTTTTAGTGAAGATTAAAGAAAAATAGGCATTAAACCAGTGGTGGGCAACCTGGGGCCTGCGGGCCTCATGTGGCCTGTCGGAGTAATCTGCTGGCAGGCCGTGAGATGATTTATTTACATTCACCATCTGCATGCATGGCCGCCCGCAGCTCCCAGTGGCTATGGTTCATTGTTCCCAGCCAATGGGAGCTGTGGGAAGCAGTGTAGGCCTCAGGGATGTGCTGGCTGCCACTTCCCAAAGCTCCCATTGGCCAGGAACGGTGAACCACAGCCACTGGGAGCTGCGGGCAGCCATACCTGTGGATGGTCAATGTAAACAAATTGTCTGGTAGCCCGCCAGCGGATTATCCTGAAGGGCTGCATGCGGCTTGCCGGCTGCAGGTTGCCCACCACTGAATTAAACACTTCAGCCTTCTTGAAGTCATCTGTTATTAGCACTCCTGTCCTGCTAAGTAGTGGGCTTACAGTTTCATTTTTCTCTTACTCTTAATGTATTAATAGGACCTCTACTTATTGCCTTTTATATCTCTTGGTAGGTCTAATTCATTTTGTGCCATAGCCTTTCTAATTTTTTGCCTACATGCTTGTGCTACTCTTTTGTACTCTTCATTAACAATTTGTCCACATTTCCACTTCTCATGGGATTCATTTTTGATTTTCAGGTCATTAAAGAGCTCCTGCTGGAGCCATGTTGGCCTCTTACTATACTTCTTATGTTTCCTTCCCTTTGGGACAGCTTGCTGTTGTGCCTTGAATATTGTCTCTTTAAGAAACTGCCGTCTCCCCTGAATCCCTATTTCCCTTATATTTTCTTCCCATGGAACATTACTTACTAGTTCTCTAAGTTTGTTAAAGTCTGCTGTTTTTGAAGTCCATTGTTCTTATTCTGCTGCTTTCAGTCCTTCCTTTCCTTAGAATCATGACATCTATCTTGTCATGATGGCAGCCAGAGCACAACTCAATGCACCAATTAGAAGGCTTTGGGGCATTTTTTGTCCCAGAGTCACTGTTGCAATTTGGATTGTATTTCCAGGAGTCTGTCCTAGCTCATTGAGGAAAGATGGACAAAGCTCACAAACAATCAGTGAACCCCAGAGGGGTTCAAGATATTTCAATAAATTATAATTGAATGTTGTCATTGCCTTTAATGGAGGAAGGAGCAGATCTTGGGCCTGATATGTAGAAGAGTATAATACCTACCACTGATTTCTGTGGGGCTTGTGGGTTCTCAGGAGCTATAGAAATCAGGCCCTTGATAAGCTGGAGGAGCAGAGTTACACGGAAGTTCAGTCAAAATAGTTTGGCTTTACCTGAAATTGCAGCTGTGAGGGCAGGTAATTGCTGTTAACATATTTTATTATTTCACAGTGATTAGTGACCTATGCCAGAGTTTTGTTCAGTTAATGCAAGTCTATTCGAGTACCTAATAAAATATATTTCCCTTTAAGATGGTAAATAATCTGTGCACTTGGAATCAAAACAAAAACCACACATTTTGAAGTTTAAAAACTTCCTTTAAAGGAAGTAACCCCTAGACTATTACATAAATTAGAGGAAGAATAGATGCTTTGATTTTTCCAGGAATAAGGATGTCCGAATTTCCCCCAAACAGGTTGAGGACTGGAAAGAGCTATGCAGCTGGGCAGGATGTAAAGCAAGTGATCACAGGAGTGACAATAGGAACGAAGTAAGAAATGCTGAAAGGCATGAAAATAGCACTAGAATAAATGGCTAATTACTGTAGGTGCCCAGGAGGAATTTAGTAATGGTAAGAAAACTAAATATTTTCTTTCATATACTATATAGTGGCGACTTTTGTTTGAATGCCAGTCTGTTACACTTGTGTAGGCTTTTGAATCCAGTTTAAATAGTTCTGTGTGATTTGCCTTAGAACTGAAAATGTTAATGGAAAAGATGTGTTTGTTTCCCTAGGGTTCATGTCAGCAGAAGCATTTATATATCATGTAACATATTCAGCCATTTTTACCATATCCAGAGTTTGCTATATCCATCATGAGGATGAAAGAATGATTATTAACTTAGCCCAGTGTCTACAAACAGATAATGAAGAGCTTGATAGCTGCTTCCTCTCCTTCTGGAATCCCAGATGCACTGAAAAGTAAATGTGTAAATGTGGCATATCTCCATCTGAAAAGTTAAAACAGATTCTGACAGATGGGATCGGGTGCTTCCTTTTAACCTTTGGCTTCCGAGCTATTTCTTTGAAGTCATTCTTGCTACAGGTAGTGAAAGCTGCGTGTGTGTTATTTTAGTTATTTCTCTTTCCCAAGTAGGAAGTAGCTCTTCCACAACATGGTGTTTTTTTTAAAGGTCTGATTTATATGCTTTGTTTGCTTTACCATTCCGTCCTCCTCCTTTCTTTGCAGAAAAATATTTCTGGTGCATACCTTTGTCTCGGTTGCTTCCTATTCTTTATAAGACTACAAAGCCTTTTTGGAAGGAAGATCAGACATTACTGAAATGTAAACCAGATATTCAAACTAGCAAGCTCTCATTTAGTCTTTGAAACTGTTAATGCTTATTAACTCCCCCCACCACCCCCAGGATTGTTTTAAACACTTATTTTTAGGAACCCTTTTTGTTTTTTGAGGGGGGCGGGGGAAAGGAGAAGAAGTAACCTTTTTAAAAAAAGATGCTTGTTTACCAACTTCAAGAATCAACCTTTCTTGCCAAAAAGAACATAATCACATAATCTATTATTCTTAATAAAACATCTGTGAATTTTTTCCAGTTGGAAAAAAAAAATGGAATTTCACAGTTATAACACAACCTGCTAAAGTTAGCAAGAGAATAAATATTCGGCATTAATATATGAAACAGATAGACAGATAATACAAAGGAACAGACATTAACTGGATTGTAGGATAAGAATGAGCTATAGTTTGATTTATATTTCCTGAATTTCTTAAGCAGCAGATGTCTTCTGCCACTCCTTGAGTTCACTTATAGCCTAAGAAGGTAATGTAAACAAATTTCTCCAAGAACCAAAACTTACATTCCCTGCACATCTTATGTTGGGTTCAGTGTTTAAGATCTTCTCTCATATACATATTTTTATAGCATGGTTTGCAAAGTCTATTTAGGGCTGTCTGAATTGTGCAGTATAGTAGACTATACTGTACAGTAGATATAAACAATTTAATGATGTGCTCTGGAATAGACATAATTTTTTTAAATAAACTTTTTTTTATTTGCCTCTAATTGTAATTTAGAGAAATATAGCTATAATATAAAAATACTGGTAAAGCAAACCAATTTACTGATTGGAGCCAACTATTTTCTATTCTCAGAAGAAGTTTACATTACCTTATGGATACATATGTATAGCCTACACTTGATTGCTCCCAAGATATTAGAAAAAAAAATCTCAAAATAACATAATGTGCATTTTAAAACATCTGTTACTGCTGGGGTCTTTAGGGGGAACAAATATGTTAACTCACCCACTGGTCAATAGGAACTTAGTGTGCTAAACAATCATACACCAGCAGATGTATAATAAGGGCCAGCAGGCTGGAAATTTTTGGATACTGCCTCTGCCTCAGTAACAGGAAATGAACAGCTCCTGGCATAGGCTGTCTAAATATTTCTTTGTCATTCTTTGTATGAGGCCCGCATGATTTCAATAGTCAAGACTGCACTTTGTGCCTTTAAAAGCATCCATATTCCATCATCTAAGTTTCAATGTGTCTTTTACACAAGCCATGCTTTTGCACTGAGTTACTGGAGGTAGAGTTTGTCCTTTGGTTTTACATATTTTCAAATTGCTTTTGTAGCATTTTCACACTCTCTAGGAGTGTTCAAGCAAAAGTGAGCTTGTGCCTAGGTATTTAGAGTTTCTATACTTTATGCATGAGATCAAATTAAAAAAAAACCAGCATAACCTAAAGTTATCTGCATAAGATATTCAAAAGACACCACTTTTATTTTAAGTAGTAAATATCTAACTTTGTGGAAAATATTGGGTTGGTACTTTGATATTTTTCCCAAAGGCATCTTTTTGACAACATTTGACTAACAATTGAATGGGGTGAGGACTTCTGCCAAACATGCCAATTATTTTTTTTCTCATTTTAACTTTTTTCAAACCCAATTGTTATCTGTAGTATAACCCCTCTCTTAAGATGAGTGAAATGTCATCTGTGGCATAAGGGTATTATGCCTTGGATATATTTGAAGGGAACACTATCAAGAGATTTCTAAAATTCCAGACAGGGTAGATCTGGATCAAATGTGGATGCAAATGAATAAGTGCTCATTAGGGCAACATTAAAGTGAACAAATATAATTAGCAACAGAGAGTCCTGTGGCACCTTTAAGACTAACAGATGTATTGGAGCATAAGCTTTCGTGGGTGAATACCTACTTCATCAGACACATGGGGGTATTCACCCACGAAAGATTATGCTCCAACACATAACCCCAGCCTGTTGCTAACTCACACACACACACATAAAAAGAAATGAACTATAAACAAAACAAATTATTTTTCCACAGACTGAGAAGAAAGAGAAAGGGAAATTGTAATTATTATTGTTATGAGGGCCATAAAAGGAGACAGCAAATTACTATGTTTCAAAAGAACAACTCCTAGAGAACAACATAATGTTAGTGCTAGCTGTCAATCTGAGCAGGTGAGGGGGACTCTTGGCAACATGTCTTTCCCTTCACCACTTAGTAAGCTTCTAAAAGTCTAAGAAAGATAGTTCTTCATGTAGCAAAGAGCTGATGAGCTTGAGGCCTATGGTACATTTGATTACTAGGAGCAGTGAGCATATGACACATCCATAGAATTTCAAGAAGAAGATTCTGGAAGAAAAGTTTGTCATTTGGTGACTGAAACAAGCATTCAGAAAGTCTTTATTAGGCCTTAGTGGGATATTGTGTGGTATATTTGAAAATATACTTGGTGTTGGTAAATTACCTCAAAATCAACCACCTCAGTTTTATAGTTGTTATTAATTGATAAATGTTTTTTAAATGCTTTGAAGAAGTAAGGTCCAATATAAATGTTAATGGTTGTTATTGTATAAGGAATCTTTCTCATTTCAACTTACTAGCCTCAAAGTTTCTAAAACAAAGTATGGTTTTGTAACTAGAGCTGGGTAAGTACTGCCAAACAGTATTGACAAATGTTCAGACTTTAAATAGTTTGTGAATTTGCTTCAACGACCTCTTTTATTTGCATTGAGTGAGCTTTAGTTCACAGTAAGAGAAAATGTTTTCAGTTTTTCTGCAAATATGTATTTGTAAAAGTGTTTGCACTGAAACTGTTTGTTTGACTAACCTGAAAGATTTATGGGGATTTTGGACTCATCCAGTCACAGAGCAGAAACAATACTATGTGACTTAATTAACTAGTGACACAGCAAGAATAGCAGATTATAAATAGCAAATGCTCCAAGCAATAGTTGCAGGTTGAAATGCTGTCTCAATTGAAGTCAAGGGCAAAACTCATATTGACTTAAGTGGGGCCAGGATCTCCCACAAGATGAACAGTTTGTGAGCAATTCATATGCATAAGTATGTTGGCATAAAAAATTCTTTGTACAATTTGAAATAACATCAACAAAATCATAAAAACCAAAGAAGAACAAAAAATGACCTTATTCATTGAATAAATCATTCATTGAGATGAGTTTATGGAACTGTCACTAGAGCCATGTGATCCCCATTGACTTTTTGATGGGGTTTAATGGCTAAAGCCCTGCCCACTGTTGCGAAAACTCAGGGATCCAAGATTGTTTGATGTATTTGCCATAACATAATATGCCTGGAAGCCCTGCTGGCACATATACAGTACAGCACTATCCAGCAGCATTAAATCAGAAGCAATTCATCATGCAGCAGTGGTATTTTGCTGGTGGCCAATACAGAATCACACAATTAGAGGTGGAAAAAAAACCTGTTAGATCACCATTGCAATCCTCAGCTAATGGTGGTTTGTTCCCTACAACACATTCTTGAGTATTTTGTCAAGTCTAATTTTTGAATGACTCTACTTATTGTGTTTCTATTACCAGTGGGAGACCAGTCCTAAGTCTAATAGACCTAACTACAATTTTTCCCCTGATATTCAATCTAGATTTTCTTTTGCTCAATTTATTTCCACTTTCTACTAGTTATTGTCCCTTTGATGACCCTCAACAATTCTTCTCCATCCTTGAGTTAACTTGTTGGGATGGGCTCTGCAGCAAAGATGAAGCCTGGAGAGAGAAACTGACATAAATCATTGTGAGTGGGGAAACTCGTGGGAACTACAGAGAGCTGGTATTAAACCCTTGGATCAATGACACTTGCAGCCCCTTTATCTTGCAGACAAGATGGGCAGAAGAGATGGGAAATTCAAAACTAAAGTGTCTCATAAAAAATTGCATCTGTGGCTGCTTTTTCCCATTCTGGTATTTCTAGGATATACA
This sequence comes from Malaclemys terrapin pileata, assembly GCF_027887155.1. Taxonomy (NCBI): domain Eukaryota; kingdom Metazoa; phylum Chordata; order Testudines; family Emydidae; genus Malaclemys; species Malaclemys terrapin. The sequence continues at coordinate 249,399,916 of NC_071505.1, forward strand.
GCACACTGGTATCTAGGCACTAACATGTTTTTTCTTATTAGCTACAGTACAATGTTTTCTGCACAGGAATATTACTACTACTCTTTCAAAAGGGTTGTTAAATTTTAGGAGGACACAGGCATTTATAAGAAGATACAGACTGAGCTTATTTGTTTAAAATCACACCAAGAAGGTGTGATATATTAAAAGTAGAGAAGATGAATTTTTGACCTGTTGATCGGAGAAAGGGCTGTAGCAAAAATCTACTCCCATTTCCCTAACCTTTAGAAGAGTTTCAGAATCCAAACAAGGATATGGATCTAAATTTCACACATTACTTCCATCTCTGTAGTGAGTTGAACCAACCCCCTGGCTCCAAACACCTCCACATTTGGAGGGGAAGGTGCTTTAGAATCCAGAGATCCTGGGAAGAAGACAAGAGAGAGACAGAATGAACCACTTGTGACAGATACTAGAATAGAATAGTACATGAAATCCAGTTCCAAATTTCATGTTTGTCTCCAGCTGTATAAGATTCTAAGCCAAACATTGGATTCAAAGCCACTCTCTGAAATCTTCAGGGTGGGATGAGGGAAAGTCAGAATCCAGATATGGATCAGAGTTCTGTGGCTCAGAGCCATCACTAATGCTGAGGCTACAACAGTATTAGAGCTGTGTATTTATATGCAATGCTCGTGGTAATCCCAAACAACACTAATGCTGTTTTACTCAAGTCTTTGATGTTGATAAGAGAGAGGCTCATGCCAAGTCTGGCACATCAGAGTTGAATGGTACAATGGTAGCAGCCGCAACCACTTTGTTCTGCATGAAGGCTTACATGTTGAGAAGAGATTGTGCTTACAGTTGTGAACGATGTAAAAACATTTTCAGAAGTCATCATGCTGTTTCATGTCAATTATTTGTTGAGCAAGACTAACTATCTACCAGTCGACAGTTTTCAAACCAGCAGGAAATGAACCAAGATTCCTCCCACCACCACCACCTTTATTGCAGAGAATGTAACTAGGAATGTTCCGCTGTTGACAGAGTTCTTTAGAAATCATTCTACTGTATGAGCTACCTAGAAATAATGATTCCTGGCCCTCCTTCTTGGTTTGGGCTGACTTGACTTGCAGCAATTCTTATAATGCAAAATGAAATATTAAAAGAAACAGCTTTATTTTGGTGAACAGCAAGTTAGAAAACCTAGCAAAGTGTTGATATTCTTAGCCCTCAATAGTTACATCATCCCTATCCACTCACATGTAGGAGCTGTCCAAAACTTGGCAGGTTCAAGATTTGATCAACGTGGGCTGCAACTGGAGTTTGCATTGAGTTTCAAGGATAAAAACAAAAACTTTTAAAATGACAAAATTTCACCTGGTTTCAGGACTAAACTGTAAATGGATACTGAAATCCATACTTAAAATGGATCTATGTTTGGTCAAAAGTATATATTTAAATTAAACATCTTGAATACCAATATTAGGTTCCATCCTGGTAGGCTGACACCCTCTTCAGCAACTTGACATACTAGAAACGAAGTGGAGAGAATACACCCTGCCCCTTATGCTATGGGTATGAGTGTTCATTTTAGGGTCGTGTGAAACCTAACTTTATGAATCCTGAAAGCACCTGAAACTCACCTAATTTTTGTTTGAATGAAACTGGTAAGAGTTATCTGAGAGAAAGCTTTGGAACATTCTTGCACAAAAACATCAATGGAATTCAAAATAATGTGATGGAAATATTGAATTGTTAAAAATAAATGTATAAATAAAGTGAACAATATAAAAAAGCAATTCAAAATGGGAAGTAAAACCAGACACTTAAGCCAGCTCTTCAACTCGTGTAAATTAGCATAACTCATAGATTCACAGAGTTTAGGTCATAAAGGGTCATTAGATCATATACACTGACCTTCTGTATAACACAGATAAAGAATTTCTTCCAGTTATTCTTGTATTGAGCCAAATGACTTGTGATTGACTAAAGCCCATCTTTCAGAAAGGCATCCAGCCTTAATTAACTCCCCTGAAGTCAATGGGGTTACTTTGATTTATACCAGTTGAGAATCTGGCCCTTAATTTTTAGTCACTGACTTTTTATTAATGATAAAAAAATTTAACAACTTGACAATACAAACTACTTTTAGGGAAAGTATTCAAAGACGTTGACAAATACAAAAGGTCAGAGAACACAACAGAGTTGAAACATAGTTATGGATAGAGCCAGCTGAAAAAATTTCAACAGAACAATTTTCTTTTGGAAAGTATAGTTTGCTAAAATCTGAACTTTCTATGAGGATGTGTCGATTTCTAAAAACAAATTCATGGGAGGAAAAGTCAAAATGCATTGTTTTGACTTCCTTGTTTTAAATTTGATAATGTTGAAATATTTTGCTTTGACTTTTATTTAATGATATATTATAATGTTTTCATGTTACTAAAATGAAACATTTCAGACATTCTGTTCCATAAGAAATGTCAACGTTTTGTTCCAATTTAGCACAAAAACAAATGTCAAAATGTCTGAATACCATAGAATGGAAATTCCATTTTCTGAATAGTTCTAATTATGGATATATAGTATAACTCCTGAGTTATAGTTGGCATAAATTGTTTTTTGTAAAAGATGTATCTAGAGTTTTAATAGTTAATGAAACATCTTCCAAATAAAACTTACTTTACAGTAGCTTTGTAGAGGTTTCAGATGTCCAAAAAATGATGTAAAAGTGTAAATGATTAAGAGTGTTATAAATCAAAGAGCCAATAGAATAAAATTCCATTCAATTACTGTGAAAAATCAGTTTTTTGGGAGTTATATGGCTGTGAATAAACTTCCACAACATGGAGCCATATGGCTTTTCTATTGTATTAGGCCTTAAAATATTAACCTTCATTATAACATTACAAATATTTGCATAATAGAATCAATTAGTTAAATAGTTGTACCTGGAATATCTGAAGGACACATGCTCTTGAATTATCAGAATGTTAGTGATGTATTTGAAGGATAAAGGCTGAATACCAGGCATTCCAAAGCTTCCGTGTAGAAGAATTTAATTCTGGGTGACGCTGAATGTCTCATTCTAGAGGGACAGCATCATATAGTTGAGATTCTACCCAAAAGAAGAACATCTCAGAAACCTTGGGAAGAAGGGGTTTGGCATGTGGGAAAATACCTAAGCAAATGCATACAATTATATTTTTAAATCAAAATGTATCTTTTTTGACACCTTGGAAGTTTTCCAGGGAACACTAGCAGTTTTGAGCAAGTTGAAAAATCTCAAAGTACTCTCAATCATTTGTTTATATATAGACTAATGATCATGTGGCTCAAGTATTGCAAATCTCTTCCAGCGGGGGACTTCATAAGGGCTTCTCTATGATTATCACCCGTAGTGTGTTCAGACTACAGCAACATCTTTACTCAATGGTCTGATCACCAGTGATCATACTTCAGTCATCTAATGTTTTGCAGTATTGTATTGATTTTGCATTGGCTCTGTTGATTCTTAAGACCTGAACTATGTAGGGCTTGATTATATTAGGTAAATTTCTGAGTCTCATCCTAATGGACATCAATGCAAAGGTACCTGCTTGTAAGATTACCACTATCATACCTTATGTCAGTAAGTGGTCATACTTTTGTTGTAAGGGGCCCTGTGTAACATGTCATTAGTTCATGGAGAATAGCTCTACTTAATGGTATTGATTAAGATGGTCAAGGATGTAACCCAATGCTTGGGCTGACTCTAAATCTCTGAGTATCAGAAGCCAGGAGAGGAAGAAAGGGCTGGACCGCTCCAAAATCACTGTGTTCTGTACACTCTCTCTGAAGCTCTGGAACTGGCCACTGTCAGAGACAGGATACTGGCCTAGATGGACTATGGGTCTGTCCCAGTACAGCCATTCTTATGTCCCCACTTTGTATAGATCTCAGCCCCTTTCATCTCATTTTTAAAAGGTACCTAGATATTTGTTTGTTTTTTTAATTTGTGTAATCACTGCTGGGCTTACTCAAACCTTTTCTCTTCTTCTTTTCCATGTGGACTTTCCTATTTGCTGATTTTAATTTAAAATTATGGGATTGATATATTATTATAATTTTAATGTGTTTTCACTGAACTACCATACAGCACATACAAGAGAAGAGTAATTTAGTGACTTGTCCAAGGTCACACAGTAAATCAATGGCAAAGCTAGAAAAAGAAGCCCAGAATCCTAAATCCTAGTACTGGACTACCACAGGCAAGAATAGATGCCTGGGTTAGTATTTTTTTTTTAATATGGCTAAGCAAGTATTTAGAACAGGGCAAACATTTCAAACAGATGGATGCAGTTAGATGAAACTCATGGCCTCTTTCTGACTGAAAATATTTCTGAGAAGTATTAGGACACTAACAATAATCTACAGAGTAAATATAGGTTAGTAAATGAGCTAAGTCTTTATTTATGAGGAATTAATATGCATAACACAAAAGATAAAGGAGTGAGTAAAATTATTCATAAATTGTGCCTTGGGAAATGAGCACGTCCTTAAGTACACAAAATACTAGCTTATGTTGGCCATGTTCTGTAATTGCTGCACTAGTGTTTGCTGATCTTTCAGCAGCAGACAGAGCTGTAATACGCTTAATGCCAGCACTGGCCTCTTGTGACAACTTTTAATTCTGAGCTGTTAAGTACAACCATTCCTTTTTCTTGAACTAAATAAATAAAAAGGGAAATGACAATATGGAGAGGCCAGAAATATATCCTGTTCCAAAAGAAATGATAATTCTGTTTTCAAAATCTGTCCCTAGTATGGAAAAAGTTCAATTCTTTGAAGCAGGGACTGCAAAATCTAAACATTATGAGCCAACACTTTCGAATTTGGACACCTAAATCCATATTTGGGTATCTAAGTAGTCTGCTTTTAGAGGTGCTCAGCTTCTACTGACCTCAGTGGTCATAGTTTTAGGAAAACACAAACTAAACAAACCCCATTTGGGAATATGAATTTCTAATACACACAATAAATATTCATGGTATTAACTCATTATTTAGTATTTATTAATTTCTTTGCAATAATAGTAATAAGACACTTTAGGCAGTACATATCAGATTAATAATTGAACTGCTCAAGTGGTTAAGTTATTTTGTTTTTGTCTTGTAGCATCAATTTTGTAGGTTTAATAAAAACCTTTGTTATGTTAATATAGTGGTTTTTACTAAATAACATACTGTAATTACACGGTTCCTGGAGAGAACTTATAATTGAATTATGGGCTGTTGTGTTCTTTTTCCTGGTGGTGAGAGAACTACTAAGTTTAATTTCACATTCCTGCAACCAGTCCCTAAATATATCCTGAGACACTATAATTTACCTAGAAGTACTTTCTGGGTCAGATCCCGAACTTGTGTAAATTGGTGTACTGTTGTATTAATTTAGATGGATTTAGGGGCCAAAGGTGTTAACATAACCAGTCACTGTCCAACAGTAAAAAAAAGTTAAACTAGATCTGGGATTTGGTATACAGAGACCTCAGCTTGATTAGTACCATAGCAAACACACCATTAAAAACCCTTTTAACCTTTTATAAAAGAAAAGAAGGACAAACAGTTAAAGCATTTGAAATGTAAAATATTAAATAAGGCTTTCATGTTAAAAACTTTCCTCATTCCCTTTCCCTTCAGCTGAAGAGAGTTTTTAGAAGGAACTTCCCCTCCCCGCCCACTTGTTAGACCAGTGGTTCGCAAACTTTTGTACTGGTGACCCCTTTCACATAGCAAGCCTCTGAGTGCAACCCCTCCCCCCCCGTTATAAATTAAAAACACTTTTAAATATATTTAACACCATTATAAATGCAGGAAGCAAAGTGGGGGTTGAGATGAAGGCTGACAGTTGGAAACCCCCCATGTAATAACATCGTGCCCCCTGAGGGGTCCTGATCCCCTGTTTGAGAACCCCTGTGTTAGACAGTCTCTTAGAGGTATCAAAGATGGTAATAAAACTGTCTTTTCTTGGAAAAGAGAAGAAGTGTGTTGAGATGAACCCTGGGATATTTTCTTTAGATCTTGGTCTGACTTTTTTGGAGGTTGCAGATGAGTCTCCAGGTGTTTAGGACAATTCCCAAGAGAACGAACCATTTGGGAATGTAGAAAAATATCAGTTTATCTGTGTTAGAATTAGTGAAAAGTAAACCTCAAAAGATTCAAAGGTTTGGTTTGGATAAGCATCCAAAAGTTCATATATGATTATCAAAATTATTAAATCAGCATTTAGCACATAATGATATTTGAAGGTACAACAGCCTTGACCTATACTTAAAATAGGAGATATTTGTGGATTTGCAAATACTGATTATTTTTTTAACCAATCTCTCTGTGACGGGGTGTGCATACCTCTCACTGGGCAGGAAAGGGTTAATCCCACATTATGGGCAGAAGAAGTCCCACCCCTCAGTGACCCAGGGAAGGTGAGTGAGTGATATCTCCCACCTGTGTAAGGTCAGTGTGTTGCAGTTGGATTCCCTGCTGACCCAGTGGCAGAGTGGTCTGCCACTGTTAGGGCCCTGGGTTGGGACCCGGTAGAGTCAGGTGGGCCTGGGTCCCCCTACCCTGGCCATCACCCCCGCTGTTGGTGGCCCCCAGATCTAGCCATTAGGCTATACAGCCCTGCACTTGAAGGCTGTTGTATTGACTCTGGCCTCTAGGCCACACTGCCCCATACAGGGGGGTTGCTATATTGACTCTGGCTGCTAGGCCATGCTGCCCTGCACTCAAGGGCCATGGTATTGACTTTGGCCACTAGGTTACGCTTCCCTGAACTCAAGCGCTCGTGTATTGACTCTGTCCATTAGGCCACGCAGCCCAGAGACCAAGGGCCACTGCTTTGACTCTGACACTTGGACCTCATCATGGTGATGCCCAAGACAGTCTGGTAGACAGTAACCGCAGTGTCAGCACACCCACTATCCACTCTGACAGGAGACGGGTTGTGTATACACCGCCACACTCTCTTTACACTCTCTACCAGCACTCAGTTTCATTCACTCTTGCTCCATTCACTCTCCATGCCTCATCCCCTGCTTCTCCATCCCGCCTCATCAGTCACGCTCTGCACTGTTGTGCTTGCTTACTCATTCACCGTTCTCTCTTTGCTATCATTTCCCCGCTTCTACCCATCCCCTCATTCTCCACTCCCTACTCACTACTCTCATTCTGTGTGTCCTTCCCTACCACCTTTGCTACCCTCAATCCAAAAATGCATTCCCTCCACACTATTAAATGAACTCTAACATCTATCAGAACTGCTCCATTCACTCCATCCCTCCATGCTCACATCCTATCAACCCCACTTCTACTTTCCTATTCTGCCACTCACAGCTTTTATCCACCTCGTATTGCCCCATTTGCTTCCTCTCCCCTATGGGTCTCCCATCATCTCCATCTCCCAAGGCTCTTTTCTGTGAGCTCACTGGATCTCACTCACTTCTCCTCCTATCTCCTGGACCCCATACTTGTTTCTGTCTTCTCCTTAGAATTTTCCCCCAGGAGCCTCTCTCTTTCCTCCCAGTTACTACTTATCCTCCATGGCTCTTGGTCTGACATTTTTACAGTCCCTCCCCACTCCTGAGTTTCCATTAGGGTATCCTTTCCTCCATTTAGAGCTTCCTCATTGTTTTCATTTTGTCATCTCAGCTTTCCCTTTTGGCCACAACAGGCTCCCACCTGATAGCCCTGCCTCATACTCTCTCCTTTACAATCAGCATCTTGTCACATTTCCCTTCTGCCCCAGCACACCCTCTGCCGCAAGCAATGTTAACACCCAATCCCCCCACCACCACCCATACACAGTTCCCACACTCTTCTTGCTGCAGGAGCTCTGAAGCATTATGCCCCTCTGCACTAGCTCTCTAGTTCCCAATCCTCCTTTAAGCATCTCCCCTGTCACCTTGTCCCTTTAATTACCAAGCCCAGCATCACCTTTTCCCCCTCGGGATCTGCTGAGCACACAGGATACTGGCCATGTGGCTGCCTCAGCTTTGCCTTCTCCTCTGCTCCCTGCTTCTATTTGTCAGGAGACATTGACAGCTAGAAGAGAAGGTTGCCAACTTGGAGAAAGGCAGGGTGGGGACTAGTACTCACAAGAGTGGACAAGAAGAAGTAATATCACAGCACCCCTTCTTGCCAGAGATTTTTACAGGTAGGGAGGAAAAACCCATGCTTGGTAAACTGGAACTCTGGCTGGGGAGGCTATGAGAACTGAATGGGGATGAGGTAGAGCTAGCACAATTCTAAGGACAGCCCAGCACTGCACTGTCAAGTACCATTGGCTATGTGTTTAATGGAACCTGGACTTGGTGGCCCACATTCCAACAATCTATCATTTGTTTTTGTTCCAGATCAGAACACAAAGTCAAAATTTCAAAATTTTCTGAGGAATGGGAATGCTGGAAAATTTCAATTCAGATACTTCAAACAATTTTTTTCTGATATGGTCAAATTGTTTAATTTCAATAATGTCAAAACATTATAATATAAATTATTAAATATAACATGCATCTATTATATTAAAATTAATATAATATAAAAGTCAAAACAAAATTAGAAAGTTAAAAATTCATTTACTTTTCTATAAAAAAATTGTTTAAATGAACACATTTGCAGAAAACAAGCGGACTTCTATGAAGCTGCATTTTCTGACATTTTTTGTTCAGCTGAAAATTTGACCTGTTCTAATGTTTGACTCATTACAGACAGAGAGATCCCTTGCAGCATCAGTAGTAGTTATAACTCAAGTAGGTTACTATTGATTAAGGTGCTGGAGAACCAGTGTATCCACACCCTGTATGGAGAGAACTCTGCTCAAATGCTTATACCACATTCACTCTGTATATTTTCTTCTGGGAAGAATTAATGGAGGCAGAAAGTCTGCAAACATTTAAAATGAATAAATGAGATTATTGAAGCAATTCCTATCCTACAAATGCAGCTTTTAGGGAAAAAATATTTACAGTGCTTAGGAGCACTACTGCGTAATCCAAACCACATTTTAAAATGAGGCACATGATATAAAGCTATATCCTTGTTTAACTGTGTGTATTAACAGGAAGGGCACTCATTGTCTTAGGGACTGATAATGAAAGACGCTTTTTAGCTCTGCTCATTGGTTAAAACCTATTTCCTCACGGTAGTGTCTGGACATCATTATATTTTAAGCACATGGCATAATCTATATAACGTTTCATACTAAAATATGTTAAAAGAGCATTAAGTTTGCAAATTTAAGTGCTCAAAAGTCAAACTGAATTAGAAAAATCAGCCTCAGGCAGACTGCAAGCTTAGAAAATGTTGGCCCAAATGGTAAAAGTTTGGCAAAACTACAAGGAACTCAAAAGAGGGGCTTATAATGGAAAGTGTTGGCAATCATACTTATAAAATGCATTACCAGCTCTACCTAAAAGACTCAGCCACAATTCCTTCCTGAGCTCTCCTTAAGGAAGGGAAGCTCCACATTATTCTCTTCAAAGATCCATGCCTAGCTTGCATAATGTAGCGCAGAAATGGGCTGTTTACATCTGAAACAGATTTTGTCTAGAGCTCAAGTTTGGGATCAGAGCTGAATCAAGGCTAAGTTTTGATTTGATTCAATCATGCAGAAACATTGTGAGCTACCCTCATGAGGTTTTGGCCACATCTAAACAGAAACCAGATCTCTTCCAAATTTAGCTATGATCTGGAACCACATCCATAGGGATTTCAATCTGGGAATTTAAATCTGAATTCCCTTATCAAATGCAAAGTTATTCAGAGTCAAGGTTCTCTTTTTTTGATTAAAAAAAAACATTTTTTTCAAAAGCTGATATAATCTGTATGACTAAACATAAACATGGAAAGGGTGGGTAACTCTAAATATTTGAATGTCCTGGCCAGAGAGCTCTTATTATGTAAATGTCCCATTAGTATTATACTCCAAAGGTTCTGAGATTTTTTTCTGTGTTCAGCATTAATAAGTGGTTAGAACAACAAAATTTCCCAACATCATATGGGGATATATCTCAGGCCAGAAGAATGCAGCCTCAACGTGTGATACGTATTATGTCCCGTGGTATAAAATTAGATCACTGTACCCTGTTTCATTAAACTTTATGTCCAGTCAACAACCATTGCTTTTCTAGACTGCCTACAGCTTCTATCTTCCAACTGAAAGATATCAGAATTTAAACAAGAATATTTAAGGAGCTGAACTCTTAAATACTGATGGGTTCAACTTTTACTTTCTAGCAACTGGTCCCTTCTACATATTTTGATTTTTTTTTAAAGTAAACACCATTATGATTCTTGTTGCTGTGTGTTGGCTTTAATAAAATAGTGGATTTAGCACTGGTATCTGAAGTTGGTCAGATTAGACACAGTCTCAGATCCTTCAGTAAATTAATACAAAGCAAATCTTTAGCTCAGCCAGGGTCACTGAATTTTGAGCAGTGCTAGTGTGCTTTTAATGCAGTACCCTGAAAGAACAATATTGCTTTGTGACAGTAAAAGTTCTATAGGTGCCTATGTTTCTGCCTCTGGGCATGCACACAGCAGCCGCACACTAGGTATCTGGATACCTAAGTTCCAGTGCAACGTACAAACCAGAGAAAGATAGCAATTCCTCCACTTAGCTCGCCCTCAGAGCCTGCTTACCAAACCTGCCCCCTCCTGTCCCCAGCAGGTTAGCTCACAGCATTTGGTGTGTGGGGGAATGATGATGAATGTGAACCTGAGCAGGATTGGGGTTTAGCACACACCCCTGGTCTTGGCATCTCCCATTGACTAGCATGCTGGCTTTTGTGAATCACATTCCAAGATGCCAATATCTCCCCATTCAATGCATATGGAGCTTAGGCACCAAACTCAGGCTTTGTATAAACCAATGATTTTCTAGGCACCTAAAAGTTACATATGGTGATGCTCAGTGTTGCCACACCTAAGTTCCTTTGTGAATCTAGCCCTAAATGTACAGCAGGTGCAAGAAGAAACTATATCTTGAGAAATGTCTTTCAGCAGTCAGCTAATGATGACTATTTTGAAGAGCAATCAGTGTAAACTTTATCTGTTTATAAAATAAAAGCACCTCAGTACTTTTACGTGTGTCAGAGCAATCAAGCTGTACACATTGGCCCAGGGATTGGCAACCTTTGGCACGTGGCTCGCCAGGGTAAGCATCCTGGCGGGCTGGGCCAGTTTGTTTACCTGCTGCGTCTGCAGGTTTGGCCGATCACGGCTCCCACTGGCGGTGGTTTACCGTCCAAGGCCAATGGGGGCTGCGGGAAGTGGCGCAGGCCAAGGGATGTGCTGGCCGCAGCTTCCCGCAGCCCCTATTGGCCTGGAGCGGTGAACCGTGGCCAGTGGGAGTCATGATCGGCCAAACCCGCGGACGCGGCAGGTAAACAAACTGGCCTGGCCAAACAAATCATGCCAAAGGTTGCCGATCCCTGCATTAGCCTGTGTATATATATGATCCTATTACTGTTACCCTCATCCTCCCTCCCCATCTTATTTTTGTTGTTATGCACACATCTTGCCATTTATCACACATCTTGCCATTAATTAGATTGTCAGTCTTCCACATCAAGGACTACATGTTCTCACTGATTTGTATCATACATAGCACAATGGGTGCTATCATAATATATAATATTAGACACTATATACATGGAAAAAAGCCATAGATGATGCTGTCTTGCTGTGCTCTGAAGATATGTCCACAGATAACAACGCTTAAAAAAAAGAGTCAACTACAATGGGTCAATGCTGAAGCATTTATGATTTTCACCATGGGACATTACTGGATAAATACTGACTAAACCGTGGAGGAACCAGTTTGCTTTGTGTTATATAAATACAATATATATGAATGCTGTACATGGTAAGCATAAAAATGAAACCCATCTTGAATGCAATTCCATGGAACTCCACTGACTTCAGTGGATTTGTGCCCATTTACTCTCAGGCTAAATTAGGTACCTCTATAAAGGCGTGGGCCAAATTTTTAGAAAATCCATAATATTGACAATTCTGTGGAGCTGTGTTATTAATAATAGTATTTCCTGATTACCCCCTCCCCCAACTGTCTCTGTGCACCTCACTTTCCCTTGGTACTTAATACAGAATTGTTGTGCACCCTGACATGCTTTTCTGGTTACTCTTTATATCTGGAACTCCTTATTCTTGTGCTCATAGAATCATCAGGTCTTTATTCATATCCACCACCCAAACATACTTTTAACCACAGATTATATTCGTATTAATCCACAAAAGAACTATATGCATTTTAAAAATACTAGCACTGCCTTGAGACTATACCTTGAGACTGCCTTGAGACTATCTTCTGGTAATTCATCCAACCTACATAATCAGGATGATAAACCCCTTGGGGAAGGCATTGTAGCTTTCACTGTTTTAAACAGTGTTGAGCACACAGATGGTGCTCAATCAATAGTAAATACTTTACTTTTCACTGCTTAGTTTATCCACTGGAAACAATAATCTCAGCAGGAGGGAACTGTGGATTGATTCTGGTGGGAATTGATAGGTTGGATCCTTCATTTACTCTGAGTTGACCTTCATGTTGTTGCTCAATTGATTTCAGTTGGAAAGGGAACAGGGATGACAAGAAATGTGGGTGGGGAGATTGATTTGAAATGAGGAAAGCACAGAACAATATAATACACAAAGCGGGGGGAAAAGATCAGTGACCAATTGAACTATAATGGAAAAAAAGGAAAATAATATTACAAATAAATGACAATTGGAAATGAAAAACAAAGTGAAAAATAATCCAAAAGAGAAAGGAGAGTACTGAACAGCTAAATGTCATCATTAACATTCACATAGGAACTGATAAATTAGTATTCTGTTGAAAAATCCCTTATTGTAATCCACAGAGTTTTCAGCTTCTTTATTTGGGAAAAATTAGTCTGACCATCCTCTCAAGGAATTTCTTAAATGATCTAGCATCACTAAGGCAAATTTCTCCTCTAATAGTGCACATGGCATTGTTCAATGAAGTTATTTTGTTGTTCTATTCAGGTAATTAACATGAGTGGGAGACCAATACCCATAAAAGACAGAAGAATGATGAGAAATTTACAGTGCTGAAACAAGGGCAAATAATTTGCAAATAATTCTTTAGTGAAAATTATAGTTTAAAGATATCTTGTTCTTCCATTTAAAAACACTTTATTTAATTTTAATATTGCTGGCTTTTTTTAAACTCTTGACTTTTAAAATAACTACTTATAATTGTATCTTAACAGATTTTGTCTGCAAATTCCCCTTACTAGAGATAATCAAATAATATTAATACAATAATTTATATGGGGAATTTTGTGAGCTTCTTCAAATAAAACATTTACATTTCATTCTACAGTATTCACTCAGCTTTACCCCCTGCAGTTTTGGCATCCAGTCCTGGGAGATTTCCTACCATACAACTTCATTTATTGGGTTGTCTTTCTGAATTCTAACCCTTTCCTTTCACACTCACACTTAGCAATTGTTTTCATAAAGATTTTCCTTCAGTAGCCAGAAGAGTGGAATGTGCTACAGTGTGCTCCATCCAAGAATACAGTCAATGAATGGATCTATTGGTTGGCATGGAATTTTGTACGAGTAACTCAGTTGGAATTCTTCCCTTGCATCCATCACAAAGCAAGTCAGTAAGAACTCCAAGATATCCGCGTAATGCGCTGCTGTCATTCAGCCAGCCCAGTTTATGACAGTGACATTTCAAAACTAACTAATGAGCCTCAAAAATCCATTTATAATGTTCTGATTTGCCAAAAACATTGTTAGGTTTGTATAGTACACACCAGATATCTTGTTACTTATCTGCTCCAAAGCACGTCTGCAATTTTGTCACTACAAAGTGACCATATTAGTTCTGCAATGCAATGGAACTTATATGATTTTGGGGAATTTGTTTGTAAGCACATAGAAATCTTAGGGGATATTACAATGTTAGTGTCTCTTGGAAATCCATGGGTTAGCGAGAGAAAGAAAAGGAAGTTTACTATTAAACCTACATAAATGCAAGATACCATTCTTGCTTGGGAGGAAATTAACTGTATGAAACAGCAGAAATTCAACTATTTAAAATTAACATTCTTCCATCACGGTGAGTGGCTGACCTTTAATGTGCAGATTCCCTATGATCTATATGGATCTACACACTGAAGGGCAATTAGCACATATATCACTTGGCTCTTCTCTGATCCTACTGTCTTCTTTTCTGTCCTGGAAAGCATAATCCCTTCAAGCCTTCACTACTGCATCTTCACTCTGATTCCCCAAAGAAGTTTCCATAGCACAGAATGGGATGCAGCACGAGTTAATACCTCATCAGGTTGTATAAACCTGACCCAATCTCCCCAACAAGGTTGGGAGTGGAAAAATCAGAAGTACCCAACCATCTCCTTTGTCTACTCCCACCACTGTACTACTTCCTGTCTGTATCTCTTTATCCATAAAGCCCAAGCTTTATGGATACAGCATGCAGGAGCTTCCATGGGGCCAGGTTTGGGGTAGGATGCACCCATGGTATTATTCCTGTCTCCATTCTCCAGACACAGGTATAGAGGGGAGCAAGGGCCCTAAGAATTAAATATATCCTTTATTTTAATATTATTAGATAGCTATAAAGTCCTTAATCAAAACTCCCATTAAAACCTTTGGGTTTTGACTAAGAGCAATAGGACTGGGCCTATTATTATTATTAATTATTATTAGTAGTAGTAATAGTACTTAGTCTCAAAGTGATTTATGGATATTAACTATTTAATCCTCCCAGAATTCCTGTGAGCTAGTTAATCATTATTTTCTTCATTTTTGAAGATAGAGGTAAAGTGTACAGAGGGAGTCAGTGTCAGAGTTGGGATTAGATCATGCTTTTCTAATGAGAACTGCGTAATTCTGAGTTTGGTACAGTTTAAACACAGGATTCAGAGGGTTGGTGCAGTTGCCACATTTCCCTGCATGCAGAAACTTCTGATACACTATGGGAAATTCACTTACAGCTTGATTGAAAGCCCATTGAAGTCAGTGGAAGGCTTTGGATGAGGCCTTTACTGTACAATGAGCATTGGACTTCCACTTAACATAACTAAGGAAGAAAGGAATGTATTTCCCTCCCAAATTCTAAGCATGAATTAATTCCTCAAATTTCTTTATTTCAGACTAGAATCATCAGAGATGAGAATTTTCCTGTTACCAGTTTTGAAAGAATTTTTATTCTGACTGGGGTTTTGCCTTGTTTTGTTAATTACTTTCTGAAGGAGAACTTACTCTGAGACAAAGTCCTGACTGAATATTTGCTAGAGGTAACTCTTTAAAAAAAAATCAATTTTCAATATACTATTTCAGTCCAGAAAGAAGGCATAAAATAGTACCGTTTGTTTCATGTTCCAACAGACTCTACCTCTAGAACAGAGTTTCCTTCAGTAAAGGAAGCCAACACAGCCCATTCACAAATTCTTTACATTTCTTGTGAAAGAATTACCGTTTCTAATTTCTAATGACTTTTGAAAAGCAGGTCAGATGCACTATCTTCAGTGCTAGTTTTCTAATCTTGCCTGTAGTAAGCTAATTACCCATCAGAGCCGAGAGTATTCAGCACTAGGACCTTTCCCAGGCTCTAGGCTGCACTCTTTCAATGTACACTGCCAGTCTATCAGCTGTTAGCTGGGCCTTGAACAACAGCTGCCAGCAACTGCAAACATCCGGCCTCTACTGAGAGGCATAAAGAGCCAATTGATAGGAACAAACTTCAGGATGCCTAGGGATGCCTGCACAATTACAATTTAATTCTTTCAGTTTTAATAGTCTTAATAGAAAGAGAGAGAATGAAAAGAAAAAAAAGGAGCTGATGTTACGATAAGCAGGGCTGTGATGTGCTGATATTACTTTCTTGGTTGCCTCAAGACAAGTGCAATGATTTTCTAAATGTTATTGATTTTTACTTGTATTTAATCCTTTCTGACCTTCATTTCCTAATTGTCTGCCCTTGCAAGCAAATTTCTGCAATACCCTGATAAGCTTCTTAGCAAAATGTCAGTTGACTGTAAAAGGGAGCTGATTTGTTTCCTTGTCACAGGAGTGCTAAACCAGTTATTCTGCCTCAAAGCCATCAGGTGATAGGGTAGATAGATGTTAGTCTTTCATTACTGCGACCCAATGCTGCTTCCAAACTGACCCTATTGCCTGTACGACTATTAGTAATGTAGGAAATAAGTTTATGATACAGCCTAAGAGTTTAAGTAAATAGCATTGCTTTCTATGGAGAGATCTCGGCAGAGGTTAATAGCACCAGGTCCGGTACTGAAAATAGAGTTTTTCAGTGAAATATTTCTATTGCTAATCTCATAAAAAAGAAAACCTGTTAATGTATTGCTCCCAGATATCACAAAATGACTGCCTTGTAGCTAATTGGTAGTAAATGTGATAACCTGGCTCCTGCTAGAGCTAATGTGGAGTTGAAAGTATGATGTTCTAACTGAATAGGAACAGACAGATGAAATCAACATTTAGGTAAAGTTACATTAATAATTTAAACTGAAAAAACCAAGGAAATTAAAACTTTAGGGTCCTTTACTCTAATGGTTGTGTGAACTAGAAGACAGGCACCAAAGTATGAGCTAATAATGGAATGTCGCCCTTAACTTTGAATTTCCTGGCAGTTGATTGTCTGAGTCACAACTTTAACATTACTTAGATGCTCTTTTTTTATGTGAGTCCCCTTAAAGGATTTTTTTTATAATACTTTCAATCTCTTACATAAACCTGTAAATACATATTGTTTGGGTATTCTTAGAACGTTTTCCACATTTGCAATATACTGTAGTTTCATTTGCGCTAAGGGACAAATCCAGCCACCTAGTCCTCAGCGACAAGGAGACTCTTGGCAGCCAACCCAGTTCTGTTCCACTGTTTGGGGGATTGGAGGGGGGGGTGCTGCACACAGCTCATACTCCTTGCCTGATGCAGAACCCTATTCTGCATAAGCTACCTGAATGGGAGCAACAGGGGGTTCAGAAGGAAGAGCATGTGTAGGCCAGGAGCAGCGTGAAGCCAGGAAATCTGCTGAGCAGACACTCCTACCCTTTCTCTGTACACGTAGGGGACATAAGGGCCCACAGAGATAACTTCAGCCCTTGGGCTGCAGTAGCCTCCTTGAAATGGATCTTTCTCTCCCCTACCCCAAAAAGTGCTTTGCCCAGCATCCTGCCAAGCCTTTTAGGCTGGACTCTGGATTTGCTCTTTAACAGGTGTTAAGTGGCCTGTTTTTTCAAAGGTGCTAAGTGCTGTGAGCTCTCATTGACTTAAGAAAATCAAGCCACTTTATTTAGGTGCCTCCAGTACTTCAGGAGAACTTGGAAAGCTAAGGCTCCAGGATTGTGTCTGCTCCTTATGTGTCTCCTCAGTCAGATATGCTTAATTTGCTGCAAGCTCAACCTGGCTTCCAAGATTCAAGATGTGGTTTTTGTGCTTTATTCATTAGCACCAACAATAAAGATTTTATAAGCAGAGTTTAGCTGGTCATTTTGCTGATGACCCACAAGGAATCAAAAAGCACATGAGTCCTGAACCTGCAGTCCTTGTTAAGGCAAAACTGTCATTGAAACAGCCATTGTCAATGGAAGTTTTGCCCACGCAAGGACTTCAGGAACAGGCCATAATTATTATGCTTTATAACTTTATTGTAATGATCACAAAGCCCAGACAAGAATCTTGATACTTTTCATTATGTTGGAATTTCTATTTTAGATTTCCAAACCAGATGGTATCATCAAATGATTACACTGCTCTACAGCCAAAAATGCTTCTGAAATAAATGTAGTCAAACTTTACTAATTCTGGGTCACTGAGAACGAAAATGATGGTTAAAATTGTTGATTGGCTCTACTTTTCAAGATATGCTATTGGGTCAGTATATATGATCCTTGACTTGGAAATGGCGGAGGATAAGTGAGTTATAAAGGGAAGGGATCTCAATTTAAACCAGAAATGATTAAAATACATCTTTGACTGGATCTATGAATAAATCTATGACTGGGTTTGGACAGTACTTGCTTTTTAGGCAAAACAATGAATGCTGCAATCTGAAGCTGGTATTGCGTCATACATGATATGAATTGCATCATGTTATTCCTAGAAGTCATGGATGATGCAATCATAACGAAGCTTACATCACTCTGCTGAACAAATTGCCCTATATCAGCTCTAGAAATCATACAGCATTGTGCTCTCTTATTTGTCAGTGTTTGATTTTGAAAATGGACACATTTCTGTTTGGCCAAAGTGAGCAGAGATGCCTCGTACTTGTGTGACAGTGCAGATAACTTCTGCTATGTTTGTGGTGAAGTGACTTTTGCATCACAAAAGCGCAGTATAACTACTATGGTTAAGAAAGCCTATCACCTTTATTTTGGCTACAAAATTGGAGATCAGGACAAGAGGTGGGCCCCACACATATGCTGGAACACTTTTGCAACAAATCTTTGCCAGTGGTTGAACAGGAAAAGGAAATCTATGCCTTTTGCAGTGCCAATGATTTGGAGAGAGCCAACAGATCATACCAGCAATTGTTACTTCTGCATGGTGCCTCCAGTTGGGAAAGGTGTGTCAAAGAAGAAAAAGTGGACTGTGCAGTATCCAAACATTCCATCAGCTATACGCCCAGTACCCTACAGAGAAGGACTGCCAGTTCCTGATGCACCAGAATCATTCTCACTTGAGTTAGTCGAGGAAGAGGAAGAGGATGAAACTTCTGGTCCTGAACCATCAATGTCACAGGATCCACATTTTCTCCCATTCTCCTCCTCTGAACCACACCTCATAACACAAGGTGCACTGAATCACCTTGTCAGGGATTTGGAACTACCCAAGAGTAAGGCAGAGCTGTTGGGCTCCAGACTACAGCAGTGGAATCTCCTGGCAGGTGATGTTAGGGTTTCCACGTTCCATGACCGTCAAAAGGATCTTGTCCCATTCTTCTTCATGGAAGGTGATCTTGTAGCCTGCAACAACATCGATGATGTGATGGCAGCCCTCAACATCATTCACGATCCAGATGAGTGGAGACTGGTCATTGATTCATCGAAGACGAGTCTTAAGGCTGTTTTACTACATAATGGCAATGTTTTGCCATCAAATCCAGTTGGTCATGCAGTCCATATGAAGGAAACCTATGACAACATGAAACAACTTTTGAGGTGCATAAACTATGACCAACATCAGTGGCAGCTTTGTGGCGATTTGAAGGTTGTTGCTCTCTTGCTTGGTCTTCAGACTGGATACACAAAGTACTGCTGTTTTCTCTGCGAATGGGATAGTCGTGCAAGAGATTCGCACTACATCAAGAAAGATTGGCCACTCTGACAGTCATTGGAGCCTGGGAGGAAAAGTGTTCAGCATCCACCACTTTTTGAATCAAGGAAGATTTTGTTACCACCCTTACACATCAAGTTGAGTCTGATGAAGAACTTTGTCAAGGCCATTGACAAAACACAAGCAGCTTTCAAGTACCTCCGTGGAAAATTTCCAAGGTTAAGTGAAGCTAAGATAAAGGAAGGTGTCTTTGTTGGTCCTCAGATTCGTGAACTTCTTCAAGATGATGCATTTGACCATGCACTACGTGGCAAGGAAAAGACGGCATGGAAAGCCTTCCAGTTAGTGGCAATAAATTTTCTCAGAAACAACAAGGCAGACAACTACAGGTTGTTGGTGGAAAACCTCCTCAAGGCATACAAAAGCCTTGGTTGCAACATGTCACTAAAGATACATTTGTTGCACTCTCATCTAGATTTTTTCCCACCGAACTGCAGAGCAGTGAGCGACGAGCACGGCGAGCGATTTCACCAGGACATTGCAACAATGGAGAAACGCTATCAGGGCAAATGGAGCCCATCAATGCTTGCAGACTATTGCTGGACAGTGACAAGAGATGCTCCATTTAATGAATTCAAGAGACAAGCCAAGAAGCGCCGAGTAGACACTGAATAGGACTAAACTGTGTACACAATAGTTTTTTGCCTTTTGTTTCATAATAAATTTTATTTATATAACCCTTTTGCTGATTTTTAAAGTGTTACATAAACAGGATAGGTGAAATATTATCATGTAAAGCAACCATAAACATGAAAAGACCTAGGTTTACAATTTATGATTAAAACTCTACTATCTACACAATATACATAAATATAAAATGTAAAAACTTAAATATCTTAGAAACAGTAGCCAATCCGTTGTTTCAATTGTCATATTTGAATTCAGCACATCAAAATACATAATAAATAGCACATTTTATCTCTGAAGCAGACGACTTCTCAAAAATTGTAGACCAGTGTTACCACTGGAATCTCTGGTTATTTATTCTGTACAGTATGGTTTTCTGTGGTCTAATTGACTTGATTTTCTGAAGTCAATGGGAGCTTTAGAGGCTCAGTCTTTTTGAAAAACAGACCACTTTAGGACCAAATTGTGATCTCCTCACTGACACTGGTAAGTTATATGAATGGTCCCATTTGCCTTAGTGAGCCAACTCCTATAACTGCTGACCATTATTAGAAAGGGGTTCAAATCTGCCTCCAAATGTAATTTTATATATTTATTTGAAATTGTTTACTAGTCTGGATAAATTGTAGAATAGGTGAGTGAGTGAGCAAAATGTATAGTGAAATTACTGAATTAAATTTAACCAAAAACACTGTGAGGAGGCTATCCAAACATATAGGAAGATGTGATTTCTGCACCAAACAGTGTCTGTGTTTAGATTCTTACAATGGCACCCATCACTGTGGTATCTGAGTTTGTAATAGAAAAAGACAAACAGATAGAGGATAGGGAAATGGAAGACCAGCAGAACAATCAGAGTGATGGTAGCAGGAGCAGGTCATTCACAGACTTTGAGGTCAGAAGAGTCCATCAAAATCATTTAGTCTGATGTTTGGCCACAGAATTAGAATCCAGGAGCCCTGACTCACAGACCTGGTGCTGTAACCACTCTAGACTCCCTTTTCTTCCTAGAGTCAGGGATAGAAACATAGGGGAAGGGAGTGTTTTAATATTGGTTTATATATTTGTTGTATGTATTTATTAAAACTTATTGTTAGGAGCTTTTTGGAGTGGAAGGGAAATTTGGAGTTGAAATGTGGGAGAGGAAGGGATTGTTGGAATAAAAAAAGGAAATGGATAAAGGCAAAGGAAGAGAAATAGGAGAATGAGATTGAGGAATTGAAGTTTTTTTGTGTTAGGAGAGGGTTGGATGAAAGGAGACCAACAGCCAATGGCAATAAAACTTACAAGAAGTTTCAGAACTGAGTCAATGAAAATGCCAGGAGGTGTGAAGGCTCTTCCCAGATGTTGCTGCTATTCTCCAAGCAGATGGTTACCCTAGCAAGTCCCTCTTTGTCTAGACATGACATGAGTAAGCAGGAAGTCTCTGACTTATTTCCTGCACCCTCAGTTGTAACTGGGACTGGCTGTTCTGGGAAAGGATCTCCAAGTATATGGTGATTTCCACAGTCTGTCTCCTATGAGCTCATGCAAGCTACTGTTCTCCATATGACCCCTAACATTGTGCTGCCTTCTGCTAACTCACAAACCTGGGAGAACCTGACTTTTTTTTCTATGGATTTACTATAGCTGTGCACTGTTAACATTTCTATCCCAGTCTTTTGTGAATACTTCATCATTTTGGTCATTTGCTATGAGTTTTAAAGTCCTGTGTCTAACATAGGGCATGGTACAAATTATTAAAGGGCTTATCCCCAATATGACCAGTTGCTAGGATGTTAGCTTTTGAACCTGATACACGAAGGGTCACTGCATTGAAGCACTTAGTCACCATGCTGATGGAGATTAACAACTTTTACTGAAATCCCTTAATGTTTAGATAGCAGTGCAAAGTTATTGTTAAGACATGCAGAAATGCATTTGGACCAAATGGAGCCACATATATTTTGTAAATATACAGGAAGAAAGCTGCAGCTTTTTTTAAATGTAGGTTGTTACTTCAGCCTGACCCATTAAGTTTTCTAAACTGAGGCTTGTGGTATTTGGCATCAATTCTTCCGTTCTTTTGATAAGTACCTAAACAGGATGTCCTTGCAAATTAAATGAAAAACAGTCCTGGAAGATTTCCTCCCTCAGGAATAAGTATTAAGACTGGCAGATGGCTTAAGTGGAAATACACAGGAATGCACTTTAGCCAGTCCTTGAAAATTGTTCCAGCAGATATTACTAGGTAGATTCATGAAGCCCTGTCAGGCATCCTTCTGCATTGAGTCAATTTTTAATGACCCCAAGCTTGAAATAGTTTTAATTTATTTTATCCAAATTGTTGCAAAACAACCGCAATCTAAGAAGCAAAATGTAAAAATAACCTAAAGTAATGATATTCTCAGATTATTTTGTACCACAGGAATGGTGTTTCTTGGGGCTGAAGCTTGTGGATATACCCTAGCTAGTAATCATCTCAGAAAACCTGAATACAAGCTCTCTAAATCTTTGGACTGCATCTGCAGTTAAGTGCATATGCACGTGTATGCGCAGTCACACATGTTTGCACTATACATACATACTTTGTATGTGCACATGTGAGATAGCCATAAACGGTACAGACATGATGTAGATTCATTTATTTATGCACCTTCGTCTATCTTACCTGATCTCTACCTGCAAATCTTTTCCCCATGAGACTTCTACGAAAATTATTAGGTATAGAAATGCTGTTTTAGAGCTGCTTTAAATTTATTAGTTTAACATTTTGTTCCCCTCCGAGTCCTGCACAGTTGGACTGATGGGGTGAACTTCCAGCTATGTTGCAGTCAATGAGAGAATTTTGTCATTGCAGTCGTGGTAACTAAGGGCCCTGCCTTTACTGGTGGTGGGAAGGGATGTAGTCCTTCCAGTGCAGCACAGAGCATGGCTCTGGCACCTCCAGGATGGAGCTACACTTCATAAAGCTACACTCCAGCAGCTCTACCTTGTCATTTTCTGAACTTCATGGATGTCTACACTGAGGTGTGATTCCCATCACAGGTAGATAGACTCGCATGGGCTCAGTCTAGGCAAGTGCACTAAAAACAGCGGTGTGGACTTTGCGGTATGGTTGTGGCTTGGGCTAGCCCCCCAGCTCACATCCAGGAGATCAGGTGGGCTTGGGCACAGGTGGCTGGTGGGAGCAGTTTGGCTGGCAAGGTTGCGGATTGGCTGCAGGGGGCATTTTCCTGTCAGTTGTGATTAGTGGGATGCAGGAAGGATTGCAGCTGAAAGGGGGGCAGATTTGTTCCATGAGGTAACCAGCCTGAGTAGTATTATCCCCTGCTACTAATTGCCAGGAACAGAATGGAAGGTGGGGGATTTAAAAGGGATGCCAGGAGTGTGTGTTCCCTGTGTGGGGACTAGTTTTCTTTTTCACATGTGACGTCAGGAGGAAACTTCAGGTCTCATCCCACCCCTTGCTCTGCAGCAGTGCTTCTGACTGGAAGAACAGAGCAATGTGACACATCACACTCTAAATGGGTGGCGGCAGCAAGAATAGCCTTAGCTCTGCTCTACAAGATGGGAAGGATACTTGCCTGGTAGGAGCAGGCAAAACGAATGGAGTGGGAGAGAGAGTGCATGTGCAGTGGGTGCATTTCTGCAGAGCTTTGGCACTATTGAATTTAGCCCTATGTCACTGGTGGAGGGAAACAAAGTAACTTAAAAAAAAAAAAAGTTAAAATCACTCCAAACATTTCTTAATTTGTTTCTCTTTCTAACACATACAGCATAGAAAGAACAGATGATCATGGGTTACAAAGCTTTTACTGGCAGTCATTTGAGATAGTTCCCTTAACTCACCCAAGACTTGGCCAAACTCAAAGATAGTAAGGCAGTAGGAAGGTTTTTGCTGCCCTTCCCGTGCATTTGCATGTGGGACAGTAACATTTTCAAGCCCTGCGCTGTTGAAAGCTTGACATACCAACTCTTGAACCATGATCATACTGGCTAATACTACGGAATAGTGGGCTATGCATGCTGCAGTACTCACTGCCTTAAAACAGACTTTCTGAGTAGCACATCATCTGGAATCTGAAGAGCAAACAGCATGCACATGTGCTTCGATCTGCAATTTAGTGCAAAGGTTAAATTAGTGAACATTATGCACATAGCTGCTTATCATGGAAGCACTGATAATGGCATCATAGTAAAGGCAGCACCAGGATTTTCCGTATGAGACCCAATATTTATTTATTTGGTTTGTTTTATACACAGGGCACAATCCTGTTTCCATTATATTTAAAGGCAAAACTTTTACTGACTTCCAAGGGAGCAAGATAAGTGCCTGTAGTTAATCCTGTACAGTACTTTACATCAAACTCAATATGGGTATTTACTGTAATGTAATGTAGTTGAAGTAAGTGTAGAATTCATGTTAGAAAATGTATGTTAGAATACTTTAATATAAATGTCTTTTTAAGGTTTGGAACTGTGCTGTGGTGGTCCAAGGGACACAGCTCTCCCCAGCAGAGAGTGGTCCAGAAGAGTTTGGTGCACCTGGAAGATTCTCTAACAATGGACTTGTGCAATCTGTGTATTTTGCTGGACAGCAGCAAAAGTTTTAATAAAATGCTCCAGTTTAAAACTGCACCCTGATCCAAAAATGTGGCATAAAATAGGTCTATTTCTTTAATGTGCCATATATAACAAAGGTATATTTTGTTCTGCAGTGAAAAGCATAGGGCTATACTCTAAATATAGGGCCAGCTGTGGGTCTTGAGGGTAGGTATGTTGATTTGCTATTGTAAAATGGCCAAGGTGCACTAAGATGGTGTGACATTGAATTTTTTTAAATAAAAAATCAGCAATGAAACACTTATGATGCAGCGGGGGATATCCCACATGGGGAATCTCATTTTTCTTTCACTCCAGTTCTAGCCCTGTGTAACTCTCTACTGACTTCAGTGGCGTTACTCCTAGTTTACACAGGTATTAATAAAAGCATCATGAGGCATAAAGAATTATATGGACAGTGCAAAGAGGAAAAAGTTCAAAATAGGTCTCATTTTAGTCAACTAGAAATAATCAAAAGTCTGTTTAAAATTGGAAAACGTACATTTTTTCCTAACAATGTGAACTTAATTTTACTCACAGTAGTTTATATAAAAATATATGTGAGCATCATGCAGCTGGAATAAAGATTCTGATTTAAAGTTTTTGCTGCTGCCAGCAAGAACTTTAACTCTCTCAAAGTTTACAACACATTTGGTTTTTCTATCCCAGCCTCATAAACTGGCATAAATACATTACCACAACTGCAATCCAATAAAGAAGGTAAGATGGACCATATTGTGATGGTAGATGTGAAATGGAATCTTAATAAATTTTAAAAAGATCTTTGCTCAGACTAGAAAAGGAGACTTGGGGGGTGGGGGAGAAGTACATTTTGGAGCACTCAGAGTTCTATAAATGGACAGTTCTTTCACTTGCTGGAATAGTGAACTGAGAACAGGATGGCTAAGTCTAAACAGCTGAATTGTTAAGCAAACTTATTTCATTAGGTGGGTGCATGTGGTTTCCAAAGGAAGCTCAGGTTTATTTTAACTATAAAATCAATTTTAATTGTAACAAAAGAAGCTCTTAATAGCATTCACTCTTAGGATTTTTCCTGGTCAATAATATTCTCACTGCTCTATATCAGCAAGAGCAGCATGTGGGGTGGAAAGGAAATTAGCTTGTTTGTTCAGGGGGACATTTGTGGGTGTAGGGTAAAATCCCTTAGGGAATGCTACCTGATTTACCAGCACCAAAAATAATGGATTCTCTCTCTCCAGCCACATCACACCACAGATTCAATCTTTTTTTTTTTTGTGACCAAGAGACTCTTTGCATTTCCTAAAATCACATAGTACTGCAATATGTATAATGACATTTCTTTATAGTTCTCAGTTGTAGAGAGAAGATCAAGTTGACACTAGTTTTCTGTGACTGCAATCTGTGAGTGTGTTGAAGGTAGTGGAGTAGATACTAGTAAATAATAACAGCACTGAACATCTATATTCATGCACATATTGTATGCTATTTGATTCCTGTTGTAAATCCCAATTTACAGTTCTTAGCATTCAAGTGCAAGCCAGTGGTCTGAATGAGCTCTCCCCTGCCATCTATTGATAAATTGGAGGAAAAGACCTCATGAGCAGGACTTATTTGCATAAACACTCCTACTTTGCCAAGATGATCAATATACTTTGTCACAGTGATCAATTTTGGCTGATTTGGGTTAAAATTCACTTAAGTTTTGGACGTAGGAGTAATGAAATGTTGTTATCCTTATTGCATGACTAAAGAGCAGCAGAACTGCACTTAACATGCCCTAATTGAGAGATCACCATACCTTTATCCTGATTCGCTAAGCATGGGTAAGGCAGTGGTTCTCAGAGCTGGTCCATTGCTTGTTCAGGGAAAGCCCCTGGTGGGCTGGGCTAGGCTGCTTTATCTACCTGCCACGTCCACAGGTTCAGCTAATCACGGCGCCCACAGGCTGCGGTTTGCTACTCTAGGCCAATGGGGGCTGCGGGAAGGGCGGCCAGCACATTCCTTGGCCCGCACCGCTTCCTGCAGTCTCCATTCGTCTGGAGCGGCAGACCGCAGATAGTGGGAGCCGCAACTGGCCAAACTTGCAGACGTGGCAGGTAAACAAACTGGGCTGGCCCGCCCGGGGATTTTCCTGAACAAGCAGCGGCCTGGCCTTGAGAACCACTGGGTTAAGGGGCTTCAGCCAAATGTAAGTTAGAGGGGGTTGGTGTTCTTACTTAGTAGCAAGAATTCTGCTTAAGGGGCCTGTATGCCATTTGATCCTTCCCCTTGTAGTGTCTAAAGACAGAGCCTGAATAGAGTGAATTGAGAGTTCTTGTTTTGTCTTACTCATCACTAGTTCTGAAACTGCTGATAAGGTGGTTCAGGGGCTGAGCCTAGGTGGTTGTGTTGTGGTGAGAGGAGGAAGTAGTACTGAGGTTCCCTACTACCCAGTGGCATCACTAGTGCTGAAATCATTATGAACTGGGCTTGATAGATACTCAGAACATGGCATTGTAGCTAAAGACAGCATGGTGAGAGATGCAGCATCAAAATCAAAGGTGGCCCCTACTCAGCCAGTCCTAAAGTTGTAATTATTTGTAAGGGGGCTAGATGGATGTGGTGCTGTAGAACTGGACCAGACCCAGGACACAGCAGAACAGAGACAACAGTGGTGAGAAATGGCAACAGCGAGAAGCAGAGGCATCATTTGCTCACCCCCAGAGGCTGGAGGTGAACCATGTGAATGCACACCCTGGACTCTGAGACTTTGCTAACCTGAGACAACAGACTGTGAGTGGGTTCAGCAGAGGGAACTGGGGAGTTGTGTGTTAAAGAAATATTTGTCCATTGGACTTTCACACCTCAGATGGGAAACTGAGGCAAAGGACTACCACCCAAAGCACTGTGGGGTAGATGTTTCATTTATTCTATGTGCACTTTTAAATCATTATTGCAGTGTTTTCCCAAATGAATACTGTGTTCCCTTTTCCCCCTTAGTAAAGTTTTTTTTTTTTTCTTGTTATTAGACTCAGTACACTCAGACCACTCCTGACTGAGCCCCCCACACTTGAATCCCCACCCCAAAGAGCCCCACCACTATGCACCTGGACCATCCTGCTGAGCACCCCAACACCTGGACCCCCTCATCCCACCAAGAACTCCCTCAGCACCCAGATCTCCCTGCTGAGCCCGCCACACTCACCCTCCCACCGAACCCCACATCAAGATATCCCTGCTGAGCCCCAACCATCTTCACCTGGACCACACTGCAGAGTCTCATTGCCCCTGAACCTGGACCCGCCCAATGAGTCCCAGTGCATCTAGAGCCCCCTCGCACTCAGACCCCCTACTGAGCCCACACCCAGATTGCCCCATAGAGAACCCTCTCAACCCCACACCTCGATCCCCCCACACTAAGCCCCTCCATACTTGGATCCTGCCAGGCTGAGCCTGTCAGTCCCCATCTGGTATGCCTGGCACAGAGGGACAGGGGTGTTTCAAGGGCAGGCCCGGTCCTTGCGTTGTGTTGGGTGAAGCCTCACTGCCGAGTCCATGTCCTGGGTGGGAGGTGAAGGGGGACTGCAGGGTGATTTCCCACCTCCATGCAGCCAATGGCTTGTGCTTCCCACTGCCATGCTGGAGCCTCCACATTTATTTATTGACAAACAAAATTTTCAGAATTTTAAAATATCACGTGCAGAATTTTTGCAATTTTTGCAATTTTTTTGGCACAGAATTTTTTGGTGCAGAATTCCCTCAGGAGCACATAATTATAGAATAAAATTCATTTAGCTCAAGTGATTCCTTGTGTAACTTCAGGGAAGTCAATGCAGCTAATATTTAAACTAGTTATGAATGAATATCAACGGCTAAAGGGAGTTGGTTCCGATTAGGTTGATGCTTAGCAAAAGTTCTCAATTATTCAAAACACTTGGGTCTGTAAACCTGGACTGGAAAAATCTGTGAGACTTCTGATAGTTCTTGCTTCCATTTCAGCCATAAATACCTTGAGAAGAGTCCTTTTGAGGGGCACTTCAGTACTTCATTTCCTGTACTGGCAAGGACCAGGAAACTGCAGAGTGCTGTGAAAATGAGGAGAGAGGGAAAAGTTAATTTTAAAAAGAAACAAAAACACAATGCCCAAAGGATTCCATTTAACTGAGCTTTGAGATTTAATTCAATTTGGTTCTTATTTTATATAGTTCATTTCCCCCCCTAAAGCTAGGTGTAGGTATTTGTACTTGACAGACAAATAAGAGGACAGGTACTTAATCGCATGTCTAAGTTTAAATTTGTGACAAGTCCTACTGACTTCCATGGGACTACTTGCATGCTTAAAATTAGACACCCACTTAAATACCTTGATAAACTGCGGCCCCTGTCATGGGGAGCAAGTAGTGATCTTTGTAAAATGCCTTGTAAATTGCTGTAGGAGAGCTCATTGTTATTATTGAAGAGGCCTGATTATTCAGAGTGTAGGTATTCATTCCTTTTTTGAAATGCATGCCCCTTTAAAGGTGTCTTAGCCAGAGAGGAAGGCATAAAAAATAATTAATTGCTTTATCTTGGTTATTGAACCATGACGTCAGATCACAGAGGGTGGGGACACAAAAGAGGAGAGTAATAAAAAGGACCTGAAAGGGTAATTTTAGCTAGGTTTAAAAAATGTTTACTACAATCATGGATAGGTGTGGGATATCAACAAAGAATGCCAAGCAGTTCATCCATCTCTAGTTTAAAGCAAAAGGAACATGAGTGCTGTGAGGTCTCATAGCTTTACTGTTTCATATTAATTTGAAAAACAGTACCATTGATTTGTGCCCTTTCGTTTCCACAAAATACGTTTTTATGATGAAAAGATGATATTTTAGGTTAATTTTTGTTTGTATAAGCAAAATAATTATGAGGCATGGCAGTGCCTTTTAGGTGTGTAATAATTCACATTTAAGTGCTATATAAATACTTGACCTTAAGGCTGATGCCTAATAATACATTAAACATAAATAATTGCACAATAATTCATGCTCTGAGTTGGGTTGCTGCTTAATTACCAATGTTACTTTATAATTAAAATACCTAGTGTCTTGCACATTGCTGTAAATTATTTCAAATCATCAGCCCTTTCATCAGCCTAACTATCACCACTCAATATAAGTTTTCATGTAGACCAACCTAAAACAGTGTAGGTTATGCAATATAATGCAAACACCACTGTATAAATACAATAGAACAGTTAGTTTACTTTTCAAATGTAATAGTCCAAGGCTCCGATACTAAAACAACTCCATGCAGATAAACCATTGCGCTCCCCTGGAGCGCCACTGAAGTCAGTGGGGTGCATGGGGTTCCAGGGTCTGCCCCCATGGAATAAGTTGCAGTTCTAAGTGTAGAACAATGATAGGGCCTGATCAAGCATCCATTGAATAATTGGAAAAGCTCCCATTAACTTCAGTGTACATTGAATTGGGCCCATAATGAGCTGGAGACTAACAGAAACATATGAATTGGCAGGCAGACTGTTTTTCTCTACAGAGTTTAACTATACTAGAGATTGCATAAGCAATTTAAGTAGCATTTCACTCTGTTATCTGCAAAATCTGTGTAAACATTCTTCAGAACAAAAGGTACTTTTGTCTTAAGAAATAGTCCAGGAACACAAATTAGGACAGACATGCTATTGTCACTGATACAACAATGGCTTCAAACAATATAGTCTAATTGTTTGATTGCTTTCCAAACTAAAGGCAGAGGTATAATATACAGTAGTGGAGCTATGTTCGGTGTTGTAATATTTTATTTTTGAAATATTTTTGCAGAATACAACTACTGTTTATTCATTTGCTGCCAGATTCTGATGTTCTCACTCGCTCTGTAAACTATCCATTCAGTTAGCGAGGTGATTTGAGAGGACGTTTCAGGTTGCTGTGCACATAAAATCAGATTCACGGTGAACTGTCTGCTCTAGAGATGGCAGATTGCACACTCAGCAGGTAAATGCTATGCATGGATGACAACTTGCCTTGCAGCAAACTTGTGGGAGGATTTCTCAGACCGCTATAAATGAGGACAGGTCCAAAGGAGAACTGGTTCTCTCTAAAGGGATTGGGGCTCAGTTTCACTTGTGCCAGGTTTGGTGTGCCTCCCCCTGTGACATTGCACCCCATATGATTCTATGAAAATATGCTAATGAGTGTGAATATAATGTAACTGGAATATGCTTCATGCAAAAGGTCTCTTGTAAGGTTACCATTACACTCTATTGAGTGTGGTTATCCTATTTGCATAAACGTATCACTCTTGTATCTGAGATCCTATTGTTGTTATGCAAAGTGTGGGCCATTAATGGTGGTTTAGAAACTTGATGGCTCCCATCAACTAGGACAATTGACTGTAGATGGCTCTGTTTACTTGCAAGCCTTCCTGTGAGTCAGGCTGGGAAGAATGAAGGCTTGGGGTCTCACAGGACATGTAACCATGTCATCTGGTACTTTAACCTGGTGTTTTTCCATTTAGAAGTAGGGATGGGGACCCAGAGAGACAACAGATTCCCACTTTGTGCCAAAGCTATATAAAGGGGGTGGAACAGAACAAAGGGGGGTGCAGTCATGAGAAATCCCCTTGCTACCATCTGAGCTGGAACAAGGATTGTACCAGGGGAAAGGATTGGGCCCAGAATAGAAAGGAGTCTAGTCTATGAAAGAAGCTTACTGGAACATCTCTGAGGGTGAGGTTTTATCTGTAATCAGTTTCTTACTGTATTAGGCTTAGACTTGCGTGTGTTTGTTTTATTTTGCTTGGTAAATTACTTTGTTCTGTCTGTTATTACTTGGAACCACTTAAATCCTACTTATTATATTTAATAAAATCACTTTTTACTTATTAATTAACCCAGAGTATGTATAAATACCTGGGGGGGGGGGCAAACAACTGTGCATATCTCTCTATCAGTGTTATTGAGGGCAGATAGTTTATGAGTTTATCCTCTATAAGCATTATACAGAGTAAAATGGATTTATTTGGGGGTTTGGATCCCATTAGGAACCAGGTATCTGGGTGCTAGATACAGGAGCACTTTCTAAGCTCTTTTCAGTTAAGTCTGCAGCTTTTGGGGGACGTGGTTCAGACCTGGGTCTGAGTTTGCAGCAGGCTAGCATGTCTGGCTCAACAAGACAGGGTACTGAAGTCCCAAGCTGGCAGGGAAAATGGGCTCAGGGGTAGTCTCAGCACATCAGGTGGCAGTCCCAAGAGAGTTTCTGTGACCCAACCCGTCACACCCCCAGTGGAGGGAATGCGAGGTCAAGAATTGCATGACAGGGGACCATGTGATTAAGAACCAGGCCAGTTAGGAAATAAGGGCAACATGTGGTCACACTGAGAAGAGATTTCAGGGAGAGCAGACCTGGGAATGAGATGCTCTGTTAAAGAGCAGGGGACCAACCAGGAAAGGTCCAGCGAGGAGGCACTGATGTAGCAATCTGCGTGGAACTTGGAGGGAGAAGCACAGGTTGCTGGAGGAAAGAATTTGGAGGCGCCAGGAAGTTAGGCTGTGCACATGGATTGAATGCTAGCTGTAATTTCAGCATCTCTGCAAATAGTTCTATTAATGAAGAGCCACTTTACTTTTAGAAAAACGTGGACTCCTCTAATGCTATAAAACAACGGGGAAGGGAAGATAGGACAATTTGAGAACTCAGTTGTTTAGGATCCCAGATCCAGAGGCCCCTAGCAGAGAGGGATATGCC
This sequence comes from Malaclemys terrapin pileata, assembly GCF_027887155.1. Classification (NCBI taxonomy): domain Eukaryota; kingdom Metazoa; phylum Chordata; order Testudines; family Emydidae; genus Malaclemys; species Malaclemys terrapin. The sequence continues at coordinate 249,432,233 of NC_071505.1, forward strand.
CACTCCCTCCCTCTCCACTCCCCTGCCCCAAGCCAAAACACCTGTTAACAAGGGAAAGAAGGGATTAGTGGAAGAGCCTGGGAGGAGTGGAATCTGAGCCCAAGAGAGAGACTGTCATGGAACAGGATGTACCCTTGGAGGAAGGGTTGTGCCTGTAAAGAGTCTGGGATGGAAGATTGGTTTTGTGTTTTCCTTTGGACTTTGATTAACTTGGGGGGAGGGGAGAGGAAGACTTTGTGGCTTACACAGAAGGCTTTGTAGTATTCGTGCTACAATGCAGTACAGCATGAGAGCTCCATAGGAGACTACAAGCCTGTGGATGACTGACTGAGTGGGGAAACTGAGACACCAGCCTGATGGAAACTCAGACAGCAGATGGGCCAGATACCAGACTGCGTAGGTCATTTCTACAGGAGCACAAATGACATAAGTTTTGGAGGGGTGGGAGGGAATTTGAATTGGGTGAAAGTGTGCCCCTGGGGTGGATCTACAGTGCCCAATAGGAGACAGTACAGTGTAAGTACCATTTACAAAAAGTACATACTGTGTGTAATTTGGTGCATGTGCTGGTAGAGGTGATAGATGAGTGCCCTCAAGCCCTTTCACTCCCCCCAACTCTGGGGAAGAGCTGAGAAAGGAAAACAAAGAAATCAGCTTTTGCCACCAGCTAACTAAAAAACATATGCATGAACCCTCTTAAGACACACAAAAATCCAAATCCTGTTCTTAAAAAAAGATAAATTATATTAAAAACAAAAAGAAAGAAAATACATCTGAAAACTCAGACTATTGCTAGATTTTTAAAAAGCAATTCCAAAAATTAAGCACCCAAAATAGTTTTCTGGGGGTTCAGCTTAAAGGTTACAAGCAAGTAAAGCATCTGGGGTTAGCACAAAGGAATCCACAAGCCAGAAGAAATAAACAAAATAAACCTAATCACATCAGCCTACACATTTTCTGATCTACTTACATATTTGGGTTCCAAATAAGCAATTCTAGGTATGATTCTGATGATTTTCATACCTGGTCTTCAGCTTCTCACAGCATAACTGCTACCCTGTTCCCCGGAGAACCACAACACACAGACAAAGGAACGTTTTTTCCCCAATTTTAAAAAGTTCTAGCACTCCCATTGGCTCTTTTGGTCAGGTGCTCACTCACTTCCCTTTGCATACAATCAGACTTTTTAACTTTTTACAGGTAAAGCAAGTAGAGAACAGCTACCAAGAGGGATTCTATAGCAGGGGTTCCCAAACTTGGTTCCCAGCTTGTTCAGGGTAAGCCTCTGGCGGGCCGCAAGGTGCTTTGTTTACCTGAGCGTCCACAGGTATGGCCATTCACAGCTCCCAGTGGCCGCGGTTCGCCGTTCCCGGCCAATGGGTGCTGCGGAAAGCTGCATAGGCTGGGCCACATACAGAAACCCAACAAGCAGAGTAACACTGTTATAGTAATTCAAAGGACTTGTATTTGCATGGTGGTCATAGTGGCGCTTTACTGATGAGTTCACTATGTGCTAGATGCTTTCCAAACATGGAAGAAGGATGGTCCCTGCTCTGAAGAGCTCCCTCTATAAGGACAGCCAGCCAAGTAATTGGAGGTTAGAAAAGGGGAAAAGCAACAGATACATTGTGTAGAATTCAGTTCACTGTAAGCAGCTCAGCAGAAGTGGGTCTTTAAGAGGGACTGAAATGTGGACTTAAGCAAAAGGCATTGCAGAGTTCATAGTAAGACTCATGATTAACTTGAGATTCATCCAGATATACTATTTCTTATGAACCAACGTACTAAATTAGTTCTGATTTAGGTGTCTTTAGATTAAGAAAACTACCAACTAGCAGGATTTTCTTAGAAAGATGAGGCAAAAGGGAGGACACTCACGTCCAGAATGTAATTTTGTTGTCATCTTCATATGACAGCATTAGAGGTTAAAGTAAGGGGAAATGGAGAAATACATGGTTCCTGCTCCTCTGCCAAAAACAGAGGGAGAGCTCCCACCTCTCTCATTAGCTTAGGAAAGAAACACTCCCACACATCTGCCCTTCCCACCGGGTTAATGTGAGGAGAGCTCCCCCTTCTGTTCAAAAATGGTCAAAACATTTCAAATTTAACTTTTTATTTATTTATTTAGGGCAACCCTCCAAAAACAACATACTTTTGTATTTTCTTTCTACCTCACTCCTCCTTCAGTCGCAATAGGTGAAAATGGAGGACAAAGCTGAAGGGGAGGGGGACACAAAAATGTAAACATTTTCTGTACAAATACTTGCCCCCTCCTTCCAAAAAGAGTGTAACCCCCCTTTCCTTCATGGGTTACCCAGAAGCAGGCAACACTCACTTGTGTGAAACAGGTTCTGAAGTTGTCCACAGTAAAGGAGATCCTGAGTACCGCAGTGGTGATATTGGATAGGTGCAAATCCTCCATCCACCCCTGTGCTGCAGTCCTTTTACTTGTATAGGAAATGAAAATTGGTGGTCCATTTACCTGGCTGGGACTGGTACACACTCACTGGTATGCTTTGGGAACCTCCAGGAATAAACCTGAGCTAATCTAGGCAAGGGGTTTAACTTAAATGTACCAGTTATAAACAATATACAACCAACATACTCTTAGATTAAATACATCTTTACTTAACAATTTAGAAAACCATGATATAACAGATTGAGATTTATTAAAATGGAACAACCATGTTAAATCAATAGGGAGCATTTCAACAAATCAATTAATAAATGCAATTTACAGTAGTAAATGAAACTTAATCAACTTGCATTTACACTGGGACCATTTACCTCATCACTAGTGTGCACTCCTTTGAAGGTCAGAGTTCTAAACATTTGCTTGTGTGGGTGTGCTAGAAAATCTGGAAGCTGGGGACAGTCAGTCCAGTAAAGCCATCCAGCCAAGGCAACAAGGAGCAGAGCAAGTCTAACTTGGGATCATTCCAAGCTGCACAACTTCTCTGAAGCTGGGAGGTTTTATTACCGGAGTCAGTAACTCTGGATCCTGGTTAGACAATAAGACCACTTCATTTCTTCTCAGACTCGGGGAAACCCCTTACAATCTCTTCACTATCCCCCTTTCCCCGCAAGCTTTTTCCCAAACAACAAAGGTGATGGTTACTCACACTGTCTTCGCTGGAGGCCAACCTTAGTCAGCTCTGGGCATAGCAACAGTCTCTGCCCAGACTCCAATGAAGCCCGGCAATAGCCTCCATGACTCCCTGTTTGGTCCAAGCCCCAACAGCTTCTCTGCAGCAACTTCTGGCTTTCTAACAGCATCTTAGCAGCAGCTTGTGGCTTGGACAGAGTACCACAAAGCAATTTCCACTCCCCGGACCAGGATCTCAGCTACCCACCAAGATGGAGTCCAATGGATGCTCTCCCTGCATTCTATGGAAATCTCTCTTCCCCAAGGCATCATGAGAGGTGTATCTCCAAGGCTGATTTGCGGCACTCAGGATCTTCGTGACTGGAACACTTCCAATTAAGTTCAGAGGCTTCTCTAGTAGGGAGCACCTACAAGAGAGTTCACTTTTGAAGCCTGTGGAATGAAAATGATTTCCAATTTTGGTTAAAAAAAAAAATTACCAGTTCTGTAGGATATTACTATTCCTCTACCTCATGGTGCTTAGTCAAGTACTTAGAGATCTTTAGCAGAAAGGCCATACAAAAGTCTAAATTATTACTATTACAAGATGTGGAGGCATTGGAATAATGACAAAACAAGGAACTCAAATGCAACATGTGCACAGTATATTACATAGACCTAAAATGTGCCATGGAGTACACTGTAATTGATTTTTTCCTTGGAGAATGAAAATCTTAGTCACAGAACAAAAACAGCATAAATGGCTGTACTATTTTCCCTATGCTGTCTTCAGCCTGGTCTTGCAGCCAAAGCCACAAGTTGGGATATCTGAGTTCAGATTCCGGACTGGGCCACAAACATTCTGAATGGGCAAGTCACTGTAACATATCTGTGCACAGTTCTTCAACTGTAACATGGAGGTAATAGTATCTCCCTCCCTGACAGGGATGTTGTAAGGATTTTTGTGATATGGTGATGCAGCATCTTGATCTGGGATGCCCACTTCTATGGGCAAGACATTTACAGATCTCTGCAAAAGTCCAAACACGGAAAGGGTTTGGAAATATCTTGTCCATTTCAGTGTTTGGACTCTTTGCCAACACTTGTAAACAAGGATGTTAGTGCTCGTTATGGTATTTCTTACTGTGCCTATATGTAAGCTAGGAACTGGACTAGATGACTTATTTCACATCAACCTCTGAAGACCCATTAAGTGGCAACATTTGATCACTACCAACCTGAGGTGGATAAGGACTCTTGACCCAGTTGTAAAGGACTGTGTATCTCATTACTAGTCCCTTGGTCCATGAAACACCTCCCTCCTCCATTTCATCCGAACAATAAGAGCCAAATACAGACCTGAGTAAGTGCAATCCCCAGTTCTGAATACTGCATACAGATGTGGTCTCCTCTTCTCAAAAAAGATATACCGGCACTAGAAAAGGTTCAGAGAAGGGCAACTAAAATGATTAGGGGTTTGGATTGGGTCCCATATGAGGAGAGAGTAAAGAGGTTAGGACTTTTCAGCTTGGAAAAGAGAAGACTAAGGGGGGATATGATAGAGGTATATAAAATCATGAGTGATGTGGAGAAAGTAGATAAGGGAAAGTTATTTACTTATTCCCATAATACAAGAACTAGGGGTCTACAAATTAAATTAATAGGCAGCAGATTTAAAACAAATAAAAAGAAGTTCTTCTTCACACAGCACACAGTCAACTTGTGGAACTCCTTATCTGAGGAGGTTGTGAAGGCTAGGACTATAACAGTGTTTAAAAGAGAACTGGATAAATTCATGGAGGTTAAGTCCATTAATGGCTATTAGCCAGGATGGGTAAGGAATGCTGTCCCTCGCCTCTGTTTGTCAGAGGATGGAGATGGATGGTAGGAGAGAGATCACTTGATCATTACCTGTTAGGTTCACTCCCTGTGGGGCACCTGGCATTGGCCTCTGTCGGTAGACAGGATACTGGGCCAGATGGACCTTTGGTCTGACCCAGTATGGCTATTCTTATGTTCATAGTAGAACTGCACCAGAACTGAATTGACTTCAATGGGGGAGAAAAGAAATAAGAAAAGCACAAGTTTATCTATAAACAATAATTCAACAAGCAAATGCAGGGCTTACATATGAGAATTTTTGCATCATTGACTTCAGAGAATTGAAATTAAAGCATAAAATGAGTTTTATTTGCTTAACAAATGGTAAGAGATGAACCAAAAAATGTTGGCAACTGAATGATATGAAAAATACTTTTATTTTGGCCACACTTGTGAAACAGCACAAACGCTGTGGCATTACCCTCTTCTTTCTTGAGATTGGTGACTCTTATAGCTGTCTTCTGAAACTCATGATCTTACAACAGACTGTCATGCAGATTGGTCTCTCTGAGGTCCGCTGATATCCAGTCCATGTACTGAGTCTTTGGTCTCCCCCTTGGTCATCTTTCATCCACAGTTATGGCAATAGCTGTCCTACCAATATAGCTCTCCAGTCTCTGCTGGGTATGCTCGTACCAATGCAGCCTGGCCTCCCTCAACTTGTCTTCAATTGGAGCAAATTGCATTGCCCAGATCATTTCCATGGCTTTTGTTAAAAAAGTGGGGCTATTCAACACTAGGATTTGTGGAGCTTAGGTTCTGAAAATGGATTACAAAAAATGCTTGCTGAGAGGTAACTGTGACAAAGAACCATCCCTAGTCTAGCTGAGATTATCAAGACAAGCAAGTGGCTTTGGTTGACTAGGAGAACATAAAACCCCTGAAATGTTTGGTTTATTTGATTTTGGTTTTCTGTTTAAATAAGTACAAATAATCCCCAAGCCTGCTGTAATTTTAGCTGCAGGGGAGAAGATGTATTCAACATTTTGAAGTGGTTACATTTTGCCAGATAGCGCAAATATTTTTATGAAATTGTTTCCCACATTTGGACTGTAATGTAATCCAGGAATGCCACATTGTGGAGACGTGTTGTAAATTTGATATTGATGCACAGACATTGTGTATGTAGAATCCTAAATCAGACTTTTTCATTTGCCAGCCTAAAAAAACAAGATTATCTACTATCCTGATTGAAAATGTTAATTATCTATGTGAAGGGATTGTCTCACTACTGGCACCTTCCTGTGGCTGGGCATGGCATAGCAGCTATCTCTCTGTTGGGTGTCTCTTGCCAGCAGCTGCTCCATCTCTGCAGTGACCTGCCTCTTCCTTTTCAAGCTCCTCCTCCAACTTTGCAGCTGTGACAGATCAGAGCTGCCTAAGCCCAGGACAGCTCCTTAACCCCTTGTTGTCCAGTGTAGGGTTTGTATATTCCATCACAATCTGCCTATCGAAAAATGTGAGTATAATATTCATGTAACATTGTAATGTGTATTATGGCAAATTTTTTAAGTAAATGTAATCCATCATTGACTTAATGTATTCTAATCAATGTCTTTCAGATTTCAGAGATTTTTTTAGTAATATTAATAGCATATTGGACCTTTTTCTATTCCTATAATGTAGAAAGAGAGAGACTCCATAGTCCATGTTAAGCAATAGACTAGTTAGTATTTCAGACATGAATTAAGTATGGGAGTTGATCTAGGAATTCTAATTCAGGCCCCCTGTCTGTAACAGGCAGGCTGAAAGGAGCATGCCTGAAAGGCCAGCACATCCCGCGGCCCGCGCCACTTCCCGCAGCCCCCATTGGCCTGGAGCGGCGAAACGCGGCCAGTGGGAGCCATGATCGGCCGAACCTGTGGACGTGGCAGGTAAACAAACCAGCCTGGCCCGGCAGGGGCTTTCCCTGAACAAGTGGCGGACCGGCTTTGAGAACCACTTCCTTAATGGGTATTCTACAATATTAAACATTATATTCTTCCCAGCAGGGAGCAGATACAGTGCAACATGACTTAGGTGAGCAACCACACAATACACGTGACTTATAATCAATAATGATTAGTCAGAACCAAAAGTTTGACAAACCATAGGGTGAAAATCATTCATCCCATAACACAGTGGCTCTCAACCTTTCCAGAGTACTGTTTCCCTTTCAGGAGTCTGATTTGTCTCGCGTACCCCAAGTTTCACCTCACTTAAAAATGACATGCTTATCAAAATCAGACATAGAAATACAAAAGTGTCACAGCACACTATTGCTGACAAATTGCTTACTCCCTCATTTTTACCATAATTATTTATTATTTTAAAATAAATTGATTGGAAAATACATATTGTACTTACATTTCAATGTATAGTATACGGAGCAGTATAAACAAGTCACTGACTTTGCTAGTGCTTTTTATATAACCTGTTGTAAAACTAGGCAAATACCTAAATGAGGTGATGTACCCTCGGAAGACCTCTGCGTTCCCCCAGGGGTATGTATACCCCTTGTTGAGAACTCATATTTGTTGAAAATCAGAATCGGTTTTTGAACTGCTTGCTAGACCCTAAACTGATTACATTCACAATGAATCCTATTTGTAATGATACATTAGGCCATCACTACTTAAAAACCAGTTCCAAGTAGTTATTATGAGAGAAGAAAATTGATAGTGGTGAGTTGTAAGTAAGGGAAATGGTTAATTCCTTCTCTCCCCTCCACACTTCAGAGGGACCCATGCAATGGATATAGTCTGCTGCAACCCCTAAAGGGTACAGCACATGTAGGCGTTCCAGGAGGCAATGCCTCCCAGAACTCCAAGAGACTAGTGTGGCTCTGTACTATCCTCACCATAGGAAAGAGCCTAGCGGGCATGCTAGAACTCACTCTGTCAGTGATCTGCATGTTTGTTGCAAGATGAATTATCTATCTCATGCATCTTCCTAAATCAACAAATGAATGCCAGTAAATAAAGCCCCAACTTTCCCTTGAACAGGTCAGGGTTTCAGTTTAGTGGATTATGACTATACAAGGTGCAAAGCAGTGGGAAAATAGAACTACCGTAATTCACCATGATGTATGTGGATAGGAGGTTATTCCCTTACCTTGAGGAAGTTTTAGATGAATACTCAATAAACTTCTGGGATTTATGGATGTCCAGTGGTTGCTTGATTACTTGCAAATAACAGATAAACATAATGAATAGGGTATGGAGGTTTTATTTATGAAAAGAGGACTTTATTTCACTATTACCATGTATGCATGGATGCTTCAACTATGCTACCATCAGAATTGGCTCTGGAGCCCTACAACATTTGTTGTGATCTTTAGAGCTGAGAATATAAAGAGTGAGTGAGTTTTATAGGATACTGCCCCATGCAGATAACTGTTTCCTCATTTATTCCTGTCAATTTGTTACTTTTTTAACTGCACATTGTGGGATTATTTGGTGGGTTTGGATTTTTGTTTTTGTTTTTTGTTTTTAATATATACTAATGCTAGAAAGCAGTTTATGCACACACAGCTCTTTTTAAAACTTAAACAAGTGAGCCAGCAATGACCTTCTACTCTAAAGAATTGCTGGACAGGTGGCCGAAGGCGTCTGCTGCTCTTGCTGGAAATAAGATTTTAAAAAAATCTCTGTGGGGCTAGTAGAGAAAAAACAGGAATTAGGGGAGGAGTGTTATAAACAAAACCCTATACTCCCTCCATATGGCTGTGAGCAGATTTCCCTGGGCTTGGCCTTGGACAGGCCAATCCCCTGCAGTGCAAGTTCACTGGAGTGCAATGGCCTGTTATTAGAGGGCTATGCTTTCTAACACCTGGGTGATGAATGAACTTTCCAGTTAGTAATTAGACACCTCCTTGCACGCAGCAGAAGTGCCTCTGTGTGTGTGTGTATGCGCGCGGGCACGCATTGTTTTCAGAAGCGGGGGAGGGGGTCCTAAAAAGCATTTTAAAAAGAGCTTAGCATTACAGTGTTTCATGTTAGATTGTTGCTCTGGAAGGACAGAATTGGGACTAAAGTTAGTTTCATATTGGATTTCACAAGGGGACATTCCTGCTGGATTCTCAACTGATTTTTCCTCCTAAAAACCCAATATCACATTACAGGTATTCAAAATAAATGTGTTGTGCAAGCTAATGGGTAATGAGGTACTTAAGAGATCTCCCTGACCCCCACCCCACCCCTCTAGAGTCCAGAGAAGTTAGCATTCATTGACAACTCCAAAGGGATTTATTTAAGCCTAAAATAAGTATTTCTTTGGACTTAATTATAGGAAGTGCTTGAGCTGCTGAATTCAAATGCCAAAAGAGATTCATTTAGTCCAAAGCGAATCCTTTCCTGTTCTCAAATTAAGTCTTTTCAAAATAGTTTGAAAGAAAAAAGAAAAGAGTGAACGTTACCTATTTTTGTTGTGTTTATGCCTGTTTTTGAGGTCTGCTTTATCTGTGTACAGTCAAAAATTTCAGTAATAATTCCAAGTGCCTTCACTGATATCTGTTGGTACAGTTCACAGCTGATCAGCTTCAGACACTCTTGCTGTTAATATGCAGTGGGTAATAAACAGTCCAGTATGAGGTATCCACTGTTTGAAAACTACAAGCATTTTATGATTTGTGTGTGCGGGTGCTAATTTCTATTTATTTATAAATCTCTGTCCTAGAACCAATGGTCATTGACTTGTTGCTAAACCTCAGTTCTGTCATGGTTTGGTCAACAACTTTGAAGCTGGAATTTGTGGACCTGAACAGTAATCAGCAGCAGTTCCACTAGATTCAATCAAACGATGCTAATTAATGCCAGCCGAGGATCTGGCCCTGAATCCTTTGGACGTGAGCATTCAAGACAGATGCTGGTAGATTAAGACACTGACCCTGCAAGCAAATACATGGATCTTCATTAAAGTCAATGTGACTCCTTGCAAGCAGAAGGATCTGCTTGTTCAGAGCAGTGAGAAAAATTGGGGCCTAAGAGGGTTTTTTTTTGCCTTACGCATGGTTAGTGCATTCAAATAAAAATTCCCAATATTCACTTGAGTAATAATTTCTTAAAATCCCTTATGTAGCAAATCAGTGATTTTTCCTGGTTTGTTTGTTTCCATTAGGGTGACCAGTCAGCAAATGTGAAAAATCGGGATTGGGGTGGGGGGTAATAGGAGCCTACATAAAAAAAAGACCCAAAAATCGGGACTGTCCCTATAAAATCGGGACATCTGGTCACCCTAGTTTCCATTTACAACACAAGTATTTTGCCCTCATCACCCCTTGCTGAGGAAATACCCATGGGAGCAGAATCTGGGGGAGGGGTCAGGGAAAGGGGAAGTTTGTGAGTTCCCCTTTTCTTAGATTGTTCTGTTTGGGGTCAGCCATGAAGTTCTGCCCTGGCTATCTGCAGGAAACTAGAGTTTATGCTTCTGGGATAGCTCCAGAACCTACTCCCCTTTAGTTCCCTGACAGTGTGATTCCAAACTGTGCTGCCAATCTCATAGGGGACTTCGTTCTGATGTCGAGGGGAAACACAGGACCCTTTGCTAGGTTTTCTGCAAGTGGGGACAAGGAAATGATATATACCTTCTGGGTCTTGGCCCAGGCCCATCTGCAGTTACCTCCAGCCCCTTTCTTGTCCAGCCACAGAGGAAGCTACTTCCTTTCCACATGGGAGGACATTTGCATGTAAGGGACCTTCCATACCAGAAAATCCAACCATATATACAATATATTGTATTCTGCCCTTATATAAATATTTTATTCTGCTTTCATGTATGCATGCATGAGTCCTATTCTCTTCAGTGGGAGTAGCACAGGTGCTGTTCTTTATTTGCAGTGCCTAAGCCAGGTTGCAGTCGTGTATGAAGCCATTTCTTTCAAATATTTGTCATCACTTTCAGTGGTGAAAACTGTTGCCGAACAACATATGAAAATTCAAAACAATCAATTGGGCATCATAAAAATGTACAAAGCTGCAGGCAAACAAAGTTATGTTGAAAAGTTTTTAGCATGAATATTCACCCAGGAATTTCCAGCCTTTTAAAAACCAACTCTGTCTGCCTGATTTCACTTTGAATTCAATATGTACACATTAAATGTTTTGATGAATTGGGCCAATACTGTTGAGTGCACACCATTGCCGGTTTTTGAAAGGGCATTTGTCAAGTTAGCAATCTTTGAGTTACTGCAGAGTCTTCTACCACATGATCTGTCTGTCTCTCCATGCACCTTAGGTCCTGCTGATTTTTTTTTTTTTAATTTGGGTTCTGCATTTCAACAATTCATGGTAAAAACAATGCAAGATTATGCTTCCTGTGAATTTTACATTACAATGTGTCAGCTAATGAAACTCTTTCAAAAAAGGCATGCTCGCTTGCTCTGTTTCTTTGCTTGCAACGAAAACAAATACAGACTTGCTAAAACTTGCTTGCTAAAACTTTAGCAGTGGTGTCCCTAATAAAAAACTGAATATTCCATATGAATATGATTTTGGACAATTAGTTTCAATTGCAATGGAACTCTTAAAGTCACTGTTAGAGATTTGCTATAACTGCTGCAGTTTGTGCAATGCAAAGCATTGGAACAAAATTAAACCTTAAATCTATACTATAAAATGGAGTTTCTCATAATACCCAAATTTAGAATAAATAGGATGGATTTTATTTATTTAGAATTTTTTCAGATGATTATGTACTCATGTACTTGAAAAATAATCTCCAAACAGCTGGTTTGTGTTAGTATTTGGCTGAACAGAGTATTAGATGAAATACTTCTTTAGATAATGTAATGTACAATATATGGCAAATATACTGCATCCTTTAGGAGAGAAGTACATGCTTTAATCCTGAACAAAACATAATTTCTAGAAAATATACACTGTCTCTCAACTTCTCACATTAAATAACAAAGTTACCCCATTTAAAAATTCTGCAGGGCCTTACTCTCCAAAGGTTTGCACAAGCACATTTCACTACTTGAAAATAATTTCGGAAGACAGTTCATGTACAGGGCCCAGTTGTCTTCATTAAGAGCACGATTGACTTCAAGATGATCAGATAGATTTATAAATAAATAATCACATGCATAAAAACAAAATATGATGTGCAGAGTGATGTGTTGTGTTGTTTGCAGATATAGTCATATTGCATATTATCTGGCGCATGTATGTAACACATATACACTCTCTGCTGCCCTCTGGTGGGTGGAACCTGCACTTAAGAATATTTGAATTTGTCACCTTCCAGGGGCTAGACTTCAAATAAGATATATGCTATGGTACTATAAGTACATAATGACATATGCTTTAGCTCAAATAAAATAAATCTGTGAGGCTCACAACCTTGCACTTCACAAGATTTCCCCATATGTACTTTTCACCCTACACACTATCTTTTATTAGTGCCCTTCTTGCTCTGCAGTGTTTTTCTGGCCACATACTTTAACCTCTGCAGTGTTCTCTTTCAAATTAGCTATGCTTCCATCATCTGATATTGAACTATTTGTCATATCTGACCTACAATTCATTAGACTAAAAACAAAACAGTGTTATGTACGAAGTACCAGAGGTGTGAATGTTTTTTTTATATAATATCAAATATATATATATAATATATCAAATCCCATTGAAGTCAAGAGTTTTTGCCATTGACTTCAGTTGGGCCATAATTTTATCCATAGTTTAGACAGATCCCTGCCCCAAGGAACTTTCAGCCTAAAGAATGCAACTCTGAGAGATTTTGAGACCTCTAAGAATCAGGCCTTGAGTTTGACAAATGCAAAAAAAACAACAACTAAAGACGAGGTAACCCTTGCGGTATCATGTATAGAATTGACATGAATCACATAAACAGAGAGACAGACACAAAGAAAGAAGACAAAGGAGAGAGGAGTGATGCTAAGGGTATAACACTTTACAATTCAATATGGAGTTGCCAAATCTTATGTCAGGAGTAGCTTGGAGGAAATATGGCTGGTGTGTCTTTTAGTGCATTTCATAGTATACATGGACTATGTAAAATATTCTCTTATTTGTATTCAACATTCTGATTTATGTCAGGTTGACAGCTCTAGTCATACATTTGCTATTTATTGGCTCTGATAACAGCACATTTTGAAAATGATCTGTCTCCAATGGTGAACCACTGCCACTGGGAACTGCGGGGAGCCATGCATGCGGACTGTCAACGTAAACAAAATGTCTCGTGGCCCGCCAGCAGATTAACCTGATGGATCACGTGCTGAAGGTTGCCAAGCCCTGGTTTAATAGTAGCCATCACCTAGATTTCAGAACCCCGCCCCACTCACTGCTAAGATACAGTTGCTCTGAGGAACCATTTGTAGCTGCGGTGAGAGAAAAACTGTTGAGATGCACTCCCAATATTCCTGCATAGACAAGGAGATATAATAGATTTCAGTGGAAAATTTATCCTTTCTAGGTCTTGTGTCCAAAAAAGAGATGTTACCATTTACTCAGAGCAGATGTATCTGAGTTCCTGTTCTTGGGGATATTTTCAGTGTACAACCAATGTTACTAGGCCCATTCTGTGTAATTGGAATGATTTCCAATTATTCTGATTTTTAAACATCCAGCATTGAAATGAGTGTGCACTTATGTATTTGTGCTTGTTGATAAAATAGTGGAAATCTGGCCTGACTGTAAGGTTTAATTTTTCTAATAAACAAAATTAATTTTTTCAACTACTCAAACTCTCGCTGATGAACACTTGACAAGAGTATACATTTTAATTAAAAATGATACACTCCTAGATCCTGAAGAAAAAACATCTGAAGATACTTGTCAGTGGCCTGAATGCGTTTGAAGTTAACGGATGACAAGCTTCTAAACTCTTTGGGGCAGGGAGCATCTTTTTGTTTGGTGTTGATAGAAAACCTATCCCATTGGGGCCTTGGGTCTAAGACTAGGGTTCCTGGGTGCTATGCTAATACAAATATTGGACCTGGGTAACTCCAAAGGTATGTAAAATTTATCAAAACCAAGCAGCACCACCCCAGGCACTATGAGTTCAAATACAACCCCTACCAGAAATCTGAAGTAAAAAAAAAAAAAAAACAGGTTCCAATCTGCTGCTATCAAAAGGTTTTTTCCTGAGAACAATTTATGGAAGGTGGTGGTGGAGTCTCCATCACACACAATTTTTAAATAAAGATTGGGTGTTATTCTAAAAGATATGTTCCAAGAATTATTTTGCAGAAGTTCTATGGTCTGTGTTATACAGAAGGTCAGCTTAGATGATCACAATGGTCCCTTCTGGCCTTGGAATCTGTGAAATAATAAATCGTAATACAAATAAATAACATTATTGTTAATTTGTGTTATGGTCATGGATAGAGGCCAGGATCTTGTTGTGTTAGGAACTGAAGAAGGTATAACACAGTTCTTGCCCTGAAGAGATGAAATAAAAAAACAATCAAGACACTCATGGGCTTCAGGAAAAATATGCTAACAGTTTGCTAAATAGCCCACATTAGTTACTTCAGTGTAGCAGGTGGGATGGAACTGTAGGAGAGAAACAGAAACTTAAAGCGTCTTAATCTTCAAAATGTGTAGGTAGTGACTACTTCTACATATGTGGAAGAAGCTTCGGGAATCAGGAATAACCTGGGATTCTGATTTTTTACATTAGAATTATATTAGAATTATATTCTTCTTCAGGAAGATCTGTCATATCACTTCCTTCATGTGTAGTTTCCCTGATTCAAGTCCTATAAACCTATGAAAGACAATAATCGCATGTACATCTGTACCTACATCATCCCCACTTGAGATATTTTTTCCCAAAGTTTGTGGGATGCCTGAAATCTTCTGGCCAATGTTATTAATGGTCTGGAGGATGGTGTGGACTGCATCCTCAGCAAATTTGCAGATAACACTAAACTGGGTGGAGTGGTAGATATGCTGAAGGGTAGGGATACCATACAGAGAGACCTAGACAAATTAGAGGATTGGGCCAAAAGAAATCTGATGAGGTTCAACAAGGACAAGTGCAGAGTCCTGCACTTAAGACGGAAGAATCCCATTCACTGCTACAGACTAGGGGCCGAATGGCTAGGCAGCAGTTCTGCAGAAAAGGACCTAGGGGTTACAGTGGACAAGAAGCTGGATATGAGTCAACAGCGTGCCCTTGTTGACAAAAAGGCTAATAGCATTTTGGGCTGTATAAGTAGGGGCATTGCCAGCAGATCGAGGGACGTGATCATTCCCCTCTATTTGACATTGGTGAGGCCTCATCTGGAGTACTGTGTCCAGTTTCGGGCCCCACAGTACAAGAAGGATGTGGAAAAATTGGAGAGTCCAGCGGAGGGCAACAAAACTGATTAGGGGGCTGGAGCACAGGACTTATGAGGAGAGGCTGAGGGAACTGGGATTGTTTAGTCTGCAGAAGAGAAGAATGAGGAGGGATTTGATAGCTGCTTTCAACTACCTGAAAAGGGGGTTCCAAAGAGGATGGATCTAGACTGTTCTCAGCTGTAGCAGGTGTCAGAACAAGGAGTAAAGGTCTCAAGATGCAGTGGGGGAGGTTTAGGTTGGATATTAGGAAAAACTTTTTCACTAGGGAGGGTGGTGAAGCACTGGAATGGATTACCTAGGGAGGTGGTGGAATCTCCTTCCTTAGGGGTTTTTAAGGTCAGGCTTGACAAAGCCCTGGCTGGGATGATTTAGTTGGGGATTGGCCCTGCTTTGAGCAGGGGGTTGGACTAGATGACCTCCTGAGGTCCCTTCCAACCCTGATATTCTATGATTACGTGCTAAACGTTGTTGTTGTGGGCTTTTTTCCCCCTCTGCTCATCCTGCCTCATTTCTAGTAGAGTGATGAAATGGGTGGCTTTCTGGGAGATAAAGCATGGATGCAAATGGCCAGTTACAAAGTAACCTACTTGCCTAACTCTATCTAATTCAAGATAGTCTTAAATAGATTCTCTTTTGGACACCAACCAAGTCACATTTCAGAGGACCAGATACTGAGTTGATGTCAATCAATGTATTTCCACTAAGTCAGCATAGCTATGCCAATGGACACTAACAGATATCTGGCCCAGAATGCCTAAATTAAATGCTAATGTTAACTATATTAGAGAGAAAGAGATTTTTACAAATTGTACCAAAAACACTTTTAAACCAGCTTAATTTAGTATTTGCAGCTTTGCTATATTTTAGTTGGTTATATTACATTAGGCTGACTACATTTAATTTATTTTTGCACAGAGTGCTTTAACAGAATAAGAAACGGACAGAATCTCTTTGAACTTTGTATTTATTTTGCTATCTTAGGTATTATATAGTTGCTGTCAGATCGAGGCTCTTAGAAGCCTAGAGAGAGAAATAAATGGATAAAGCAAAACAGGGTAACAGTTCAGGTGTGTGTTAGGAAAGTTTTCTGGTGTTTTTTTTCCCCCCAACATAAAAAAGACTTGCCTAAAGCTACTGAAATGTTTTTGTGATCAATTTACAATCTGAAGCACATTATAAAATTTGTAGTATTCCAAGAAGGTTAAATTGCTTTGAAACAGTATATGTCAGAGTTAATTCTCTCTAGTTTTTTCAAATTAAGAAAATAGAATATATTCGGGAAAGTGCTACAAATGTTACATAGGAGTGGAGTACTGAGGCTATTAACTTGTTGCTTCTGTTGTGTAGACACTGAACTGTTGATATTGTCCCTGTGTTTCTGTGCTTTCCCGGTCTCATCTTTGAGAACGGAAATTAATGCTGATATAATTTGGAATTAGCATTGAAATCATTTCTACTTGTGACAGAGGGAGAAGCAGAGAGGCACAAAGAAGGGGAACACCTTGGAAGAATACCATAGCAGCTGCACACTCTGTAAATAGCATTTAAAATACATTAAAAATCACTTGGCTGATCTTCAATGCACTTTGTAAAATACAGTATGTACTGTTTCAAAAAATATGCACTGTAGATGCCAAATGTGCATCCCAGGGCAGAATTTTACCTCATTAGGTCAGAACAGATGGACCAAATGCCCTTTTGGAATTTGTCTTTAAAACATGTGTATATGTTACTCTATACCAAGTCTAAAAAATCTGCATCTTTAATTAAACTGGTCCCTGACAGGCCACATCAATGGCTATTCAAATTAATTCTATAATAAATACTAGTTCTTTACAAAAATTTGGTTTAATTTTTGAAATATTATTTGGTCTAAAAGAAAATCAGCCCAATTGACACACTATACTGCATATATTGCAAAATTTCATATAATTTTCAAAGTTCATGGAATCTAAGCATATTTGGCTTCTCAGTTTTCATTGTGTATTAGGACAAATGAAGACGTCCACAACTCTTGAAAATGTATTTAATTGTCTTTAAAGCACCTGTTCATCGCTCCTGGTGTTTTCACACAATGCAAACATGAACCAATATAAATAAAAAATACATAAATACACAATGGGCTTCTCATACTATGTACCCAACCTAGTAATAATAGGTCACAGAATGTTTAAGAAGAGCCTCAATTCACTGTCTCTCCAAAAGCCTAAGGGGAAAAAGGTGAGCTTGGCAAAGTGCTCTGATTGTTAACAAATCTGGGCTCTATTGGACTAAGGAGGGAAGTGAATATGAGAATTCAAGAACCTTTATTAAAAAAAACAGACAAAAGACCTGCCACTAGAGTCCTTTCTTAAACCATGGAGTTGTTAATTCAAACAATGTTGTTGCTCACAACTGTGGTGGTATCACGCAAGGAGATAAGTAGTTTCTCAGTTAATCAGGTCCTTATAAATTAAGACCAACACCTTGAACTCCACCTAGTAAACGTAACATCTGTCAGTGCAGATTACAGGCTATTGTCATACCAGGTTTTCTGTGTGAAGCAGTCAGATGGCACATGACCAAGATTCACCACCAAATTTGGTCTGCTGGTTGGATCATTAACTTGGCCGGGCCGGGTACTGATGGGGAGCACGACATGAATACTGATCCATTGCCCCCCATGCAAGTGACTCACATGATGCTGGTTGATGTAGAGCTGAACAAAACTATGCGTATTGTTACTGGGACCTTATGGGCAACTCCATTGCCATGGCTCCCGATACTTAGCAACATAGCACTGCCCCATATACACCGTGAAAAGGCCTCTGTCACATTGCTGGCTAAGATTAATAACCTGCCGTTATACTCAGACCTCTTTGAACACCCACCTGCTCACCTGTCTTCTGGCCCTTTATGGTCATTTATGCCACCACAGGACATGACAGTGGCATAGCAAGTGGTCATTGATGACAGTCGTTAATCACTCTCTCATCACTGACTCAACCATTAGTCCACCAGTTTTGATCTGCCAAGGGACCCGTGGTCATCTCTGAGCTGGTTTTGAACAGGACAAGGCAACTATGCAGCAAATCTTTTTCAACAGGGTTTTTCTAATGACCCACGATGCAGCTGCAGTCAACTTCAGACTATGTCACATATCATTATTGAGTGCCCACTGACTTATTTTGACGGCAGGCTACTGGCTTTCCACCTGGCTGATGATGATGCCATTAAATGGTTGGCTACATTGCGCATATGCTGCTGATGATGTGTGAAGCAATACTTGATTTTTTTCTAAATGCATCCATGGAACTTCAATTTCTAGATGCTCTCATAATGAAATCGATATCTAATCTCAAGGCAACTAAGGAGCAAAGGATTGTAGTATCACAAGAGGCCATACTGTTATCTCCAGGTAAAGACAAAACCCCACTTGGAAATAGCTGCTACCTTTGAATCCAGAACTACTTCTGGATCTAGCAAGACTCCAAAGTTCATAACAAACAACATAACAATCTCTCAGTTGGGGATGTGGACATAAACTCTTCAAGCTCTTCTGATTGCTTCTCCTAGGCTACTAACACCATCTCAGTCTTGTCTGACTTGAGTGACTAACAGGCCTCAATTTAATTAAGACTCCGAGTTAACCATTACTCTGTATAAGCTATGTCAAAGAAGAAAGAAATATAGAATTGAATGTTAAATAGTATAGTGAATAGGTAAGTTTAATTGCTATGTCAATTATCTTTGTATATTAAAACACAAATAATAAAGCACTGTACAACACTATATGCTGGGTGAAATCCTGGCCCCACTGAAATCAGGCAAAACTCCTATTAACTTTAAGGGTCAAGATTTTACTCAATGGCTCCTTCTCCTAATGGCCCAGCATACATGTTGAACAGGAATGGTAACCAACCAGAATCCTACAGAATGCTACAGAAAGCCTTTGATGCAAAAGAGCAATTACATAACACTGGGACTTCTGAAACAGAAATGTGCTCATCCAGTCACATCTGATTTCAACAAATTCTTATTGTCAACTGTAGTAAAGGTAGCTGCTTTTTATGACTCTCCAGGCTGAAATCATCAATGAATGCCAGCAATGTTGTTTGTGTATAATCCTTAAACCTCAATCCAGACTGACTGGAGTCTAGTAAATCTGAGGACTCATGATAGAGTTGAACTATCACAACCTTCTTGACCCCTTTTCAAAAAAAAAAAAAAAAAAAAAGGAGGTTGCAGACATGTCAATGTCAAGAGATGATAGCTTGAGCTAAGGCCACGAAATACTGCTTTCAAAATGGCAGAGCACAAGCCAAAGTGAAGCTGTGACAACATCACCAGGCTAAAACACAGTATGTCACCTTTGCTAGCCATGAAGGACCCCCCTCAACACCTTCTGAACCTAGCACAGAGCACATCCATAAAACTTAATGAGCTATATTGGTTGAAGGTCAAACTGAGAGACTCAGCATTTTCCCCTTTAAGACACTGATGTGCCACTATATCAGTAGATGGCATCTCTCCAGATCCGAGCAACTGTGATGCTTTGTCATGTTATGTTGCAGACAGGGTGCACAAACCATTATCCTGTGTCAAGATGGAGGCAATCATAAAGCCAGGTTCTAAGCCCCCTAAACCTGGAATAGTTCCATTCTGCAAAGATGTACTTTTACCTTTACTTTACCTTGTGAGGTAAATAGAAAGGAGCAATTCTAGTGAGGTAAATAGAAAGGCGCATAAACACTGCCAAATTAAGTGTAAAAATGTAATAAGAAAAGCCAAAAAGGAGTTTGAAGAACAGCTAGCAAAAAACTCAAAAGGTAATAACAAAATGTTTTTTTAAGTACATCAGAAGCAGGAAGCCTGCTAAACAACCAGTGGGGCCCCTGGACGATCAAGATACAAAAGGAGCACTTAAAGACGATAAAGTCATTGCGGAGAAACTAAATGAATTCTTTGCTTCAGACTTCACAGCTGAGTATGTTAGGGAGATTCCCAAACCTGAGCCGTCCTTTGTAGGTGATAAATCTGAGGAGTTGTCAAAGATTGAAGTGTCACTAGAGGAGGTTTTAGAATTAATTGATTAATTCTGAAAGAACTCAAATTTGAAGTTGCAGAACTATTAACTAGGGTTTGTAACCTGTCCTTTAAATCAGCTTCTGTACCCAATGACTGGAAGATAGCTAATGTAACACCAATATTTAAAAAGGGCTCAAGAGGTGATCCTGGCAATTACAGACCGGTAAATCTAATGTCACTACCGGGCAAATTAGTTGAAACAATAGTAAAGAATAAAATGGTCAGACACATAGAAGAACATAAATTGTTGGGCAAAAGTCAACATGGTTTGTGTAAAGGGAAATCATGTCTTACTAATCAATTAGAGTTCTTTGAAGGGGTCAACAAACATGTGGACAAGGGGGATCCAGTGGACATAGTGTACTTAGATTTCCAGAAAGTCTTTGTCAAGGTCCCTCACCAAAGGCTCTAATGTAAATTAAGTTGTCATGGGATAGAGGGAAGATCCTTTCATGGATTGAGAACTGGTTAAAAGACAGGGAACAAAGGGTAGGAATAAATGGTAAATTTTCAGAATGGAGAGGGGTAACTAGTGGTGTTCCCCAAGGGTCAGTCCTAGGACGAATCCTATTCAACTTATTCATAAATGATCTGGAGAAAGGGGTAAACAGTGAGGTGGCAAAGTTTGCAGATGATACTAAACTGCTCAAGATAGTTAAGACCAAACAGACTGTGAAGAACTTCAAAAAGATCTCACAAAACTAAGTGATTGGGCAACAAAATGGCAAATGAAATTTAATGTGGATAAATGTAAAGTAATGCACATTGGAAAAAAAGAAGCCTAACTATACATATAATGTGATGGGGGCTAATTTAGTTACAACTGATCAGGAAAGGGAGCTTGGAGTCATCATGGATAGTTCTCTGAAGACGTCCACACAGTGTGCAGCGGCAGTCAAAAAAACAAACAGGATGTTAGGAATAATTTAAAAAGGAATAGAGAATAAGACGGAGAATATCTTATTGCCCTTATATAAATACATCCAAATCTTGAATACTGCATACAGATGTGGTCTCCTCATCTCAAACAAGATATACTGGTATTAGAAAAAGTTCAGAGAAGGGCAACTAAAATGATGAGGGGTTCAGAACGGGTCCCATATGAGGAGAGATTAAAGAGGATACGACTTTTCAGCTTGTAAAAGAGGAGACTAAGGGGGGATATGACAGAGGTATATAAAATCATGAGTGGTGTGGGAAAAGTGAATAAGGAAAAGTTATTTACTTGTTCCCATAATATAAGAACTAAGGGCCACCAAATGAAATTAATGGTCAGCAGGTTTAAAACAAATAAAAGGAAGTTCTTCTTCACACAGCGCACAGTCAACTTGTGGAACTCCTTACCTGAGAAGGTTGAGAAGGCTAGGACTATAACAGCGTTTAAAAGAGAACTAGATAAAATCATGGACGTTAAGTCCATTAATGGCTATTAGCCAGGATGGGTAAGGAATGGTGTCCATCACCTCTGTTTGTCAGAGGATGGAGATGGATGGCAGGAGAAAGATCACTTGATCATTACCTGTTAGTTTCACTCCCTGTGGGACACCTGGCATTGGCCTCTGCCAGAAGACAGGATACTGGGCTAGATGGACCTTTGGTCTGACCCAGTATGGCCGTTCTTGTGTTCTTAGAGTCAAGCATTTGGTTACAAAAACAAAATAAAAAAGCAAAATCATCTGTTTTTTACCCAGCCATACCTGGTTAGAATGAAAAATAAAAGTGCAAGCATGATGATGACTTAGCACAAATCTCAAGAAATTCACTTAAAAACGAAAAGTATTCTATTTAACCATGCTTTATCACTAGCTGTGATCACATCACTTGTGTATTTTGTAAGCTGTTTAACAAGAATCTTTCAATTGCTTTGGATTTTTTTAAATCCAGAATAATGGATGCAAGATTTCTCAGAAAAAGCCAGCAACATGAAAGATGATATTTCAGGAAATGAAAACTTAAATGTCCCCAAGGAAAACATGTTTCACTGGGGGAATTACAGCAGATGTTTACATTTTTTGCTGTCTGTGAGGAAATAACATATGTCTGTTTCATTGATTTGTTTATCAAATACTGACATAGGTTCCTATCGCTGGTGATGGGAAACAATCAGAATCATAAATACCAGAAACACAAAATAAGAAGATCCCTATTTCGACCCTGAAATTAATCAATGGCCTTTAGCCACTTTAGCCTTTATGCAGCAAAGTTTTATTAAGTTATGACTTCATCTGATATGGGTTGAGTTCTTTCCCCATTGTATGAATATTCTCTCACAGTGAATATCTAGGAAACGTGAAGGAAATCTTCAAGGATCCCTTGACTGAGTTCTTTCCTGACCATTCACTAAGGATGTGGGGTTTGCCCCCTCATGGAATGAACTGCAATGAATCCCCAAGAGCTACATGAATCCCTAGGGAATCATCAGGAGGCCAGAACTATCTACATAAAGGCCCTGTGCCTCAGCAACAGATCAATACCCTAGTTGCCCCACGAGCAGCATATGGCTCCTAAAAGGGAGGTGAAAAGGTCTCAGTGAAAGTCATACAGCCCCAGGGTGCTTAACTTTTCCTGGGGACTCTTCCTGGGCCCAGTGGGAGAAAAGTGCATCACTGAGTTTGCAGCACCCAGAAAGAAGCTGCAAACTCCCTGTCCTACAGTCTGCTCAGTCCAACTACCTACTTGTATTTCCTAACCCCAGAGACTGGCCTCCACAGGGGGTGGGGGACAATGCTGCACAGGTGGCTGACCTCTCCCCACCCTTCCACATAAAAGAGTTGAGTGTAAAGAGTCCCCGGTCCCTCCCATGGTTTTTCTCTATTAGGGGCATGCTAGAGCAAGAAAGAGCATAATGCTGCTTTGAAAAATAAACACATGACTGTGTTGTAGATTTAACCTAAGCATTTATCCCATTTTTCTGTCATTCATAACTAAAGGACCACCAGCAAGCTTAGTGCAACCTCTGGCCTTCATTAACCATATTGTAGCTTTCCCTCCTGAAAAGTCTTTCCTTCTCTGTCTTATTCTGTGTCACTTCATGGGTTAAGTACCTCAGAAAATGGGCAGTTTTGAAGCAGTAGATTATCCATTCACTGCTGCTTGTCCCCCGCCCCTCTGTCCCCCACCTTCTGTTCCTTTCTTTGCAATTTCAATGAAAGATGGAGAAGAACAAAAAGATTTGGAGGAAAGTCAAGCTAATCAGATTGAATCCCCTTCAGTTCAGAAATGTAGGAGTTAAGTCTTGTAGCTCAGGCTCTGAGCTGTTCAATAAATTGAGAAGTGTGTGTTGGGGAGAGGATTGAGGGGAAAAATGGGGGAAGGCCAAGGAGAGCATTCTTTATGGTGTTTTGTAGCCTCTGGGAAAGGAAAGCATTGCTCTTTCAGAAAAGTCAGATTAGTGTGCTCCTTCAGGCACCTCATCTGGAGAAACTTTTCCATGGCTGCATTATAATCACTGTCATCTGGAAAAGAAGGGGAATGCTGTTTTTGTAATGAACAGTATGATTAATTTGGAGCTGTCCAACAGGGCTTAGGTTTATTGACAGTTTCTCATATTGATGCAGCCATTTTTTCCATGCCCACTCCACTGGCCTATTCCTGAAAAAAGTCCTGTCACAATTGTAAATGCTGTTTGGGTTATCTGAGATCTGAATATGACATCAAGGATAAGATTGCTAGATCAGCACAAAGAGGGCAGGACATGGCCCTGAGATTTTAGATCCTGACTCAGCAATATGCTTAAGCACATGCCTAACGTTAAACATGTAAGTAGTCCCATTGAAGTCAGTAGGATTATTCAAGGGGTTAAAGCGAAGCATGTGCTTAAGTACCTTACTGAATTGGGACCTTATTTTTTAAATGTAACTAATACATTTATTAACGAGGTGTTTTCTGGCTATCTGACAAATGGAATGGACCTGATTTCCCTCAGATTTGCAAGGCTTTACACTGATGTAATTCCTTGATTTCAATGGAGTTATTCATAACTATACTGGTGTGCGAGGGGAAACAAGCCAAATAAGTTTTTTCTCTAAATTGATCAGAGCCAGATTCTTCTGCCCTTATACCATAATGAGTAGTACCTTACTCCATCAGTACTCAAATGGAGCTGGTCACAGATTGGATGTAAATAAACTGGTAGAATTAATAAAAGACTATGCCATTGTCACAGAATTGACATCTCCGGTTTTGAAAATAAATGTCTCATCTTTGTTTCAAAAATCAGTGAGGCATATACCAGCACTACTGTAACAGCAGGGGACCATTATCCACTAACAATTCCTGGGCCACTGGCACATCTGTTAAATATGACTTCATCCACTGCTATAGAAAAAGCATTACATTTAACAGTGGACAAGTCATGTGCTTTTGAAGGAGAGAAAAAGGTACAGTATAAATTGCAAATTAAAAAAATGAAATGTGAAATTCAAAATACAATAGGGCAGGATTTTACCCAAAACTAGTTTTGTAGGCAAAAATTATATTTAGTTTATAATTTTTACCCCATCAGCCCCAAAAGAACGATTTCAAAGAAAATTTAGATTGAGTTTCAAATATCTCAGATTTAAACATTTGGAATTCAATTATTTTTCTCTTCTTTGTTTCAAAATCAACTACAGTATTGAATTACTATGTTTAACTTCATGTTGCTACACATCATCAAAATGCAAAAACTTAAAGCAGATTGTACTCACCTGTGTTTTTACAAGTACAAATACCTTGATGCTTCAAACTATTGAAACCCATCCAATTCATAGTGTTCTACAGTTCCCTATTTACAGCACTAGAGACCCTTAGAAAATTAAAATAGGAATAAACATAGGAATAATTGACAGATACACAGTATGCATTCTTTGAAGAGAACTTGGCTACTACAGCAGGAAACAGTATATAGTATATTTGAATGCTGCTTATTCTACTATGGTTTAATATATGGTCAAAGAGAAACTGCATTTAAAATGAATAGGAACTGGGAAGATATTTGGCAAGTGTGGGGAGTTAACGTTTAATACTTTTGTGAATATGTACTTTACAGTATTTCATTACAATTTACATTATAGCGTGTTTTTAGACATTCACAAAGCATAGGTAGCAGAATGTCATATACACCATTTTCTAATTTACCTGAGATTTTTAATATTTTCAGTGCAAAAATAGGCTCAAAACATTATCAGGTTAGTATAAGTGAAAAGTAATATGATAAGTAATAAAATCTTAGACCTTGATTCTGCAGTTGTCTGTATTTAGGCACATCCTTGCACTTGCTCTGAGCCTCACTGAAGTCCAAGTTACACACATGGACAGCTGGAGGATCAGAGCCTTACAACCTCACAGGACTAATACTCAACCTTTCAGCTTAGGTTCTATGGCAGAGCTCCACTCTTCCCATCACAGGCTCAAACCTCACTAGCCATCTAAGAACATAGTGCTATTTCTCCCTGTGAACTATTTAGGAAGCATAAACAAAGCTATTTTGACCTTTTCTGAGTTGTGCTGTATAAATCTATATTTTCTCCAGACTTTTGATCAGGAAAAGTTTGTACTCAGATCGCACACAAATGGCTGATGTTCGAAATTTCAAATGAGCTTGATTTGTAGATTGAATGGAGACTGAAAAATGTAGCCAAGTTTGAAGAAAATTGGTTCAGTAGTTTCACTTAACCTCGGCAAGGTAGATCTTTTTCTCTCAGATTGTAGATGCATGGTTAAGGATGTCTGGATTTTTGAGGAGGAATAGCTAGATCAGGGGTCGGCAACTTTTCAGAAGTGGTGTGCCAAGTCTTCATTTATTCACTCTAATTTAAGGTTTCATGTGCCAGTCATACATTTTAACATTTTTAGAAGGTCTCTTTCTATAAGTCTATAATATATAACTAAACTATTGTTGTATGTAAAGTAAATATGGTTTTTAAAATGTTTAAGAAGCTTAATTTAAAATTAAATTAAAATGCAGAGCCCCCCAGACGGGTGGCCAGGACCCGGGCAGTGTGAGTGCCACTGAAAATCAGCTCGCGTACCGCCTTTGGCATGTGTGCCATAGGTTGCCTACCCCTGAGCTAGATCAATCAGTGCATAAGTCCCACTGGCCAAAATGGCTGAAATTTTTAGCTTCACAAGCCCAATGGGCAAGGGCCAGATTCGGATCCCTTATTCCATGAGTAGTCAATGTTAACTTAAATGGGGACTCCTCTACATGGTCCTGTAATATGGTCATTTCTCCTCCACTCTGACCCATACTTTTTGTTTAAAAAGGGTATATGGGGGGGGGGGGGGGGGGGGAGGGAGAATTAATATTAGACAAAAATAGTTTCTGTAGAGAAGCAAATTGATTCAAAAAGGCCATTAACCGGAAAGCTCACCAGTATTTATGGAGCTTTCAGCTTCCACTTGAGGATATGGCTTAGTGGTCTAAATATCATGTTTGAAAAGTTTACTCATTCTGGAGTTACCAAATCACATCTAGGCAACATTGGCCCTGTTGTTAATCTTCTTGACATATAAACTGAGTTCATTGCAGTTTATCATGTGGATTTTTTCATATTTTTAAAAAACTGAAGCTAATTTTCCTGTGTGTGGACACTGATTTTTATAAGGGTTTTATCCAGTATTGTAATAAATTTCTCCCCCATCTGAATTCTAGACGTGGATGTAGTTCTATGGTGCTTTATGCATAAAGTGCTTTGGGATGAAAGGTGGTCACTCAGGATATGTGTGCACCACAATAAAACACTATGGTTGGCCCATGTTGTCAGGTGACTTGTGCTCACGGGGCTCAGGCTGCACAACTATAAAATTGCAGTGAAGATGTCTGGGATCAGGCTGGAATATAGACTCTAGTATCCTCCCATTCGAGGGCTCCCAGAGCCCTGGCTCCAGCCTCAGCCCAGATATTTTCTCTGCAATTTTATAGCCATGCAGCTCGAGCCCCGCGAGCCTGAGTCAGTTGATACAGGCCAGACATGAATATTTTATTGCTGTTTAGACATACCCTCAGAGTCCTGTAGGGGAGCGTGAGGGGAGTGCTTGGACTCTGTGCTGTGAGCTGTGAGCACAATCCCGAAGCAGGTGGCAGTCTCTGCTATAATGTTCAGCAAGAAAATAGTTAAAAATGTTCACTTCATCTTGACCTTGCTAGCTTCCAAATTTATCACTCCCTTGAGATGAGGGGACAGTCTGCAGATCCCTTACTATAAAAATGCAGAAGCCCCTGAGCGAAGATCATGTTCATTGCTTTTCACAGAGCATTTAAGTGAGGTTGAGGGAAAAATAATCCTCCCAACACTGATTTGGAAAGGTTGTATCAACTATTACAATACAACTATTACAAAACTACAGACATGGACTACAGGAGAGTTTTGTGAGAATATCTCTGGGCCCTTATTAAGTGAGAACTAGACTTGTGGACTCATGTAGGGTGAAATCTACTTCCCACTTCACTGTATTATCACCAATCTTCTCCTACTTCAGACCCCTTTGTGGCTTACCCCTTTATACAATGTTGCTACAGTAGGTTCACTGTATTTAGAACCTCTTTTTGTATGGAAAGGTGGTCAGCATTTGGCCCTGAGAGTTACTGTTTCATTCTGACTGTCTAAAAATTCAGGATATTGTTCTTTTATTTAATTTGGTTATAGCCAAAGTAAAAGATGTAGCATGTTTCATAATACCTACCTGATAGTACAGAATGTTCAGTAATATAAAGAGGAGTTTAAAAATGTCAGATTTAAATGCCATTATGTGTTCAACATTTTGAAACAAATTGCTGTGTAGAAGGCTTTGTAGACTTCAAAGCAAATTCAAATTTTTATGAAGCGCAAGTCATGAATCCTTAGTGATAAACCTAGTACCCTTTTTTTTAACAAAGGGTAATTGTATTTCCTTTATTTAACAGCCAACCAGTAAAAGAGTCTTAGCAGCAGTCGTTTTGCTTGGTGAGAGCAATGTTGTAAGAAAATTAGTAAGTTCAGTAATCAACTGAATCAAAGTTAAAAAGATGGTAGCACATGATCATCGGAATATGAAAATGTAACAACTATTCTGTTATATTTACTTAGTGGCTTCTGAAATGTTTTTTTGTTGGAGTACTGTAACTTTAGGCTCTTTCACCTGCACATCTACCAATGTGATATATGCCATCATGTGCCAGCACTGCCCCTCTGCCATGTACATTGGCCAAACCAGACAGTCTCTATGCAAAAGAATAAATGGACACAAATCAGACGTCAAGAATTATAACATTCAAAAACCAGTCAGAGAACACTTCAACCTCCCTGGTCACTCAATTACAGACCTAAAAGTCACAATTCTCCAACAAAAAAACTTCAAAAACAGACTCCAATGAGCAACTGCTGAATCGGAATTAATATGCAAACTGGACACCATTAAATTAGGCTTGAATAAAGACTGGGAGTGGATAGGTCATTACACAAAGTAAAACTATTTCCCCATGCTATTTCCCCCCCTACTGTTACTCACACCTTCTTATCAACAGTTGGAAATGGGCCATCCTGATTATCACTACAAAAGCTTTTTTTTTCTCCTGCTGATAATAGCCCACTTTAATTGATTAATCTCATTATAGTTGGTATGGCAACATCCATTTTTTTCATGTTCTCTGTGTATATATATATATCTTCCTACTGTATTTTCCACTGCATGCATCCGATGAAGTGGGTTTTAGCCCACAAAAGCTTATGCCCAAATAAAGTTGTTAGTCTCTAAGGTGCCACAAGTACTCCTCATTCTTTTTGCTTATACAGACTAACAGGGCTACCACTCTGAAACCTGTCACCATGCAAAGTCACTAAACTGAAAAATTGTCATATATTGTGCTATCAGAGCTATTTCAAATGTATTTCAGCATGCCTATCATATCTGCTAACAAACAGGGATTCTTCTTTAGGTCACATAAATCACAGGTTCCTCGTGTAGTGGCAATTACCTGTATGCATTGAGTATTGTTAGTGGGAAATTACTAGGGCTGGTTGCAATTTTTCAGTGTTTTCAAACTTCTGATGATGATACATTTTTCAGGTTTTGGTTTCAGTTTTTGGTTTGTTTTGGATTTTGTTGTTGTTGTTTTTACTGACTCCTAGAGCTAGTCCAAATGTTTAGAAAATTCAAAATTTCAACAATTTTTTGGAGGAAAATTTCAAAAAGGTTGGAATTTTTTTCACCATTATTATTATTTATTAATACTATAGTAGTGCCTACATCTCCCTGCTGAAATACAAACAGTGAAATAAAAGTTGCTTACAATATAAATAGACAAAAGGGGAAACAAGCATAGAAAGATGAACGAGAAGTAATACACTAGGTGAGAGATAGCACTAGGATTAGAACCCAACATTTCAAGGCTCACAAAGCTGCACCCAGTCTATTACACCATGCAGCCCCAGATACTACCCCTGTTGTGGTTATTATCATCCTACCATCCAGTTGCATCTTCCTGCAGGGCCCAAGCTTCCTTTATCACTGCTCCTGTCTGTCATGTAGAAGAACATTGCTGAAACCTCTTCACAATTGCCTCATGTAAATTGGAAGAGCTCTGATGGTATTAACCAAGTTCATCTCATTACCAACCTTGAAGAATTTGGAGTCCCTGAAACTAGAAAGTATCTGAAATCTTTTAAATTTGCCCTATCTTTTCCATGCCCCCAAAGCAGAGTCCTTAGCCCAAACTCTTTCTCTCCCATTAGCTCAGTGGTTTGAGCATTGGCCTGCTGAACCCAGGGTTGTGAGTTCAATCCTTGAGGGGGCCTTTAAGGAACTGGGGTAAAAATCTGTTTGGGGATTGGTCCTGCTTTGAGCAGGGGGGTGGACTAGATGACCTCCTGAGGTCCCTTCCAACCCTGAAATTCTATGATTCTATAGGCAAAGCAACTTGCACCCTTAACCTGTAGTAGTAAAAGTAGCATTGCCTAGAGGTTTCAATAGCGGCCTATTGTGTTAAGTACTGTACATTCACATTGTGATGGGGTGTACCTGGCCTCTGTGGCTCCCTCGAGGAGGCCCCGCAGTCCAAAATCACATCACCCGAGGAAGCATAATGTGGGAGGAAAGGAGCAGTGAAGGTAGATCGTCCAGGCCTGCCTAGACAGGCCTTTCTGGAGCAGCCATCTTTGAAACTAGAGAGACCTGGCCTTCCAAGGGCTAGAAGGGTGGGTTACAGTCAATCAGAGCCCAGCAGGCTCAGATAAAAGGAGCTGGAAGCCTTTACCTGGGCAATACCTGGCTGGGACTAGAGGAGCAGGGAAGATACTCCTCTCTGGCCAGAAAAGCCTGGGGGCTAGCCAGGGTTAATCTCTGGTAGCACTTGCATAGCTGGTTTTGCAGAGAGAGAGGCACCCGAGAAACCTGGCCATGAGATAAGAGTGAAGATAAAGGGGCTGAGTGGAATGAGGCTCAGGGAAGAAGCAGCAATTAATTGAAGTGAGCAGTATATGGCTGCTGTGTATTTAGTTCTTGGGATGAAACCCAGAGTAGTGGGCCAGTGCAGGTTCCCTTGCTGACCACCAACAAAGTGGCATAAACAGTGAGCAGGGGACAAACTTAACCTAAGCCCCAAGAAGGTGACAGGGCTCATTTGAAAGCCTGAGCAAAGGGCTGAACTTAAAGTGCCAGGGCTGAAGACTTTGGTGAGGGCAGATAGACTGTTTATTTTGTTGTACTCTTTGCTACCCTGGAATGGATTCATTTTGATTGTATGGCCCAGATGAGGACTGTGTCACCGAAGACCTGCCAAGTGAGGTCAACCGCTTACAGGGCACCAGGAGAAGGACTGCAGTGGTGAGTGAGTGACCTCCTTACACTCATAATAAAAGATATAACAAAGGGATCCCTGAGGTGCTGGGACTGAGGTTACATCTTCACTGCAAAAAATGTGAGGTTTTTCATCGTAGGATAACTAATGTGCATGAGCTATTCCACTGTAAAATCCCAGGGGAGACAAGGCACTATGGTATTTTACCATGAGGTAGGATAGGAAAGGTCAGCTACGGTCAAAGTGATCATGCTGACGAACGCTATTGGAAACAGCTACATTAACCTCAACTAAGGTACCTTTTAGTTTGTGCCAGCAGCATCTACATGGGGTAGTTACAGCACACTTGACTGCATGCTGCAACTTATACCACTGTAGTCCACACAGCAGGACTGTGTACACAGATCCAAAGAGTCAAACACTCTGTTTTTTGTTCTGTCCAAAGAGGATCAGTGATTCTTCCCCTCGTGGATGTGCTTTGATAATGTGCCTTCAAGAGATTTGCCAAAAATGAGCTACCTTAAAATACATAGCAATCAGATTACATGTGGAGCACCCTGTACAAGGCCCAATATATGCATTAGAGGAAACATGAAAATAAAAGTAGATTATACAGCAAAAGCAGAACTGAAAACTTGGTAAAAATTAAGCTGGTTGGAAAACTGTATGTATTTTCCACGGAAAACTTTCAAAAGAAATGATAAAATATTAGTTTTTTTCCAGTTTTTTTTCCACAGAGATTTTGTTTTTCATAAATGATTTTGAGTTTCTAAGAGTGGAGATTTTTTTGGCTATTTATTCCTCCACTGCTATTTTTCACCAAAAATGTGGTTTTTGGGCAAAAACTTCTGATCATGCGTGAAGGTTACAAAAATGCAGCAGAAAACTTACTTTAAAAAAACAACAACCTAGTGTTTACTAAATATTGCAATCCCATTCTTTGAGTTGCCATCTAACCCTCTGCCTCCAGAAATCCTGGCATCTGGAAGTTGGTGGGAAAAGAGAGAAAAACTTCAGTTGCATCATGGGGTCTGGCTTTTTAAATACTTTTTCGTGGGCTCCTCCCCATTTCTAAGGTAATGGATGGCTATACCTCTGTTTACTAACGCAGTAAAATGGCTTAAAATTACCTCACCTCTTCAGTTTAATGACTGGCAGTAACTGACTAGTCATGTGATGGAATTTCCATGAGAAGTTAAACCTTTGGAGCTGGGGAAGCTAATGACAATTGTTCAGACCTTTGTCCCCTCCAACTTCCCTGCCTGAATTCATTTGTTAAGAAATTTCACACTACATTGTTATATAATAGATTCAGCTGTGCCTGGGAAAACCAAAACCCCTTTTCACAACCCACTTGAGTTTAAGTGGCTCATCCCAACTCTTTACTCAATCCAGCCCTCTCATGGACAAACACAAAGCATAACCCTCTTTTTCCAGTTTCACATGAAGTTCCCAGTCTCATAATAAAAAGAATTAATTACAGAAAAAAGACCACCCCCTCCTACAAAAAAAAAAATCATATCTTTTCACAATAATCCCTTTCCTTTCCCCTCCCAATTGCCCTTTACACCCTTACTTAACTTTAATTGGGCTACCTTAACTCAAACTGCTGAGAAGCTCTGCAGATGGGAAAAGAGTCATCTGAGATACTGTCATAGAAAGGTATACTATCCTTTGGATAATTTAGCAGGCTGAATTCAAATAGGCTCTTCTGCAATGTATGGGTTAATGATAACATGGAAAAGACAGCTGCTGAAGGGAAAATAATTGGTTGGGGATTTAGGGATTGTCGCTATGTAAGAGTAGTACTTCCTTAACTATAAAAGTATTGTTAAAATGCTACAATACTGCTACCTCCAGTGTGGATGTCGTTATTCTAGTTTAAGCAACTTTATGGTACTGTGACTTATTCCTGTATGGAAAGGGGAATAAGATACACTGTATAAAGCACCTTTATAACTGCATCCACATTAAGGGTTGTACCAATGTAAATATTTCAGTAAACAATCACATCCCTAAATAAAATAGTTATGCTAGTACTAAATCTGCATGGAGAACAGGCCTTAAAGACTAGTTATGGTTGAAAGATAGGGTCTTCTTTGGGTTATTCATTATTATGTACACTGCTTAAAGTGTGCCAGGTCACAGACCTGGAAAATTAAATGTCTAAAAAGCAAGTTGGGTGGCTGATGGTGGACATTTTTTAGTACCATCTGAGGGAAAAACCCCTCTGATTGGTTGTTTCCCCCACTTACCTACCTCCTACAGAAAAGCAAATAGCTACCCCAGGAAGTCCCGCTCCTCCCCTCAGGAGCCAACACCATTTTCACAGGAGGAAAGCGGGGAGGATGGAACAGAAAGAGCACAGCAGCTCAGGTTGGCTATGCTCCCTCCTCTTCCCCTCTCCCATAGTGAGCAATGGGATGGCTCCTAGTTCCTCCCCTCTCCTGCTCTGCAACACCTGGAAGGGAGAAGGAGACCAGGATGC
Source organism: Malaclemys terrapin pileata (assembly GCF_027887155.1). Lineage (NCBI taxonomy): Eukaryota > Metazoa > Chordata > Testudines > Emydidae > Malaclemys > Malaclemys terrapin. Next base: position 249,465,799 of record NC_071505.1, read on the forward strand.
AGCCCACCAGGCCTGGGAGAGGAAGTGAAGAACCCACAGGATCTGCAGGAGGAGCTGATATGAGGTAGGGTTGCCACCTTTCTAATTTCTGGTAACCAGACCCTGCTCCCTGCCCCGCCTCTTCCGCCAAGGCCTCACCCATTCTCCGCCTCTTTCCCCCAAGTTCATGCCCTCCTTGCTCACTCCTCTCCCCCACTCTCCTCATTGATCACTGGATCATCCCAAGGAACCTGCTTGCACATAGGAGGAGGCCCAGACCTAGCAGGGACTGGCATAAGTTAATGACCCGGAGCCTTCTGCTGCCCTGTGGTAATCAGACTTTTGGTTTAGGTGCCATTTAGGTTTGCTAGGTCCCCAAAAACCAGGCACCTGGACACAGAAACCAAAAACCGGACTGTCCAGCTTAAACCTGGATGAGTGGCAACCCTAATGTGAGGTGAAGACAGGGAGAAGAAGTGATACATGGCTGGTGGGGGCAGGATGATTTGAGGGTTGGGAGTTAATTGTAGGGAAGGGGGATGGGCAGATGTGGGGGTGATGAAGGGCCTTCCCCACACATGCTTTTTTAGATGACTTTAAACATTGCTTATATAGTGCTATAGATGTGCAAGGCACTTCACAAGTAAAGACAGGCTGAGAGTCTCAAAGCTGTCTTGGTGATTTAGACCCATTCTGTATTCATCTTTGACTGCTTTGAAAAATCTTAATCACAGACCCTTCTCTGAAGAGTTTACAGTCTACCATAAGACACAAAAGGCCTGATTTTTTTCAGTGGCCTTACCCCTGATGTAGTTATTTACACCTGTGCAAAGTGAGTGTGACATAGAATAACAATGCTTCCATTTCAATTTTTGTAACCCTCCATGAAAACGTGAGTTTTGAGAAAAGACTTAAAGGAGAATGGAAAAGTGTGACAATTAGCACTGGAATAACCGTCTCTCTCTGCTCCTCATAATTAAAGGTGTCTCAGAGTGGATGCATGCTAGTTGAGAATTAATGTGGGTTTTTTCTTATGCTAATAAGAGTTTTGGCCCAGTCACATTATTTTCCCTGAATAAGTCATCCCTTCTGTATATTCCACTGTGTTTGAAACTGGTCATCTTGGACATTGAGACTACAATGCTGCAAACACTTAGATAAAGCTATGCATGGATGCAAATATTTTCAGGATTTGGGGCTAATTATGTGAAGACATCAGCTCACAGAGTTTTGATTTATTTTTTTTAATGAGACCATGAGGATATACATACCTCTGAAATCTGGATCAGGTTCTCCTATAAATAATATATCTGTTTAATAAAAGGAAGTGGTATAAAAATAATAAAGTTATGCCTTTGGGTTTGAAACAGATACTTGGCATGTTAGGATATCGGAACAACACCACAAAAAGAAGCAAACTGCACTAAGCTCTCTTAGGGTTCCTCCTATATGTGAATCAAATACTATTGTAATTCTCCTGGGGGTAATCATTTCCAATGTGCAAATCAGATAACAGTAAATCATCCCACACTGGATATAAAGGCCCTTAAAATAGCAATGTGGATCACATGAAAATGATTTTATTGAAGCCAGTACCCAATAAAAGCAGTTATATCCTCTATATCCCCTGTTCTTTCCTCTAACTGTATAGGGATCTAAATCCCAGATAACCCAAATTACAGCCTTTTTATAAACTTGTGAACCATTTATAGCTTCCTCTATCTTGGATCTCCCCACCACTCATGGTTCCTCAAAATAAATAGCTGCATTCTTCTATGACTCTCATGACTTCTGATTCAAAGATACCATATTTTAGATCACCACATCAGGCCAGATTTGCTTTTGTCCCACTTAACTTCAAGGGGGAAAAGATGGATAAACTGCGTAGTTCTAATAAAAGAAACATTAGCATTATTTTAGTCTATCTGCTTATAAATAATTGTAAGTTTTCTTATTTAAACTTTTGTCCTCAGGAATGTTGAGCCCAGAAATAAGGTGGAATCCTCATAACAGATGTGTTCTTGGCTCCAACTAGCTATTCACACAGGAGAAATATATTTTCATTTTAAATGCAGGATATTAGGTTGTTTCTGCTTAAGGCACATTTAGAATTGAAGTATTTGCAGGATCCCCTTAAGCTGTATTTTGCCTCACCACTTGTTAGTGGTTGTATTCTCAGTGGAGGAATACAATAGAAATAAATGAATTCTACAGATAACGTTATTGGATACAAAACCAGTTTAAGATTGGGATTCAGTTGACTGTCAGAGATGGCTCAATCCAAGTCTGAGCCTGTATGTCTTTAATTCAGTTTGTCTGTATTTTAGATTTAAAACACACTTGCAGATGTACCCCCAGTGAAAAGCATTGCATCATATTGAACTATTTAGAGTTTAAACAAAGAGGAGTCCTTGTGGCACCTTAGAGACTAACAGGTCCCAATCCTCAGATGCGTTGTGGCCAATTTGTATTTGCTTGGGAACATGGCCCTACTGATGGCTTAACGAGCTGTTTGGGGGATCGCCCCAGTTGCAGGAGGATCCTGGAATGTTGGCGAGCTAATATAGTGGCTCATATGCCACCCACCTTCCTGATTGCTAGCAAAAATAGCAAGCTTCACAGATTTCAACGGCCTTATCAGTCTATTGGAGTCAACTGGTGTAAAACAGAGCAGACTTCAGGCTGCTCCAGTTTATTATTGGGATCAGCCCAGACCTGGAGGAAGTTCTGGGCTGCAATGAATGCAAAAACTGCTTAAATCCATTTTTGTATCCCATCCTCCATCTTCTGAGTTGTGTTGTGCATTCTTCAGCTGCTATCAGACCAGGGACGTAATTTTCTGTAATACCATCTATCCATTTCATAAATACATTGAACCAAATCCTGAAGGGCCTGCTGGTTCTTTACTCATATGTGCAGGGCATGCTCACTAGCCTGACAGATTCTGAGAATTGTCAGGGTGGTGTGGCAAGATTTCTAGAGCAGCTGCTGCTAGTCCAATATTTCCCACCCCCACTACTCAGGGCTTCATTTCCCTTTAGCAGTCATGCTTTTCAAATGGGCTAGGGAGATCCTGAGGACTGTACATTGCAAAAGAGGCCTGGGTTCATATTTCACTTATTGTGAATGTGGCTTTTCTTATACACAAATATAGCAGATTTCTACTTGCATACTGGTTAGGAGTGTTTCATAGATGTACTCTGAAAATGCAGAAATCTGATGATCTTGTGTATATCTTAACTCTGTTGACCAATGATACTTTGGTAGCATGTGAGGATGGTTCACTGAAGTGAAAACTCTGGAAAAGAAAGTGAACTTGGAGGCTGAGAAGAGTGACTTGGAGGGTTTGTGGGTCGGTGCTTCATAGTGCAAACATCAATAGGAAAAGAGTTCTGAAGAGATCTGTGGTCTCACGCTATTTTACAGACACAGTCCTACTATCTCCAGTCTTCCCTCAAGCACATTTCCTACTGTAAAGCCCAGTGGTGTGCAAAACTTGTCTTGTTTTTCTTATGTTCTACCAGTTGCCAGCCTGGATCAGACCTGTGATCCCCATCTAGTCCAGTACCCTGTTAGCTACTGTGGCCAATACCTGTTGCTTCAGAGGAAGGCACAAGAATCTCCCCTGTCTGCTAACTGTTAGAGATCAGCTCATGCTCTGAAGAATGACAGTTCATATCCCTTCTGATATTCTATGGGTATTTTATAATTTTGGGTGGTCTTAGCCATAAAAATATATGATCTTTCTTTAAAAAAAAGTTGCCTTTAAAGAGATTTCTGAAGGTATTTATTTCCCTGCCATTTCTTTGTATAAGGGTTGCACGGTTTCAGCCTCAGTGATATCTTGTGGCAATTACATTTTTGTGCAAAGTGTGGTAAAAGTATTTCTTCTTATTGGTTATGAATTTTCACACCATTCAGTTTTTAAAGTCATTTTAAGTTGGAGCTTGGTAAGTTTCTGAAAAGGATTCTATTGATGTGGTTACCTGGCCACGGCAGAGGACTGAACTCAATGACTCGTGAGGTCCCTTCCCAATCCTATGTTCTTACATTCAATTTCTTATATTTTCTGAGAGAGGGTGAAAAGTTCCTGATCCACCCTCTCTTTACGAGTCATCATTTTGTGTACTGGTATCATATCCCCTCTTATTCGTTTCCCTCAAATGTAAACAGTCTCTGTCTCTCTTCATGAGTGTTTTTCCATGCCCATAATCACTGTTATCACCCAACTTTGGACTCCCTCTATTTCTCCCATATCCATTTTAAGATACTGTTAACAGAACTGAACACAGTATTCCAGATGAGAGCATACCATTGGTTTATATAATGGAATTGTAATATTGCACAATAATATTTTCTGTATTCTCTATCCCATTCCTTATACCACTTAATATTTTGTTAGCGTTTTTGACCATGGCTGTACTTTTGAGCAGAGTTTTTCATCGAACTATCCATAATGATTCCCAAGTCTTTTTCCTGAGTTGATGCAGTTAATTTAGAACCCAAAAGGTATATGTGAGAGAGATGGGGTGTAAACTCCACTTGGCACCAAAAGGGCTTTTGGAACCTGATTCCTCACTAATGGCACCTGGGGGAGGGTGTTGCTGGGTAAAGGGGATGGACTCGAGAGGAAAGCTTAGTTGAGAGGCGGAGAGGATGTAGTGAGTTTCCTCTATCTGGGAAAGGACCTGATTGAAGGTTGGAAGGAGAGAGAAACAAGCAGTCACCTCCTGAGATGACCCTGAAGCCTGAGGGAAGACCAGGAGCTGCAGAGAGGTGATAGCTAGCCTGAAGCCCTGGGAAGGTGGAAAACTGGGTTGGTCCTAGACTGTATGGGTGAAGTGAGGCACAGAAGCTTGAGAACAGATTCAGGGACGTTGCATTATAGTTGAGGCTCATCTGCGAGGGAGAGGGGTGGCCAGCTGAGCCTGATTGGGGCTGAAGATTCAGTTGTCTTTATATTTCTGTTGAACTTTATGACCCCAGAAGAGATTGAACCATGACCTGTTTGGAAGGCTGAGTTACAGGAAGAGAGATCACTGCAGGGCCAGACTGGCTCTTTTCAGGAGGCACCAGATGGGAAAAAGGCTGCTATGCCATGCCCAGCCATGAAGGTATGCTCTAGCAGTAAGTCCACTCCTTTACAGAGTGTTTTCAAATTATTCACTCAAGTGTGCATTACTTTGTCTTTGTCAACATTGAACTTCATCTGTTATCATGTTGTACATTAACCTACCTTGGTTAGGTCCCTCTGAAATTCCTCGAAGTTGTGACTAACCTAAATAATTTTTTGTCATCTTCTAATTGTGGCATCTCATTGTTTTTATCCACTTTCCAGGTTATTAATGAAAATTTTGTACAACACTGGAACCCCACTGTTAATGTTAAAATTGATAATTTATTGCTGTCAAGGCTGTATCCCCACTTTGAACTTTAGGGTACAAAATGTGGGGGCCTGCATGAACACTTCTAAGCTTAACTACCAGCTTAGGTCTGGTCCGCTGCCACCATCCCAATGGATTCCCTTCCCTGGGAAGCCTTGAGAAACCTTTCACCAATTCCCTGGTGAATACAGATCCAAACCCCTTGGATCTTAAAACAAGGAGAAATTAACCATTCCCCTCCTTCCTCCCACCAACTCCTGGTGAATACAGTTCCAACCCCCCTGGGATCTTAAAACAAAGAGAAATTAACCATCCCCCCTTCTTTCTCCCACCAACTCCTGGTGAATACAGATCCAAGCCCCTTGGATCTAAAACAAGGAAAAAATCAATCAGGTTCTTAAAAAGAAGGTTTTTAATTAAAGAAAAAGGTAAAAATCATCTCTGTAAAATCAGTATGGAAAATAACTTTACAGGGTAATCAAACTTAAAGAGCTCAGAGGACTCCCCTCTAGTCTTAGGTTCAAAGTACAGCTAACAAAGATAAACACTCTAGTAAAAGGTACATTTACAAGTTGAGAAAACAAAGGAAAACTAAGACGCCTTGCCTGGCTTTTTACTTACAAGTTTGAAATATGAGAGACTTGTTTAGAAAGATGTGGAGAACCTGGATTGATGTCTGGTCCCTCTCAGTCCCAAGAGCGAACGAACAACCCAAACAAAGAGCACAAACAAAAGCCTTCCCCCCTTCCCCAAGATTTGAAAGTATCTTGTCCCCTTATTGGTCCTTTGGGTCAGATGGCAGCCAGGTTACCTGAGCTTCTTAACCCTTTACAGGGAAAAGGATTTTGGAGTCTCTGGCCAGGAGGGATTTTATAGTACTGTACACAGGACAGCTGTTACCCTTCCCTTTATAGTTATGACAATTGCTCTGGCTTTTGTTTCCAGTTTCTGATCTGTGATAGTAATCTGCCTCTCCCACCATGACTAAGTTTCTTTAGTAGCTTTTGTGAGGTATCTTGTCAAAGCCCAAATAAATTGTCAGCTAGTTCTCCCTCATCCACTATTATACTGATTCATTAAAAAATTCTAATAGAGGCAGTGAGGCAGAATTTTCCTTTGCAGAAGCCATGCTGGTTAGACCCTGTCATACCATACTCTTCCAGGTGTTTTGGAATACTTGGTTTAAGTATAACCCCAATCAATTTACCATCTGGTAGTAAGGCTTACTGGTGTGTAATGCCATCTCTAGTTTCCTGTCTTTGTCTTGCATTGCTTCATACATTTGGGCTCTTTCAGATTGAGATATATAACTAGCATCATTGATGAATGTCAGAAGAGCTCTTTGACTTGTATGTTTGTTAATGGTGGCTGCAGAACCAGAAGATAGTATTTAAAAATAGAGGGTTCAGTTCTCTGCTCAGATGGAGAGGAATGGGGCGCCACAGGGAGCTGTTTGTAGCTTCCTGATCCTTAGGTATCCATGTGGAAGTCAGAGCATCAGAGAGCTTAGTCTAACTTCTTCCATTTACGTAACACTCCATATACCAGTGGTGGATCAAGCATAATGGAGCTTGGTTCCATCAAGCTCCCTCCCACCTATAGTCTACCCATGCTCCTCTCCTGACATAGGGCTGGTGGGGTGGCTGTCATATATGGCTGACTGTTTGCTTGTATCTTCTGAAGTTTCAGTAAAATATTCTCACAATTTATAATTCATTTATCTACCTAACATGGTAGGTTAGTAAGATGGAATCATTTTACCTGTAAGTCAAGAAGAGACTTTGACAGAAGAGTAGTAATTGTACATTAATCTTAGTTATATATGAAGTACTTCTTATGGGTAAAGAGCCAAGAACTTAAAAACCATTAAGAAAAGCAAAAAATAACATAACTGCATACATCCCTTCCAATTACAGTAGAGTTACGTGTCCGGACATGCATGAAGTTTGGTTAAAAGTTAAAACGGAGGCCCTAAGAAGGGGAGGTATTTATCATGACCTATGAAGAGTTCTTGGGTCCAAATGAAATGCCAACACCAATCAGCAGTATATATTTCTACACAGTGGGCCAAATCACTAGTTGGTGTAAATTGGAATAGCTCCACTGAAGTCAATATGTGTCCACTGACTTCAGTGGAACTACACCAATTTACACCAACTGCGAATCCAACCCACTTTGTAACAGAAGCTGACTGTAATGTATGCTAAAAGAGTTATGGGTGATGATCAAATGAAGTGCACACTCGAGCACACACATACACACTGATCAAATAGCAGGAGCCACAAAATATCCTTATATTGCCTTTTAAATGCTGAAGTTTCCAAAGACATATTAAACATCTGCTGCAATACGCAGGTATGGCTTGATCTCTTCCAAACTGAAGCACTCTTAAAATATGTGGAGCACTCTAATAGTTTTCAGTCACTCTTACTGTTATACTGGTTATGCCCAGGACCTGTATCACTTCCAAATGGAATACTTAAGGTCACTTCAGACTGAAGGCATAGGCAGTCCCTTAGCACAATACATGTTTTTAAACAGTGCTTTATTAATTTTAGAATAATTAAACCTTGTACAGAGCATGGTCAGAATTTCATCTGCCTTCACAATGGCCTAAAATGTAAAGTGCTACAGAAACATTCACTGTAGATACTCAAAAACCTCTTTTGCAATATTTTTAAAATGTTTTTTGTAATTTATACATCTGTAGTGGAATGCAATAAAATAACTAATCCTTCTTTTTCAGATATTAAATGGTTCTATTCTTCTTTTAGTTCTCCTTGTACAAGCGTACCATCAGGGAACAGTGTACAAAATGCTTATTTTTATGGCTTTTCCTTCCAAAATAAAATAAAATAAACCCTAATGAAATCTGAAGTGAAATAAGATCTATTCTGAGTTTATGTAATTTCATGTAACCACACTGTCTCAAATGTTGTTTTGAATTATATTTTGTAGGGTTGAAGTGGAAAGCATGATCCTGCAAAGACCACAGTTAATTTCATAAAAATGATTTTTCTCTCATGCTGATAAAAATTAACATATGATTAATATTAAAGATTAGGTAGTTCAGTGGACTTGTAATGGTTCAGGATATGGAATCATCCTTTCAGCTCTTAGTGACTGATTCAAATTCTGCCCTGGTCAGCAGTGATTGGAATTCGCCACAATGAATAACATGCTAATTTATGTTAATATGTTAGGAAAATAAGATTTTCATACTGGACGACCATTCCTTAGTGCATCAAGAGTGGTATCATGCCTCTAAATATGGCCATGACTTCTGACAAATGTGAATATCCTACACAAGCATCCAGTGAATTATGCAATACTGTGAATGTGGAGAAATACCATGATCAATTTACACCCTGAAACATAACATTTGATTTACCCTTATTTTAACATGTATGAAGTGCTGTGGTCATAACACTGCCCTGCCTTTTAAAAATACCACCTGTGGCGGTGAATTCCACAGGCTGAGTATGCAATGTGAAGTTGATGTTCTCTGTATACATTTAATGAACAGTCATCTGCCAAAGAAAACCTACCAGAACTCCTGCTTGGCACCCTTTTGGGCATTCTGATCACTGAGCTCAAGTACTTGCTAGACACAGTGCCTATCCCTTGCAGCATGTAGGTGAATGGCATAGGTAAGGAGGGCAAGCGATACAGTGTTTGAAAGATAAGGAGATAGCTGCTAACAATGAAGAGGTGAGTAAAAACTCAGCACCAGAGGCCTAATGCAGTAGTGACAAATAAGGCTACATCTACACTACAGCCAGGATCTATGCTCTGAGATCGATCTACCGGTGGTAGATTTAGTAGGTCTAAAGAAGACCCGCCAACTCGACAGCATATCGCTCTCCAGTCGACCCCTGTACTCTACCCCCTGCCGAGAAGAGTTAAGATAAGTCAATGGGAAAGTTTCTTCTATTGTAGATCCCGTGGTAACTCGACCTAAGGTACATCGACTCGAGCTATGTTTTCACATAGTTGGAGTTGTGTAGCATAGGTCGATTTACCATGGTAGTGTAGACATAGCCTAAGATAGCATATGTAGCATACCCGACCCTCATGAAGACCTTTTTACTCTCTTAAATTCATATAGGTCATGTCTACACGATGGGCTGTACAGCAGCATAACTATGGTGCTAAAGATATGCTGCTTTAGCACTGTGGTGTAGACACTTCCTACAGTGACAGAAGGGGTTTTTCCATCAATATAGGAACTCCAATTCCTCGAGCAACTCTCAACTCTCTTCCTCTTCCATCAGTGTAACTGCATCTACACTAGTGATTAGGTCAGTGTAGCTCAGGGATGGACAAACTTTTTGGCCCAAGGGCCACATCTGGGTATGGAAATTATATGGCGGGCCATGAATGCTCATGAAATTGTGGGTTGGGGGGTGGGAGGGCTCTGGCTGGGGGTGCCAGCTCTGGTGTGGGGCTGGGGATGAAGAAGGGTGCTCTGGGCTGAGACCGAGGGGTTTGGAGGGCGGGAGGGGGATCAGGGCTGGGGCATGGGAGGGGGCCAGGGGGCAGGCTCTGGGCGGTCTTTACCTCAAACAGCTCCCAGAAACAGTGGCATGTCCTCTCTCTGTCTACTACACAGAGGCACGGTCAGATGGCTCTGCGCGCTGCCCTGTCCTCAGGCGCCACCCCTGCAGCTCCCATTGGCTGTGGTTTCCAGCCAATGGGAGCTGTGGGGGCAAGCACTTGGGGTGGGGACAGCGTGTGGAGCGGGAGGGGGTGTGTGTCACTGCTTCCGGGAGCCATGCAGAATGGGGCAAGACCCTGATCCCACTCCCCAGCTGGAGCATCAGAGTGGGGGAAGCCCCAAACCCTGCTTCCCAGTGGGAGCTCAAGGGCCAGATTAAAATGTCTGGAAGGCCGGATGTGGCCCCCAGGCCGTAGTTTGCCCACCTCTGGTGTAGCTATTGTGCTCAGGGATGTGGATTTTTCACTCCCCTGAGCACCATAATTATACCAACCTGAATTTTAAGTCTAGACCAGGCCATCAATTCCCTTAGATCTGTTCTGCCCATGCAGAAAGGAGCCTAATTGGATATTATTTAAACATCCAGAAGTTGGAATTAGGTATAAAAGGGTGTAAATTAAAATAGATTGAGAGTGTCTTCCATTTATGCCTTTGCTAAGCTCCTTGGCCTACTAAGGTCCCATTAAATAAGGATAGAGTTGGTGTGAGCAACTTCTGGAGTGTCTGAGGCTTTGTCTACACTGGCAAGTGAAAGACACAATTTTTGTCATGCAGAGCTGTTAAAAAACACACCCACTCCCAAAAGACAAAAGTTTTGCTGATAACAAGCGCCAGTGTGAACAGCTCTTTGTCGGCAGAAGAGCTCTCTCCTGCCGACAAACAGCGGTTACACTGTGAGCCTTTTAGCGGCATGGCTGTAGCGGCACAGACGTGTCGCTAAAAGCTGCGTAGTGTAGACATAGCCTGAATGAGTGTGAAGGTGTCTAACTAACACCACAATTTTCTACATGACTTCTGATTTCAGCCGCTAACAACCCCATCAGAAAACAAAAATAGAATTTGTTGAACTCAAATCTTCTCTACAGTGTGCTCCATTTTAACATCTTACCGTTTCCAAGCTAACCACGGTGGGAATGTGAATGCCTCATGTCTGACAACTCTTCTATCACTATTTTAACTTGCTGTACTAACCAAGGAGTCCAAACCTAAACTATTTACTGAGGTTCTATGGCGTTGAGAGTTGGGACTCAGCATGAATTTGGACTGAGTAATGGAATCCTGTCTCAAGTGGGTGTTGTTGGATTTGTTTGTCCACCGTGGTTAGTTCTAGCAACAACATGTGGGGAGTTGCATATTTTCCATCCATTACTTTGTAAAGCTGATCATATAACAAAACAATTTGGAAAACAATCCATGTTATATACATTTCCTTAAAGCATGAAGGGTGTGTGTGCGTGTGCTCAAATTGGTGCCAAAAGTGTCAGTTGGATGTGGAATAGAGTTAGAGATTTCATTTAATTTCTCCTTCCCTAATTTGAGTTAAGGGGATCCTCCTCTGAGGTAAATTGGCATAGCTGCATTGACTAGGCTGATTTATACCAACTAAGGAAATAACCCACTATGAATCAGGGCCTGTAGCAAAGCTCATCTCCAGGCAGCCTCATCAGTACAGCTGGCTTGTAGCAGGCTGCTTGACTGGCCATGCCACCTGATTGGCTGCAGAAGTCAGTACCCTAGCTCTTAAGCCAGCTTGTTGGCATCTGAATGCTCATGCCTACCACTGTGCCTGCTCCGCTACCATGTTCCTCTTGTTTTACCTCTATCCTGCCCATGCCTTGAACCCCTCTTTGCCTGCTATCCTGATTCCTCCAGTTCTTGCCCTCTGCTTTGACCCTGGGCTCTGGCATCTGACTATAGACTCTGACTTGTCCCTTGGCTCTGGTATCCCATTCCTGTCCTCCAGTATAATCCTTGACTTTGGCTCCTGACTGCTCCAACCACTAGGCTAGACTGCCCTTGTCCTGGTCACCTGACAGATTAAAAAGTCCTAAAATTGAGATCAGGGTTCCTCAGCACTAGCATGGACCCTACTAAGGTGCCAGTGGAACTGTTGGATGCTGTCCAGAACCTGCAGGTACAAGTATGGACATTGGGACAAATTTCAGGGGTTCCTGAATCAATGTGGGCTCCTGTTCCTACTGTGCCCCTCATCATTCCCTACAGATCAGGCCTGCGTGAGGCTCATCTTAAGTTTGTCTGGGAGTACCTTGGCCTGAGCTTTCCCTTTCCTGGAACAGTCCAGCCTCCTGTTGCAATGATTAGAGGAATTCATTTACCCATGTCCATCATCTTTGATGACCCCAACTCTGTGTGGATTTCTGTAGCAACCTTACAGGACTTACAGATGGGAGGCAGGTCTGTTGCCAAGTCTGCTGCTGAATTTCTTCCCTTGACTTCTGACACTGGATGGAATGAGGCAGCACTGTACCACCATTTCTACCAGGGGTTAAATAAGGATATAATGGATGAGCTTGCATGGGTGGAACCTCCATCCAGTTTGGGTAATCTGATTGACTTATGCATAAAATTCAGTGATTGCCTCATGGAACAGCATCATGAGCATACCTCAGTTTTCTGGAGGCCACCATTCACTCTGCATGACACCCCAAACACGCAGGTCTTCCTTGGCATCAGAGCTTGTGCAAGCTAATCAGGTTCACCTGTACCTCTGAGACACAGAGAAGCACCAGCTTCAGGTGTTTGGCTTGTGCTTATATTGTGGGGAACCTGGCAATCTTGCATTGATGTGTCCAGCAAAGACTCAGGTGGAACCAGGGTAGGGAACCAGGAACAGGTCCCCAGCCCTGAGGAGTGGGTCTGGGCTGAGCTGGTTGTCTCTTCCCTTGGTAGTTCGTAGCCCTCATGGGTCACAGACTGCACAGCAGGACCCCTGAGTCAGTTTCCAGTGCAATTCCAAATACCTTTATTAATTCAACTACCAGTAAGATCCGAAGCCATCTTGGAGGCCCTAATTGATTCGGGGACTTCAGGTAACTTTATGGATTTAAACTTTGCTAAGACCTATGTAGTTCCCAACCATATGCAAGGACCCTCCAGATTTGGTTGAAACTATGGATGGGTCTCTTCTCTTCTTGGGACCTGTAATCCAACAGACTTTGCAGTAACAGTTATTATCCTCTCGGGCCACCAGGAAACCCTCCAATTTGTGTTAATCTGCCCCCACATGCTTCCGTCATCCTAGGTATGTGCTGGCTTTCCACCCCAGGATGCCCTCATTCACTGGCAGAAGGGGACCCTATACTCTAACTCCTGGCATTGCCAGCTACCCTGCCTCCCATGATTTGAGAAACAGACCAGTACATTCTGTAATTCATGTCATCCACTGGAAGATCCCAATCCTCAGGCAGCAAGACCACCAGGATACTCAAACCCCCTTGAAGTTCCACCTGCCATGGCCAAGATTCCCTACAATTACCGTGTCTTTGACAACCAGGGAAAGGCGGCTATCCTGTCCCTGCATCAGTCTTACAATTACCCAATCTACCTCCAGCCTGAAGCTGATATACAATTTGGTTGGATGTAAGCCCTCTCTGAACCCAAACTTTGGGCTCTCCGTCTGTACCTGCATCCCTGGTGGGCACACTAATCTTTTTTGTCAAGGAGAAAGGTGTCTCTTTACGGAGGTGTATTAACTATCAGGCCCTGAACAAGGTGACCATATGAAACTGCTCCCCCTTGTCAATGAGCTCTTAGACCAGCTATGCACTGCTTGTATTTCCACAATTAGACTACATGACAATTTGACCCAATATGAAAAATTTCTTCCTGACCCCTGAAAGCAAGCCTGCAACATCATAAGCAGCACTGATCCTAATCTCCTGCTAAGGTGGTTAGGATAGGTAACTGGAGAGTCTGAGTTTTAAAAAAAGTCTGGTTTTGGCTTAAATAAGCAAAGTGGGGCACACAGCAGCCAATCAACTGGTCCCATCCCCCTTTTCCCAGCTAATTGCCAAGTAGAAAATCGAGGCTGGTGGGATATCTGCCACTCATCCATTTTGAACTTCACTAGATCCCTGATGTCCAGTCAAAGGACTTCCCCACTAAACAGTAGTGTTTCTCTATAACAGACCTCTCAGTACTCTAATAACACCTCACCAGGCAAACAAACACACTCTCATATATACTCTACCTCTCAGTCACCAATACTACCACCAATCTATATAACCTAGTTACCCCTACCATCATCCTTAAATAAATAAATACAAATATAAAATTAAGACCCAGATATATTGAAGATTTTTCACATTTGAAAAAGAAAACAAAACATATGCTATCTATTAATCTATATATATTTAGCCACTTGATTTCTATAAGCATTTTCATCCATAGAATCATCAGAGGGCAGAAAAATCCATCCTATGGCACAAACTAATTTTTTTTAACTTAAAAGCAAGAACAGTACTGCTTTTCTCTTAAACACAAGTGTGCATCCTTCCATAAGATTTCTGTTGAGCAGTAAAGAACTCATATATAAAGCACAAGAGATTTGAGATCTATTTATATCTGTATACGAATAGATTTGAAATAGAAGATGATATTTTATATCCTTATTTTAGAGGCAGAATTATAACTGAAAGCATTCAAATAGTAAAAGCTTAGTAGTGTGCTAAATAAATCCTTTTACTGAAAGTAGCAGCAAATCAAAAACACACTTGAAAATTTGGCATTCTAACTTAAATGCACACAGTGAGCTATTCAGGTGTTTCTACGTTATAAGAGGGAAAGGGGACCCTCTAGTGCACAAATTAAGAATTAAAGATTCAAAACAGAATCCTATCTGAAGCTACATTCATTAAGAATTTTATGTTGTACAGATTATATAATTAAAACAAAGAAAATCTCTTATGTATATTTTTGGCTGAAAAACATTTTTTTGTCAAGGCTCAGAGGATCAAGATTCAAAAGTGTTATGATGATAGAATTTAATCCAAACCGTGACACTCTTGTGTACTAACTTAACATATGTAAACCATTCTGTCTGATAAAGATTTGCATCAAACTTATAAACATTACTTATAAATCCCAGTGTCAATTGCAATGCCTTGAAAGTTATACAAACCATGAAATCTTTTGTTTGCCATGAAAATATTTAAATTGAACCATATCTAGAGTGAAATTGATTAAATCCAGGTCTTGTGATGACATTTTGACCTGTATGGATATTCTCTTTGCCTTTTAAAAAGAAGATAAAGTAATTCCTCTAAATAGTTAAAAAAATACTGAATGAGTTTCATTTTGAAGGCAATTTATTTTAAAAACAAAGACCCAACTTTATTCATTGGCTGATGCTCCCTTTTATACCCATTCATATTAATTTCTTATATTCACTGATTTACCTCTAAAGATTCGAAGGTTCAATTGGTTTGTCTGAGCCCCCAAGTTTGTCACCCTAATATATTTGTACTTCTTGAGTGTTCTCCTCCCAATTGCCTTCGCCCATATCTCTTGCTCTCTCCAATCAGCTGTTCCTTTTTTCCAGCCTTATCCTTTCCTACTTTCTGAAAGGCAATCTGATATAGAAGAACTGTCCCAGCAACACTTTACTTATCCACTTACTGGCACAGAGTACCACAAACAGCCATCTGCACCCCCACATCCATAAGTGAGTGGAGAATTCCAGTTTGATACCATGTTACACTCACATTGCAGTTAGTCTGTTCATGCCTCAATGATAATGCAAGGTGGTGGGCAGCCACAAAACTGGCCTTTCGTTTCAAGCCTCTAGTAGTCTAACTGCTAGGGCCTGATTCTCTTCTCACTGCAGTTTTACACTGATGTAACTTGAGTGACATCAAGGGAGTTACTCCTGATTACATCAAGGTAAGTGAGAGGCAAATCAGGTCCCTGGTTTCTATCTGTTTTTATATGCTATTGCAAAGCAGAAAAATCCAGCCCAATCCAGTCTATAGTTAAAGGCATGCAGCTGTAGCCTAAATGTTTCTCCAGACTGCTAGGAGAACATTTCAAGGGGTTTAGTCCATTTTATAAACCACATCATTATAGTGACTTTAAAAATCATCTATAGACTCACACTTGCCATAATGTCAGTGAGCCCAAATTCAGGATCACATTTGAGAGCTTTTTGGCCATTAATAACAATAATGAGGAGTTCAGTCAGGGCTTGAGGCTGTAAAGCAAATTAACAGATGTCCTTGACAGAAGGAGACGTTATAGAGGAGACATTTCTTCAAAATCCTTCTCTCTTCCTACCAATATCATCTCATCTTAAGCACTCTGCTCTTCATTCAGGTGCTGACAGGCACTGTGTCTGTTTTCCCATCTCTATCTCTCTTTCCCTGAGGTCTCTTCTTTTTTTCTCTACCTTTGACTTCCTTAGGCTTCTACCCCTTCACCTCTTCCCTTCTTCTCAAGGCCTACCATCACAAGGAGTGGACAGTTAGGGGGCAGATCTTGTTGCTACCACAATTTAGTGTTTGGGGTCACCTGAGAGAGATTCCTCTTTCCTCAGCACATTCACTTGACCCTTTGGCTTCTCCTCATCATCAAACATGCAGAATAGGAGCTGAGAGGAATAAGAATGCTGAGCAGTCAATAGGACAAAAAAAGAGAAGGGAGGAAGTTTTAGTTGCTGGCCTTCTGTCTGTTCAGCAGTTGGGGAAGAGAGCATCATCAGGCAGAGGAGAAGCACTGAGAAAAATATGCATGGTAAACAGCCAAGAAAACACAGACATGAGGGGGATTGGCCAAGGAGTTGGAGAACTTATAGGGAAGCCTGAGCTTACAGCCAAAAGCATGATTTAGGCAACTCTGGCAGGAAAAAATTGATGGTGAGATACTTAGCATTCATCAGGAGCCCACCAAAGGAAAACTAAGACAGACAGGTGTAAAATGCAGAGCCTCATAAGTCATTTTACAACCATTATCCAAAGGAAATCAAAAACACATAATTATTGCAAAATTTGGAATTAGTAGCACACACTGGACCTAATAAAGTTCTCATACTAAAATAACAAGTTGCACTGGCACAATGCACTGTGTAGGCTCATTCAGCATTGCTAAAATCCTCAACTACTGTAAATTGTTAAAGCTCCATTGACTTCAATGGAGTTATGCCTGTTTACACCAGCTAAAGATCTGGTCCCCATTGTGCAAAATTAATTGCCTGGAAACAGAGGGTACATGGGGTGAACATAAGAGTGGCCATACTGGGTCAGACCAAAGGTCCATCTAGCCCAGTATCCTGTCTTCTGACAGTGGCCCATGCCAGGTGCCCCAAAGGGAATGAACAGAACAGGTAATCATCAAGTGATCCATCCCCTGTACCCATTCCCAGCTTCTGGAAAACAGAGGCTAGGGACACCATCCCTGCCCATCCTGGCTAATAGCTATTGATGGACCTATCCTCCATGAACTTCTTTAGATCTTTTTTGAACCCTGTTATAGTCTTGGCCTTTACAACATCCTCTGGCAAAGAGTTCCACAGACTGTGCATTGTGTAAAAAAATACATCCTGTTGTTTGTTTTAAACTTGCTGCCTATTAATTTCATTGGGTGACCCCTAATTCTTGTGTTATGAGAAGGAGTAAATAACACTTCTTTATTTACTTTTTCCACACCACTCATGATTTTATAGGCCTCTATCATATCCCTCCTTAGTCATCTCTTTTCCAAGTTGAAAAGTCCTAGTCTTATTAATTTCTCCTTATATGGAAGCCGTTCCATACCCCTAATCATTTTTGTTGCCCTTCCTGAACCTTTTCCAATTCCAATATATCTTTTTTGAGATGGGACAACAACTGCATGTAGTATTCTAGATGTAGACGTACCATGGATGTATATAGAGGCAATATGATATTTTCTGTCTTATTGTCTATCTCTTTCTTAATGATTCCCAACATTCTGTTTGTTTTTTTTGACTGCTGCTGCACATTGAGTGGATGTTTTCAGATAATTATCCACGACTCCAAGATCTCTTTCTTGAGTGGTAACAGCTAATTTAGACCACATCATTTTATGTGTATAGTTGGGATTATGTTTACCAATGTGTATAACTTTGCATTTACCAACTTTGAATTTCATCTGCCATTTTGTTGCCCACTCACCCAGTTTTGAGAGATCCTTTTGTAGCTCTTCGCAGTATTCCTGGGACTTAACCATCTTGAGTAATTTTGTATTCTCTGCACATTTTGCCACCTCACTGTTAACCCCTTTTTCCATGGTGGTGATGGAAAAGCATGTGTTATGAACAACCTAATATGAAAATTGCATCACATCCTTTCGCAAAAGGTAGTTATGACAGATATGACATTTTCATGAAATATCATGGCCAAACCTTATTGAATTAAGTTAAACCTTATTTCATTCAGGTACAATATTTTACCAGTTCATTCTATTAAAAATGCAAATGTATTATTGTGGGATTTTATATAACTTCTTTAACACTTTTTTAACTTCTTTATGGCTAACATAGACCCTGGGATGTGTTATGAGCTTCAAAGGACTCTTTGAAACAACATACTAAACAAACAAAATTAATTGGGATTTCTAGGAAATACTTGGGAGGAGGGGAATGCAACTTTTCACCTCCAGAACTAACCTTTTGAAGCTATGCCCTGAAGAGAAACCCATTATCCGCTGATCACGGGTTACATGAAGACATGACCAGAGGTCCACACTGGGTAAAAGAGTGACTCACAGATTCATGGGGTTCTTGTTCTGAGCCAAAGCTGCTACAAATTGTTGATTGCAGAAAACCCCCTTGGTGGGGTTTGAAGGACTGTTCATCTGCCTCAGTCCTTGTTGGAATTGCGATTGTCTCTGGTAAGCTTATGCATGTATCAGAGTGGTAGCTGATCAGAGGGGTAGCTGTGTTAGTCTGTATCAGCAAAAACAACAAGGAGTACTTGTGGCACCTTAGAGACTAACAAATGTATTTGGGCTTAAGCTTTTGTGGGCTAAAACCCACTTTATCGGATGCATACAGTGGAAAATACAGTAGGAAGATATATATATATATATATTTACAGAGAACATGAAAAAATGGGTGTTGCCATACCAGCTCTAATGAGACTAATCAATTAAGGTGGGCTATTATCAGCAGGAGAAAAAAAAACCTTCTGTAGTGATAATCAGGGTGGCCTATTTCCAACAGTTGACAAGAAGGTGTGAGTAACCGTAGGGGGAAAATTAGCACAGAGAAATAGTTTTTACTTTGTGTAATGACCCATCCACTCCCAGTCCTTAATTCAAGCCTAATTTTTTCCACTGCATGCATCTGATGAAGTGGTCTTTAGCCCACAGAAGCTTATGCCCAAATAAATTTGTTAGTCTCTAAGGTGCCACGAGTACTCCTCGTTCCTTGTGCATGTAGATTCTTTTATTGTTTTTAATGTTTTCTCTGTAATGTTTGCATCTTAAGAATGAAGTGCTTGCTTTAAAAGAGCTGTGTGTAACTTAACAGTGGGTAATTACACTATTTATAGCCTCTGAGGAGAAAAGTAAAGCAGGCCTACTCAGGTACTCTGACTTTGCTGGAGTATTTACAGTGTCGGTAGGGAGCTATGCAGTCTGGAAATATCCTGGTCAGGATGGGGAGAGACACGTGTAACTGCCCAAGAGAGGTGACAGATGGGAAGCCAGAAACCTAAGATTGGGTGCCTTTGATGGGCCATGGAGGGGAAATACAGGTGAAGTTGCCCTGAACTGTGAGAATAATAATTATCTAGAAAGCACTTGGTTAATATGCATTCCCTGTTACCTGCAGATGATAAAGAAGCAGATAGTGGATATACCATAGCAACAGAGTTTCTGACCATGATTGGAGCAGCTGCTACACTGATTGATTTAAACCCATGTTAAAACTTTAAATCCACCACAACATCATCTCATTGTCCTGCAGAAGTGCATATTACAGGTTATGGGCCTAACCCCGGGAGGACCTAATGAGTGTTCTCCTGCAAAGTGCTAGGAGATTTCGAGTCAATGGAAATGGAGTGTGTTCAGCTCCTTGAAGGGAATAGCCTTACAGGAAGAAGTATTTTGCTTTATTTGTTTCATATTGCAGCTGGTCAGTTTACTGATCATAGTAACCTCCTTTGACAGGAAAAATGTAACCATTTTTCATAACAGCTCTTATACACTTCATTATTTGGTGAATTAGCTTTCTGAGGGACAAACAGAGGGTCATAGCAACATGAGCTGTTCGCCAGAGAACACAGCTGCTGACCTTCTTAATAACCCCCTTTAATTTGACATCTGCAAACATTCTGGGTCCATTGACTGATTGTATCTTCCATCCTCCCAATATAAAGCAAACAAACAAAAACAAAACCCCATTATTATTCACCTTGAAAGCATCAGCTGAATTTCCTCAAGAATTAAATATAGGAAATGATGAATCTGGTTCCAAAATGTTTTATTAGTCTAATAAAAGTGATCATTTTGCCCAGTAACTTTTTCCATGTGTCTGAAAATTAAAATTGTGGTATTTAACACCAATAGGTATATATATCTATATATCTATATAGATATATATATAAAATTTCATAAAAGACAAAGCCAGCAAAATGTCTCTTCCATCTTTGGCTTTTTAAAAGGAAGTTTAATTTTAATACATATAAACCCAAAGTGTGTGAAATGTTACAAGGAAAAGATATCAAGATTATCAAAAGCTTTGCAACAGACTTCTTGTGAGATGTTGGGCCAAATTACTTAACAAGTCTTTGTGTCAGTTTCTTTAACTGTGAAATGTGGATAAATCTTCTCTAATGTTCCAGGAACAAACATCAATTAGCCTTAGATGAGATATGCTACACAGCATAAATGTAAAATATTATTAGTGAAATTGTGATATAAAATTAATTAAAATATTTCTCTTTCTACTCATTATACTCTGCAAGTAAAAATATGTCATTTGCAGATGAAGTTTAGAAACTGAATTAGGCCTGTGATGGGGTGTACCAACCCAACACTGGGCCATTGGGGGCGGATCAATCATTGTGGGCCCAAGGGGGAACAGACAGAACTGGATCCGGGACAGGTTTGATGGGAAGAGGCAGAAAGCATCAGGTTTGGGGGAAACAGGCAGAAGAATCTGTGTCCACTAAAGAACACTCCCCTCCAGAGCCTGGAATGGACTCCCATGATGCCCTGAAGAATTGGATTCTACCCTTCTCTCTGCCACAAACCCACACTTTTAAACCTTTTATTTGGCCCCTAAGCAAGTCACCCGAGTTTCCAAAGTTGACTTGAATGTGAGCTGCTGGGTACGCTACACCTTTGAAAACTAGGTGATTTTATACAGAAGCTTAACTTTAAACTCCTATTTTTGAAGATTTGTTCATGGGCCCAGATCCACAAAGGTACTTAGGCACCTAAGTCTCTTTTTTGTATCTCACTGTGATCCACAAACCACCCTGCTCAACTGTCCCCTAACTCTATAGGTGTCTAAGTTTTTGCAGTAGAAGTTCCCTACGTGCTGAGGTTTCTGTTTCTGGTCATGAGCACTGTTTCTTCACATGAGGCATCTGGATGCCTGTCTCTTCCAAAATCACAGTGTGATCCATGAAGAAGGAGAAGTTAGGCAGAGAAGTGCCTATCTCACCCATGAGGTACTCAGAGGCTGCCTACTGGATCAGGTCCTATTCAAAATCTGAAAATCAGGAAGTGGCTGACCTTATAACTTTTAGCCCAGTGGTCAGAGCACTCACATGGAAAACCCAGGTCAAATTCTCACCTCTGCTTTAGAGGGAGAAAGGAGGATAACTGATTTCGTGGATAAGGGGAATGCAGTGGACATAATATACCT
Source organism: Malaclemys terrapin pileata (assembly GCF_027887155.1). NCBI lineage: Eukaryota > Metazoa > Chordata > Testudines > Emydidae > Malaclemys > Malaclemys terrapin. The sequence continues at coordinate 249,487,508 of NC_071505.1, forward strand.
GGACTTCAGCAAATCCCACATGACAGTCCCATGTGACATTCTGATAAGTAAGCTGGAGAAATTCAGGATTGGTGAAAGTACCATTAGGTGGATACATAACTGGTTAACAACCACCAAGAAAGAGTGACTACTAATGGAATGATGTTAGTTTGGAGGGAGGTCTCAAGTGGTGTTCCACAGGGATCTGATCTGGCTCCGGTGTTGTTTAATATCTTTATTAATGACCTGGATGTAGCGCATACTGATCAAATTTGAAGATGACACAAAACACTTTGGAGGATACAGCTAAGATTCAGAGGAATCTTGATAAATTGGAAAACTGGGCTATAGACAACAAAATGAAATTCAACAATAACAAATGTAAGGTGCTATACTGAGGGAAGAAAAACCAAATGCACAAATACAGAATGGGCAATAATTGGGTTGCTGAGAAGGATCTGGGAATTGTGGTGAATCACAACCTCAACATGAATCAGCAATGTGATGCTGTTGCAAAAAAAGCAAATGCAATCTTAGGTTGCATTAACAGAGGCGTAACATGCAAGTCACGGAAGGTGATAGTACTGCTCTATTTGGCACTGGTTAGGCCTCAGCTGGAGTACTGTGCCCAGTTTTGGTCACCAATGTATAGAAAGGATGTGGAGAAACTGGAAAGGATCCAGAGGTGAGCGACAAACATGATAAATGAGCTAGAACACAAGCCATATGAGCAAAGGCTGAAGGAACTGGGTATGTTTAGTTTGGAAAAGAGGAGATTGAGGCGGGACAGGATAGCAGTTTTCAGATACTTGAAAGGTTGCCATAATAAAAGATGGAGAAAACGTGTTCTTTTTTGTCACACAGGGCAGGACAAGAGGCAATGGATTAAAACTACAGCAGATTTAGACTGCATCTCAGGAAAAGCTTCCTAACTGTAAGAACAGTAGGACACTGGAACAGACTGCCTCAAAAGCTCCTTCGCTGGAGATTTTCAAAAGGAGGCTGGATCGTCATCTCTCTTGGATGGTTTAGACACAACAAATCCTGAATCTTGGCAGGGGGTTAGACTAGATCCTGGTGGTTCCTTCTAACCCTATGATTCTATTATTCTATGATACTGAGCTATCAGACAGTTTGATATGATGTGGAGGGGTCCCTTCCATCTCTCCTGTTGAAGCTGTTGCACTGAATATGAATAACTAGAGAGCTATTGGAGCAGACAGACTGGATCCTGGCTCTCCCTTGTGAGTGTGCTGCCCAGCAGGCTATATGGTCATTCTTACTCTCTCACACTGGCCCAATGATTTAGCTAAAGTGGACACACACCTAAGAGGTGGCAGAGATGGCAGAGCACTGTTCAAATCCCTTTGTCTTATCAGGCAGAGGGGGAACCTGGCCCAAGGATCTCCTACATTCCAGGAGAATACCCTAACCAGTGGGCTAAAAGTTGTGAGGGAGGGCCTCCTTCCCAGTGTTTTGGGTGAAGTTGGGGGGGCCTCCAAGCATGCCTATTGGATCAATCCCTGCAGGCAAATTAGATGGAGCAGCACCCATCTTTCTGGGGTATGTGGATAACACTGAGGCTCAATCAGGAGAGACACATCTATACACCTAATGTTGGACAGCAGAATGGATGCCCAAAGGCAAAAACCTAAGCCTGAGGGAACTTTTATTGCAAAAAACGTAGGCACTGAGTGGGTTTAGGAATCTACGGGGTTAGGCAACTAGCTGGGTGAGAGTTTTGTGAGTGCCAGTGGTGCTTATGTCAGGACATAGGTGCCTAAGTCCCTTTGTAAATCTAGCCCTAAATCCCTCTGTGGTTCTGAGCCTTGGAGACTGTGCATAAGAAAGCTGCTAGATTTGTTTCAGAAAGAAATGGTGAATTTTGTCATTCCAACTATGCATGATTTTAATTTTTGTACTGGTGATGGAAAACTGAGAATTTAAAATAACTTTACCTTACAGTCTTGAGGTCAAAATGCTATTTTAAAATTAGAATTTATTTCTGAACAACTACATGTTTCTATACTAATACTAATTATAATAATTAATCATTAATAAATAATAAACTTCAGCAAAGGTTTTCAAAAATGGGAGCTGAAAGTTAGGTACCTAAGTGGCCTGATTTTCAAAACTGTAGCCAGCAGCTCCCATTGAAATCTACACTCAAATCTGCAAACCTTTACTCATTTCTATAGGGTCATAATGTTAATGAACGATTTCCAGGAGAGTTGCTGGCTGCTCAGCATTTTTGAAAATCAGGCCATTGTGTTAGGAGCCTATATATGGATTTAGTGGGGAGATTTTCAAAGGCACAAAAGGCATCCGAAGAAGTGGGCTGTAGTCCACGAAAGCTTATGCTCTAATAAATTTGTTAGTCTCTAAGGTGCCACAAGTACTCCTGTTCTTTTTGCGGCTACAGACTAACACGGCTGCTACTCTCTTTGGGCCTTTAAAAAGCTCCCTCTGTGCCTTCAAAGAATTTCTTTAATCTCCCATGCCTGTTCAAGGAACAATTAGCAGTTTGAATGATTGGACATTGGAAATTGTTAATTGTGTAGATGACCTGCCTTTGTGAAATCATCCAAGTTTTATACAAATGTTCAGTTTTGCTGAAAGAATCAGCATTCCTGTCCTGTAGTAACCAACTACTCTGAATGAGCAATTAAGCCATTATATAAAATGGAATAAGATGTTAAACTGTTCTCTTTCTTTTTCTTGCCATAGGACAAGTTACTAATTCCTTACAGCAGCAGAAGTGACTATGTGACAAGCAGCGTGCAGGTGACTCTAGTCAAACCTAATCTCGTCTAATCGAGCCATATTCTCTCTTTTTTTAAAACAAAAGATTCAACCACACGATGATGGGCATTTCAGTGCATATAAGTTGTGATTAACACTGTTTTACCATTTAGAAAATTCAGGAGTTAAGTAACGTTCATCTTCCTGGAATGGAAACAAATCCTCCTTTGTATTACCAAAACGTAGACTGTGATGGTTTGGATTAAAACTAGGATCTAGTGTGTGGGTTTCTTTCACATACTGTATCTGTTTCAAGATGCATTATCTATCTCTTTATCTGCTCTGCTATTATTTACCCTGTAGTGCAATTTGAGCCAGAGTATCCTATAATTCAAGATTTTTGTTTTAAGACTAATTTATAAACTGGGTTGAGGTTTCTTTTTATTCCAAACAAAATTCTGCAAATGCTATATCCAGCCAGTCTCTCATAGTCTCTGGGCTAAACATCTGTGGAAACGAAACCCTATTCTAAGGAGGTACTTCCTCTTCAGAAGTAGCCATGCAATGATGAATTGGCATTATGGTACATATCCATCCAAAACATGCCCCATTCCCAGTGGTGGAATCAGAGACTCCACCCAACCGTGTCTACTTCAGTGTCCTAGGAGGGTGGTTTATATGAAAATAGTAGATGTAAGCCTTCTGAAAATGCTGACTTAATATATGGTTATTTCTTCAGTGGCTGCAACATGTGTTTCTTGGCCACATGCTTAAAATCTGGTTGATATTTTTTCAAGTTATTTATGAATGGAAATGAGTGTCCCTTCTAAATAAAGAATAATTGCTTCTATTTCTTCTGAAAAAGCAAGCGTTACCTGTCTACCTTTACAATTTAATTTCGAAAGAGCAAATTGCTTTGAGTTCTTGGAATGGCAAAAAAGAACCATCAGAGACCTATTAACTTATTCTGTGCTTTCCTACCTTTCAGAATGCCAAAAAATATGACATTGAGTCATTTCCATTTATCCAGATTCTGTAAGCACCAACTTTAGTTAATGAGGTACAAATCTAAATAAATAAATATGCACCTGATATAACTATAGATTTTACTCATGATTCTAATGCAATTAGTGACTTAATAGTTCATATAAAAAAACCCAGGAGACATGATCAAATGTATGGGAAACATACCTGGGGACTCCCATCATATTTGAAAAATGGAAGAATTCTTGTGCGTAACACTGACTATGACCAAAAAAAAAAACCAAACCCAAAGTGTAAAGTACAAGATTACTTCTTGGTTCATGTTTATTGAGCCAGAAACAAAGAAGCAAACAACCCCAATACCTGAAACAGAAACATATGTCAGAGATCAACAAATGGAGATATCCCATCTCCTAGAACTGGAAGGGACCTTGAAAGGTCATCGAGTCCAGCCCCCTGCCTTCACTAGCAGGACCAAGTACTGATTTTGCCCCAGATCCCCAAGTGGCCCCCTCAAGGATTGAACTCACAACCCTGGGTTTAGCAGGCCAATGCTCAAACCACTGAGCTATCCCTCCCCCTGGAAATGATGGAAATACAATGCAGAAATCACTGACTTGAGACACAAATTATGGAATAGTGTAACAGTGCAGAAAGAGTGGGGAAATATACAACAAATAATGAATGAATTGTTGGAACAAGATGGAAACTCTTCACTGGCCTAGTGATGGCTCTCTTTGATGTATTCCTCCAGAAGATTAATCTACTTCTCACAAACAGAAATTATTGCATATTCTTCTTTTCTTGTACAGTTTTATGTGTCAAGCGACAATGGAAATCATAAAAGGTTCCAAAGGCACATTAAGGGACTTGATGAGGTTCACAGTGTGCCACCAGTGAAGAAGTGGCTTATTAGACACTGAAAAGCAACATGTTTTTTATAACAAATTGGTATAAAACAGGCTATTCCTTTTACTGGGCCTGATTTTGCAAGGTACTTCATGACCCTGAAAGTTAATAGGAACTGAGTAACTAATAGGATTAATGGAGAACAGGAATGGAGGTCCTAGAAGATGCCAAGTAGAAAGCAAGCTGCAATAGGACGCAAGGGGGTAGGCTAAAATAATGGAAGGGAAAAAACAGTGGGTGGAGGTAGGAAGAAGATGGAGTAGTAGCATGACATTAGAGAAGTATGTGCAATGGAAACAGGAACAGTGGGATTGAGGGTGGGTAAGGGAAACAGGAACAGAGTAGAAGAGAGAGGCTGTTGGAGAGGATGGCAAAGGAAAGGAAGCTTGAGTCGGGGAGGGTTTGTGTAATCAAAGGGGGAGCTGCCACTATTTTTTAAAAAAACATAGGTGTTTCCTAACACATAACTAAAGTTGTTTTTGGGGAGTAAGGTCTTAAAGATCTCATGGCATGTGGGAATGGGGTTGTTAGGCCTAGTGTTCTGGTCAAACTCTGGTTTGGAAATTGCCCCTATATTTTAAGTTGAATATGGTACCCTTCTATACTTCATGCCTTAAGCTACCAAGTAGTATTGCTTTGCACCATCAAACAGCTGCTCTTTAAAAGTGCTCAGTGATCCTTTGTGATGAAAGCTGATGTATGAATATGTACAAGAGTGGGGCAAATTCATCACTTTGGTTTTACCAGTGCACACTGGGCTGTGAGTCCCCAAGGCAGAAGTTTACCTGGAGAAGCTACAGAGGGCTAGATTCACAAGAGCAACTTAGGCACCTGACTGTCACTTTAGGCACCTCTCAGTCCAACATTTACGTGCCACTGGCATTCACAAAATCACCAATTAGCTACCGCCTAACCCCATAGGCACCTAAAGATGCCTAAGTTTCCACTGTTAAAATCTGCAAGGCACTTAAATTTTGGCATCTGGGCATATATACTGCTGCCTAAGTCCTGACGCAGCACAGCAGCTCGGCACATAGCTCAGTCCTAAGCCTCAGAATTCCCCTGCCTATCTTACCTTCCAAGCTCATTCCAGTAGCCTAAATCTGCACAAAAGATGCCGGAGCCCCCTTCCATCCAGTAGCCCATTGGTAAGAGCACTTACCCAGGATGTGGGAGAGTCAAGTTCAAATTCCTACTGTCTGATATGGAGTAGAGACTTCAACCTAGGCTTCTGCCCTATTCACTGAGTTATGAAGTATTCCTGAGCAGGTCTCTCTCAATGTCTCCTGTTGGAGCTGTTCCACTATGTATAACTAATTGAATATCAATTGGCATAGGGGAACTGGAAGCTGGGTCTCCCGGCTCCTAAGTGAGTTCTGTAGCCACAGGAGTATGAAGTCATTCACTCACACTCTTTCTCACTGGCTCAATGACTAATTAAGTGTTTAAGCATATTCCAGCACCTAAGCCTCCCTTGTGAATCTAGCTCAAGCTGTCCAGAGCTCCTGCTGCAATGGATGTAACTAGAGCTGGCAAGAGAAGACCAGCTATATGTGGTACCAGATTCAATTAATCTCCTAAAGAGACTCCATCAACCTGGCTCCTGTGTTGGTTCTTCTAGAATTTGATGCTGCTTCCCTTCAGGAGAGGTAAGGAGGTACTGAATCCCTTTTGATGCTGCAGAGCCCATGAGTGCCAGAGAGGGTAATTTCCATACTTCATGCCCATAGAGGTGAATCTAACCCATGTTTATTGTGCTAAACTGCTCTAATCCATCCCTGGATGCAAGGATTTAGGGTTTTACTTCTGGATGTTGCAATAATTTATTTTTTAACATTGAGGCACAGCAGCGTCCTCCATCCAGCTTTTTCATGGGCAGTGAACTGGGTAATGAACTGTGATATCACTTGAAATCATCATTAATTAAAAATTAATCCTTTCCTCAGGGATTAACTAGATGATACTAGTCAAAGTGGATTACTCATTTGCCAAGACAAATCCTGTCTGGCTATACCTACATTTCTACTTACTCACTGTGTGTAATAAAATATAGTTATAAACATGGCAATTGAAGGGAGAAAAAAGGAGTCATAAAATAATTACCTCCCTTTTGTTTGTGTTCTAGGCCTTTTTTACAGCTACTTTCCCACTTGTATTTAGGACTATCAAATATCTGTGATTGTGCAGTCAGTATGCTGGATCTCAGACTCATCACTCCTTTCGAGTGGGTTAATTTTCTTATTTTTCCAGGGAAGTGTATGCCCTGAGATATGTCATCCTGCCAAGAATGCAATAGCAAACTTTACAGTTCTATTGTACCTTTTGTTTTTGCCTAATAGCTCTCTCTGATGCTTCATTCAATCCCAGGTTGATGAGTGTTAACAATGGATTGTTTTGGGGGTTACTGGGTGAAGGTAAAGTTCAGCCAGGTTGCCCTCCACATGACCCCCAGTGACAGTTGTAAATGGGGCAAACAGCTCTAATAAAGAGCTCCACTGCACAATGGCCCACTTCACCATTTAGAAAAAAAACAAGGAATGGTCTTTATTAGCCTAAGAGATTGTGCTATTAAGCAGCTTGCAGTTCATATGCTAATGGTTAATTTTAATGGAAGGGTTGTGACATTATTCTGCAGGAAGTTAAAATAACATTTTCACAGCCTTAGGTAATATAAGAAATCTTGCCGTAATAAAACACTCTATCGATGTGATATCAGCTGGAAAAGACTGCATTAGAGCAGTGGCTTATTGGAGAAAATGTTAACGTTTGAGACTTTGATCACTAGCTCTGTAATTTGCATTTATTAGGGGCATTTCCAATACTGTTTTAACCAAATCATATAGCAGTTTATGGATAAAGTCTGACACAATATATTTGATATTATAGATGAACCACTCAGAATGATAAGAGATAGTACTTACACTTCACACATGTTGAGGGTGTGGCTGCAGGAAAACATGCAAAATGCTCACACCACTCTAAATTGCTGTAAGTAAACGTTTTCTTTCTGTTTCTTAAGCTGGTCTTTATTGGTTAGAATAAAGGGTTTACTTGCATCTATTTTTTCTAAACTGGGTTTAAGTCAGAGACTGAGAGTGACAACAAACAAACACCACAAAAGATGAGCTAGATCCTCCCTTCCCCCTTTGTTTCTAGCAATGTCAAGTATGGTTTGTTTCTACTTAGGAGTGTAAAAAATATCATTTGTATGTAACTCTGTGAAGAGAAAAATGGAAAAAAAAATGTAATGTGTCTTTAAAAAAAATCAATGTAATCTAATCTTGGATCACAAACCCTAAAATGCCCTAATCATAATTGCATAATTATTTCATGGCATCCCAAAAGTTAAGGGTCTCTGTACATTGCTAGTCCTTAATGTATTTGGATTTCTTGTAAATGTAACTTTAACTCTGAATTTTCGGGGTTTGCAATGCTTGTTTTAAAAAAAATAATTACAGTATCTGTGTAATGTTGTTTTTACCCTTCATTTATTGATACATAGCCTTAAACTTTTTTCCATCTTAATATATTTTTTGACTGGGAATATATGCAGACATATCTTTCACTGAGCACTATAACAGATATCTTTCTAAAAGAAATATTCTCTCTCTACCAGAATTTATGGGGTTGAAGAAGGAATTACTGAGTCATAGTCTATGTCATGTGTTATGGAGGAGGTTGGATTATATGATCATAATGGCCAAATGGTCCTTTCTGGCCTTTCAATCCATGCGTCTAGGAAACATATGACATATTGATGTTCAATAACTTTGTCAGTATTTGTCTCACAAGGCTGTAGTTACCCTATTTTTTAAAAGACACACACAGAGAGAAATCTGTTACTATTTTCACATCAGAAGTCATGATACCTGCCAATTCATTACAGGATACCTTCCCCACACCCTGAATGTGCTGGAAGGAAAGGATCTAGCCATGGAAGCCACTGGATTATGCAGTTCAACATCCAGCTGACAGAGGATTCCATAATTCCTAAAATACAGGAAACGGAGTATCATGCTGCGCTCAAAGTTGACTGGGCTCAGGAGAGAGTGAGAGGTTGCAGGAGAAGTAGCAGATTGGAAGCAACAGCCTGGGAGCTGATTGTGAAGAGAAGGCAAGGCACAGACAGCCTGAGAGCTGGACAGGGAAATAGCAGAATCAGGCAGGGGGCTAGCAGTAGCCACAGCAACAGAATTCAGTGTGGTGGGCTTTAAGTAGGAGGCTTGGGGGCAACATTATATGCACATCAGGAACAACCTCAAGGAACCTAGGTTACCTGTATGGGATTTATGGGCTGGGTTAGGAACAGATGGTTTGATCTTCTACAGCAGGGGCGGGCAAACTTTTTGGCCTGAGGGCCGCATCGGGATTCGTAAATTGTATGGAGGGCAGGTTAGGGGTGGGGGTCATGGCCCCCACCTCCTATCTGCCCCCCCCAACTCCTGCCCCATCCAACCCCTCCTGTCATTCCTGACGGCCCCCCTGGAACCCCTGCCCCATCCAACAACCCCTTCTCCCTGTCCCCTGACTGCCCCCTGCTGCCCCATCCACATGTCCCCACTCCCTTTCCCCTGACTGCCCCCAGACTCCCACCGCCCCATCCAACCCCCCCTCCTTCCTGATTGCCCCCCGGGACCCCTGCCCCCCATTCAACCCCATGTTTGCCCCCCGACCACCACCCCGAACTCCCCTGCCCTCTATCCAACCCCCCTGCTCCCTTACCACACTGCCTGGAGCACCGGTGGCTGGCGGCGCTACAGCCGTGCCGCCCAGCTGGAGCCGGGCCATGCTGCCACTGCTGTCGCTGCCACCATGCAGCACAGAGCACCAGGTCAGGCCGGGCTCTGCAGCTGCGCTGCCCCAGGCGCTCACAGCCCCGCCGCCCAGAGCATTGCGCTGGCGGCGGAGCGAATGAGCTGAGGCTGCAGGGGAGGGGCCGGGGGCGAGCCTCCTGGGCCAGGAGCTTGGGGGCCGGGCAGGTATGTGCCTTTTTTAATTCCCAGCAGCCCTACTAAAGCAATCTCCTGTTACTAAAAAAAAATTTCAGTACCATACACACCAAAGCCCCAATCATGCACTGCACTCAGCTACAGGAATATGTCCATATGCTTTTCAGTGCAGACTTGGGGTCCAACATTTTAAAACAAGTGTTGCTGATAAAAACTGGCAGAGGCAGGCAGGCCTAATATGGAATATTAAGCTGGTCGTTTTTATTATGTGCATGTAGTCATCTTGCATAAATATTAATATATACTGGTATAACATAATATTGCTAATCATATTATTAATGCTCAAGACAAATGCTCCAATTATGAAATCTCCATAAATAACTATATCAGGCTGAACAGTGGGATAAGTTTGCTTTGGCTTCAGATTTTTTTTTAAATGCTCTTTGCAGAATACTTTCCCACTGCTCAAATCTTTAAATTGGTCCTTATATGGAGTATCTGGCCCTTTTAAAAAACAAAATAAATGGCAGATAAATGTTATTTTTCCAGGAAAGATTCGGGTCATTTTACTTTTACTTTTAGTTAAATGAATATATCTGTGTGCCAAATAATACTATGCAACTGCCAGTATAAATTTGTTTTACTTTGTATTGTATGGCATATAAGAAGGCTGGGCAGAATTCCATTTTTATTTTTTCTAATTTTGATGACCAATACCCCTGCTGTCTGTGCTATTCAAGTTACTAGAGTATCTCATTCTCCAGCACATCTCTCCAGAAATGGAGTCAATACTCAGCGTTTTCTAAGCAGGCTTTCAGAGAGGTTGGAGCACCTATGATCCAGTGTTAGCATTGACAACATTTGTTGAAAATGGTTTTCAGAAAAACCTGAGGATGGGATCTGTATTTCTGGACCTGACAGGAACATGTGACACAGTCAGGCAAACAGGGCTCATAATCAAATTGTCAAGAGCATTTCCAGCATGGGTAGTCAACGTCATAGTCCTCTTCCACAACAGACATTTCTGAGTGCACATGGGAGACAGAGTTAACACATGGAAAAGGTAAACCAACGGTCTACCTCAAGGCTCTGTGCTGGCACTGATGCTTTTCAGTCTGTACATAAATAACCTCCCACTTACTTAGTCCCACAAGTTCACACACGCAGATGACATTTGCTTAGGCATCCAAGCACAGTCATTCCCAGAACTTGAAGACACCCTAAACACTAAGTTGACTAAGATGGCTGAATATCGTAGTCAGTGGCTTTTACAACCAAGTGTATCCAAGAGAGTTTCAAATGTGTTCTATCTTTATAATGCCAGAGCAGCACAAGAACTGAATATCTTTATTAATGGACATCACTTGAAACATGAATTCCACCCAGTCTACCTCAGAGTAATCCTACTTAGATCTTTCACATATCTTAACCACCTGAGGAAAATTGTGACTAAAATGAGGTTGAGTAACAATCTCCCAAGCGAATTAGCCAGAACATCATGGGGAACAAATGCTCAAACTCTCCGATCTTCTAGTTTAGCCATCTATTACTCTGCAGCAGAATCCTATGCTCCAGTCTGGCTCCATTCATCTCATGTCATGTTGGCTGACACACAATTACACTCAACCAGGTGCATCGTAACTGGGACAATTTGATCCACACCACTAGTGTGTCTCCCCATGTTAAGTAACATCATTCCTCTACACATGCATCATGAGGCTGCTACAGCCAGAATGGTTGAAAAGATCAGGGCAAATCTGAGCATACCACTATAGACAGACCTCTCCAACCACCCAAGAGTGTGCTTGTCACCAAAGCACTTGCCCTGGCCAGATTTCTCTGTGATATTGATGTGGTATGAAGAATGATCTACAGCTGACATCAGAAACCAGTCTCTTATAACTGAACTGACTATGTGTGTACCCAGCTTTGAGTTGCCATGCCGCTCATATGCCCCTCTGAACCGATTTTGAGCAGGTCATGATCAATGGGCAGGGCAGCCAGCCTTCATACCTGGGGCCAAAGAATGGCTCTCCCATGTGGTTGTGGCCAAAGACAATGTCACACATCACTGATGACTGCCCCCAATGAGATTTGATGGTGGTCTGAAGGCTGTGCAGTTTGGTGATGAGGTTGCCGCAAACTAGCTTGGGAATCTCTGCATCTGATAAGAAAAATCATTTTTATGGATAATATAAATGTTTATTTTAAAGCATTTTTTAATATTTTAATCAATTTTAAATTTTCACAGTTGAGGTAAGTTATGGGGATGGGGACAGACAATAATTATTTAATGACATTGGATGTCGATTCAAAAAGTTAAAGCTTTATAACTGTTAAAACCCAAATTGTCAACATCACATGTCAAAATATACATAGTTAATATCCTTAAATCAAACTCTAAGTTCTTAAGAAGCATTTTTCTTACTTAGCTGATTTGTAAATTTCAGTGATTATCAATGGAAATTTTTTTGTTGATTTGTATGTGTACAGTGAAGTTGACATTTACCAACATTTACTGAGAAAAACTGAATTCTTCCAAGTCTACATATAAGACATCATGATTCCGGAAATGAAATGTGGGACTGGGAGTCAGGATACATAGGTTTGTGCTTTGCTCTGCTGCCAGGTTGCAATGTGACCTTGACATTTAGGCCAACATTTTCAAAAGCATATCCATTAATTTTGGATACTTCAGGTTTTGGTTAGCTGTTCTGAGACCTAGAGCCTGATTTTTCAGAGGTTCTGAGCTTCTGTAACTCCTGTTGACTTCAGATGGAGTTAAGGGGGGAACCTCTGAAAATCAGAACATAGGAGTTTCAGGTTGGACACCCAAAGTACTGGAGATTATTGAAAATTTGGTCCTTAATCTTTGTGCCCCAGTTTTTCCATCTTTGTTTTCAAGCATCTGCAGAATAGTTTGTGCAGAGAAATGCCAGTCTATGAGTTGTTTGTGAACTTCTTGCTTCAAGTATATTTGGCTATTTGCTGTCCATCATTCATGTGGTATGGTTTATTACTTATGGTCACATGTTTCTGCTGACTGATCAGATGACTGAAATTTTTCATAGAGAAGAATGGCAAATGGCAAATATCAATTAGCAATACACTTTTCATAATTATTTTCAAATAAATCATCACTTGTACTAGAATTTGTGACACATTCAGAGGTTCAAGAGATCTTCCATGAATGATGCTTTAAAACAAAAAATGAGATGTCCCTACCAATAACACTGGAGTGAATTCACCATATTCATTCATGAATCATTGTTTGTGCTTTTTAACATGAAACACATACATGTGTATTTGTAAGAATTTTCAGCCCAGTAGAATGAAATAGAAATGCTTATGAGAAGTTTGAAAATAGCTTCATTCTGCTGGTTTTCAAAATGTTTTTTTTTGGTGAAATTTTCTGGAAAAGTTATTTTTTAACTATTTTATTTTCCATATTTATTCAGCCAAGGAATATAATCAAGACTGCACCCCAAATCATCCCCAACCGACTGAAAAACACGTGGGAAGGGGCTCTGCAAAAGATAATCTCTGAAAGGATCTCTTGTGGAGATATCCATTCATTGACCTGTTACCAGACCGGGTATTCCATCTGTAGAAAAAGTCACAGGAGCCACGCAAAACCAGGCAGATCTGTGGGAGGCCAGGGCTATATACACGGATATACTTATTCTTCTGTACAGTCTCTGAACTTCACCCAGTATCCCCCATCTCTTCCCAGAGAAGCATCTGAGATGGGGGAGATCCATGTACAGATATTCCCTCAGTTTGTGGATTTAGGGAAGATATCTGCGCCCAGGTGTCTAAGCAAAACTAAATGAAACAACTCAAATTTTAAATAAAGAGCAATGAATGGCCCATGGCTAATCTACAGCTCACAAATTGTTTGTAGAAACTGGCAAATAATTGTAAATAACAAATAAGAGAAGGCGTAAGCTGTTCATGAACAGAATAAAAGCTGAATCTGAACACATTATTTTCTTATATCTCTCTAGCCTCTTTTAATTCACATTACCAAATTATCCTAATTAGAAATGAAACAGAAAGGGTCATAGGAGCCCTATGCGATCCAGCCTGCCTGGCATTCTTGGCTGAAGTAGAGGAAATGAAATGTCATTACTTTCTGTGTATGCAAAAGTACTTTGGAGCCTGAAACCTGATTTATTTTATTCTTCAGGGACTTTTGTTTTCTTACTAATTTTTCCATTAGCAGCTCAGCAGCTTTTGGCAAAACTTTTTCATGTTGTGGGTGTATTGATTGCCACTTTACATGAAAAATATCCTCGTTTCTGTTACCTACTTATAGTGCATTGCTAGGCAACCTTTAGCAAGTTGTAATTCATTTTCTCTCTCATGCTTTATATTGTACAATACTTTTACTTGCACTTCCTCCTTCTCTTATTACATGTCAATTTTTTTTTTATTCAAGGACCTTGGTGTTGTAAGTGTTTGCACCTCAGACTCAGTAGAGTTAAGTTAAATGTATAGGACTAGATCTATAAATGGCTTTAGGCACTTAACTACCAGATTAGGTGACTAAATCCAAAATTTAGATCCTAAAATTCCCCACTCAGCTGCTGCCTAACCCTGTAGGTGCTTAAACTCCTACATGCAGGGATCAGCAACCTTTGGCATGCAGCCCGCCAGGGTAAGCACCCTGGTGGGCCGGGCCTGTTTGTTTACCTGCCACGTGCGCAGGTTCGGCCAATTGCAGCTTCCATTGGCCACAGTTCACCGCTCCAGGCCAATGGGGGCTGCGGGATGAGGTGCAGGCCAAGGGACATGCTGGCCATCACTTCACGTAGCCCCATTGGCCTGGAGCGGCGAACCTCAGCCAGTGGGAGCCATGATGGGCCGAACCTGCAGATACGGCAGGTAAACAAACCAGCCTGGCCTGCCAGGGTTCTTACCCTGGCAAGCCACGTGCCAAAGGTTGCCCATCCCTGTCCTACATGCATAAGGCCATGTCTACACAGGAATAGAAAAGCAATGGCTAGCTTGGGTCAGCTAACTGTGATTCATGGGGCTCAGGCTGTGGGGCTGAAAAATTGCTGTGTAGATGCTCAGGCTGGAGCCCGAGCTCTAGAAGCCTGCGAGGGTAGAGGGTCCCAGAGCTCAGGCACTGGCCTGGGCCTGAATGTTTACACAACGATTTTTAACTCTGTGAGCCCGAGTCAGCTGACCTGGGCAAGCCGTGGCTATGTGCAGGTCTTCTATTCCTGTGTAGATATACCCTAAGTTTCCATGGGTACAGGCCCCTGGGATATGTCTACATTGCAGCTGGGAGTGAGTTTCCCACACTGCATAGATAGACTCACACTAGCTCTGCTCAAGCTAATCCACACTGGATATTGCAGCAGAGGCAGCGGCTTAGGCTTGCCACCCAAGTACAAGTACACTTGCACCTCTGGGCCTGAGCTAAGGTGGTTAGCCTGTACCGGATAACTGTTATGTTATGTATTCTATCTGTATATTGTGTTATGGCACCGTTTTAAAAATTTGTTCACAATCGCCATTTTGAATTCTATAAAGTTGTTGTTTGGGAGCCATGTTGGTCTCCCGCCTGTAAGGCAGGAAAAGATCGGTCATGTGATCCGGCAATTCTGCCTGGAGACAAGAGAGTACATAAGCTCCTCTCACAAGCTTTAGGGTGCTGTCCATACTGGTGGCAGCCCGTGTCTGTGTCGGTCATTGGTCATCGTAAGCAGTCTCTGGGAGGCAGCACATCAACTCACCCCACTTACTTGAGATTGAGGGATTCTGGTCCAGAAGCCGATTTGATCCGTGTTCCTCCTGTGCACGCCACTATCACCAGGCACAGTAGAAGGTCTGGGTTGTCCATTTTACTGGAACTGAGGCAATCAGTTGGACACGACCCTCCCGCTGTGGCTGACGACTCGTCTGTAAAGTATAGATTTCTTGACTGTTAGTCCAAAACATCTGTAAGGTCTAGAGGGCCTGGGCTTTATGCCTTTGATTCCAAGCCACCAAGTGTTCTTTACTTGCCTGTACCTAATCAACTATCTTTTTCATTCACCTTTAATTGTGTCCTTCTTCTGTTTTACTGAGACCATAGGTGACAGACCCTAAATCAGGGATAATCTGAACTTCCATCATTAGCAAGGGTCCTTTAATACCCCCCTTTAATTCCCTTTTTCCCTAACAAGTCCAAGGTGCTGCCCATCCTGCAATGTCCACACTGCTATTTTTAGCACCCTATATCAAGCAGAGCCAGCATGAGCTTGTCTACCTGGGCTGGGAGGCACACTCCCAGCTGTAGCCTAGCCATACTCCTAGGTGCCTAACTTTCTGCTGGTGAGCCTTTGCAGTGTTGCTTAAGTCCTGATGCTCAGATGCCTATCCCCCAGTGGAATCCTAAAACGACATTCCCTACCTATCTTGCCTGAGGGGCCCAATTCAGTAGGAATGCTGTGATAAATGAAAGGGGGTGGGGAGATAGCTCCCTTTTATGGACACCCAGCCAGCCAGTATTTATAAAATCCCTCTTAGTAGCTGTTCTTAATTGCTCTACCTGCAAAGGATTAAAAAGTCTCACTGCTATGCATAAGTAAAGGGAAGTGAGTGGGCACCTGGCCAAAAGAGCCAATGGGAAGGATAGAACTTTTTAAAATTGAAAAAAAGACTCCCTTTTCGTCTGTCTGTTGTTGTTCTCTTGGGGAGAGGTGGACAGGGCAGCAGTTATGCTGTAAGATGCTTGGGCCAGATATGAGAAATGTTCGGTATCATAGCTAGAAACTACTCATTTAAAACCCTGGATATGTAAGTAGATCAGGAAATGTCTAGGAAGACGAGATTAGGTTTATCCCTTTTATTTTGTGGAGGCTTGTGGATTCCTCTGTGCTAACCCGAGGTGCTTTTGTTTTGCTTGTAACCTTTAAGCTGGACCTCACGAAAGCTATTCTTGGTGCTTAATCCTTGTAGTTGCTCTTCTAAAATCTAGCACTAACCTGAGTTCCCAGATGTATTTTATTTCTTTTTTTTATTAATAAAATTGACCTTTTTAAGGATTGGATTTTGTGTCTTAAGAGGTTTATGCACATTTTGTTTAATTAGCTGGTGGCAACAACTGATTTTCTTTTTTTTTCTTTCTCAGCTCTTCCCCGGGGTGTGTGTGTGTGTGTGTGAAAGGGCTTGAGGGTACCCCGCAGGAAGGAATTCCCAAGTGCACCTTCCTGGACTCTCAAAGGGGTTCTGCACTTGGGTGGTGGCAGCCTCTACCAATCCAAAGTCAGAGAAAAGCTATAACCTTGGGAGTTGAATACAAGCCTGGAGTGGCCAGTATTAATTGTTAGGATCCTTGCGGGCTCCCACCTTCTGCACTTGCAGTGCCAGAGTGGGGAATTAGCCTTGACAAATGTTCTGAACACATCTATGGGATCAAGCCTCACACAAAACACAGCTAGTGTTGGTGCTGCTGCCCTAATAACCTTTAGCTTAGAGGTTATAGCATTCACCCAGGATGTGGGTGCCTAGGTTTTGCTTGCTGGGGTGCAGTCTTGAACTATTGTGTCTCACATCCCATTTAAGTGCCCTTCCTGGGCTATGGAGTCAATACATCTCTGATGCAATGGCTGCTTAATTATATATACAAAATGGAACTGATTTAACAGGAGAGACTGAGAAAGCACCTGCCCTAGAATATTCTATAGCCCAGCAGTTGGGCACTTATCTGAAAAGTAGGAGTCCTGTGTTCAAACCGCTGCTATATATCAGCCTGAACTGGAGTTCAAACGTAAGTCTCTCATGGCCTGGTTGAGTGCTCTGACCACTAGACTAAAGGTGAAAAGGGAGAAACACCCTAATTTCTGACAAGAAATGGGCTTACACACCTAACTCCAGGAGAGGATTCACAGCTGTTGAATCCCAAGGAGAAGGAAGTGCCTTTTTCCAGCCTGGAGTTAGGTGATTAACTCCTTTTGAAGGGTGGGGCTTAAGCCACACCTTTCTAGAATTTCCATCAGTCTAATTTAGGCAGCTCCCCACTCAGTGTGCTGGCTTTTGTGGATCCCATTCTACGGGGTCTATCTCTCCTCATGCATCGAATAGGGAGCCTAATTCAGGGCTGTGGATTTTACTAGGTCGCAGGGTACGTAATAATTAGGCAGTGAAGTGTTCAGTCTAAGTCCCCCTTTGTGGATCTAACCAAGAGAGATATTGGGCTTCCAGTTCGTAGAGGAGCAGGTTGTGTTACAGAGTGTAACACTGCAGTTTGTCCTTTTAAATATGGCCTCAAATCCAGCCAGCTCTGTTCCAAAGCATGGGTCCTTTAAAGCAATGATGGGGTGCACCAGGGCCTTTGAGGCCCCCTACTGGAGACCCCACGGTACTACTGCCTCTTGCCCCAGGAAAGGAGCAGTGAAGATGGGTCCTTCGGGCCTGCCTAGAAAGGCTGCAGGGAAGCAGCCAATCAGAGCCCAATAGCCTCAGATAAAAGGAGCCTGAGTAGGTCAGTACCTTACTGGGACCAGAAGGGTGAGGAAGGTCTGGAAGAATGTGACACCTCTTCAGGTGAGGAGGTTTGGGAGAGACCTGCTCAAACATGGAACAGACAGAGAGAACCTGAGGACTGTAACCCTAAGGCAGGGATCGGCAACCTTTGGCAGGCAGCTTGCCAGGGTAAGCATCCTGGCGGGCCGGGCCAGTTTGTTTACCTTCTGCGTCTACAGGTTCGGCCGATCGCGGCTCCCACTGGCCGCGGTTCACTGCTCCAGGCCAATGGGAGCTGCGGGAAGCGGCAGACAGCACATCCCTTGGCCCAAGCCGCTTCCCGCAACCCCCATTGGCTTGCAGCGGCGAACCACGGTCAGTGGGAGCTGCGATCGGCCGAACCTGCGGACGCAGCAGGTAAACAAATTGGCCCGGCCTGGCAGGTGCTTACCCTGGTGAGCCGCCATTAGGTAATGGATGAAAGTGATGGGGCCGAGTGGGAAGCAGCCTAGGGAATGAAGCAGCACCAACTATTAAGGGGAGCAGCATGTGGCTGCTGTTTATAGGGTCCCTGAGTTGGGAACCAGAGTAGTGGGTGGGCTTGGGTCTCCCCAATGGCCAGTGGGAAAGTGGCCTCAATCCTGAGAAGGGGCTAAGGCTTGTTTAGGAGCCCAAGCAAAGGGCTGGAACTTAAAGGGCTCAGGGATGGGGCTGAAGATCCTGGTAAGGGCAGACAGTCCCTCTGGTGACTTTTTGGTTACCACCTCTAGAAGGGATTGAATTTATGGAGTGACCTGGCTGGAGAGCTGGGGCAGTGAGAACTGCTGAGAACAAAGAGTCTCAAAGGGGAAGTGCTGTATAACAGGGCAGGGACAGACTTAAAGCTAGTCCGGAAGGGGCTGAGGACAGGGCTAAAGACACCAACAAGGGCACAGTGATAGGCTGTGTTGGCTCATCCATTCACCTATTAATTTAGTTGGAAGGCTGAGCCCCTGAAGACTAACCTAGTGAGGCCAACAACCTACAGGGGGTGCCAGGAGAAAAAAAATTGCATCACCATACCTAATAGGAGGCACTCATGAAAGGTGAGTGCACCCCATCACAAAGGCCAAGGAGCTGGGTTGCAATGAATGACATGAGAGAAAGCAGGGTACAAGAGTCTCCTTTTCTCTGAGGGGAAAGAGACTAACCTGTCAGTGATGAGGCAAGACCTAGGGGGGACTGGATCTGTGGAAGACAGTAACTAGTGAAGCTATCTAGGAGTCAGACTTTGGGCTAGGCTACCGAAGAGTGAGCTGTGAAGTTGTCCACGAATGGTTTGATGGAGGAATGCTGGAAAGAAAGCCCTAAATAGAGTCAAGCAGGCATAGTAAGAAGTGGCCCTGAGAAACAGCTGTTTGGGAGCCTGAGAGCAGATAGCCCATGCTACAACCTACAGGGCCATGGCACCTGTAATAAAGGGCACTGGGTCCCCACAATAGGGCCACCAGGGGGTGGTATTGAATGGGAAAAGTTATTGTGGAAATCCCTGTGACCCAGGAGTCTACATCCTGTACCAAAGGACACAAGAATATTGAACTAGTTAGCAGGGGGAGGGCCAAGAGCAGACCCTGGGAGAAAAATTACTGAGCCTGGAAAAGAGCTGAAAAGGAGTACTGAGTGTGGGCAATGGCCAAACAATTGTTCAGAGCTGGGAGAGAGCTGGAATGGCTATCCATTCTAGTTGTACTTTGTTGTTTTGCCCAGGAAGAAGAGACTTTATTTGCTTGGCAGGAGAGCCAAACCCAGGCTATACTACCAACAGAGGGGAAATTGATGCACGTGTGATCTGATATGAGACCAGGTAAGCCACTGTTAAATAAGGGGGACTTAATAAATGAGAGACTTGATGGTTCTCACTCTGAGCTGAAGCACATAGTGTCTGCATTTGTTCTGTGTGATATAGCATGTAAAAAATCACTGAATTTCAAACTCACAGTGAATTGGGGTATGCCATTGGCTTTTTCATTGACGCTATGGGATTTTTCCAACTATCTAACTAATCACAAGAACAGCCAGGAAGAAGGACTACTAAAATATTAGCATTACCAGTAGCACACCAACTCCAATGCCAGGAGTTTCATTACTGTGTTCCTTGCTGGAGTTCTGAAACAGGTGTGCATGATGACTCCACAAGATAGCAACACCCAGTGTGTAGTTAGCCAAAAAAGGAACAGAATATTGTGCCTTCTGATTCAGGCAGAAGCAGCATCACTGATGTGTTTCAAATATGTTGTTTTCCAAAACATATTTACTCAAGTTGCAATTTGGGGCCTGACCCAACAGCCACTGAAGTCAATGAGAATCTTACAGACAACTGTTACCCACATTGCTGAATACACAACATGCAAATAGAACAAATCTCAGGAGATTTTAATTTATAAAAGTAAGCCTCTAAATTCATGTTTAAAAGCAGTTGAGTGCGGTGATTTCAGCAATTAATCTCATCCTCATGGCCTCTTCATAAGGTTTGGATGTCTGATACTTGTAAAATCCTCATTGATCAGTCTATTTTGCTTTTACCAGAAAAAAACATCTCTTATGAGTTATCAGGCACTTTTCCATATCCATATCTACTGCAATTTTAAGCCAACCTTTCTTATCCAAAGAAAATGTGACCCTTTTCTGTGGTGACAGAATATAGGCCATAACTTCAGACTATTTTGAGCAATAATTCACCAGAACTAGCACCATCTCTGACTAATTGACTGATCATCATTTCACTGACTCTGTAAAGGATAGCAATTTTCTTCTAGTATGTTTGAGGTTTGTCTGTCATGGCTATTTACATTTCTATTTGACTTTCATTATACTATATCAGTTTGGATGACAGGACAGGCTACGTTTTTCAGTCCCATTTCCATATATAAGGATTCTTGTACATAGCAGAATATGTATTTGTGCAGGGTAGGAGTTAAGTTATTTTATAGAATATGTAAGCAGAGTCTGGATGAGCTCTCCCCTGACATCTAGTGTGGAAAAAGACTTCAGAAGCTGATCTCATTTGCATGGACACACCCACTCTGCCTAGATGCTCAGTATGATGGGACTGCTTGTCCAAATGATCACTTGTGGCTGGTGTTGGATCTCCAGTCTCCTTATTGGGGCAGGAGTAATAAAAGGTTGTTATCCTTGTTGTGTGAACCGAGGGCAGCACAACTGTACCTGGCATATCCCTCAACCGAATAGCACTTGCTAGGCAGGGGACATGGGTTCCAAAGCCCAGTGAGTTGAGAGAGGGTGGGTCGGGTCCTATTCAGTTACCTTAAATGTAATTTGACCCCCTCAACTCTCCATGGTATAATAAAAGAGCTAATTTGGACTCAATTGAGAGTCTTGTTACATGCTGCAGAGCTGAAATCACTGATACATTGGTCTATGTATTAGACATCCTCTGGGATAGTGTCTCTATTGCACGAGATTGCCTAGTGTGCACCAGCAGTGAGGCTCCCCCACTAACAGCTGAAATCACTGAGAACTGTGTTAAGTGTGTGTGTGTGTGGGGGGGGGGGGCCCTGAAGACATCATGGTGAGCAGGCAGCTGGGGGAGAGGCATGGCAAGCGGCCAGCAGAGAAGCTGGTGGAGAGGAGCAGAGCCCCGCAGAGGCATGGCAATTGACGGTTGGGGCAATGAGCGAGTGCCCAAGTAGTGCAGCATGTAAGGTGCCTCCTTACCCACCCCCTGCCCTCCACATAGGGTGGGAGGTGAACTCTGGGGCTGCACTGGCCAAGGACAGCACCTGAATGGGGTACAGAGAAGGGACGGGCATGTTAAAGGGATTTTTGGGTTGCTGGAATTAAGACCCAGAGAGGAAAAGGACACTGCCCAACTTACTTGGGGGTGGGTCTTTTGACCTCACTTTTTCTTCCCCAAAACACATAGGAAAACATACACTTAATCCAGAGGAAGATGAGAGAAGATTACAGTTGTCAAAGTCAAATGAGGAGGATATGTTTTAGATGTTTTTCTTAATCTGACTTAATCCTTACTGGCACATAAATATCACTGATGGGGGGGAAAAGGTAAACAGTGTTCTCTAAACAGCAGCAATGGAGCATAATGGATGGCAAATATTAAGTCACTATTCTAGTGAATAACACAACGAAATGCTTGTGCAATGAAAGAGCAAGTTAATACATTTTATTCACCCTTATAGAAAACTGACAGGTATAATGTTTTGGTACTGTTGCTGGTTTGCTCTTGTAAATGTTGCTCAAACATGAGATTTCAACCTGCTAGACCATTCTTAAATAATAAACTAATCTACCTGTGTGCTCAGTACAAGGCCATTCTGGAGGTCTCTCTGTAAATGCCTTTCCAAAGAGATGCCCCCCACCTCAATTTTCAGCAAAGCATCTGAATAACATGTTTATGCAAACAACAGAAATTGTAATACATGGCATAGTCCGCTATTTGTAGTATTAAATACATGGGGGGGGGGAGTTAAACAAATGAATAGAACATACAATAAATGTTACATGAGCTGCATTATATCAATACACCAATGGTATCAAATATACTTAACATTAACAAACTCAAGATGTGGCACCTATAGAGTTCTCCCTACTGAAAGGGGTATACAGCCAGACACAACCAATCTTGTCCTTTAATTAGCCACTTTAGCCTTCACCATGGAGTCCATGACTCTGACACACCTGCCTACTGTCATGTAACTAGAGATGCTGTTTAACCCTGATCCACTTAACAGGATGGGCTTTTATCCCTCACATAAACTACCCTGAAAATAACAAATGTTTACTTGTGATCAGACAATCTTCTTCCTGGTCCAAGATGAGAGCTCATGTCTGGCCAGCTGTACAAAGCAAAGAAAGAAAGAAAAAGAAAGGATGTTCTACCCCCCACCCCATCCTCCAAACCATTGCCTCATAATGACTAAGGCCCTTCTCCTGTAAGCACCTCCCCATGGATGGATTTCTGTGTACAGGCAGAGCCCCATAGAACTCACCTGGATAGAGGCAGCAGCATTTAAGCTGATGCTGTATATGACTCCAAGTACACATAATATGTAGGTAGATGTTACTGTGCCTCAGTGGGTCACAGCTGAAAATGCCAGATTCAGGACAACCTGCAGAGAAATATGGCAAACTCACGCCTAAACTGTTGGTTATTCTTCCATAAGATATACCAACCCAGTAACAAAAGTAAACATCTGTTTCATCACACTGGCAAACAAGGAGTCAGAAATGCAGTCTCCTTAGGTATCCCAGCCCTTGTTTCACCACCTAGACAATAGATGTAGTGATGAATGGTTATTTGAAACCAGTTCCATCAACCAAAAGGTTCTTCTGATCCTAAAGGACCAGCCACATACCTAGGTCAATAGACAACTCAGATCTTACCCAATAATCATGCTATTGCCAATCCTTTAGTATCTAATGTCTAAAGGTTTATTTAGAAGAGAAAAGAAAGAGGAGATAGTTAAAATAGTCAAAGGAATCAAATACATACAATCATTGCAAAGTTCTTGGACCAGGTTTGTAGCAGTGATGGAATAAACTGCTAACTTGTAATGTCTCTGGTAGCTTCCAAAAGATTGGAAAGTCCTCAATCCATCGATTGGAATGCTCCTTTTAGTGTAAATCCATAGTCCAGAGACCAGAGCAGGAAAAAGGCAAAATGGAAACGCTTCCAGGGTCTTTTATACCAGTGGTTCTCAAACTTTTGTACTGGTGACCCCTTTCACATAGCAAGCCTCTGAGTGCAACCCCCTTATAAATTAAAAACACTTTTAAATATATTTAACACCATTATAAATGCAGAAGGCAAAGTGGGGTTTGAGGTGGAGGCTGACAGCTCATGACCCCCCGTGTAATAACCTGGTGACCCCCTGAAGGGTTCCAACCCCCGGTTGTGAACCCCTGTTTTATACTTTCTCCCCTGTGGACAGACAAGTCTCAGTCTTAGTTTGTGGAAAAGTACAGGCACAAGATAGAGTTCAGGGTCACATGATCAAGTCACATGTCCTTGCATGCTTTGATGACTCAAGAGCATTCATTACCCATATTCTGTCTGAAGCATCCTCAGGAAGGCCGATCGTGCAGGAATAAGCTTCTTCTGTGGCCTATTGTGCGAGCTAAGAGTCCTTCAATGGGCCATCAACTTGAATAGTCCATTCACAATGTGCTGGCCAGACTGGATGTAAACTATCTTGTAGGTGTTACCACAGGAGCAAACACATTTGAAATACTGGTACATAGTCAATATTCATAAATGCAGATACAAAAATGATATACACATGTAAACAGGATAATCATAGTCAGAAAATCATAAATTTTCCATTGACACCTTACATGACATTCTTTGCACAAGATTTGTTGCAATTGTATAACAGTAGTAGCAACAATGATATACATGGTCATATTTTAATCATATAATGCCATAGTAGGTCAATTATGAACTTTGCAGTGGTGAGGGGAGGTCCTGCCTATCTCCTCTTATACAACTGAGAAGAGAAAGGGGCAGCTTCTACCCATTCAGAGAAACTTTGGTGTCTGGGACCATTGAAAAGAGATGGAAAGTCCTACAGCACTGCTGCCTGCACTCTTGGTTTTAAACTGAAGTCCCTCAAGAGCTTTGCTTTTCTTCTTCACAAATCCTGAAACAAATACCATAGGAGGTTTTTTTTCTCCTGTAGCACAAAGTGCATAGATTAATCAGAACAGGAAATGGACAGGAGGTTATTTTTTGAACACTTTCAGAGATATAGACATGAGGCGCTACATCAACCAGCTGCAAACAGTTAAAGCAGATTCAAACAAACTTACATTTTAAATTCATTACCCATTTAGTCTCAGCAGCGATAAATGCACTATCACCTACTACTAACTTTTTTCTTGATCACAAAGGCTGTTTTCCACCTGGTGAAGATTGGGAGTGAAATATAGAAGTATTTGATATCTTTTAGTACCAATGCAATTACTGGGGAAGTATGTTATGAATAAAGCAGCAATGATTGATGTGCAAACTTTAAAAAAAAAGTGATAATTGGTTGTGCATTCATAGGGGATGATTTATGTATGCAAAGACTAAAGGCAAACTTCTCAAAGTTGGGTACCTAAAGTTATCCATCTAAATCCATATTTCAGCACCTAATAAGTGATATGACTTACAGAGCTGCAGATGTTCTGCACCATAGAAATCAAGTCACTTATTTAAGGTGTCTAAATATGGATTCCATTGCCTAACTTTATTTACCTATTGTAGAATTAGCAACTTAGGCCAGAAGTTTCACACTTATTCTCTGGAATCTCATTGGCTATAAAAAGAAATGTGGAAGTTAATTATTGTAGTGCTGGTTAATACTCCGATTATGCTAAATGGGGCAAAAGGATTTCAAGTGTTGCTTCATGTATCAGTACCTCTTTACCGAAATGCAAGTATTCCACTGGAATAGTAACACCTGAAAGAATTCCATTACATTGTCCTATATCTCAGAGGCTGTAGCCAAAACCAGCAGAAAAGAGGTTAAGATAGTTAAGTTTTCAATAAGAAATTCTTCTTCTTTCACAGTCCTCCTGCTGTAACACATTGTGACGATAGTTAATAATCTCCTCAGGGTTTTCTTAGGTTTTATGACATTTTATTCTTCGCTATCCAACACAGGAAATACAGTTACAGGATTTGGATAGGCCTATATTTTATGCATTTTAATATAAGATTTATATGTGTTTCATATGCTATCTAGTGCTATTTCTTTAGAAACAAAATAAATATTTGCTGGCACTGTATGGCTCAGTCATGATTCAGGAGTCTCTGTAACCCAGAGCCTTGAAAACCTGATGAAAAAGTAGTATATATAGTCTAATATGACAATGACTATGACCAGCACTTCTGCCAGCTCTCATTTCCTCCTTCGTTCTTCAGCTTCTCCCTTTGTATTCACCCCCACAGCCTAATGATGACACAACTCACAGGGATAGGACACCTTTGTTCATGACCCTGGACTGAGATAAAGGGGGCCAGGTAGGGGAAGTAGGTCCCAAAACCTCCTTTCAGCACCTCATCTGTGAAGTTATGGGGTTCTCTTTTCTTTTGGGATGTTTGTGTGAAATGTCATACACAAGTCATCTCAACAAAAACAAAACATTAAAACAGAGGGGAAATATATATATAAAAGAAGAGAAACTGCTTAATCTCTAGCTTTCCACTTTTTATAAAATAAACTAGATAATGCATTTTAATCTTAGTTACAGAGGGAGAAGAGAAAATGAACAGCTTGCATCTCCTTTGTGACCACTCTTTGGTCATATTAGCACCATCCGTTACTGTCCACATATCAGCTCCCCCTCTCCTGTCCCCAGGACCCATTTTTTAAAGTTCCATCATGTGGGGTAGCTGGGATGTCCAAACATGCCTCTTTTTCCTGTTCATGCATATATCAGGTATTATAGTCAATTAACACATCAAGTCAAGGAATAATTAGAAGATCTATTTGGGAGGAAAGTGTCATAGATCTTTTCAAGTGTTCCCTCTTGACCACTCACAAGACTTCTGTGTGGGAATCCAGTTACTGGATCCCTGGTTGTCCTAAGCTGCCTATGTCTGATTGGAGTCCAGGCACTGAGCCAGTCTTGGGATCCCTAGGCACATTCTTGGGGTGCAGTTCTCTGTCTAGTACCCCTCCTGAGAGATTAGAAAATATGGTCCTGTGTTCAACCCCCTAGAACCAACACTGACTCCTCAGACTTTCCTGCTCACCCATAGTTTGAAACCCAATCCCAGAACTTCACCCAAAGGTCTGTAAGTCTTCTGATCTATCTCTTTAATGAGCCATGTGGTAGGTATAGCATAAAATACATCAAGACTTTGCACAGAACTTAGACATAGTATTGGTCTTTAGTAGTATAGGATACCTACAGATCATTACAAAAAGAATGAACTTGCCACTCATTTCCCTCCTCAGTTACCTCACTACTCCAGAGCATTCTTTGGGATGGGGTCAGAGTCATGTGTTACCATAGAGAATCCTTCTGCTCTAGATATGGCTTGTGTTCTGAAACATGGAGCTTTGTGCCCCAGCTCAGCTGCTCTGACTTTGTCCAGTCTGACCCTTTCCCCTCTCTTGAGCAAATTTCCGGTGTGTATTTTCTCTGCCTCTCCCAGTGATACTTTTTATAACCTCCGACTTAGTCACCTGTCTCTTTTGGTAATTTTCCACAATTCCATCACCCTTGTCCCCTTGTAGGCCAGTTAGGTCAAACTAATTTCCCAACTCAGGCACCCTCCTTAGCATAACTATTGTTTGGTCAAAGAACAGCTGTTAAAGTTAAGAACTCCCCATTATCCTCCATCTGGTGTGCTCCTGCTGTAGGTCCTGTCCACAATGGTGGAGTCCACATTTACATAGAGCACGTAGAGATGTATTTCCTAATCTACTTCAGTGGTGTAGGATTATGGCCCAACTTTCCTTAGGTAAGTCCCTGACCATGAAGATAGCTCTTGAGACTACTGAATGGTGTCTTGCTAACGTTCTTGTTTTAGGCAGAATTCCTCCCAAGATCAGACAAGAAATAGTGTATTTGGAAGGCAGGTTTTCTAAACCAAGAATAGCTTAAGTTATATGCTTTTCCATAGTTCATTCATCTAGCATTCACAATTGAGGTTAATAACAAGGTTAACAAATTTTGAAAGTTAATACAGTGAGATGCAAAAGACCTTCTTGGTCATCACCTTGGCTGGGCAATATTTTACCTTTCAAAACATTTTCTAAACCTTTACCTACTCTACATTTTATTGTTGCACACAATAAAATTTCTGCTACTTCCCTTTATGAGAGTCCATTGTGTCTCGGTTCTCTTTGGCCAGTGGTTTTTGCTAATCATTAGCCTAAATTTTTTCCCTTTTCAAGCCATATCTTCTAGGGTTATACTCTGGTAACATAAATTTCTCTCCAATCTTGGTATTTACACCCTGAAAATGCCTGTGGATGGTTTTTACTACTGGGGTTTAATTTAAATTGCTTAGCGGTTTTATCAGAGTAAATATGTTCAATCTCAGAACACTTGGTCAGAATTTACAGCACTTAAATTAACAACTTTTGAGTCACAACATTTGACATGCATTAAAATCTGAAGTGATCTAATAGCTCATCAGGTTCTGTATTCCAGATTGTTGGCACTTCAATCAATATTTTGGTGAACTGTAGAAGTAGCATCTGAAAGCAATCAAGACTTTCTGGTGCTTAAAAATACTGTGTTTTTTAAATACAGTGTAGTGACTGAAAATTAATTTGTTTTGGATTTATAAGCACAATTAAGAGTAAAAATGTAAAATTATTTCTAAATTTCACACTTGAAGATAATGAAAGCTGCAAGTAAAGGGATCCATATTCTTGAAGTGTGTGTTGTGTGTGTTTCCTCCTTACAAGTGCCATTCATATTTAACAGACACATACACATCAACTTATAAATAGCCACCTAGTTTCAGACACTCACCTCCAATCAGCCAGTGATGGAAGACTCCATTGCGCACTTGTTTAATTTTCAAATTAACAGACCTAATGCACGTATGTCTACCCAAACTTGGAATTACACCTCCCCACTGCTGTGTATACATAGCATACGTGATTGCATGGGTATAACTCAGAGTAAGATTCAGCCCATTTTAAGTTGATAACAAATGATAATTTTGGGTAGATATTTTCTTATATTCAGGACAAATACATCTTCATGGGGCAAATGATAGTGCTCCTGCAGTCAGTATAGTAGAGAATTGGTGTAACTAAAATTATCACAAACTATATAATAACTCTGCCAGAATAATTACAGCATATTGGAGAAAACAGGAAAAAAGATGCAAGAAAAACTCATATTAGTAAATATAATTGTAGCTAAGTTTGCATTAGAGAGTTTCAGTTTGACCACAGGAAAAAAGAGTGAATATCTGGTGTCTGAGTGAGTTTTAGTAAATCTTAGGCTAATTATGGATTTTTTCTGGTGTATTGATTGTACACTTTTAATTTCTAGAAAGTTTTTAATAAGCTATAGGAAAACAAGTGTTTTTGTAACTCTGGGGATTGTCACTTTTTTTTATATGACTTTTGCAAGAAATCTAACATACTCTGTGACCATTGTTTCGCAGCAGTGTTGCTCTAGAATATCAGTTATACATTGATAGTATAGAGCCATAGACTTTAATGCTAGAATGGACCATTGTGATCATCTAGTCTGACTTCCTGCATATCGCAGGCCACAGAACCTCACCCATCATCTCCAGTAGTAGACCCATAATCTCTGGGTGGTTACTGAGGTCCTCAAATCATGAGCTAAAGACATCAACTTACAGAGAAACCACCATTTACTCTAGTTTAAACCAGTAAGTGACCGACCCACGCCCCATGCTGCAGAGGAAGATGAATCCCCTCCCCCATGATCTCTGCCAATCTGACCTGGGGAAAAATTCTTCCCAACCCCAAATATGGCAGTTGGTCCCAGAGCATGCTGGCAAGACCCACCAGCCAGACATGTGGGAAAGAATTATTTGTAGTAACTCAGAGCCCTCTCCATCTAGTACGCCATGTCCAGCCACCAGGGATAATTGCTAATAGCAGTCACAGATCGGCTACATGCCATTGTAGGCAACTCCATCATAGCACCCACTCCATAAACTTATGAAGCTCAGGCCTAAAACAAGTTAGACTTTTTGCCCCCACTGCTCCCATGTAAGGCAGTTCCAGAACTTCACTCTTCTTATGGTAAGAAACCTTCATCTAATTTAAAGCCTAAACTTGATGATGGCCAATTTTTATCCATTTTTTCGTGTGTCAACATTGGTGCTTAACTTAAATAACTCTTCTCTCTCCCTGGTATTTGTCCCGCTGATGTATTTATAGAGAGCAATCATATTTTCCCTTAGCCCTCTTTTGCTTAGGCTAGACAAGCTGAGCTCCTTGTGTCTCCTCTTGTAAGGTAAGTTTTCCATTCCTCTGGTCATCCTAGTAGCCATTCTCTGCACCTGTTCCAGTTTGAATTCATCTTTGTTAAACATGGGACACCAGAATTGCACACACTATTCCAGATGAGGCTTCACCAGTGCTTTGTATAATGGCAATAATACTTCCCTAGCTCTATTAGAAATACCTCACCCAATGCATCCTAGGATCACAATAGCCTTTTTGATGGCCACATCACATTGGAAACTCAGTCATCCTGTAATTGACAAGTACACCCAGGTCTTTCTCCCACTCTGTCACTTCCAACTGATAAATCCGCAGTTTATTGCAAAAAATCGTGTTGTTAGTCATTAACTGCACGATCTTGCATTTTCCATATTACATTTAATCTCTTTCTATTACTCCAGATTTCAAGGTCCTCCAGATCTTCTTGCATGATATTCTGCTCCCCTCCATATTGACACTACTTTCAACTTTGTGTCATCCACAAATTCTATTAGCACACTCCCTTGTTCTATTAGCACACTTTTTGTGCCAAGGTTTTGTGCCAATATTAAATAAGATTGGTCCCAAGAGAGAACCGTGAGGAACTCCACTAATAAACTTCCTCCATCCAGACTGACAGTTTACCTTTCAGTATGACCCATTGTAGACTCCCCTTTAACCAGTTCCTTATCCACCTTTCAATTCTAATATGAATCCCCATCTTCTCCAATTTATCTAATTTTTCCATGTGGAACTGTATCAAATGCCTTATTGAAATCCAGGTAGATTAGATCTATTGCATTTCCTTTGTCTAAAAAAATCAGTTATCTTCTCAAAGAAAGAGATCAGGTTGGTCTGGCACAATCTATATTTTGTAAAACCATGTTGTATTTTATCCCAATTACCTTTCATCTCTATGTCCTTAACTTCTTTCTCTTGTAAAGTTTGTTCAAGATCTTGCATACAATTGAGGTCAAACTAATAGGCTTATAGTTTCCTTGATCACTTTGAAATAGGTACTATATTAGCAATTCTCCAGTGATAGGGTACAAACCTTGAGTTTACAGATTCATTAAAAATCTTTGCTATTGGGCTTTCAATTTTATATGCCAGCTCCTTTAACATTCTTAGGTGGAGATTATCTGGGCCTCCTGATTTGGTCCCATTAAACTACTAGGGTTTGACTCCATCTTGGATGTGGTAACTTTCTCATTCCATATCCTTGCTTCCATTAGCCACCATGTCACTACTCCTAAGCTCCTCATTACCCTTATTAAAAACTGAGGTAAAGTATTTGTTTAGGTGTTGGGCTATGCCTAGATTATG
The DNA here is from genome assembly GCF_027887155.1 of Malaclemys terrapin pileata. Classification (NCBI taxonomy): domain Eukaryota; kingdom Metazoa; phylum Chordata; order Testudines; family Emydidae; genus Malaclemys; species Malaclemys terrapin. Next base: position 249,518,793 of record NC_071505.1, read on the forward strand.
TTTAATCTCCACCCCATCCTCAGAGCTTAACAGTGCCACTTCTTCTTTCCTTGTTTTCTTTTTTTATTGCTATAGAATCCTTTATTATTGGTTTTAATTTCTTTTGCAAGTTCAAACTCTGCTTGGCTTTTGGCAGTTCTCATTTCCCCCCTACATTTTCTGACCTCAAAGAAGTAGCTTTCCTTGCTGATCCTTCCCATCTCCCATTCCTTGTAAGCGTTCTGTTTTCTCTTAACCTGTTTGAGATGCTTGCTCATCCAGTTTGGTCTGCACCCTTCCTTATGAATTTTCCCCCTTGCTTGGGATCCAGATTCAGATAGCTTCTTCAACTTTGACTTTAAGTAATTCTAAACCTCCTCTAGATTCAGATCCTTGAGTTCTCAAGTCTAGGACACTTCCCAACCTAATTCTATTAATTTTTTTTAAAGTTAGCCATTTTGAAATCAAGGACCCTGCTTGCAGACCTATTTTTGTTTATCGTTCCATTTATTTTAAACTGATTTAGTTCATAGTCACTCAAACCAAAGTCGTATTTATTTAATTAACAATATTAAAGAGGTCTCCATCCATACTCAATTGGATCCTGGGGGGTCTGTAACAAACCCAAGCACTATCCCAGTGGAGCATCTGGTAGCTTTCTTTCCCAAAATGGTTTTAACCCAAACAGATTCTGTTTTATCCATTCCATCACTTCTAATTTCTTTACAGTCTACCTCATCATTAATATACAATGCTTCTCCACCACCTTTACTTTTATTTCTGTCTTTCCTGAACAGCATATAATTTTCAATACCTGTACTCAAGTCATGACTATTATTCCACCTTGTGTCTGTTATCCCTATCATAGCTGGTTTCACTTCCTGCACCTGTAGTTCTAGTTCCTCCATTTTGTTAGGCTCCTTTCTTTGGTGTACAGTAATCTTAGCTGTTTCTGCTTGGCTTCACCTAGATTTCTTGCCCAATTAGGTACAGTTATTCCATTGCCAGTATTGCTTACATGACTGTTAGTGTCACTGGCACTATCTTTCCTCTTGATCTCCATTCTACTAACCACTGTTCCTCTCTCCATTGCTGTATCCTCTCTTACTTGATTTTCCTCCCACTCAGTGTTAGAGGATGGAGGTTACATGAGCATCTCCCAATAGACTCCCCTGAATTCCTTGTTTAAAGCGCTTTGAATCAGTTCTGCCAACCTCCACCCCAGAAGACTATTTCCCTCCTACTAAGGTAGAGTCCCTCCAATGAGAACAGTTCTCTGTCTGTGAATGCCTCCCAGTGATTGAATAGCCCAAAGCCCTCCTTGTAACACCACAGCCTGAGCCATCTGTTGATCATCATAATCTTGTCTCGCTTTTGCTCTCCTCCTCTAGGGACAGGTAGAATCCCACTGAAGATCACTTGAGGCTCCATTTCTTTACGCATCTTCCCCAGCCTGGCATAGTCTCCCGTGATGTGTTCCTGCGAGAATATAGTTGTGTCATTTGTTCCTATATGAAGGATAATTAGTGGATTCTTTCACACTCCCATTAGGACTGTCTTCAGCTTCATGTCCATATCCCTCATCTTATCTCCCAGCAGACACCACACCCTTCTGTTCTCCAGATAAGCTCTGGTGACAGATCTGTCTATTCCTCTTAGTAGGGAATCCCTAGTCTCTTCCTGGTGTTGTTGCAATTCTCCAACCTTGTCCCTTCTGTTCTATATGACTGCAAGTTCTCTTGTCTTTTGTTCTCACTTTCAATTTTCTGCAAGTCATCCTCTGTCCTCTTGGGGCACTGAACTCTGGATATCTTCTGTTAAGGCTGAATCCTCACTCTGTCACTTTGAATACAGAAGGTGGGGGCCTGCAAGGATTTTAAAAATTAATACTTGCCACTCCAGGCTTGTACTAAACTCCCAGGTTACAGCTTTTCTCTGACTTTGGCTTGGTAAATGCTGCTACGACCCAAGTGCAAAAAAAAAAAAAAATCAACCCTTGGACTAAGGAAGTATAACGTGGTTAATTCCTCCCTGGGGGGGTACACTCAAGCCCTTTCATCTCCTCTCCCCCACCCAGGGAAGAGTTGAGAAATAAAACAAAGGATATTAGCTGTTGCTACCAGCTAATCAAACAACATGCACAAACTTCTTAGAACACCAAAAAAAAAAAAAAAAAAAACCAATCCTGTTCTTAAAAATGTTGAAATTTATTAAAAACAAAAAGAAAGGAAATACATTTGGAACTTAGGCTTTTTGCTAGATCTTAAAAGAAACAATTACAAACATTAAGCATCAAGAATAGCTCTCTTGAGGTTCAGCTTAAAGGTTACAAGCAAAACAAAAGCATCCAGGGTTAGCACAGAGGAGATCCACAAGCCAAAATAAAGAAATAAACCTAATCACATCTATTTAAACATGCCCTGTCCAATGATTTCTTCTGGGTATGGAAGATAAATTTTTATACCTGGTTCACGCGTTACACAGCATTCTTGCTTATAGCATTGCTGCTCTGTGTCTGCTTCTACAACAGACAAACGGAAAGTTTTTTTTCCCCCCATTTTTAAAAGTACTAGTCTTCTCATTGGCTCTTTTGATCAGCTGCCCACTCCCTTTCTTTTACCTGTGGGCTTGTTAACCCCTTACATGTAAAGCAAGCAGAGAACAGACACCAAGAGGGATTTTACAGCTTACAGACTGGCTGGGTGTTCATAAAAGGGAGCTACTCCCCCCCACCCCCTTCATTTATCACATCTTCATTGACTTTTCCGCTCTTCTTGTAGGACTAGCTGCTCTTCTCTTCTTCCTTGCTTTCCCACCTTCTGTTACTGCCTGCTGTGACCCCTCCTCATTTTCCAATTCAGTAAATCCGTTCCTGAGCTCTGTTTCTCCTGCCTGGTTCTTGTAATCACATGTTTCCACTGGCCATACTCTCTCCTCAGCATTTTATAGCTGTTTGGCCATAATGGCAAATATGTGCGCAAAACTGAACCCATCAAATTGAAATGTGATAACAAAAATATGCCATGGTGCAAATGTCATAACACATTTCGGGGAAGAGAGATTAAATCTTCCTGTGGTCTTCCGGAAAGTTCCTTGAGTTGGGAAAGAGGAGACCTCTTGTAGCAATGCCCAGTCTGAACAAGGTATTTTCAGAAACTTGAGCAGTGTCAGAGTGAGCTGAGTGATTGTGCAGTTAGCCAACCTGACTCTTGAGTGCTTTTCATACTAAACATCCTAATGATTACCTGCAAAAATAGCTATGTTTTGATATAATTATCTGGGCAAAGTTCTGGCTGCAGCTGCAGACTTGCCCACTGTAGTGATATAAAGGGAGTATTTTTAAACTAATACATCTGAAGTATATACAAAGTGGTGCTGCATACAGTATCTTAAATGGAGATACTGTAGGCAGAATATGTTGATTGAGAAACAGAACAAGCTAATCTTGCTTGATTCTCAGTAGACACTTGCGATATATTTTATGCAGCATACCAGTGTTCTGGAATGGCTGGACTCTTCAGAATCAGCACTTTCTATATATCTTTGTTTGACAACCAAATCATAAAGAAATTTGTAAATTTGCCATTTTGCACAGTGTTTGCAAAACTCACTCTTGCAGTGGTTTAAGAACATGCAGCCACAGCATTCTCTTTGGACAAGACAGTACAGTACTGTAGCAAAATTAAGCTAATGCAGGGATTGGCAACCTTTGGCCCGCAGCCCGCCAGGGTAATCACCCTGGTGGGCCGGGCCGGTTTATTTACCTGCCACGTCCGCACTGGCCACGGCTCCCACTGGCCATGGTTCGCTGCTCCAGGCCCCGCCAGGGCACCCCGGCGGGCCACGTGCCAAAGGTTGCCGATCACTAAGCTAATGGAACATGGTTCTACTCCTCTATTTATTCAGGCAAAATCTATAGGCACACTCGGCATAGCAAGGTTATATTGAGACAAAGAAAAGTGGAGACTGCATTAGGCAGCATCTCTCATCAACTCTGGAAAACATTCTGGTTGACTGAGTTGAGCAAACCCCCTCTGCTATTCTCTCTCTCTCTCTCTCTCTTTAACTTCATAAAGTTAATCTAAACCAAAGATGAATTAGCAGTGGCATATTCCCTTAACATGAATAACATTTGGACAGACAGCTGTGCACATTTGTTTATTCATCTGAGCCTTAAAATACATTTGCTACTGTTGTGCATAGGTATGTATAGTTAAGAACCCATATGACCATGTAGCTGGTCCCCTTATGAGCTAGCTGTGACCTCGCACCTGTATCCCAATGCCAATCAAACACTGATTTACAGGGACAATATGTGTAAGATAGCTAGAGGTGTGGTTTCTGCAATAAGTGCCCCTTAGTGCAACATGCCTTGTTTGTGTGTGTGTGTGTTTGGTTGTTTTTTTTTTTACAGTGGATCACACTGACACATACATGTTGAAGAAAACACAAAGAGGCAGAATAAAAGAGAGCACAGTTTTCTGGCTCTTGTGGCTTCCATAAACAACAGATGCATTGCAGCTGGAGCCTGGAAAAGTTGTCATGACCTCAGAAGTTCCACAATAAATGCATTACAAGTGTGATTCTGTGGCAGAAAAAGACACAGAGGAGAACAAATGTTACTCCAATAAGTTCTTGACTTGCCTCAACAAGTGGCCAACTAGACAAAGGGTAAAACCTGACTAAACAATGAAAAGGTTGGGGTAGGGAGGAGTTCAGATGGGGCAAAATGGCAAAGAGTTTGCCTAACTGTGGGGTCACTTTTAAAAATTATTGTGTTGGGGCATTTGGATGTAGTCCCTACCTCAGCCCATCAGTGGATAAAGAGATTTTAAGTGCTCAGTAAAACATAAGTTTCCTGAAAATTCTCATCAGGAATGGATTATATGTTTGCCTCTAAGAACCATTTCCTGTACAGGCTGACTGACTTATTCTCTTGCGTGCAGTCATTTCACTCAGAATTTTAGGCTATCATTTCTAACTGAACATAGTGAAAGTCTTCATGGTCCACAGTGTCCAGTATATGTGACCATATCCCAGATTTGTCTACTGAGGTTCCAGTGAGATAAGCCTACAGAGGCCAAACCCTATTTAAAGCAAACACTTGCTGAACAGATTTGAATGGCATTATTGTATAATCCAGATGACATCCTATTTTTTTTTATTACCATGGAAACAGTAGAGTGCTATAGATTTGCTTTTGCTAGGTCACTTAGCCAAGCAGCTGAGAAAGAAATGTGGTCTAAGCACAGGACTGGAAAGCTGGAAACCCTGAGTTCTAAATCTAGGTCTGACCCTGAATTCCTCTGCAATCTTGGGTAAGTCAGTTAGTGCACACTCTTGAAAATGTAAGCCTTAACAACTCTGCTTCAGTGTCCCTGTCTGTAAAAATACGTATGTACTGTGTATTAAAGCAGCGTCTAAAGAAATTGGGGGCCCATTGCGCTAAGCATTGTACAGAATCATAAGCGACAGTCCCTGTCCTGAAGAGTTAATGAAGATAGAAGAAAGGAAGCTTTACTATACCTGTGTTATCAATGGGGAACCAAAGGACAAAAGTAAGGGACTTGTCCAATGTCATGTAGCAAGTAGGGCTGTCAATTAATTACAGTTAACTCACGCGATTAAATCAAAAATCTTAATCACAATTAAAAACGTTAATCATGATTAATCAATTTTAATCGCACTGTTAATAAAATACCAGTTGAAATTTATTAAATATTTTTGGATGTTTTTCTACCTTTTCAAATATATTTTTTTAAATTACAACACAGAATACAGAGTGCACAGTGCTCACTTTCTGTTACTATGGTTTATTACAAATATTTGCACTGTAAAAAAGATAAATAAAAGAAATACTACAGTATCTCTCATAAATGTAACCAAACTTGTTTGTCTGAGCAATTGGTTGAACAAAGAGTAGGATGGAGTGGACTTGTAGGCTCTAAAGTTTTACATAGTTTTGTTTTTGAGTGCAGTTATTTTTTGTACATAATTCTACATTTGTAAGTTCAACTTTCATGATAAAGAGATTGCACTGCAGTACTTGTATTAGGTAAACTGAAAAACACTATTTCTTGTTTCTTTTTACAGTGCAAATATTTGTAATAAAAATAAATATAAAGTGAGCACTGTACATTTTTTATTCTATGCTGTAATTTAAATCAAAACATCTAAAAATATTTAAATAAATAGTATTCTATTGTTTAACAGCATGATTAATCATGTGATTAATCACAATTAATTTTTTAATCGCTTGACAGCCCTAGTAGCAAGACTGCTAGGAGGTGAATTCAGATGGCTTGAATCACAAGCTTATCCTTATCCACAGTGTGGGCAACAAAAATTAAAATCCTCACACTCACCCTGTGAGGCTTATTTAGTTAGCACAACACAAAAGATGAAAAGCACTAGGTAACTACAGCACTGTCTCTGTTGTAGTGTGTTTCACAGGAGCTCAGGCCTTTCTCTCTGTCTCTTCAGAATTAATAGGACATTTCTAAAATTGTCTGTTCCTTTAAATGAAGGCTTGTTTAGTTCCAATTGTGGACCTGTTAACTGTAACAGTGTCCTTTTTAATCCTCTCCCACTAAGCACAGCTGCTACCAGATTTGAATATGATAACCTAACATATACCAAATGCCAATTACTTGCATGCTCCTCATGGTTTGTAGCAGTTGGTCTCTCTTAATTCTCTTGTAATCTCCATCAGCTCCTCAGAACACCATCTGTAATGAAGGATGTGTCAATTCGTGTGGTTCTCTGAGAATGGGGAGTTAGGAGAAGAAAATCTGCTGCTAATATCGAAATAAGAGAACCAATAGGATATTAGGGAGGGTAACAAAAAAATGACATTGCTGGATCTTGTCACTTATAGTGAGCATTTCTCTGGAATAGGCATCCTCCCATTGGTTTGATTAATCCAGATCTATTGGCAGGGCCGGCTCTGGCTTTCTGGCCGCCCCAAGCAAATAAATAAATAAATAAATAAAAAACGTGACAGCCAGAACAGCAAAGCAAAAAAAAAAAGAAAATCCTGTGGCGCGGCTGGAGCCAGGGTGCAGGGGGACTCCCTGCCATGCAGATGTGCCCCAGCTAGCGGGAGGAGGGGGAGGGAGAAAGAGAAGGCCAGGGCTTCAGCGGGGCGCTGCCACGCAGCCCCTCCCACCGTGCCCCCTGCCGGGAGAGCTCCACACCACTCCGGTCAGCTGGGAGGGAAGGATGGGGGCTGCCCTGCAGGGTGCTCCTGTCCTCCACGCTGCTGCCCCCTACAGGGTGGCCGGAGTGGAACAACAACAACAAAAAAGCGGCCGTGCCACCCTAGGATTGGGTGGAATGCCGCCTCCTACAAGCTGCCGCCCCAAGCACCAGCTTGCTCGGCTGGTGCCTCAAGCCGGCGCTGTCTATTGGCCATCAGAGCATGCTGCAAGACCCATCTATTTACTGTAGGGGACTGCTTTTGAGGTGGGCCTTGGTGAGAAATCAGGTGTGGGGGAGTTGGGTGTTTCGAGGTGATCTAATTTTGGATTTGTAATTTATGGTGGGGTGCTATAGCCTTGATTAGGCACTGTCTTATTTCTTGTATGAATCTAATAAGACAATTTTACTCTTCTTTCACCTGTACATGTCTCTGCTGTTTCATCCATCCCATTCTTCTATACAGAAACAGAAAATCTTAACTCATGATCCCAACCATAACGTTTGAAAATCCTCACAGAATGCTGTATTATTTGCTTAGTAATTTTTATTGCAGTCAGGTTCTCATGCGGCACCCATCACTGTGAGGTCTGAACAGCGATATGGATGTAATGCTGCAGTTTTCCCCTGAGAGAAGATTGAGTAAAGCCAGAATACAGACCTCAGGATTTGGCCAATAAATTGCTGTGCTGACTTGTTAGTCACATTGGCCTGGATGCACAAAGGTACTTAAGGGCCTAAGTCTGGGGATTAGGATGTCTAAGTCCCTTTTTGGGGTACCACTGCCTGACATGGCTGTTGCCTAATGCCTGATGTACTTGGCACCTCTTTTTTTTTTTCAGTACAAGTTCTCTAGTCACCTATGTCCCTGTCTCTGGATCCCTGTCGGTTCCTTGGTGCCTATTTCCCACCTGAACCTCAGAGCAATCCACAAACTGAGACAAGACAGGCATTTATCCTTCTAACATGTGTGTGGGTGTGCTCTGAGGCTGCCTAACTCTACACACAACAGCCAGGATCTATAGAATGATTTTCAGTCTGTCTCTGGTCTGATTAGTATTTATTTAAAGTGGAACTATTTAAGTAGGAAGGATTTAGGGAGCCCCACATCAGAATGTCCTATAGCCTAATAGGCAGGGCACTTACCTGAGAAGTAGCAGATCCCTGTTCTGCAGGCAGAGAGAGGACTTGAGCCAGGGATCTCCCCCATCCCAGCTGAGCACTCTTAACCACTGGACTAGAGGGTCTGCCCATCCCCTCCAGCTATTTTGTGTGGCATCTAACTCTGTAAAGGGTCAGGGGTTAGGATATAACTCCCTAATTAGCATCTCCCATTAGCTAGCTTAGGTGGCTACCCTCCTAATGTGCAATTCTGAGGATTCCACTCTTAAGAGCAAGAGTCCCTGGGAGGTGGCAAGATGATCAGGAAGCCCATCCATTGAACAGGATTTTCATCTCTGAGTGAATATGTCTCTCTTTAAAAGGTTAAGATTGATAATGGATTATGGAAAATAGATCTTGCCAAACTAACTTGATATCTTTTTTTGATCAGATTACAAGTTTGGCTGATGTAGGTAATAGTGCTTGATTTAATATATGGATATGTCTGTAAAGCATTTTATACTGCATCACATTTTCATTAAAAGCTAGAAAGATATACAATTAACATGGCACACAGTAAGGTTTTAGTCCATTTAATAACTGTTAGGTCTCAAATTATAAATGGAGAATCATAATTGAATGGGTGTGTTTCTAAAGGGGTGTGGCAGGGATAGCTTCTTGGATTTATGCTATTTAAAATTTTTATTAAGGATCTAAAGGAAAACACAAAATCATCACTGATAAACATTGCAGATGACCAAAAAAAAAAAAATGGGGGAGTGTAGAAGTTCGGCCTCACCCCTGAGGCACCTCCTGCTGGTTGTCCAGAGAATTAACTCACCAGCCTCTGGAGCACCCTCTGCAGGCCAGTGATCTGACTCATTCTCTCCTTCTCGGCTCCCGTGTCCCTCCCAGGACCCCGGTGCCCTTTGCTCTGGGTGCTGTGCCCTGGCAGTCCCCACATGCTAGGTCTCCCCTCCCTGGGGAACCCCCACCCACTATCCCCACCTTGCCTCAGCACTAGGCCACTGCCAGTCAGCAACTAGTCCCCGCTCCCCTGGGGCAGACTGCAGTATAGGCCACTCATCACTGGCAAGGGGGGTTTGGACCTGCTGCCTTCCCTAGCCCTGGGCTGCCCTCTGCAACCCCCAGTACCCCTTGACCTAATACTAGGCCGCAGCCTGGGGCTTTCCAGGCTGGAGCTCCCCAGCTCCTCAGCCTTTCCCCAGCCCTGCTTCACTCAGGTACACTATCTCTGGCTTGCTGCAGCCAGGCCCTTCTCTCTCTGCACTCAGAGAGAGACTCTACTGAGCTCCTGGCTCCCAGCCTCTTTATACAGGCCAGCTGAAGCATGATTGGGGCGTGGCCCAGCTGCGGCTACTTCCCCAATCAGCCCAGCAGCTTTTCCCTTTGCCCCAGCCCTCTGCCAGGGCTCTTTTAAACCCCTCAGGCAGGAGCGGGGTAACCACCCCGCTATAGGGAGTCGTAAATAAAAGGACAGGTTGCTTTGTAAGTTGGGCACAAGCAGACTGTTAGCATTTTAATATGACTAAATGTAAATGTGTACTTCTAGGAACAAAGAATGGAGGCCATACTTACAAAATGGGGGCCTCTATCGTAGGAAGCAGTGACTCTGAAAAAGGTTTGGGGGTCGTGGTACATAATCAGCTGAACATGAGCTCCCAGTGCAATGCCGTGGCCAAAAGGGCTAATGCAATCCTTGTATGCAGAAACAGAAATCTTGAGTAGGAGTACAGAGATTATTTTACCTCTGCATTTGATGCTGGTGCTAGAATCCTGTGTCCAATTTGGTCGCCAAAATTCAAGAAGCATATTGATATATTGGAGTGGGTTCAGAGAAGAGCCATGCGAATGATTGAAGCCTTAGAAAACGTGCTATATAGCGATAGACTCAAGGAGCTCGATCTATATAGCTTAACAAAGAGAAGGTTAAGGGGTGACTTAATCACAGTCTACATAGGAAACAAATATTTAATAATGGAGGTCTTCAATCTAGCAGAGAAAGGTATAACAATCCAATGACTGGAAGTTGAAGCTAGACAAATTCAGACTGGAAATAAGGCATACATTTTTAATAGTGAAAGTAATGAACCACTGGAAGAGCTTACCAAAGGTCTTGGTAGATTCTCCACCACAAACAATTTTAAAATCAAGATTGGATGTTTCTTTTAAAACGGGGATTGGCAACCTTTGGCATGCGGCCCGCCACGGTAAACACCCTGGCAGGCCGGGCCAGTTTGTTTACCTGCCGCGTCCGCAGGTTCAGCCGATCGTGGCTCCCACTGGCCGTGGTTCGCCGCTCCATGCCAATGGGGGCGGCAGGAAGTGGCAGCCAACACATCCCACGGCCCGTGCCACTTCCCGTCGCCCCCATTGGCATGGAGCGGCGAACCACAGCCAGTGGGAGCCACGATCGGCTGAACCTGCAGACGCGGCAGGTAAACAAATTGGCCCGGCCCGCCAGGGTGCTTACCCTGGCAAGCCGCGTGCTTACCCTGGCAAGCTGCGTACCAAAGGTTGCTGATCCCTGTTCTAAAAGCTCTGCTGTAGGAATGATTTTGGGGAAGTTCTATGGCCTGTGTTCCATCTACAAAGGAGGCATATTTGGAAGCCTGCAGTACATATTGTCCATACGTTAATTCTAATCTATCCTTGTCACATGATAAGGCAAGGACAGAGAGTAGTGCAAGTAGTTTTATTTACGCGAGTGTACATGTCCCGATGAAGAAAAACGAACTGAGCTGCTCAGGAAATAATCATGGTGAGCAAGTTACACTCTCCAATTGCCCTTTAATGAATTATTTTTGCATATAGAACCCCTACATCTTCACATAACACTTATTAATGCAACTCTGATTAAGATTAATGAGAGTCAAGTAGCTATAATAAATCCTTGTTCACCACTTTAAAAATGTTGTTAGAATTAACTGGGAAAGAAGACCTGTTTGGAGCTATCTCTACTAATGTGTGTTTGTTAAAATCAGAACACTGTTATTATGAACATTATCATTATTTATTAAACAATCAGGATGCATGTTGTTGAACAGCATCTCTTCCTTGGACTTAAAAATGCAAACCTCTCCCTTTCCCAAAAAACAAACACAAAACCACACTTGTATTTCCTTCTCACCTACATTTTAGTGTTGGCCTCAACGTAAAACTTCTCTTGTAGTGGTGCTATTCTTCAGCTTCCCACTAGATGGCACCCCATGCTTTAGAATAGAAAATATATTTAATCATTTCCACTGGGCTATGCCTGTGTGGTGACTTGCCACAATAAAAATCCCTCATTTGAGAGCTTGGAACAGCAAAACAGGACAAGAGCACACACTATAACCGTGTTTATTAATGAAGCAGCTGTATAAGCCATGAAGCCGTTACTATCGTGCTTAAAGTTACGGAGAGATGCAGGTGCAGGGTCTGAGTCTGATTCCACACCAGTTTAACACCGATGTAGCTCCACTGAATTCACTGAAGCTATTCATGATTCATGCTGGTGAAAGCAAGATCAGAATTGGCCATGACGCTGCTGTAATTCCTAATGTCATCTTCTGAGTCAAATAATCTAGCACTGACCTGTGCAGCCTTCACGACTTTACCATTACATACAAATGGCAGGTGGAGAACCTCTGAAGAATCTCTCCACCTCAAAACGCTCTAATAAATTTGTTAGTCTCTAAGGTGCCACAAGTACTCCTGTTCTTGATCTGCTATAATATTTCCTAACAGTCAGGAGTTCTCAAATTGTGGGTTGGGACACCAAAATGGGTCACAACTCCATTTTAATGGGGACACCAGGCCTGGCGCTAGACTTGCTGGGGTCAGGGCCAAAGCCTGAGCCCCACTGCCATGGGCCCAAGCCCAAGCCCCACTATCTGGGGCCAAAGTTGAAGTCTTAGCCTCGCTGCCTGGGGTGGTGAGGCTCAGGCTTTGATTTCATCCCTGGGTGGCGAGGCTCCGGTTACAGGCCCCCTCACCCGGGGCTGATGCCCTTGGGCTTTGGCTTTGGCCCCCTCGTCCGAGGCAGCGGGGATCAGGCAGGCTCAGGCTTCTGTCCCCGCTCCTGGTATTTTTGGTTGGTAATTTTTGTTGTCAGAAGGGTGTCACAGTGCCATGAAGTTTGAGAACCGCTCATTAAATTATGTTCAACTATTTTTGTAATATTTTTTTAGTGTGTAGAGTTCAGAGCTTGTAAATTTGTTTTAACTTGGCATCTATGGATTGCTTCTTTTGCGATCTTTTGCTTCGCTAATAAATCTAGCTTTCTATGTGGGTACTTTTCTCTCCCCTTAAACCTTAGACAGAGCTACTTTTGTTCAGCACTTTTCCTTTTAAAGGGGATCGATGCTCGTCACTAGTATAACTACTGCAGTACTGTTATCACAGTAATAATTAAGGTAATTCGACTGTCCAATAAGGACCAGTGGAGTTCAATGCCTGTTATCTATGATGCTTAGTGGTACCTGAGCCACCTCCCCTAGTGATAAGCCTCATTCTGCCTAGCTGGAGAAAGGAGTCCTGACTTATAGCTTCAGCTCCCTGCCCAGTAGGGAACCTTTAGGAGAACTGGAGAAGGAAGCTAGAGGAGAGATTGGAGGTAGGGAGACCACAGGCAGAGAGAGATGAAGAGAATGGAGAAAAAATAAAGGAATGGGGGGATGCAGGGAAGAGGGGAGGAGAACACTGTGAGGAATGGAGAAGAGGAAGAAGTTAGGAAGGGAGGTTTCAGGAAAACCTGAAAAAAGAAACCTAAGAACAAAAAAGCACAAGTTCGTAACTCCAGAAGCTAATGAATGTGCAACTAAGGAATGGCTGCAGAATTAAATGAAGCTGCTTGTTCTTTCTGAATACTTCCATTGCCTTCCAGAGTTAGTCATGGGATGGAGGTTCCAGTTAAACATGCCTACTATTCTGGACTTTTGTAAAGGTGCGGTATCACAGATGATACCATCCATAATCTTTACACAGCTTACCAGGAGGCTAGGCTCAAATGAATTACAGTAGGCTACTAGACCACAGAAGGTTACTGTACAGAGCACACAGGTTTTCTTAAAGTGTGATTCTCCTCTGAAAAGTGACTCTCCAAAAATGACAGTATGAGCTTTTATGTTTCATGGATTTCCATATCAAATGTTCTCAGTCTGCTGTAAAGAGATTTCCCTGCCTCCCAACTGCCAGCCTTGCAAACTCAATCAAAGCTCCAAGAGTCAGGTGGGTTATTTCCTTCTTCTGTATCACCACCCCCAATATCAAGGTGGCCAAAGTTAAATTAAGCCTCAGTGACACCTGTGCAACCCTATTGTCTACAATAGTTTTGCATAGCTATATCCCATTAGAACAATTCTGTTGAAGGTTAACAAGAAGTAATGGAATCTAGCGCTCTCTTATGTGTGTTGGCTCTGCACAGACTCACCTGAGTAAAAAAGCAATGCAAATCTCAAACTGTAATCTTTTCAGAGGAGGGAGTATTTCTTTGTATGTGTTTTTACAATGCCTCACAAAACCTGGCCCAGATTCTGATTGGGGCCTCTAGGTGTTATTGTAATTTATACTTTTAAAATAAGGAGATATGATTAAATATATAAAGAACAGATGATGAGTCAAAATCTTTTTATATATGCACTTTCCAGAGCAGAACTAGTCTTTTCAGACAGGAATCAGAAGTATCTCAAAATGGGAAGGAAAAAAGTAGTTGCATTTCCTGACATCTATTTTGAGCATCATTTATAATTATGGTCACATGCAAAGTATCAGCATAAATCTTGGTGCTCACCAGGCATTTCCCATTGCTTTACTTTGCATCTTAATTTTTTGGAAATGGAAGCAATTCTCTGTTTAAGGCATGCAGCATGATTTGGCAAGATGCTGCTATTATCCACTCCATTTGAACTATAATGTGCCCTGGACATGTGTGGCAAAAGTCAATGTATGCATCTTACACATCCTCCCACTCTTTTGTCCATATGACCTGCAAATTGTACTTGTGCAGAATGCCATCCAGAATAGGACTGTTAGATTTTTATTACAACTGCTGATTACAAGCTCTTTCATCCACTCCTTAAGTAACACAATTTCCTAAATTCAATTTTGATGGTAATAGATTCTAATTTAACCATTTAAGGAAAAGGACACAGTTTCACTAGACTGCTCTACAAAGTCCAGTATATTTGGCTTGCTGCTACCCTTTAAGTGTACTATACTATCCAGAATGCTTCAGATTTGATAAGTTCAGAAAACCTTTAATGTTCACCATCTTCTATCATTTTATTACACCAGGTCCATTTCCTAGGATTGTGTCTTCAGTTGCAACTGATCTTGTTAGTTGTTCATTGAACGGTAAAGAAATAGTCATATTCTGTCTTGAAGGGCCTAAATGCTTCGTGAGTGATTGAAGAATTGATATTCCTGGCTGACTTGTCAGAGAAATTGAAATCCCCATGGCCAGTTCTTCAACTTTTTATAAAGGTCTTCATACCCACGTTTCTTAATCTGCTTTTCACCCTACTCAAATTTATATTGACATTTATATAACTTTCCTGTGAACATTCTTTATACACTTTAGGTTTCATTATCATTCAGTTTGCCTCTTGAGATTACCAGGATTTCTTGCTTTGTTTTGTTTTAACACTTTTTCACTTGTACTATGCAAGCACTATACATTCCAATGGCCTAGGTATTTTATAAACTCGAGCTCTCTAGTTCCAGAATAATCCTTTAGCCACATTACTGTAGTACAGGCCTGCACAACTCATAAAGCAGCAAGGGCCATATTACTCCAAAGAAAACAGCTGAGGGCCGAAACCCTCTGAGCGCCGACAACCCCCCCAGCATCACCCAGCCCCCCCGAAATACAACACCCCCCCAGCGCCGCCCACCCCACGGAAACAACCCCCCCAGCGCCGCCAAAACACACACCCCGGAAAAAAAGCCTCCTTCCCCACCGAAACATCAGTATTGAACCTCAGTAATATGTTATAGCGGGCCCCTAAGGTAGTATAATTAAGGTAAAAGAAAAATGTCTTTTTGCTAGAAGTAGAATAAGATCTTCCCCACACTTTGTAATCAATTGCCCTATTGAATGAATAAGGTGTGAATGAGGAAGGCATGGAAGGCAGGCATCTCCAGACAGCTGCACCCTTGGAGAGGGCAGGGCCGGCTCTAGGATTTTTGCCGTCCCATGCAAAACAATTTTTGGCCGCCTCCCCTTTCTTTTTCATGCCCCTCTGCCCCCGGCCCCACCCGAACTCCACCCCTTCTAAACCCCTTCCCCAAATCCCCAGCACTGCTTCCTCCCCCGGCGTGCCGCATTCCCCCCCCATTGCTTCCTTTGGGCCCCCCGCGACCTCCCGTCCTAGCTCACCTCCGCTCCACCTGCTCCCCCGGGCATGCTGCTGCTCCGCTTCTTCCCCCCTCCCTCTCAGGCGAGGGAGGGCAGAGAAGCGGAGCAGCGGTGCGTTCAGAGGAGCAGGCGGAGCAGAGGTGAGCTAGGGTGGAGGGGCGCAGGAAGTAATGGGGGGGTAGAGGAACTGCTCCCCGTTCCAGCTCACCTCTGCTCCACCACCACCGCCTCCCCCGAACACCCGCTGCTTAGCTTCTCCTCCCTCCCAGCCTTGCTGCGCGAAATAGCGGTTTTGCACGTGGCAAGCCTGGGAGGGAGGGGGGAGAAGAGGAGCGGTGGCGCATTCAAGGGAGCAGGCGGAGCAGAGGTGAGCTAGGGTGGGGGGGCGCAGGAAGTAACGGGGGGGTAGAGGAACCACTCCCCGGTCCAGCTCACCTGCACTGCTTCCCCTGAGCGCCCCGCCACTTGGCTTCTTCTCCCTCCCAGCCTTGCTGCGTGAAACAGCTAGCCTGGGAGGGAGGGGGGAGAAGCGGAGCGGCAGCGGCGCGCTCAGGGGAACAGGCGGAGGTGGAGCAGAGGTGAGCTGGGGCGGTGAGGGCACTTTTTCCCCATGCCCCGGAGTCGGCACCTATGATGTCTGGCACCAGAATGCCGCCCCTAGAAATGTGCCGCCCCAAGCACCTGCTTGTTTTGCTGGTGCCTGGAGCCGGCCCTGGGAGAGGGGATGGGAGCCAGACCAGATCAGTAGAACAGGTCAGCCATCGACTCACCACTCGCGTCCTCAGCCCCCCTACCCCGGCTCGCCTACTCACCCCCAGCCACTGCCTGCTTGCTCGCCTCCTCAGTCCCCCCGCCTCCGCCACCGGCTCACCTGACCCCCTGCCACTGCCCACCCACTCGCCTACTCAGCCCCCTCCCTCACCCACCACTTGCCTACTCACCCCCCCGCGGGCCGCACAGTGAGCCCATCTACTCAACCCCTGCGGGCCGCACAGTGAGCCCATGCGGGCTGCATGTTGTAGTAGATATAAACAAGGTGTTAAATGTAATTGTTTTACTAAAGTAATTGAGATAGAGTCAAACACTTTCAAGTTCTTAAGTATTTTAAACACTCCATGGCTTGTAATTTTTTAAAATAAACATGAAAACAAAAGCCCCCACCCACAATGGCATTTAGGCACCTAAATCCAGGATTTAGGTTCCAATTTGATTCACAAAATTCCCACTGAACCTGTAGGTTCCTAAACTCACTTGGTGTCTAAGGTCTTGCCCCTGGACATGTGCACTACTGCCTCACTTTGTGTCTGGGTGCCTATCTCCCACCTAAGGCCTGAGCCATCCAGGAAGCAAGGGAAGATACCTGTTTGTCCAGGCCCCACATGCAGGTTAGATCAAGTCAGATCAAGTCCCATTCAAAATCTAGGAGGTGGTGGTGGTGGCGACACCTACCTTATAACTTTTATTCCAGTGGTTTCAGCACTCTCTGGGATTGCTGGAGACCTAGGGTCCAGTCCCTCTGCTCCAATGACTCTATCATTATTTATACACCGTGGAACAGCTTCGACTGGAGAGACTGAGAAGGCCCCACATCATAAGATCTCATAACTCAGTGGTTAGAGCACTCTCCTGAGAGGTGTGAGCACCCTGTTTAAATTCTTTCTCCACCTCTGCCAGAGAGGGGGAATGGAACCTCAATATCCCACATCCCAAGTGAGTGCTCTAACCACTGGGATAAAATTTATAAGATCAGCACCACCACCTCCTCCTCCTTTTCCAGTTATTTTTTGTGGAGTGAGGCAGGCACCTCACTCATTGTACCAAAATATGATTTAGGTGCCTAAGCTGCCTGACTTCAAGAGAGGGTTCCCATTTTTCGGGTGCTAGCAGAGGTAGGCACCTCCCTGCAGCCAGGACTTCGGTGCCTGTCTCTGTGAGAAGGGTGAGGCTTAAGTCACACGCCTCACTTCAACATTCTATGAATCTATGAAAAAACATCTCCCATTAGCTAGTTTATACGGCTCCCCACCTACCATGCTGCTGTTTGTGGATCACAGTCTAAGGTTCCTGTCTCTCTCCATTGATTATATAGGGAGCCTACATGCCTAATTCGGGCTTTGTGGATAACAGTGTTGTTCCTGTGATTGTCTAGGTGCGTAAAAGGTAGGTGTTGTGACACTGAGCATTGCAATACCTAAGTCCCTTTGTGGGTCTGGGCTAAAATCTCTACTTAACAACCATATCTGGAAAAGATGATGTGAGATGTCTACCCATGTGCATCACATTGCAGGACTGTGGCTTAATTTTGTCCATATCCTTGAGACAAACATTCATGGATTTCTCACTTTAGGAAGCATGAGTCAATACAGCTCTTGCTATACTTGTTTCCTTCTCAGTGATCAGTGTCACAGATGATGCATGGTTCTGGAAAGAGAGCTAGTTAGTATGGGCATTGTGAAAAAATGAGGCTATACTGCAAAATTTTGCATGAAACTTTCCCACCTATGAAATATCCTGGATTATCTTCTCTTACTTGTCTGCAGTGTATCTATATCATATTCATACACAGTGGCAGAACAGTCAATGCTATTAAACTTATCGGGACTTGCTGTCTGTACCAGCTGAAAAACAGTTACTGCAGTTGTATATAAACACATAGATAGTGCTTCAGTGGGTATACCTATACTGCAGTCACTGGGTGTGATTGCAGTTGGAGGAGACATACCCAAGCCAGCTTTAATGTAGTTAGCTTGATTATTAGAGCAGGGAAGCTGCAGCAGAATAGGCTTCAGTGTGGGCTGTACAAGTCCCCCTCCCTCCCTCCTGGAACTCTGGGCAATTACTCAGCAAGCTAGACCATTCTGGTGTGACTTCACTGCTCTGCTACCCGAGCTAGGTAGGTTAAAGCAAACTTAGGCATGTCTAATCAGCTGAAATCAAACTGCATTTGTAGATACGCTATGGCCTGGTCTACACTGGAGATGGGATGGGGATCGATTTAAGTTACGCAACTTCAGCTACGTGAATAACGTAGCTGAAGTCGATGTACTTAGATTGACTTACTGTGGTGTCTTCACCGCGGTGAGTCGACTGCTGTCGCTCCCCCGTTGACTCTGCCTGCGCCTCTCACCGAGCTGAAGTACAGGAGTCAATGGGAGAGTGCTCGGGGGCCGATTTATTGTGTCTAGACTAGACGCGATAAATCGATCCCCGCTGGATCGATTGCTGCCCGCTGATCCGACCGGTAGTGAAGACATACTCTATGATTGGGAGGGGGAGAATCTTTCAGCTGATTGGCCCTTCTGTGTGTAGGGATAAAAAGTTTCTTGTTTAGTGTTCCTTTATTTCGACTAAACTAGAATTAGGAAATAAAACAATGTATTGTATTGTCATAATGTCCAAAGGTTCCAGTCAGGATTAGACCTCATTGTGCTAGGCCAGGGGGCCAGTTTGTTTACCTGCCGTGTCTGCAGGTTCAGCCTATCATGGCTCCCACTGGCTGCGGTTCACCGCTCCAAGCCAATGGGAGCTGCGGGAAGCGGCATGGGCCGAGGGATGTGCTAGCCGTGACTTCCCGCCATCCCTATTGGCCTGGAGTGGCGAACTGCGGCCAGTGGGAGCCACAATCGGCCAAACCTGCGGACGCGGCAGGTAAACAAACTTGCCCGCCCGCCAGGGTGCTTACCCTGGTGAGCCGCGTGCCAGAGTTTGCCGACCCCTGTGCTAGGCACTATACAAATACATTCGGAAGACCCTGTGGTCCCTGCACCGGAGAGCTTAGAATCTCATTTAGGACTAGAAGGGAAAAAAAAGTATAACAAACCAGAGAAGGAACAGTTATGGGGGAGGATGAGAGTAACAGTAGCAAGTTCATGTGCTTACACAGGTTAAGGCAAATATGCAAACTATCCCAGTGCAAAGGAAAAATAGTAAGAGGACAATATGGCTCCATAAGGAGCTCTTAATGACCTGAAAATCAAACAGGAATCCTACAAAAAGTGGAAACATGGATGAATTGCTAAGGAGGAGTGAAAAAGAATATCACAAGTACAGTATGTAGGAACAAAATCAGAAAGCTAAGGCACAAAATGAGTTACACTATAAAGGGACATAAGAGGTTCTTTAAATCCATTAGGAGCAAGGAAAGTGTAGGTCCTCTGCTTAGCCTGGAAGGAGAGCTAATAACTGATGACATCAAGAAGGCTGAGGTGTTAATGCCTATTTTGTTTCAGTCTTCACAAAAAAAGTGAACACTCAACACAATTAATATTATCAACAAGGAGGAAGGAACACATCAAAGACTGTTTAGGTACATTAGATGTATTCAAGTCAGCAGGGCCTGATGAAATTCATCCTAGGGTATTGAAGAAAGTAGCTGAAGCAATCTTGAAACTAATTATCTTGAAGAGATGCTGGAGGAGAGGTGAGGTCACACAGGACTAGACAATGGCATATTTAGTACCTATCTTTAAAAAGGGGGACAAAGAGGCCCTGGGGGAATTATAGACCAGTCAGCCTAACTTTGATGCCTGGAAAAATACTGGAACAAACTTGTGATGTTGCAGTCTATATGATTTTATAAAAATATGCTAATGAGTAAATATAATGTAACTGGAATATGCTTCATGCAAAAGGTCTCTTGTAAGGTATTATTACAAAGCTTATAATCTACCGAGTATGTTCATCCTATTTGTATAAATGTATCACTCTTGTATCTAAAACTAGAAATATGAAATATAACTCTGAGGGCCTATTGTAATTATGCAAAGTGTGGGCAATTAATGGTGGTTTGGAATCTTGAAGGCTCCCATCAACCAGGACAATTGACTGTGGATGGCTCTGTTTGCAGGCAAGCCTTCCTATGAGTCAGGCTGGGAGAAATAAAGGCTTAGGGTCTTACAGTGACATGTGATCATGTCACCTGAACTGGAATCCATCCTTAACCTGGTGTTTTTCCAGTGAGGAGGGGTGGGAACCCAGAGGGACAAAGGATTCCTGCCTTATGCAAAAGATATATAAGTGTGTGCAACAAAACAAAGTGAAGCCATCATGAGGAATCCCCTAGCTACAAAAATTTGGGAGTAGTTTAGATCTTTTGGACCCATCCTAAAGCTTAGGACGAAGAAGAAAGGAAAATATAATTCCAAAAGCTTCCATTTACCCATTCAGGGAGTAAAAAACAGGCAAGTGCAATTGAAATAGTTTGAACTTAATGAAACAGAGTGGATCAAACAAACACATAATTCTCTAAACAATTTTTTAGAAAATAAAATAACCTGCATCTGGAAATCTTCCAGCCACAGTTCAAACTTTGACTTCTTAGGGTTAAATATTCAGCACAGTGCATATTACAATTGCATGGCTCATTCTCTCTGCACTGAGCTAAAAATACACCTCTTTTGTTATATCAAATACCAATACTCATGCACCTCTTTCCAAATAAGAAATCTTTCTTTGCTGGGAGCTCATTTATAGGAACTGAAATCAGAAAAATCTCATATGATATCCATGTTTCTTGGGTAGAAACTGTATTTAAGAATATATTTTAAATTATCAATACAGATGCCCCCCGGGTTATGCAAATCCGCACTTACGGAAAAAGTTCCGAAAGCTGGAAATAGGAGTTTTTTGTTTTTTTGTTTTTGTGTAGTTGTCGGGTATATGTTTCTGACTTATGCAAAATTCGAGTTATGCAAAAAAATCCTGCGGCGCGGCTGGAGCCAGGGTGCAGGGGGACTCCCTGCCATGCAGATGTGCCCCGGCTAGCGGGGGGGGGGGGGGGGGGGGGGGGGGGGGGGGGGGGGAGAGAGAAAAGGCCAGGGCTTCAGCACTCCATTTCCCTCCCATGTTCCCTGCCCCCCAACTCCGCCTATGCTCTCAGACTCCAAGTATTAACCTAACACTTCTTAGTCAACTTTATTTTTCCTATGCCACTGATGAGGCCACAGAGCCTCTATACTGACTATTTGATTGCTAGGAAAAGAATAATAAACAAATGTCTTCAATAGCTTATAGCAGAGCACAAACTCCCAAAGGGTTCTTTTGTGTGTGTCATACTCTTAAAAAAACAAGCAAATGCCACAAGCACAAGTGACACAAGCAAATTCATTGGTAACTAACTTGCTGTTACTGACTCTTCCCATTGGGTTGCCATTTTAGATGAACTTCTTCTTTCCTCGCATGCCCTTATTTGGCTGGCTCTTCAAATGTGGCAGAACCCAACAGTTCTAACCCTAAAAGTAACTATTTACTAATTGCAGCAAAGAGTTCTGTGGCACCTTATAGACTAACAGACGTATTGGAGCATGAGCTTTCTTCCGAAGAAGTGGGTATTCACCCACGAAAGCTCATGCTTCTATATGTCTGTTAGTCTATAAGGTGCCACAGGACTCTTTGCTGCTTTTACAGATCCAGACTAACACGGCTACCCCTTTGATACTATTTACTAATTGGGTAATATTGCTCTCTGTCAGCTGATAAGTGCTCATTATGTTTTCACACACCTTCCCCTCTTTAACTGCTGAGGCGATAGCTCATTCTCAAACCATTTTATAACATGTAAATGATATTATCAGCTTGATTCTTGAGATTTTAACCCAATGGAGATTTACTACAGGTGAATCTACTTGGGGAGACAATATGCCCCTTCTTGGCAATTTATTTCCATTGACTCTAAATAATCTAATATTAACCTGGAATCTAGACTATTTTGGGCATCCAAAAGATAATAGTTTCTCTCTTCCATGATATTGGGGGAGGGATAGCTCAGTGGTTTGAGCATTGGCCTGCTAAATCCAGGGTTATGAATTCAATTCTTGAGGGGGCCACTTAGGGAACTGGGGTAAAAATCTGTCTGGGGATTGGTCCTGCTTTGAGCAGGGGGTTGGACTAGATGATCTCTTCAGATCCCTTCCAACCCTATGATTATCCTTTAAATAAATATTTTCTTGCCTGCTATTTTCATTCCAGAACAATCTTCTTGTCAAGAACCGGCAAATTATTAGAAATCTGGGAGTGTCTCAATTCCTGCCATGAATCTATTAGGAAAACCTTAAAAACTAGAAGTGACTTATTTATTTCTCATACTTTCTAACAGGCATTTAACAATGACCCCAGTAGGTCGCTTAATTCACAACCTGGAGTTCATGCCCCTTTTCTATCGGGGTAATTATTTTGATAAGGCTCACTGTTATTGTTTCTCAGGAGAAAATAGCTCTTAAGTAACATCACAAAAACACTTTTCTATGTTGAGATAAATCATTTTTAGCAAAAAAATAAACACCTTATGATCTAGGTTCCTGTAGAGGTTTCTAGAGTAGTAGTATACTACTCAGTGTTCAGATAGTCTAGTATGCAGACTGAGAGTTCCAATAGGGGCTCATCATTTACTAAATCATTTGCTTATGTGCTTTGGACTATATTTCTCCCTTTTTTTCCTTTTATTATTCTACATTTATTTATTTGCATTGCAGTAACCTTTAGAGGCCCCAACCATGACTGGGGCCTATTGTGCTAAGTTCTATATAAACAGGAAGAAAGGACTATCTTCCTCAAAAAGCTTACAATGCAAATAGACAAGACAAAGGGTCAGAGTGAGGTAGGACGGTCCCCATTTTACAGATGGGGGCCTGAGTCATGGAGACAGGAACTTGACCAAGATTACACAGAAAGTCTGGCAAAGCTGGGTATTGAAACCCACCCTCCTGAGTCCCAGTCAATGTTTTAAATACAAGCCAACCTTTCCTCTCAAGCTATTAATTGACTACCTGCCATTCTCACTAAAACCTTTGCTTGGTATTACATGCATAGAAAGTGGAGGAAAGAATAAGAGATAGAAAAGGAAAAATCATTTTTTCATAAGCGGAAAAAATGTCTGACTTGATTGGAAGAATTCACTGATAGGTTGGTACTTATGTTATTATGCCATATTTAATTTAAATATTATTGAAGCAGTATATTTTAATCAGTGCAAAGTGAGTACATAGAAGGGAAAAAAGACTGCCATTCTGACCTGTTAATGCTTTACGCTCACTGTGCACAGGTGTAAGTGACTGTATAAGGTGCAGGCTACAAGGAAAAAAGGACAGCATGCATAAGAATATGGGCCAGACTCTCAAACTGGATTACAGTCCCTTGTTGCCACTTAAATGGTACAAAGGAACCAAAATCCAGGTTCAAATTCCCAGTGGAGAGCACCCTATTAGAGAGTAAATCTCTGCTGATGCATATAGGCTACAGCTTGACCTTGTGTTTTTGCATCACATCCCCCATCCTAGCACAGGAGGCATTTTAAAGGGAAGGGTGTGGCAGTTTAGAGCTTTGCCATAATACTCCATTAGCTTGGGATCCCCCGTAACCCTAACTCAGTGGCACAGTTTAGAGCAGCCTAGCAGCAGCTTTACATTGAATTGAGGTTGAGGATGAATCTGTGAATAAGGAGCCAGAACCAGCTCCCTGTTGCTCTTCCTCTCTAGTGTTGAGGTTTCCTTGGCACAGGGAAGAGTCCATCTCTGTGGTTTTGTCACCTTATTGAACCTAGAAAACAATCTTGTAATGGAAAAGGAACTGGAATCAATCAACTCACACTGCCCCGTTTGAGCTCCTCACATATATTACTCCTGGGGGAATTCTGCACCACTGGACGGTCAGAGAATTCATGTTATCCACAGATTTCTTTGCTTCACCATAGAAAAATGACTTCTGAGGGGAAGCAAAGAGAAGCTGCAAGGATGATCACTTGCCCCTCCCTGGCAGTCTGGAGCAGCCAGCAGAGACGTAAATAAGTGGGGGCGGGGGAAATCTGGGCATGCGTGCATGTTCGGGGAGACATCAATCACTGCTGGAGTGTGGGGCTGGATGTGTGTGCGTCCAAATGAGCGAACAAACGAATGAATGAGAGGGACTCTGGCTCGCTATTGTGGCATGCCCAGTGGAGGGCAGGACTTCAGAGTGTTTGGAGGCAGGCATGAGGCAGGCTCTGTTCCCTTAGGCAGAGCATAATGTAACAGCCTGCCAGCTTAGTTGTTCCCATTGTTCTTAGTGAATTGTTCTCATTCTTAGTGAATTCCCCCAGGAGCATAAAACAAGTGCCAGATTGGTGTAAAGGAGGCTTATTGTGAAGGACAGTATGGCTTTATAAATGCTTATGGTGCTTTAGTGATTAGAACTGGTCTAAATTTTTGGAGTGAACATTTTTCAAATCAAAATGTGCTCTATTAACTGTTTATTACTGACCTTTCTGGAGATATATAAATTGTATAGAAATATATACTGTGAGTTTGATACCCTAGCCCTCACTTGCTCTTCAGTTGCCTATGATGTAATACTGAGGATATGGCTGCATATATTTGTTGACTAATAACTAGAAATAAAGGCTCAAACCTAGCTACATTACTATTAGATAAAGGGAGGTTGAGGATTTCTTCCAATGCACCCCGCTCCCATTCTTCATCCATTATATTGAAATTTTAATACATTACCATAATAATTAAAACTGGTGTGATTATATTGCATTATTTTGACAAATAAAAATATGCAGAATTTTGCAGAATTTTAAAATATTGTGTGCAGAATTTTTACTTTTTTGGTGTAAAATTCTCCCAGGAGTTATATATATATATATATATACACACAGAGAGACATTTATTTATGAATAGAGCTGGGAGGAAGGGGAATTTTTTTGAGATTTTGAAAACTCTGTTCCAGAGTGGATAAATAATTAGTCATTAAGCCAGAATATGAATAAGAATGACTTTATAGCTTGCTGGTTAGGGGGAACACTTGGGTTCCAGTCCCTGCTCCATGGGATATTTATGTATATAAAGTGAAACAGCTTCAACAGGAGACACTAAGAGCCACCCACAATACCCTGAAGCCAATAGTTGAGACACTCACATGCATCCAGATTTTCCACATTGCATGTGAGTGCCCTATCCACAGGGCTATAGGGCAGGGGTCTCAATCTCAATTTACTGTAGGGCCAGTGCCAGTCCTCAAATCCTCCCAGCACGCCAATGTCACTCATGTTGCCCAGAACCCACACCCCAAAAAACTCCAACCCCCACCTGCCTAAGACTCGGGGACAGAGCTTGGGTGAGGGAGGAGGTCTGGGGTATGGGACGGGGGTGCAGGCTCTGGGAGGGAGTTTGGGTGCAGAAGGGGTGAGAGGTTGGGCTCTGGGAGGGAGTTTGGGTGGGGGAGGGGGTCTGGGGTGCAAGCTCTGGTATGGAGTTTGGGGGCGGGGGTGGGGGGGCGGGGGTGCAGGCTGTGGGATGGAGTTTGGGGGCTGGGGGTATGTGCGGAGGGGCTGCAGGCTCTGGAAGGGAGTTTGGCGATGGGAGGGGGTATGTGGGGAGGGGATGGGTTGCAGGCTCTTGGAGGGGAGAGGGAGTGCGGCACTTACCTGGGGCTCCAAGGCAGGGTGGGCCATGGGGCCTCCATGCGCTTCTGCCCCCAGGCACCACCCCCCGCAGCGTCCCATTGGCCACAGGGGCGCTCGGGTGGGGGCAGCGTGTAGAGGCACAGCCCTGCCCCACCCCTGGGCTGCAGGGAGGGGCTGGCAGCCACTGGAGCGAGCAGGCTGACACTGGTCAGCTCCACTGCGCTGCTGGGGCCTCTAAGGGGGGAGCACTCGAGGGCAGCAGGTGGGGCCAAGAGAGAAACCCAGCCACAAAACCGCTGAAGCCCCACGGGCCGGGAGTTTGAGACCCTGGCTATATTAGGGTACCACCACCACTGGTTTTGTGAATGGTCTTTAAAAATTTCCATTGCTTTTAATAAAAATCAGTTAAAATGATTTCACCGCTCCAGGCTAATGGGGGGCTGTGGGAAGCGGCGCAGGCTGAGGGATGTGCTGACCGCCACTTCCTGTCGCCCCCATTGGCCTGGAGCAGTGAACTGTGGGCAGTGGGAGCCACGATCGGCCGAACCTGTGGATGCGGGAGGTAAACAAAACCGGCCCACGCCGTGTGCCAAAGGTTGCCAATCCCTGAATTAGAGTATCTTTGCTAGAATATACCCAGCTTATTTTTAAATGGTCATAGTAATAGATTTAGAAATTTTGTTATGAATATTTTTAAGCGACTCTGTTACAGATGACAAAATACTGTAAGTAAAAAGTTGAATGATGGTTAATATGAATGTTATAATTTTATAATGTCTCAGATGTTCTGATTCTGCGGTGATCTATCAGATGTAAAAATCTAGATAGACCTCTCCCTGCCTCCTCTTACATCTCACATTCTTGTCTATGGGCATATTTTGTTTTCACTCTATTGTAGGTTCATCCCAATATGGTCTGACACACGGATCAAAATCAAGAGACATCAGTAAATAAAACAATCTCTTTCTTTGTCCTTAAGGCATATTTGCACCAAGATGAATATTATCTTGTTGTACTGTCTGGTAAATGTTTAGAAAACTCATTTTGACCTGCTCTTGATGTAGAGTCGCTGCTGCCAAAGAACAGTGACAATCCAGTGCTCCTGCCCTGCCTTATCTCTCCTATACAGAGGAGATTTGGATTTGACAATCGACAAGAGGAGATTACAACAGTACAGCAAGACAATTATTTTCAACTCTGATTTCTCCAATTAAATGTGTGCATGATTCTACATTGATGTGCCCTTTCAAAGGGGAGAGGGGTGTGTGTATGTAAAATCAATCGTTCTTTCAAATATCCTCTAATGGTTTATTTTTTACATGAAGTAAAAGAATCTACATCTTAATTTTGGTTCCCAGTCACTAGTACTATTCCCCTCCACCAATTCGGAACTCACTCTCTGTCTAAGGGTATGTTTACACTACGGGATTAATCCGAATTTATATAATTAGAATTTTGGAAACAGATTGTATAAAGTCGAATGTATGCGACCACACTAAGCACATTAATTCGGCGGTGTGCGTCCATGTACTGGGGCTAGCGTCGATTTCCGGAGCGTTGCACTGTGGGTAGCTATCCCATAGCTATCCCATAGTTCCCGCAGTCTCCTCCACCCATTGGAATTCTGGGTTGAGATCCCAATGTCTGATGGGGGCCAAAAATATTGTCGCAGGTGGTTCTGGATATATCCTCCCCCCTCTCCAGGGAAGCAACGGCAGACAACCATTTCATGCCTTTTTTCCTGGGTGAACACTGCAGACTCCATACCACGGCAAGCATGGAGCCCGCTCAGCTCAAGACAGCAGTCATGAACATTGTAAACACCTCGCGCGTTCTCGTGCAGTTTATGCTGAGCCAGGACCAGAAAAACGAGGCGAGGAGGAGGCGGCGACAGCAGCGCAGTGACAAGCGTGATGAGGACATGGACATGGACACAGAATTCTCTCAAACTGCGGGCCCCGGTGTTTTGGAGATAATGTTGTTAATGGGGCAGGTTCTACCCGTGGAACGCCGATTCTGGGCCCGAGAAACAAGCACAGACTGGTGGGACTGCATAGTGTTGGAGGTGTGGGACGATTCCCAGTGGCTATGAAACTTCGCATGTGTAAAGGCACTTTCATGGAACTTTGTGACTTACTGTCCCCTGCCCTGAAGCACCAGAATACCAAGATGAGAGCAGCCCTCACAGTTGAGAAGCGAGTGGTGATAGCCCTGTGGAAGCTTGCAATGCCAGACAGCTACCAGTCAGTCGGGAATCAATTTGGAGTGGGCAAATCTAATGTGGGGGCTGCTGTGATGCAAGTAGGCAAAGCAATCACTGAGGTGCTGCTACGAAAGGTAGTGACTCTGGGAAATGTGCAGGTCATAGTGGATGGCTTTGCTGCAATGGGATTCCCTAACTGTGGTGGAGCGATAGATGGAACCCATATCCCTATCTTGGCACCGGAGCACCAGGGTACCCAGTACATAAACCGCAAGGGGTACTTTTCAATGGTGCTGCAAGCACTTGTGGATCACAAGGGACGTTTCACCAACATCAACGTGGGCTGGCCGGGAAGGGTTCATGACGCTCGCGTCTTCAGGAACACTAATCTGTTTAAACGGCTGCAGCAAGGGACTTACTTCCCGGACCAGAAAATAACCGTTGGGGATGTTGAAATGCCAATAGTTATTGTTGGGGACCCAGCCTACCCCTTAATGCCATGGCTCATGAAGCCATACACAGGCAGCCTGGACAGGAGTCAGGAGCTGTTCAACTACAGGCTGATCAAGTGCAGAATGGTGGTAGAATGTGCATTTGGCAGTTTAAAAGGTCGCTGGCCATCGTTACTGACTCGCTCAGACCTCAGCCAAACCAATATCCCCATTGTTATTTCTGCTTGCTGTGTGCTCCACAATCTCTGTGAAAGTAAGGGGGAGACCTTTATGGTGGGGTGGGAGGCTGAGGCAAATCGCCTGGCTGCTGATTACGCGCAGCCAGACACCAGGAAGCGCTGTGCATCAGAGAAGCTTTGAAAACCAGTTTCATAACTGGCCAGGCTACAGTGTGAAATTTCTGTTTGTTTCTCCTTCATGAAAACCCGCCCCCTTTATTGACTCATTCTCTGTAAGGAACCCACCCTCCCCCTTCCCCCAGCTTGCTTTCAAAGGAAATAAAGTCACTATCGTTTATTCTTTATTAATTGATTATAAAAAGAGGGAGAGAACCCGTGTGGGGTTTGGGAGGAGGATCGGCGGGAAGGAATAAGGCCACTAAAAAAAGGTTAAAAAAATGACAGCCTTTTGCTTGGGCTGTCCATTGGGGTGGAATGGGAGGGTGTACGGATCCTCCCCCCCGCGTTCTTACACGTCTGGGTGAGGAAGCTATGGAACACGGTGAGGGGGGATGGGGGTTATACAGGGGCTGTAGCGGCACTCTGTTATCCTGCTCCCGTTCCTGAAGCTCCACCAGACGTACTTTCAGTTCATCTTGTGACAGATGCAGCTAGTTTGGAAAATGGGAAGTTATGATCTAATGATAAGATGACACTGCAGCACACTTTTGACATGGAAACACCGGGACCATATGCTGCCAGGCTTTGTCATGCAATGATACCAGATTACTTGCTGCAAGCATGGCGTGGTCAAGTGTCCTACCATGGAGGAATAAGGCTGCACTGCCCAGCAACCTTGTGGCAAGGCTTTTGGAGTACCTCCAGGAGAGCTTCATGGAGATGTCCCTGGAGGATTTCCACTCCATCCCCAGACATGTTAACAGACTTTTCCAGTAGCTGTACTGGCCGCGAATGCATCCCAAGTCCTCAGGGCAAAGTAATCATTAAAAAACGCTTGCTTTTAAAACAAGTTTTATATTTTAAAAGGTAAACTCACCTGAGGTCCCTTCCATGGGGTCATGGTCTTGGATACTGGCTTGGGAGGGTTGGGAGGGTACTTCAGTCAGGCTGAGAAAAAGATCCTGGCTGATGAGATTATCCCCCCCCTCGGAATCCACGGCCAGAGGTGGGGTAGTGGTGGCGGCCCCCCCAGAACTGCATGCATTTCGGCGTAGAAGTGGCATGTCCGCGGCTCTGACCCGGAGTGACCGTTTGCCTCCTTTGTTTTTTTATAGGCTTGTCTGAGCTCTTTGACTTTCACGTGGCACTGATCTGAGTTCCTATTGTGGCCTCTCTCCATCATGCCGTTGGAGATTTTTTTCAAAAGTTTTGGCATTTCGTCTTTTCAAACGAAGTTCTGCTACCACTGAATCCTCTCCCCATGTAGCGATCAGATCCAGTACCTCCCGTATGGTTCATGCTGGTGCTCTTTTTCGATTATCGGCCTGCATGGTTATCTGTGCTGATAAGCTTAGCTATCTGTGGTCACCTGTGCTCTCCACACTGGGCAAACAGGAAATAAAATTCAAATGTTCATGGGGCATTTCCTGTCTACCTGGCCAGTGCATCCGAGTTCAGATTGCTGTCCAGAGCGGTCACAATGGTGCACTGTGGGATAGCTCCCGGAGGCCAATACCATCGAATTGCGGCCACACTAACCCTAAATTGAAATGACAATATCGATTTTGGCGCTACTCCGCTTGTCGGGGTGGAGTACAGAAATCGATTTTAGGAGCCCTTTATTTCGAAATAAATGGCTTTGTTGTGTGGACGGGTGCAGGGTTACTTCGATTTAACGCTGCTAAATCTGAATTAAAGTGATAGTGTAGACCAGGACTAAGATCACTTATATTCTCAAACACAATTCATTATAGGCAAAGCAATGTCTAGTTATGATTGCAACGGTCTTTTTAAGGGGTCAGATTCAGATACCTTCAACTCTCAAACTAAACTTTCAGTGTGAAATTTTGTATGGATGTTCTCAGCCAAAGAGTGGTGTGCGTGTTTGCTTTTTGTTTGAAAACTTGAGCAAAACTAGGCCAGCCATTATGGAGAACTAATTGTGTGTAGGCAAAGAGAGTGGACTTTTGTTGCTATTCAAAGAAAATTTTATTCTTGTTTTGAACAGTTCTAGAACCTTAGCAAGAGGTGATGGATATTTGAAATTTGTACAAATATTTCTTAGAGTGGTGGTGTTTTCAGTGGTCTAATGAATGAGACATGATTTGTTGGAGGTGTAAAGTTTAAGAATTTTTTGGGTGTGTATTGGCTTCTATTATGTAGTGAAGTAATGCTCGGCCAGGTACTGCCCGTGGATGTCTATGAAAGGAAATTGTGCAGTTATGCAAAGGTGCATGAGTAAAGAGACAGGGCTGCACTACAGCCTCTGCCTCATTGTGTGCACACTCTACAGGAGAGAGCATTCTACTGCTGTCTAGCAAATAATTTCATGATGAAATTACTTGGTTCAATCATCTCTCTCTCTCTCACACATGCGTGCGTGCGCGCACAGACACACAGTTCAATACAATATTAGGCTTACAAAATTAAACTAATCTAGAAATGCCAAAGTTAAGGAGCTTGCGCAGGATTGCCTTTGCTTCCTTATATATTAGCATTAGCATATAGTATTTAATTACATGATCATAGACTGTTTTCTTGCAGGTCCCATTCAATATGGAGACGGGATGGTTACTGAAGCAGGATCAGGTAGTGAATCAGGCTGGTGTCTGGAAGAGTACTGCCTCATCCACTGTTGAATTTCAAAGCTGTGAAATAAATGAAGCAAAATTAAGGAGTAAATGAGGCAAGGTACCCCTTCCCCTGAAGGCTGAATGAAGCTGGGGTCCTGTGGGGAAATAGTATGGAAGCATGTAACTGCAGACTGTATTGTAATTTAAAAGTCCAGAATTCAGAGTGCTTTGGTTTATAACCTTAATGTTCTTCTAGTGTAAATGTTTGTGTGAAATAAGTCTTATCTGTTGAAGTCTTTACTTTTGATATCTTTTCTTGTATTTCCATTTCTTTCAGTACCCTGCCCCTTCCTTGCATTATCTTCTAAATAGCTTGCAGAGGAAACTGAAACTACTGGGAATCCCTGTGTGTATGTATGTATATATATATATCTATACACATTGGACAAGGAAAATTGGCATGAACATCTCCCCTCTGACATGCCCAGTACTCCATGTAGCTCCCTTCCCATCTACCAAAATGGTAGATCTTCTGTGCCTATCAGGTAAATTTTGCCCCTGATTGCTGCACGTGGTATACTACAGAATAGAATTTGTCCTTATTTCATTTTAGTTTCTCTTATAGTTCTCCTCAACTTACACACATAGCCTATCATCATTCAAAGGACAGTATCGAATATTTTACATTTTGACCTAGTTATTGTTAGTCTTAAATGATCTTGCTTGACTCCATCATCATGAGAGACTTCTACTAAGAAAGAAGCCTAGTAGCCATCAGTTTGTTCTTATGTACCTGAAACAAAGTGACTTCCCTCTGGGAAAATCCTCAGAAAGCAATTAATGATTGTAGCAAATACTAATTGAAGACCTGTGAGCATTTTGCTAATATGATTCTCATTCAGGTACCTGTAGTAAGTGCTGTATCTTCCTAGGGTGGTACTGCAATCACTACCGTGGAAACGTTTGAGTTTTTGTGGGCGTCCAGCAGATTACTGATGCACAGACAGAAAAACAAATGGCAGCCAATTGCGCTAATGATTCCTTTACAAACACAAGAAACTAAATTGGCAAGAGAAAATAAGTTTTACTGTGAGTTTCTGAGAGGTTATTACAAACAATGGAAAGCAGAATGAGAACATTTAAAACATCCGACTATCCCTTTACATTAAGTTATTCCCACTGATATTGCCTGCATAGCTTTATAGTATTCTTTCACACCACATTATCTGGTTTCTGTGCTTCACATAAAAGTATACTGTCTCCTTCTGCTCTTATTTAAAAAGTGAGTAAAGTTACAGTTTTGCTGTTACTGTGACATCCTTAGGGAACTGAAGACAAATAAGTAACTGTAGCACTGGCACAAAACTACAGAACTGAGATGCTGTACAAGAACAGAGGGAATTCACAGCAATGAAACTGTCCTAAAGCTGAAATCCACTGTCATAAATGTCCATTATGTGGTATTGGATTGTATTTATATTAGGACCCTGAAGGTGTGGAATTACTGCTGTGGATCTGAAATGAAAACTGCATTATCAAATCATACCTCACAGAAGATAACTCTCCTGTTCTTTTATCATCACCTATTTTAGTATTGTACCAGATATAATCTTTATTAAGCCCTTAGAGTCAGCAGCTGGGATTTCTTACCACACAAGGAATTAGCATGTGCAGCACGTTCTACATTCCTTCTGGCATGAGGGATTTGAGCAACAACTTGTATCTGCAAGCGATACTTCTTGGACTTGAGTATTTATGTACCAGAAAGCTAGCCTTACCCACTTGTCAATATTATAGATACCGTTGTTTAATCAGTCAGAGAGAAAGGTTGGTCCAGTTGTTAGGGCACTAGCCTGGGCTTTGGGAGACCTGGATTTAATCCTTGCTCTGCCTTAATCTTACTGTAGACAATTTATTTAGACTCTCTGTGCCTCAGTTCTTCTACCATAAAATGAGGATAATACTGCCTTACTTCTCAGCTGGTCTGTGAGGACAAATACATTAAAAACTATAAGGACCTAAGGGCTTGCCTATATGGTGTGTTAATGCATACTAGTCCATGCACTCTAACTGTCTATGTCAATCATGCTGGTCAAAAGTTCCCTGGTGTGTGTTGACATAGTACTGATTGAAACAGGACTATATGAATAAATAATAGGGAATTTTTAATGTGTACCTGCAGAATCCACATGGACAGATAGTGTGTGATGTGCTGGTGTGCATTAGAATTTATACCCTAGCTGGTGTGCACACCATGTAGACAAGCCCAAAGATATGTAAATGTAATCTAGGCAGAAACAAAAAGTTTAGTCTGTTTATAAAGTACAGAAGGCTCATACTAACCATGCACATACTCAGGCCTCCAAAGCAATGAGAATTTACAGACTTATCAGACACCATTGTAGTGGAGATAGTGTAATAAATTTAATAGAATGGAACAGAAAATCTCCTGCGCATGACTACTAATGTGACTTCCGTGTACAGTAGTTAGCATTTTTTAAAATGATGGGAAAAGATGTTCAGGACCAAATTCTGGCCCCATCTTTATCCTATGGTAAATGTGCCCCTCTATCAGTATTCTTCTGTGATGGGAAATGTATCTTTATGTGTTTGAACTTTACTAAGTGCTTGTTTGGTCTTAAATGATATTTAGGCTTAGTCTACACTAGAAAATTAGGTTGTTTTAACTACATCGGTCAGAGGTATGAAAACTCCACATCCCTGAGTGGTGTTGTTAAGATGACATAAGTTCCCATTTAGACAGTGCTAGGTCAATGGAAGGTGGTGGATTATCTGTGCCATAAGTAGGATAGTGTCGTGTCAGCGTAGGTAGTGCCTATACTGAAGCTACTGTCGCATTTAAGTGTAGACAAGCCCTTAGAGTTGAGATGGGACCTGGTTTTCATGTTTGCTTGTAAATGCTGTGCTACTTCTGTGGTGTTATAGAGTCACAAACAGTAACTGAAGCTCTTGTGATATTTTTAATGTTAAACTAAAATTTCTTAGTAAAAATGAGTAATTATCTCTAACTTTTTCTAATTGTGTTTTGGTGCCTGGGTCAAATAACTGATGGGACAGCCTTTGTGTCATTCAGTTACAGGAATTGAGAACTGCTCATGCCTTGATCATGCAATTAGATCCATGTGACCTTGGAACCATAACTAAAGTAAATGGGATTCTGCACCTATAGAGGGGTCCACCTAAAGAAGTGTAATGACATCTAGGCATTACATGTTAGCACTGTAACTAAAAGTACCTAACTCTGTTTCAGAGGCTAATAACTGTATGGGAAACAGTTATGATAAAAAGTAAACAATGGACAGAAAACAGAAAAGATCTGACTTTGTTTTACTTAAACAGACCACCCCAGGAAAAAGCCATTTGTCTGTTGATAATTGTAGTAGCTTAAGAAAAACCCAGTTACCTAGCCATAAGAAGGAAGGAAACCCTTGTAGAATATGTGTATGTAAATTTCCATGGTTCAGATTGTATCCCCAAGATATTCATACAGAGGAGATCCTTAGTCCTTGGATCTTCCCACCCATCATGTGGAAACTGGGTGTTGGCCAACTGGGCAGCACCATGCCTCTCCACAGATTATGCTTCTCATGCAGGAGGAGGGATGGAGACTGGACTAGCCATGGGGAGGTATGAGTAGGTTGAATGATGGGGCAAGGAAAACACATTATCTCCTTCTGGCCCATGGAGAATCTCTGGAAATTACCTTTTTTGTGTGGGGTATCTGTGGGTAGAAGCAGGCCAAGGTAATTGTCAAGAAGCAGAGGCTGTTGGGTAGCAAAGCCACTGCACAAGCAGAGAGGTAAAGTCCTGATCCTATTGAAATCAATGAGAGATTTTCCATTTACGTCAATAGGGCCAGAATTACACCTCGGGCCTTCCTCCTGAAATCCACACAGGTGTCTGTGTGTCTATTTGTGTGTGTGAATTTACCACAGGAGGACATGAT
The DNA here is from genome assembly GCF_027887155.1 of Malaclemys terrapin pileata. NCBI lineage: Eukaryota > Metazoa > Chordata > Testudines > Emydidae > Malaclemys > Malaclemys terrapin. Next base: position 249,554,341 of record NC_071505.1, read on the forward strand.
CTGGCCCTCTGCTTCTCAGCTATTTCCTAATATCTCAGCTGAAGAAAATGAAAATGCTGATATCAGTGAGGAGTTTTTATTCAGTCTGGATAAAAGTGAACAGCTGATACTTTTGGGGTTTGATTCATATTCTATTATTATGTAAGCAGTAATGATGTGCTCAGTGCCATACAATGTAATCATCACGTTTAGTCATACAAGTTCTATGCCATTTAAACAAAATGTCAGCTATAGTAATGGATAGAGTTTAAGTTAGCAGTTATTGGTGAATGTGACAAAGGTAGTAGCATGTTCTAGACACTGTCCATAATTGCCATTTCCAAACACTGTTGTTTCAAGAACTCACCTGTAGCTTTGTTTTCATTTAAACTATTTCCCACAGTGAGAAACAGAGGGACTTTCATACTAATGTAGATAATATTTCCTTGATAGCTGTAAATGCCAAGAATCCTGCAATCTCCAAATGTACTCTTGTTTTTCCCTTCTCTTTTTATTACTTGGAAAGAATTGTTTTCATTCCATTACTGCTTCTGTGCTAATTCTCCTGTGCCCTTATTCTTTATTATTTAACACAAACACACTGAGATTCTGACTTGGATTAAGACCTAATGGATTGGTGCTTAGCCTGGTGCATCCAGAGATAGAACAATGTATTCCTGATTATTTACAAACATTTTTGTTTACAAAGCTAAATACAGAAACCCAGTTCCCATTTACCACTAAGAACAGATGGTATTTAAAATACTCATTGCCAACACATTTTTTCCCCTCACAAATTTTTCCCTTTTCTCTAAAGAAGCTTTGATTATTAGTAAATAGGTCATATTGGCTTCTCTGAATAGGGTTCCCTGTTCACTTCTAGACTGCATTCAGAACCATGGGGTTTAGTCCATGTAAATAGGCCAAAATCTGTCTCAAATTGCTTTACCATGACCCTCCAGGACAGATGGACTTCACTGGGCAAGTTCTGTTACAATCCTGGGTAGCTTGTGTCAGTCGTAGTGTTCTCAAAAGCAGGATTCTGGCTATACTGATCTACCCCTTTGCTAAACCATTCTCTCATTGACAGCATGTTTCAATGGCCAACATCTATTATGAATGTCAAGAAAGCAAGAAAAAGGGGGATAAAGACAGAATACACAGATGGAGGAGAGGAAGAAAAATCCTGGGCATGTAGCGAGAGATGAGATCAAATGAGGATTTGCTGAATGCTAAATAAATTGAGATGTTTCATTAGTAATACATGACGCAGCAGGCAGGCAGACTTGCTGAAAAGATCTTTGCTTAAGGGTGCTGGTAACTGTCAGCAAGTGTGCCTTTTGATTTGTCTACACTGAAAAGTTACATCGGCAAAGCTACATTGTGCAGGGGCGTGAAAAATCCACACCCATCAGAGACGTAGTTAAGCTGACCTAACCCCTGGGGTATACAGTACTAGGTCAATGGAAGAATTCTTCTGTCAAACCTCTTGGAGAGGTGGATTAACTACAGCTATGGGAGAGCCCCGCCAGTTGCTGTAGTAAGTGTCTACACTGAAGTGCTACAGCAGTGCAACTGCTGCTGTGCTGCTGTAGTATGTTAAGTATAGACATAGCCTTTGACTATAGGCAATGGCAGACCTTGTTGAAGCTGATGGGCCTGCTAGCTGCCTTTCATTCAGCCTCAGTGAGGGAAAATTAAATTCCCTTTTGTTTAGTGATAGTGTAACATGCTTTAAAATGTGGATCCTCACCTTTGAAGACATAGGGTTCTTTATTATCTCCATCAGTACAAACACACCTGTAACACACAGCAGAGATCTGGTGTCTGTGTGAAAGCAGAGATCCAAACAAAATGTCCACCCCCATACCACATTTGGAAGTGGCAGAGAGTATCTAAAAATGATCAGCCCTAGGGAAGACAATAGGGGGTTGTCCAAGAGTTCAACCACTGTGCACTACCTTTTGTGCGACTGTGCGTACTCTTCTTTGTGTATGCCTTATATACCCGTCTGGCAACAACAAATGTTATCCTGACACTTCCAGTCTTACAGGTAAGTCTTGCTTGGTTACAAAGCTTTTATTTGGTTCCAAAATAAACAAATCTGTCACTACCTAGGGACCAAGACTTTTGGTGTCATCAGTTTGATTTTGCATCCCAAACTTATTGTGTAATGACTGAGATACTCCTATACTTCAAATTAACCATCTAAATATGACAGGATCTCTTGATATCTGTACTGTTGGACCTAAATTCATAGGCACTAAATATTGTAGTAACTGGTGCACTGGAGATACAGCCTCAGAGGGATTAACCAAATTAATCTGTTGGTTCCTGTACTGGTAACTTGGGGTCTCAAACTGATAATACATGAATATCCTCCATTTTTTTCTCATCCTGGTGGGTCAGTGACTGTTATTGTTTGCCTGTTCCTTTAACCCACATCCAGGTGATACTTCAGCACTTCCATCAGAATCAGCCGCAGTCTGGGAGCCATTTGCAATAGTGGGACAATAAGCATTCACATCTGGATTTTGTATGCTTCTTTTGGGCAAAATGATGTTCAGGGGAACAAAACTTTGTATCTTCTTTGTAAATAAACAGTATTGCACTCAAGAAATACCTGCTCTAGCATCAATTTTTCCTTCTGATGAAAACAACCCAGAAAGGTCCTGAATATTGGCTAACTGCTCAGTTCAAAAGCAGTAGCATTATTAAACATGACCAAGGACCAGTGCTATGTGCAAATGTAATCTATGTGGAGGGGGGAGACATTTACTTACTCCTACTTTCCCGAGTTCCAGCCACCATATTATAATAACTTTCTATGACATTTCGATATCATGCTGATAGGCATAATAGAAATCTTAATATAAGGGAGAAAGGCTATCCCAGACCTGATCCTTAAGTAGTGTAAATCATTGTTGCTGAGATGATGTGGGAATCTGTCTGTACAATTTATGAACTCTGTGTACCGGAATCAGGCTGAAAACTTCATTTTCAATGGGCAACTTTTTGCCTTCTCTATCGCTGTTTTGCCTCCATGTTGGGCTGGAGTCCCAACACATAGAGGTACAAGGCTGACAATAGAGAATAGTTGACTTTAAGTACCCAGTTGGAAATCTAGTCACTCTAGAGAAAAGACTGGTCCCTGCCCAGAAGGACTGGTTTAGCAGCAGGAGGTCGCACTGGCAACAAAGTCACCTAACAGGGATTTGTGGTTATGTGAGGAAGCTGGCAAAGGTGTCACCTGACACATGGTGCTGAAGGTTTTAAAAGGGGATAAAGCTGTTCTGCTCTGGGGCCATTTTCCTCCAGTCCATAAGGGACAAGCAACCCACCATGAAGCAGAAGCAGAAAGATTCTGGACAACTCAAGGGACTCTGACCTCAGTCCAAAACAGTACCCCAAAGTGGTGAGGATACTGAGGCAAGGAAATGTGTGTAGGGTTTATTGTTTTAGATGATCTGTACTCACCCGTGCCTTACATGATTAAGTAAAAGAACATAAATGTGTTAGACTCTGTGCAAAGTATTCAAGTGGGTGTTAACGGTGTCACTTCTGTATGCCACCGAAAGAGTTAAATTGTAAACTAGAAGATTCACACCTTTGGAGTGAGGTTCTGAAAGAGGATGTGTTCAAGTACATGGGAGTCTGAGGAGTCACTGCTGCACCCAGAGGAGTCAGGCAGCTGAACAATGGGTTCCAGCTCTCAGAAAGGAGGGCCAGATAGAAGGTCTGTGCATCCAGGATGTGCTTGGAACCGCAGGATTAAGGCAGTGGCTGGACTCTATTCAGGCTCTGTAAACTTAAACTACCGGTGGATCCAGGGGCACAGAGACTTGGATTCCCCTCACAGCAGTCCTAATGAATTGCTGGAAAGAGGTGTTCCCTACGATCTATGACAGTTGCTCCATTCACCTCAGCAGAATTCTGCTGATTTACACCAGCTGAGGATCTACCTCTCTGTTCCCCCCACTCACCAATATCTGTTAAAGAAATCAAAAGATTGGAAATAGAATGTCACATTTGCATATTATATATTTCACCAGTGGCGGTTGCTAGTATTTTCTGCACTTGCCACATTATTTTTTTAAAAGTTAAGCATTTCAGAGACTCTTTACTTACAGGAACCAGCCATGCTGCTAAAACATAAGGTAACATTCAGGAGTGGCAACATTCTTGCTTTCAGATGAATATTTTATGTGTGAGTTTGAAGAAAGCCTAAGGCTAAACTGATGATTGTGTCACACAGAGAGAGCAAGAGAGATGAGTGTCTTAGATCAAACTCAAAACCAACATTTTAAATTATTACTTTAAAAAAATGAGAACTGTCTGATTAAGGGGATTGCCACTGGAATACGGAGCTTTTCTTGGTTGGTGTCTGAACTCCAGTTCAAGTCAATTGTGAACAAAGAATATTAACATCGAGGGATGTTCAGTATTATGAGTTTGATAGTCTCAGTCCACTTTCTAGTGTCTAGATGTCCACATCACAAAACACAGCAGTGGAACTGGAAATAACTGGTATTCAACAACAGTCTCATAAGACAGACCAAATAGTGAAACGATATGGACCTCTTTTAATCTGTAATGGTGGTATAGCCAGTTCAATAAGACTTTATTGGAATGACAAGCTGTCAAGGCTGGATCCCCACTTTGAACTTTAGGGTACAAATGTAGGGGCCTGCATGAAAACTTCTAAGCTTAACTATCAGCTTAGCTCTGGTTCCGCTGTCACCATTTCAATGGATTCCCTTCCTGGGAAACCTTGAAAAACCTTCACCAAATCCCTGGTGAAAACAAATCCAAACCCCTTGGATCTTAAAACAAGGGGAAATTAACCATTCCCCTCCTTCCTCCCACCAACTCCTGGTAAATCAAGATCCAAAATCCCTTTGGATCTAAAACAAGGAAAAATCAATCAGGTTCTTAAAAAGAAGGTTTTTAATTAAAGAAAAAGGTAAAAATCATCTCTGTAAAATCAGTATGGAAATTAACCTTACAGGGTAATCAAACTTAAAGAGCTCAGAGGACTCCCCTCTAGTCTCAGGTTCAAAGTACAGCAAACAAAGATAAACACTCTAGTAAAAGGTACATTTACAAGTTGAGAAAAACAAAGGAAAACTAACACGCCTTGCCTGGCTATTTACTTACAAGTTTGAAATAGGAGAGACTTGTTTAGAAAGATGTGGAGAACCTGGATTGATGTCTGGTCCCTCTCAGTCCCGAGAACGAACACACTCTCAAACAAAGAACACAAACAACAGCCTTCCCCCCCCCAAGATTTGAAAGTATTTTGTCCCCTTATTGGTCCTTTAGGTCAGATGACAGCCAGGTTACCTGAGCTTCTTAACCCTTTACAGGGAAAAGGATTTTGGAGTCTCTGGCCAGGAGGGATTTATAGTACTGTACACAGGACAGCTATTACCCTTCCCTTTATAGTTATGACACAAGCTCTGCAAGTGGTGCCAAATTGTAAAAATAAAACAAGAAAACAGAAAACAACCCTCCCACACCCCAAAATAAATAGCCCTCAGATCTGTTAGAGGTAGGTGAGAACTATCCAGGAGAGGGCTAGGGCCCATGTTTGCTGTTTTATTCACTCTGAGCCCATTTATCAGATGTGTCATTACTGATCCATTGACAGGTCATTATACAATGCAGGGCTTTGATAAGTGATTTATGCCTACTGATAAACTGAGAAATACTTTCTTGCACTTTTTTGTATTTAAGACAGAGACATTTTCTACTCCAATGTCCTAATCTCTCCTGTATCACTTTGCTTGCAAAATTGGACCATGATTTGTGTCTCAGTTTCCAAAAACTGAAGCCTCATGAAAACAGATTATTTAGGTTCATTTGTATACATTTCAGATCAGGATCCAAAAAGAATCCAAACTCAATCTTTTGAGATTTGTCCATCACTATTCTGATCACTCTTTATCTTCTCTCTTTCCCTTTCCTATGGAAACATTATTGTAGTTCAAAAGTATAAAAGATAATACTTTCTAGTACCTGAGAACTTCCAGAAGCCAAACTGTACTTGTCTGTATCTGAAGGTCTCCATTAGTGATTCCTGAAGATCTTATCCCGAGATCAACTAGCTGCAGATAATGACCTGCATTTTTTAAATAGTCTAGCTCCCATTACTTTCACATGAGTTGCTGGATGGTGAAATATGACTCTGAATATCCTCTACTCACTACTTCATATATAGCTGTCCCTCTACATTGTCCTCAAATATTCATTTTCATCTGAGGTTTTAGTCCAAAACTTTATTATATTGGGTCTGACAAAAGTGCAGAGAACTAAAACTGTAACAGAGAGTATATCTATACTCACCTATCTGTCCCCAGATATTTCCATATATTTTTTTAAGGCATGAAAGAAACAGAGACTTTTCGCTCTAGCCCTCTCACATCATTGAGTGTTAATAGTTTTACAATTTGAGTTTCACCTCTCCAAAATAGAAGTCTGTACTATTTTAAGTTACTCTTCAAAGCTAACTGAATTCAAAGACACCATTTTGAAATTCAACATAATTTTAGTGGGAAAGATAAATAAGACATATGTCTCACCTTGTATGTACCACAAATCTGCAGCTAGGTAAACAAATAGGAAGCCTACAGACTTTTCTTCTACAGCACACAGTATTTCTAGCCACCATCGTATGCAGGTTAATTTTCAGTAACTTCTATTATGCAAATCTGTATTCTGACCTATGATTCTTCTTTCATCTTTCTCTCTTTATTTACCATATATTTATTATAGCTTAACAAGTTTGTTCCCTATTGTGTTCTTCAATGTCTTAAGTTTCACAAATAAAGACTTGTTTTTATCTATATTTGTAATTAAACTGCGTTGATCACTGGATCAACTGCATCTGCTGCTGACAATTAATATCTGCTCTGGATAACTTTTGAAGTATAGACCAGACTTTACAGTTCAATTTTAATGTAAGGGACAGGGTTTTATAATCTTAATTCTAACTATTAAAATACATTTGTAAATCAGCTTTGTTTCTAATTATATTTGTGTAATTATGGGTCCATGGAATTATTTTGCTTAATATGAGAAGATTGCTCTTTGTATAATATCCAGTTAGTCTTGCATTGTTAAAGTACTGTTTGATGTTTGGAGTTATGTAAAAGCCTGGACTTGGTATAACCTTTTCATGAATGAGGAAAGTATTTAAGATTTTTCTCCACAGTTATGAGAGAAACTTGTAATGAGTGGTTAAGGTTGGTTTACACTTTTTTAGTTGTTCAGAGTGTTTTGTTTCAAGGTCAGAGAAAGTTGTGTGCATTCTGATCAGTGAATATTGTTCAGGTTTTTTATTGATGGATGTCCTGGGATGAATAAGTAAATGGTGACCTATTTCTTAACTTCCTTTATTTGTAGTGATTGCATTGGTGGAAAATACACTTCTGCAACCTTGAGTCCGAGTTAACAAATCAGATTAAAGAACCAGCAAGCTTTCTAAAAAAAAAAAAAAAAAGACTATTGAAATGGTTTGTCCTTCTCTATACTTGGAAGCTAAGCCACATTAAACACTGGTTGAGCTTCACTGAGCTCAGCAGAGTGTGATGCAGATCCATATAGCCCCAAAGGGAGCACTGGTAAAGACTGTGCCTCTTAATCCTTGTATGTAGTGTTGCTGTAGCCGTGTTGGTCCCAAGATATTAGAGACAATATGGGTGAGATAATGACTTTTATTGGCTCAAGTTCTGTTGGTGGGAAAGACAAGCTTTTGAGCTTGTTACGTGAAGAAGAGCTCTGTGAAAGCTTCTCTTTCGCCAACGGAAGTTTGTCCAATAAAATATATTACCTCACCCACCTTATTCCTCTTATTCCTTATCATTTCTAGTTTGTAAACGAGTCCTGCTTCTTGCTCTGTGCTTGTACAATGCTGGCTTGATCCTGATTGGGTATACTGCAATACAAATAAAAAGTAAGGCAAGAGCAGTACACTGTAATAATCTTATATTCACTGGTGTCTTGTGTTAAGACATCTGAACTAGCTTGTGTTAAGCATTAGCATGCAAACTACAAGAATTATTCAGTGACAGTTACTTTAGGTGCATAAACACCTCCATGATTTCTCCTGTGCTGCCACTTCTGTGTAGGAAAAAACTCTCTGATAAATTGCAAATAGCCTCTACCTTAACTTGCATGATATTTTCCCTTAAGACTTGCCTTTGGCATGATACCTACAAAATCCAGTCTGCTGATCATGGCTTGGCAGGTGACATGCTTTGACTATTCCTCTTCCCATTATTTTCCTTTCTTAATCCCTTCCTCACAAATTTTACCACTAATTAAAAGTGAAATACATATGACAAAACTCACTAGCAACAGAGGGTCCTGTGGCACCTTTAAGACTAACAGAAGTATTGGGAGCATAAGCTTTCGTGGGTAATCTTCAGATGCAAGAAGTGAGGTTCTTACCCACGAAAGCTTATGCTCCCAATACTTCTATTAGTCTTAAAGGTGCCACAGGACCCTCTGTTGCTTTTTACAGATTCAGAGTAACATGGCTACCCCTCTGATACTTGAAAACTCACTAGGTTAACTTGGTTGTATGTTGTATCCCTATTCCCTAGCCGTTGTGTGTTTCTGTCTTTAAGGGCTTGTCTATACTTACCGCGCTGGTTCGGCGGCAGGCAATCGAACTTCTGGGTTCGATTTATCGCGTCTAGTCTGGACGCGATAAATCGAACTCAGAAGTGCTCCCCGTCGACTCCGGTAATCCTGCTCGCCGCGAGGAGTACGCGGAGTCGACGGGGGAGCCTGCCTGCCGGGTCTGGACGGGGGTAAGTTCGAACTAAGGTATGTCGACTTCAGCTACGTTATTCACGTAGCTGAAGTTGCGTATCTTAGTTCGATTTGGATGTTTAGTGTAGACCAAGCCTTAGACTGCATAGCCTTCATGGCAAGAAGTGTCTCCTTCCTATGTTTGTATTGCACTCTGCAGAAGACTAATGTGGAGCTTTTAAGTGCTCCCTGAATCTAAATGTGTAACAACAATTTCCCCATCAACACTGCATTTTAGGAAACTCTTAATCTCTCCATCAAACAAGTATAGGAAAATGTCATAGGAGATAAAAAAGTTACGAGTTGTTCTAGTTACAGCTAGAAAAAAATGAACATGGGACACCATATAATGAGATCATTATATTTTTCTCCTGTCTGCCTCTATATGGGATCTGAAATTCTAAGGTCACCCCAGCAACCTGAAACTAGGTTTCCATATCAACAGCTGTAAATATATCAAATATTTTCACTGCATACAAGATAGCCAAGGGGGCTCTTTAAAATAAATTACTGATGAGGATAAACTTTTGCAATATTTCACTGCTATTAGAATATTTCCATTCCCTATCTCCCTCATGCTAACTTTCCACTTTCTAAGTAGGATTTTATGAAATATTTCTAGAAATCAAAAGGGCCTTTACAGAGGAGAGGAATGATGTTCAATATTTCATAATAATACAGTGAAAGATAGCTTAATTACAAACCAGCCTTGCAAGTAAACCAATTTTAGATCCATTTTGTTCTGTCAATTTTAGGTAGGTTTTGTTCAAAGATGTGCCACCTGACTGAAGCATTTTCTCTGATATAGCATAGCAGAACTTTATCTGAAATATTTACTGCATGATTTTCAAAACTCAGTTTGAAAATCGGGCACCTTTAAGGTGTCTCAGGTAGGGCACCCAAAAATCACTAGTCACTCTTGCAAATCTTGGCCTTATTTTGTTCTTTACAGCAATAGCCTAGAATGTTTACAACCGTTTTGTAAAAAGATGATAATTTGTAGATCTACCCTAGAATGTTAAGCTTATGGTACTTAATTTTATTCATCTAACAAACTCTAGTTTTTTTTTTTTATCATAGACACAGAAAGTGCAATCTTTAAATTACTGTGCGGTAATTTTACTGGATAATGAAGAGAAAATTCTTCTGTTCATTTTATTCTTAATTTGCCTTATGGTGCAGAGCTACTTAGTATTATAAGTTATTCTAGTGAGCTAGAAAAAGGGCTTGGCACTGTGTTCTACTAATGCATGACCTCTTGTTTAATTGGTGGATGGTTCAGAGTTCCTAGTGTGTATTTCCAACCCACAGAGTTTCAGAGCACAATTTCTTTCAACTAAAAAATTCCATTTGGGCTTCCATGTCGAAGACTATTCATTACTTGTATTTGGACTTTTAAGATCGCGTACACAAAGAAAGTAGCCTTTAATGGGAGTATTAATAGAAAATGGTGTTAGCTTTCAACATTCTTGCTATCCTGCATCCACTACTCAAAGCGCAATGCCATCTTCTAGAAATATTTTCACATTCCAGATGCTTAATGATTTATTTTGTCTCCCTTGGGCTACCAGTTGTTTTACATTTAACCCACTATTACCTATAAAATATGTCAATAATAATTGCACCTTTTCTTGTTCTATATCTAAATCTTTACAACAACTCAAATTGTATAGTGCAATAAACACATAAAATAGCTAGAAAAGAGATTGTATGGATTTGCTCTGGACCCATTTTAAATAGATTTGCTCTAGACCCATTCTATATCTATGGATTTCTGGACCCATTCTAAATAGACTTATTGCACTGATATGAAATGTGATTATAATTTATACACTGATTCCTTGATAATCTGGAATAAACCTTTTTAAAGTTTTTTAAATCAGATATTTTATTCATAGAGATTAAAATACAGAGTACAAAATTCCCAAACAAATTACTTTAACTTAGGGATTTCAACCATAGAAAGCAAGGAAATTGTTTGTTCACTCAACATCCCAGCTATACTCCACTCATCAATACCTCTTCTCAAACCCAACTGCCCCCCTTCTACTTCCCACAACCCACAAGTCTCCACCTTCATCCTGGACAAACAGTGGACATCCTTGAACTCAGAAAATGTTAATTGGATAAATCTATATATAATGGCTGAGAGTGGAGATGGCAGTGATGCCAATAGTGAAGTTTGTTTAATACTTTCCATTATAAGACCCTATTTTTAGTTGCTTATATCAGTGGCTCTCAAAGCTGGTCTGCCACTTGTTCAGGGAAAGCCTCTTGCGGGCCGGGCCGGTTTGTTTACCTGCCGCGTCCACAGGTTTGGCCGATCGCGACTCCCACTAGCCGCGGTTCACCACTCCAGGCCAATGGGGGTTGCGGGAAGGGCGGACAGCACATCCCTTGGCCCGCGCCGCTGCCCGCATCCCCCATTGGCCTGGAGCGGCGAACCGCGGCCAGTGGGAGCTGCAATCGGCTGAACCTGCGGACGCGGCAGGTCAACAAACTGGCCTGGCCCACCAGGGGCTTTCTCTGAACAAGCAGTGGACTGGCTTTGAGAACCACTGGCTTATACCATTACCAGACTTAACTATTTGGGCTGAAATTTTTCATGCTATATGTCTCCCTCAGGAAAGAAGGAAGTTCGAACAAAAGCAGTTAAGCCATTTATTAGAATGAGGTTGGGCCTATGTTAAGTTTTTTACACTGAAACTTCTGCACTTCCATGCTTCAGAGCAGGGTCTTGAAATTTGGTAATAGGTTCACCTTGGTGTCAGAAAGATGTCATCCACATTTGAACAAATTATAAACCGCTCAAAGTCCTCTTTTCCCATGCTCAGGAGTGGGTTCTTAGAATTCGGGAGGAAAAATCCCTAAACATTTCACCTCTCCTGAGCATGCCCTTCCAGAGTTTTTTTGCCATCACACTGAGCATGCTCCACTCTCATATCTGAGGATGCTCCAGCCTGGGGCTAAGCAGGGCTTTTTCTGAAATTGCACCTTCTCACTGATGTGGGCTGCTGTGGCACTGAGCACCTGAAAAGACTAGGGAGACAGTCTCTCCAAGATCTCAGTTGCCCCCTCCATTGATGTTCAAGTAGCATAGAAGAGGAAGTAGCCTGCCACAAATGCAGAAAAGGGGGAGAGGACTCCCGGGGAAGGATGGGAGATGGAAGTGTGGGAGAGGGGGAATAGGAAATGGGGAAACAAGATCAGAGGGGGAGCAAACAGGCTAGTGATAAGAGAAGAGAGGTATAAAAGCAAGGGGGTGGCAGATGGGCCTGTAACCACTGGAGAACACTCTCCTCCAGAAACTTCAATGGGACTCAGGATTTCTGGATTTCTAACTCTGACTTTTTGCCTATCACTTATAATGACTTATTATAGTCAATAAACTTGTTTTACTGTTTATCTTTACCAGTGAGTTTGCCTGAAGTGTTTAGTAATCTGCTCAGTTTTGCAAAGGCTGGTGTGTATCCACTTTTCATTGATGAAGTGGTGAACCAATAAATAAATTTGCACTGCTTGTCTGGAGCACTGCAAGACAGTATATTCCTGAGGTACAAGGCTGGGAGCTGGGGGGGACTTGGCTGGTGCCTTACTCTGTAATTCATGAGTGGCTCTGGGAGCATTCATGCAATATAACTGGGTGTGGGGCTCCACAAGCGGTTGTGCTGAGGGATAGCAGCGCCGGGCGGGGGTGGGGGTGTCTTGCTGCTTGTCACTAGCAAAGCATTTTGAGAGACAGCCCAGGCTGGAGAGTTAAAGAGGCACAGCGTTCCCATGGTCCCAGGCTGCACCCCGGAGATCCTGTCACAAATATTATTAAGGTTCCAAAGTAAAGCACTCCAAAGTTAGTGAATGCCGACCAGTATTGTCTCAGTGTTTCCCTTTGGCTCCCCTTTGGCTCTGTCTGTGTCCATTGGCTGTGTCTTGTCTTTTATTTAGATTGTAAGCTCTTTGGGGCACAGCAAATGTCTTTGTTCTGTGCTTGTACAGAACCTTCACAATGGAGCCCTGGTCCATGACTGGGGCTCCTGGGCACTCTTATAATACAACTAATTATTAATGAAGTTGCCCTACAACCTTAATTTGGTCCCCATGTGCATATGCATTATGATGCAGTTTTTAGTTACATGATCACATGCTACTTTTCCTCCCTCATTCATTGCATGGGGTGCATGGAGCTCAGGGACTGAATCAGTGCTGCATAGTGAACTGAAGCTGTTGTCTGTAGACTCTCTGCATCATTTATTGCAGAAGTGGGATGTGTATGGTGGATGAGACAGGGGACTATAGAAACGGAAAGGATGGTCTCGTGGTTAAGGCTGTTGAATGCTGCTCTGGAGAACTGGATTCTTTCCCTGCCTCTGCCAGAAAGTTCTCATGGGATGCTGATCAAATCACGTAAACCAAAGTTTTCACATTGATCTTCATTTTCTGGGTACCTAACTTGAGATAACTGGGACCTGGTTTGCAGAAATGCTAAGCACTCACAAGTACATTTGAAATCAGTGGGAGATGCACATTTAACTATTAATTTATAAAGTACTATAAAAATGCTTAATACTCAAAAATCAGACTCCCTGGCATCTGTAACTGCACATCCAAAACTAATGATAAATTTGACAATATTATTCTTAATCTGTCTGTGCCTCGGTTCTCTATACAAAGGGGATGATACCATCTCACCTTACAAGTCTGTTGTGAAGATACATACAATAATGTTTCTGAAGCACTCAGATGCTACAGTAATAAGCAGCATAACACCCAAGAGGAAATTAATAATTCTGTATTCAAAAGAGAATTCGATGGTGTGTATTCATGTGATACGTGGCTACCCATTGAATGATGAGGATAAAAATAAATGTTAAATAACTATCCATTCAGTGAACATCATCCATCCTGTGCACTGAACGATATAGCAGTCCAGAGGGAAACATTTTTATATGACCATGTAATTAAAGATTGTATTATAATGCATATGCACATGAAAGGCCAATTAAGGTAGTAGAGGCAACCTTAATGCTTGATTTTCCTAACTCTTGAGTGCTTGACTTTGTAACCTTAACATTCCCTGAAGGTATTTTTTGCATGTGATATGAATATAAGGTTGGTGTGGCTTTAATAAACTATGATGGGTGTATTCTGTGTGTGGTTTTGCATCGGTGTGAGTGGATCTCAGTGAGGTCTGGTGTTGGATTGCAAATAATAAATTTTTCTAAAATAAAAATTCCTGTATGGGTGATCTAGGTTAGTGATTGTTTAAAATTGATATAAATGGTTACATAGTAATTATAGAAATGAAATCTGAATATGTGTGTATGCATTGGTGCATTACATTTATAGTCAGCGTTAAGACCGTCAATTGGTAGTTCAATAGTTTGGAGTGTCTTGGATGTACTGGTGCTATGGAAAAGATAGCAGCACAAAGGGAGTCAAGTATCTCCCAGGTCCCATACAGAGTTCTGGTTCACTGTATCACAGGCTTCCTGATACAAACTTCTTTCTTCCCCAGGTCCTCCCACATCTCAGGGCTTGTCTTCACTACCCGCCTGGATCGGCGGGTAGAAATCGATCTCTCAGGGATCGAATTATCACATCTCATTGGGACGTGACAATCTATCCCCGAATCGACGTGCGTACTCCACCAGCCCAGGTAGGAGTAAGCACCGTCGACGGGGGAGCCGCAGCTGTTGATTTGCCCGCCGTCCTCACAGCGGGGTAAGTCGGCTCGGATACGTCGAATTCAGCTACGCTGTTTGCGTAGCTGAATTTGCGTATCTTAAATCGACACCCCCCCCCAGTGTAGACCTAGCCTCAGATAAGTACTTCTCTCCTCAAAGCCCTTCTGCCTCTGCCTGCCACATCATACTGCCTTCTCCCAAGTCTACTTCCTTGGTGATTGTGAGGCAAGCTAGCAGCATTTGAAAATGGAAGTAGCTGATAGATCTATGCTATCCCATCATTTACATTTGCATAGCTCAAAAGTTACTCTTAGAAAAAAAGGGGGGGTGGAGATCTGTTTAAACCTTTCGATTTCAAGTGGCCTATGTCAGAGAGCTCATCTGCATGTGTGTCATTTGGAGTGTGTGGGGAATGAGGATGAGTAACTAGAAGAACCCCAAGTATTATGAAGAAAACAGGGCAAAATGCCAAAGAGGGCATTTACAAATGTTTCCTCTGCAAAAGTAGAACGTTCTGTTGTCCTGTAAAGAGTTATTGTGCAAAATTTGGTTACTAATCTATTTCATTAAAGTGGGAAAGAGGGATTTCGGTACTGCTTTAAGTGTAAATCTCAGCACAACCTGAACTATGGGGTTGTTAACCACTCCTCCATAAGAACTAATGTAAAGTCCTCACTGAGTTAGAAAACAGGACTTGATTACATTTCAATATATCAAATATTGGTCTGAGAGTTTATTTTAAGTGCATCCATAACTAGCTGCTCATTAAAGAAGCTTTGGAAATTCTTTTGCTGATTACAGATTCATAGATTTTAAGGCCAGAATGGCCCACTATGATCATCTTGTCCATAACACAGGCCATAGGACTTTTCTGATGAGTGAGTATGACTATTTACATGTCTGACACAATAATCAGCTGACAGGTTGATGAGGCAATGGTATAGTCAGTACTCTGCCACTAGGAAATGGAGTCCAGTTTCTGAAATATGTAAAGTAACATTACATATGTATACTTATTTAGAACATTGTATGAACTGTGCATGAGTATATTGGAATATATTTATCTAGCTTCTCTTTCCTGTTTATTTCTATGCATTAAAATACTTACATGTTTCCTTAGTATACCTACATGCAAGTGGTAACAACCTTACATTAAAATTAAGAGGCATTTTTGTTCTCTGTTAATACTGCAATAGTGAATAAAAAAAATTCGAACTGAACTTTGTTTCCTGCAGCTTTCTGGGTTGCCTCACCCCTGAGGTAATTGATCACTGGTCTGTCTCAATGCCTTTGTGCACCAAAGATGTTGTATCTGTCAGCACTTTGCTCTGGACTGCCCAGCCTTTTTGCCTCAGCACTCTTCCTTCAGTTTTGGGGCAATAGCGCACTTTTTCCATGCTTCAGTTCCTAGCTTTATTGCATCAATGCTATGTTTTGGCAATTGACTCAGCACTGTTTTAAAGCTGAAGCACTATTCACTTAATACTTCAGTGTAAGTTTTTCTTTTTCCTTCTAGAATGTCTGTAGCCTTGACTTCTATAGAGGAAGAAATGGTAACTGGTCACATCTCTTCCCCAGGACAAATGCCATGAGTTTTGAAAGATCATTCATGAGGTCATGGTCTTAGCTCAACAAAACGTTAGATTGGTTTTTCCTGCATGCAGTATTGCAGCCTTAGTGATGGAGGCTCACATATACACCTGAGATTGAAAGTCTCCAGTTTTCACCAGAAAGTTCAGGAAAAAACTTGAAGAACTACCCTACAATAAGGTGAATCTATTTTAAGGAGACCTCTACCTGTTTCCTAAAGAAAGCAAAGAAAAGTGTACATGTGCCATTGTTTTCCTTTGAGCTAGAGTTCCGTTCTTCAGCCTCCTCTCACAAGGGAAGGGAAAGGGTCTTCAAAGACTGGCTTTCATGTCAACACTCATCTCCATCACAGGCTATTCAGGCTCACCAGTAGAAACAGAAAGGTCCAAAGCTTCCTTTTTATGAGCACCATAAACTGTTTTTGAAGGGTTACTGGGAAGATAGCCAGCCAGGATCTCTTTGTCAAAGAATGGCAGCCTTTTAACCTCCATGGCCCCCTGGTCCCATAGATCATGAATACTGTTCAGGGCTAGAAGAACAGGTTTTCAAAATCCCTCCAGATTTCCCCCCACTCCAAGAAGGCTGTTGGCACAGCCTTCTTGGGAAGAGATGCTGCAAAAAATCCAGACCCACATAGAAAATCAAGCCCATGATAACAGGAGAAAAAATGAAGGTTTTATTGCAAGTATTTACTAATGATCAAAACCACTGAAGGGCTCTGGTCCATCTGGGATCTTGGGAACCTGAATCAATATCTGGCTTTAAAGAATCCCATCCAAGATGGCTGTTCTGGGAACCATGACAGCTTCTTCTATATCAAGGCAACTAGCTATGCCTTCAAATATTTGCAGGGATATAGGGATAATTTTTGAAGCACTGAAGTATGTAAGGGTATGCAGTCATGGGGTTTGATTGTAGTTTGAGCAGATATACCTGAGCTAGCTTTAAACCTAGCTAGCACAAGTCCTGGAGTAGTGAAGCGGCAGCAGCATGAGCATCACTGTGGACTGAACAAGACTACCAGAGTTGCTAGGTAATTACTCATGGGGCTAGCCCTTGCTGAAGCATGCACTGCTGAGGGTTCACGGCTCCAGGGCCTAAAATAGTTAGATTATAGCTAACTCAGGCAGGTAGACACACCCTTAGATTTTGTTATTAGAGAAAAGCTCTACTAAATTCATGTTTTATTTTCTGGCACGGCATTAATGCTGTCAAGGCTGGATCCCCACTTTGAACTTTAGGGTACAAATGTAGGGGCCTGCATGAAAACTTCTAAGCTTAACTACCAGCTTAGCTCTGGTTCCGCTGCCACCATTTCAATTTTTCCCTCCCTGAGAAGCCTTGAAAAACCTTCACCAATTCCCTGGTGAATACAGCTCCAAACCCCTTGGATCTTCAACAAGGAGAAATTAACCATCCCCCCTCCTTCCTTCCACCAACTCCTGGTGAACACAGATCCAATCCCTTTGGATCTAAAACTAGGAGAAATTAACCATTCCCCTCCTTCCTCCCACCAACTCCTGGTGAATCAAGATCCAAACCCCTTGGATCTTAAAACAAGGAAAAACCAATCAGGTTCTAAAAAGAAAGCTTTTAATTAAAGAAAAAGGTAAAAATCATCTCTGTAAAATCAGTATGGAAATTAACCTTACAGGGTAATCAAACTTAAAGAGCTCAGAGGACTCCCCTCTAGTCTCAGGTTCAAAGTACAGCAAACAAAGATAAACACTCTAGTAAAAGGTACATTTACAAGTTGAGAAAACAAAGGAAAACTAACACGCCTTGCCTGGCTATTTACTTACAAGTTTGAAATAGGAAAGACTTGTTTAGAAAGATGTGGAGAACCTGTATTGATGTCTGGTCCCTCTCAGTCCCGAGAACGAACACACTCCCAAACAAAGAACACAAACAAAAAACTTCCCCCCTCCAAGATTTGAAAGTATCTTGTCCCCTTATTGGTCCTTTAGGTCAGATGCCAGCCAGGTTACCTGAGCTTCTTAACCCTTTACAGGGAAAAGGATTTTTGGAGTCTCTGGCCAGGAGGGATTTTATAGTACTGTACACAGGACAGCTGTTACCCTTCCCTTTATAGTTATGACAAATGCCATGTATTTTCATGAAATTCTCCCCCTCCCCTTCTTCCATTATGGTAGATGGATTACATTCAACTCTATTGCCCCACTCAAATAGAGAATGCTTTAGTGACAGTAGGTCATAATCTGTTGGACTCCACCTACTGTGTGAATAGATTCAGGAGTGAATTTATTGTTACAGTCATAAACTGCTATAATCTGTTAAAATTTAGAAAATGTCTTCTATGCATTGTACACTGCATAAACGCTCAACTTTCCAAACAACAATATTCCTTTGGTTTTTTATTATTGCTAATTATTCTTAGAGATAAATTCAAAGTATAGCACATGCTAAATCTCTGGCAACTGCTTAATGTTATTTGAAGATGGCAGAGAGAGATAGCAAGTCGCCCTTGTGGAGTCTAAATAGCAGAATGTTTGTAAAGATCAAAAAGAAGAACAGGAGTACTTGTGGCACCTTAGAGACTAACAAATTTATTAGAGCATAAGCTTTCGTGGACTACAGCCCACTTCTTCGGATGCATATAGAATGGAACATATATTGAGGAGATATATATACACACATACAGAGAGCATAAACAGGTGGGAGTTGTCTTACCAACTCTGAGAGGCCAATTAATTAAGAGAAAAAAAACTTTTGAAGTGATAATCAAGATAGCCCAGTACAGACAGTTTGATAAGAAGTGTGAGCATACTTACAAGGGGAGATAGATTCAATGTTTGTAATGGCTCAGCCATTCCCAGTCCTTATTCAAACCAGAGTTGATTGTGTCTAGTTTGCATATCAATTCCAGCTCAGCAGTCTCTCGTTGGAGTCTGTTTTTGAAGTTTTTCTGTTGTAATATAGCCACCCGCAGGTTTGTCACTGAATGACCAGACAGGTTAAAGTGTTCTCCCACTGGTTTTTGAGTATTTTGATTCCTGATGTCAGATTTGTGTCCATTAATTCTTTTGCATAGAGACTGTCCGGTTTGGCCAAACCTGTAAACTTGAAACCTGTAAAGATCAACTATCTTCTAAGAGCTGCTAAGTTAAGGTAAATGCTCAGATGTCCAGAAAAAATATCCTACTCTACAGTATTCACCTGAGCAAATATCTCTTTGGTTGGGGAAAAATCCCATAAAAATAACTTTGGCCAGATTAAACAAAATATTGCTTACATTATTTATTTCATACAACTATAAACTTCAATTCCTGTTTAACCATAATACAGTTGCCTATTTTTTTTTTTAAATCTAATTTTAAGCCAAGTGGTATCTAAAGAACTCTAAGGACTCTTTATTACTGTGGAAATTTACTTTTGTCATTTCATCAGAAATATTCTGCACACACTAAATAGCTGTACATTGCAGATTTAGTTCTGCTTTCATTCTGTTTCCTTAAGGTAGTTTTTACCCCCTAATAGTGCCATATGACTGTTGAAACTGGTCTATGAAATGGCTATCTACTCCAATCTCTCTCGCGTGCATATGGCATCTGCAGAGCAACATTT
This sequence comes from Malaclemys terrapin pileata, assembly GCF_027887155.1. Classification (NCBI taxonomy): domain Eukaryota; kingdom Metazoa; phylum Chordata; order Testudines; family Emydidae; genus Malaclemys; species Malaclemys terrapin. The sequence goes on from NC_071505.1 coordinate 249,573,993, forward strand.
TTTATAGATGCAGTTGTAGGTCCATAAGCCATTTCTAGGCCTCCTCTGTGATGTTGTGGATATCATCCATTTCACCTTTAAATTAGTATTTGGGACACAGCATTATGATGTGTTTGAATGTTTTCACTGCAGTCACGTGCAGGGGAATCTTTGATTTTCCACTTGTGCATCAAATAGCCACATTGTATATGGTTTGTTGTTGTTCTATGGCAGGTTGAAAGCAGGAGGGAGGCTTGTTGGGTCAGTGATAATGTGCTTGTCCAGACTTTTTGCCATTCATTGGTTGGATCCAGAGACACGAGGTGGACACCTGTGGTCCATGGTGGTTTTCATGATTTCAGGTGTTGTTGGGGTATATTGTCCATAACCTGCCAAATGCAAAGTTCTGTGTAGTCTTTGGTGCATTTAAGTTCTTGTGCTGTGGCTATATCTCAACTGATATGTGGAGGTTCAATGTTTGTGAATACAGAAAGCCACGGTAAGTTCCCTTGATGATTTGCATGGTCTGATTTAGCTGCCTATCTACAAGTTGGGTATGACAGCTTCTTGTCCGCACTAGTGCACAGTACTTTGCAACTGAGTACACAGGGCCAAGGGTAATGATCAACAGCCCCTGTGCTACGAACCTCAGCTTGTTCCCATTAACATTTGGATCATGCTGATGCAGGTCTTCTCTTTAGAGGCTACTTTACTGAGGAGGTCATGAAACTTCAGGTTTCTCCAGAATTTAGGTGTGAAATGACTTTGACTTCTCTTCGCACATAGGGGATGTCACCCATTTTCAGTATGTTGGTGAAAGCGGCATTGTCTATGTCCATGTCAGTGGTTCCAGGCTATACAGGAATTTGGGATAGATGCCATCCTTTCCCACCCTTTTCTCCAGTTTTGTAGCTGCAGTGACTTCATTGATCTCTTTACTTGTGAACAGTTCAGATCATTGGGACGATGGAGCACATGTGGACATCACCTGCCAGAGTTGATGCTGGACTTGTCTGCTATACTGTTTATCCTCTGGCTGTTTTGATGTCCACAACAGTTTAGCAATGATGGCATTGATTTTCACCTGCGCCTAGTGGCATGTGTGGGATTTGCAGTCCCCAGGTGTCTCAGCAGTTTCCAGGTGCATCTGCTCAAATGTGTGAACTGCTTCTACACATTCAAGCCACCATGACATAATCCCATAACATAGGGGAAGTGAGTAAAATGCGTATTTGAACAACATCAAATAAATAATTGATATCTCTTGATATTTGTGAATGATGTAAAGATATGAAATAAACTTTAAGTAAACAAACTTCATGTGGGGAAAATGATCAGTGCAACTGACACTTGAGCTCTGTGTAACAGCTGTGAGTGTCACATGCACTATGTGCTGGTGAACAACTTGTGCAATATAAACTTTTCTTTAAAGAAAAGGGGGGGGGGAATGCTCTGTAAATGGTGTATATTTTAGACTATCTAAAGAAAAATTTGAAAGCTTGTGTTCCAACATGTTAATGTAGAAAATTAGACATAATATTGGCAAGTCCAAAAGAAGGATTTTCCAACAGTTTCTAAGACCGATATGTTTTTTGTTCAGATGGAACATCAGCTTTATCTTTTGGCATCCTAGCTTCTGTGGCTACTCCTTCCAAGTGACAGGCCTGCACCTGTATTTCTTTCAGGGTGGAATCCCACAATTCACCCTAATTTTAGAATGGGTCCCCAGGTCACAACATCCTTATTCACCAACCATGAGTCTCAGCAGGTATGTGATGAGTTATATAATCCCCAACTGTCATAGAAGAACTTAGGAGAAATTCTGGGTCCCACTCCACTGTACCTGCTTTAGCTGGAGGAGGAGTTTAAAAGAGAGCCAGACAGCTCAATAAGAGGGGAAAATAGCAGATAGGATAGGAGGACGGATCTATCCAGAGAGCTCCTGAGTAAGGGTACAGCGTGAGCCCTTGCTTCAGGAAAGGGGGTCTGTAAGGAGGACCCCTCCATAAGTCCCCCAAGAGGAGAGACTACCTTGTCTTTAAGGATTAACTTGGATTGTTTGTGAGACTGTGATCACACCCTGGACTGGGAAAGTAAGTGGTAGGAAGTGGCCCAGGGAGTCAGCCTCAGAACACTGCCAAATGCTTGATATTGCTGCCTCTGTAGGTCCCTGGGTTGGAGCCTGATGGAGAGGGAGGTCCCAGGCTCCCTTACCAACCATGTTCCTGTAAAGCAGGAACAAACCTCTTCTCTCCTTTCTCCCTTCCCCAGAGATAAGTGTGTGTGTGTGGGGGGGGGGGGGGGGGGGGATAGAGACATTGTAAGCCCTGAGGCAAAGGTGCACAGTTCACAAGGTGAACTCTTCCTTTTGTGGGGACATTGGACATATATATTTTGTTGGACTGTGTTACCCTAAGGGGGCAGACTTAAGTGGAGACCTGGTCAGAGGGCCGAGTCACTACCTACCAGAAGAGGAAAAGCTGCAGGATCAGAATTTGATTATTAGCAGGTAAATATGCCCAATGGTCTGTGATGGGATATTAGATGGGGTGGGATCTGAGTTACTACAGAGAATTCTTTCCTGGGTGCTGGCTGGTGAGTCTTGCCCACATGCTCAGGATTTAACTGATTGCCATATTTGGGGTCGAGAAGGAATTTTCTCCAGGGCAGATTGGCAGAGGCCCTGGAGGTTTTTCGCCTTCCTCTGCAGCATGGGGCACGGGTCACTTGCTGGAGGATTCTCTGCACCTTGAGGTCTTTAAACCATGATTTGGGGACTTCAGTAACTCAGGCATAGGTTAGGGGTTTGTTACAGGTGTGGGTGAGTGAGATTCTGTGTTGTGCAGGAGGTCAGACTAGATGATCATAATGGTCCCTTCTGACCTTAAAGTCTATGAGTCTATGAAAATTACAGCTGGTATGGGATGCCAGAAATGGAGGAGAGCTGGGACCCAGTGACCTAACCATTAGGTGGCACCACTGATAAGCCCTGTCCCATCACGAAGTGCAACTGGCTTTGTTCCCCGCAATAGACTTCCCTTCAGGAGCCTGTGATCAGTCTGAAAATGTAGTGACATGATACAACATCTCCAAATAAAGTTGTATTTATTTATCAATAGGAATATAATCAACAGAGGAAAGATTAAAACAGAAAAAAGCTTATCTTACCTAAACCTTAGTCTTTCTTTGCCAGCTTAGATATTTCCCACTTCTCTCAGGCACCCACACTCCCCAGCAGTGGGGCAGGAAAGAAAATCTGCACCTCTTTCCTCTGTCTCAGTCCAACCATCAGTAAGTATTTCTCCCCCTGAGGTAACTGAAAATCTTTTTATGCATTTCAAGCTCTTTTGTCTGTCTGGGACCCCTGAACCTGGTCTGCCTGTTTTATGCAACTCACCAAGAGGGTCGGAAGTAGACTTCCAGCAGTGGATTTATTGTATTGTCTGTTATGCATCCGCAGTTGAGTTAGATCATTGTTTGCCTTCCTGGAAATGTGTAAAACCATCTGGGACTTAGTTAACTCATTGCTCCCATGTAGCAGACAGCATGATAATAATCACAGCTGGATAGCCCTCTGTCTTGGATGGTTTAGCCACAAATCCTGCATCTTGGCAGGGGATTAGCCTAGATGACCCTTGCAGTCCCCTTTAATTCTATGATTCTGTAGAGATGAAGATTAAAAACAATATTTTTATTTAAAAATTCAGATATCTCCTATATTCTTCAGCTACTATAAATATTAAAGCTTTTTTATGATAGCATTAATCAATGGTTTATAGTTTTGTGGAGTTCCTGTATGTACTAGTGCATGAAGAGAAATTTATGAAACTGCTTACATAGCATTATTAGCAGCCAGTAGTCATTAAACAGCATATATATTAATATTCATATATTACTGAGCAGACTTCTGCAGGGTACATCATAAATTGCAGAACTCCCCAACAAATAGCTAAGCAAATGCAAGCATGTTGATTAAACTACTGATAGCAAAGGACCAAAATCTCCATGAATTGCAAATAAAACCTCAAGAAAAAGTATGTTTAAAGCTGTTAAGATGTAAACTGAGCTATAACACATGCATTAAGATAGAAGTGAGCTTGCAGAGCTTGGACTTATGTTAAAACTTTTTTTTGTTTGTTCTAAATTCATAGTAAATGTACAGTGGGTGCCATTAAAATCTTGATATTTACTGCTGATGATAGTTAAACTTCCTGTGGTATTTGCGGTACTCTCCATTCCAAGCATAGGGGAACTGCAAATGCCTCACTAATGGTAAATCCCACAGTGTGATAAATGTTAAGATTTTCACAGTGCACTGTAATCATTATGGACCAGATTCTGGTATCCTTGTTTGACTTGATTAGCACTTTAATCTATGAGTAGTTTGATTCATTGACATCAATGGGACCACTTGTGATAGTATTTGGTATAAGAATATCGGAATCTGTTGCGTAGAATCTAATTCTGTAATGAACTGTATCTGAGTTGTCTGAAGTCACTTCCACTGTAGTCTGCTAGCTTTTTATTCATTTGGCATTTTTCTCCCATTTTTTAACTCTCCAATACAACAAAACCTGCGGTGTATATTCATTTAGTGTTTTCAGAATGTTTTTCTACTGAAAACCAAATTTATTTTCTACTATAATAAAGACCTTGTCATTCTTAGTTTGATATCACTAAATTCAAAATTCACTTTATATAACTTCATTGAGGACATATTTCAATTGCTTTTGAAGTCAATGGGGAGACTCCCAGGACTTAAATAAATGTTGGACTGCTTCCCAACTGCCCCCCAATTTAATTTTTTGTAAGCACAAAGCAGAAGCTAACTACTGGGACGTGGGTTGTAGGGTGGAGTTCCCAACATGAGGCTTATGCTGGTGAAATTCACTCTAGCAGAGCAGACATAGTGCACAACTTCTTATTAATTCCATATAGAAACCTGCACAAACACAGAGTTAATTGTAAGAATAAATTCACAAGATAGGAGATCCAGCCTTAAGGTTCTTGCAGCACCTCATGTCCTATCCCCTTGTGTGTATGCATTACAATAGGTTCCTTTATCACACAGCAGGTGGATGCAATTCAGCAAATACAATACATAAATGAAATACAGAATATACTAATGCAAAGTTATGGTTGACATTTGACACACACAAAAGTCAGCAAAGTCAAAGTTATGGTTCCCACAGAAACCGTATCTCATCCTCCTTACATAAACAAATTCCTTAATAGACATAAGCAGTGTGGCTCAGTTATCGTTTCTATGGGAACTGTAACTCTGAATAGAAATTTACCATTTTTCTGTGTAGAACTCTCAGTATAAGAAATTGCCTTTATTAATAACTTCATTTTCTTGGACACCGAGAACACATCCATAAAAGTGGCACACATACTCTGTAAAAGCATAGAGCCCTACAATAATGTTTCCCTGGTACCTGAACTGATAATTTAAGCTTTTGTAACTGGTAATCTAGGCTTCCCCACTCTATTTTAACAGAAGAGCTTCTGTTCTTAGTCTCCAGAGCCTGCCTTTGTCTGTAGTCCAATGGAGCTTTTGTTGATCCAAATGCCCGGAGGCTCCATTGTTAACAGCATGCAGGACTGCATGGCAGGAAATGGACACAGATGGGACAGATACCTAATTGTTTAGAAACTTCTTCAATATAATATATCCTGAATTATAAGATGTTCTAAATGTGAACTATCTGTGGAACTGAAGGAGTTAGGAGTCTGAAAAATAATACAAAGAAGTCTGAAAAAGACCCTGTGATGCTGAGTCAGCGAGGATTAAGCAACCAGCAGGCTGAGTGACCCAAAATCAACCTTTAAGGATGTATAAGAAAAGTATTGAAATGGTGATCATGGCCATTCCTTGTAGATAGTTAGCAAAGCCATGTTAAATAGACTAGAGTTCTTGAAAGGTAGGCTTGTATTGTTAGAGAATCAGAAGTAGATACTAAGGCTATATCTACACTGTAGAGTTTTATCACCAAAAGTTATGCTGCTTTAATCAAAGGGCTTTAATCAAACCACTGTTGCATGTCCACACAATGCTCCTGGTATTGACAGAGTGCATCCAGTTCTTGCATCAGCACAGAGAGCAGTGCACTGTGGGTAGCTATCCCAAACTGCAACTGGCCGCAGGATATGTTGGGAATAGGGTGAACAGATGTCCTGATTTTATAGGGACAGTCCCGATTTTTGGGTCTTTTTCTTATATAGGCTCCTATTACCCTCCGCCCCCTGTCCTGATTTTTCACACTTTGTCTGGTCACCCTAGTTGGGAAGGATTTACAATGTCTCATGGGGCAGGTACAGCATCACATAATGCAGGTTTCTCAGTTTCATCGTTCCTTGTCAGCCACTTTTCAACTGAAGTGTGTGTGTGTATGGGGGCAGGGGAGACAGACAGTGTGTGTGTTGGGGAAGTGTGTGAGAGAGTGTGGAGGGGAGTGTGTATGCGAGAGAAACAGTGTGTATGTTGGGCAGGGCCGGCTCCAGGCACCAGGCAACCAAGCACATGCTTGGGGCAGCTCCTGGTAAGGGGCTGCCAATCTTGGAGTGGCGGGGGGCAGCGCGGCACGGCGTGGCATTCCACCGGGGGGGGGGGGGGGGGCCCTCCGGCGGCGCGGCGCTCGGCGGGGAGGGCTTGGCGGGGCAGCGCTTTTTTTTGCTGCTTGGGGCAGCAAAAAAGTTAGAGCCGGCCCTGGTGTTGGGGGAGAGTGAGTGTATCCGCATGTTGTCTCTAAGTTCAGACAGCTGCGGGAAGCAACCAGCCCTGAGGCAGGGGGAGGAGGACACCCCCGACATCAGACTCCGCCTCTCTCCCTGGCTCTGCACAGCAATCTCTCTCTCACACATACATACACACACATTCACCCCTGCCTCCCTGCCTCTGTGTTCATAGTGCGGGAGGGAGCAGGAGCATTCCACGTTAATGATTTGCTCCTTGTTGCCAGAGCTCAGCAGCATACTCAGTTGTCAGAACTTCCTGGAGCTTTGAAAGGGGATGGGCGCATGCCTGCAGGGCAGATGAGTTCCAAAAAGTGAGCAGAGCATTTACAGCAGGCATTGTGGGATACTGGATATAACAAACGGCAGCATCTATACTGATGCTTTGCTGCTTTAGGTTTGCCACAGAAAGCTTTATGCTTCTCATCGAGGTGGATTTATTTTATCGCCGAAATTGAAGAGTTTTGTTGCCAAAAGTGGCATTGCAGTGTGTACACCTCTACTGTTTTGTCTCCAAAAGCTGCCTTTTGGTAAAAAAAAACTCTGTAGTGTAGACAAGGCCTAATTGTATTTGTCTGTATTTACCTATCTCTTGTTAGAAGTTTAATAATGTAATCTAATTAACTTGCAGATGTTAAACTTCTGTTCATGACTATGATATTTCATTAATTTATTCTTTCAATTCAGAGATCAAAAGGGGATATTAACATGTAGATGACACTTGTGGTGTACTGTTAAGTTTCAGAGTCGCAGCCGTGTTAGTCTGTATCTGCAAAAAGAACAGGAGTACTTGTGGCACCTTAGAGACTAACAGCCCACTTCATTCTATGCATCCGATGAAGTAGGCTGGAGCCCACGAAAGCTTATGCTCAAATAAATTTGTTAGTCTCTAAGGTATTCCTGTTCTTTTTGTGGTGTAATGATATCATTTTCTTTATTTCTCTTTGACATTTGTAGTAAACTACCTATGAATTGTTTGAACGGTTAATTGCCTTATGCTAATGAATGCAACTAGTTATCAGTGTATGCCTAGAAAATCGAGATTTATTTCAAAGCCTGTTGGGTTGTGAGTTCAATCCTTGAGGGGGACACTTAGGGATCTGGGGCAAAATCAGTACTTGGTCCTGATAGTGAAATCAGGGGGCTGGACTCAATGACCTTTCAGGGTCCCTTCCAGTTCTATGAGATAGGTATATCTCCATATTATAACCTATTGAACTGTTTCTGGAAGGACTTTTACAAATCAGTAGCTTCACCATCTCTACAATGAAACTGACCTAAGAACTTTAATCATATCTGTATGTATAATCTTTTAACCACTGTAACTCTCTTTTTTCTAATAAATCTTAGATTTAGTTAATAAGAATTGGCTATAAGCATGTATTTGGGTGAGATCTGAAATATTCATAGAATATCAGGGCTGGAAGGGACCTAGCTCAACCCCCTGCTTAAAGCAGGACTAATCCCCAAATTGCTCCCTCAAGGATTGAACTCATAACTCTGAGCTTAGCAGGCCAATGCTCAAACCACTGAGCTATCTCTCTCTCTGTAAAACACCTGTTCCAGGTGAGGCTTGAACTCACAACCTCAGCATTGCTCAGTCAAGTACTGCCTTATAAGTACTGTGCGCTAATCAATTGCACCACATATTCATTGAACTGGTGGATAATGTGTCCGATCTCTTGGGATTGGTGGAAATTTATATATGGTGAATAATGACTTAAATAATCCTCACTATGTTGACTTGGCTGTCTGGGTAGGAGTCAAAGGCTGGTTAAAGGGAACTGTATTTTGGCTCCTTGCTAACCAGTAAGCTGTTACAGAAGCTGTTTTGTTACTGGCTTGGTGAAACTAATTCTAAGAATAACCACCAGTTTTGGGGATTGTCTGCCCTATTCTTTGCTGTTTGCCCTGATTGAGCATTCTCAGTGTACCCACTCCAGCGAGCACGGTCACAGACTTGAACATATTTTGCTTTTGAGGGGTGAGGGGAAACAGATTAACAATGTATAGAGAATAGCCATGGAAACATAGGGCCTGTAGATACTTCCACTTATGTCAGCATAACTTATGTCCCTCAGTGGTGTGAATAAGATCAGGGGTGTGAATAAGTTACACTCACCTAAGTGCCGATGTGGACAATGCTATGTTGTCAGAAGAGCTTCTCCTGCTGACATAGCTACTGCCTCTCACAGCGGTGGTTTTATTATGCCAAGAGGAGAGCTCTCTCCCATTGTCATAGAGCATCTTCAAAAGATGTAACAGAGGATCTGTTGCTTTTTACAGATTCAGACTAACATGGCTACCCCTCTGATACTTCAAAAGATGTGTTACAGTGGCACAGCTGCATTGTAGCGCTTCTAGTGTAGACTAGCACTAAGTGTAGGCTGTTTGTAAGGAAAAGGCTATAGTACACTTGCAAAAAAATCCCCCAAATATTAATATAATTAAAGGAAAACAAATATTTACTATTCAGAATATCAGGTGATAGTTAAGATTCTTGCTACAGGTTCTCAGTAGTCTTTTTTTTTTCTTCACAGTTGTATAGCAAAGTGAACTTTCTCATCTCCCACCCTTATATTTTTGCAATTTTATCTATTTAAATTGAGCCAGGTTTATGGTGCCCATTTCATAATTTTGTTTTTTCCCTTACTTTGGCTAATGTGGAAATTTCAACGTGGAACATAAAGTAGTTTTTTCAGTTATTGTTTAATGCTGTCATTTGTCCTAGAACCATTTATGACATTATTGCATTCATTAATGTGACTAAGGAAATAAAAAGCATCAATTATTTTTGTAGTTTAATTTTTCTGTTTTTTTTGTTTGTTTTGGGGAGTATTTAGTTCATTGTGAAACATGGTGGATTCAAGAGACAGAGATGTCGGTGTGAACCCTTTTTCGGGTTTTCCTGTGTGGATTTTCACTTTGAGTTTTGATTTTAATGTTGTCCAGGGTAGTTTAAACAAATTCAAAATGAAACTTAGCATGACTTCCAAACCATTAAGCAACCCATCCTCAACAAAAGGCTTGCACAATTTTCAGGACATCTAGCTTGAGTTTCAGACTTGGGTTAAAGATTTTGCACAACTCCAATGTACATTATTTTAATAAAAGAAAATGTATCATGTATTTTGATAACTAAGGGAACAACATAGAGCCACAGCCAATACCCCCACCATAGAATTAGCAACTTATTGTTGTTTTTTAATTGCAGCTAAATCATGGTTATGGGCTCTTCCTAGTTTAATAATAGAAAGGATGTCCGTAGACATACAAAGAGGGTGAGATAATATTTCTTATTGGACTAACTTCTTCCAGTGAGAGAGACAAACTTTCAAGCTTATACTGAGCTCTTCTTCAGGTCTGGGAAACTTAATCAGAGTGTCGTAGCTAAATACAAGGTGGAACAGATTGTTTAGCATAAGTACTTCATATATATTTAAAAAAACATTCAAAGTGAAGTGACCCATTAATACCCCTGAAGTCATGGGAAGGAAAGGTGGGGTGTGAAGGAGAGGAAGCAGCTGGGGAGTGGGGTTGTTAGTGGGTTATAGAATCATAAACTATCAGGGTTGGAAGGGACCTCAGGAGGTCATCTAGTCCAATCCCCTGCTCATAGCAGGACCAATCCTCAGACAGATTTTTGCCCCAGATCCATAAATGGTCCCCTCAAGGATTGAACTCACAACCTGGTTGTAATAAGCCATAAATCCAGTGTCTCTATTCAGTCCATGATTTTTAGTGTCTGGCAAAGTTATGGATTGATAGACATAAACAATTGGCACACATCTAGCTAGACTGTAAAATTACCATAAATGTATATGATAATACCAACTCATCCATGAAGAATGAACAGAGCAGCAAGAATAAAGGTGTATTTAAATTTCAATAGGCTAATCTGGGAATGGAATTGGTCTGGAAAAAATAAGATAGTAAGAAGTTTTGGAGCTTTGCTTCTGATAAGCAAACATAAGACTTATCCAGACTAGCAAAATTGTGCTGGAAATCTCATGAGAACAGGCTTTCTCGTGAGTTTTGTTTTACACTGGCTACCAGAAAAAAGGCAATTTGTTTATTGACACTTACTATATTAGCTGTCTGAGAGACTGATTCTATTTATAGGCATTTGGATGGCACTCATCACTGTAGTCTGAGTGTCTAGACATTGAATAGTAAATTACTGCATTATGTTAGACAGCATGGTGTGCTAAATATTGGCAAATGCTGACTTTTATGATGATTCTAGTCAGGCCAGAAATACAGAGATAAGTCATTTTCTGAATTTGGCACTTTTCCCTTTGCTTCCTGGTATGTGGAGCTGTCAAAAGATTAACCGATGGTGGTTATATATTTGAAACTACAAGTAATCTCTTCCTTGTTCATCTTTTTAGTGTTGTCTTTTTTCTTTGTTTTTAACCTTCTATTCACATCATTGTATTTGATGACCTCCCTTTGTCACTGCACTATGTTTTCCCTTTTTTCTAATGTATTTTATCTCTTGTTTCTCAGTTCATCCTAACTTCTGCCAAAGTTCCTTATAATCAAATAACTTGCCTTTCTCTTTCTGTAAATCCAAATAAATAAATATATAATGTTGGTCTTGTAATTGTGTTAACCAGACTTCTAGAACAATGGGACATTGAAATTATCCATATACAATGGAATGTATTTAAGTATGCATTCTTTTGTTAACACCAAAGAACATGGTAAATTGCACAGATGTATGACAGATGTTGTATTTCACTTCCAAATAACTAATTATTTGTTTAACATTGTAATGTGCTTGTCACTATATAACACAGAACAATAAAGTCAGACCTTGGTGCAAGGTGCATACATTCCAAAGGCAATTTCCTGCCAAGGATGCTGATCTTCCACAACTGCTAACTGCTCCACCGACCATCTTCAGTGAAGGAAGCATCTCTAAGGTGCTTTATTCCCTCTACCAATCTTCCTGAAAGTACTCCCATTCAGCCTTTAGCAAAGAAGTTCCATTCCACTACCCCTCACATTGTATCTCCTCTGATGTGACTCCCATGTGTCCTTAGCTCTTGGACAAGTGCCCCATAACTTGTCTCTTAGCTGTTGTCTCCCTGCTATTCCATTTCTCTTTTTACCTCACAATGTATGCCACCCTATAGCCCCCTACCAGGGGTTGCTTTCACTCTCTTTTTGTCTCCTCACTGCTGGATCCAAATCCCTGACTGAATCCCTGCTGGATTCAGCTGCTGGGACCCTCTTGGAAAATGAAATCTGGCCTCAGTGATTTCTCAGCTACAATAAACCCTAACGAAACAAACAGCTAACTGTCCATAGGTGCTGGAACTAGTGGTGCTGGGGGTACTGCAACACCCCCTGTCTTGAAGTGGATTCCATTATATGCAGAGTTTACAGTTTGGTTCAATGGCTCTCAGCACCCCAACTATAAAAATGGTCCCAGCGCCCCGTAACGGTCATGATCCCTGTGCTAGGAACACCCAAATTCATGATTCTAACAGTAAGGGAAATATGATTGCATATTTATTCAGCATCATTTATGTATCTATGATCTCAGCCATTTCTCTAACCTAGACCTGTTACAGACATTTGACTGGGAATACAAGGACCTCAGAGCCCCAGATGTATAGTTTGCCCCCTTTGGGACTCTGAGGCCTTGATAAAAACAAGCAAAATGTTGATAATCAAAATCTAAGGTACTTATTTTTTTCTTTGGCTTATTGCTTAGCTTACCCTAAAGAGTACAGTATGGATCTGAAGTGGAAACAGTGCAACACAGACAGCACAGTAAAGTGACATGTGCAGGCCACAACTTCTATTTTAAACTATTACCTAACTGGGGTAATCGCCCCATGCTACCTGGCTGGTCTGATACAGTGCAAACCTCACCTGGAAAAGTAGCCCTAGTGTACTACAAACCTGAGGGTGAGGGCCCCCTCTCAACCCTGCCCAAGGACCCTGACTGGAAGCCGGAGTCATCCTGACCTGCTCCCCCGCTCCATACTTGAGGTAGGAGAGTTAAGCTGAACCAGACATTGGGGCACATCCCTTATCCAGGGAATGCCATGCTCAGCACCAATACCTAAGCACCCAGTGGGTTACAAGGATCTCGATCATATCCATTCTAGCCCCCTTTCCATTCTGGAACCTCCCAAAGTTACATAATTGTAACTAAGCCCCCAAACGAGATCTCCTGTATGCCAGATCGAAGATGAAATAACCTATACAGCATTTTGCCATATGGGAAAAAATTCTTCCAGACTCCCAAACTGGCGATAAGCCTAGCCTCTGGCATCACCCATCACCAGAGATCCAGCACATAGATTAAGGGTGGGGCTGAAACAGGGAGTCCACAATGGTTATTTTGCGTAATCAGTAAACAGCAGCAAGAGCCCTTTTTCTCCGGGCAAGAGCCAATCACCCAGTCCTAGCAGCACTACTGAATGGTGGCAGCTCCACACATACATTGAAGGGAAGGGGGAAACAGAGGGAGCATGCAGAGCACAGCCCCAGCTGGTAGTTACATACTATGCAACATATTCTTCTCGTCATCTGGATTATCATCTCGAGACTCGCCAAATTTTGGAATGCACTTGGATCTCTATTCTGCAATGATCTCTATACAAACAAGCTTACTGTGAGACCAGGGCATTATTTTGTGTATAGTGGCACGTTGTGCAGATCTCAGAATATTTGGCAATCCTGACTGGAGGAGTGGCAATGAGTTTAGCTTTTCTGGTAGAGGAATATTACATGATAACAGGATTATTCACACCTTTTTAAAAAAAAAAACAACAACCTTACTAATGTTTCAAAAAAAGTGTAAATTGTCTATCCAATGATTACATATCACCAGAAACTTCGCTTATGCTATCACAGCATTGTCTTATGTGTGAAACCACTCAGGTTTGCTTCATAATTCTCTCTCCAGGACCATTTGTAGGATAATGCTTTAACACTATGGAACAGTAAGGTGCTGAAGTGGTCCATCATTCAGTTGTTAATCATGTATCTGGGCAGGACTATGTCAGAAAGCACAGCCAAGAAATTTAACATTTTAAAATGGCCATCTATGTTATTTTGAGCATATTGTTAGTCATGACAAAGTATTTATTTTTTATCATAATTAAATCAACTGAATAGAATGCATCCTGAAAATCAAAATTAATGCTTTTTGGTCTCACACAATTGCTTAGGTAGTTTACAGAAATGGCATACAGATTGACAGCAAATTGATACTCAGGCAAATCTGTTTTGCACAACTGCAGTCAAGAAAGTTGCCCTCCAGATGTGTGTTGAATGGAATGTTAGCTGATGTAGTCCCTAAAGAAATTAGTGAACTAAAGTTATTTGACAAAATGACTATCCAGACCATGCAAACTTTTCAAATTGTTGTTTGTCTGAATTCTAAAATGAGCAATCCTCCCTCTAAATATCATGTAAAGATAATGTAGTATGTCTTCCACTCCCTCTGGAGGAAAATGTATCTCTTTGTCTATCAGTGTTGCTCTACATCCTAATTTAGTCATTCCTGAGAGAAATATACCTGAAAAAGATATAAGTACTAGGGACTCTTTGTATTAAACAAAGTCAGAACTCTGTAGCAAGTTTTTGAGCCTTTTCTGGGATGGTGTAGATTAGCTAAATGACCTTGTATTCACACCCTGTCAACAATAGGTTGCACCTTACTATAAAGTTCCTGGACAAAGCTTCGTTAAAATATAAATCATAATCACACTCTTGCAAATATGCCTAGTGACTATGAATACTGACATGCAGATCACAGAATGCAGATATATACAATTTTGTATGTTTTACCTATACAAACTTGAATATTGTGTTACACTCCATTGTGCTAATCACAGCTAAGTTTACCAAATGGATCTGCTAAAAGGTGTAAACATATGCTTCTAGAGATAGATCTTACAGTGAAAATCCTATTCTATGTTTAAAGTAAAAGTATATCATTATTTTCATCACCTGTTGGGAACAAAGGAATCACCATATTGTCCTGTATTAATTCAGGTCTCCAACAGTATCCTATTCAAGATGCTTCAGAAGAAAATGAACACTCCAGTGAAACAACAAGATTGTGGTGTGATACTATTGCACTGGGAAAAGAGAGAGGGCAATGGTTTTCCGTTCTGAATTAATTTGATTAAATTATACATTAAAGGATGGAGGTTCATAACTCATGTTGATTAGGAATACAATCAGAAGTGCAGGTTCTATCTTGATAAATGGCTAATCCTGTTTTGAATCTTTCTAAACTGATACTATACTGCAGTTCCTGAGGTCAATATTGTGTTGTGTAAAGTTTTGATTATATAACCTATGCAGGCTTCTTTCTAGTGGCTGGTCAACATCAGAAGATAAGAGTGCTTCTGCTAACAACTAAAGAAATTACTCCTTCACGTCAAGCAGTAGAGGCTTATCATGCTCAGGAACCTTGGATTCAAACCTCACTTACAGCAAGAATTAAAAGCATGAGTTACTGCTATTTAGCTAAAGGAATAGCGTATTCAGCTGGTGGCAATAGTAGACTTTAATCTTGTGTAGACTAGTCACTAGAGGGGGACAAAGTGATGCACTATGTTAGTGTAGGTTATGGTTTCCACAGCAGAGAGGCACCTCATGGCACAATTCAGTGCAAATAAGAGATGTTTAGATTGGAAAATGTCACAGCAGTATGGCACTGCAGCTTATTTTGAAATATAGTGTTGTCTGAGATGAGGAAGCCGACGTTAATGAAGTAGTATTTTAAAAAGAGTGATTATTGTAATCCTCACCCTGTTATACTTGGCAAGCTAATGAGGCTTGCAAATGTATAATTTGTGGCAGATAACTCATTAGCTTTGCCTTTGAATATCACTTCCTGCATTATGGGAAGGACAAGTTATAAAATATGTGGGATGAAATATCAGCCAATGAAAGCTTTTGCTTCTTGGCTTTGGAGCACTGGGAGAAAGACCGAGTGGGAGTTCTAAGGGGTGGATAACTGGTTGAGGGGCACCTCTCTATTTGAAAATGTTTGTGGGATTACCTACTTGAATTTTCATTACAAAAAGTTATTCTAAATCTCTAAAGGGGATTTGAAAGTCTTCCAGAGGAGAATCCCAGCTGTAATTGTATGTTCTGTAGAAATGTAATTGACTTGTATTACCCGATTAAACCAGAAGAACAGGCAAGTCTGTGTTTCTGTGAATTTGCAAAGTGGCTTTGGTTGGAGTACAGTTGCTGTGTAAAACAAAAGGATTGATTTTAAATGAAGAAACTGCTGTGGTAATTTATTTAACCTTCAGGGTGATTGAACTTCTCAGCCACCCTGAAATGATCAAGAAAGTTGAATGATTTTACATTTTATTTTTCCTTCTCTTCAAGCCTATGTGTGATGAGGATTCTTCAGTGAAGGATGTTTTTTGTAAAGTGGTTGTATCCCGTAAGTGCTTCCTCACGCATAATTTTACAGTTATAATATTTTATACCATTCCATAACCCAAAATCAAGTATAGCTTTTTAGTAAGAGTTACTTTTACTTAGGAGTAAGAGAACAATTACATTACAAGAGCAAGTAAGGTCTCCAGAGGAAACCAGTATCTGCTCTGTAACAGACTATGTCTAAAGATAAAATGGCAACCTGTTTCTGGAGATAAGAGTCCTTAAGAGATATAAAGGTGCACTACACCGAGAAAGGCCTAAGTTATAAATACACCACACAATCAAAGGGCAAAGAAGGGAAAATAGCTGAGAGAATTCGTTAAACATGTTGCCCTAGATTCACTAAAGTATTTAGACATCTAAGTATGGATTTTGGTGCCTAAGTTCCATTTTAGGCAATGCTGCAATTCACAAAACTCCTGCTGAACACTGTAGATGCCTACACTCACTAGGTAGCAGATGAAATCCTTTCTCTCCCTCAGGTGGAGGGGGGACTTGAACCAGAGATCTTCCACATACCAAGTGAGTAACCACTAAGCTAAAAGTTATGAAGGAGCTAGAGCACCTCCTTCTCCTCCATTTTCATCATGCAAAATGGCATGGACTCCTATCTCCAAAGAGGGTTCCTGGCTGAGAATTACTAGCATCCATCTCTATGATAGGGATGGGTCTTAGCACATAACCCTCTCATCAGCAACTCCCATTGGCTACTTTAGGTGGCCCCCTGCCTATCATGCTGTCATTTATGAATCACAGTCGGAGGTGCCTATCTCTTCCCATTCATTGTACAGGCAGCTTAGGCACCTAACTCAGTGTTTGTGAATCAGTGGTTTTCTAGGTGCCTGAAAATAAGGTGTTGTGAAGTTTAGCTTCAGTGATGGGGATTCCACAACCTCCCTTGGAAGCCTGTTCCAAAACTTAACTACTCATATAGTAAGAAAACTTTTTGTCATATCTAACCAAAATCTCCCTTGCTGCAGACTTAGGCTATTACTTCTTGTCCTACCTTCAGTGGATGTGGAGAACAACTGATCACAATCTTCTTTGTAACATCCCTTAACATAATTGAAGACTACCCGGTCCCTCCTCACTCTTCTTTTCTGAAGACTAAACATGCTCGGTTTTTTAATCTTTCTTCTTAGGCCAGGTTTTTGAAACACTTATAATTTTTGTTACTCTCTTCTGGATTTTTTCCAATTTGTCCACATCTTTCTTAAAGCCTGGACCCAGAACTGGGCACAGTACTGCAGCTGAGGCCTCGCCAGTGCTGAGTAGGGTGGGACAATTACTTTTGATGTCTTCCATATGACTAGGGTTTCCAGATATCCTGATTTTATAGAGAAAGTCACAATATTTGTGGCTTTTTCTTATATAGGCCACTATTACTCCCCACTTCCTGGCCCGATTTTTCACATATGCTATCTGGTCACCCTACATATGACACTTCTGTTAATATACACCAGAATGATATTAACCTTTTTGACAACTGCACTACATTGTTGATTCATAATCAGTTTGTGAACCACTATAACCCTAGACCTTTTTCAGCAGTATTATCAACGAGTCAGTTATTCACCACTTTATAGTGTCTATTGGATTTTTCCTTCCTAATTGTAGTACTTTGCACTTGCCTTTATTGATCTAATTTTATGACTGAGTCCATGAGTATTTTCAAGAAGAAAGAGGCTGAGATTCCTTGACTCTAATGTAAATAGAGTGGCTAACTCCCCATACAGAGGAAGGGTTGTCTGGTGGTTAGGGTGCTAGCCTAGTACTCAGGGCACCTGGTTTGAGTCTCTCCACTTGCATAGACTTCTGTGTAACCTAAAGCAAATCACCTAGCCTCTTTTTGCTGCAGTTCACTATCTGTACAATGGGGATGATAATGATTCAATGGGGGTGTTAGGAAGATAAATATATTAAAGATTATGCAGTGCTCCTACTCTAGGATAATGAGGGCCATATAAGTAGCTCGGATAGTTGTTTGAAAATGTGTTTTTTGTATTTTCTTGGTCAGCTTCTGCAGCAGAATAATTAGTAATTAGAAAAGAAAATGAGTGAACTATTCAAATTCAGCTAAGAGAGAAACAATATGTATGACAGATTTGATTTTAGATATAAATCGCAGGAGTTGAGTTTAAGTGCTGTCCTGATTGACAAGAATAGTTCAGTTTATAAAGGTAGCTGAGCTATGGGGCTCTTTTCTGATTTTGTATTTTTAAAGTGCTTTGTCAATTTCACACAGAATTTCTTAAGTCAAAACTCAGAGGGGTGTCTTTAATTAGAAAAGCACATTCTTCATTGTTTGCTACCTCATTTTCTGAAATGCACGCATGAAAAAAAAACCCGGACCCCAAACCACCCCCCACCAGGATGACGACAATGAAAACAATAAAATAAACCCTGAAAATTGGAAGTCTGCTGACACACATGGCACTTAGCCACCTGTGTTTTGTAGTATGACTGAAGTTAACTGCTATGCGAATTTTGTCATGCAAATGCCATTTAGTCTACCAAAACTTGTACAGTTCATAGCAGGTAGCAGCTGGTGAGGGTAGTTAAAGCTCTCCAATACCTGAGAATGTTAAAATTAACTGGACAATGCATAACTCTACTGATGTGTTTTTTTCTAGACACTTATCACACACCCACATTCCTCAGTGAACAACACAATGCTGTTGAGTTTCATGTAAAGCACTTCCAGTCGGGTAAAATTTTACAAATGACACACATTAAAGCTTAATGTATCTTGGAAAAACTGATGCAGAATGAAATATTGTTCTTACTAGTGATAGGCAAACTACTGTATTTCAGGCAAAATAAGAACTATCTTAAACAGTCACTGGTCACAAAAAATGGTTCTTATATTCAAGAAAGTTTTATTCTGCCACTACATGTTAGGTGACCCACTGAACAATACAAATCCCTCCTCTACCCCACCATCACACACATCTGGAGTAGAGCATTTAATGGGAGCTGCTAAGCTGTCAGTTGCTCAGCAGATAATTTTGGGGAGCGGTTGGTTTTGGGATGGAGGCAATGTTGTGGCTGTATTTCATGAGCTTCTGGTCTGGAGGTGGGTAATGGCCACCAGTGGCTTCCCCACAAAGACTTTTTCTGTGGCACAGCTTGATGGCACACATCCCTTCAGGAATCTCTTGCTTTCAAGAGGAGGGAAACTGGTAACTGTAGCATATCTCTTCCGATTCACCAGTTCCTGAAAAATGTTCCCTCCATCACAAGGAAGAAAGGAGGATGGGGGAAAAGATCTTGTCTCACTGCTGGCCATGTCTGTGGGAGATAGGTTAACCAGATAGCAAGTGTGAAAGATGGGGGTTGGGGGTAATAGGAACCTATATAAGAAAAAGCCCCAAATATTGGGACTGTCCCTATAAAATTGGAACATCTGGTCACCCTAGTGGGAGAAAGAGAAGAGGGAGATGCTATAGAGAGTTAGTCATTCACCTGCCTTCCCTGCATGGAAATCAGTGGGCATGCAGGAGTCTAGGTCTATTGGGGATTGTCATAGGTTTCACCCTCACTCTGGACTTTAGAGTACAGATATGGGGACCTGCATGTGAACCACTAAGCTCAATTACCCGCTTAGATCTGGTCTTGCTGCCACCACCCAAATGATTTATGAGTTATTTGGGAAACTCTGTCTTCCCCCCCCAAAACCTTTCCCTCCCTGGGTAGCCTTGAGAGATGACTCCACCAATCCAATCCTTGGATCTTAAAACAAGGAGAAATTAACCATTCCCCCTCCTTTTCCCCCCACCAATTCCTTGTGAGTCCAGATCCAACCCCCTTGGATCTTAAAACAAGGAAAAAATCAATCAGGTTCTTAAAAAGAAGGCTTTTAATTAAAGAAAAGAAAGGTAAAAGAAAATCCTCTGGGAGAAATTAGCATACCAGCTACTCTCACAGACAACAGATTCCAAACACAGAGGATGTTCCCCTGGGCAAAAACTTAGTTACCCAAAAAATACCCAATTTGATTATTCCCTAATGCCCAAGACAAGTTACAAAGACATAAATATAAACCTATTGATTTCCTTCACTAATACTCACTACTTGATAAGAGGCTGAATTCTGGAGCTTTCCCACTCTGGTCAAAAGTGGAACTGATCCAGACAAAGGGAACTTCCCTCCTTCCTTTTGAAACATTTTGTCCCCCCATTGGTTCCTCTGGTCAGGTGTCAGCTAGGCTAGGTGAACTTCTTAACCCTTTACAGGTAAAAGAGGTATTGACCCTTAACTCTCTGTTTATGACAGGGATGAATGAAGAGGTTCAGCTAGGGAGTTTTTTTTATTGGGGGGAATGGGGAAGAAGATTTTTGGGAAATGGGGAAGAGGACCTCTCCAAGTTAGGGTGAGTATTTATGGTTTGGGGTGGCTATATGAATAGAACCTGAATTCTGATAGTTTTGAGTGTCTCATATCACTATTTTTTAATTCAGTTGTTCTGTTGACACTTTTTCCAGGTCTTTAATTTTATTTCACTGTTAATGATAGAAACAAAGCAAGAATCATTTAAAAGGGAAACATTAGCAGTATTTTAGCTTGCGTCAAAAGTGAGCAGAAAAAACACTCAAAGGCAGATCCTCTGCTGGTATAAATTGCCACATCTCCACTGAAGCCAATGAATGTCACTTACTGCATTATGGGAAGGGCAAATTATACCAGCTGAGGATCTGTTCCTGAATGTACAAACACTCCATAGCACTATAGGTTGTAAATCCTGGCTTATTCCATCTTTACCTTCAAAAATCAAATATGGTTCTGATATTATCAATAATTGATGCACTTGGAACACGATACGCATCAAAACATGGAAGAAGTAAAAGCTGATATTGGGATCTTTTCTTTAAAACTTACAAGTTTTCAGTTTCAAGTGCTCATGTTTCTGATGGCAATAACATATGGGAATAAAGAAAAAGAGTTCACATTCAGCCACGCGTGTGCAGGATAGAAAGAATTAAGGTTTAAAATTGCTTTTGAACCTTGTAATGAGAGATGTTGTTTGTTTGAAAGTAGCTGCAGTAGAGTAATAAAGAATCATTAAGTGGCTAATTAGTTAGCCAACTTTCAAACTAAACAGTAGTAAAAATAAATGATCCAGATCGATGAATACATTACTAATCTTGTGTGTACAATTTTTAGAATGCATTTTTAAGTAATAAATGGAAAAAAGTAACCAATTGGACATAAAAACAATAAGAAAAGTCCATTAAATTACAGCACTTACATTCCCTGTTTTCATACAAGATTAGAGTTTTCTTTGATGGGATGTAATGCTATGCTTCATTATCTGTGTTAGAATTTCCATAAATTTCCATTTCTGTTACAAAACAAGATAATGCAAGTGATTGTTTAGAGAGGTGTCAGTATTGTTTACTCATCCTTGTCTCTATCCTTCTTTCAGTCAAGAGACAGAATTAAAATGCCAATTTAAAATTAGCATTTCATTTTTTTTACTCCATGCTTTCAGTACAGCGTGATATAGTATAATATTTCTTACAAAATCCAAATAGATTTGGTAAAATGTCTTCATTTTACGTTTTTCACACTTGAAAAAGGAACAATAAATGAAATGAAATTCACTTAAGTCTCTTCAAAATCTTTGTCACAGAAGGATTATGAGACATAAAAAACTAAATTACAGATGTATTCCATATACAGTACAATTAAGATACTAGTATAGTACCTAGTGGAATTAAGGCACCATGACCAGATCATTTGGTCCTTTTCCATTTATTTTAGTGGGAATAGGCACCTAAATCCCTTTAAAAATCGGGACCCTTATTATTATTTATTTCTACTATAGAGTCTAGGTCTCCTGGTCATTTGTGCTAGGCCCAATAAAGACAGTCCCTGCCTGAAAGAACTTATAGTCTGTCCATGTGATGGGACAACAACAACAAGTAGATAAAACAAATAGGGGAAGGACAAGAATGAAACAATCTCACTAGCTTAATAAGCACTAGTGTAAGCGCCTTCACTGCCGAGCCATTGTCATACCAGACAGTCTGAGAGACTCATCTAAAGGCTAGGAATGAAATTTTGTCCCTATTAAAGTCAATTGGAGTTTTGCCACTGGTATACATAGAGCAAGGATTTCACCCCTACATTTTTACTTAGTCCTTACTCAGTCACAATCCCATTGATGTTGGGGCCATCAGAGTTCAATAGGGGCTCTTTTTACCTCTTTCTTTATTACCCCTTTCTTCTTCAGGGAAGATTTGCTCATTAGCAGCCTCTGGACTCTCAGCAGCCACAGTGAAGCTTCCTGAAGAATGCATTATGAAGGTTCCTCCCATTCCTAAAATACAGAACCTTGGTAGAATGTCCAGAGTACGTTGAATATGACCTTTGAAAGGGACTTGATGCTTCAATGCAATGTGTGGCCTGTATGCTACATGAAAGGAAGCTGGCCAAGTTCCCACCCTTGAAGGTTTTTCTTGCAATTTCCTACTTTCCCATGCCTGAGCATAGTGAAATTAAGTTGATGTGAGTTATATATGCACTCTGTTTAGCAGAAGCATTGATTCATTTTTAAAAGTCCAAGTTAACTCCTAGTACAAATGAAAGTTAAGGGAACAGAAGTATGTATGGCATGTGATACAAGATGCATACACAAAACAGATGACATTTAGTGCCCCTTTTCAAGGGTTTTGGATAGTCCCACACTTGAGCAGAGGACTGTCAAGTGGGACACAACCTAAGACTAAACCATGGATCTTTCATCATCTCTACACATACAATTTCAGTTTAATGAACAGGTGAGAATTTTTTCACATTTAGTTTCAGTCAACTTCAGAATTATACTACTAAGATGATTACATTAATTCATATAGCTGAAGTCTGAGATTTCAGACTCCTGTATCCCAGCTCTTTGACAAAGCAGCTCTTTCAAACAGCCTTAGTTTGTCTATCAGTCAGATTTCAGATAGTTTTTTTCCCCAAATGTATCAAGATTAAACATATAACTCATAAAATACGATATGCATTTATCCATACTGTACAGCAGGGATCGGCAACCTTTGGCACGCGGCTTGCCAGGGTAAGCCCCCTGGTGAGCCGGGCCAGTTTGTTTACCTGCCGCGTCTGCAGGTTCGGCCGATCACGGCTCCCACTGGCTGTGGTTCACCATCCCAGGCCAATGGGGGCTGCAGGAAGCCCCGCCGCCCCCATTGTCCTGGAGTGGTGAACCACGGCCAGTGGGAGCCACAATCGGCCGAACCTGCAGATGTGGCAGGTAAACAAACCAGCCTGACCCACCAGGGGGCTTACCCTGGCAAGTCGCGTGCCAAAGGTTGCTGATCCCTGCTGTACAGGCCCAGGCTGGTTTGTTTACCTGCCGCATCCGCAAGTTCAGCCGATTGTGGCTCCCACTGGCCTTGGTTCACCACTCCAGGACAATGGGGCCGGTGGGTAGCCACGGCCAGCACATCCCTTGGCCCGCGCCACTTCCTGCAGACCCCTTTGGCCTGGGACAGCGAACCACAGCCAGTGGGAGCCGCGATCAGCCAAACCTGCAGACGCAGCAGGTAAACAAACACCAGACAGTGGCTAGGAGATGGGCATGGAAGCCATTAGACTTTGTTTCCTATTTTGACAACTTTTCTATTAATCCTGGAATGGGAATGAACTGAACATTGCCCAGGTGAGGCTGCACTTGACAGACTGTTGAAGACCCCAGAATGACAAAAAGGGGGCACTAGACTGGGAAAATCCCTGCAACGCCACACCAGGAAAGAAGACCTATGGAGGGGAAAGACTTGATAACCAAGGGAAAGGAAAAGAAAGTAGAGAAGGAAAGCACCAAAAAAAAAAAAAAAAAAAAAAAAAAAAAAGTGGAGGGTGGGGAGGGGATAAAATGGTTTTTATTCAGTGAAAATAAGTGAAAATTTTCAAATGAAAAGAGAAAAAAATGTTTTGTTCACAGTTGTTTATAGAAAATAGTTTGCATTTCTGACCAGCTCTACTAATCACTGTTGAAAATCTTGGTGCAGGATGTAATGTATAGATGTATGTTTTAGGTGTTGGGACATGTGAAAAAATGCCAGCTTGTCTGGCAAGGAAAGAGAACTGACATTGAAGCAGCAAATAAATACTCTTCAGTTTAAGAGTCTGTCTGTGAACTTGTGCGTTCTAGGTAGTGGGAAAGAGCCGCTCAACACTTGGACAAATCATATAGTAAATCTGCGACAGAGCCAGGAACAGACCCCAGATCTAAGTCCTAGTCCAGTTCCTTAACCATTAGATATCCTTCCTTTTTATTACAAGTATCACTGGTGATCATAATTACCAACAATTTAATTTTTTTTCCAGAGATACATCTCTCCAGAAGCTGGGTACCTGAAGACTTTGTGGGTTCCAGCTACAGGAGAGTTGTGTGTGTGTTCTAGTGAATTTTAAGTTGTTTTCAAGTGACTATCTTAATTAGCAAGGTTTCTAAATGCTTGGGGTTTGAATGAGCTTCCAGTTTTGTTGCTCACCCAAACCCATAGAGCACCCCAGATCCCATGATCCTTTTTTCCCTAACTGGCCTCTTTATGTTCAGTGGGGATAATGGGGAAGTCCAGTGGTTTCCTAGCATCCATCCCCTGGTGTTTTCAGGGGAAGACATCAGTCTTATTCCCCTCTCCCCCCCCCCCCCCCCCAAACATCCTTTTTAAAATCTTCAAGAGGCATATCTACTTCTCTATCTTTCTGGAAACTTCAGAGAGTGTGGAACAGATGGAAGGGCCTTTTCCCTTCTTTTCATCCACCGGGAGGGTATTACAAGTCTATTTGTGTCTGTGTGGGTGAAGGGCTTCTTCATCTCTTTCTCCATCTCTTTTCCCTGTTTCATCTTTCCTGGATCATTCATGTTTTCTAGGATCCAGAAGGATTACAGGGAAATAGATAGATAAGGTAGGTGAAGTAATATCTTTTATTAGACCAACTTCTCTTGGTGATAGAGACAAGTTTTCAAGCTACACAAAATTTTTCTTCAGGTCTGGGTAGGGAAATTTATGTCAGAAGAAATGAGAATGTTTGGGAAAGAAGATTTTAAAAAAGCAAGGTTATAAGGGAAAATGGACTGGGGGAAGAGAGCAAGGATGGAATAAAGATAATAGAAGTGAAAGTGAGGAAGGAAGTACCATGAACAGCCAAAAGCCTAATACTCTATTGGTCAGACATTCACATAAACATTATTATAGGTGGGGCTGCTGGCATATTGTGTCATTTCCTAACTTTTGAGTGTTTGGCAACCTTAATAATACTGCTTTAGAGTGTGTGTCTGTGTATAATTAAATAAATGTTATCAAACAGGCTAAACATTAACAAAGCTCCAGCATATCTGCATCATATGGTTTTGTTGGGAAGTTAATCCACAGTGCTCTAGTTATCCCACGATGCTCTCTTATTCCTAGATATTAATGGTTTCCACATTTGGAGTCATTTTGAGCTAGCATCTTCACTTCAATGTACTTTTTGTAAACTCTCTGTGTATTCTATTTTATTCTACATTTTTGGAAACTGTCTTCTTTTGTGTCAGGTTTGGAAATGAAATGTACTCCAAAAGAGTCCCATTTTCATATGTCTGGGAAGCAAGGATGGTATCATTATGAGTTCACTTCTGTGCATTTTGTTAGCTTAGAGCAGACTGCCTATATTCGATGCCATCAAAAAGAAAGTTTCACCATGCCTATGATAACTTTTTTTTTCTGCATATTTTCCACTTGAATAAGCACTTTGTTTTAGATTGTAATCAAGTAGAATCATCCTTTCCTTACTAGTAGCCTTAAGGGATGTACATTTGGACCTTTGCAGTTAGGATTTATCATAAGCCTCCCTATTTGTAAGCTTTATTTTCATGAGAAATAAATGACTTGTGATGGACATGCCCTCATTTTGTTTATAAATTTGAGCTTGGAATTAATATAAGAAAGATAAAAAATTGAATGGCTTGGCTTTTTGCCATTAATGCTGCATTATGTGCAAGTGCAATTGCTTACTGCCAAGAGCAAAGAGATGGAAACAGAGAATGCAGTTATCAGCTTCAGCCAGAAATAGGCAAGAGGTTTTCCACCAAAAATCATTCCCTTGTGAGTGAGAAAATTATGAAAAAAAAGTTCTGAAATGAGAAGCTTCACACACACTTTGCATTTGCAATGTTTGGTCTTTAACAAGAGCAATAAAATGGCTATTACATATGATTTTTACTCTTTTGTTTATTGTTGTCACTACCCAAATCTTTTCAATGCATATAAGTACTGTTCAGATTAACTAAAGCATAACTATGAACCTGATCATCCCCTCAGCTTCTCCGGAGAGTCAGAGAATGCAGAGATGAGCAATTGCCTGTCACCACTCACTGTAAAAGGGTCCTGAAAAGAGTCACTTTCCCTTCAACCCCAAATATATTTCTGAGGTGAGACAATAGCATGTCATGGCAGTCAGCAGTATTACTTCCTGGATCTATCTACAGCAAGATGAGTATGGTTGACCTCCTCCTATCTATGAATGAGAAGAAGTGGGCTGTAGTCCATGAAAGCTTATGCTCTAATAAATTTGTTAGTCTCTAAGGTGCCACAAGTACTGTTCTTTTTGCGGATACAGACTAACACGGTTGCTACTCTGAAACCTATGAATGAGAAGCAGTCATCCATGAGATGTAGTAGTGTTTTCTCTTTACTGTGTGACCAACCTGACTAGGAGGGGTCCAGGATATTGGCAATAGATATGCATGAGGACACTTCTTCACTAGTTTCTTGATGTATTTTTCTCCATAAAGGGAGATTTGACAGTGTTTATAATGTCTGTATCTGGAAATGGTTTCTTGAGACCATGGCATTATTTGAGTTGGATGGTAAGTTTCTTTCCTCAAGACTGGTCTTGATAATCTCCAACAGGAGTCCCAGGTGTTCCTGGGAATCTTTGATCAGTAACAATGGACATAGGTCTGAATAAAAATTGGCAACTTTTATTTCTTTCAGTATTTTTAGAGTGCTTTGCTCTGTGAATATACCAAATTGTGTGAGAAGCTTTGAATTTGTCATTGGCTGGGTGTTTGGTAGCTGCTGTCCTCCTGCTGGTAAATAGCAGGTGACCAGTTCACCACATTACGTGGCGCTGGCTTCTAGGGTGAGCTGCAGGTTGACAAGGTGACTTATGATCCAATCTGGTTCTTACTGACAAGATTTAGTTGTTGCAAAGAGAAAAGTAGAAAAATATCTTAGCTTCTGCCCTAGCTTCCTCCCTGGATTTTAATCTGCACTCACCTGTATTGTCCACCAACAGCTCTCTGGATTCCAACCTTCCTGCTTCCCATGATACAAATCATCAGATAGCCATGGTGGCTAGTGGGAATATATTGTAATGGTAAGGTAGCCAAGACAGAGGCCAGCATGTGGTCAAAATGCCTTGCCAAAATTTATAATCCTTAATTCATGCTCAGAACAAGATTTTCACTGAGGATATTCTGGATTTTGGCTGGGACCAAGAGCATTCTATGATAAAACATGATGACTGTGCCTTATACCTGTTTGTGTATTTAGGTTCTGATCTTCTTTTAGAAGAGGTACTATAGAGATTTGCCTTAGATGTGTGCTTCTTAGTGTCCTATGTCCTCTTGTAGGCCAAGGATGCTGTCTAAGATGTGACTGGCTATGCATGCTTGTCTGCTGGATATCTATATGAGACCCTCATGGATTTGGGGGCTTTGTGTCAGTGGCTTTATCTGTCTGGATATTGTGGTCTCTCCAGAAAGCAAGCTTTGAGGAGCCCACTGCCCTGATGGCCATTATCTTTATATTTCTAAATTGTGAAGAAATCTGCTTGGCTGTGTTTTGTGGCTTTGCTCTGTTTTTTTTTGTTTTGTTTTCAACATCATCCTTGATTTTTGTCAGTAGAAATACACATAGTCCTGAGAACAGTGTTGTTAGCTAACCAGAGCTGCTCCAAAGGCTGCTTAGGGACCTCAAGTGCCACAGTATAATGGGAGACAGGCAGATGAGTGGGATGGGGGAATACAATGTTACTGGTTAGAACAGCAATGTTTTATTCAGGAAAAACTACTCTAGCTCTAAAGTTTAATGGCAATCGGTGGAGAGGAGTTACTGTTTTCAGGGTACCACACTGGACCTCACATTGACTAATGTGATCTATTTCCCTGTGAGTGTGCCATTTCTCTTTGCTTAAGGAAATAGATTTTTCACTCAGTTAGGTTTGATCCAATCAAGTGACAGTTGAAAATCAAGGAATTTAATAATGATGGATGTTTAAGAGAAACCTGATGAAATTTTCTAATACTACAGCACTGCAAGAAATCAGACTAGCACAAATCCTTAAATATTTGAGACTGCAAATCTATTCAGGTACAGATAAATTGTTTTCCTTTTTATTTTGTGAGACAATGCTTCTTCCAGGTGAATTTTATCATATAAAGCTTGCATATGTATTCTCAGCATTCTTAAGATTCTTGCTTAAAAAAACCACCCTTCTCCTTATAGTACCCTGCATGAATGGCATTTCTTGGAAAAATACTCACTACTTTTGAAAACACTAGGTTCTTGATGATCAATCAATGGCAGTAGGTACTTAATAATCAATACATAATAATTAACACATCTGTACTTTATATTTTAATTAAAGCTGATAACCTTAAGGGACAATAAAGCAATATAAAAATAAATTTTTCTTCAAAAGTTGTCATGACTGCATAATCCTTTAAAATCCCCTCCTACAAGGGGAACTCATTTCACTGCAGTCAGTATATAGCAAGCAACATAATAAAGATATCCTATTAAAATAAATTGTTTCTGAAATAAGCTCAGTTTGATTGTAATAAAAATCTTTGTAATCAGCAGCACATGTTGCTTTAATCTGATGAAGAAACAATGAAGCTTAAAATCAAGATATTTTAATATGCAATTCAAATTTGATATCCTCTTATTAAAACCAAACAATAATACCAGATGTCTAATATTTTTTGTACCATCAAATGGATTGTTTCGTAGATAAACACAAATAATATTATCTGTATTAGTTTTTAAACTTGCCTTCCTCTGGGATGTCTTCAGAAAAAAATATCCTAGGCGACACAAACCCTGGAGGATTCCAGATCTTGGCTCTGTTGGAGACGGGATAATTCAGAGGAAAATTTGTCCTGTGGCAGAAGCCAATTTAGAGAACAAAACAAACATCCCTAAGGCCAAAAATTAGAAAGCTAGCCATGAGGCTGAAGGAAAGTTCACATATAATAAATTAGGTTGGTCCTTCTCTTGCATCCTGCAGTGGTCTAAGCTTTCTAGATTTCCTATATACCTGTCACTTCCCCCCTATACATTCTTTTCTCCTCACCTGGGGTGCAGGTGAAAGGGAGACAATCTCTCCTTAAACTAGAAAAACTAATCTGTGAGATCACAAAGGGAGCAGGGGTGGATTTGGTAGCCTATCCACTGATAGACTTAACTCTGATTGTGCTTTATATCTATCTTATAATGTTACAGGGTGGAGCAGGGGATATCTCTGTTTCTTTTCTTTCTTTCTTTCTGTTGTTCATCACCTGTTTGTTATTTTTCTTTAAGGTAACAGGTCTGTTCCTGAGCTCAGTCATTTAATCCAACAACACTCCTTTACCTCCCTGACAACTATAGAGGGAAATGATTGGTCTGATTTCATGAACATCCATGTTAGAAAAGTGTCCTGCTGTGACATCTTCCTGTTTGACTGATGTTTATTCTTCCATGGAAGAACTTGCCCCTTCGTTAGGCACCAAAGGAAGTCCTTAAGCATAATTGTGCAATCAAACAATCTGCATTTTAATAAGGTTAAATGTAAATGTATACATCTAGGAAAAAAGAATGTAGACCACTTAAAGGATAGGGGACTGTATACTGGGAAGCAGTGACTCTGAAAATGATTTGGGGATCGTGGTGGATAATCAGTTGAACATGAGTTCCCAGTGTGCTGCTGTGGCCAAAAGGGCTAATGAAATCCTTGGATGCATAAACAGGGGAATTTTGAGTAGGAATAGAGAGGGTTTTTTAATCTATATATTCAGCACTGGATGTGATCGATGCTGGAATGCTGTGTCCAGTTCTGGTGTCTACAACTCAAGAAGCATGTTGATAGATTGAGGAGGGATCAGAGAAAAGCCATGAGAATGGTTAAAGGATTAGAAAATCTGCTTTATAGTGATAGATTCAAGGAGTGAAATCTATTTATTTCATCAAAGAGAAGGTGAAGGGGTGATTTGATCAGTCTTTTAATTACCTGTATGGGGACAATAAATGTGCTAATAGAATGCTTTTCATCCTAGCAGGCAAATGTACATTCAATGGCTGGAAGTTGAAGTGAAACCAATTCAGAATAGAATGATGTGTAGACTTTTAACAGTGAGGGTTATTAACCACTGGCACAACTTACCAAGGGTTATGGTAGATTCTCCATCTCTTGAATTGATTGGATGTTTTGGTAAATCAGAAGCTCTTGTTCAGGGAAGTTCTATGGCCTGTGCTATGCAGGAGGTCATACTAGGCTCATCACAATGGTCCCTTCTAGCCTTAAAATCTGCTAATTAAATAGTCTTGACTCTGTTCCAGTCTTACTCTAGACACAAGTATCCTGGCCAACAGAATATGCTATGCCTTATAAAGGGGTGTAGTAAATTTCTTTCTCCTTGCCTCAATGAAACCAAAGATGGAAAGAGGCATTATGCCTCTCTCTTTCCTTTGGATGGGTTATGTCTGTCCTGCTGATTACTACACAAGACAGCTCATCATTTAAATAATGTTAAGCTATTTAAGCTATTACTTGCAGGCCTTTTCCTAAGATTTTCAATGAGGTGTTTAACCAACGTGTTACTTATCTTGTTAAAAATTAATATTTATCTCTTGCTCTTTGTTTAATTAATATTTATCTCTTGCCATTTACCGGTGTTGTTGAAATAATGGAGAGAGTGGATCCATGATCAGATTACTTTCCCTCGATAACCATGAAACTTTCCTATAAGATTACAGGAGGAGCTAGCACGATAAAGTGCTTCATACTACTGTATCTGGGTCATGCTATCTTCTTTGGGAAGGTACTTTAGTGAAGTCCACATCTGCCTAGACACTACAATGGATACATTAGAAACATCTAGCTCGATGAACAGAGAGTTCCCCTCCACTCCCTACCTTTCTAGACTTCTAATTTCATGTCAATTTCTAACTGACATTATTCTACATATAATAAGAACATAAGAATGGCCATACTGGGTCAGACCAAAAGTCCATCTAGCCCAATATCCTGTCTTCTGACAGTGGCCAATGTCAGATTCCCCAGAGGAAATGAAAAGAATGGGTAATTGTCAAGTGAGCCTTTCCCTGTCACCCATTCCCAGCTTCTCGCAAACAGAGGCTAGGGACACCATCCCTGCCCATCCTGGCTAATAGCCATTGATGGAACTATCCTCCATGAATGTATCTAGTTCTTTTTTGAACCCTGTTATAGTCTTGGCCATCACAACATCCTCTGGCAAAGAGTTTCACAGGTTGACTGTGCAGAAATGCTTCATTTTGTTTGTTTTAAACCTGCTGCCTGTTAATTTCATTTGGTGACCCCTAGTTCTTGTGTTATGAGAAGGAGTAAATAACATTTCCTTATTTACTTTCTCCATACCAGTCAGGATTTTATAGACCTCAATCATATCCCCCCTTAGTCCTCTCTTTTCCAAGCTGAAAAGTCCAGGCTTATTAGTCTCTCCTCATACGGAAGCTGTAACGTACACCTAATCATTTTTGTTGCCCTTTTCTGAACCTTTTCCAATTCCAAAATATCCTTTTTTTTTTTTTGAGATGGGGTGACCACATTTGCACACAGTATTCAAGATGTGATTTATATAGAGGCAATATGATATTTTCTGTCTTATTATCTATCACTTTGTTAATGATGCCCAACGTTCTGTTAGCTTTTTTGATTGCTGCTGCACATTGAGTGGATGTTTTCAGAGAACTATCTGCAATGACTCCAGGATCTTTCTTGAGTGGTAACATCTAATTTAGACCCCATCATTTTATATGTATTGTTGGGATTATGTTTTCCAATGTGCATTACTTTGAATTTATCAACATTGAAATTCATCTGCCATTTTGTTGCCCAGTCACCTCGTTATGAGAGATCCTTCTGTAGTTCTTCACAGCCTGCCTGGGACTTAACTATCTTGAGTAGTTTTGTGTCACCTGCAAATTGTGACACCTCACTGTTTAGCCCTTTTTCCAGATCATTTATGAATATGTTGAATAGGACATTTATGAATATGTTGAATAGGTCCTCTGAGGGATACTACTATTTACCTCTCTCCGTTCTGAAAACTGACCATTTATTCCTACCCTTTGTTTCCTATCTTTTAATCAGTTACCAATCCATGAGAGGACCTTCCCTCTTATCCCGTGACAGCTTATTTTGCTTAAAAGCCTTTGGTGAGGGACATTGTCAAAGGCTTTCTGAAAATCTAAGTATGCTATATTCACTGGATCCCCCTTATCCACATGCTTGTTGGCCCCCTCAAAGAATTCTAGTAGATTGGTGAGGCATGATTTCCCTTTACAACAACCATGTTGACTCTTCCCCAACAAATTATGTTCATCTATGTGACTGACAATTTTGTTCTTAACTATAGTTTCACGCAGTTTGTCCAGTACCAAAGTCAGGCTTACTGGCCTGTAATTGCCAGGATCACCTCTGGAGCCTTTTTAAAAAAATGGTGTCACATTAGCTATCCTCCAGTGATTTGGTACAGAAGCTGATTTAAATGATACAGACTACAGTTATAACAAATATAATATAACAAATACCTTCCAGAGCACACGGGGAAATGTACAGACTGCTACACTCCTTCATGTGGTACACTGCTGAATACTCCTATTGCAGCAGGCTGGTGGAAAGTGAGAGGTGAAACCATAGCTCTGCCTCCCCTCTATCATGATTGGAGTGCTGTACACAAGAGAGGAGAGGGAGCAGTCCCAGTGCACCCTTAGGCACAGGGACTGGAATTCTTCCAGACCTTTTTTATGCTCCTTATCTCTCCCCTCCCACTGGATTCCTACATAAGGATCAGGAAGAATCTGGTGCAAAGGGAGCAGGAGCAGGCCCATGGTCATCATGTAGCTGAAGAGGATGGCCCTACTTAATTTTGAATATTGTAGATATTGCAGATCCTACACTATTAGGCTTCCACCACAATTTTGATTTTAATTAGCTTACTTTGCATACTCCACAATTTTGCATACGTTTTGAGGTTTGCAACACAATTTTTTTTCCAATTAGTACATTTATCCAAGCTGATCGCATCTGGGGATCGGGCTGTCAGCCATGCACATTAATGCTATAAAATAGTTGCAGCAAAATGTCTGGTTATCAAAAAAATTAGCAGCATAAAATAATACTTGAGTGTTTATATTGTTCCAGCAATTTTTTCTTAAACAAATAGGCCTTTTCTGGCTTTTCCAAATTACCATGATTAATAAAGGTCCATTATTACTTTTCCATGATTTTTCCATGTTTTGTCCTCAGTTATTTGACAAGATCCTGCAGTTCAAGTAGGGCCTTACTGAATAGTCCTTTAGAAACATTTGTAAAGGTCCCTTTATTGTTAATTCATAAGGCAAAACCACCAAGGTAAACATCTGGTTATCAGAGACATGATAGGAACAGACGGAAGTTCAAGTGATTTAATGACTATAGCATTCAAATCCTGTGCCGAGCACATGAGAAATAGATTCATGTCAGGCTAATTGTACCCCATCATTATATAAAACACTGATGGAAATTGGATCAGAAAGGAGTAAGATGATGTAAATGAGTAGACACAGAGGTGATGAAATGATTAATGCTAGATCTAAACAGTACTGGTGTCTGATACTTCAGAAATGCCCAGGAAATAAATAGAACATCGATTCTTCCTGACAGGAAGAGGAAAAGTGTGTGGTTGATTCCCTTCTCTACAAATGAAGTGTTGAGTGAACTGTTCCCTTGATTTATTACCATGGTATCTGCTAGTGCTCCTATCACAAAGTGTCTGTCAGTATTTTCAGTATGAACTGTTATTTTCAGGTAGTTCTAGCCAGCCAGCCCATGAATAGTAGAATTTAAAAATACTAGTCACTTTGGCTAGGTGGGTGGACAACAGCAATTTCTAACACTACTACTATCTCATTTTTTGTAGGCTAAATGAACAACTCAAAACCCGTGAACTTTGCACATAGTTTCTCTTTGTATTCACGTGTTCCCCTAATTGTTGCATTTCTCCTCCCTCCTCACTACCTCTGCTTGTTTGTTACACCCACTTAGGTCTGGTCTTAATTTAGGCCCTGATCCCATGAAGACTTATGCATGTGAGTGTCTTTTTAGTCATTTGCAATGTTGGTGTAGCTGTGTTGGTTCCAGAATCTGAGCAAGACAATGTGATTGAGGTAATAGCTTTATTGGACCATCTTCTGTTGGTGAAAGACACAAGCTTTCAAACTCCATAGAGCTCTTCAGGTCTCTGACAAATGTTCAAAAAATATTAAACAACATAGATTTGAGAACTATTGATAGGGATATTTGGGAAATAAAAAATGCAACACTTTTTAATGCCAGTGAAATGTTTGAATGGGAGAGCTCTTTGGCAGGATAGTAAAGAAGAATTTTATTTTTACTTTAAAAAAAAGGGGGGGGGAGAGGCTAACCCTCCTAAATAAGGGTTTGCGTGTAACAAAGAATACATGATACACGGTGGCCTTACCATTACAAATGGATACCCTTTAATTGTAAACTGTTTTTTTCCTTTTTGCCAATACAGTATTCTGTTTTCTATGTTTCCTCAGAAAAAGGTAATGAGATGACAAACACCTACAACAAGGTGATGCCTTTCTCACCCTGTCCTGTATGTTTGTAATGTCATCAGCTCTTATAGAAGACACAAGGAAACCTGAACTGTTGCCCTGGCAAGTAAGCAAAAGAGAACTTATTTCCATATACTTTATCAGATGTATGTGTCTACCATTGTTAAATCGATGTATGTATTCTGTAAATGTAGGCTCTTCTAGACATCTTTAATTGGAAAGAAATTCAGTTTGCTTTAATACAGAGTTCTCAGTCAAAGTACAATGGATAATTTCTATTTTTTTCCTGACACCTCTCATTGGTGGAAAATACAGAATTTTTGGGGGGCCTGTTGATACTCAACAGCCACTCTATAGTAAAATGTATTGAATGTTCAGGTTACAACATGGTTGTCACCCCAGCACAGTTTCATTTATAGTTTAGATCGGGGTAAAATTTCAAAAACACGTAATCTTATTGAAAGCCAATGGAATTTAGGAGCCTAAGTCACTTTTGGAAAATGGGACTTGAGACTAAAGTCACTTAGGCTGGATGCATAAAAGAAGTTGGATGTGATGGTGAGCATCAAAGCACCCAACTTTTAGGTATCTAGAAAATTCACTGGGACTGAGTTTGGTGCCTTGGCATTCTATACAATGAATGGGTAGAGACAGGTGCTTTAAGATGTGATTCACAAAAGCCAATATACTAAGTGGGGGGGCCACCTAAGCTAGTCATTGGGATATGCCAAGGAGAGTGATGTATGCTAAAGCTCATCCCTCTCACACAGAGGGAGGCTTAAGTCCAGCCTGCAGAGAGGAACCTGTCTCTGGTAGTGATTCTTAGCTGTGAACCCCTCCTGGAGACTGGAACCTATGCTGTTTTTAGCAAGAAACTTGGAATGGAGGGATGAGAAGTAAATACATAATTAAATAGTGATTGAAACAGCGAGGGACTGGACCCTGGATTTCCCACATCCCGGGGGAGTGCTCTAACCACGAGGCCATAAAATCACACCCATGCTTCTCTTCCCCCTGAAATGATTCAAATATTTATCCAGTGCAGCTGATTCAACAGGAGAGACTGAGGGAGCCCCGCACCAGAATATTCCATAGCCCAGTGACTTGAGCACTCACATGAGAGGTGGCAGAGCCCTGTTCAAATCCCTCCTCAAAAAGGATGTGAACTGGAAATCTCCCACATCCCAGGTGGATCCCCATACCACTGGACTAAAGGTTATGAGGAAGTGCTTCCTTCCCCTCCCTGCTCAGCTGTCTTATGTCACCTGAGAGACTGATCCAGTAGGTTTGCTCAGAGGGTACATACTGATCGGGGCTCCTTATGTGACCTAGGTGGTTGAACACCCATCTTCCCCAGTTAAATGTGTAGCTAAGTGAATGAGATGTGAGTGTGGAGGGGAGAACATTATTTTCAAGAGTTTTATGACACCAAACTTACCTTTCAAAAATTCACAAGCTTGGGACAAAATTGTTTCAATGCCAGCCTTCTGTTCCCATTTTTACAATAAAATGTCAATAGCACACTTATTGGACACACAACAGAGTAAAAATTTAACAGTGAGAAATTATGCGTTTTGCTTACTGGAAAACTGTGCAAAACTGAGTTGATTTAAAAACTACCAAATTTTAGCAGTACTGTGTCGTACATCCTGAAAAAATGTATATTAACAACTGATTTTGTGCAGTTACATGTGATCAAAATATTTGTTAGGAATTAGCACTTATTTATGAATTGAACCCATTCCTGGTTAGAATAATTCATAAGCATAGCCTGATTTTTTTCTCCTATTGCATTTGTTACTCATAATAGTGTGGACACATTTCAAACTATGGGTTATTTATGAGCTGTTTGTTTTGTGATATATAGCTGGTCATCTAAGTCACATAGGATTGTTTCTTTTCTGACTGAATAACTGAAACTTTTTAGATGGCAGAGTAGCATACAACAAATAATTTTTTTTTTAAATCAGTGTTCAAACAACACCATACCTCCCGCAAGCCCCATTTAATTAACAGAAAATTGGCCACTGTAAGTGTAGTTAACATAAGAGATGTCAATGTTAAACATCAAAATGCTTGAGGACTGTGTAGTCAAAAATAATGCCTTACAAAAAGAGAATGAATATATCATTTAACCTTTTCACTACTTTAATGTATTTCCCATTCACCGCTAGTATCAAGTTTCAAAGTTTCACTTGTGTTTAAAATACATGAAACTTTCAGATGAATAGCATCCCCAAATATTCAGCAGTTGTTCAAATATACACACAAATAATAAATTATAAATCATAATGAACCAAACTCAGTGCTTTTTACTTGCAAAAAATACTTGCCTTTTTTTTTTGGTTTTATTATTTGGCATCTTTACTAGCTGCACTTTAATTCCTTCAGCTATAATTGTGCTTTACTTGGATTATCCCTTGGTTTCACTTTACTTGGGTAGTGTCTTCTGAAAATGTCTTTCTCATGGCATGTTATTGAGTCTAACACATTCTGTATGTCACATCATATTTCAGACCATTTTAATATGGGCACTTTCAATTGTGTTAATTGCCTTTATAGAGAAATGCAGCTGATACATTTGCTCCATCCTATGCTTGTCAGGTTATTTTATTTACTCATTGAGAGACTTCTTAAATGGAGAAAAATCTACTTATCACACAGAGGCAATGGGATACACAAGGACTTGCACTCAATGTTAAACTCACATTTTACAAGTCTGTTTGTAACTAATGAACATTATTCAATGATTGGCTACATATTTATTGTGTTATATTGAGTCCTAAACAACACATTCTATGGGAATTGGATCAGTAACACACTAAGTTCCAAATTCATTCCTGCTGTAGCCCCATGACTCCCTTGAAATTGCAGTAGTGACCAATTTGGGTCTACCTGCCTATTGGTTACAAATTGTCCCTTTTAACTTTCATTGTTGCAGTCACTGCTGATTATTTACAAGTGAACATTGGTTCTGTGCTTCAGCAAGTTTCCTGACTCATAGTTAGGATTCGGGCAAAACCAAATGCTATATTATTGTTTATTCATAAGGGTGACATTCACCGAATCCACAAGATCTCAGTGACTGGGCTTTGTGTCTGAAGTGCATAGCAAGCAATATATAGAGCAGAAAATCCACCCCCCAATACTGAAGAAGGGCACAGGTCCTCACCTATGGTCTGCCTAACTGAGTACTCTGTAATTGGCTGAGGGAACCATATGAAGGACTCTGTTGTAGAGCAGATGGGAATTTGTTCTCTAACTCTAGCTTCACCTGTGCATGGGCTTCAGTGGTTTTGTGTGAAATCAGCATCAGCGTGAATATCACCTTAATTGTGGTAGGTTCTAGAACACCTAAACTCTTTTACTTCAATCTTTTTCCAATATTGATCTTTGATCAAGCTACAACAACAACTGAGATGGATTGCCTATTATGCTGTGGCCAGTGTACCTTCAATAAGAATTTCCATCCTGCAAGAAATTCTGAGACTTTGAAATCAGGATGAAAAGCCAAGGCCTCAGAATTTTTCATAAATCAAAATATTCTGAAGTACTTCATTTAGGGTAATACGATAGTGTAAACAAAATGTTAGCTATTGAAATGGAACATTTTAGTAATTTCTCTTTTTTGACAAAATAGATACATTCCTGTGAAACATTTAGATTTTGCCTAATTGGCATTTTCTGACAGAACTTTTCCACTGGAAACTTTTCGAGCATCTCTAGTTCTGATGTTCAAGGCCATGTGTGAACTTTTGAAGGCGTCATAGTTTCCATATTTGCCTACATAGCTACTGCACTATAACACATGTCTGTAAGATGCATTAAGACAATATTCTATTTGTCCACAAATGAGTTTATCAACACTAAATTTTTGCACCACCTAAACAAAACTGAGCAAAGCATCATTAGCTGCACCTCCGGCAGTAAAGGAGAGAGTCTTAAATTTACTCATTCTTCTGTTCTCCAGTTCTGTGAGAGACTAGGCACTGATCTGGGGAAGGAAGGAAAAATTTTGAAATTGACAGGGTGTGGATTGGAAGGTTGTGACTTGCAAGGGGCTTTTACACCCCATCTCACCAGTTATCTTTATATGTATTATGGCTTAGTCACCCTTTATTAATGACAGACAGAAGCTTAACTGGTCAAGATTACTCTGCCTCCCTGCTTCAGTTCTCCTCCCCACCCACTCAGTCATATAGTTTCTGTACCTTTGTCCAACACTTTCAGCCCAATAGCCAAACATTATTTCAGACAAGATCAAGGAGCTACAATCTATAGTTTTGGGCAGAGTTTTCTAGCCTCTTCTGCCCCTTTGCACTGACCTGTGACACAGAGGTAGCAGAAATAATACATAGGTCTCCTGCTGGGCATTATGTTTGGGTATTTGGATTCTGCCCCCCTCCCTTGCCGCTGACATGGAGTGGAAAGGACTGATGTACATACCACTGAAAAGGCAAACTTTTAAAGGATTCAGAACCATCAAGTCATCCACATTCCTAGCCTATCCAACTGTGCATTCTTACTACTACTACCTTCATCCTCATCAATTCTCAGACACAGACTTTGTGTGACCTTGGGAAAGTCACTTACTATACCCTGTGCCTCAGATCCCCAACTATAATGGGGATAATACGTTCTTAACTTCCAGGGGTGTTGAGGATAACATCTGTAAATGATTGTGACGCTCAGATACTAACGTGTGGAGGACTGTACAAGTACTTTGTATTCTATTTTTAATATTATGAACTTTTAGGTGCTGAGCAGATATTAATTATGAAGACAACTAGGTAAAATATATGCAGATATTTATAGTAATAAGTGTGGGAAATGGTAGAAATGTCCTGATATATATCATTGTCACTGTTACAATTATTTTCTTATGAAAATATTAGTTGCCCTTCACATCCCTACCTAAGTTGCTTACTTTATGTCCAATTATTATGGTCCTATGGTCTTCTAAAAAAAAAAAAAATCACACAAGGAGATATATTCAGACAAAACTTATCAAAGCAGCAGTTAGGAATACCAGGCAACAATTTTGCATCACCTAAGCAAATCTTAGCAAAGCAGCAGGTAGCTATATCTCAGGCAGCTGAAAGGGGGCACAGTTTTAAATCTACTCATTCCTCTGTTCTCTAGGCCTGTTGGAGACTAGGAACCTCTCTAGGGTATAGGAAGGGAAAACTGAGATGAACAGGTTATGGGTTGGAGGGAGATATGGTATAAATCAGATCTTTATCACTGTTGTACAATTATTTACATTTTGTCAAATGCCACTTCATTGTCCCTGCCTCCAGCCTATACCATTGTAACCTCTGCATGTCTCTTGCATAAATAAACAGATAACCTCTGGCCATATGTGAACTCATATGCAGAGCTGTAATGGTAACCTTGAGTAGTTGAAAGACCCTAGAGAGTTTGGGTAGTGTTCAAAGTAAATACTGGGGCCTGCATGTGGTTGAGCAGTAGCCCAAACCCAGGAGGATGCTGCCTGGACTGCTGGACCATTTTGGAACCCTTCAACCCAGAAAGACATCATGAAGCAGCATATATCCAGTTATCTCCCCCCATAAGGCTTTGTCCACACTAGGGAATTTTAGAGAAACTTGCCAGCTTTGGCTCTTACTGGGTTTAACTAACTGTGATAAAAACACTGGGTAATAGCACCAGAGGGAATATTTTTCTAAGAATCGCTAGCATAGACAAGGCTGAAGTGATGCATACAAAATATACTTTGTTTTGGTCTGATGGAGATCTGGACTTCAGCTGAAAAGTCTTGTCTTGATACCTGTGCAAACAAAATGGAAATAGCATGCCAATAGCCTGTAAGAATAATATCTGATAAATATTGTCATCTGCGGAGTAAAAAATAAAGTCAGTTGGAGTTAGCAGGATCATCCTTGTTATAGCAGCATTTTTCATGTCACTGTACTTAAGATGGTGTCAGCATTTCCATTATAAGTAATTTAAGGGTTTGCAATTCAGTAAGAGGAGAGCGCTAGGCCTGCCACAATTAAATGAACTTTTTGTTCAATTTAACTTACTTTCAAGGCTCAAGGAAGTATATGACAAAACTTAATTTTATTCTAAGGACATCAGTAAAAAGTTTAGACATTTGGCTTTTGTCAGGCAATTAAAAATGTTCTTTGAAGTTACTTTGAACAAAGTTCATCTAAATGTGGCATACTTGCAAGCAGGGATGGCATGAATATGCTTTGTTGGATTCATTCCAAGTCCAGATACCATAGTGGCGACCAGGATTTGTTAAATAGTGACTAATGATACTACAGATGGAGAAAGCTGAGCAGCAGGAGGGCGTCTTTGATACAAAGTAATCTGGAAGAGCTGCAGATCCAGGAGGCAGAAGAGGGGAACTGCGTACCTTACTGATCCAGTAAAATAGATCCATAAGGTAGCCAATCAGTTTTTCAATTTTGATTTGACAAAACAATAATGTCAGAAAAATGACAAAATCTGTGCATTGTCCATTCATCACAGTTCTGCGGTTACCATTTTGATTTACTGGATCAATTGAATGAATATTTTTGGAAATTAAATTCCTTTCCTGAATTTATACATATAGGGGCAATGCTAAGTAATTTAACTCCCAAATTTAAAGGACACTTGAAACAACCCCACCAAGTAATAAACTTTTTTATTAAACTTTTTTAACCCATCATTTTTCAGTATTAGAAATATGCAGCGTGGAACACAAATCCTGAAATGAAGGATATGAAAGTCTCCCACAATACCCATTCTGTACCCCTCCCCCCCAAACACCTCCTCTTTTACCCTGTTCTCACTTATTAACCCTCCTCACCCTCCAACACTTTCCCCCCCCTTCTCTTTCCTGACACTCTTGGGTGCTTTGTATGACAAGAGTCTTCTAGTAGGTTCCTCTTATCCAGACTGGACATGTTTACCTGGCTCCAATGGGGAAGTGGGAAAAAGTGATGTTGCTGATTAGTAGGAACCAACAAAGCTCTGAGAACTGAAATGTTTGACCCCATCTTCCCACTGTATCTTCTCACTTAGAACCACCAGAAACTCAAATTAGGTAACAAACTTTATACTGCTTTACAAACAGTAAAGAGAAATGCAAGTTAATTTCAATGCTTATTAAAGACAAAGGATAAAAATCAATGTTGTTAAAAAGAGAAGTTATCAAAATCAGCAGGGAAATAAACAATCCTCAAATTTCAGTGGAATAATAATAGAAACAACTGAGGACTGCAAAAATATTACAAAAGTAATTGACAATGTCTCTTGAATCAATCAAGTAACCTTTTACAGAGTAGCTTTTGGCACTTACTTTGCACAGATGTAAATGACAGCACAAAGTGCAGGGCAATGGAGAACTTAGTCCACGTTACTCTATAGCTAGAATAAATGGATAATGAATTAGTGAAGTAGTTTCAGCCTTAATTGTGAATTGTTTATGCTTTGGCTGGTTGCAAACTTAAAACACAGTTTTATGGAAAATATAGTGTTAAGGAAAGAGTGGGAGTTTGACCTTTGAGTTCCTGGCCAATAGGCGATTGGGAAGGTTGGTTGTTTTACTACCCATCATACTACAAATATAATCAATACTATAAATTATAAAGCTAAATATACTATTGCATATTTAGCCTGAGTGTAAATGTTTTAAAAGTTGTATGAATATTATATATAACTGTAAAGAATGAAAGTTATTACTATTCAAATAGTGTGCTGATTATTGCCAAACTTAATACAATCACCAAAAATCTCATTCAGGTTGTATAGAGGGACTAGTTTAAACAAAGAAGGGAATTTGCAGGAAAGTCCATACCTCATCCCTTGATTTAAGCACCTGGTACAAGAAATGATTACACATTGCTTTAAACATCTAGCACAAGAACTTGAGGGACAGAGAGCACTTCAGCCTTAAACGTAGACATGTCTGGCCTGAAAGCACATACCAGGGGCAGCAAGTTTGAAGGGACAGCAGAAAGATGATCAATCTTCGATGGTGAAAACCAAATCAACTACACTTTTCCCATCAAACAAGTATTTTCATTCAGTATTATTGATGCAAATGTCAGCCGCTCTTTTGGAGTCCACTTCATTAATCTGAGTAAGAACTGCACCCTGCTCATAGTCCAGAGCATTTGTAGTCAGAGTTGTCAGAAAACGAGTAGTGGGCAAGGTAAGTGTATTACTAGTTAATTTCTTTCCTGCTTCAAATCAAAACTACATTTTCCAATATTTTTTCTAGAAGAAAACACCCTTCTGTAGCCTCAGAGGTGGGGAGGATTTGTCTCGGCCAGCAGGGGAAAGAAAACACTGGGGCCCTTAAAAGATGCCCCCCCCCCCATGCTTCCTTTCCTTCTGGTATGAGGGGGCTCCTCAATGGCTGATTGTTTGTACAGAAGAATGTAACATAAGTTTACTGGTGCCTGTGCACCCAAAAGAGGGCTAATAAGCCCCTCTCCTACTGGGGTAATCATGCAAGTCACCATTTTCAGGTGAGGAAGGTATTTCCCCCTCACTGCCACATTGGCCTGGGCGGAGTGGAGTTTATGCCTTCTTCTCAGCAGCCCAGGGACCCAGTGGGTAGGTTAGGTGGTAAAACTCATTTTGTCGCAACTTGGCAAGTTCATAGTGCAGGTGCTTATTCAGTAGTGGGTGCGGTTCCCTTGTAAATCAGAATTGGAAGTGCAATAAGAGAAGGCAGCCCCCAAAGAAGGT
The DNA here is from genome assembly GCF_027887155.1 of Malaclemys terrapin pileata. Taxonomy (NCBI): domain Eukaryota; kingdom Metazoa; phylum Chordata; order Testudines; family Emydidae; genus Malaclemys; species Malaclemys terrapin. Next base: position 249,617,717 of record NC_071505.1, read on the forward strand.
GGGGAACAGGGTTGGGTCTAGAGTTGGTTAGGAATTTTTCTGACAAAACAGTTTTGTTAGAAAATGCTGATTTGTCAAACATAATGTTTCACTTAAATGCCTTGGGTTTGATGAACTTTCATCAAACTACAGGCAGGGTTCCAATGGAATCCTGCCTGGTTTCCTGATGGGTGGCTGGGAGTCCAGGCTTCTAGGGTCCCCACCAGTCCCACCCTGCAGAGTGCCTTGGGGCCAGGAATCCCAGGGCTTCTAGGTCCATAGCTCCAGGGCAGCACCAATATGCCAATTGGACCTCTAATGCTTCCTGGGAGCCCCAACTCTAGCTTGGGCATGGCTCCCAGCTCCACATCAGGGAGCCTGGAAGCCCTGAGAGCCTTGTCTCAAGCTGAGATTCTCAGAGTTTCTAGCTCCCTGCTCCATGGCAGACAACCTGGAAGTCCTGGAAGACACAGATTGACATGAGGCTCTCAGGCTCCCTGCCATGTAGCCAGCTCCCAGTTGGAGTTATCAGGCAGGAAACCTAGCAGTCCTAGGAGCCTGGGAAGCTCTGAAAGCTCCTTGGCTTCCATATCCTTGTCAGGGACTCCCTTCTCTCCAGGTGACCACCCCAAGCTGCCTACAACTCTTATGGCAAGCAGGGGCAGCCCAGGGAGTCCCTGGGACTCAGTGCAGTTAGTTTTCTATTTCATTTAAGGAAAATCAAACCAAAACAGTTCATTTTTTTTCTCTGAAACACACTTTTTTTTTAAATTTCCTTTTGGAAAGAAATTTTAATCCATTTTAATTCTGAAATGAAACAAAACCTTTTTCAAAATTTCAGAATTTCCAATGTAATTGAATTTTGACCATCTCTTGTGGCAGCTCTTAATGTCTGGTACAGTAAGGAGAAAACCCCATCTTCCCCAGCCTGTCAGCCCTCAACTGAGCGGAGAGCTGTGGGGTCCCAGCAACCGTTCTGTGACCAGGTTAATGGGGTAGAGGTAGCCCTTCACCACGTGGAACAAATTACAGTAGGAAGTATGACCTGCACTGGTTGAGTCATTGTTGAATAAACAGTAATAAATCTATAAGCCAGATAAACTACATTCCCAGGGTCTTGTCTGCCTTCCTGTACTGTCCAGGATAAGAATTACACTATAATTTCATGCACAGGAGTTAAATTGGTAGAAAACATTTGCAATAATCATGGCATAAGGTAAATCCCAGAAAAAAACATACAGTGGTCATATTTGCTCCTTGAAGAAGCCTGAGCAATTACTATACTATTCCAGGCTTTTTGGAGGCAAGTGATTGAAGAAAATTTTGTCTTCCTAAAATGACACTTAGAAAAAAATCTTTTTCAAACTAGCCTTATTTTCATATTGAAGCACAGTTATCAAGAACTCTTCTTGCTGTGCTGATATCTTTCCAATCACTATAATATCATCCACATAATGGAACAAAGATTGGCTTTTAAGATTAGTTGATGTTAACCTCTGGAAAGAACCAAGAGCAGATGTATGCCCATAAGGCACAGGCCATAATCAAAAGCCCCTCCTGTGTGCCCCAGAAAGGGCCGATGATCCCCTTGGACCTTTTATGATCCCCTTGGACCTAAAATTCAAAAAGCATTAGTCTATAGAGGGGGTAAAGTGTTTAGGGTATTGAAAAAGGTGACAATTTTTAGATTATGAAAGTCCTTTAATAGCTTCCTTTAACACCTCTTCAAGCCATTGGGAAGTGGTTCTCAAGCTGCGGTCCATGGAGCATTTGCTGCTTGTTTGAGTAACGCCAACAGACCCCGGTCGTCGGCGGGTGGGATCGAACGTGGGATCTCTGGAGCTTAGTGCATAAGCTTCTACTGCGGGAGCTAAAAGCCAACTGGCTCTTAGCTAAGGGTGTAGAGCAGACTCATTTAACTCTCTCTCTCTAAGTGGTTTCGGTGCCACTAGATGGGACAGAACACCACACCCAGGAGGTGTGTGGGTTACATACTTCCCCTCGCTGAGGAAGTACATCCCAAGCTTCAGAGACTTTCCAGTTGAAATCTCGAGTGAGCCCCCACTTGTAACACCGACAGATCCAGGTCATAGACGGGCAGGATCAAACCGGATACCTCTGGAGCTTAAAGCATGAGCTAAAAGCCAACTGGTTGTTAGCTAAGGCTGAGGAGCAAACTCATTTTATCTCTCTTTCTAAGTGGTCTCGGTGCCACTAGATGGGACAGAACACCACACCCAGAAGGTGTGTAGGTTACATACTTCCCCTAGCTGAGGAAGCGGGATCTTTGAAAAAGATCACTAAATGGGACAGAATACTACACCCAGGAGGTGTGTGGGTTACATTTGCAGGGAGCTACCCACATAGTGTTAGCACCTCCTCCTTCAGTCCAACTGCTAAACTAAATTACATTAAGATAGCTCTTAGTTTTGTACAAGCAGCATCTTGACAAATTTAATTTTTTATTATAGCATACAATATAAGGTTTTTTTAACTGAACGATAAAATATCCTGCTTAATATCAACATCTCTCCTGGATATTATAGGGACTAGTTTGAATTATATCTGTATAATAAATGTTATCTCTTTTCAGATAGTTGTATTCAGATGTACTACCTCCTCCTGGGACAGCTAATGTACAGTTAGCAATAGGGCATTGAAGGTGCCTTCATTTATTCATCATGGAGTTTAGATTCATAATGAAAGTGGTGAACTCCAAGTGTCTTGAAAAGTTTCAAGCCTTACCTTCTGAACATGAACTAGTAATATCAGTCAAGGTTTTAATTCAACACTCTGCTCTGATGTATTAAGAAAATGGGCCTTTAATTGCAATGTATCAAGTAATTGCCTAGTTTGTAATCGTGTCTCAAGCAGCAATTTAAGTTAGCCATCCTCCATATGAGGAGAAGTAGCACAGTAATGTTAGTTTGCCAAGTATACAGAGTGCTCAAATAATAAAGATGCTTTGAACATCACCCAGATTAAATAGAGTGATGTTAATCAAAGACTTGAGCTACTCTACGCATGTTCCTGATGCACAGTCTTTGCCTGACTTTGAGAGGGTAGCCATTAATTTGTAACAGTGATCTCTGCTTTTAACCTGACCTTGCTTATTACTGTTGGGTCTTAAATCTCTAGACAGAGATTAGGAGACCATCCTCTAGAGGCATGACTATAGCTGTAAAACCAACACAATGAAGCTGACTTTAAAAAGAATCTAATAGGTTTAGTCACTAGATGGCAGTAACAGCTAGCAGTAAGCCTACAAACTGGTCTTCTAGACCTTTTGCAGATTAATCACACATACAGAAAATTCCACAAAGTACAAGCTGACAAAGACCTTGCTTTGCCACGATCAATCTTTATTCACCACTAGATTAAAGTGGTTAGATATACTTGATTGCCTCAGGTCCCGGATAAAGCTTATAAATAACTACATATATGTTATCTGCTTAAAGGCTTTTTTTTTTTTTTTTTGGGTTGGCGTGTAATCTATTCATTCTTGATTACACTGTTTGACCACCCACTACATCTGTTAGCTTTCCCGTGAAGCTGTAATTTTAATCTTTGACTGTGTAAATGTTTTAAATATCATTTTATTATTTACAAAAAGAAGGATACAACTAATAGAGTGCAGTTGAATGAGTACTGTCTCTACTCAGAGAGTTTCATTGCTGCATATATTTGTGCTATGAACCAAAATGGCAACAGAATTGTGGACTATATTCTGCATTGTATTAGAGAATTCAGCTCATACAGTTCTATTCCCCAGTCTACTCTGTTAAAACAATACATCACTAGCTACCAAGGATGTGCATCTTAGTCACACTTCAGTGTAACTGGCGCAAATATTTTCCTAGCATGCATTCAGTAATAACATGTACTGTTTACATTTATTTCAAACAGAAAATGAAAATATTTAGCACAAGCTCTTTAAAAAATAGGTGCCTGGGTACTGCTTGCTGCTCAGCACTTTGGAAAGTCAAGCCACTTATGCAGGAGCCTACGTTTAGGGATTTGCATGACTTTACATTTTCTTTAGTGTTATATGCTCTCAGGGCCATCATTAGGGACAGGCCAAGGGTCCAGGAGCCAGTTAGCAGGAATCAGGCCAGGTTGGAACACTAGGAGATCAGAATCAAGAGACAAACCAGAGATCAAGAGTCAGTTACTGAGAGCCAGGATACCAGGAGATCAGGATCAGACAACAGAAGGAGAGAACAGAAACTAGGATGCAGTTCCCAAAGGTCAGACCAAGTCAGGATACCTGGGAGTTAGGATCAGAAGGCAGAAATAGATAAACACTAGACCAGCAGTCGATGGCAAGTAGGGTTGCCAATTCTCCAGAATTGGCCTGGAACAGGGCAACCTGCGGCCCATCAGGGTAATCATATGGTGGGCCTCCAGACAGTTTGTTTACATTTGCGCGGCTGCCTGCAGCTCCCAGTGGCCATGGTTTGCTGTTCCTGGCCAATGGGAGCTATGGGTAGTGGTGGTTAGTATGTCCCTGCAGCCCCCACCACTTCCCACGGCTCCCATTGGCTGGGAACAGTGAACTGCAACCACTGGGTGCTGCGGGCGGCCGTGCAAATGTAAACAAACTGTCTGGCAGCCCACCAGCCAATTACCCTGATTGGCCATGTGTGGCCTGCGGGCCGCAGGTTGCCCACCACTGGTCTAGAGTCTCCAGGAATTAAAGATTAATCTTTAATTAAAAATTATGTCATGTGATGAAATCTCCAGGAATACATCCAACCAAAATTGGCAACCCTAATGGCAGGCTAAAGCCCAGTTTTATGGAAAACTTCCTGTTTCCCCCTTTGGATTAAATCGGGCTGTGGCCCAATTAGGAGCCTTGTAACTCTCCCAATCAGAGTGTAGGGGCGGGGCTTGTGCCCAGTTGAGTGTCATGGATCCCAATCCCAGCTGCTGGCAGTGGGATTGGAACAATTTTTGTAGTGGGGTTGCTGAAAGCCATTGAACAAAACTCTAAACCCTGCATATGATGGAAGCCACTTCAAACCAGGGGGTGCTACCGCGCTCCCAGCAACTGGAATTCCAGAACCCCTGGCTGTTTGGTGAAGGCTGCTGTCTCTGTCTATTCAGTCTAGGTGTTTATATAGCAAGCATTACCATGATATTTGAGCACCTCATCTGTCTAATTTTATCTGTGAGTGAATGCTTTTGTAAATTATATTTACCCACCTCACATTCACCAAGGCACCATGCAATAATTTTCATAATAATTCTAAGACATTATGATAAAAGAGCTCCCCTCAAAACTACACACACAAAATACAGGCAATCTTATAGAGGAAACAAAAGGATTAAGAAAAGGTTACAGCTAAGGGGGGACATTATTTTTAAATGTCTGTTTTAAAAATGCAAAGGTAGAGGATGAAATAGATGTCAGAGGGGAAGTTTTCCACAGCCTAGGCAGAGCCCTCCAGAGCAAAGTTACTGTCAACCTACATTAATGATGGAATGCTTAAAAAACAAATGGTGTTAGAACAGAGATCGGCAACCTTTGGCCTGCAGCCCGCCAGGGTAAGCCCTAGACCCGCGCCGGTTCCCACAGCCCCCATTGGCCTGGAGTGGCAAACCACGGCCAGTGGGAACCACGATCGGCCAAACCTGTGGAAGCAGCAGATAAACAAACCGGCCCAGCCCGCCGGGGGGCTTCCCCTGGCGGGTCGTGGGCCAAAGGTTGCCAATCCCTTGCTAGAACATTGACTCTGATTTATTACAGTAAACCTGACAAAGACTTCATCATCATAGAAGGCTGAACTTTTGAGTATGGTGCAGTAGAAAGAAAGACAGAAAGAAAGAAAGGAATTTTTGTTGCTTATCTTATTCAAGAATATTGAACAAAGGATTAAAAGTTCATAGGTATTTAATATCATCACAGAATCTCCAGAGAGTCTGGTTTTATTATTTGTGTTAAGATGTACAGATATCACAGTTCAAATTTAGATTTCAGATTAAATTAATCTGCATAGCCTTATAATGCTAACTGGTGAGTTGGTTGCTTAAAGGAAGTGAATTGTATTTAGCATAGCTCCGAGTATACTCACTAGAATAAACTGATCTTCTAAATTGTGTTGAAACCAACTGAAATGTTTTATACTGGCATCCAAAGAAAGCAACAGGTGGTGATTTCAGATTTCCCAGATGAGGACTACAATCAGTTGATCAAACTGCTATTGCCATTTACTTTGGAGAAAATACAAATATGCATGGATTGTTCTTTGTGGTCATACTCCATTGGTTACCTGTTAGCATCAGAAGCTACCGGCTTAAGCTACATGACCAGTACAGGCAGATAACTTTATCCTTTAACCAAGGACATTCATGTTAGTCAAGTTCCTTCTTTGGTGTAGGGCAATTTGCTGTTTAACTATTTAAAAAGGAGATCTTTTCATATTAATACTTCTCCTTAATTCTAATGTCTCTGCATTACATGTTTTTTTTTCTAAATGTCCCCTGCTGATTATAGCCCAAACACAGCACAATAAGCTTTAGTAAAAGCTGACATTTATTCATTGCAAGTATAAAACATTTGAGCAGCCTGTAATTTAATCTTCTCCCTTTTTTGTTTTCCTTATCAAGTGATTGGTAGGCTGTGGAAAGCTCTATCCATTTGCTTGATTAATGCACCACAATATTATCTTCGGTTCCCTATCAGTGTGAAGATTATAAAAACATAGTAGTACTCATGAAATGGACAATATCTCACCTAGAAGACAAGAATGCTAAATACATATAGTACTTTAGCGCCAAATCAGTTGATACAAATCTGAAAAGGGGAAACAAAATGCCATTAAGGTATTAGGGGATTGAGGAGAAGTTCTCATCTTTATAGTTTTTATTTGTCTAGGGGGGAGGGATAGCTCAGTGGTTTGAGCATTGGCCTGCTAAACCCAGGGTTGTGAGTTCAATCCTTGAGGGGGCCACTTGGGAATCTGGGGCAAAATCAGTACTTGGTCCTGCTAGTGAAGGCAGGGGGCTGGACTTGATGACCTTTCAAGGTCCCTTCCAGTTCTAGGAGATGGGATATCTCCATTATTTGTTTTTGTTTGTTATTTGTTTGTTGTCTTACACTAGCAGGAAAGCTGGCAACCTGAATACGTAAAACATCATTTTCACCACTGCTCACACTTAACTGTTGCTCCTAGCTTGAATCTGGTTGGCTTTGTGAATAAGGTCAGCAGATCATGATGATCTTAGTAAGGTCTTGTATTAATAAAAAATAACCCCTGAGATCAAAATCAATGCCACCCTCTTCTTTTAAAATATAATCAGATACATTCAGTCTTTACAACATGGCAACTTGAGCCAAGAATTTGGAAGACTGACAAGATTTCTGTTTTTATTTTGTTAATATTGGAGATGATGGAGATAATATTATGTGCTTCTATAATACAAGTTTTATGTTGGAATACTAAAATAGTATAATGAATGAATGCATTTTTCAGAAACAGATGTTTATAGTATTAATATCACTGCTCATTAATGGCATAAGAAATGTCATCTCTCTTGCACATATCATAAAATTCTATAATAGGATAATGATGTCTTAAAGATACACAATACTGTACTAATCATAGTCTAATGTGGGGCATATAAGTACTTTTTTTTTTTTTTTTTTAAGTGAAGGAAGTGGAATTGAGAAATAGATCAGCAACTCTGGGGCACTGAGGATGAGAAGGAAAAAAAATAAGAAACAGGGGAAAGGGAACTGGAGATATAGAAGGTGCAGTGACTGGACCAAGCTGTTTTTCTTTAAACAACACAATACTGTACATGAAATAACAATAGTCTTCTGGGCTGCTCTCTCATCCCCAAAATACTGATATTTTAAGAAATAACTCAATTTTAGTATTCAGGTGACCTGAGCCAGTCAGGCTTCATTCATATGCTTTACAAAGTCACCACTATTATACAATGGAATTTCAGCTTTATTATACAGAAAATATTTGCAATCAAGAGAAATCCAAAGGAGATAGTGACACCTTTTTTATTAAATTGATCCATACAGGATATTGGTATTATGTTGGCCCAATACAATCATTTGCTTAATGTGCCGTCTTAGTTTTCAACAACATAATTCAGTGTCAAAGTACTTCAGAGCAATTGTGACTTGTTAGCATTTTATATAAGACTTAGAGGGATAAAAGGATCTATTTTTTAAGGCTATTACATCTCCCTGGGGCAGTCATGTGGAGGCTCCTTGGCAGGCTGGCCCCCAACGTGTGAAGTAAGTCTCTGTGAAATGTCTTTATACTGTGGTACTGTGGGCTAGAGCGCCAAATGTCAGTCCTGAAGCATCAGAAGGACACTTATTATTTGTTGTTACTTTGTTTCATGAAGGTTTGGGGTTGGTGGGGAAGCAGGAATGTTTCTCTGCTCTACCACTAGAGAGATCACTCAGGAAGGGCAAGGGATATCTTCTCTAAGCAGAGACCTAGGTAGGAAAAATGGGTTTGGGGGAAGCTAAAGCTGTTTAAGGGATAAGGGTGTGTCTGTGTGCATTCCCCTTCTCACAAGTGGAAGCTACCTATCACTGGGAGCAGAAACTGGTTCTGACAGGGTAGGAGCTGCCCCTACATGTGTTGGGTGGAAGTATGATAAGGGAATTTTTGTTGAAAATTTCAGCTAAACAGTCTTGTTAGGGAAAAATACATTGCTTTCCTTCCACACGTTAAAATATTCTTTCATCTGTTTCATTGAGAAGCTTTAATGCTTGCATGTGTTGAGAAGGGACTTCAAAATTGGTAGGTGGTTACCCTACCATCAAGGATGTGCCTTTTCTTATTCCCGTGACAATCTGCACTGAGCTGGCCAAGTTATATGCTTCTGACAAATCACGTGCTCATTAGAAGCTTATACAACGAGGAGCCCTTGAAGGCCCTAACCATGCCAATGACCCATGTGTGGATCAATATTGCTCTAATATAATTGCTTTTTCAGTTTGGTTCTGTTTAAAAACAAAATTAGGAAAACACATTTAAATAGAACCTTAATTTTGTAAAGTCAAATGCATATGCAACTTTAATTTTGCCTCTTGGTTTGTATACATTATGATACAGTCTTTAATTGCATGATCACAGGCAATTTTTTTTGTGACCATGGCCTCATTCAGTTCCAACTGCAACATCTTACCCACATTAATCACACATTGTAATTTTAATTACATTTGCATCCTTACTTAGCCTGACCTTAGATTTTTGTATTTAGTAGATTATTTTAGATTGTAAAATGTTCACTTTTAAATTGACTCAGAAGCTTGCTTCTATGGAAATGGATATTGTATCTATGAAATAAGTCCAGAAATACTTAACTTCCTGAAAACACTCACTTTACCTTGTTTTCACTGATCTGATCTCCACTTCTGTGGATATGAGTGCTTGAAGGGAAGCTTTCAGTCAATAACTGAGTGTGAGAACTTTCATTTCAAGTTCAACCAATAGGTGCCAGTTTAGCAGGTTTTGTGCTGATTTAAAGGGGGAGAAGAAAACTTCTAACTTTTCAAATCTGAAGTACTAAACATTTTAATTGGAGTATTCTAAGTACTTTGGAACTATCTTTGCAACTGTAAAGCCATCACCGAAGGCTTCCCTTCTGTGGCACGTAGCCTTGGATTGTGTATGTATCCAAAATGGATCACTTTAAGCCAGTTTTAATGTTCAAATTAGCAATGACAATTTAGATAAGATAGACTGAATTTGGAAACCACCTACACATCTAGAATAATAAATCGAATCTATCATAGAATCACTGGGGTCAAAAGGGAACTCTAGTCCATTCTCTAGCTCCATGATGAGATTTTGTATCCATAAACTGCACATTGAGCGTTTTAAGTCTAACCTTGAAAATCTCTAGTGAAGGTCATTTCACAGCTGCCTATAGCCATTTCTTACATTCAGAAAACTACAAGACTAATAAGGCAAATATTTAGCCTACATTTCTATTCCTTCAAGTTAAGCTTATTACTACCTCTCTTCTTACTGAGTAAATAGTTGCGGGATTATCCTAAAATGCCTATTAACACATACACTTGCTAGAGCTGTTCATCCAGTCTTGTCCTGACTTGTTTCTTGCTAACCCACTTCCTTTGCCCAAGTTGCACAAGTGACCACCTTGATTGCATCTTCTTCTCCCTCTTGTCATTTAGTCTTCTTCTATATGGTCCACTATATTCTGAAACTCCTTTCAGACCTAGCCTGCCATCCCTTTGCCCTCTCCTTTTTCAAGTCCCTACTTAAAATATGCTTTTCCCCAAAGGCCTATAACCACTATAATCCCTGCAGAGAAGTGTTAACTGACCCGGTGGGGTGCAAAATAAACTTTATTAAGAAAATGCAAAAACAGGGAAAATTCAATAGTGAGGAGTATGGGGTTTGTTAAGGTAGACAATTGGGGAGGGGTTTCTTTTAGTAAATAGGATAGGGGGTTTCAATAGTGGGGTACAATACAGTTGGTAACCAATTAACACTGAAGTATAAATGTAACAGGTAGCTAACAATTTCTATGTAAAGGGTGTGTCACAGCAGCATATAACCAACTAACTGTTATGGGTAAAATGTGTTAAATAACCAACAACTCTAGGTAAAAATTTGTCACAGTGGTGTAAATGTAAAATGTGAGGGGTGTTAGAGAGAAAAAGGGTAACCAATGGGGTTTTATGCTAGACTTCAGTAATACAAGTGAGGTTTGGCAGCAGTAGGAGCGGGGTGAGCACATGGGGGAAGGGATTAAGAGAGAGAGAGAGAGAGACACAGAGAGCAGACAGGCTGCAGGTTTAAACAGTAGAGAGACTGCAACGAGTGACTGGGGAGCTCGGGGGGAGACACGAACAAGCTCGGGGGGGAGGAGGGTGTTAGGGCAGCAGGAAGACAGACTTAACCACAATTATACAGAACACGGCAAAATCTTATCTATGATTCAACTTAACCAAGACTACACAAATTAGCAAGCAACAGAACACAATGCAACAATTTTTTAAAGCTAACTTACAGAGCACAATACAAACAATTCTTTAAACCTAACTTAACCACAGCTATGCAAAATGAAATTACAACTTATCTAGACTAAGAACCTGATTCTAATAGGTGCACCTTACACTATGCCGCTTCTTTGATCGGGGGGGGGGGGGGGAGCAGTTCCGGAGGGCAGAGTGGTGTGTGCCCAGGGTACAGCCCTGGGGGCGGGGGGGAGTTAACTAGTGGTGGCTGCAGCAGTGGGGTGGCTGCAAGCTGGCAGCCCAGGATACAGTCCAGGAGGGCACAGCCTAGCACTGGCACAGGCTTATTTCTAGCAGCAAATGCGCTGCGGAGCAAGAAACAGATTACAGATACAGACCAAGGAGTTAGCTTGGGTCTGTCTGCTGGGGAAACAAGGCCAGCAATTAGGACAGGCGGAGTTTGCAAGAGGGAGTTTTTACCAATCCCCAGGACAGCAGCAAGCACAGAGACAGGAACGGCAGTAGCATCAGAGGATGGAGAGAGGACTCGATTCGCTTACAATAATCAGGAGATCTCCAGGCACAAATTCGTTGTTCGTGGGAGGGGAGTTTAAAAATGGGTGTACGCTCAAAAACAAATGAGAGTGGGGAGAGGGCCCCCCAAAGACCCCTAGCTGATCAGACCAGGTGGCAAAGCAAGGACCTTCTCCTAGGTCTGATCAGAAAATGTCCGGCTTTAAAGGCAAACTCAGGCAGTTTCCCACCAGTACTTTTGGTTGGCTCCTCTTGATACAGGGGAGGAGAGAAGGCAGGGAAAGGCTGCAGGTAAGCATAGGCATGCCTGGGCATGTTCTGAGCCACAGGTATGACTCATATGCTTAATTAGTTGGCCATTTCTGGTCTTGCATTTCTGGGCAGCGCCCCCCACACCGAGCCTGGGTCTGAACAAAGGAACCAAACAAAGAAGCAAGAAGCCCCCTCCCTAGGCAGAGCAATGGCTCCAGTTAGTCTGTACAAGCCATTCCTATGAATATGGCTGTGACTTTAGTTAGCACAATGGCCGGGAGGGGCGGCCACACAGGACAAACAGAAAGGAGAGGGGGAAAAGGAATGCAGCAGGGGGACATCTGTAACAGACATTAACAAGTTAGACTTTGTAGCTGATCGGAAAATGTTTTTTAATTCCATCAACAATTTTGACTTTTCATTGAAAACGTAAAACCTTTTTGGGTTTCTAAAAGCAAATGCTCTGTGCAAACTTTCATGTAGTTGAAAACCCAATTTTCTGTCAAAAGTTTTGACAGAAAAATTTCTACCATCCCTATTAGACACCACTACGCTTAATTATGCATATCTAGTCAGAATTGCAGAACTAACAAAATGTGTCCTACATTTTACTCTTCACTCATACCAGTTTCCGTTACCACTCACTGCATCCCATTTTCCATCCTTTGTTTTATAACTAATTAGACAGTGAACTCCTTGGGGTGGAGACTTGTCTTTATATATGTCTGTAAAAGCACCCTGCATAGATAATCAACATTTCCAGTGTGGTGGTGACAGGTGAGATTTTAGAACTGATCTAACTGAAAATAATCAAGGTAATTTGAGCTGTGTGTGGGATGTAAGCTCAATCATCTAGTGGTTTATACAAAGTGAGACAAAGGCTGTCATACTGAGAAGAATGGCATGTTATGCCGCTATCTAGCAGATAGATTCATATGATTTAGCTATTTTATCTAAAATTTATACAAAAACTAAATTACAAGAACTCTGGGGTTGCAAAATGAAGCACTTAAATCAGGAATTGTCTGCACAATCTTAAATATGCTGCCTTATCTTATCACCAAGTTTCTTTTTTTCTGTAAGATGCTTGCCTCATCATGGGCTTTGAACTATTAGGTGTTGGTCCAAGTTGTGGGTGGTGTCTGACCGAGGCACAAACTTGCTACTACCTCTGTTTTCTGGGATCCCGGTCCAACGTTATGTCTCGGGGGACAGAAAGGGAATAGTCCCTGCACGCCTTACAGCTATGGGCGGGGTGGGGGAGTATAATTTTAACAGGCCCTTGCATGGTATGTACAGGGTTGTGGGGAAGATACCTTGTACTCTCTTTACTATGCCTCTCTATAATTGTCTATCAGAATCTGGCCCTCAGTGTGGAGGATGGATGATGTGCATATAATGAAGTAGAGGGCTACACTTTGGAGAGTGACTATAACAAATTAATACATAACTACCTCATTCACTAAACACCATTCAGCCTATGCACTGATTGAGGCGCGTAATTTTGATTCAAAGAGCAAAGTGATGGAGAATCCACTGCAACCCCTGGTAAATTGTTCTAATGGCTAGTTAGATCTACTTCTAGCCATTGGATTTGTCAGCTAGATTAAAGACTCCTCTACTATCATATCTCTTCCCTTCCCCATGTTGGTGCGTATAGATGATGATGAAGTCACCTCTTAAACTTCATTAGAGAAATAAATAGATTGAGCTTCTTAAGTTTCTCACTGCAAAGCATGTGTTCCAGTCCTCTAATCATTCCTGTAGCTCAACTCACAGTAGGGGTGGTAGATAAAGTTATGGGAAGGTAGGTGTATTGAAGAAACCAGCTGAATCCTAGTTTCATAATCTTAAATTGTGACCGCCTCTTGAATTTCCGTCTTTGGGTGAGGGACACTTTAGAAATGCCAATTGACAGACATGCAGTGGCTGGGAAAATAGGATTTTCAGTTAGCACTGAGTCAAGTGTGTGGCATAAGCAGCATATTTTTCTGGAAAAGCATATAAATCAATCGCATCTGTGAAGTATCTTCTAGACTGAAGGCCTGATTCTCCTCTCACTTACACTACAATTACACCAATAGAGCTAAGTGACTTCAATAGTTACTATTGATTCTCACTGGTGAAAGTCAGAGAAGGATGAGTCTCTAAAAATCTTCTTCTCTGTTAATGTAATACAAAGAATACAATGGCATATTTTTTCTCTTTTAGCATCGATTTTATAAACTTACAGTATGAACACAAACAATGTCCTTTATAAATGCTGCAGTTATTTTTCTTTAGACTAAAATGCAAATTAATATCTCACTGCCACTTTGTGGGTTTACTGTGTGCTGAGACACTTGCTAGAAGACTTTTTTGAGGAATTTTCAACATTATAACTTTCTGGGTGCTTATGCTCACTGTGGGGAGCAGATTCCTGTTTTTCTGAAGTTCAGGCTTGGCATTTCCTTTATGCATTTTGCTAAGGTTATGTGATGTAGATGGTAAAACCAAAATTTCATCCTAATAAGGAGCCCAGATAAGAACACCTAAAATTTGTGCTGATAAAAGGCATTGAATTCTGGGTGAAAATAAGTGGAATCAGTTTCTCCGCAATGTTTTTGTATTACCAATTTAAAACAAAAAAGGGATGTAGTGCTCTAATGATTAAACATCATTGGTACATTTATTCTATATATATTACTGAAACCTGGTGGGATGATTCCCATGATTGGAATGTTAAAATCAATACTTGTAACCTATTTAGAAAGGACTGAGTGGGCAAACAGGGAGGGAGAGTGCCACTCTGTCAAAAATGACATTACCTGTTTCCAAGTCACGGATATAGCTCAGAAGAAAATAATCTTCAATGCTTTTTGGATCAATATCCTAACAGCTAAAGCACAACATAGGTCATTAGTGGATGTCTGCTATAGACCACCAAATCACACTAGGGAACAGGATGACTGGCTTCTTACCCACCTATCTATAACATATAGGAAAACAAATTGTGTGATCCTTGGATAGTTCAATCTGAGTGACATATGGTGAAGGTCTCATGCTGCCAGTACTAAAACATTTGGATTTTATACATATTACAGATAACAATTTCTTAACTCAAAGTGTTTCATGTGACATGGGGGAATTCTTAATTATCTTAAGAGATGAAGTTGAACTGATTACAGAACTAAAAATTAATAGTAACTTAGGTACAAGGGCTCATGACTGTATCACATTTGTAATGTGCAAACAGAATAAAGTACAGACCAGTAATATATATATATACTTGGTACTTTAAAGAGGCCAATTTCACAAAGCTGAGAACAATCATGAGCCAAATCATCTGGGAGGAAGAATTTAAATCAGAAAAATGTGAGTGATCATTGAGAATTGTTGAAGAACACTTTACTAGATGGTCAAAAAGCCACAATCCCACAATAGAGGAAAAAGACTATTAGTTAAAAAAATCCAATTAATTTAAAGGGGAAGTGAAGGCAGTTAAAACTAATTAATAATAATAATAATTAATCATTAATATAACAAATGGCAGAAAGGCAAAGTTGATATCCCAGAAAACTGGAAGAAAGCTAATGCTGTGCCAATATTTTAAAAAGATAAATGGGATGATCTGGGTAATTATAGGCCCATCAACATGACATCAATACTGGCCACAATAATGTAGCATCTGACGCAGGATTTGATTAATAAGGAATTAAAAGAGACTAAAGTATTTACTGTCTATCAAAATGGATTGAAAAATAGAGCATGTCAAACTAAGTTATCTTTCTTTTTTGTTGATAAGATTACAAGTGTGGTTGATAAAGGCAATACCATTGATGAAATATACTAAAAAGATACAATATTGAGATGGCACCCATTAATGGATTAAATGTGAGCTAACTGATAGGTTTCAAAATGTAATTATAAACAGGGAATCATCATAAAATTTCCAGTGGGGTCCCACAGGGATCAGTTCTTGGCCCTATGCTATTTTCTTAATGATCTGGAAGAAAGCATAAAATCAACACTGATAAAGTTTGCAAATGACACCAAAATTGGGGAAGTGGATGGGTCACTGATACAGAGCGATCTAGATTGCTTGGTAGGCTGGGCACAAGCAAATGATATGCATTTTAATATTGCTAAATATAAATATATACATCTTGGAACAAAGGGTTAACCAGCACCCTTCTTGGGATTCCCAGTCCAGACAGCAGATGGATGACTCTGTCCCCCTTAGGAGGGAGTCTCCAAACATGTTGGGAGTGGTGGTCCTGGAACTCCCATTCCTAGGACAATGCATCCCATACCTTCTGGTCGACAGTGTCTCCTTCTGATCCTTTCCCTCAGATGACTCTTCCAAGGCATTCCCAGCAGTAGTACCTGTGCAGAGAGCCTGAAAGCGGTTGCTTACCTCTGTCTGTATTGGTGGTATATTGATTCTCCTCCTTCTTCTTCTCGAGGACACACACTACCAACTTTCTTTCTTGTTCTTCAGTCCCCCTGCACTGTCCTTTCCAATTCTTTGGCATTCTGTGCCCATAGTACCAAATCCTGACTTCTTTCTAGCAAGTCTTCATTTTCTGTGATGCAGTGCAGGCTCGTTACTTGGGTCTCTAGTCCTTTAATCTTTTCTTCCAGCATGGAGACCAGCTTGCACTTTGCTTCTATCCTCTGGGAGAAAGATAAACATGGCACATCCTGTGCAGGTCACAACAACTGATCCCTCATTATCTATATTTTCTACCTTGTAATGTGCCAGGAGCCTCTTCAGATGTATTTACTGCTTACAGAAGCCTGAAAGGCAAAAACTCTGTGAGCTCTCCCCCTAGGCGAACTCCCAGGCAAACTCCCTCTGTTTGCTTCTCCTCTGTTTGCTGCTTGCTAGGTTCACAACTGGCTGTCTTTTTATAGGGCTGCTGGCTTGAAGCAGTTGCCCTGGCTCAAAGCCTCAGCTGCTGTGATGCTGTGGACGCAAGAGCTAATGCATGCCTTGGATATAGATATACCCTCTATACTCCTACTTGAGATTCCCCTGATTATGCATCCAAGGCTAGACTAGTATAAAAGACAATGCTTTATACTTAGTCTAAGAGTTTTAAGGAATCCAACAGCAATTCTTTGTAATTAAACTGAAGTCCTATACCACCATAGAGCCCAATGCTACTTGTGCATAACTTCACTGATGTGAGTGGCCACAATGAATGGGAATATTCATGTAAGTAAATTTACACTTGCACTACTGTTTGCAAGAGTGCACACATAGTCTGGGCTTCCCTTATGGGACCACATTCTTGCCAGTGCTTAAACATATTGCTTAATGGCATCAATGGCGCTGTTCATGGGAATCATGTTAGGCGCATATGTAAGCATTTATAGGGTTGGGGCCATGACTAGCTACATATAAGTGCCAAGACCTGAATTGTAGGAAGAATAATTAGGCAAGGAATATAAGTCACCTCACACAAATATTCAGCTATTTTCAGCTGTGATGAAATTGAGAAAATATCCAAACAAAACTAAATCTGTTGTGTACATTTAGATAACCAGACATTTAAAAAGAAAAAAAAAAAAAAACCCAAGCACGTAAAAGTAACCCTGCTGAGATCATAAAAGGCCAGAGCTAAAGCCCACTGAAATCCATAGAGAAGGCCCAAGTCAAGTAAAATACATGGCTCCAATGATCACAGCAACAGATGATCCTAAAATAACTTTAAATAAATCACAAATATTTTTCAAAATTCAAAATTGCCTTTAATAAAGTGACATTCTGTAAAGAAACAGAGTTTTTGTTATCACAGAGCTTGACATGAGAGAAAAGAAGATGTGGGTGGACTGCTATACTGTTAAATTTAAATAAAAATTTTATTAAATGAAGTAGCAGTCCATATACAACATCTGTACTAGAGCTCCATAAACTTACTGAATACAGCTAAAAGCCTTTCTTCCTTTTAAGTTGGAGTTCTTAAGTCAAGATCAGAGAAAATTCTATGATTTTCAATATTATTATTCTTCAATATTTCTATTACGATAGTGCAGAAAGGCTTCAGAGGGGCAGACCCCACTCTATCTGGGATGACACAGTTCCCGTCAAGAAAATCGTATTTCATTGGCACTATGTGCATAAAGTTGATAATATGCATAAGTCTTTTTCTAGGACCATGGATAATAAGAATACACTTAAAGAGGCCACGCATATGCATAATTTCATGGTTCCATAATTTCGCTTCTTAGGGTATGTCTATACCCAGCCGCTAGTTCGGCGGCTGGCAATCGAACTTCTGGGTTCGACTTATCGTGTCTTGTCTGGACGCGATAAGTCGAACCCGGAAGTGCTCGCCGTCGACTGTGGTACTCCAGCTAGATGAGAGGAGTACCGCGGAGTCGACGGGGGAGCCTGCCTGCCGCGTGTGGACCGAGGTAAGATTGAACTAAGGTACTTCGAACTTCAGCTACGTTATTCACGTAGCTGAAGTTGCGTACCTTAGTTTGATTTGGGGGGTTAGTATAGACCAAGCCTAAGAAATGCTCAAAATACAAAATGCTGATCTTATTTCCTGTCCCTCCCACATATACCTGTCAACTTTAAGTTCATACAGCACTGCAGGCAAGAATAGAGGTGTTAATCCTAGTGTCCTGAGCAAGTTCCAATAGAATTAGTTATATGCCCCCTAACTAAATGACCCCTACATTTTCAAATAGATGCAGTCTTCTTTTCTTATAATCCACTACAGCCTTTGAATGTTTAACACCTGCCATCTTCCTTCCCCTGAGATGTCTATAATTAATTAAGAAGTTTGTGAAATGTGATTTTTATGTTATATCATACTCCATACAGTGTATAAAGCATATACCATGCAGCATTCTACTGTGGCTCCATTATTTATATACAAACACACGCATGCTCTCCAAATAGCCAGCCATACTACCTCAGTTAGCCAGCAGTCCTTCCCAATGAATATCAATTGGCACAAATTGGTGCCTTAAGAACCCCAGCATGGGCTACATATTTAAACTTAACTTTTTTTATTTTAAGCCCAGTTTGGGCAATACATGCATAAAGTTGCTCATGTACATAAATGTAAAGAGAATATGGGCCTTAGAATGTAGAAAGAGTCTTGAAAGTCAGGTATTCCTAAATTAAAATTAATCTTATAGGAAAAAGTATCAGGACCATTTTCCCACAACTTACTTTAATTCTACCTCATACACTATACCTGAATACAGTGAAAACACATGCTTACTACTGCTCCAGCCACTGCTAAGGAATCCAGGAGAGGAGCATGAAAATATTTTCTGTATGATGTAAATTTAAATTTCAGCTACTTTTTATCTGTTAACCTGTCATTGCAGAACATAAAGTAGACTCCATTGTAACTCAGAGAAATTCATTTTTTTGTTCACCCAATTGCTCATCTTATTAAATCCTTCATTTAAGAAGCAAAGCACTGTACCTGATGGCATGTCTGTGTATAGATATATGTAACACATACACACTTGTGCAGCCAATGTATGTGATTGAATTGGAGAAGAGAAGACCAGTGCATTTTGGCTATATTACTCTGATTACTCTGTACATATTGCAATGCTCCTTCTGCTGACAAAGCTCTCCTGCTTTGCTGACAAAATAAAACCACCTTAACAAGAATCATAGAGCTATTTGCAGCAAAGTGAGATCAACAGTGTGTCAGTGTAGACACTGCGCTTGGTTATGTCACTGTAAATGGCATCCAGGAGGTGTCCCAAAATGCCCATCCTGACCACTCTGGTCAGCAGTTTGAACTCTGCTGCTCTGAACCCAGGTATGCAGGCTTCTGCCCCTCCCCCTTAAAGGTGCAGACATTTTTGAAATTCCACTTCCTGTTTGCTTGCCATGGAGAGCTCACATCGCATGTTTCCAGCTGACCATGGGGGCTCCACAGAGCAAATGCTCTCCCTCTTGGATTGCACCTGAGTTGTTGCATCTGCTAGCATTGTGGGAACATGAAGCTGTGCAGTCCCTGCTCCACTCCAGCCACAGGAACTTTGATACCGAAGGTCAGATTTCTCATGGCTTGTTGGATAAGGGCTACAAATGGGACATGCATCAGTGCCATTCTACGGTCATTCTGCATCTGCTCAACGTATTGTTGAAGCTCTCCTTGCTGCTGTCCAGGTTTCTCATGTAAGGCTTCATGAACCATGAGAGTAGGGGGTATGCTGGATCTCCCAGGATCACTCTGGGCATTTCAACATCCCGCACTGGAATCTTCTGGTCTGGAAAGTAAGAACCTGGTTGGAACTTTCTGTACAGGCCAGCGTTCCTGAAGATGCATGCATCATACACCTTCCCAGACCACCCTGCATTGATGTCCGTGAAATGCCCATGGTGATACACAAGCTCCTACAGTACCATAGAGAAGTATCCCTTTCTATTGATGTACTCCATCACAAAATGGTCTGGGGCCAAAATTGGAATATGTGTGCCATCTATCTCCTCACCACAGTTAGGGAATCCCATTGCTGCAAAACCATACAATATTTCATGCACATTGCCAAGAGTCACAGTCCTACATAGCTGGAATGCGATTAATGACCTTGCACACTTGCATTAACGCTGCCTCAATGATGGACTTCCTGACTCCAAACTGATTCACGACTAACTGGTAGTAGTCTGTAGTCTCCAGGTATGACACTGTGATTGCCACACTTTCTCCACTGAGAGGCAGCTTTCATTTTGGTGTCCTTGTGATGCAATGCATGCAATTCCAGGAAGGTGGCTTTTCTCATCCAAAAATTCTGCAGCCACTGCTCATCGTCCCTGACCTGCAAAATGATGCAATCCCATCACTCAGTGCTTGTTTCCCAAATCCAAAAGTCACAGTCCACCATGTTTAGGTGCTCTGTGAATGCCAAAAGTAATCTGTTGTGGTGTTTCTTTCAATGGCACACAGCAGGTCAGGCAACTCTGATTCCTGTTCAGACTGGGTGCACATGATATACTGCATGACCAGCCGTGATGTGTTCATAACAGTGACCACAACAGTAGAGAGCAATGTAGGATCCATCCTTTCAGACAGAGATGGAGGGCGCACAATAAAGAGGGGCTGCTGAAAACTGTTATGAAACACAGTCAGAAGCCCTTGGAATGCTGAGATGGAAATAACTGCATTATGGACATTGAGCCCGCACCCATGATGCACTGCAATCCACTCCACCTTCCCACATCTCCTAGCTGCAGAAGGTGGTGAGTAGCGCAGTGGGATAGCTACCCACAGTGCACTGCTTTCACTGTTGATGCTAGAGCACCAACTGTGGAAGCATTCTGCTGACAGAAGGAGCATTGTCTGAACATTCACAAGTGATGTAATTATATCGGGTTTTGATTTTCGACTTAACTTGCATCTACAAAACTGTGTAGTGTAGACAAGGCCTTAGTACTATCACTGAATTTCACACATTCCTCAGAGTACCAGAACAATAAAAAACATAACCTACACAATCTAACTGCATGGGTAATGAGGGCCTCAGCTGTCCTTCAACAAACATTTATTCCAAAAGTGTTGTCAATGCTGCTGGCAGCACTATATTTATCCCTGGAGTATTTCCAAAACATGAAAAATACAGAATACCTCTTGTTTCTTAAAATCAACCTGAAACCCTTTTAAAATATAATCTCCTGTGCAATGAAATGAATAATATGTTAACAGATAGAGGGTCTGGAAATGTAGTCCATGAATTTCATGTTAGCGGTAACAGCCTTTTTGAATTTACTGCAAGCAATATTCAGCTTAACTCATGCATCTATTTGTTAGGAATGCAGTTTGTGGGTAACATAAATAATATAAATAGCTAAACCAGTTACTTTGATATACAAGCATTGAACTTCCTTGCTTCACTGCACTCAGTTCAACAAGAATATGATTCATAAAACAGTTCTTTAGCAATAGGATATTTATTTTCCATCAAAAGGCAAAATTATTGGCTATCTCTGAGTTATATGTTTACTATATATTAATCGTTATGCCTTTTGAAATTATGGGAATGCTCAGTAGTGAAGACTTGATTTCTTAACTTTATTATACTGTTTTGTTAAGAGAATAAAAAATAAATCACCAAATTTTGGTATTTGCAGGACACATGATTTTACATTGAACATGGGGGAAGAAAGTAATCCCAGATACAAAATACATGTTGCTCTCTAGTATTTTCTCTGGAAGGAGGGAAAAAAAGAGGATCAGTGAGTCAAAATCAAGAATGGTGAATATTATTTCTGGTTGATTGTAGCCAGCAGATATCATCTCTACCACACTGATTCATGTTTCCTTGACACTTGCATTATTTTCCTCACATCACCCTTAAGAAGAGTAATTTATGAACCTTGAAATGTTCAGAAATGTTACTCACATTGAACACCAAATCTTACATTTTTACCCAAGATCAAGTCATACCATATTTCTTGTTTAAACTTCCATCAAAGCTAATAGCAGTTTTGAGTGTTTGTTGATTTCCAGGATGAGAAACTTGATTGTGACTCATGTGGGAAATCTTACCTACAAAATCAATTTTCACCATATATGACTTTGATCCTTGGTGTTCTTGCAGTAGAGACCACCTAGATCCCCCTACTAACAGAGACTGACAATACTTTGAAGGGAATCTACCATCATCCCTAAAACATGCAATAGCCTAACTCTGACCATTAGTAAATAAAAAAACCCTCTGTGCTGGAGACCTTGCAAACTACTACCCAGTGTCTAAACTCCTTTCTTTAAAAAAGACAGCTGAAGACCTAGCTCCCTCTCCCCCAAAGGACTCCAATGTCATCTACTGCAAGTATTGTAGATCATTCCGTTAGGTTTCCGGCCAAAGTATGGTACAGATCTAGCATTTGTTATACTGGTAAATTATAACCTACAGTCCATATACATCTATACTCATCCTGCTTGTATCGTGATCAGTGAACTGGAGTCAGAGTGACCATGTTCCCTGAAGGGACTGTTATTGAGAAGACACTAGTGGAACCTAGGGAGTTAGGCTGGAACTCATCCACATGGACAGAGCAGTCCACAGGGCTTAATAAAGATCTACTTAAACTTAAACTACATTCAGCATGATTCCTTGAAAATGAAACATGCCGGATCTCTTTGCAGCACTGTTCTGTTTCACAGCACAAACATAGAGAAATAGATAAAAAACAATACTCTTGCGAATGCAGAGAGACACAACTCGTCCCATGTTGCTTTATGCTGTCTTTCTCCAGCATGCTTTATACAGAGCCCTCTAGCTTGAAAGCAGGACTTGGAAGCCCTCCCTGCTCTCAAAGTAAGTGTTTGCCGTTCCAGCACAGTCCTCAATACACCTTAGGCACCTGATAGCTTTGATCACCAAATTGTCCTGTCTTGCTCCAGGAACTTGCAGGGATGAATGGAAAGTCTGTGAAATGTCTCATGTATTCTTCTCAGATGGAAACTGGAGAGTCACTTTGGCAAGCTGTTCGTTCACCTCCAAAGTCCTCATCTGTGTAAGTTCCACAAAATTAAATCCTCTTCTCCATATTATTCCATATCTATGTGAAGATATTGGAGAACTGCTTAGATAGCACAGCAGCATGCAGACAAGACCCAACTATGCATCTCCTTCCATCAAATGTAAACAGCATCATTTCACAAGTCTGTCAAAGCCTAACTGAAAACAACCCTACTGTGGTGACGACGCAGGAAAGGAAACAGAACGCCAGGTCTGTGGTAGCTAGAGAGCTTTACAAGCCTCTTGCAAAAAGCCTCCCAGGAAAACTTTTCCTGGGGTTTTTATTTCTCTCCTTACTTTGTTTACAACTCTTCTTAGTGGTTACATTCTTGCGCATAGAAGAGCCAGGCAGTATACATGCACATAAGATAACGAACCCATCTCTTGAGCGCGTGAACACCAGCTGCGAGGGTACAATCAAATCAGCCAAATAAGTTTCCCAAACACAAACGCTGGATTGAAGGTCACTCCTGCCTCGTAGCCATGGGAGCAGTTTGCCGCGCCTGTGGACTGGCGATTCGGGAGCTATGCATCTCTACATCTCCCCCTGTTTTATTTTATAAATGCGGTGTTTAAACAAAACACTCTCGCAGGGTAGCATACACAATGCCACTAGATTGGGTATACATTAAACAAAGCAGCAAAGTAAAACGTCAAACATCAAAACTAGGACCCCATACTATAAAAGGGTCTTCATCCACTCTAAGGGTGGCTATAACTAAATATAATCCTACCAAGGAAGAAAAACGTCTTGGCGGATGACTTAAGCATAGCATTTCAGCATATCAATTTGCTATTGCATACAAAACTATTATCAGCAAGCTTAAAACAGCACATTTCTTTCACTGTCTCACACCCCAGATGTTGCTGGGTGGTTTACAGACAGGAACAAGGCAGGTACTTAACAGACCTTGCATTTCCGGGGCAACGGCCAGGCAGAAATCAGATTGATTTAATACTTCTGCCAGGTGGACCCAGGTGTTAAACTGCAGCCGCTGCTCCATCTGGGGTTCGCCTTGGCAGCTAGGGGCCAACAGGAAACTCCCCAATACACACAAAATAAGGAGTGAATTAGCATTAAGGCAAGCTAACAATGTCACAAGGTAATTTTCTGCGGTAGGTTCTAGCTGCTGCTGCACTCGCAGCTGCTCGGCCTGCAATGAAAGGGCTTTAACCTGTCCCCAGGTTATGCGCTGCGGGGGCCCCCGCGGGGGGCGCTGGCAAGGACGCTCGGGATCCTGCAGATGTAGGTTGAACTGTGGAATGGGGTTCGATAGTCCCTGGTGCCAGGCCATCGCCGTGCCACGGGCGGACGTTACGCGCCGGGACCCACAACGGACCTGTAGGAAGAGAAACGGCAGCATGCCCTCGTCCCCACGTTATAAGGGGCACTGGGCCATGCCACTGAGGGTCTGGGGCCTTGCGATATTTAACAAAGGGGCGGGGCAAGGCCTGGTAGCTGCGAAAATGACATTCTGCTGCAGAGTAGTTGTCAGTCAAATTCAAATGATTCAGGGTAAAAAGCACTGCAGCCAGCCATTCCTGGCGGGGAGGAAGGCCTACGGGAATCCCCCCTTTCTGTTTTTGGCGGACCAGGGCTTGTTTGAGCGCACGATTGGCTCGTTCCACAATGGCCTGGCCTGTGGGGTTATACGGGATACCAAACGTGTGGACAATGTCCCACGTGGTACAGAAGGAGGCAAAGGCCGAGCTACAGTAGGCGGGGCCGTTGTCGGTCTTAAGATGGGATGGGTGACCCATGATTGCCATAGCGCGAATCATGTGATTAATAACATGACGAGAGGCCTCACCCTTCTGGGGGGTGACCCACACATAATGGGAAAAGGTATCTACACACACGTGAAGATACTGCCAGGGGGCAAAGGGAGGGAAATGTGTAACATCCATTTGCCAGAGCTGGTTGGCCGAGGTTCCACGAGGGTTAACCCCTACCTCCGGGCTATTGGAGAGAGAAGCGCAAAGGTCACACTGGCGAACAATGGCCTGCGCCTGATACAATGGGAGAGTGAACTGCTTGGCAAGGGCCTTGGCGGATTGATGAAAAAAGGCGTGGCTTTCGATTGGGGAGGAAAAAATTGAGGCCACCGATTTGACCGCCTGGTCGGCCACCGTGTTGCCTTCTGTTAATAGGCCCGGTAGTGTGGTGTGACTGCGAATGTGTGCCACAAACAGTGGGCTAGAGCGGGAGGAAAGGAGCTGTTGCAGGGTAAGAAAAAGGGCCAACAAATTGTCATCACAGGAGGGCGACACATAGGAACCTGGAAGAGACTTAAGAACATTAGTAACATAAAGACTGTCAGTAATCAAATTAAAAGGGTCATCCTGGAAGCATCGGCAGGCCAGGATGACAGCAGCCAACTCTGCGCGCTGTGGGGAGCGCTGAGGCAGGGTAAAGCGGACTTGCCAAGTGCCTTGCACCTGCCAGCTGACCGCACCTCGTGTTGGGCCGCCGTCCGTAAAAAGGGTAAGTGCATCCTTAATGGGGACGGTTGACAAGGACGGCCGGAGGTGAAGGCAACGTTGTTGTAGGAATGAAAGACGGGGGTCAGGGGGAATGTGATATTTAACTTCCCCAACATAGTCAGCAAGAGACAATTGGAGGGTGGCACTGCAAGAGACAGTGCGTTCCCAGTCTTTAGCCGGGATGGGGACAATAATGGCAACGGGGTCCCAACCCAAGAGGGTACGGGACCGTTCTCGCACTTTAAAAATCAGCTCTGCGGCCTGTTGAGGGAGTGTCTGAATAGTATGCGGAGGGGAGTGGGTCAAATAAATCCATTCAATTAAACGAAGACGCGCTGCCGCCCCCTCCTGGGCGAGGACAGCTGTCGGTTGTGAGAGTGTGGGAAGCAAAATGGCAAAAAGGGGCTGTTCCCTTTCTCGGCGGTCGACCCACACCTGGGCCAGGGTCTGGTTAATGAGGGTGACCGCTTGGCGCTGTTCCTGGGAAACGGGAATGATATCTCCGGGGAGACGGCCCTGCCGAAGGCCAGAAAAAAGAGGGGACAGCATGGAGGTAGTCAGAGGGCAAAAAGGACGAATCCAATTAAGGGACCCCAATAACTGTTGAAGCTGTACAAACGTAAGAGGGTTGGGCAATACCAACTCGGGACAAACTGGACGGGCATATGACTGGAGCATGCGGTGACCAAGATACAAAAAGGGTGGCTGACGCTGGATCTTGTCCGGTGCCACAACCAGGCCACACGCCGCAAGCTGGTGGCGCAGTTCGTCCAGCCAGTCATCAGGGAGGACGGGGTGAGCCACCAGGATGTCATCCATGTAGTGGTAAATTAAGGCATCTGGGTGTGCTGCGCGGAAGGGCCGTAGGGCCTGCGCAACAAAATGCTGACACAAGGTGGGGCTATTCAACATGCCTTGAGGGAGCACATTCCACTGATAGCGTGGAGTGGGCTGGGAGTGATTCAAAACCGGAACAGTGAAGGCAAAGTGCACCCGGTCCTCAGGGTGCAAGGGGATGGTAAAAAAACAATCCTTTAAATCTATTACAAATAACCGGTAATCACAGGGAATAAGGTTGGGATTAGGGGTACCACACTGCAGGGGACCCATAGGCTGTATAATTTTGTTAATGGCGCGAAGGTCCTGCAGGAGGCGCCACTTGCCAGATTTCTTTTTAATCACAAACACGGGGGTATTAAAGGGGCTAGTGGACTCCTCCAAACGTCCTGCCTTCAGCTGGTCATTAACCAAGTGCTGGAGGGCCTCCAGCTTTTCTAAAGGAAGCGGCCACTGCGCAACCCATACGGGTTCGTCAGTGAGCCAACGGAGGGGGAGGGCCGTATGCCTAATCATTGATATGGATGGTGGCAGTGAACTGTGTCAATAAATCACGGCCCCACAGGTTGAGGTGGACGGGGAGAATGATAGGCCGGATACGGGCGCGGCGGATGCCTTGGGGCGCCCTAACCTCCAACCATCGGGCACTTCGTTGTGAGTCCTGTGCCCCGCCCACACCCCAAACTGCCGGAGCCTGCTCTGTGGGCCAATGGGCGGGCCACTGCGCAGCGGCAATGACGGTAATGTCTGCCCCAGAGTCGATAACACCCTCGAACGGCTGATCGTTGAGGCAGTAAATGCGTTTGGGTTGGGGTGCTCCAATGTCTTTAACAACTGCTGCCACTTGTGGGTGAATAGTGCGCTGGTCGGTGGACCCGAAGCCTCCGGTTCGGGGAACGTTTCTTCCCCCTGCCGGAAGGGAGTAGGGCACAAGTATGAGTTGCGCCCAGGCATCTCCCTGAAACAGCCGTTTCGGGAGATGACTCCACAGTTGAACATGGATAATTCCACCATAGTCCGAATCCACCACCCCAGGCACCACAAACAGGCCCTGCTTGCTGGCGGACGAGCGGGGTAGGACAAGGCCCACCATGCCCTCCGGCAGCGGGCCCTGAATCTGGGACGGCATGAGGAGGACCTCCCCGGGGAGAGTGATATCCATATTTTCCTGATTAACAAGGTCAATCCCCGCACTGCCCCTTGTGGCGGCGGGGGCGTCGTGCACGGAGAGGGGCGCGGCCTTGGGTCTCGGGCTGGTCGCAGGCCCGCCTACTAGTTTCCCGGGGGGTTGTCTCGGTTAGCAGCCAAGACCCGGCTGTCACCCCCGGCCAAGCGACACTGCGCAGCCCAATGGTAGCCCTTTTTGCATTTCGGACACAGCGTGCGGGGCCTCTGGTCTGTCCGGGGCTTGGGTTTGTTTTTACACATGCCCCCCGCAGGGGCCCGACACTCCCGCCAAAAATGTCCGGGCTTCTGGCAGTTAAAGCAGTTCCCCTGAGGCTTCTGCCCCTTGTGCAGGGCAGCTGCCAGCAGGGCCATCTGATGGGTCTGAGTGCCTACGTCAGCACACGCCTGCAGCAATTCTGCCAGGGTATACCCGGGGCGCCCGACCACTGCCTGCATGGCACGGCGGCAGTCTGCATTGGCATTTTCGTAAGCCAATTTTATCATTAGTTCAGTCTGGGCTTGCGGGTTATCAATCTGCCTCTGGACTGCCTCTTGGAGGCGGTCAATAAACTGGTGGAATGGTTCGGTGGCACCCTGCCGAGTAACCGCAAAGGACTTAGAGGACTCGCCTGCAGCGGGGACCCTGCGGAACGCGCGACGGACACACTGACCAATGATGGGAAAAGCTACCCGGGGCGTGCCCGCCGCCTGCTCGGGGATGCTCGAAAACTGCCCTGTGCCATATAACTGCTCAGCAAGATAAGCCCCCCACCTTGCGCTGCTGCTGCAAGCGCCTCTCGCTGGTACTCGCTATCCCACACAACGTATTGCGCGGGAGACAGCACCATGCGACACATGTCTTTCCAATCTTGGGGGAGCAAGAAGTAACCGTTTGACACACCTTCCAAGATCCCCAGGGTGAAAGTGGACCGCACCCCGGTCTCACGAACTGCCTTGCGGAGCTCGCGCAGAACTGAGTAGGGGAGAGCCTCCCAGTCCACTATCTGCCCCCCATTTCCATTATCCCGCCAAGAGACGGGAAACGCCTCGAACCCACACTTGGATTCCTCATCGGTCAAGAGACCGGCCTCACGCGCTTGCCGCACCGCCGCGGCGGCAGCGCCCCCCTGCCCGACCGGTAGGCAGGGGGGCGCCGCCACGGGCGGCGGCGCAGGGAGGGTCAGCTGTGGGCAGGAGGGGGGTGGCCCATCACCTGGGGGCAAAAGGGGGACCGGCTTGGGGCTGTTGGGGCCGATCCCCTCCAGTGCCTCCTTACAACGCTGCCAGAGCAGCAGGCACTGAACTGGGGCACGGGGTTTACTATACAAGGTGATCCCAATCTGTATCCAATCAAAAAGCTGCAATGACCCGCAGTCTGGATACCAGGGGCACTGGCGATCTATTTCCCTTAGGAGGTCCTCAATATGAGCGACCGGGACAGCGACACATGATCGCTGTCGTATAATCTCTTGTAACTCTCTTGCGTGCTCCTTCTGGGCACTGGAAAGTTTCCCCCCCATACTCACGAATAAGGGGCGGCAAACAGCCGCGGGCGCGCTCGGCGTATCCAGCCGGTGAGTAGAGGGGTATCACGTCGGGGTCACCAGCTGTGGTGACGACGCAGGAAAGGAAACAGAACGCCAGGTCTGTGGTAGCTAGAGAGCTTTACAAGCCTCTTGCAAAAAGCCTCCCAGGAAAACTTTTCCTGGGGTTTTTATTTCTCTCCTTACTTTGTTTACAACTCTTCTTAGTGGTTACATTCTTGCGCATAGAAGAGCCAGGCAGTATACATGCACATAAGATAACGAACCCATCTCTTGAGCGCGTGAACACCAGCTGCGAGGGTACAATCAAATCAGCCAAATAAGTTTCCCAAACACAAACGCTGGATTGAAGGTCACTCCTGCCTCGTAGCCATGGGAGCAGTTTGCCGCGCCTGTGGACTGGCGATTCGGGAGCTATGCATCTCTACACCCTACAGCTGGTGGAAAGGTGGGAAGTGTTTCACAAAAATTTACATGCCACATTAGTTCTACTTATTCCATCACAAAATTTCAAAACTGCATGTTTTGACCAGCTCTATATAGCACCTGGATAAATGGGAGCTAAAGCTAAACCTGGTAACAAGAGAGGGATACAGACCTACTAGAGATTCCAGAGAGGTCAGGAAAGATGAGGTGGATACAAAGGTATGGGAACATGGATTTGGCCCCTTGCTGTTCCAGACAGTAATAGTCTCAACCCTATTTTCCACCTTCTTTAGGGGATTCCCTCCCCTAATCCTGCTTCCAAATCTGATTTATCTCATAACCCAATCCCCTATTGAATGAGTACCTGTACAGGACATCTGCCATGTTGCAACCACATGAACACATTATGACCTAACCTAAAGTTACAATCGCTCCCCTAAGGTGCACAGGAACTAGTGTGCTTCTGCAGCACCCTTCTGTCCAGCCAGTCAGGCAAGCGCTCCACATCTCTCCTCCACAAGCTGAGGCTGTGCACCCATGAGGAGAAGAATAAAAAGGGGAGGGAGAGGCAATCCTTAAAGGGGGCCAAGGGGCCTCTACTGGCACAGACAAAGCCTTTCACTTGTCAGGCTGGGGTGGGAGGGCATTTAAAACCTATCTTGGCATTTTCACCCTGTTATGCTGAAAATTTATTGTTGTATCTGGGATTTGTTTATGAAGCCAACTACTTTTCAAATTAGCTTCTGCATAGGTGACCAGCACAGATGTGAGCAGTATGGTTTCAGTTTCCATGCCAGCATGCATTTTTCTAGTTTTCCCTTTATCTTAAAATGCTAATTTATGTACAGTAGCTTTTTTTTAGGTTCAAAATTGTTATGCATCTGGTGCATCTTGGAAAGGTATTGGAAGAGACAATAGAAAAATTAAATGTTCATTGTTGCTAAATCAATGCTGAGTTTTAGTCATCTTCAATGTTATCAAAGGCATATGAACAGGCAAGACTCCAAATAAATGCATTTAAAGAAATAAATCAATCTTCAAAGGCAGAAGAAACCCAGACTCTTTAAAATTGATGAAAAATATTTTCTAGAAAAAGATGACTAACAGTGAAGTTATTTAATTAGGAATGCACTGCAGTCTGAGACTTTGAAGTACAATGTTATATGATTTGTGGAAAGCTTATTTACCTTTCATAAAGTAATCATGTTAATACTGTTGTTCCATTATGCTACAGTATAACGACTGCACAGGCATTTCATAAGCATGGAGAACATGAGAACAGAGGGGGTTCTGGCATATGGAGCAAGCAAATCAGGACTGCTTGGTTCCCTTAGTCACTTTGCTACTGACTCGTGGATTTGACCCTGCAAGGTGCTGAGCGCCCTGAACTTTCCACTGATTTCAATACATTTAGGTGAAGAAACTACTGTAAGACTTCTTGGGATACTGATACAAACTATAGATGAGTGCAAATCTAGATCCTGGAAACAAGCACCTCCTGATCTTTAGGAAGTTCAGATTCAGCTTTGACCAAGTACCAGCTTTGACCAAGTATAAGCTCTAAAATACACTGGCTGTCAGCAGATGTGCTTGCATAAATTTCCTCCTCAGCAATGTAAGAACAAACTTTATTGTTGACAATTGTAGCACTAAATATATCTAAACAGGTGGTCAGTAAGAATTACTTTTATGAGAATAGGGTTCAGTGTAACTATTCGTGTATGTAAAGTTACCCAAAGTGTTTGCAGGAGTAGAAAGTTAGACTGTATCCATCTTTCCCATCCTTTGTATGCTGCCTGTCCTCACAGCACCTAGGACAGAGGACTATGGTCTCATTTAGGGCCTCTAATAATACCTTCTTATACCTAAAAAAACCGGACAGTCTCTACGCAAAAGAATTAATGGACACAAATCTGACATCAGGAATCATAATACTCAAAAACCAGTGGGAGAACACTTTAACCTGTCTGGTCATTCAGTGACAGACCTGCGGGTGGCTATATTACAACAGAAAAACTTCAAAAACAGACTCCAACGAGAGACTGCTGAGCTGGAATTGATATGCAAACTAGACACAATCAACAAAGGATTGAATAAGGACTGGGAATGGCTGATCCATTACAAACATTGAATCTATCTCCCCTTGTAAGTATTCTCACACTTCTTATCAACCTGTCTGTACTGGGCTAGCTTGATTATCACTTCAAAAGTTTTTTTTCTCTTACTTAATTGGCCTCTCAGAATTGGTAAGACAACTCCCACCTGTTCATGCTCTCTGTATGTGTGTATATATATCTCCTCATTATATGTTCCATTCTGTATGCATCCGAAGAAGTATGCATCCACGAAAGCTTATGCTCTAATAAATTTGTTAGTCTCTAAGGTGCCACAAGTACTCCTGTTCTTTTTGCGGATACAGACTAACACGGCTGCTACTCTGAAACCTTCTTATACCTGTAATATATAATAGATTATTAACTGTTTGAAGCAGTGACTGTGTCCCTATATGTTTGTACAGTGCCTGGTACACGGTAGCCCTGATCCTAATTAGAGTCCCTGGGCTACTGTAATAGAAATAATACAGAACAGCAATAAATAATAAACACAACTCCTTAGCTTCCAGTTTTGAGTACTTCTGCATTTCCTTGTCTCAGATAGGTCTTGAAATGGAAGTGCCAGAAACACTGTTCTCATAGTATTAGCTGCCTGGCCAGAAGCAGCATGTATCAGACTTCTGACTGCCATGTTCTCATTACATTTCTAGTGCAATGTTACATAATATTGCTAAACCCAGGGTTATAAGTTCAATTCCTGAGGGGACCATCTAGGGCAAAATCAGTACTTGGTCCTGCTAGTGAAGGCAGAGGGCTGGACTCAATGACCTTTCAAGGTCCCTTCCAGTTCGAGGAGATGGGATATCTCCATTAATTATTATAATCAAGAGGATCTGTGTAATTCATAAAAGGTTTGGAGGGGCCTTTGAACTCTTAGGTGTTTCTTGGAACTGACCCACCAAACCCTTTGAGATTCACACATCACTACTGATGTTTCTGCAGTTTTGTTCACTGCATGCATTAATAAAGTCAAGTCACTTGTATACAGTATGTGTGAAAGATTTCCAGCTTTAAAGATATTGTATTTCTTTCATGAATTCTGTAGACTGCACACTTTGAAACTTCAGACATTGACTATTCAGCTGGAATTTCCCCTGCATACAAGAATAGGAACCCAAGTGGCTGGATTTGATCTACTGCAGACAGATTTACACAGTCCCATTTTAACATTTTTCATCTCAACTTATTTTTTTGAAATATGTCAAAGATGTACCTGAAAGAACTTTGTGGAAAAAATATGCAGAACCTGCATAGGGTTAGTACTTTGATCACTAAAGTAAAGGTCAAATGATCAAACTGATAACTCATCAATATGTATTTTTTCCAATTACCAGTATATAAAATATTGCACTATATTTCATGTATTATATTTGCAAATCTAAACATCTGAGTTTTATTCAGCCTTTGCAGTCCTCAAAATGATTCCAGGTTGGTTTGGCATGCACAGTTTTAAATTCCAAAGAGGCTTATGGATTGTTATGTGGAGTTCTGTCCCCCACCTTACTTTTGAAGTCCTCTGAGGGTTGGCTCCTGGCTTAAAGGTGGAGTGGGGAAAACCAGGCACAATTGCCACAAATATTTTAACCTAGTCCTATCAATTTTGTGTTGGTGCTTTGCAAATATTGGGTCTAGAAACAGCCACACCAATTCTTTCTCGCTTCATTTAATAGTTTGGGACCTGAAATGCTCTAGCATCCCCTCAAAACATAATTGTGTGGATTATGTTCACCCAGCACCTTGGGGTAGCGAGGCTGTGGGCTGCTGGGCCACCCTCCCTAGAAGAACTTAATGTGAGGGACCAATGTGAGGGGAAAGTGTTTGAAGGCTGGGCCAGCATCTTCAGACAACGTCTTTGGAGAATCTAGAGCAAGTTTTAGATTTTAGTTAAACCTGTTGTTAATGTTTTCCACAGCTTACACGTGATATGTTGGGCCAAACACATAAAGCTGTGAAAAGTTGGTGCTAACAGTAACTCTGGTGGTAGTATAAACTGTTTAAACCTCTTCCTCAGCCTGATATTGTTTTATATTGTGGGTGGTCTGACAGGTATGAGATAGTCTTTAGACAGTTTTTGCTACCCCTTACAACACAATTGGGATTAAAAAACAAAACAAAACAGCTAAATACAAAAGGCCAAATGAGTACACCCCTAACAATTTAAAATGCCTTCTGGCCTGTAGGGTGAATTATATTAAATAACACTGAGCACTTGGAAAGACATTCCCTTCATACAAGACAGATGTGCCAGCGCCCTGGAATCAATGGGATTGAATCTGTTCTACTTTGTATATCTCTCTCTTTGCTACCACTTCTGTAACTGTATATGAGAATGTTGGTAAATGACTGAGGTTGAAATGACATCTAATTTCCAACATAGGAGAAACATGATTTACTCTCCTGTCCACTTAGCTGCCACAACACCCCATTAACAATGGAGATATCATTGTTTTCCTGTTAAAAGTATTAGTGGCAAATTGCTAACTTGTTACCCCAACCGGCTTTTGCCAAACAATACACCCATTTCTGGTACATTACTATGTTTTCTTTGGGTCTTTCAAAGTTGGAGATAAGATAATTGTTGCCACTTTCATTAAAATGCTAGGAATTTAGACTTTGCTTCTAGATAATGCACAATGACATGGACTAACCCACCATACGTGAAATTGCTTGCTTTGCAGTGCCTGTATGCAGTGCCAATGAATTATAATTAAGTTTTTAGTCCCCCTGCACTGCAGATCATGTTAATAGTCTTAGTGGTAAAAGGAATGAAAGTACTGATTTGTCTTTAGGCACTAAAGAGCTAATAATGGTAATTAGCTTCTGTGCTGCAGTGCCTATTCAGTTCAACTACCATACAAATGTGGCATAATCACATAGGGCCAGATAGACCTGTACTATCACAGAGCAACTTCACTGCCGTCAGTTGAGTTAGCCCAGATTAATACTGGTGTAATTAGGAGCAGAATCTGGCCCATAAAAGTAAAGCAATAAAATTGGGAGTCTGATTTTATATTTTATTCAAGTTCAGTGATGAAAAAGAGAGAAACTCTGTCTTTCAATGACATGCTTTGTACAGGTCTCCTTCCTCACACTGAGTTATGTACAGGTTACATGAACTGTCTTCTTTATATTGTAGAATTTCCTTGAAAGAAGTGCAGTAGGCAACAACAAAAGCAGGAAGGTTTTAGTTTTCCTCTGTGGGGTCAGTTGAATTAGGTCTGGGGTCATTTCAAATTCTTTCTTTCCTTTGTTTCTTCCAATAAATATTTCAGGGTATGTGTGGCCTTCCCTTTTCTTTTCACAAGAAATTGAAAAGAGCACAGGGCTTTTTACACAGTCAGTTTGAAAACCTGAACACTTTTGCCTGAAACCTTTGTTCCTTCTACAATGACAAGTGACACCTGAGAATCCTATAACTGTAAGAAATTAGTTGTGGCAGTGGGGGAAACATATCTTCACTTTTACCATGTGTTTACTTTGTGCACTTGACAACTCTTTGTGTATAGTCCCTGCTGCTCTCTCCCCCATATAATCAATAAGTCAGTTTCCCCTTTGTTAAACGTCTTATAAACTTCAATAGAGAAACAGGGTTTTTAATATAGGAATTGAAGAAAAAAAATTAGGTCCTGGCACAGTTCTGATCTCACTTTTACCCTGGTGTAATGCTAATGGAATTACTCCTCATTTACACCAGTGTATGAGAAAGTGGAATCAGGACTGCATTTTAAAGAATGCTCCACCAGAAACTGTTTTATTTTAAAACTACCCTATTTCTTAGGAAAATGTGGCCTTTGCAGAGCAAAAACAACAGGATTGGAAGAGAATCAAATAAAAGCAAATGTTGCCTATTCATAGGATATAATTTATAAAGTTATTTTCCAAACACTTGGTGCAGAAGTTGAACTTCCTTAGGGAGGAGGAAAGAAGACTCATTTGCTGTCTTTCTATTTACACAGGATTTACTGTTCACTAATTCTCAAACCAATCTTTACAGTACACATATACATCTGCCTATATGAATAAACACAGCAGGTATATTTTAGAAAATGTTTATGTCAACTGTAAAATTTGAAATGAATAGTAACAATCCTATATTTATAGAAATGCTTTTTTAATCAATTCAGTTCGAGCACTCAAGTATCTGTAATATTTCACATTCTCTTAGCATAGCAAAGCTCACTTATATTTTTTAAGTTCATCAAACTGATGTGCCACAATAAATTCAATGAAGAAAACTAACATTAAAGTACTGATAGGTTTACTCTCCTGATCCTGAAAGCAGAGCAAACAGTTTGTTGCAACACTTGTATGTATCAATACATTTATATATGACATATCCCCTGAAGTCCTCAGGGAAATACCCTCTTTCTGTGTTAGAAATGAAATGTCTTCTTGCAGTATACTGTATGTCAGCAGCTTGGATCTTCCCTGTGCCCTTCCTGATGTAACCAATTGCAGCAGGAATGTGCTGGATGGGTTTCAAGGGATGATGTTAAAAATCCATCATCAAATTGAATGGAGGTTTAGAGCGATTTTCCCTGCCCCTGATGGAATTCATACTCTCTGTGCAATAATATTTTATCCCTAGGGCTAATAAAAGTACCCCGAAGAGCTCATGTTTTTGCTCTTGGAACGGACTAAGTTGCACCAAAGGACTGGTTGAAAAAAAAATCATGTGGGAGAATATTCACAGTCTCCCTTATGTGGTCTTCACTCCACACACCATCCTTAAAGGTTGGACACTGTCCTATGTTATCAGTATATATATTCAGGGATGAAGTATACATATTTCCAGTATCTGATGTTTACTATATCGGTTTGCTAACTGTTGTACCTCCTTTGTTGATGTAATGGTATTTTCATTTAAATAGAGAAACCAATTAATTGATTCTTGGTTTGCTCATCTATCTTCCACACAGGCACATGAATCTCTGGCATACTCATTTCATGCAAAAGAGAGAATTGCAATTCAGCACTGCACACCAGCAGTATGTAAAGTAAAAGGATTTTATAATTTTTATTTTACGTTGAAAGTACTGTACCTAATGGTTATAGGTTTTGTCTAGGCTTTAGGCCAATAAAATCTTCATTTATCATGTAAATATCATAAATTCTACAGGTTTAATACAGCATAACATTGATCTTCATAAAAATATTCTTACTTAATTACTGCTCACTAATCTCATACAGCAAATGACTCCAAGAAGGCAAATAACTTACAGTGTTATAAGAATAACCAAACACTTACCGTTAAGTGTCTGATAGTACTGTCATAAGGTGCTGAAGCTGTTATGTAGTGACAGGAACAAAATGGTTCCTCCTTTTAGGTTAGACCCCCCAGATGCAGATGAAGATATCCCTTCCATTGAAACAATAAGGTCATCCTGATTCCATTAATACGTTCCAGCTATTGATCTTTCCAACTCCTCTTAGTCACTTTAAGGAATGATATGTTGCTTTTGTTAGGGAAAATTTGCATCAATAATACACTCCGTATTAGCTAGCATTAAGCAGCATTTTCAGTTAGTAACTCACTCATTCCTTCATTTATTTGCCCAACATGGAGCTGGAATATTACCTGAGAACATTTAGAATAAGGGCTGTGGTAGGAATAAGAAAAAGAAAAACACCATGGAAGGAAAAGAGAGAGAAGCAGAGAACTTTATCTGTTCCCTTTAATAAATATGTAAGATACCACCCAGATGGGCGCAACAAGGAAATCTAGCTGGATATGATATGTTGAATATACAGTTGCAGCAAGTGATATGACGTTTGTAAAGTATGTGGGGGTAGACTGGAAGCCAGGATCCCATAGAGTGGGGAGTCAGGGTCTGTAGTGGCACTCTGGATGGGTGGGGAGCTGGAAGTTGCTGTTAGGTAGGGGACAGTTTAAAGGCAAGTAGAATTACTGGGGCCTGGGCTGAGATCAGGTGTAGCCACACATAGGAGGCCAAGGGCATCATGGAATACAAGGCTGGTCTTGGAGGTGGATGATCAGGGTGGGCACCAACATTCAGGCACACCAAATCATTGCATTTGGGGGTGCCAACTCCCCATTTAATTTGTTTGTTTGTTTGTTTTTGCATTTTGGGTGGTGGTGGCGTGGGGAGGATGTTGAAAACATTTTTTGCCCTGGGCAATAAAACACATAGGACTGTCCCAGATGGCATACAAGGAAGGGAATAAAGATTGCTGCTGGTGCCTCCAACGGAGCAAATTATGCCCAATTATTAGAGAATTAATTGATTGGCTGATTGATAATAGTAGAATGTAGGTATCTGAATATTATCTAACGAGCTCCTTCAATAAAAATATTGTCCACATCCCTTCTATACACACAATTTAAAGTACAAGTGCTGAAGTACACATAAAATACAGTGCCAGATGTAAATTAATGTAGCTCCATTGACTTGAGTAGAGTTATGCTGATTTACACTAGCTGAGAATCTGGCTCCATATTTCTCAGTTCAACTTCTCCATAAAACACAGAAAGGGTGAAAATTAAAGAGCCAACCAAGCTATAAAATAATGATCTGTGAATGTACAGCATTTCTTGCTATAAAATGATTTATCAACAAAAACCCGATGTTATCAAATAATTTCAAGGGTCTCATTTAAAAGCAAAGGAGCTTAGCTAAAGCATCAGCCAGTATATTTTCCTTTCAACATTCCCATTATAAATAGGTTTTCTAATGGAAAGCCTGCAAAGTCCTCATAACAATAGAAGTACAAGCAAGTGCGTCTGCAATAAAACAGCACAAAGCAACTTTACTGTTACCATATGTGGGCAGTTCATCATTACAAATCTAGCAGCATTTTAAATAATGGGACGCCTGCTTCCTGGGCACACTGCAATTAGAATGAGTGCACAACAAATGTGTTCATTAAGCTGACTATACTCGCAAGAAGGACACAAAAGGAGCAGTCAGACAGATGACTTTAATGCAGCTTGTTTGCTTTGTTTCCCCTTCCCCTATATTTGACGAGAAGTCATTCTTTATTTATAGGCATCTAGTTTATATGCTAAGACATGGTCTTTGCTACATAACTTTCTCATGGGAATTTATGTTCTTCTTATTAAAGTTCAT
Organism: Malaclemys terrapin pileata; assembly: GCF_027887155.1. NCBI lineage: Eukaryota > Metazoa > Chordata > Testudines > Emydidae > Malaclemys > Malaclemys terrapin. The sequence goes on from NC_071505.1 coordinate 249,656,595, forward strand.
ATTGCTTATTCATTGAATTAGATTATATAAACAGCATGTGAATTACTGCATATATCCAGTGCTTTGTTTTATTTTATGCTGGCTTTTTTTTTTTTCAGAAATGTGAATGTTTTCTGCTAGTTGCATGATAGATCTTTATTATCATGAGAACGAAAAAACATGTCACAGGCTTTTAAGATCTGTTTAGAGGATCTGATTAATCTGACAGGGACATAGATGAGCTATTCTTTCTCTTTCTCTGCCTTATTTCCTCACTCACTAGTAGCTTTTATATGGGAATTTATCACGATCTACCTGAGCTGAAGGGGAATATGGAGGAAGAAGTACCTCCCTCTAGAATTAATAGTAGTGTTATTGCATGAATGGTTCTTTGGGGTAAAAGAAATACTGATGCAGCCGATACAATTTCCCCTAGTTATTGAACTCAGAGGGTCTGATTCTCCTCTCGCTTACTAATGATGCAAAACAGGAGTAGCTGCAATGAACTCAACAGAGTCAAACAGATGTAAAATCAGTTTAAGCATGAGGAGAATCATGCCTTATGTTAATATAGTGCCTAGATTCTAGCTAAAAAGTAGCCCAGAAAAACTTGTAAAGGGACCATCTTGTTTTGGTAGCAGCTCCATGGAACCTGTAATTCTTTCATTTAATGAACAAGCAAGTCTCAGGCTGATGAAAGAATCAAACAGTACCATAGAGTCTCCGTGGGTAGAAATAAATGAATCAAATAGTATCATAGAATCTCTATGGCTAGAAATTCGATGACTGAATAATAAATCTAGAGTATAGCAGTGCGAATATGCTACTAGCCTCCTAACCAGGATGTTGATGGTGATTGTGAAATACTCAGGGAGGTTAGAGAGGCAACAAAAACAGACAACCCAATAATAACAGGAGATTTAAACAATCCTTGGGATTGGGAACATGTCACCTCAGGAAGGGATGCAGAGTATGATTTTTTTAAAAAAACAGAAGAAGAAAAAGAAGAAGAAGAAGAAAATAGAGTATTTTTCCAAAATAAAGATTTTTTTTTTTTGAGGAAAGATATTGTTTCATTGAAATGTACCAGTTTTTAAACAAAACAAACAAACAAACCCCCCTGATCTATGAAGGGATAGGCAGAGTGGAGACTCAAGAGCTCCAGTGGGCCTGTTCCACACCACTGAAGCAAATCTGCAAGGCTTGTTCTTCCTGGAGTGGGGAAGCTTAAAAGGCAAGGGAAGTGGTGGTATACAGGAAGAGAGCTGCCCTGCCTCACCTCAGACACCTGAGACAGACTTGCTGAGAGGGAGATAGCAAAGAGCCTCCCTTCTCCCAAAGCTGCAAGACCCAGCCTCAGAGCAGCTTGTCCCATGAGGAGGGGCTGGAGTTAGACCCCACTTAGACTAAACCAAAAGTGTTGACCCAGGAAGATTGCCTGAGTTCCAGGTCACTCTTTCTTCTCTTTATTTTCCCATGGACTCCCCTCTCCCATAAGGGAAGAAAAAGTGGAGAAGACATTTATTTTGTTTGTTTGCCCCAAGACCCCTTGGGGTGTCTGCTGGTGGGACAGTGGGGAACAGAAAGACAGTATAAGGACCTGAAGTGGGGTCTGCCCCCCCACATCACCAAATACATATTTTATTTTGATTGAAGCTTTTTGTGGGAAATTTTGTGGGAAAAAAAAACCTAAACGTTTTTGAGAATTCCTCTGAAAAACAATTGGCATTTTGAAACCAGCTCTAATAAACCCGTGGGCTGTTTTGTCAACCCTAACTGAACTGTCAAAGGCTTTTGAAATTTCCCTGCCACTAGCCTCAATATTATTTTTTTAAACTCCTTTTTAGCCTAAAACTGCAGCCAAAATGACAGCTATGCAGCCACTAATTGCAATGCTTTCCCTTTTACTGTTGCATCCATTATCCAGTAAAAGTGTTTGACTTTCCCTCTTATCCTTTACATTAATTGAATGTTACTAATTGAGATTGGCAGCACCACCCATTATAAAGATTGTCCAATGGTTCCCATTATAAGATGCTGTTTGCAGGTGCTTATAATTTTGAAAAAAATGGGCTGAAATTTTTCATGCCATCTGACTGCTTCAGATTGAATATTTTTTTGTAGAAAAAAATTCATCCAAAACAGTTCAGCTTTTTCTGAGAATGAGGATAAAATACATTCTTGTCAATTTCTTGGCGCCTTTTTACTCACCCGGGGGAGCGATAAAAAAAGGCGCCACCCACTGCAGCGCTTTTATTTTACTCACCTGGCGGCACTCCAGGTCTTCGGCCACAACTCCTCTCCTGAGATAAGGTAAAGTAACCAGTGCCACCGATGACACCTGGAGCGAGTGAAGGGCCTGCCGCCGAAGACCTGGAGCACTGCCGGGTGAGTAAAAGCACCGCGGCGGGTGGTGCCTTTCTTTTTTTAATCGCTCCCCCTGTTCCCTCCACCTGGCTTCAGAGATTTTAGCTGCTTAAATAAAACATCTCTACTGACATGTGCAAACTGCAGTTTTCCAAAGGCTTATAACTTGGCCAGATTTGGGCAGATTTTCACGAAGATGTCCTTCAAATATACACTTGTATATTAAACTCCCACCATACCAGGCAGCACTTTAGCTCTATTCCTTATCTTTTATCATTATAGTAACAAACCCATCTGGTTGGGCAGAAGCAACCCAGTGTCTTTGTTCACACATATTAGTAAGGATATAATGTATCAAAAGTCAAATGGGCAAACAAAACCCCAATTTTATCTCAGGCAACGATACAGACCTGAATACTACATCATCATCACTAAGAGGCTCCATCTTCTCACACCTCCTGCATGTGTGTGCCCACCAAAAGATTGAGTATGCAGTCCAGGCCAGGACTATGGGGGCTGAGAAGGACTTTCCTGTAATTACTGTTCCCAGCGGCCCTGGACCACAAGGGGGTCAGAGACTGGCACTGAGATCAAGGGAGTCTTCTGTGCTCTCACTGACCCACCTACTGTCAATCATGCAGTGTGGAAGAGAAAGCTGTCTAATTCAAATATAGAGAGGAGGGTAAGGAGTAGATTGGGACAACAAGTTTGGTGAGACTGGGACTGGTTAGTTGGTGAGGCTGGGACTGGCTGATGAAACAAAATATTTTAATAGCTCATAAATTGAGCACCATGCACTGAATGGGACAGGGGCTCCATGGAAGAAATGTGATCACGGAAGTGATGACTGTATCAATGCATACGCATAAGAGAGCTAAATTAAGGTTGCACAAGCAACCTTAATTCTGGCATTTCCTAACTTTTAAGTGCTTGGCATTTCAATCCTAATAATGTTCTTTTAGTGTGTGTGTGTGTGTGTGTGTGGATGCATATATATACATATGTACTATTGTTCCACATGTGTCATATACACAGAAGGCAATAGTTAGGGGAGACTCCTTACATCCACAGTATTGCAAACTAAGAGTCTTCAGAATCATGAGATTAGCTTAAAAATAGTACATTTAAGTTATTTTTATTTGCCTTTTTTCTTTTGAGACTTTAGGGGTTAAGTTTGCAAACTTTTATCTGAAACCATGAGGATTAGAAGCTACTTTTAAAAAAAAAATGTGATTATCATGTAATTAAGAGAGTTCAAGATCTTGGTATTTTTCTTAAAACCCCAAATTGTTCAAGACTTACAATCATGTTGCAAAGATTGATATCATTGCACCTACCCCATTGGGCTCCCTCATAAAAGCTGGGCAGAAAATGACCCAATGTAATTTCTCCTTATCACACTGTATTGTCTACGCCAGGGGTTCCCAAACTTGGTTCACGGCTTGTTCAGGGTAAGCCCCTGGCGGGCCGCGAGATTCTTTGTTTACCTGAGCATCCGCAGGTACGGCCGCTTGCAGCTCCCAGTGGCCGCAGTTCACCATTCCCGGGCAATGGGAGCTGCGGGAAGCAGTGGCCCGGCCCGTGCCGTGCCCCTGTCTACACTATTTCTTCTTGACCTATTCAACATGGCAGCCTGCCCCTTTAAGGGCCAGAAAGCCTTGGGCCAGTCAGTCCTGTTCAGTTTGCCCCACCTTGTTACACACGCAGTGGGCTATTGTACTTAAGAGGAAGGCAGCCCAGCGGAACAGAGAGCTGTGAGGACAGCATAAGGCAGGCAGAGATTCCAGGTAGGAAGGCCTGAAAGTGACTGCTCACGGAAGAGCAGGAACTAACCCAAAGGAGCCCAGGAGGGGCTTAAGGGAAGTATAAAAACAGCCCAGAGGTGTGGAAGAAGAATGCTTGAATTAGAAGAGAGCAGACAGAACCCTTGGGAAGTAGGGGCTGGGCCCAGTTTAGGACTGGGGCAGAGAGTTTGTGTTTTGTTTGGTTTGGACTTGCATACACTGGAAGGTGCAGACTATTGTTTGAGGCCAAGTCAGTGCAGCAAATCCACCTCTATGCCAGAATAGGCTGAAGATTGTTGTGGGGAAATTGTAGCAGTGCACTGCAGTGTTGGGTCTCGCTGCAAGGGGTGCTGGGAGAGGTTCAAACTTTTATCACCGATATAAAAGCTTCTCTCACTAATGCCTAACAAAACATACCATGAATCTTCACTGTGGTGTTTAAAGGGTTTTCTGTTCCAAAAAATACTACAAGGTGGCTTTTTCTGTATTTGCCAGTATCATGTTCACACAGGAACCAGTACATGGCAGTCTCCTGTTTGCTTAAACACAAATATACAAGAAAACAATCTTCAGCATTGGGGTGAAAATTAGGACAGATGTTGGTTTCTTACAAATTTGGAGAAACCCCATTTTCATATGCAGTTATATTCAGACTCACCATTTATAGATTAATGTAATGCCTACGAAGTACTTCTCTCTTACGTCTAGGGATTGTATCCACCATCTTTGTGATGTTACCTAATAGTCCTTTGTTAATTTCCTTTCATTTATTAGGTTAGATGCCTGCCTCTTTGTATCACTGAACTGCTGGTAAACAAAACTACTTGGTGTGCGAGATCTGAATTGATGAACACTGAAGGAGTTCCCCTTGCATTTTGTACTTTAATCATATTTAAACATTTCTTTTATTTGAACATTTCAAAAAGCAGGAATCTAATTCCCACTCAGTTCATGCAGTGGATGAATGTGATGGGTAACACTATCCTAACCCCTAGCAGAAGGGAAGATTGAGACAGAGCAATAATTGGTAGTGCTCTGATATGATGGTCATGAGGACCATATAAGTACCTCAATGGTGATCTTATCAGTTTCAAGAGGAAACTTCTTTAGAAAGTACAGCATACTTGAGGGACAGCTGGAATCTTCACGAAGAAGTACTAACATTCTCAACCAATTGCGTTGTCTCTCCTCATGCTTTTTTAATTAAAACTCTTCAAAGCAGGGACTCTGTTTGGCACATTTTTTCTTTTGTAAAGCTCCTTGGAGATATAAAAATATGATAAGGAATTAATTTCTTATTGTTAAATTCTGTATTTATTAATACTATTAAAAACCTTAATTTCCATTCCTTTAAAGCTGCCAAGGTAAGAATCTTAGGTACTTGGGAACTAGAAAATGTGTCCTTAAGTGTCAAGATGGGCTGATGGTTATTGTTCAGATTTGTCATTTGATATCAGTTTCTTCCTTATTATTCCTGCAGTGATTTCTATTGAAAGTTCAAGATGATGTTTGCTGGAGATGTAACTGCAATATAGAGGTAATGTACGTGTTACTTTTGATCTTTTAAGACAGTATTCTTGTGCATAACCTAGGAACATTCTGTAAAGCTTTTTTCCCCTCATGTAAATCAAATCAAGTGTTCTTTTTTGTAAGAAACTACCTTTTGGTCAGAATACCTCTGAGACTCAGGGCTGACGTTTAACATGAACTTTGTGGTTTTCAGGAGTTTTACTGGAGCAGAGGGAAGGGGGAGAACAGAAAGAAAAGAAATTGTAAAACTTAGTTTCAGGATGCAGATTCCATAGAGAAAAACACAGATTTATAAAAAAATTTCAGAAGCAAAACCAGAACACAAAACAGTAGTGGAGTCTCATGCAAATAAACCAGAGAATGGTGAAGTTGAAAACAGTTTCAAACAACAGTACTAACATTTACCTCCAAAGGCGTTTTTGTCTCAGAAAGGAAAGAAAACCTCTTAGTATTGCTATCTGAATACCAGTGAGCTGACAACTTTTATCTTTGAAGACTGTGTGCTTTGTGCTGGTTACTTTGACCAAAATAATCCTACGCAATAATTGGCCTTCCCTCTGTAGACTAAGAGTTTCTCTGAGTCACAATCAATCAGCATAAAACATCCTCATGCAGCCCTCAGAGAGGGCCAGGGGAAATATTTGTATGTGGCAGAATGTAATGTAAAACTGCTAGGTTCCACTTTTCTCATAATTTAAAATTATAAAAGGAATTAATGTGCATTGAGGGAAGAAAAAATCTTTCTACGTGGGCTAGTTTTAGTCACGTTCTGTCTAAACAGATTCAGGCAGAATTTCACCTCAATAACTTGTCTACAACTGAGATTAGCAAGTCCCTCCAGCTTCATTGATCCTTCAGTAGTAATGTTGAGCTGTGAGAATATAATGTATAATGTATTTATCTCTTTCCCTACACCATAAAAAATGTGTAGCAGAAAATTGGAGGGTAGGAGTCATATGGATGCTACTATGGAAAGTTGCATGTAATTCTAGGTTCCAGACACTTCTGGTTTGCAACCCCGTGCCCCCTTTTTAAATGAATGTTGTTAACCTATGGCAGGGATCGGCAACCTTTGGCACATGTCCCGCCAGGGTAAGCACCCTGGTGGGCTAGGCCAGTTTGTTTACCTGCCACATCCTCAGGTTTGGCCAATCGCGGCTCCCACTGGACGCGGTTCACTGCTCTAGACCAATGGGGTCGGCAGGAAGCAGCGGCCAGCACATCCCTCATCCCGCGCCGCTTCCCGCAGCCCCCATTGGCCTGGAGCGGTGAACCGTGGCCAGTGGGAGCTGCGATCGGCTGAACCTGTAGACATGGCAGGTAAACAAACTGGGCCCAGCCCGCTAGGGTACTTACCCTAGCAGGCTGCGGGCCAAAGGTTGCCGATCCCTGATCTATGGTAAAATGCCAAAAAGGAGGTCAGAACATAACAGGAGGAAACAACAAAGATTTAGAGCTAGAGTTAGCAAATCTATATGGTCTTCACACCCCACAGACCTGAAATCAGTGGAGGAGGTTGATACTTTTTTAACTCATCCTTGGGAGAAAAATCAGGTTTTACTGCATAGGTAAGTGTGACACATGGCCAGAAAGGGTTAAGCAACTTGCAGGGTAAATGACCCAAATTCAACATTTAAAGACATATTAGAGAAGTATATACATGGTAATTAGGGCTATTCCTTAGAAATAGTTAACATAGCCATGTTGAATGGCCTAAAGCTTTGAAATACAAACCTGTATTGTTAGAGAATTAGAAGTAATACTAATTGTATGTGTTTACTTATATCTTATATCTTGTTATCCATGTAAACAGACTATTCCTGTCTATTACTGTAGCTATTGATTCAGAGATCAAAAGGGAATATTAACATTTAGATGAAACATGAGTGTGATTGTGATAATGTTATTGTGTATATGACACTTTGAAGTTTGTGGTAAACTGTCTATGAACTGCTTAATGGATAATTATCTTATGTTAATCCACCCAGGACTGCCTGGTCAAGAGGTTGCTAGAAAACTATAAAAAACGCTTGAGACCCGATCCTTTTTATCTCAAATCTGCTTATGTTTTATGGGGAGAAGCACTGAGCCGCAAGATTGAGGTCTCCGATTTCACTTAGATCACCCTGATATTGGACACTGGACTGAACCTATGGACTAATTTTAAAAGCGCTATTTGCAATGCTAAAGCTCACCATTTCTACTATGAAATTGACCTATGAACCCTATTTATACCTGTATGTATAATGATCTTTTAACCAATACTTTCTCTTTCCGTTGAAAATAAATGTTAGTTTAGTAAATAAGAATTGTCTGTAAGAGTGTATTTGGGTAAGATCTGAAATATTTATTAACTTGGTGGATAGTGTGTCTTAATCCTTTGGGATTGGTAGTATCTTTTATATGAAGAACAAGATTTTCAGTAATCCCTATCATATTTAACTTGTCTGTCTGTGAGGAAGCCCAAGGATGGGTTGCTTTAAGGGAACTGTGTTTTTGGCTTCTGGGCAAACAGTAAGGTATTATACAAGCTGTTTTGTTGCTCGATTGGTGGATCTAAGTATTAGAATAATCACCAGTTTGTGGGGTTGTCTGCCCCATTCTTTGCCATTTGCCCTAATTGAGCAATCTCAGTGTGGCTCCCTGTGACCCTGGTCACAGTAAGAAATGCAGGCAGGCTGGTCAACTCTGCTAGCCCTATTAGGTGGAATTAAGGAATCAGTACACCTGCATAGTAGAGATATTTTTTTCCATTTAAAGATAGAGATCAGAATCTAAAAATGATAATTTATTCAAAATATTAGGTCAAGTGCAAGAGGCTAAAGTCAGGAAAAGTTGGGCTAACATATGCATACTAGAGTGGGTAGTTAAATGCTGGAAAACCAATAGACACCGCTGAGTGTAAGATGGATATAGTAATATATCATCAGCCTGTGTAATTAGCCTTGCTCCATTGACTGACTGCTTTTTCACCAGCTGAGGATGTGGCCAATAGTTCCAGGATCATTGGAGTTCCAAAAGGATAAGAATTAAGTAATGGTGAACAAATGTAAAACTGGCTTTGATGTTGTGTGGTTTCCTAGAACTGAGAGTAAGGGTATGTCTACACCAGAGGTTGGCAACCTTTGGCACGTGGCTTGCCAGGGTAAGCACCCTGGCGGGCCGGGCCAGTTTGTTTACCTGCCGCGTCTGCAGGGTTGGCCGATCATGGCTCTCACTGGCTGCGGTTCACTGCTCCAGCCCAATGGGGGCTGCGGGAAGCGGCATGGGACGAGGGATGTGCTGGCTGCTGCTTCCCGCTGCCCCCATTGGTCTGGGACAGCGAACCGCATCCAGTGGGAGCCGTGATTGGCCGAACCTGTGGACGTGGCAGGTAAACAAACTGGCCCGGCCCCCCAGGGTGCTTACCCTGGTGAGCCGCGTGCCAAAGGTTGCCGACCCCTGGTCTACACTGTCAGAGTTACATCACTGGCAGTTACATTGCCATTCAGAGAGCACTGCAGGGAAACTGCTGTAGTGTGTTCACACTGTCAACTGCCTGTGCAATAGCGTATTCACACTTGCGGCACTTGCAGTGGTATTTGGAGAAGTGCACTCTGGGAACCTATCCAACAGAGCATCTCTTCCTCTTCTGCCACTAAGAGTTGTGGGAAGGTGGAGGGGGTTGTGGGACATCCTGGGTCCTGTGATGCTTCGCATCCCAGCAATCCCTGTGCTTCCGTCCACCTTTGGTGCCATCTTTCAGCAGTTTGTGTACTGCGCATTCTGCCTCTTCAGTATGCACTGTTGACCAATATGCTGCTCACTCTTACTAAAATGTCACGAGTGGAAGTGGAGTTATTCCTTAAACTACAAAGGCAAGAGGAGTTCAACATTGATCTCACTGCGTGTAGTAGCTATAATACGATATTGCTTGTGGCATTCACGGAGGTGCTGACCACAGTGAAACACCACTTTTGGGCTCGGGAAACAAGCACTGAGTGGTGGGATCACATCATCATGTACGTCTGGGATGACAAGCAGTGGCTGCAGAACTTTTGGATGAGGAAAGCCACATTCATGGGACAGTGTGATGAGCTTGCCCCAGCCGTGCAGTGCAAGGCGAGAATGAGAGCCGCCCTGCCGTTGGAGAAGCATGTGGCAATTGCACTGTGGAACCTGGCTACTCCAGACTGTTACCGATCAGTCGCTAACCAGTTTGGAGTGGTAAAGTCGACCGTTGGACTTGTGTTGATGGAAGTGTGCAGGGCCATTAATCATGTCCTGCTCCAAAAGACTGTGACTCTGGGCAACGTGTGTGATGTTGTGGGTGGCTTTGCACAAATGGACTCCCCTAATCACGGAGGGGCAATAGATAGCATGCATATTCCAATTCTAGCACCAGACCACCTAGCCACTGAATACATTAATTGGAAGGGGTATTTCTCTATGGTTCTCCAGCCGCTTGTGGATCACCGTGGGCATTTCACGGACATTAACGCAGGCTGGTCCGGAAAAGTGCATGATGCATGCATCTTTTGGAACATCGGCCTGTTCAGGAAACTGCTAGCAGGGACTTTCTTCCTGGACCAGAAGATCACTGTAGGGGAAGTTGAAATGCACATTGTGATCCTGGGAGACTCTGCCTACCCCTTAATGCTGTGGCTTATGAAGCCATACACGGGGAACCTTGACAGAATCAAGGAGCAGTTCAACAGGTGCAGAATGAGCAAGTGCAGAATGACTGTTGAGTGTGCTTTTGGCCATTTAAATGCCAGCTTGTGCTGCCTATATGGGAGGCTGGACCTGGTAGTTGACAATATGTCTATGCTTATAGGCGCATGCTGTACACTCCATAATATTTGCGAAGGGAAGGGTGAAAGCTTCATTCAGGGCTGGACCGCTGAAGCTCAGCGCCTGGAGACTGAATTTGAACATCCAGAGACCAGGGCTATTAGAGGGGTGCAGTGCAGGGCCATAAGGATCAGGAATGCCTTGACGCAGCAATTTGAAGCTGAAAGCCACTAATATTTGTCGCTATGCTCAGGAGTGCAGTGCTTGTAATGCTAGGAGGTGATTGTGATTGTTGCAGACGATGCACTATTAAGGTTTAAGAAAATTGCTTGTTGCTTTGCAGGGCTCTGTTTGCTTTCAGTGAATGGAATAAAGATTGCTTTCAAACCAAAACAATTATTTTATTAAAAATCAACAACTGTAGGAGAGAGACAAACAAACAAAAAAAAACACATGAGCACTGTGGGGGATGGGGGAAGGGAGGGTCCCAGGAGGAGGTGGGGTCCCAGAACAGTTAAAGATTTGTGTATGTTCAGGTATCCTATGCAACCTTATCCTTTGGAGTACAGTGCAGCGGGCACTGTACTTCAGTGGGGCTGCAGAGGGACCGATGTTGGGTGCAGTGGATACTGGGAGTCAGCAGGGCTGAACTGTGAGGGGGTGGAGTGGAATGCAGCGGGTACAGACTGGAGCCAGGAGGTTGATAAAAGTGTGTTGGCAGTGTCTGGGGTGAAGCATGGGAAAGAGTTTTGCGACAGTGACTGCAGGGGAGGGCAGGTGCGGAGCTGCTCTGTTTGCAGTGCTAGCAGAACCCGGATCATGTCTGCTTGGTGCTCCATAATGTTTAAGAGCCTCTCCATGCTTCGTTCTGGCATGCCACATTCTCCTTTCAGTCCCTCTTCCAGCTGTTCTGCCACACCTTCAATTCTTGTTTTCAGCCGCAGAGTGCATCATAACATCACACGGAAAGTCCTTTTCAGTTCTTCATAGCCACTTTCTAATTCTGCGCAGCCGTTCAGCTGGCGATAACAAAGAGGGACACTGGATTTCCAAGGTCAAATCTGTGAAACCAAAATGCAACATTTTACAGAAGCAGTATTGTTTGCAACACAGAGACCACTGATTCGGTGATTTAAAACAAAGCCACTATTCACATACCTGTCACTAGCTGGCTGACCCAGGCAAGCACACATGAGCCAGAAGACCCCCAAAATGGTGAGTAATCACAGTGGCAGGCGAAAATCAGTGTTCCAGGGCCATACTGTAAACTGCACACACGGCTCTTGGGCCCCGTGACAACACAGTGGCACGGGAAAGTTGCCCTTAATGGGGCAAGAAACAAAGCAGCTCTGCCAAAGAATCTGCAGCAGCGGATTGCCCAGTATCTCCATGAGAGATTCGTGGAGATCTCTGAGGCAGATTCCCGTGAAGTGAGGGAGTCAATCCTGTTCCGCTGCTCAGACTAGGAATGCGGTGGTACGTACATCATACAGACACAAGTCTGCTTTCTGCAACTCTCTTGCCCCCAACAACTCGCTTCAGCGATTCCCCAAATCAAAGCCACTTACTAGGGGCCTCCTTTCCTGTTTGCACTTTGCCAAGCTCCAACAGCTGTGACTGGCTAGCCTCCTGCAGGGTAGAGAAGAGCTCCTGTCTGCAAGCATCTCTGATCTCTGAGTCATCCTCTGCCTCTGGGTCCCCCCTCCCTCTGTATCCTCATCCAAGATTTCCTCCTCCTGGCTCAGTACACTCTTGTTTGACACGCGAGCCACCGAAGTATTCACAGTGGTCTTTCAAGTGGAGGTGGGGTCACCACCGAGTATTGCATCCAGCTCTTTATAGAATTGGCATCTCGTGGGCGCAGCACTAGAGTGGCTGTTTGCCTTCCACACCTTGTGGTAAGTGTTCCACTGCTCCTTCACTTTGACCCTGCATTGCAGTGTCTCCCAGTCATGGCCCCTTTCTGTCATACATAATGAAATCTATCTCTCTCCAAATGCTGATGAGGTCCAGCAGCTCAGCATTGCTCCAAGTGGGGGATTGCCTGGTGCATGGAGCAGATATGGTCACCTGGAAAGGTGCGCCGAGACCACTGTATCATCACCGAGAAAACAGGAAGGGGACTTTCAAAATTCAGAAGGAATTTAGGGGATGGGGCTCATGGTTGGTCACCTGAGGTCAGGGCAGTAGAGTTCAAACCAATGACTAGAGAGGCGAGAATAGGCATTGTGGGACACCTTCCGGAGGCTAATTGCAGCACAGTAATTGACGAGGGTGTCTACATTGGCACCGCGGCGCTGTAGCCCCGGGGCAAAAAGCTCTACGCCTCTCGTAGGGGTAGGTTTTTTACAACGCTGCAACTGCGCAGTTTCTGCGCACTAAGTGGCTTGGCAGTGTGTACACCTTGGGAGTTACATCACAGAAAACTACTTTACTGTGCAGAAACTTGCCAGTGTAGACAAGGCCTAGATGGTAAACACCCTGTGGTGACTGTAATTGAATTTTCAAGGTTTTAGCATAAGAAATGGTACAAGTGAGACTCTAGAAAGAATGTTAAGGTTCAGCATAGTGGAAATACAGATTTTTTTGGAAGGCTTTCAGATTTAGGGATAGAGATGCCAACATGGAAGAAACCAAAATTAGAGGGAGGAGGACTTAGAGCTTTCACAAATGGAGAGTAAATGCTTTAGATTGGTTTCCAGCTAAACTCTTATTCATGCATGAAGTTTATGGACAGATCTCATCCTATGGAATATTGCTGATGGGGCAGCTTCTGTAATCAGTTACACTAGTATAAATCAGGAGCAACTCCACTGATCCCAGTGAATTGCACTGGTGTGTAGAATTGATGTGAGTTTTACATACCAGTGACAGAATCAGGCCTAATTAGATTAGAAATACTTGGATTTCTTGAAAGAATGAGATTTGGAGCCTTTGCTCAGGAGACAGTAATTCCGCCTCAAGGAAATTATAAGAAGACAGAATTCACATCTGTCTACCTCTTTTGGGAAGAGATTTGCTTTTGTGTTCTTGCTTTGGGCTTAATGTTTTGAGAAAACAATTAACCTTTAAGACCATAATTGAATTCATTGACAATTTGTTAGGTGTCTCTTTTACGGAAGGTTTTGTTTTTCTCAGGAGCTATCTGTCCCTTTTTGCTGGTTGGAATATGCCTAAAGCAGTCTGAATACAAAAGTGAATGTCTTTATAGAGACATTGGGCCAGAGTTTCATCTTACATGCACTGTTTTTACACCAATTTGACTCCCTTGATTTCACTGGAGTTATCCCTTGCTTACACTGAGGTTAGGTCATATTCAGGCCTCTGGAAATTAAAGAAACAAAGAAGACTTCTACTTTCTTATCTCCATCAAGGGATGATATCTAACCAACACTTTAAAAATACAGGATTTGATGTGTTGTGCTATTTATGAAATAACAAAACTGTATTGCATTAGTAACACATGAAGCAAGAGGCGAAAAAAGCCACTAAGGATATTGCCCTTTCTATACAATATTTCCAACTGCATTAGGGGAATGCTCTTAGGCTAGGCTAGTAGGGGAGTTAAATAATAACCAGGAAAGGTATTTTATTAGCACAGGTATTTACTGGGTAACCTCAATTGGTATGCAGGTTTATCCACTTTACCGAGCTTTATTGTAAAGTGATTATTTAATTAATCTAAATTTACATTTAGTTATTTAACATGATCAGATTACTATTGTACCCTTTGCTGTAATGAGCCATTTAAAGGTTTGATTAAAACATGCTTTTACAGTGCTATTCCAACTGCCTGCTTTTGCTTAAGTTATTTGCAGACTCTCCAAAGATGAGGCGATGCCTATCAAACTATTTCAACTGGCAGGACACCCCACTTAACACTAGAGGAGATTTTAGGCGAGTTGGTAATCAACTATTCACCAATGTGATTGTCACTGGGGCCATCGCTTCTCCCTGTCTCCAGAGCCTGGGCGTTCATGCCCAGTCTTTTCAAGGAGGCTTAATTCTTTAAACAGAGATTATCAAACAAACAGAAAATAGTCTTAACTCAGTCCTTGGCCCCAGGCTTCAGGGTCACACTTCCCAGGAATCTCTGGAACTCCAACTCCTGGCAGTCTCCCAGCCTCTGTCACCTCTGTTCCGCCCCTGGAACAGCAGCCACAAGGCTGCTTCTCTGAGCCCATGACCCCTTGCTCCAGGCACCACCACAGGAGCTAGCTCCACTCCAGTATGGCTTTGTGTTCCCAGAGCTCAGACTGTCTCAGTCCTTCCCCCAAGCTGCCTACTAGCAGCCCAAGTGTAGTAGCATTGCCAACTTTATAATTGCACAAAACTGAACACCCTAACCCCACCTCTTCCCTGAGACCACACCCCCTTTCCCACCCCCTTCCCCAAGGCTCTGCCTCCTGCTCACTACATTCCCCCTCCCTCAGTGGCTCGCTCTCCCCCACCCTCACTCACTTTCACTGGGCTGGGGCAGAGGGTTAGGGTGTGGAAGGGGGTGAGGGGTCTAACTAGGGGTGCGGCCGCCAGGGTAGGACCAGAAATGTGGGGCTCAGGTGCAGGAGGGAGCTGCAGGTTGAGACGGGGGTTGGGGTGCAGTGGGGGGTGAGGGCTCTGTCTGGGGATGCAGGCTCTGGGATGGGGCCAGGGATGAGGGGTTTGGAGTGCAGGAGGGGGCACCAGGCTGGGGCAGATGGGTTCTGGATGTGGGAGGGAGCTCTGGGCTGGGGCAGGAGTTTGGGATACAGGGCGGGTGAGGGCTCTGTCTGGGAGTGCAGGCTCTGAGGTGGGTTTGTGGATGAAGGGTCTGGGTGCAGGAGGGGCCGCTCAGTTTGGGGCTGGGGCAGGGGGTTGGAGCCAGTCAGTGACACAGCGGGGACAGGGTGTGTATGGCTAAGATAGGCTAATCCCTAACTGTCCAGACACCATGCTGAGCCCCGGAAGTGGGCAAGTGGCCAACAGATCTGGCTCCTAGGTGGAGGCTCAGCAGGTGGCTCTGCGCATTGCTCTTGCCACAGGCACAGCCCCCATAGCTCCCATTGGCTGCAGTTCCCAGCCAATGGGAATGCGGAGCTGGTGCTCGGGGCAGGGGCAGCACATGGAGCCCCGTGCCGCCCCCCTCACACACACCTAGGAGACGGGCCTGCTGGCCACTTCCAGGGTGCAGCATGGAGCCAGGACAGGTAGGGACTAGTCTGCATTAGCTCCGTAGCACCGTACCCCAGACTTTTAATTACCTGGTCAGCAGTGCTGACTGGAGCCACCAGGGTCCCTTTTTGACTGGGTGTTCCGGTCAAAAACTGGACACCGGTCACCCTAAGGAAGTGGTGGGCGACCTGCGGCCTGTCATGGTAATCCTCTGACAGGGTGCGAAACACTTTGTTTACATTGACCATCCACAGGTACGGCTGCTCACAGCTCCCAGTGGCCGCGGTTTGCCATTCTCGACCAATGGGAACTGTGGGAAGCAGCATGGGCTGGCCACAGTGTCCAGCAGCTCCCATTGGCTGGGAACGATAACCGTGGCCACTGGGAGCTGTGGGCAGCTGTGCTTGCTGATGGTCAATGTAAAGAAACTGTTGCGCAGCCCGCCAGTGGAATATCTTGATGGGGTGCATGCGGCCCATGGGCCGCAGGTTGCTCACCACTGCCCTAAGGTGTAGCCCAGCTCAGGGTACTGTATGACCAGGTTTTCCCAGACATTTCCTCTTTTTTGATTCTCCTCCCTGTCCAGGCAGATTTTTCAAATAATATGAAATGTCCAGGATTTTTTAGGAGCAGAAGTTGCAGCTCAGAAAGAGCTGTCTCCATGCCCCGACTGGTCCCTCCACTGCAGCCGCAGCTGCCAGATCCCACCCAGCCAGGCCCCAGCTTCCAGCCCTGGGGAGGGGCATAGGCATGGAAGCACTGACTGACAGGCTGGTGCTGTGTCCCAGGCCTGTGCCAGCTGTTCTGCCACCATGACAGGGAGTGACACTGCCCCCCACCTTGAAAGTGAGGCCCCAGGTACCCTCTCCCACACCCTCCAAAAACCTCTTCCTAATACACACACCCCTCCAACACCCTCCAACACTCCTTCCCAGTACACACATCTCCTTCTGCACCCCCTAAATACACCTTCCCAGTATACACACCCCACCCGCATCCCCTCAAATATTCCCTCACAGTACACATATACTCCTCCAGCATCTCACCCCTCTTTAATGATCTAGATTGGGTTGATCTGCTCAGGTCCAGGGGAGCTGGGTTTAGACTAGTCACAGGGACCAGCTATCCTGTGATAGTGATCTTCAATAATTTGTTTATGCTGGATTTTTTAAATAGAGATTTATCAGGGGAACTATCTCTTTGGAACCATTGTCTGAGTCAATTTAAGTTATTTTGTTGTTGTTGCTATTGTGGATATTAGCTCATGAACAGAGTAATAATCTCCAGGGTACTAAGGGCCTGATTCTCCTCTCCTACTGGTGTAAATCAAAAATAATTCTATTGAATTAAATGGAGTTACACTGAGATAAAACCAGTGTGAGTGATGTGAATAAGGCCAATGGCTCCTTTCTTCTTTAGTAAGCTTGGCCCCTATATGAAGAAATAATCAATCCTGGTATAAGTTTTGTGAAGAATTTGAGGAAAGCAGTATAATCCTCCTTGCTCAGGTGGGGAGTGCTACCAGCTGTCAAGTAGAGCACTTAATAGCCTTCTTATGAAATTAGGAGACAGGACACAGGGGAATTTCTGTCTAGTTCTATTGAGTTAATCACTGAGAACAAAATTGGTTTCCTCCTACCTTAGTGTTTGTGGGAAATGTTTGCTTTTTAATTTTTCTTGGTTTCTTTCAAAACATTTGCTCCATGAGCTGACATAAGGGGATTTAAATTATGTTAACTACAATACTTTTACCTTCTTGTGATGGGATGCAGAGAAAATAAAATCTGCATTTCAGAAAGCAACAAAAAACTGAAATTAACCTCCCCCAAATGTGTGGTCTAGGAAGTTAGCATTTATGTGCCCAGGACACACTCTTTTTTTCGTAACAGATCTCTAGACACTGGATTTAAACATCCACAGCAGAAAGTAAGAGCTAAATGCTCTTGCCCGTACTCATGCACCTTACTCCACAAGTAGTCCTGTTTAAATTTGTAGTAAAGTACTAGTCAACATGAATAAGGGTGTGAAAACCTAACCAAGAGGAAGACTGAGCAGAAAATACTGTTTTGTTTTGTCCCTCACCCATCTTTTACTGTAACAAGTCTAGAGATGGTCAATTTTTAAAAAAATCCCAGGAAAAAAACCTCTGTAAAATTTGGTTTCTTTTATCAGTCATCTCTAAACATGTTGTGGTTTATATTCCATGTGAGGGGAACATATCTAGCTCTGGAAAGGAAAGGAATACATAGGATACCCGACTTCCTCTCCATTTCCACCCTGCCGCCCACTTATAATGGCCAGTGTCCCGGTTTTCCACTTAAAATACACCCAAGTCATTAATGTGACTATTTAGAGCTATCCAAAACCAGCCAAGACCGGTTAGTGAGTTGCTTCTGAACAGAATAAAACACTGAAGTGTATGTTTCTGTAATATAATTCACATCTACCATTAAAATATAACACACATTATCAATTTGTTTAGCATAATTTACAAACATTCCATCAGGGCATATTTTGAATAATGAGAATTAATATGAAAAAAAATGCACAATAATAGTAGAAATTAATCAATGATTCATAAGAAATATACCCAAAATGAAAAAAATATATATATAGGCAGAGTATTCTTTCTGAATTTTGTGTGGGAGCTAAAGGGAAGAAATATATTACTAGATGACTGTTCCTTCAGAACTTATTAACATAAAATTGAGTGTTTCATTCTTGACTGCATGTGCAGGGACTGTAAAAATCTAACCTGACCTCATTGATTTCTGGAGTGGAGGTAGCAGAGCCTTTCTGCAGGACATATTTATAATATAAATGATTCATATGTCAGTTCTTCAGTAGAACTATGGAAAGGTGCTACACTTGAGTTCCTTTATTGAAACCTTAGGGAATTTTGTCTTCCCTTATGAATGTTACTTAGTCTGATTTATTTTTTATTCTTATGTGGTTTGTGTGACGGGTTGGATCACAGAACTCCCCTTGGGAGCTGCCAACTGATGTGCTAAGACTAATTCTGCCCCTGCTTTCCTGCCCCCTCAGCTTAGGACTTCTGTGCCCTGCCTGGTTTGAGCCAGACTCGCTAGCCTGCTGCAAACACAGATCCAGGTCTGAACCACGTCCCCTAACAGCTGCAGGCTTAACTGAAAGCAGCTTACAGAAGTGTACCTGTCTTTAACACTCAGATGCCCAACTCCCAATGGGGTCTAAAACCCAAATAAATCTGTTTTACCCCGGTTAAAGCTTATACAGGGTAAATCATAAATTGTTGGCTCTCTATAACACTGATAGAGAGGTATGTACAGATGTTTGCCCCACCCCCAGGTATTAATACATACTCTGAGTTACTTAATACATAAAAAGTTATTTTATTAAATACAGAAAGTAGGATTTAAGTGGTTCCAAGTAGTAACAGAACAAAGTGATTTACCAAGCAAAATAAAATAAAACACGCAAATCTATGTCTAATCAAACTGCGGGAAGCAGCGCAGGCCGAGGGATGTGCTAGCCGCAGCTTCCCGCTGCCCCCATTGGCCTGGGACGGCGAACCGCGGCGAACCGCGATTGGCCGAACCTGCCGACGCGGCAGGTAAACAAACTGGCCCGGCCCGCCAGGGTGCTTACCTTAGCGAGTTGCATGCCAGAGGTTGTCAACCCCTGGTGTAGATAATGACAAATGTTTTGTAGACATTTTGGAATTTCTCTGTTGGGCTAATGCATTGTAGACTCTGATTATCCCAATGAACTCTCCTAAATGGCAACTTGGAGGTCTTTTGAATAACATTTGTCTGGCTCCAGAATACACTTAGATTAGTCTTTGTTTCTAAGCAGCCTGTCATTTCTGACAAAGTGGAAAAGTTGAAAATTTTTCAGTCTCCAGTTAGTGGTATTTTCATTCATTTGCAGATGTCATAAAAGAAATCGGACAGCTTATTCTTCCCAGATGACAACATCTTGTTTCACCATTAAATCTTTATCCAAATAACAGCTTACTCTGAAAGGACACTTTTCACCCCTCCAGCTGTCTCTTTGTTAAATGTCTCAATACGTTCAGAGTGTCTGAACTGTCCATTTTATTGGTTGTCTAGTAGAGAGAACTTTTTTCAATTGCCAACATTGCATTCTTTCTATTCTCCTTTCTTTTTTTGGAGAAAACTTCATGAGAATCTGTGACAGACATGGCAGGATCACTCGTGACAACAAGCAGGGGGAACAAATAAAAAACAAAGACTTTAGAAGTGATGAAGCAGCTCTAGCTGTTGCTCTATCAAATCCAGCTGCTCCTTTTGTTGTGATCATTGGTTTTATTCACAGCTTACAGTACAGACTCCAAGTCCCTAGTCATCAGCTCTGACTGATCACCATGTCAGGGTCATGTCAGGATCACCATGTCAGGGTCAATAGGGGACAATTTCCTGGTGCAAGTGCTAGGGAACTAAGGGGCAGAGCTTTTCTTGACCTGCTGCTCACAAACAGGGAAGAATTAGTAGGGGAAGCAAAAGTGGATGGGAACCTGGGAGGCAGTGACCATGAGATGGTCGAGTTCAGGATCCTGACACAAGGAAGAAAGGAGAGCAGCAGAATACAGACCCTGGACTTCAGAAAAGCAGACTTTGACTCCCTCAGGGAACAGATGGGCAGGATCCCCTGGGAGAATAACATGAAGGGCAAAGGGGTCCAGGAGAGCTGGCTGTATTTTAAAGAATCCTTATTGCGGTTGCAGGAACAAACCATCCCGATGTGTAGAAAGAATAGTAAATATGGCAGGCGACCAGCTTGGCTAAACAGTGAAATCCTTGCTGATCTTAAACGCAAAAAAGAAGCTTACAAGAAGTGGAAGATTGGACAAATGACTAGGGAGGAGTATAAAAATATTGCTCAGGCATGCAGGAGGCCAAATCACACTTGGAGTTGCAGCTAGCAAGAGACGTTAAGAGTAACAAGAAGGGTTTCTTCAGGTATGTTCGCAACAAGAAGAAAGTCAAGGAAAGTGTGGCCCCTTACTGAATGAGGGAGGCAACCTAGTGACCGAGGATGTGGAAAAAGCTAATGTACTCAGTGCTTTTTTTGTCTCGGTCTTCGCAAACAAGGTCAGGTCCCAGACTGCTGCACTGGGCAGCACAATATGGGGAGAAGGTGACCAGCCCAATGTGGAGAAAGAAGTGGTTCGGGACTATTTAGAAAAACTGGACGTGCACAAGTCCATGGGGCCGGATGCACTGCATCCGAGGGTGCTAAAGGAGTTGGCAGATGAGATTGCAGAGCCATTAGCCATTATTTTTGAAAACTCATGGCAATTGGGGGAGGTCCCAGATGACTGGAAAAAGGCTAATGTAGTGCCCATCTTTAAAAAAGGGAAGAAGGAGGATCCGGGGAACTACAGGCCAGTCAGCCTCACCTCAGTCCCTGGAAAAATCATGGAGCAGGTCCTCAAGGAATCAATTATGAAACACTTAGAGGAAAGGAAAGTGATCAGGAACAGTCAGCATGGATTCACCAAGGGGAAGTCTTGCCTGACTAACCTAATTGCCTTCTATGATGAGATAACTGGCTCTGTGGATGAGGGGAAAGCAGTGGATGTGTTATTCCTTGACTTTAGCAAAGCTTTTGATACGGTCTCCCACAGTATTCTTGCTGCCAAGTTAAGGAAGTATGGGCTGGATGAATGGACTGTAAGGTGATTAGAAAGCTGGCTAGATCGTCGGGCTCAACGGGTAGTGATCAATGGCTCCATGTCTAGTTGGCAGCCGCTTTCAAGTGGAGTGCCCCAAGGGTCAGTCCTGGGGCCGGTTTTGTTTAATATCTTTATAATGATCTGGAGGATGGTGTGGACTGCACTCTCAGCAAGTTTGCAGATGACACTAAACTAGGAGGCATGGTAGATACACTAGAGGGTAGGGATCGGATACAGAGGGACCTAGACAAATTAGAGGATTGGGCCAAAAAGGTTCAACAAGGACAAGTGCAGAGTCCTGCACTTAGGACGGAAGAATCCCATGCACTGCTACAGACTAGGGACCGAATGGCTAGGTAGCAGTTCTGCAGAAAAGGACCTACGGGTCACAGTGGACGAGAAGCTGGATATGAGTCAACAGTGTGCTCTTGTTTCCAAGAAGGCTAACGTCATTTTGGGCTGTAAAAGTAGGGGCATTGCCAGCAGATCGAGGAACGTGATTGTTCTGCTTTATTCGACATTGGTGAGGCCTCATCTGGAATACTGTGTCCAGTTTTGGGCCCCACACTACAAGAAGGATGTGGAAAAATTGGAAAGAGTCCAGCGGAGGGCAACAAAAATGATTAGGAGTCTGGAGCACAGGACTTATGAGGAGAGGCTCAGGGAACTGGGATTGTTTAGTCTCCAGAAGAGAAGAATGAGGGGGGATTTGATAGCAGCCTTCAACTACCTGAAGGGGGGTTCCAAAGAGGATGGAGCTCGGCTGTTCTCAGTGGTGGCAGATGACAGAACAAGGAGCAATGGTCTCAAGTTGCAGTGGGGGCGGTCCAGGTTGGATATTAGAAAACACTATTTCACTTGGAGGGTGGTGAAGCACTGGAATGCGTTACCTAGGGAGGTGGTGTAGTCCTTCCTTGGAGGTTTTTAAGGCACGGCTTGACAAAGCCCTGGCTGGGATGATTTAGTTGGGAGTTGGTCTTGCTTTGAGCAGTGGGTTGGACTATATGACCTCCTGAGGTCCCTTCCAACCGTGATATTCTATGATTCTATGCTGCATAATTTATTTTTATTTGCTTGTTATTTAATTCACCTAATCATTGTCTGTTAATTCAATGATCAGGACCTGTCTCTTACGATCACTCAATATGGGTTCTGGGGCTTTTTGCACTATTGGAAAAAAAATTGCTACCAGGAAGGAATATTTCTGAGGAGGAATAGTATTCACCAAATAAAGTCCAGTTTTTGACCCCAAAATGCACATAAGTATTCTTATTCACCACATTTCTGATGGCTGGTGCATCCCTAAATATTCCCAACATAATCCTCCCCACACACACACACATTCTACACACGCATTTTTAATTATTTATTTATTTTAGTTCTCAGGATAAAAAGTTGTTCTTTGATTGGCTCATTTGCTTTCACATATGCTATTACAAATAAAAGCTGATTTGTATTGCTGCTGGCAGTGGTAGATCCATCCATGTTTTTCTAACAGCTCTGTATTTTCAGTCTAAGAACTCCACTGTTCTGTAGAATATTCAGCAGTTATTAAATATTATCACTAAGTATTTGTTTCTGTATTTCTTTTTTTTTTACAATGTTTCCCATAAAGTAGTAAAAATTTAAACTCCTTAGTGTGACAATTTAACTTGGACCTGAATCCAGTGCTCTTTACAGGTTCACATGTAGCATGAATATTTAGTCTGATGAAGTAGCTGGCTCTAGCCAGCATTAAAGCCTCTGATCTAAGACCTTCCAAAAGACTTCTACTAACTTCAGTGGGCTTTGGATCAGGCCTTAAATGAGTTTGTCACCTATTCAGATAGTTTATTGACAAGTCAACACTAATATACAACCACTAACTGTGTATGTGATTGGAACTGTGTTAGGTACCCATTGATTCTTTGTCTTACAATCACTCATTTATCTTGGTAACTGTGCTTCCAATTAGTGAGGAGGGAGGACCACACACACAAACTGAGTCATGCAAATCTCTCTAGTCTACACAGTCCCCAAACTCCGAGAGATGATGGCTATTGCCAAGTGCCACTGATTGATGTTGTTTTTTTTTCCTGTTCACTCAGACTTCCTTTCCTATAACAGCAATATTCGGTACAAAAATTTCATTATAGCAAAGTTACCATATTTCCTGCTGCAGAATGACAGCTTTGTTGACCATATTAGCATATCCCAGCAATGTTGCTTTGTTTCATGTCTTGACAGGAAAAAAGATCAAAATTATTGGCAGCCATAAGTTCATAAGACTTTCTGCTTTGAATATACAAGTTGGGATTCCTGACAATGCAGTATATTCTGACTAGAGCAAAGCAAAAACAGGACTTTTTTGTTATGTGGTACAAATTGGAACAAAACATGAAAATAGTGAAAAAAATTTATTGGAATGCATAACATCTTGATTAGAGTTTTGGTTTGTTTGAATTGACCCAAAATGAAGCATTACAACATTAAATTGCACTATGTTGTGGTGCTATGCTGCATCAAAGGAATTGTAGTTTGGGAGCCACATGCCAGCACTCTCTCCAGCCCAACTACATCTCTCATGATGCACTCGCAGTCATGTAACTTCTATTGTGCACCCTGCAGGTTGGCCAGATGGGAGACTTGCCAGGGAGCCCAGCCCATAGGAGTGAGCAGGGGGCCAAACTACAATTCCTGTGAGGCAATGCTGCATCATAAGGAAATGCAATTTAACGTTGAGCTGTCTCAAAACATTTCAGGTCAGTTCAACAAACCAAAATATTCTGATTTGTTTGGGTCAGGTCTATATGAAATATTTATTTTTTATTTCCTTTTCATGACAGAAATGTGAAAATGTTTGGCAAAATTGAAATTCTATTATGGAAAATTTTGATTGTTGCAGAAACTTCGTTATTTGCTGTAAAAAAACTAAACATTTGAAGAAAAATGTTGACATTAATTAGTGCACTGTATTCCCACTAATGTTACCCATAATCTTGAAGAAGAAAGAGTGAAAAAGAAACATCTCTGGTTTAAGGACTGACCCAAATCAAAACCCTTTAATCATACACCTTCAGACTCTGCAGTATTTGAATCAAAATCCAAATTATGCACTTTAATCAAATTGGTGACGGGCCAAATGAATGAGATAAATGATCCATAATTAAAACTGCAGTATTTAAAGTTCTACTTAACTGTAGATACACAGGACCACATCCTATACTTAACTGACACACAGGATATATACTTAAAAGTTTCAGTGTAACAGTAACCTAATATGGTTTAATTTATCTTTGACAAAAATGTTTTAAAAATCCAATCGTTTATTCAAATAATATTAATTCCATTTCAAAAAAGGAAGGCAGGCAATTTAAAAAAAAATTCACACTGGTACTCTAATGACATGGATCTAATGTAATAGCACACATTTGTTAAATATAGTAATAATGACTAATCAATAACATAACTGATATATTCAACTAAACAAAGTATTGCTGTTTGCAAATGTTACAATACGGTTGTTCAGAATATAGATATGTATATTCAAACAAACATTAAACATCAGAGGCTTTGATTATTCATAATCCATGCATTGGACCAGATTCTGATTTAATTAAAATTGAGTTTAAACTGGAGTAACTTAATCTGGAGTTGCAGAGGTGTAAATGAGACTAGAATCTGACCCTTATGTGTATATTGCACTGTGGTTTTTGTCTTCAAATTCACAGGGAGCTGAGTGGTGCTGGTGTTGGGGAAGGTGTGGGTAATAGCCAGGAGCTCAGAGACTCCCTATAGTAAGGATCTGCCATGTGGGAAGCAGGCCCCATGGCCTCTTCTATAGTTGGGGGATGGGAAGAGAGCAAATATAGTCTCGCCCGATGGGATGAATATTCCTCCTCCTTTACTACTACAGGAGAAGATAATCCAATGCATAATATCAAATATATAATCTGCCCTGGAACCTTTCTGGCAATCATTTTTTAAGTGCCTATTAATATATTACACTTTGGTTTTTTCAAAACTGATCATTTTACTGTACATTTCTGGTGCAAAAATTCTGGATGTGTACAAGGTTGAATAGGAATTAAACAAATTGGATTCTATAAAACTGCAAAGGGCTCAGGTACACAATGAGGTAAAGCACCTTCATGATTTCTAAAGCACATTAACATGTTGCAGGTTAATTGCTCTGTATACCAGCTGGTGCACTCTAAAGTTTCCTTAGTGCACTTTAATATAGTGCCATTTCAAACAGCACTATGTTAAAGCATGCTAAGGTACCATTAGTGCTCATCAGCAGGGTCTACACCAACCAATAATATGTCTCATGTTAGTGCACTTTAGAAATCACACCCTTGTGATGCACTTTGCTGCTCCATAAATTTTAAATCATCCTTCAGAATTCTATAGGATGGTCTAAAATGTATAGGAAAGTTGTCATTTTATATTAAACTGCATAGGGCTCTTCTCTGGGAAACCCAATGTGTTTTCATGGGTACAGAACTACTTATACTTTCCCTCATGTTATGTGTGTATATAGATTTCAAATTAAAACTGAATATCAGGCTGTGGAACATAAACTATTTTAAAAGAATCCCTGACATGGATAATAAGAGACAATTAATTAGTTCACTATGTTTCAAATATGTCTGTTCACATTACTCCTTTTATGATGACTGACATAAAATATAAAAAGTAAATTCTGTGCAGTGCAATTCTTTTCTATATAGCTGGAAATTGCTAAGTTTCTATTTAAAAGGATATGCCATCTGGGTGGCAAGTTAAACATATGCACAAGAAAGGCATGCAGTGTCTTTCTTTAAGGTGACATCAAAGTCAAAGGTATCTTCTTGACAATACATCATACATTTGTGTAGTAGCTATAGATCTCAATGCTTTCATAATTAGCAAGTTTATGAGGAAGTAATGATTCATTATTCTCTGCTGACTTGTTTGAAATTTGCTCTGACTTTAGAAAGTAAAACTTTGCAGGTTCATAAGTACTATGACTGCAAATGTATCCTGAGCTATACTTAGATGTAGTAGGAGGTTAGCAACAACAGAGAAATCAAATACATCGACCATGTTTCTAAAACAACTAAGATTTTTTTAAAAATTTTGCTATAGACTGTGAAAAACTAGCCACTGTGTGAAATTTTTTAAAGTGAAGGAATCTCTCTCTCTAGCATACATAGCAAAGAAAAAAGTATACATTTCATTATAACTTGACTATTGTTTATAACTACCTACATATTGAGACGCTATCTAATACTTGAAGGCTTTTTAACCTAGATGAAAAAGGCTTACCAAGATCCAATGGCCTGATGCTGAGCTAGACAAATTGAAAGTAAAAATAAGGAGCATACTTTTAACAGGGATGATAACTAACCATTTGGATAATTTACCAAAGGAAGTGCTAGAGTCTCCTTCACTTGAACCTTTTAACGAAATTGCAAAGCAGATCCTCGACTGGTGATTACTTCAATGGAATTATGGCAATTTAAACACCTGAGGATCTGCTCCTGTATGTCTTTCTGAAAGTTATATGTTCTAAGTTCAATCAGAAGTTATGATCTTGATGGAATTCTTGAGGAAAATTCTGTGACCTTTGTTACATAGGAGATCAGATCATCATGATCTTTTCAGGCCTTAAAATTAGTTAATTAGCAGTAGTGATGGTTCAGTGAGTAATATACTTCCATTAAACCATTAATATTGCAGTGTAACCCAGATCCTGTTCCTGCTGTACCAATGCAGACAAAATTCCCACTGAAATCAATGTGTGGGTTTTTTGTGTATCTATGAAAGGTCTGGGTTCTTTGTTTAACTCTTCTGTTACTTTTTTTTTACTCTATGTTAAAGAATTAAAGACAAAGATATTTTCAACTAAGGCTCAATCTACACTTAAAATGCTACAGCAGGACACCTGCATCTGTGCTGTTGTAGTGCTTTAGTATAGACACTCACTACAGGCGGTAATAGTTAATCCACCTCCCCAAGATGCGGAAGCTAAGCTGATCGAAGAATTCAACTGTTGACCTAGCACTGTGTACAGTGTGGTTAGGATGCTTAACTATGTTGCTCAGGGGGTTGGATTTTTCACACCTCTGAGCGAGGTAGCTGGGTGAGTGTAGATTTGGTCTAAGCCTATTATAAATCAGGTTTTGTTTTACCTTTTTCTAAGAAAAGTCTATAATAGCTTCTAGAGAAATAAAAGTTTCTTCAGTTACATTTTACTAGCATTAATCTTTGTTGAATCCAAGTTGGTATGTCCTTTTCTACTACAGAAATTACTTTGATTAGTTATGCTCCACATACAGGATGCCTAAACTTGCAAAATTCAACCATGGGTTAAAGAAAGACACAACATATAATGTAACCATGCATGTAGCTCAACGTGATACAAGACCTATGGGCTTGATTATGATTTCACTTTCATCAGTTTGACTTCAATGCTCTTGACTTGCACTGAACCAACAGACTATTCTTGTTTTAAAAAGAAAAAAAGGTCAAGTTACCAAAACAATAAGATAGCCATTCTTGCAAACACCATGAATTACACTGGTTTAAGACAGGAGAATTGGGCCTCATATCTTGAACAGTTATTTTGTATAAACTTATAGAGTTTGAATTTCTGTCTTAAATAAGAAAGCCAGGAGGTTTGTTTGTGCATTTTCAGAGTTTCTCACTTAGTCAAATATCAGAAGTGAAATATTCTTGTATTCAAATAGCAGAAATGAGTGGGTTCAGAGACTAATGGGAAAGAGAAGAAGTTTGTAAAGAGTGAAGAGATCAGGGCTGCTTAGCTGAGTAAGTATGTGATCAAGAAATGAAAAAATACATACATTCAAATAAAAAAGGCCAATAAGGTAAGCCATGCTTCCCTTTACCCTCTTTCATAATGCAATAACAAGGGAACATCCAATGAAATTGGAAAGGAACCCTTTTAAGACTGATAAAAGCAAATACTTTTAAAACAAGTCATAATGAATCTGTGGAAGTAAGTGTCATAACATTGTTGAGCTCAGGAGTTTAGCTGGATACAGAGAATTAGACAATTTGTGTGAATGAGAATATCTATAGTTATCTTAGATAGGCTAAACAAAATTAGATATATAAACCTTCTAGTTGCAGGGTAAATGCTAAGTCACTAATATATTGGGTTAGGAATAAACTTCCCCTATAGAAAGGCTGTTCCCATAATGGTGCACGATGAGGTTTCATATACTTTTCTAAAGCAGCTAATATTGGCCACTGTCAGAAATAGGATAATGGGCTACATAGACCACTGGTTGGATCCATTGGAACAATTTCTATGTTCCTATATACACTCTAGCAATTTAGTATGACCTAATCTGTCAACAGAAAATAGTAAAAATATTGCACCCAAACATTTTACTGATCAGAAACTAGTTATTTCTATTTTTCTTGTTCCTTTTGCAAAAGAGATATTTTCAACAATTAAAAGTCTCCAGTAGTTATTTTAAGGTCATCTGATGAAGACTTCCTCTATGCATAAATTATCAAGTAAACTATTGTAAGTACCTCTTGACTCATTTATTTAGAGAATGGAAAAACTAAGCCAAGTAAAAGTACCTATGCGTAATTGCATCTAATTTTAAAGTACTTTTTCATCAGCTTATGTGTGTGGCTCTCTGCACATTTTGTTCTCATTAAAATGCCCCAGGGAATCAATTTGACAAAAAACTAGCTAAATAATGAAGCCATACTTGAAATGTATCTACTTTTTTCAGGAAATACTTAATAGGGTTACACACTTAAACCTATTCAGTCTGTCCACAATAATAATTGTGGTTCGGTAAGAATGTGTAAACAGAAAGATATTAAGCTTGGCTTGCACTTTATAGTTCTATAAATTAGTGCTATCTAAATATAAAACTCTCAGAATTAACTTCTGTGCAAAATACAATTTTTCAGATATTGGGCATCATTACTAATAGTAAAACAAATTGGAAATACTTTGCAAAAGAAATTCTACATCTGCCTTCTATGGGGAGAGTTAGGTTCTGATCCTGCAGATACCTATGCACATGCTTAACTATACTCACAGGAATAGTACCAATGAAGTCAAAGGGACTACTTATGTGAGTAAAGTTAAGTACACGTGGAAGTGTTTGTAGGTTTCGGTCCTTAATTCCCCAGGGGCCTCTAACTCCTAAAACACCTCATGTTTTAAAAGAATGAGAACATTTCCTTAGCAAAAGTGCTGTTATGGGGAAAGGAACCAGACTTGACAGATGTCATGTATCTCATTTTACACTGATGCATTTGGCAGCCCTTTTAACATTGCAGTTAAAAACCCGCGATTGGCTTGATGCAGGTGACTCAGGTTCCTGGGGTTTGGGCTAAGAGGCTGTTTGTTTGTGGTATAGATGTTTGAGCTCAGGCTGGAGCCTAGGCTTTAGGACCTTGAGAGGCTGGAGGGCCCAAAATGCTTGTGCTGCAGTCCAAGTGCAAACAACTGCATCACAATTAAGCAAACCCTTATCTCGAGCCCCATGGGCCAACAGTAAGTTTTTAATTGCAGTGTGGACATACTCAAAGCAACTTCCCTCACAAAATATCCTTTGGCAAGGAAAGGGTTCACTAAGCTGGGAGCAGAAGACCATGGGTACTGATCTTATCTCCCTTACTGTGTTTCTATATAGTTCATAATGCTTGTTACTAACCAAAGCCTTGTGCCCCATCCCAAAACACAGGAAACTATTATAGATTCCAAGGACAGAATCTATCTGTGATCATCTAGTTTGATCTCCTGTATAATGCAGGCCATAGAACTGCCCCAAATAATTTCTAGAGCATAGCTTTTAGAAAAATGTCCAATCTTGACTTAAAAACTGTCCATGATGGAGAATCCTCCATGATCTTTGGTAAATTCTTCCAAAAGTTAATTACCCTCACAGTTAAAAAATTACACTATATTTCCAGTCTGAATTTGTCAGGCTTCAACTTCTAACCATTGGACAATGTTATACCTTTCTCTGCTAGATTGAAGAGCCCATTATTAAATATATGTTTCCATGTAGATACATATAGATGTGTTCAAGCGATCTCCTAATCTTCTCTTTGGTAAGCTAAATAATTTTAATTCCTTGAGTCTCTCACTATAAGGCATGTTTCCTAATCCTTTAATCATTCTAGCAGCTCTTCTCTGAACTCTCTCCAATGCATCATCATCCTTCTTCAACTGAGGACACCAGAACTGGACACAGTATTCCAGCAGCGGTCACTCTCGTGCCAAATACCAAGGTAAAATAACCACTTTACTCCTGCTTAAGATCCTCCTATTTATGCATCCAAAGATCTCATTAGCCCTTTTGGCCACAGCAGTACACTGGAAGCTCATGTTCAGTTGATTATCCACCCTACCCCCAAATCTTGTTTCATAGTGACAGCTTCCCAGAGGGAGTCTCCCTTCAAGTAAGTTTGGCCTATGTTTTTTGTTCCTAGATGTACACCATTACATTCAGCTATACTAAAATGCACATTGTTTTCTCCCAGCTTACCAAGCAGTCCAGATCACTCTGTCAGGGACCTGTGTTCTTTATTATTTAACACTATTGCAGTTTTTGTGTCTTCTGCGAACTTTATCAGTGCTGAGTTTATGACCCAAACCTTCACCTCAAACTCAAAGTGATTTTTTGTGTGTTTAGAAAACATTTATGTAAACTTTTCCCATTTGTATTGTCTGAGTCTGCCACTTTGCCACAAGGCACTCTTGCCTCGATCAGTGAGGGATTCCAGGTTGCTGTTAAAGTACTGATCCAACCTTGAGTTTATGAAAATTGGCACATCAGTATAAAATATGGCATCCTTCCACCTCCCTTCCAAGGGACCAATGCCCTGCCTTAAGACATAAAGAAGACAATCTGTGTTGTCATGTACTTTCAACGTTTCTTTGCTTTACCCCTAGAAATGTACCAGTTGGACAATCACAGGAGTTGCTCCATTCCTATGGACCCCAAATCAGAATTCAACATTTGTATTTTATACTAACAACATTTTATCAAAGTATTAATTAAATGTTAACTTGCTAACTTGAGAACATGGGTGGAGACATTTTGTAACCTTTTAACCACTGGGTAACGTGCTATCTTGTCTTGCTGCAAAACCTATCCTGGGATGTGAAACTGCCTACCCCATCACTTTCCCCTGCCCATGGAAAATCTATATATTCTATTGTAATCAATTGATTGACAGTGTCTCTGAGCTTAATAAGCAAGGTAACACTCCACCAGCGCTGTGTGTAATAAACTCCTATGCTTGACCTCTACACGGTGTGGATTTATGTCCTTCAGTACCATTATACTGTGTTTGGACTGTGGGATCCTGACATCTAAGTAAAATTGATCCTGAAATCCTAGGATTGTATACCAATAAGTAAATATATAGCAAGACAAGACAACTGATGTGACAAGACAATGAATATGTTGACATTTGCTGCTCCCCAGTTTATTATGAAATCCTTCAAGACACTGTTTTTATCACGCAAAGTTGGTTTTGCCATTCAAAGTTGCGTAGCTCTAGAGAACCAGACTATGCTAGAACAGCGTTTGGAAAAGTTAATGAAGCTCCATAGGTTTCAGCAAGATTGCCAGAGAACCATTGAAGCTCAGTGAGATTTTGGTGGGTCTTTAGGTGATTAAAGGCAGGATGCCCATCTTCCCACATTGAACTAAAGGTTGCTCAGCATTTTAAATGAATGTACCAATGTGTCATTAACAGGAGATAGGCTTTTAGCAGTTTCTCTTACCAAGACAGGGCTACAACCCAGCAAGAGGGATGGCAGCTATCCTCAAATGTGTATTCACTGCATTTTATTTTAGCTATGCAACATTAACAACTTTTACCCTCTGACAAAGTGCCTTTGGATAGATTTGATGTGATAGCCGGGGCTGTGTCTCTGAAACAGCACAGAGAACCATTAAAGAATAGGTATGAAGCAGCAGGGACAAAATGTAAGCTGTATATCAGCTATATTCTCTCATATTTGCAATCTTTATTACATTTTCACATGATGTACAGTAGTAGCTTCCCTGTTGTGTTCAAATATCGATCTCAGAGACTATGGTGCCAGCATGAGCTCCGTAAAATTCTCTCTCTGCACTGTATCTGTATGTTAAGATTTGTGTACTGCTACATATCACTGTACCATCACGATGCCTTCTATATAAACTGGATAGACATTAACAAACTAATGAACGGATCTCTTTGGCCAGGGGTGGCTTCAGGCACCAGCGCAGCAAGCACATGCCTGGGGCGGCAAGATGTGGGGGGCAGCCTGCCGGTCGCTGTGAGGGCGTCAGGCAGGCGGCTTTCGGCAGCATGCCTGCAGGAGGTCTGCCAGTCCCGTGGCTTCGGCAGCAATTCGGCGGCAGGGACGCCGATGGCGCAGCACCGGTGGACCTCCCGCACGCATGCCGCCGAATCCGTGTGACCAGCGGACCGCTCGCAGGCGCGCCACCAAAAGCCGCCTGCCTGCCTGCCGTGTTGGGGCGGCAAAAAACATAGAGCCGCCCCTGTATTTGGCCTCTTCAAATTACGGAAAGCTCTACTTCAAGTAGTCTTTATTTGGTTTGTTTGCCTGATTGTTTTTTTTTTTTTATGAGGTGGGGGAGGGGCTAGGTAAGCAAGAGTGAGAAGAGGGAATGGTTGATGGTGTGAATGTTATTCTGATGGTGAAGCTTTGACAAATAGGAAGCTTTTACAGTGTTCCCCAAAAATCAGCTGATGCTGGATTTGTATGATCTGACCTGGAAGATCATTTCACAGTGGGGGTCCCCTTTATTGAGGGTGTCTTGTCCCCAGCTCTAGTGCCCTTCATTCTGGGCTTTGTGATCTGCATTATTCCAGAGGAAAGCACTGTCTTTGCAGCTTGTAGATGGAGATTTGGAGTACATATTTCAAAAGCATCTAAGTGACTTAGGCTCCTAAGTTCCATTTTTTCAAAAGTGTCTTGCTCTTCCAAGAGCCATATTTTTAAAGATATGTAGAGCTAAATTTGCAGATAGGCACCTAGTGGGATTTTCAAAAGTGCCTAGATTTCAAGCACCTTGATTTCAATAGGAGTTCAACTTCACCTCTAAAGTTTTACCCATCATCTCTAATGTAACAGGGAGCTGATCCATCCAAATGTGTTCCTCTTTCGGTAGCATACCAAAATATCACTGACTGAACTGGAACATTTCCTCTGACTTTTGTTGGCACTGCATCTTATCAGCATTAGTGTGTGTTAATATGGAGTTAAAGTCATGTTCTCTTTCCAGTGGTCTGAACACACTGAGTTTAATGATAGGCCCAGTAACTGCAGACATAAAACCAAAATATGATATCCCCTAGTGGTCCAAAGAAGTTGTCTTTTGCTTTTTAGAAGTGCTGATTGGCAAGTATGGATCACAGTTATTCTTATGTTCAATCATCTCTAATGTGAAACATTTTAAGTAGCACTGGCATCGCTGTGGCATATCTAATTAACACTGTCAGCTGGAAAAGAAAGAGCAAACAGCTTGCAAGATGAACTGAAATAAATAGAAAAGAACAATATTTAGTGTTGCTTTTGTTTGACAGGGCTAAGGACAGCACCTAAGAAATTCATGTCCATTGAACCCTTTCTTTACAATTTCCCTTTTACCTATTTTGCGGTCATGCCTATTTTAAAAACAAGTAGCTAACACATACTATGTAAACCAGTGAACAGCAACTCTGTTGTAACAAGTATCCTCTGACCTGGCCAGCATGCACAGAGTCAAGACTAATGCCTTGTCTACACTAAAGGGAAAAGTCGATCTAAGCTATGCAATTTGAGATACGTGAATAGCGTAACTCAAATCAAGGTAGCTTAGATCTATTTACCATGGGGTCCACACCATGCAATCCCATTGACTCCTCTTACTCTTCTCAATCAGGTGGAGTACAGGAGTCGATGGGAGAGCAATCGGCAGTTGATTTAGCAGGTCTAGAAGACCCGCTAAATTGACTGCTGATGCATTGATCGTCGCAGCATCGATCCTCCGGTAAGTTTAGACAAGCCCTAAGACACTCCACAGTTAAGTCTAAAGGGGACATTCTGTTGATAAACACAGGCAGACTTCTCTCTGTCAAAGGGAAACAAAAATAAAGGGAAAATAATCAGTTCTAGAAGCACTGTTCTCTAGAGTGACCTTTCCTCCCAAGTGTGTCTATATCTCCTTGTTATGGCTTAGTCTGGGAATTTCCTGGCATTATGATCTCCCAATACTAGGCAGAGCAAAGGATTCAGAGCCAGGGAGAAGACTTCTGCCTCAGCTCCCCTCGGTTACTTTCCTTTTCTGTTTATATAATAACCTACAATGTATAATATTGTAAAAATCTGGCAAAACAAATTGTGGATGCTTGTGTCTGCTGGCATTTGCAGCATCCTGCAAAAATATGTTTAACCACTGTGCCCATTCTTGATCATTTACATGGATTTATGTTGGTCCATTGGGGGAAATTAGATTTGGGGTTAAAATTAAAATTGGTTGTACTGTACGAGTCTGGTAACAGGACAATACTTCAGTTGCCAGCCTAATAGCAAAAGTTTCTGTAAAGGATGCATTGCAATGAATCTCTTTTGATGAAATAGGGTTTTAATAAACCTTGGACCTGCATATACCAGTACTAAGCAATATGTTTGTCTGAAACATGTTCTGCTTGTAGGTCTACAAAGGACACTACTGAGTCCTTCCAGATCAGGTTTTTAGCAGCCATGAACCATGAAATGCATATTGAATTACTGATCTGTACAACCAAGTCTGGGAGACAGCAAATGTGGTTATCCAGGCTTTTGAATTTGTGAATATCATATTTCATTTAAATATTGTTCCATATTTCTTTGCTGCTTTCCATACAGCATTAGATTGTGCCTCTTAAACACAGCCCAGATTAAAAAGTGGTGCAGAGCCCCAGCAGTCACAGTGGGAGGTGGCCTACCTAAGGGAGCAAGGATGTCTCCTTGAGTAACTTGGCAAGCAGGCAGACAACTCCAGTTTCTACATCCTTATATTGAGTGCAGCCTGCTTCTCCTTGTGTCCAATGGCTAATATAGAAGAGCAATCATAGAATCATAGGGTTAGAAGGGACCGCAATTGTCATGTAATATAACCCCTGCCAGGATTTGTTGTGTCTAAAACATCCTACACAGATGGCCATCCAGCCTCCTTTTGAAAATCTCCAGTGAAGAAGCTTCCATAACCCCGGGGCCGAGGCAGTCTATTCCATTCTCCTACTGTTCTCACAGTTAGGAAGTTTTTCCCTGAGATTTAATCTACATATGCTCTGCTGTAGTTTGAACCCATTGACTTTTGTCCTGCCCTCTGTGGCAAAAAAGAACAAGTTTTCTCCATATTTTTTAAGGCAGCTTTTCAAATATCTGAAAACTGCTATCATGTCCCCCCTCAATCTCCTCTTTTCCAAACTAAACATACCCAGTTCCTTCAGCCTTTGATCATATGGCTTGTGTTCTATCTCATTGATCATATTTGTCACTCATCTCTGGATCCTTTCCAATTTCTCCACATCCTTTCTATACATTGGTGACCATATTGGACACAATACTCCAGTTGAGGCCTAACCAGCGCTAAGTAGAGCAGTACCATCACCTCCCGTGACTTGCAAGCTATGCCTCTGTTAATGCAACCTGAAATAGCATTTGCTTTTCTGCAACAGCATCACATTGCTGACTCATGTTGAGGTTGTGATCCACCACACCTCCCAGATCCTTCTCAGCAGTGCTACTGCCAAGCCAGTTTCCCCCCATTGTGCATTTGTTTTTTCTTCTCTAAATGTAGTACCTTACATTTGTCTTTGTTGAATTTCATTTTGTTGTCTGTAGCCCAGTTCTCCAATTTATCAAAATCCCTCTGAATTTTAGATTTATCCTCCAGAGTTTTATCAACTCTCCCAACTTTGTGTAATCTGCAGCCTTGATCAATATGCTCTCTATACTTATATCCAAGTCATTTATTAAGATGTTAAACAACACCTGACCCAGAACACATCCCTGTGGAACTCCACTTGAGACCTCCTTGCAATCTGATATCATTCCATTAATAGTTACTCTTTGTTTGCAGTTGTTTAACCAATTATGTATTCACTTAATGACAGTTCTGTCAAGCCCGTATTTCTCCAGCTTACTTATCAGAATGTCATGTGGGACTGTGTTAATAGCCTTGCTGAAGGTATATAATGTCCACTGCATTCCCCCTATCAACCAAATCAGCTACCCTGTCAAAGAAGGAAATCAAGCTGGTTTGGCATGATTTGTTCTTAGTAAATCCAGGCTGGCTGCTAGTGATTACCCCTTCCTTCTACAGGTATTCACAAATTGAATGTTTTATACATTGCTCTTGTAGCTTCTCAGCTACCAAGGTCAGTCTGACTTGTCTATAGTTCCCAAGCTCCTCCTTTTTCCTCCTCTTAAAGATGGGCACTATGTTTGCCCTTCTCCAGTCTTCTGGGACCTCTCCTTTCATCCATGAGTTTGCAAATATTATTGCCAATGGCTCCAAGATTTCTTCAGCTAATTACTTCAGTACTCTCTGGTGAACAGCCTCCGTCCCCATTGATTTGAATTCATTCAAATTGGTCAGAAGATCTCTCACATGTTCTTTACTTATCCCAGTCTGCATCCCTTCCTCTCTATTGTCTATTTCTTTATTGTCAATGTCTCCTACCTGGTTCTCTCTCCACTCCTGGGGATTGGAGGTGTGGGATTGGAGTGGTCCCCCACACTGTCTTGATTGCAGGGACTGCAGTTTTATCTCATCCTGGTACAGGATACACACAAGGAGAGGAAGGTTCTTTACTCACTATGCTTGGCAGACAGAAGATGACTCTTTGTGTGGGCTGCTCAGTGTGGACCCATTGTAGTCTGCCCTGTTGGCCAACCTGAAAAATATTTCATTGTGAGAATTGGAAGGATAGCATGATGTTGGGAATGTTTATACATCAGGCAATTCAATGGGAGATTCACTTGAGGAAAAACTGTAAGATTTGGCCTCATAATGGGAAAGGAGAATGGAAAGAACATATTAACTTAATATTTTAGAAACCTTAGTAGCAAGAAAGTTTTATGGGTAGTTCTGAGTTCAGAAGGAAAAAATCTCCATCAGTTCCCTTCTTTACAACTTTTCCTGACATAATAAATAATTATTATTGTTGCCTAAGTGCTAGCACCTTCTAGTGTCCTGCTAATACATGTGCATAGTATATAGACAAGTTTTTTCTCCTAATTAGTTGTCCATTAGTTCTATCTGGACTGACAATCTTTGTGCCAAGTTTTTGCACTTTGAAAAAACTGAGATAGTAAACATTGAAAGCAGGGCCGGCTCTGGCTTTTTTGCGCCCCCCCCCCGCGGGGGGCCGGAGCCCTGGGAGGAGGGCGGTGAGCCCCGGCGGGGGCTCCGCTCTCCCCCCGGTGGCCAGGGGGAGAGTGCCGGGGGGGGAGGGCAGCCGGAGCCCTGGGAGGAGGGCGGCGAGCCCTGGCCGGGGCTCCGCTCTCCCCCCGGCGGCCAGAGCGCAGGGGGCAGGACGGCGAGAGGGCGGCGAGCCCCAGCCAGGGCTCGCCGCTCTCCCCCCGGCGGCCGGGGGGAGGGCGCCGGGGGGGAGGGCGGCCAGAGTGCCGGGGGGAGGGCGGCGAGCCCGGCCGTGGCCCCGCTCTCCCCGGGGACCGGAGCGCCGTGCCGCCCCCCTCCAGGTGCCACCCCAAGCACAAGCTTGGTGGGCTGGTGCCTGGAGCCGGCCCTGATTGAAAGGTGGTGTTTATAATGAAAATTGTGACAGAAATGTAAGAAGATAGCAAGGACACTTTGGAGATTTAAATAACATTTCATAGTCACACTTTCCCCCTTTTTATACCTCTTTAGTTACTTATACTTTAGAAGCTTAAAACTGAAGTCTGCTTGCAAACTGAATTTATCTTTCTTCTTAGAATGAGCAGACACTGAGATTGTTGTCAACTAGTGCCAGTGGATTACTTATTCTCTGTGCAACAAACATGAAAGATTGCCTCCTCTACAAACCCGCACAAATATATAGAAATCTGTCTGTTTCTGTATGACAAATACAAAATCAGATGTCTATATTCTTGCTTATAGCATTTTATATGCATGCACAATGTGGTTGCATATGTAATCATCTTAGTGACTGGTCAGAGGAGAAAATATCACAGGCTAGTATGACTAATAAATGTGGCTTTTGGTAGTTAAAACATGGAGGAGTTATGACAGTTTGCACTAGTTGAGAATCTGCCCATAGGAGTGTAAGACAAGATTCAAAGTTGTATTCCTGATTCTCAATTATTAGTGAATCATTGTCTCTGAGGCCAACATTGTCAAACTTAGGTGTCTAAAGTTCAGTATCAAAATCCATATTTAGGCACCTAAAAATTGCTTGATATTTGGTTGCTGAGCACCCTTAACTGCCACTGAAGTCAATGAAAATATAGATTTTAATCATTCCCACCCCACCATCTATTTACTCATCTGTAAAATGGGGATAAGCTCTCAAAAGTGGAGCTGGTCAGGAAATGACTTTTTCTGAAGAAAATTATCATTGAATTATTTTAATCAAAAACCTGAAAATTATTTTTCTTCAATTTTCACCAAATTAAACTGAATATTTCTGTTTTTTCAATAACAAAAATGAGAGACATTTCCATTTTTTTATTAAAAACAAATATTTCCCCCAAAAGTACATTTTTCAATAAAAAATCTGTATTTAGTAAGACTCCTCTTACCATCAACAACAACAAACCTTTTTCATTGGAAAAAAAATTCAACCAGCTCTTCTCACAAGACATTGAGCTAGATTATGTAATTTAACAGAGCTGGTCAGAAAAGAAAAACATTGATGGAACAATTTTATGTTCTAAAATTCAGTTCAATCAAAATTGATACACTTCGAGACATTGTGTCAGTTTTGTCAAAATTTTGTTTAAGAGAAAATGTTGAGATCTAACAATGTCAAAACATTCCATTTCAGCATTTTCAGAATGAAACATTTTAACTTTTCCTTTCAAAACAACTTTTCATTATAAACAGTTGAAATTAGAATGTTTCGGTTGACCCCAAAAACAATTATTTTTTTTCAGAATCTTCTTTTGTGGTAAATTTTCAAAGTTGACTTTTGTTCCAAATTGGAGTAAAAAAAAATTAAAATTCCATAATCCTCTGCCAAATGGAATTTCCATTCTCTATACAGCTGACTATTTACATGGTAAAGAGGGTGCTTATGTCCTGGGCCTCCCATTTCTCCTTGATTGGGCTGAGGTTAAGTAATTTGTAATACCATTATGGAATTCTGCATAATACCCTCTACTTGTTCAGTCAGCTTTATTGCCCAGCGGAGAAAAGGCTCTGCATAATCCCTGCATAGTTTCTCCATAGAGGAGCCTTTATGCTGAGGCCTTAATTGCAGTTCACCTTACAAGATAGGTCAAGGGGGAGGAATCCCTACTTCCTGACACATGTAGCTTTGTAAGTGTCATAAGAATATAAGAATGGCCATACTTGGTCAGACCAAAGTTCCATCTAGCAGCCCAGTATCCTGTCTTCTGACAGTGGCCAGTGCCAGATGTCCCAGATGGAATGAACAGAACAGGTAATCATCAAGTGATCCATCCCCTGTCACGCATTCACAGGTCAATTACAACCTGTTTGAAACATAGGCCCTGATTCTCTCTCAGTTGCAGAACTCATGCTGTGAAATACCTTTCTCCGGTTTACTCCCCAGGGGCCAGATCCAGAGCTGGTATAAATTATTATAGTTCTGTTGAAGTGGATCTGTACCAGTTGAGGCACTGACCTTTTGATTACAGTGAGAGTGCTCACGGAAAATGCAAATTGTGAGGAAATGGAGCGGAATCTGGCCCTATGTTTGTAAAATGCTTTGGATTTAAAAACAATATGTGTAAAGTTTTATTATTGATATTTTCTGTTTTATTTTTTAATTTCTATCTCAATTCTTCCACTTTCCAGGCCAGATTCTCCTCTCTTCTGGACTCACACTGGTGTAAAACAGATGTATTTGAAAGGAGAACCTGGTATAAAATATCTCCCTTGAGTTTATATTAACCTCTTTCTATTGTAAGGTTGAGTAGGATTTTTTTTTATAAAGTAGTATCACTCCTTGATTAAATATCTCAAACTGTCTTAGTTCTACATTATTATTGTATTTTTTTTAGCAACAGTGAATAGCAAGAGAACAATCAAAATAGTACCATGGAAATTAACAGTATGTTACTGCTAGTCACTGAGAGAAACAGAGAGAACTAATCAGCCAGATGCCTAGTACTTCAGCTAAATTAAATGCTTAAAATAGAATTAATTAGTCAGGAAGGTGGACTTGCTTCATAGTACAACTACTTGTGACCATTAATATCACCAAGGAGAATAAATGTAAGCTGTAATTTAAAGGAACATTTAACCTCAGAGTAATCAACCTACTGTATTTTAATGCCTCATCTTTTAAGGAGGCCCAGTTACACAGTATTATAATGGTATATTACATTCACATCCCTCCCCACCATGTTAAAAAGGATGTCATGTAGATTGCAAAAACAAGCACTCAAAAAATAGGAAATTCAAGAATGTAGTTTGCTCATGCAATCTTATTTCTGCCCTATTATGTGTATGCATTATGATACAGGGTTTATCTCATACAACATAATTTCATGCTATTTTTCCACATGATCCTTGTCCCTTTCAGTTCACTGGATGAATAGTGGTAAGGGAATGAGGCATCAGTTCAATATTTCTTTTTATACTTAATGCCTGGGGCCAAATATCTAGAATCATAAAATCATAGAATATCAGGGTTGGAATGGACCTCAGGAGGTCATCTAGTCCAACCCCTTGCTCAAAGCAGGACCAATCCCCAACTGAATCATCCCAGCCAGGACTTCATCAAGCCTGACCTTAAAAACCTCTAAGAAAGGAGATCCCACGACCTCCCTAGGTAACCCATTCCAGTGCTTCACCACCTTCCTAGTGAAAAAGTTTTTCCTAATATCCAACCTAAACCTTCCCCACTGCAAATTGAGACCATTACTCCTCATTCTGCCATCTGGTACCACTGAGAACAATCTAGATCCATCCTCTTTGGAACCCCCTTTCAAGTAGTTGAAAGCAGCTATCAAATCCCCCCTCATTATTCTCTTCTTCAAACTAAACACTTCCCACTTCCCTCAGCCTTTCCTCATAAGTCATGTGCTCCTGCCCCCTAATCATTTTTGTTTCCCTCTGCTGGACTCTTTCCAATTTTTCCACATCCTTCTTGTAGTGTGGGGCCCAAAACTGGACACAGTGCTCCAGATGAGGCCTCACCAATGTCAAACAGAGGGGAACGATCACGTTCCTCCATCTGCTGGCAATGCCCCTACTTATACAGCCCAAAATGTTGTTAGCCTTCTTGGCAACAAGGGCACACTGTCGACATATAGCCAGCTTCTCGTCCACTGTAACCCCTAGCTCCTTTTCTGCAGAACTGCTGCCTAGCCATTTGGTCCCTAGTCTGTAGCAGTGCATGAGATTCTTCTCTCCTAAGTGCAGGACTCTGCACTTGTCCTTGTTGAACCTCATCAGATTTTTTTTGGCCCAATCTTCTAATTTGTCTAGGTCCCTCTGTATCCTATCTCTACCCTCCAGCATATCTACCACTCCTCCCATTTTAGTGTCATCTTCAAACTTGCTGAGAGTGCAGTCCATGCCATCCTCCAGATCATTAATGAAGATATTGAACTAAACCGACCCCAGGGCCGACCCTTGGGGCACTCCACTTGATACCGGCTGCCTACTAGACATGGAGCCCGACGATCTAGCCAGCTTTCTATCCACCTTATAGTCCATTCATCCAGCCCATACTTCTTTAACTTGCCGGCAAGAATACTGTGGGAGACCGTATCAAAAGCTTTGCTAAAGTCAAGGAATAACACATCCACTGCTTTCCCCTCATCAACATTTACTTCCCTGTAAAGGTCTAAACAGTCCAGAGATGAAGGATCTTTCCTTGAATCCATTCTTATAGCATCCTTTCACAAAAAACAAGCTGATAATGTCACTACCTACATGGACTTTTTCTTTGATGACAGAGTGAGGAATGCATTTTGAGTCATTGACCTCCGATCATCGCACACAATTACCACTTGCTTTGAAATTAGCACTTTTTCTGTTAATGTTCTTCTTTTGCATTCCATATGGCTTCTTTCTCATTTGATGGGTTATTCAGTTGCTACTGCATTATAACAGGATAAAGATAAGTGAAAACAATGCAAGTAATATCCCACTGGTTTTCATGAGATTAAAACACCAAATACCCTCTTCTACATTTAACAATCACTTGATTGATACTAATAGACAAGTGAATAGGTCTGGTGCTGTGGCATGTGCTGGCAACTGGACTTTCAGCATCTCAAAGTACTGACACAGTGCCTGGATAAAAATAGCAACATTACCCAAGAAACTCAAAAGAAGAATACAGAAGTAGATCAAAAAGAATCTCTCCTCTCCACACAGAGGGAAACCAGAACTAATTAGGGAATTTTGCTGGTCAGTGGCAAGCATTGGCTGTTAATACCTACTTATTTTAGTAAGGAAGGGGGTGAGAAGGTGGAGGATTAAATGAAGTGCAATTTTAAATTCAGAAGCAAAAAATAAAAAAAAAACTGAAATAAGATTTGACATGTTTGAAAATGTAACTTAAGAAACAAGAAAGAGAGAAAAACAGAATAAATTAAAATATTTAAGATGGGGAAGGGTCAGAAATGTAGATTGAATTAAACATCGATTTATGTATAGATCAAATACACCCACTAACCAGGTTGTAGGGGAGCTTCTGCAAGGAAGGAGGTTTCAAGCTCTCTATTTGAAATATACTTGGTATTTTCTGATTCATTGAAAATATCCTAGATTGCGTCATCATAGATGCCAGAAATCTCACTGCATTCCAGGGCATTGGCAGCATTCTGGATATTTCAAGTGAGCCAGAAAGTACCAAAAGGATTTCACAGAAGGGAATGAAAATATTTTAAAAGTTAGCAAAATCTTTGTTCTTTGCTGAATGCTCCTACAACCTGGTTAATAAGTGGCATATTCCACTCAGAAAATCTGGGTGTAATTCAGTTTTCGTTTTAGGTTAGCAGTTCACTGTTAAAATAGGGACAAAACTGTGTTCTTCAAACACAAAAATCTTCTCCTACTCCCAGATAACTGCACAAGTCTAAATGCATAAATATGACACATAAGCTGTTTAAAATCTT
This sequence comes from Malaclemys terrapin pileata, assembly GCF_027887155.1. NCBI lineage: Eukaryota > Metazoa > Chordata > Testudines > Emydidae > Malaclemys > Malaclemys terrapin. Next base: position 249,700,132 of record NC_071505.1, read on the forward strand.
GCATTAAAGCAATTTGCTCTTGAAGGAGAGTGTCTGAGAAGTTTGTAGTAGAAAAAAGAGTGATTTCAGTGAATAGGAATTGGAAAGGAGCACAACTACAACATTACACTTTTAATTACCTTTTTAAAAAGGATTAGTAACTGTTACAAATAATACCAAAACTAGAAGCAAAAGAAGAATCTGCCTTCAGTGCTTGTTTCTATGTTAAAAATTTTGAGTTGTGGAATCCATGACTGGAATGAGATTTCCAGTACTAAACCTTGGGTAAAATGGATACTTTGCTATTTGTGTTTGTAGTTACTGGAGCTCAGATAATGATGTCATAATATTTTGCCATCATTAGTGGAACTATTCCCTTATGAAGTTGATATACATAATGGTTGTGTGGCAGATCAGCAAGTACAAGACGTATGTTTGGTGAATAGCCTTAGAAAAATTCATATACAAAGTATCTGCATTTCTGTAACTGCTTGCCTAATTACTGGCAAACAAGAGTGAGCTCCATGATCAAGGAGCTAGTACAGTGAATATTGCACATTAAATTGAATAGACTAGTTTTTGCCTTGATATACAGAGCTTAAACTCACCTGTAATCTGACACACTACTGAGTAATTTGCATTTAGGGGGTTAATCTTTACAAGCACTTTGTGTTTTAGTTTGGGCAAACTGCTTTTCAGTAGTAGGGCTGTGTTGGACCAAGTGCTCTTTGTCTTACTAACAAAAACAGTGCCATTAACTTCAGTGGTAGTACTTGTGCTGATAAGCCAAGCAGGATTTGGTCCTAACTATATATGCTATTTGCCATGTGCCCCCTAGAGGTACTAACTCATGATATATCATTATGTTCTGTTCAGATAGATGTCATTGGCTTAAACCTCAGAATGTGATAGAGATGTGTTTGGAGGTGGCAAAAAGTGGCTTTATACTACATTTGTGACCTCCTTTCTCAAGCATGGGGTCAGCTGGTGCTAACGTGGCCCCCTTGTACAGGTTAGAGCAGCCTTAGGACTGTTCTAAACTGTACCTAGACTCAATGGCCTTCGAAAGGGCATTCTGCATTGAGGATAGCCCATGTGCAATGGGTCTCTAATCAGACCCTTTTCCCACGGAAAGGTGGATGGTGAAGGCCCAGCTTTGTCATCCCAGGTACCAGGGGAATTCATCAGTAATGTTTAAGGTGCTTTATATAAGCACTGTGTTTAAGCACAGTTTTATAAAAGATATAACATGGTCAAAGATGAAGAGAAATTCCTGTCTCAGTTGATCAGAGAAACATGTATGGATGGAGTTTTCCCTAAACCACTCTGTGGTTGTCTAATAGAACTCTTATAAAGCTTTGCCTGAAACCAGTCCTTGAGACTATGAATAAAATGAAATATAGGGATAAGAGATCAGCAAATCTGTGTGTGTTTGAGCTGGTTGATATGATGAAAGCTTAGATCAAATGGCTGCTGAGATTTAAAATAATGATGCTAAAACTTTTGTGTAAAATTCAGTGGTCCCAAAGTCCTAGCCATACTATGGTTAAAATTCTGCTGTCTACAGCCATGTTTAAGCACAATTGTCACTAACACACTTTCAGCCAAAATATTTCATTTTGAAAGCGACTTCATTGGGTCTGAATAAACCCTAGAAACACTATATTACTGACTGCAGCACTGAAGTATACAGGTTTTATTTGTTCCCCACCCTCCTTACTAGCAAAACTACTTTTGTTTGGCATGTGATAAAGATTTGATACTTTCAATTCAATAATTGCCAAATTAACACAATTCCACCAAATATTATCTGCAAACTGTTTACATTTAAAAGTACATTGAACATTTTATAAGGTGCAACTTTCATTGTTTGAGAGAAACAATTTACATTGTGCTATTTAGAATTTCAGCAATGCATCCTATTCTATTAATTTCCATTATGTATTCTCAAGCTTCTAGTAATGCTTACAAATATTTAGCTATATTAACTGATTTCCAGGTCCTTCAAAACACAGAACTTAATGTTATGCCCATTTCAAAAGCTTCATGCTTATGTGGTTGGGAATGCTACATTGGGTGACAGCTTTGCAGATAATTATAACAATTGTTTCAGAAAGTTTATTTTGTCAGCAAATCAAAGGATGACAGTGTACTGTGTAAGTCACCTTTAGCTTTAGTCAAAAACTATTCCAAAAACACAGGAAACATTTTTCAAAGTGCCAAGAGTTTTTGGAACTCTTTTCCAAAACACAGATACAATATAGTTTTCCAATAACGTTTCTAGTGTGGAAACCAGACCAACAAACCAAATCATTAGAGTGAAATTTCCCCCACCCTCCGCTCTGACGTCAGAATGCCATATAAAGGGGAGGGGCCAACATAAAGGTTTTCTAAAAGCCCTGGTTCCAACCAGGGGAGGAGTTCTCTGTCATAGGAAGTGAGAAACATTGCTGTATAGCTGAGTTCCAAAGATCCCCTAGCAAGCTCTGTCTCTGGGGGTTGTGATGAATTGGAGCTATGACTGTATAACTTAAAAATTGTGTTTGATACGATGAAGTTGATTTATGAAAAACTACAGTACCATGCGTTCTTATGTGTATGTGGCTCAAGTATTGCTAATGGGTCCTCCTATAGCAGGTGCACACCGGACAGATAGAGTGGGATGCATGCATATCCATGCACATGTACTTAGGACTCAATCACCCTGTTCAGGTACAAACACCTGGGAACTAAGGGTGAGCTACATCCTCAGAACAACAGTTTTAGTTCTACCCACTGAAGGGAAGGGGCGGAGAGGAAGAAGCAGTGAAAAACTACCCAAAAGACAAAACATAGGAAAGTGAGGGGAGGTTAATAGAGAGTCACAGAGAAACCGAAGAAGCCAGACAGGGAGCGTAAGTATTTGGCAGGAGATAGCAAGGTCACCCAGCATATAGCAGCCTCAGGGGGCAGGAGGGCCCTGCCCACTTTCCTGAGCCCAGATGGCCCCAAGATTCTGGACAACTTAATGGACTCGGATCCAAAGAATGCCCTGAAGTGGTGAGGAAGTGGAGGCAGGGACATGCTTTTAGGATTGATTGTTCTGTCTGATCTGCACTTTCTTGTGGTTTAAATGAGTACCCATAAAAGAGCAAATGTGTTAGACTCTGTGCAAAGTGTGTGAGTGGGTGTTAACTGCTTCACAACTGCTATGGGCCTCTGAGAGAGTTAAACAGTACACCAGACAATTCACACATTTGGGTGGAGTTTTGGGAAAGGGCATGTTTAAATAAAATGGAATTTGAGTCACCATTGAACCCAGAGGGGCTTGGCAGCTGGATAGCAGGTTCCAGCTCTCAAAATGGGGTTCCAGATAAAAAGTCTGTGCCCTGAGAGTAGGCCTGGGACCCCAGGCTTTGGGCAGTGTCTGGACTCCATTCAGGCTACAGGGGCTTAAAACACGAGGCAATCCAGAGCAGCAAAGGCTTAGATTCCCCTCACAGAAGTCCTAGCAAGTGGCTGAAAGGCGGCTCTCTCTAGATTTTGTGTCGGGGCAGTGCTTAATTTGTAATGAAAGAAGTGCTGGGGCTCAAGCAATTAGGTGCGAGGGCTCAAGCACTTTTTTTACATTCATAACTGATGCAGCAAGCTCAGAGGTACCGGGGCTATGAAATGCCAAGCCTAGAGGTGCCGGGACTCATTCCTGGCAAACCCTGGCTCAAATTAAGCACTGGTCAGGGATATGCTGGGGGCATAGCGGTAGACTGCAGCAAGTAGCGCTCAGATTCTTACTGGCAGCAGCTCCTCCTGCAAACACCCACACAGATTTAATTGATCTGTAAGGGTGGGTAATCTATGCAAAGGGTCAGATGGGTGTGTATGGATAATCATAAGGAAAACACCCACTGTGTTTTTAGTCTTGTACCAGAATGTCCCTCTGTATCTCTTGGAATGAATGATCTGTGGAATAAGAATCCTTTCTCCTGGTTTAGGGAGAGCCAGCACAAGGATGCAAATCTTCCACCCCTTCTGCTTGGAGGTTTTCTGGTGTGCTTCTATGTTGACATGACAGCCAGAATCCTGACTCCTTCATACATACATATTTTAAAATAAAGATAATTTAATTTTTAAATAACATTATTACATAGAAAATATCCACTGAGCCCTACTAATTTAACAAACAAACAAAAACAAAACAAACAAAAAGAGTGAAGGAAAGGTATTAAGCACAAATTTTGAAGACAACACAGAGTCTAGTTATAATTGGAGTCTAAATCATTACCTGTCTCCCAGAGTTAATGTTTACAAAATACTTGGAAGAGATAAGGTGCTATATAAATGATAATAATATTGACCATTATTTATTACTTGGTATGTGCCTTAAACTATTTGGAAATATTTGTTATTATTTAACATCCAGATGATAATTGATGGACAGAACACACACACACACACACAAAAACAGTGAAATATTTAAGGAAACAAACAAACAAACAAACATAAATAAATAAATAAATAAATAAATAGGCATTATCCCTTTATAAATTCTTGAGCAAAATGGGACTAGAGAAGACAAGACACCCGCTGGTGTAGAAAGTGACAGTGGGACAAAGCAGACAGCTTTGCTATTGGTGGTGATGGTGAATGTACAAGCAGGTTCTTCCTTTTACATTCTAATCTAGGTGGACTTCAGTAAAACATTTGACATGGTACCACCTGAGAAACTGTTAGTTACATTGGAGACGATGGCAGTTAGTAAGGAATTGTAAAGTGTGAAAGGTACTGGCTAAAGGGAAGGTGACATTGGGTTGTGCTGAAAGGAGAACTATCGGGCTGAATAGAGGCTACTAGAGGGGTTCCTCAAGGATCCGTCTTGGGACCAATCTTATTTAATCTTTTTATTAATGGCATTACAAATGTGCTAATGAAGTTTGCTGATGACACAGTGTTGGGAGGCATCATCAACACAGAGGAGGATCAGAATATTATACAAGAAGAATGGGGTGAATAAGAGGACTGGAGGAATAGGAATGGGATGAAAGGTCAGGCACTTAGGGACAAATATGAAGAATTTTTGCTATAGCTAGGGACCCGTCTCTTGTAAATGACAGTGGAGGAGAAAGACCGGGGTTTATTAGTCAATCACAGGATGATGATGAGCCTCTAAAGTAATGTGTTTAAAAAAATATAGCAGCACCAATTCTGTGATGTATTTGGCAAGGTATTTCCTTTGTACCTAGGGAAGTATTAATGTCACTGTATAAGACACTGGCAAGATCTCATTTGGACTACTGTGTACACTTCTTGTCATCCATATTCAAGCTGGAAGAGATGCAGAGAAGGACTACTAGGATGATCAGGGTAATGGAGAGACTCTCTTCTGAGAGGAGACTTGCTTGTTTAGTCTAGCAAAAAGAAGACTGAGAGGGGATATGATTGTTTTTTATAGCTACATGGGATGGAGGAGGCAAATGTTAGGTAGGGAGAAGAGCTATTTAAACTAAAGGATAATATTGATAACTAAAAGATAACAAGAACAAATGGATATAAACTTCCCATCAATACATTTAGACTGGAAATTAGAAGGTTTCTGACCATCAGAGGAATGAGGTTCTGTAACCACCTCCTAATAGGAGTAGCGGGGGACAAACAACCTAACTAATTTTAAGATGGAGCTTGATAAGTTTCTGAACAAGGTTATATGATGGGTTGCCTATGATAGCAAAGGATTGGGCTTGATGATGCAGGAGTTTCCTTCCAGTTCTATGTCCTATGTTCCTATGTTGTTACTTTATGCAAAAATGTCTCTAAAACAACCCAACAAATACTAAAGTTCTTGAGGTGTGAAGTTTCAAAACTAACTGCCATTGGTGACATGGGGTATTGCTTTCATGTAAGGGAAGACCCTTTGAGAACATAATCTACATTATTTTGTGGCTGCTGACTTGAAAAGACCTACTATGATTTTCAAGGGGCAGACAGAAGAAACTTGAAGCCCACTAGGATATGATGTATGAGGAGCAGGGATCTAGAAATCTGTTTGCCATGGAGAAATGTGGAATTTGTGTTTTTTACAGAGACTCTTTAGTTATTACATTTTGTGAAAAAATAAAAACATTTATTAACTAAATGATACCGGAAGTACCAGTGTAACTTATTCAGTGAGTGCAACCTCCCCATCTTGTGGTTGATTTTTAAATGTATTTTAAATTTACATAGCTAAACATACTCCAATAAACTGCTTCCGGTGCATAGAGGTTACTCAACAGCGGGTAGGGATTCATGTTTTAATGCATCTCAAATTTCACTTCAGCTTCCAGATGTGAGTAATTAAAGTTATGAAAAAATGTCAAAAACTTTTAAAATCATCTCTAAAGATCATGTCGCTGAGTCTGGCAAGGGCAAATTTCACATTGATCGTAATGTGCTGTTCTGTATTGTATGCAGCAAGGCTATAGATTACATTCAAAGGCAGACAATTGTAGAACACGTGGAAAGCGCTAAACATAGACTGAATGAAAAGAAACGAAAACAAGAGGCTGGAACAGCAGGGCCATCAACAACAGTCAAGAAACAATGCACTGTGACTGGATCATTCTAGTGTTTTACAACTGCCAAAGGACACTATGAAACTGTCACTTCAGATTTCATTCAAATATGTGTTCAAGCAGACATTCCTCTGCATAAAATGGATTTACCTGTTGTCAGAGATTTTTTGAGTAAGCTTGTTAAGGGAGGCAGTGCCATTCCAAAATCAGATCAATTGTACTTCCATTACTTACCAATTCTTTCTGAAAAGGAAAAACAGCAGCTTCTCAATTACCTGAAAGGAAACTGCATTGCCATGATCGCTGATGAAACAACTGACTTCCAGCATAGACCCATTTTCAATGTTTTATTTCAGGTGCTTAAGGTAGATCCTCCTAAGCATTACCGCATCACAGCTTGTAAAGACAGTGTAAAGTTAATCATGCCACCGTTTCACAAGGCTTGATTTCTTGTAGGGTGGAATTCAGCCTCTCACTTGATTGAATATTAGCATCTGCCACAGACATGGTAATCTACATGCCAAAGGCTTGGAATGATGTGCTTTGCAACCTGTGGTCAAACTGTGTACGTATTCTTTGCTATGGGACAAAGCGATCCACTTACAAGAAATACTTGGTGAGATACCTTTAAGTAAGTGGATCGCTTTGTCCCTTTGATTAAGTCACTTTTAGTGAAAGCTCCAGCTTGTCATGAATGGTTCTTGACATACCTGAACGAACAGAATGTTGATTTGCCAACACTTCTACCTGAACCAGTTATAATCAGGTCAAGTACATGGTTCAATTATGTAATGACTGATGGCACGGGTAGGCTTCAAACTTGTTTAAAAATTTAAATATATCAATAAAACATATTAAACTGATACCTACATATATTGTGGCTAAGGAAACTTAACGTTTACCGTTTCATTTTAATTATGGAAAAATGTGGATTTTGGGAGGGGTTTTTATTTGTGAATTTTGTTTTTTATCACAGAAAACTAGGATCCCTGGTGAGGAGTATAGGTTTTTGGATAAGGTGCAATAATTCCACTGAATGACTCAATGATTGCTCAATCCTCAATGTCGCTGAACTTAATTAAAGTACTATGTATATTTTTATTCCTTGGAATGAAAGTTTAATAAGGGCAAAACTATGCACAGTTAGGCTTTATATCTACATTAGATCTTAGAGTTGACTGCAACTTTCTTGCAGGTATTGAATGAATTGGATGAGACACTTTGCATGCATATTTGATGTTTTCAAATAGATTTTTTTTCTTTGTATGTGGCTTAACAAGCATATCCTCGACTGTCCCAACAGCTCCTAACTCCTGGGGGCCCTACTGCAGCTTCAGGCTGTACATCCACCCTGTTAGGTTGTTCCTGATGGAGAGTGTGAGGAAAGGACAACAGCTTGAAAGGAAAGGCCACCAAAGTGATGAACTGAGGTGCGGTAGAAGTGGGGAAAACTGTCCAAATCTCTTACTCCAATACAGAGGTGCAAAAATGGCATGCCTAATTCAGTAAGCACCTTCAAAAATTTTCAGCTAGCTGAGACCTACTGTAAAACCCTAACTTGTACACATACAGGCAGTCAGATACCATGGTGATAGGTGTTGGTATATGAACCTAAATACATAAGAAGGAATCTTCCACTGGTAGCTCTTTAAAAGCCAGCAGCTCAACTGATAGTGCTCAGATTCCCATGGTAGTCCCTGAATCAGCCAGGGGGAAGACATCAACCTGCTTATTCAGGGTTGTTGCAGGCATCAGTGTCCTCCTTTGCCAGCCAATGGGTAAATGGGCAGAGGGAAGGAGAAAAAAGCACAATCTAACAAAGCCATGGGTCGGGGTTTCAATAGCAACACTATCATCAAAGAACAGATACTAGGAGCAGGGATAGTAAGGAAATGGTGGCAGACTCAGAATAATCTTTTGGGTGGATAACAGAATAAGCAGGGGATAGGAATGTGGGCACTTTAAGCTGTGGAGGAGGTGTACTTTGCATTTGTGGTTGATGACTTGTCTGAATATTATTATGCCTTAAATATGTACTAAAATAATTAAATGTGTATTAAATGGCTAGGTGAGGACTGAGGGGGCATGATCAAAGCATCCAAATACTAGAAAGAGAAAAGAACAATTCAGCATGCTATACTATACATGGGGATATAACCATGTGTATAGGGATGAAATTAAGAGAATTAAAACTTGGGCTAAATATCGGGAAAAACATCCTCACGGTGACATCTATTAAACTTTGGATTTGTTTCTCTAGGAAGATGATCTCCCATCCCTGGAGTCATTTAAAATGGCATTGTGTGATGCACTAGGAATATACTGTATGGAACAATTCTACAGTAGCATGGGCATGGAATAGAACAAAACAATTAGCTTTTCCTTTAATGTTGTAACTGGCTTTGCAATGTGGAAACTGCTTCTGGGCATAGGTGCTGACTCCGTGGGTGCTGCGGGGCTGGAGTACCCACGGGGAAAAATTAGCGGGTGCTCCGCATCCACCTGCAGAGAAGTTCTCCCCACCCCGCCTCCTCCCCCTCCTGAGCATGCTGCATCCCCGCTACTCCCCCTCACTCCCAGCGCTTCCTGCCCACAGCCTAACAGTTGTTTGGCAGCACATAGGACATTCCGGGAAGGAGGGGAAGGAGCAGGGACACGGCACACTTGGGGAAGGAGGTGGAGAAGAGGTGGAGTAGGGGCGGGGACTTGAGGGAAGGTGGTGGAATGGGGGCAGGGAAGGGGTGGGAAAAGGTGGGGCAGGGCTAGGGCGGTGCAGGGGTGGGGCCGTGGGAGGGGGCGTTGAGCAACGACGGGGCAGAGAGGAAGTCGGCACCTATGCTTCTGGGCACTTGCAGTTTGAACTTACTAATATTTCAAAAGCAACAGAGGGTCCTGTGGCACCTTTAAGACTAACAGAAGTATTGGGAGCATAAGCTTTCGTGGCTAAGAACCTCACTTCTTCCATTTTTGCTTGTTTAAGCTTTAGGGGCCTAAAGAAACTCTGCCCTTTCACTCCTTGGGTCAATGTGTGATATCTGACTACACAGTATGTACACATATGGCCTTCACTCTGTTTCTTCCATGTATGTATACGGGCATTCAAAAGGAAGCGGGACTTCCACCCCAGTAATGCTTATCATGATTGGCAGTAAACTGGAAATAGTTTCACTGAAGCCATTGTAATGAGTGTAAACTTGGTGTGAAGTGAGATCACAATCAGGGCCTGATCTCTTGGACTTGAGATGTTAGAAGAAAAATCACTCTTCCTGAATTGTGGAAGGAAATGCATGGTTACTGTGACGATGCGGTTCTGGCGGGACCCAACTGAGAGTGCCAATTCAGGACAAATTGCTAAAACAGAAATCAGGGCCATTGGCTAGTTACCTTAGGTGCCTGTACACAAACACAAGAAGCCTGGGAAACAAGCAGAAAGAATTGGAAATCCTGGCACAGTCAAGGAACTATGATGTGATTGGAATAAGAGAGACTTGATGAGGTAAGTCAGAAGGACAGGCAGGGGAGAAAAGGTGCAGGAGTTGCACTGTATGTAAAAGAGCGGTATGATTGCTCAGAGCTGCAGTATGAAAGTGGGAAAAAAAAGCCTGTTGAGAGTCTTTGGGTTAAGTTTAGAGGTGAGAGTAACACTGGTCATGTTGTGGGCATCTCCTATAGACCACCAGACCAGGAGGATTAGGTAGATGAGGCTTTCTTCGGACAACTAACAGAAGTTTCCAGATCACAGGCCCTCATTCTCATGGGGGATTTCAATCACTCTGACATCTGCTGGGAGAGCAATACAGCAGTGCACCAACAATCCAGGAAGATTTTGGTGAGTGTTGGGGACAACTTCCTGATGCAAGTGCTGAAGGAACCAACTAAGGGCCATGCTCCTCTTGACCTGTGGCTCACAAACAGGGAAGAATTGGTAGGGGAAGTGGATGGCAACCTGGGCAGCAGTGACAATGAGATGGTTGAGTTCAGGATCCTGACAAAAGGAAGAAAGGAGAGCAGCAGAATACAGACACTGGACATCAGAAAAGCAGACTTTGACTCCTTCAGGGAACAGATGGGCAGGATCCCTGGGAGGCTAATATGAGGGGAAAGGAGTCCAGGAGAGCTGGCTGTATTTCAAAGAAACCTTATTGAGGGCACAGGAACAAACCATCACGTTGTGCAGAAAGAATAGCAAATATGGCAAATGACCAGCTTGGCTTAACAGTGAAATCTTTGCTGAGCTGGAACACAAAAAGGAAGCTTACAAGAAGTGGAAACTTGAACAGATGACTAGGGAGGAGTATAAAAATATTGCTTGAGCATACAGGAGTGTAATCAGGAAGCCCAAAAGCACAATTGGAGTTGCAGCTACAAGGGATGTGAAGGGTAACAAGAAGGGTTTCTAGAGGTATGTTAGCAATAAGAAGAATGGCAGGGAAAGTGTGGGACCCTAACTGAATGGGGGAGGCAAGCTAGCGACAGGTGATGTGGAAAAAGCTTAAATACTCTTTGGGGTTTTTTTGCCTCGGTCTTCACAGACAAGGTCAGCTTCCAGACTGCTGCACTGAGCAGCACAGTATGGGGAGGAGGTGAGCAACCCTCAGTGGTAAAAGAACAGCTTAAAGACTATTTAGGACTATCCTTGGGGCCAGACGCAATGCATCCGAGGGTGCTGAGGGAATTGGCTGATGTGATTGCAGAGCCATTGACCATTATCTTTGAAAACTCATGGTGATCGGGGAAGGTCCTGGATGATTGGAAAAAGGCAAATATATTGCCCATCTTTAAAAAAAAAGGGAAGAAGGAGAATACGGGGAACTACAGACTGGTCAGCCTCACCTCAGTCCCTGGAAAAATCATGGAGCAGATCCCCAAGGAATCTATTTTGAAGCACTTGGAGGAGAGGAAGGTGATCAGGAACAGTCGATATGGATTCACCAAGGGCAAGTCTTTAATGACCAACCTGACTGCCTCCTATGATGAGATAACTGGCTCTGTGGATATGGGGAAAGCAGTGGATGTGATATATCTTGACTCTAGCAAAACTTCGGATACAGTCTCCCACAGTATTCTTGCCAGCAAGTTAAAAAACTATAAGGTGGATAGAAAGCTGGCTAGATCATTGGGCTCAACAGGTAGTGATCAATGGCTTGCTTTCTAGTTGGCAGCTAATATCAAGTGGTTTGGTCCCGGGGCCGGTTTTGTTCAACATCTTCATTAATGATCTGCATGATGGGATGTATTGTACCTTCAGCATGTTCGCAGATAATACTAAGCTGGGGGGAGAGGTAGATATGGGTCCAGTGTGACCTAGACAAATTGGAGGATTGGGGCAAAAGAAATCGGATGAGGTTCAACAAGGACAAATGCAGAGTCCCGCACTTAGGAAGGAAGAATCCTATGCACTTATATAGGCTGGGGTCTGACTGGCTAAGTGGCAGTTCTGCAGAAAAGGACCTGGGGATTACAGTGGATGAGAAGCTGGATATGAGTCAACAGTGTGCCACTGTAGCCAAGAAGGATAGCGGCATATTGGGCTGCATTAGTAGGAGTATTGGCAGCAGATTGAGGGAAGTGATTATTCCTCTCAATCCAGCACTGGTGAGGCCACATCTGGAGTATTGCATCCAGTTTTGGGCCCCCCACTACAGAAATGATATGGACAAATTGGAAAGAGTCCAGCGGATGGCAACAAAAATGATTACGGGGCTGGGGCACATGACTTATGAGGAGAGGCTGAGGGATCTGGGCTTATTTAGTCTGAAGAAGAGAAGAGTGAGAGGGGATTTGATAGCAGCTTTCAACTATCTGAAGTGGATTTCCAAAGAGGATGAAGCTAGGCTGTTCTCAGTGGTGGCGGTTGACAGAACAAGGAGCAATGTTCTCAGGTTGCAGTGGGGGAGATAGGCTGGATATTAGGAATCACTATTTCACTGGAAAGGCGATTACCTAGGGAGGTGGTGGAATCTCCATCCTTGGAGGTTTTTAAGGCCCAGCTTGAGAAAGCCCTGGCTGGGATGATTTAGTTGGGGTTGGTCCTGCTCTGACCATGGGGTTTGACTACATGATCTCCTGAGGTCTCTTCCAACATTAATCTTCTATGATTCTATGATTGATACTTTGATAATCTATTCCTTTTTTCACTGTATTATGTGTAATACATCTAGGCTACATTTTTTTATATAATTATTCATCTTTAATATTGTAGTACCTTCCTTGCAGTTATTATAAAATTTAACAGAAATAAGTATTTATGAAATTATTAAGACTAGTGTTATTGATCATATTTTTTCAAGGATTATGAGTCTTATTTTAAAGTTTGGTCTACACTACAGACCTTATCAGTATAACTATGTTGGTCAGGGGTGTGAAAAATCCACACCCCAAAGTGACATAGTTATACTGACCTAGCCCCGTCCCCCATGTGTAAGCAGAGGTATCTTGGCAGGGCAGGTTCTCCCACTGACATTATTACCACCTCTCGGGGAGGTGGATTAACCATGCTGACAGGAGCGCTCTCTCCTAGCAGATTAGAGCATCTTCATTAAAGCGCTACAGTGGTGCAGCAGCAACATTGCTTCTGTGCCGATGCAGCATTTTAAGTGTAGAATTGCCCTAATCCTGGAAGATTTGAGAATATGTTTCATTGGTCTATGTTTCTTGTGTCTAGAGACGCTAAGGTGAACATTTAAAATTTGTTATGGTTTTACAAAATTTGTGATTATTGTTAGTAGGTGAACCAGACTTCTATGATTCTTTGTAAGTGAACGAAGTCTCACAATATTTAAGCATTGAACCCAGTGCTTATCAGTAAGTTGAACTTTAGCTGAACCATAATGTGTTATTAATAATGGACTGGGTGTCTCTTTCTCTGATTTGTGTGCTATCACTCCGAACTGTTGACCCTTCAGAAATGTGTCCATGTAGCGAGGCGGTGGGATACCCCACAGCCCCGCTGAGGGCTGAACCTCCCCTAATCCCGACATGGGTGGAGCCACGGGTCCGATGCCTGCCCCTCAGAGGTCACGGTGCCGACCTGGAAGTATAAAAGCCCGCTTGCAGAGCTCAGTGGAGCCCACGCCGGCGGAGAGAGCAGACGTCTCTGGCCGAGCTCCCGCTTGGGAGACAGCCGCAGGCCACGACCGGCCTGCTGACTTACCAGGCCTGCTGAGCCTACTCCTCACCCGCTACCCTGAGGAGGATTGGTCAAGTCTGCCCCGTGCCAGCTACCCCGAGGAGGAGCCGAGCCTGCCCTTCGCCCGGTACCCTGAGGAGCCGATGCTGATCGAGAGCACCGAGGACAGTAGGACGGCCCAGGTACCATACGAGGGGGAGTGAGGGAAGTAGCCCAGGGGCAGCCGACCCCAGTCTGGCTGCTGCACTGCCAGAGCCGATGTCAGTGTGTTGCGGCCACGATCCCCACTGACAGCAGCGAGTTTCCACCGCTGCTAGGGCCCCGGGTTGGGACGCAGTGGAGTGGGAAGGCCTGCGTCCCCCCTGCCACCCACTCCTTGGATGGCAGACTCCCCCTTTTTCCCTGGCCTAGAGAGGCTGGGTTTCTGACTATTTGCTTGCTGCCCTGCCCTGACCTAGGGCCTGGGCTGCTACAAACTGACCCAGCCCCTGCCTAAGGGCCTGGGACTCTGATTGACTATCTGCTACTGACCCAGGCCCTGCTTAGGGACCTGGGCCTCTGATTGACTATTTGATTACTGCCCTGCCCTGACTTAAGGCCTGGGCTGCTATAGACTTTGCCTCAGCCCTTGCTTAAGGGCCTGTGTTCGGACCTCTTGGCTCAGCCCCTGCTTACAGGCCTGAGCCCCTAACTGTGGGTCTGCGGTCCCCGACTGCCGCCGGACCAGAGCAAGGCGGTGGGATACCCCACAGCCCCGCTGAGGGCTGAACCTCAGCCCAAAACTACTACAGTCCAGATGGCCAGAAATATACTATTGTGATTAAAGAGGACAGATGGCTTCAAATTGATAATATTCTAGTGGGAGATACTATTAGCTTATCTGGAATTACTTGTTACCTATGTTTTCTGTCATAATGTCTTGGTTACAGGTGTCTTTAGCTTATCAGTTAGGTAAACCAGATACCATGAAAAGAGCTCCATGGGTCAATAAGTCATCACTCACTTTCTTCGTCTCTTTTTTTGTAAATGTCCATTGTATATAAGGGAAAGAGTTTCTGGGTATGAGTTGGGAGTGAATCAAACTGAAAAGTCACTTCTCTAGACCAGTTTGGTATGTATATCATTCCTTGAAGTACTGATCTTTGACTAATAATCTTTTATTAATAAATTCAAATTGAGCCTGGTTATTTGACAACTCATATTATTATTATTTATTAGTATTAAAATTCAAACTTCTAACATCTATTTTTAGGTTTTTAATTTATGATGCTTTCACACTGATGAGGCTGATTGCCCTACTGTCCCCTTTTTGGTCTCTCTGAGTGTACGCTTTCAAGCTTAGATATCTTGCTCTGACCTGACTTGGGGGGTTGAAATTTCACAGTTCTGCCACTCTTAGATCAGGATCTGGGTACAATACCCTGTCTGTGCCAACCACTTTTTATTAAGGAGGTCTAGTTGCGTTCAGGCACATACTTGATCCTATTTTCAGTGACTAGTGTTATAGTGACCAATCCCCTGCATAAGACAAGTATCTTTATAGAAATATAGAATCATAGGGTTAGAAGGGACTGCAAGGGTCACCCTGTGCCAAGCTTCAGGATTTGTTGTGTCTAAACCAGGGATCGGCAACCTTTGGCCCATGGCCCTCCACGGTAAGCACCCTGGCGGGCCGGGCCGGTTTGTTTACCTGCCGCATCCATAGGTTTGGCCGATCGTGGCTCCCACTGGCCGCGGTTTGCCGCTCCAGGCCAATGGGGGTGGTGGGAAGTGGCGGCCAGCACATCCCTCAGCCCACGCTGCTTCCCGCAGTCCCCATTGTGCAGCCAGTGGGAGCCGTGACCAGCTGAATCTGCGGATGCGGCAGGTAAACAAATCACCCTGGCGGGCCACGTGCCAAAGATTACCGATCCCTGGTCTAAACCATCCAAGATAAATGGCTATCCATTCTCCTTTTGAAAACTTCCAGTGAAGGAGCTTCCATAACCTGCCAAAGCAGTCTGTTCCATTGTCTTACTGTTCTTACAGTTAGGGAGTTTTTCCTGAGATTTAATCTAAATCTGCTCTGCTGTAATTTGACCCCATTGCTCTCTGTGGCAAAAAACAAACAACTTTTCCCATATTTTTTATGGCAGCCTTTCAAGTATTTGAAGACTGCTATCATATCCTCCCTTAATTTCCTCTTTTCCAAATTAAACATATCCAGTTCCTTCAGCCTTTGTTTGGCTTGCATTCCATTCCTTTGATCATCTTTGTCACTCACCTCTGGATCCTTTCCAGTTTTCTCTACATCCTTTCTATACATTGTTGACCAAAACTGTAGACTGTACTCCAGCTTAGGCCTAACCATTGCTGAGTAGAGCAATATTATCACCTCCTGTGATTTGCATGTTATGCCTCTGTTAATGCAATGTAAAATTACATTTGCTTGTTTGTTTGTTTGTTTGTTTTTGGGGAGGTTGGTTTTTTTTTTTGCCACAGCATCACATTGTTGACTCATGTTGAGGTTGTGATATACCACAACTCCCAGATCCTTCTCAGCAGTGCTACTGCCAAGCCTGTTTTCCCCTATTCTGTATTGATGTACTTGTTTTTTCTGCCTCCCGTGTATCACCTTACATTTGTCTTTGTTTAATTTTATTTTGTTGTCTATAGCCCATTTCTCCAATTTATCAAGATCCCTCTGAATTTTAGCCTTATCCTCCAAAGTATTGGAAATATCCCCTAGCTTTGTGTCATCTGCAAACTTAATCAGTATTCTCTCTATAGCTACATCCAGGTCATTAATAAGATGTTGAACAACACTGGACCCAGAACAGATCCCTGTGGAACACCACTTGAGTCCTCCCTCCAATCTGACATCATTCCATTAATAGTTACTCTTTGTTTTCACTTGTTTAACCTATTTTTTATTCACTTAATGGGAGTTCTGTCAAGCTCCCAGTTCTCCAGCTTATTTGTCCAAATGGCATGTGGGACTGTATCAAAAGCCTTGCTGAAGTCAGGTATATTATGTCCATGGCATTCCCTCTATCCACCAAATCAGTTACCCTGTCAAAGAAGGAAGTCAAACTCATTATGCATGATTTGTTCTTAGTAAATCCAGGCTAGCTGCTAGTGATTATCCCTTCTTTGTCCAGGTATTCACAAATTGAATGTTTTATACATTGCTCTTGTAGCTTCCCAGGTATCAAAGATAGACTGATTGGTCTATAGTTCCCCAGCTCCTCCCTTCCCCCCTTTTTAAAGATGGGCACTACATTAGCCCTTCTCCAGGCTTTGGGACTTCTTCTGTCATCCATAATTTTGTAAATATTATTGCCAATGGCTCCAAGATTTCTTCAGATAATTCCTTTGGTACCCTTGGGTGAATAGCAACCAGCACCACTGATTTGTATTCATTAAAATTGGTCAGAAGATCTCTGATGTGTTCTTTACTTATCCTGATCTGCATCCCTTCTCCTTTGATGTCTATGGCAACTTTGCTAGTCATCCGGTCACATGCTGTTTTTTGTGAGAGGACTGAAGAAAAGTAGGCATTGAGCAGATCTGCCTCCTATCATCTTCTGTTATCAGCTCACCTTCTCCACTGAGCAGTGGAGCCACACCATCCTTGATTTTTTTTTGTCTGCCATATTTGAAGAACTCCATACTTGTTGTCTCTAATATTTCTTGCCAGCTTTACCTCCTTCTTTGCCTTGGCTTTCCTGATTTTGTCCCTACATGCTCACAGTATTCCTATGTATACTTTCTTGGTGACATGTGTCTCCTTCTATTTCCTGTATGTATCCCTTTTGTTTTTTAGATAGCTAAAAAGCTCCTTGTGCAGCCATATCGGACTACTGTGGCTCTTCTTTTCTTTCCTCTGTGTCAGAATAGCTTGATGTTGAGCCTTTAGTAGTACATATTTTAAGAACTGCCAGCCCCCTTTGACTCCTTTTCTTCCTAACTGGTCTTTCCATTGGACCTTGCCTACTCTTTCTCTGAGTCGGTTGAAATTATTAGCCTATGGAACTACAGCATTTGAGAAAATGAGTTTGTGACATTGCACTCAATATATTTTATGGAAATATGCTTATGAGTGTGAATATGATGTAACTGGAATATGCTTTATGCAAAAGGTCTCTTGTAAGGTATCATAACAAAGGTTATAACCTACTGAATATAGTCCTCCTATTTGTATGCATGTGTCATTCTTGTATCTGAAGTTAGAAACATGAAGTATAATTCTGAGGTCCTATTGTAATCATGCTAAGTATGGGCCATTAATGGTGGTTTAGAATCTTGATGCCTCCCATTGACTAGGACAATTGGTTGTAAATGTTTTTTTTTTACCTGCAAACCTTCCTGTGTATGGGTGGGCCAATCCAGGAAGAATGGAGACTAGGGGTCTTACAGTGATATGTGACCATGTTACATGAT
Organism: Malaclemys terrapin pileata; assembly: GCF_027887155.1. NCBI lineage: Eukaryota > Metazoa > Chordata > Testudines > Emydidae > Malaclemys > Malaclemys terrapin. The sequence goes on from NC_071505.1 coordinate 249,718,189, forward strand.
ACTGGAATGCATCTTAATCCTTCTACTTTTCCATTGATGAGGCAGGGGTGGGGAGAAGCACAAACAAAAGATTCCCACCTTCTGCCAAAACTATAAAAGGCGGTGGAGCAGGATAAAGGGGGCTGCCAGTCATGAGAAAACCCCTGCTTATCACCTGAGATGTCTGCTGGAACTAACAAGGACTGTACCGGGGAAAGGATTAGGCCCAGACTAGAAAGGAGTCTAGTCTGTCAAAGAGGCTTATGGGAACATCTCTGAGGGTGAGATATTACCTGTAATCAGTTTCTTAATGCATTAAGCTTAGATTTGCATGTTTTTGCTTTATTTGGCTTGGTGACTTACTTTGTTCTGTCTGTTATTACTTGAAACCACTTAAATCCTACTTTTTATACTTAATAAAATCACCTTTGTTTATTAATAAACCCAGAGTAAGTGATTAATACCTGGGGGAGCAAACAGCTGTGCACATCTCTCTATCAGTGTTATAGAGGGCGGAAAATTTATGATTTTACACTGTATAAGCTTTATACAGAGTAAAACAGATTTATTTGGGGTTCAGGCTCCCAGAAAGGCTGAACATGGCTGGGAAAGTCCCTATTAACCGAGAAGCCCCTGGTCTGAGTGAATTTCAGTTAGTGAACTGCAGAGAGGCATGGCCCAACTTCTGGGTCTGTGCTGGAGCTGACTGGAGTGTCTAACTCAGCAAGACAGGAGTAGAGGGGCACCTGTTCTGGCAGGAGGGTTGTTCTCAGTGGTATCCCAGCTCATTGAGTGACAGTCTCGAGGGGTGTTTCTGTGACGGAACCGGTCACAGAGTTCAAAACAAGAAACAGCCTACATATATATATATATATTTAGTCTCATCTAATTTTATGCTTCATTACAAACTAAGTTAGATAGGGTTCCCTCTGGAGTTATAGGAAGAAGTACAGAACCAACTTACATTCTTTTAGGAAGCCAAGGAGCTCTTGGGACCAAGCCTGGGCTCCATTTTACTCAAGGAGGGCTCCATTTTACTCAAGGAAATATCCCCCAGTCAGTTTCCCCCTTTCTCAGGGAAGCAGCATTTCCTGAAAAACCTACCCTTTCTGTGTGTCTGCCCCCGATGATCATATTGCTCAATGATCTTTGTTACAAGTCCCAGGTGTGAAGTCTTTTTTTCTGACAGAGTCTGGTTTCTCACAGTTGGCCAGTCAGGCCATCAATAGGTGTGCTCGTGTAATGGTTGTTCCATTGGTTTGGAAGTTACACCCATTCGGTATTCATAGTTTCCAGTCATTGTCCTTATGACTGTTGGGAAGTATGCTGAAATTGTCAGCTACCTCCCACCCCGATATTTCAACACATCATCTCAGAAATCCAATATATTAACCATATTTTGAGGTACAGATCAATATTCACTACTAAGCACCTCAGCATTCATCACATATGCATTAGAAAAGGCCCCTGACCTAGGCAGCTTTGCCATCAATTAAAAGTACAGCCACATTAAAATAAGCCAGCAGCTGTTCCTCACCTAAAACTTGAGTATAAACAACTAAAGATGAAATCAAAACCCACCAATACCTTCCTTACCAAAAATATCAGACCTTGCCATGCCCTGTAAATCCCCCAAAGCCCAGGTATATGGGTGGTCCTCCCAGCATGCCCTCCAGATCAACAGATTTGGTCTTTGCTGAACCCAGGGGATGAGTAGATACCAAAGTTGAGGGTATTTCAGGCAGAACTCCCTGCTCACAACTCCCTTTCTTTTATACTAGGGGGAGGGAGGGAGCAGTTCAAGCATCCTAACAGACTGAACCTGCAGAAATATCTCATAGCATGACAGCCAGTGTCTTAAATTAGTGGGCCTAAAGGCATTAGGGATTTGTAGATCAAATCCAACCCCTTTGACTCTAGTTCAGAAGCTAATAGCTAACCAATGGGGATCAGAGAACAATGGTATCATGTGCTCTGAGAAGACTGATTACTTAGAAAGCAGGCCAACTCCATTCTATACCAGTTTTTGTATGACTGAATGTTTATTTAAGCTGTAGAGCACTTTGTACCAATCAAATTTTGAGATGACAAAGGCATGAATGAAGATTGTAAAACCCTCATCCAAAAGAAACCATCACAACCTGCTTTCCAAATGGAAATGGGGAAAAAAAACATTCTGGTCACCATTCCAGTACTTACTATGTAATGGCAGCTGGGATACAACAATACCCCAAATTGTGTCCTTTAAGAACAAAAGGAAGATACACATCCTTCAAAAAGAGAGGCAGATTTCTCCTTCTCAACATCTTTTAGTTTTCCACAACCTACCAACATCACATGAATCTCATCTAGATTTAGCTTCAGCTTGCTGGTTCTTGTCCATGTCCCAAATTCGACCAGACACTCAGTAAGGCTTTTGAGAATACTGCTGAAATGAATGAGACAGAGATACAGTTTAGTGTCATCACCACACTACAGCTTGTGCTGCCTCAGTAACTTTCGTAATGACTTGATATACATATTGAAACTGAGGAAGAAGCATGTAGGGGGACTCTTTCTTGCACATCTTGACAGTTCCCTCAACATGTCCAATGCCACCTTCTGGGAATGGTCAACAGGAAGGACTATCAGCAAGGGGCAGCCCAGACTGCTTCTGGTACAGTCTTCAAATGAATCAGTAACACCTCATTTTTTAAAGTGGGCCCAGTCATCAGTAGAGTCCCATTATACAGCACCTGCTTAAGCACATAGTAAGAGACACCCCTGTCCTGCAGAGTTGACAATCTAGGAAGACCAAAAAACAAAGGGAGGAGTGAAATGTGCCATATAAGTTAATTGATCAAGGTGATGACATGCACATGTCTTATTAGTTCCATTTCTATTGGTTTTACTCCAAGATAAACAATATATGAAGGTTGGGGGAGAGGGTACAATCCACATATTACAGCAGTTATCGTTCAAATTTTTATAACTGTCATTTGCGAATAGCTAATGTTACCACTACATAAATGGCTTTCACTATATTTAACATTGATATATTCTGTATAGTATATATAGGAAATATCACAGTATTATGGATTAGTCAAAAAGGAAAAGGTAAGGATTTGAATTGTGACCAATTCAGAAAACAACATGCCTTCTCATTAATTTCCTTTACTCTTTTGTTCAGCTGGAATCCAGTCATATTTGCAAGATATTTGTCAGTTTGATAATGATATTTTTTGTAATTCACATGAGAAATTACATGGTTTTTTTCAGCTTTTATACACACACACACACCCCCTCCCTCACATATCCAGCACTCTGTATGTAAATAGTTAACATATAGGAACGTCAGCCTTGATTCCACACATAAATACATAGTGTCCTCTTACAAGTGTGTGCTACAGTAATGGTTGCCCACAGCACCTATCAAAACCTTATGCTGACAGCTAGTCTGATTGGTCTTTTAGCTAAGGGAGTAGGGCTTCTGTTTTTGTGATGATGATACTCAGTTATTTGACTGTCTGTATGTACTGTAGCCATGGTTCATTACACATACGCATAAACAAGTAGCTAATTTGACCTGGTACATGGTAACACAACTGCAGAATAGCTGGGACTAAAATGAATTTTTGTAGTATTTTTTACCACTGTGTTATGTTGCATGAACTACAGATGGATGACTCTTCAATTCAAAATACAATAGCGTAGTATAAGGGCACTGTATAAACTGTTAGTATGTTTCTCTCTATTGCCCATTGTATCTACCTTACAATTCATCAGTGCATGCTAAATTTATACTCTGTTTTAATTTGCATGAGAAAAGCTTAGTCTTGTCAAGGTCAAAGGAAGTTTGAAACAACTCATACTAAGCAGAAAAGCACTGTCTATTCCGACTTAAATAGAAGTGCAATAAGAATTAAAGGAGAATCAAGTCTGGGTCCTTTGATTAAATACACATTTTAATTTTATTCTGAAGAATACAGAAAAATGCTATTCTCTCCAGCCATACATCACAGTGTTCTGGGATGTGTACTGTGATTTATGCAATTTACATTAGGCATCCCTCTTGCAGTAGTAAGTCCCTACCCACCAGCCTGTGAAAACCAATTATTACTTGGAGATAGGCGTAGATAGGAGGAGTGATGTTCTAAAAAATGTGTAATAACACTGTAACCCAAATTCACATTGTGAATTGTCATCATCCGTTTATATTAACTCCAAAACAGACTATTAAATTATAATTTAATCATTATGGTGATGATTAAGAGCACTTGGAAATACAAAATTCTGATCTTAATTAAACTATTTTGTGAAATACATACTATGTTTACTTCTCCAAAGAAGAGGAATTAGGAATAATCCTGCCTTTATATTTCATGGATTTTAGTAAAGGTGAGAGGCTATTAATGTGAACACTGGGTAAAAGATCCTATGCTGAAAAACAAGCTCAGGATTTTAATAGTTAGCATTTTATTTTGATAGACTAGAGCAGACTCCATAAGGGGTCAGGAAGTAGGGAGTGTTAAACTCAGATTATTATTAATATTTTCTCAGTCTTTAGTCAATGATACAATTGCATGCCAGAGCAGAATAGATGGTTGGTCACACGCTACAATCCATTACCAATACAATTATCAACCTGGATTCCCACTGATATATAAGATGTGTATGCATTCTTTGTGATGGGTGAACATTTGATGTCTTCCCTCTCTACAGATTTGAGGATGCCATAACTCTTGTAACTTCACCATCACTGGGCCACAATATGATCTCTTCTTATAAGAATATATGAAGATATACCTATCTCACAGAACTGGAAGGACCCTGAAAGGTCATTGAGTCCAGCCCTCTGCCTTCACTAGCAGGACCAAGTACTGATTTTGCCCCAGATCCTTAAGTGGCCCCCTCAAGGACTGAACTCACAATCCTGCGTTTAGCAAGCCAATGCTCAAACCACTCAGCTATCCCTTCCCCCATTCTTCTGAATGTAGCTTTATGAACTGAGATGGACACAACTAGTTCTCAACTAAGCCACAAACTCAGAAACGGCATAAATTGTCCAAACTTAACGGGGTTGGCCAAAATAGAATTCTGCAGTGGGATTTTCAAAAGGGCCTATAGTTAGTGAAACTTCCAGCGACTTCAAAGGGAGGAGAATTAGGCCAATGCTGAGTGCTTTGAAAATCTCATATATAACTTTGAGTGTGTTTCGTGACTCATACCTTCTTACTAACTCTCTTTGCAAACTCATATAAACATTGACTAGGAGGAATAACAGAATAGATTGTTGCACAGTTCTTCAGGAGAGAGCCCTTAGAGCAGAAAAGAAGTTGCCCAATACTACTAAAGTAAGTGATTCCCAGCTATCTGTGCTGGGGCTCACAGACATGTTAACAGCATTGAAGGCATCTGACAGATCTAAAAGAATAAGAATGCATGCTTGTTCTTCACCCATTGTCAGGAAGAAATAAACCAATGCAACAAGTGATATTAACATACATAGGGCTGAAACCAGAGTGACTCTGATCCAGCAAGTCTGAGGACTAGAGATATTCCCAGAATTATTTTCCTACAATTGTCTCAAAAATCCTTTCCCCGAAATGGGAGGAAATTAAACACTTGTTGATAGATGGCAAAATTGTTCATGTCAAGAGATGGTTTCTAGAGCAAAGGCATCCTTGAAAACCCCTGGCAACAAGAGGGAAGCAATGACCATTTCCACTAATAATAGACCCAATATCTCTTCACTGTCCTTTATCAGTCAGAAAGGGCACGGGTTGTGTGTGTGTGAAAAAGTGGGAATTATTTGTAATATTTTTATTAAGCCTATATGCGCCTCAGTTTCTTCTACACTTTGCATGGCTACCCAGTGGGAAGGGAAGGACTAAATTTACTCTCAGGGAAGGCTGAGAGACATGGATGTGTATGCTTCAACCAGCTGTCTGAGCAGATCTAATGGATCATTAAAAAGGTCTGGCTGAGGCTGATTCATACCAATGAAAAATCTGAGATGACAATGGAAAGCCCCCTCATCAGGACACTGGCACCGAGCAACCAATAACTCAGAGGGAGGAGGATTTCCCCGCCTCTCAGCAGGGAAGCTGAGCACAGACACCAGACCAAGAACAAAGGACTTCGAAGTGTAAGGTGGGGAGGGGATAAGAGTTGATTTCTGGAAGAAGCTAGGGTGGCTCTTCACCTGGGAACTGACTAAGGAAGGAAGTCAGAGAGAGAGAAAGAGACAGACAGAGAGCCTGAAAATGAAGTTCTCTACAGCTTGGCTGGTGATTTGCTCTGGGTTGACCAGAATGGACGGTGCTTTATCCTTCATTTCTGTGTGGTAATTTAAGGACTTCCTAAGATGAGTTCTAGCTGACTAATAAACCCTCTGTTTGGAATACTCTGCTTGAGTGTCATTGTAAATACTTAGTGAGATGCATTAATCCCCGAAGAATGTACAAGGGTGAAGACTCTACCAGGAGTCTATCTTAATTGGACTCACTAACCATAGCTCACGGTATGAAGCAGGAGTGCTGAAGTCCCAGAGGTTCAGTCTCAGGAGGCAGTGAGGGATCAGTTCTGGGTCCAGTTCTGTTCAATATCTTCATCAATGATTTAGATAATGGCATAGAGAGTATACTTATAAAGTTTGTGGATGATACCAAGCTGGGAGGGGGTTGCAAGTGCTTTCAGTGTGGCCCACCCTGAAAGAAGAATGAGACCCCTTGGGGAGGGGTGGCACAGCAAAGCAGTTTCTCCAAGATACTGTTCCAAAGCTGGGGCTGTAGCACTGATCCACTGGATCTGTGACAGAGGTCTTGAAGGTCTTATACTTAAGCACACATTCACCACATATAATATCACTCAATCCACCTCAGACAGATAACTGAGTTGAAATAATTCTTTGAAGTTTATATATTTCAAACCAGATACTTGAATCAATGAATTAATCTGGTCCCCCTGCCTCATCTTCTTTCCCTATTTGTTTTTTTCTTGATACCAGTATATGTTAACGTACTTGGGGAGGGAGAGAATTTGAGTTTCTTAATGGATTTACACACATCTTTTAATACAATATTTCCAAGTAAAGGCATACAGACGACTTTCTGTTTGTATGAAACAGGCTGATTCTCATTTGTCCTGTGTGAAAGCTTATCAATTGCAGCTAACTGAATTAATGTTTATGGCATATAATCAACTATACAATGTTAGTTTAGTGTTCTGGAAGTCTTACACTTATTACAGAAAATGACTGATCCTATAATAGGTAAATCAAACAAGATTTTCAGTGTCTGCATTCTGAATCTTGGGCATATTGTCAGTTTTTGCTTTCATGAGGTCTAATTGCATCTGTTTCCTTTTAAGCTATAGCTATGGACATAAATAATTTTGAGTTACTGTGAAGGGGCACATCCTCACTCTGGTGAGCTCTTCTGAGCTCGTTCAGTACTATGTGCATCTGTAAGATGTGCTGTGCCTGGAGGTGGGGGATGAAAAAGGATAAACATGCCCCAGGAAGTAGTGTTGCCAAGACGGAGACAGTTGTGGGCCTAACTACCCCTGAAATTGCATGGACCAGCTGTAAAGTAGGGTGTCCTAAGAGGAAGTAGACCAAATTAAAGACAGTAGGCTGGCACCACTTGTAAGTATTTGGTTACACTAGATGAACTGGGACATTATAATTCAAACAGTCTGCTGTCACTCACACAATAAACAGTCACTAAATAGTTTGAGGCTCTGAGCAATCACCTTCACTAGTGTGGTAGATCCTGTTCATGACTGTGCTCAAAATAAGATTGATAACTTTAGTACCCAGAAAGATAATGAAGCAAATAACAAAACAATCAATTTGCAAATATCTAGAAGATAAGTGATAAGTAACAGTCAACATGGATTTGTCAAGAACAAATCATGTCAAACCAACCAATAGCTTTTTTTTGACAGGGTAACAAGCCTTGTGGGTGGAGGGGAGGGGAAGCAGTAGTTGTGGTATATCTTGACTTTAGTAAGGCTTTTGATACTGTCTCACATGACCTTCTCATAGACAAACTAGGGAAATACAGCCTAGAAGGAGCTACTATAAGGTGGGTGCATAACTGGTTGGAAAACAGTTCCTAGAAAGTAGTTGTCAGTGGTTCACGGTCAGGCTAGAAGGGCATATCAAGTGGGGTCCCACAGAGATCAGTTCTGGGTCCAGTTCTGTTCAATATCTTCATTGATGATTTAGATAATGGCATAGAGAGTATACTTATAAAGTTTGTGGATGATACCAAGCTGGGAGGGGGTTGCAAGTGCTTTGGAGGTTAAGATTAAAATTCAAAAGGATCTGGAAAAACTGGAGAAATTGACTGATGTAAATAGTGTGTCAATAAGGACAAATGCTAAATACTCCACTTAGGAAGGAACAATCAGTCACACACATACAAAATAGAAAATGACTGCCTAGTAAGGAGTACTGCAGAAAGGGATCTGGGGGTCATAGTGCATCACAAGCTAAATATGAGTGAACAGTGTAACACTGTTGCAAAAAAAACCCCATCATTCTGGGATGTATTAGCAAGAGTGTTTTAGGCAAGATACGAGAAGTAATTCTTTCATTCTACTCTGAGCTGATAAGGCCTCAGCTGGAGTATTGTGTCCAGTTCTGGGTACCACATTTCAGGAAAAATGTGAACAATTTTCAAGTATATATAAGTCTGTTACAAAGAGGGTAAAAAATTGTTCTCATTAATCTCTGAGGATAGGACAAGACGCAATGGGCTTAAATTGCAGCAAGGTAGGTTTATATTGGACATTAGGAAAAACTTCTTAAATGTCATGGTTAAGCACTGGAACAAATTGCCTAGGGAAGTTGGGGAATCTCCATTATTGCATAGGTGCTGTAACTTGGAAGAGAGAGAGAGTGTGTGTGTGGGGGGGGTGCTGCTGTAACCCCTGGCTTGAAGTGGTTTCCATTATTTACAAGGTTTACAGTTTGGTTCAATGGCTCTCAGCACACCTACTATAAAAATTGTTCCAGCACCCCTGCATTTATCTCATTTGGTCTTGCCAATTGATGATCAGTTGGCAAGAGCAACTGGGACAAATGCCCAGTTTTGCGAAAAAAATCAGGACATCTGGGGCAGGGTTTAAAAAAGGGACTGTCCCAGCCAAAATGGGATATATGGTCACTTTAACTATGTAGCAAGAAAAGGAACAGAAGTGAAGGAATGAAAAAGAAAGAGGAAATTGGCTTATTATTTACAATAAGTCAGATAAAAAAGTTAAGAGTTAGGTTTATTCATGTTTTAATTTCTATTTTTTTGTTTGTTTGTAAGTATACTTAGCTGCAGGAGTGAAAGAAGCTAGAATTAGAGCTGGAATCAGCTTACAAATGTAGCTGTAAGAAACGAGGCATTGGGAGATATTTGGAAGAGGGAAGAGATGAAACCCTCTTGGTACTCAGGCTACCTAAGAGTAGGAGGAATGATGGAAAGAAGGTGTTAATTTGTGAGTGAGAGAAAGAGGAAAAAACCTTGGATATCTTACAAAGAAAAAATAATTCTCACTTATGCTATTGCAAGTTCAGCTGAACCAGTGTAGGCCAAACTCCTGTGGTGAGACTCATTTGAACTACCAGGGCAACTAAATCAGCTTTTCAGAAGGGCTAACCAAGGACAGAGCTTTCACCTGTGCCAATACTGGCATATTGGAACCAGTGTTAGCACTAATATAAATCTTATTGCAAAATATCCTGCTGTAGCTCTGATCAAAAGAAGCATTAAGGTGGTGGGAGCACAGTATAGGGAAAGAGGCTAATGGAAGGTAATGAGAGCTGAGGTACATAAATAAGCAGTGCTACTTAGGTTTTAACAAGAGTGAGGTTTGTTGTCTACCCATAAATTATAACTATAGCATATTCATTACTACCAAAAGTATGTTAGGGAGCTTAGTTACCAGGAGGGGAAAATGTGCTATTTCTACAATAATTCCTTCTTCCTGATTGCATTGTTATTGATATCACTTCGATTCAAATACATAGATGAATTGAATACCAATTCAGCTGACATATACAAACCAGCTGTCAAAGTGCAGCCTGAATTATGATGTCAGTAACAGTCTCGCTCTCTGTCAGGGGCCACAGATCTCAAAGCTGGATCGTCGGACTCTTAAAAGCTAGTGAGATCCAACCTGCCAACAGTTGCTAGGGTAGAAACTGAAACCTGATCGAGGATGCCAGTCCTGTAAGCTGATTGGCAGGATTCTGGGGGTCCTGATTGGTCCACAGCTTCTATATAAACCCAGCACAGAAACAGGAAATTGTCCATGACACTGGGATCCACCCTGCTCTGGACAATGTGCTTTCCAGTTCCAGTTCCCCTGGATTGACTTCCTGGTATCCTGACCTGGGTTATTGATCCATGATTCTTCTCTCAAGTTTGTTTTCTTCCTCTGATCTCCTGGTAACCTGACCCTGCCTGCCTCCTGACACTTGACTCGGTTTTCTTTCTGATCTGTCTTGGACTATGACCTCCCAATATCTGACCCGGCCTGACTCCTGCTTTGACCACTAGGTCAGACTGACCACATTCTAGTTGAGACAGCTTGCATGATCCACTTAGGCCCAGGAGCGGTTCCAATGCCTGCAGAATGGACCTGGCTACCCTTCGTAAGCACCTGGCACACTTGAGTGGGCCATCCACCTTCAGGCAGACAGCCAAGCCCTGTAGGCCTGATTCCTCCAGCTGATCTCAGAGATCCAGCTATTGCAGGAGCAATTCAGACAGTTGTATGTTGAAAACACCACACTTCACACACAGCTTGTAAAGCCCTGCTTCCTGATACAACTGCCGGAATAGTTTGATGGTAATCGCTGGTGGTTCCGGAGTTTCATAAACCAGTGCCATCTCCTGAGTCTTATACCACTGATTGTGCAAAGGTGAGTTTGGCCATCAGTCTGCTGGTTGAGGAATCATTAGACTGTGCCTCTCCCATCTTGGAAAGCCTCGTGCTGTCAAAATGGGAGGTCTTTCTTCAAGCCATGTCATTAGTATTTGATGACCTGCAGCTAACTCAAATAGCAGAGGCTGCCCTAAGGAAGCTCTGTCATTGGCCATGGCACTATAGCTTCTTATGCTGCACAGTTCCACCACATTATGGCGGATACAGACTGGAATGAGGAAGCACAGATGTACTAGCTCCAATGTTGCCTCTAACAAGAAAGATGAACTAGCCCAGGTAGAGACTCCTGCTAGTGAGAATGCTCTCCTGCCTACACCATCCATGTAGACAACTGGTTACAGGAACAAAGAGAAGAAAAAGCTGGGCTCTGGCAACTCTTCAATCCAGGTACTGTGCCCTTTTCACCACTACCTCCTGCTGAGCCGATGCAGTGGATGAGGACTATTGATGGCTCACCCACATCAAAAAAGAATGATGATGCCAGCACTATCTCTGCTTCTACTGCAGTGAGTCAGGTCACTCCATCTCTGCCTGCCCCATTCAACCACCAAGAAAACTGGGAAAAGAGCTCCTCTCACTCTGGTCTTGAATGGAACACATTCAGAGCTCCTCCTGAGGACTCCCCATTTGCAGGTGCCAGTCCAGTTGCAAATACCTGGGGCACCCCTTCAAAATTCCATTATACAATCCCATATTGACTCAGGTGCAGCTGACTGATTCATAGACACAGTGACAGCCTGGCTCCTGTAGATAGCCCTCCAACTTAAGGCCACCCTTACTTTGTAGAGACTATTGATGGTTCCCCTTTATCTTCTGGCCCAGTAACGGTGGAAACAACTCCCCTCGAGGTTGTGATTCAGAGGCACTAAGTAGTGTTATGATTTGGTGTGATCCATTCTTCCCCAGTCTTCAATATCCCCTGATTGGTCTTCTACAACCCACCCTTTTGATGGGAAGCATAGGAACTCTGTATTCCATCAGAGTTTTGTTTGCAGCACTGCTGGAGATCATTAGATCCTGTCCCAGCATCCAAATGTCAAGAGACTCAGGTGGGGGTGACCATCCAGGCAGAACCTTCCACTGCAGTTACCTCTGAGCTCCCCTTGAAGTAAGACTAAGCTGATATTTTTGAAAAGAAGCATACGGAAACCCTACCTCTGCACCAGGACTATAACTTCCCAATAGAGCTGCAACCAGAAACCAAAATACAATTTGGATGAATTTATGCTAGGTCAGAGACTGAACTGGCAGCACTCCAAGAATACCTCTAGGAGAATCTGGCCCAAGGTTTTATCAGCAAATCAATGTCACTGGCTGGTGCACCAGTCCTGTTTGTCAAAAAGAAACATGTCAGTCTACGACTCTGAGTGGAAGACCACCTTCCAGATCCCGTATGAATATCTGGTAATGCCCTTTGGGTTCATCAATGCCCTGGGAACCTTCCAACATTTTATAAATGGTGCATTCCAAACACATTGGACCAGTATGTAGTAGTCTACCTCGATGACAGGTTTTCTCTAATGAAACTGAACGGCATACCGCTCACATCCGAGGCATCATGGAACATGTGCAACAGCATGGTCTTTATGCCAAGCTTGAGAAGTGCACCTTCAATCAGACCTCCATAGAGTTCTTTGGCTTATCCCCAGAAAGAATACAGATGGACCCACATAAGATTCAGGCTGTCCAATATTGGCCGACTCCCCACGTGATACATGACCTGCAATGCTTCCTGGTGTTTGTCAACTCCTATCACCAATTTAACCTGATTTTTTTGGAAGAAAATAGAGCCCCTCGCTGCTCTCCACTGGAAAAACTCCCAATTCTATTGGTCTCCTGAGGCCCAGCATGCATTCAATCATCTGAAACTTGCCTTTACTATAGCACCCATATTGGCTCACCCTGACATCACACGAGCTTTCATTGTAGAAGCTGATGCCTCCAACACAGAAATTGGGGATGTCCTTTCCCCACAATTTGATCCCAAACAAATAATATACCCAGGCACTTATTGCTCCAGGAAGCTCATGCCTGCAGAACCATGAAATAGACAAGAAACTCGTGGTGACACTACCTGGAAGGGGCTCATCATCCAGTCTAAGTGATTACTGATCACAGGCACTGAAGAGAGAGTCTAGCTTTGGATTAGCCATATAGTCCACCTCCACAGCCTTCCAGAACGCAACATCTCCGATCAAGGGTCACAATTCACGGCTCTATTCTCATGAGAGGCCCTGCGCTTGCTGGGAGGCCACACATATCTTTCTTCTGTGCACTATGCCTCAATCTAATGGCCATATGGAAAGGGCCAACCAGATTCTCGAACGGCATCTGTGATGTTTCTCCCTTATGCAGAGTTTACCTACAACAATGTAGATCATGCATCCATGAGTCAGAGCCCCTTCTCTACCAGTTATGGATTCCACCCCTCGTTCCACCCACAATTATCTGCACCGTCTCCCAATCCAGCTGCCTCTGACCTGGTGCAACAGATTTTATCAGTACCAGGAAGAAGTGAAAAAGCACTTGGAAAAGGCAAAAGCAGACTATAAGCAGCATGTGGACCAGCATCAACAGCAAGAACCCACCTATACAGTAGGGCAAAAAGTATGTCTCTCCATGGAGCATGTCTACACCGACAGACCTGATCTCAAGCTGGACTTTTGGTTCCTTGTCCCTTTTAAGATCTTGCAACAGGTTAATCCAGTCACTTTTGAACTCCAACTACCCCACTCTTTAAAGATTCAGCCAGTGTTTCGTGAGTCAAATTTGAAACCCAACATAGAATACCATTTCCCTCATAGGACCCAGCCACCTCCTCCACCGATTCAAGTACAGGCCACAAGGAACAGGTAGTTCATGAGATCCTGAATTCCAAACATAAACGTGGCAGGCTCTGGTATCTTGTTGATTGGGAGGGGCATGGCCCTGAGGAACGCTCCTGGGATCCAGTGGAAAATGTACATGTACATGCTCCTTGTGCGGGTGTTCCATAAGAATCACCCCAAAAAGCCTGGTCCTACATCATTTTGAGGGCACCCCAGAGGGCAGGGAGGGTGATATCAGAGACCACAGGTCTTGAATCTGGGTCTACAGGACTCTTATGTGCTAGTAGGCGCTATCCTGCTAACAGTTGCTGAAACCTGATAGAGGATGCCAATCCTGGAACTGATTGTCAGGATGCTGGGGGTCCTGATTTGTCCACAGCTTCTATATAAAACAGGCACAGAAACAGGAAGTTGTCCATGCCACTGGGATCCACCCTGCTTTGGACCATGTGCCTTCCGGTTCCCCTGGATTGACTTTCTGGTATCCTGACTATTGATCCATGGTTCTGCTCTCAAGTTTGTTTCCTGCCTGTGATCTCCTGGTTTCCTGACCCTGCCTGCCTCCTGATGCTTGACTTTGTTTACCCTCTGGCCTATCTTAGACTCCAACTTCTTGGTATCTGATCTGGCCTGACTCCTGCTTTGACCACGTGGTCAGGCTGCCCATGTCCCTGTTGTGACAGTCTCAAGCATATTTTTCATCCTTCATTATCATATGGGTCTTCCTTGGGATGTTTTTTTTTTCTTTTACCTCATTTTTATGCAGCTCTAAATCAGAAGAGCAGCTCTATTGAAGTCAATGGAACTATTCATATGAGTAAGAGCTGTACAGCTTAGTTCTCTATTTAGTCCTTCCACATTAATTAAATGGCAACCTTCCTGAGGCTGTGATGGAATTTTCCTAAAATACCTGCCTGAATCTAATAAAAATAAAGCATGAAAGTTATGCTGTTTATAATACAAATTATTTGAGTTCTGAGGTATTGGGTCCAATAAAAAAAAGGATCATATTAGCCGGTGACTAAATTTATTGAGCACTATACATGGATAACTAAATCATACTGGGAAACTCGCCATTTGACACATCTGTAACCTATTAACATTTGATGTTCAGGAATGTCAGGAAAAGTACAGGGAAAATGAAAATGAGACTAAAAAGATCATATAAAATCTTATATTCTTTCCAGCATAATACCATTTCAGTCTTGTCCTTTAGTGTCAAAAAATTCAACACATCTTAGTTTTTGAGTGATATTAGTTTGGTAAAGGACAAAATCAGTTAAAGGATGGTTCACTTTCACTTATGTAACTTTTCCTTCAATAATCTCTCTCTCTCTCTCTGTCTTGTACTTCCTCAGTGTTTCTATTCCATATGGTCAGGATGTTTGAAATAGATTTTCTTGACACTATTGTGTCAAAATCTTGACCCAGACTTTGTGCTTTCTCTAACAGAGGCAGAAAGGAACCTTCATATTCCACTAGAGAAATTGCCTGTCTATAAATGTATCACCTCTGCTTCTGGGCTTTTAAAATTAATGGCTTGAGCTGAATTCAATTGGATTGGGAGCACAGTATTTCAGATCATTACAGGTGGTTTTCAAATTGAAATGCAGTGTCACATTGCCCCGTAATTGGTTCAGTACAGTTGGTTCAGTACTAGTTTATGCATTTCCACTCAAGAAAAGTATTAGCTGTGAGAAATATACTATATGCTTCTCTGGAATTCTTCACAATAGCAAAAGAGCTATAATTTTTACAGCACATTCTTGTAGTTTGGGGCCCTGTTGTGCTAGGCACTGTACATACTCAAAGTAAGACAGCCTCTGCCCTAGAAATTGTACAATAAAAATAAGATGGGAAAGGAGACAAGGGGTTTGTCTACATGGCATGGAAAAACACACCAAAAGGACGTGATTTGTCCAGTGCCGCACTGTAACTGTCCCCATGTAGACACTGTTGGTGCTCTTTGAAAGATACCTGGCATACCTCTGGAGAGCTTTGTTGGTGCCCTCTATGACAGACTGACAATATATTGCAACATCCTGGATAAACATTACTGAATTAAGTTATACCTTACTGAATTAGGTTTAAAACCTTTATGGTCCATTTTATTAAGAATGCAATTGTGTATGTGTCATTGTGTAATTATATGTAACTCGTTTAGGAGGAGGGGGATGCTAATATAGTTCCTCTGGTTATCAGTCCTTTGAAGCCCCTGGAGAGGTTTGCATTTATATAAATTCAAACTGGATTCTCTGGGAAGCAACACACAAAGGATTTTTGGATAAATTGTCTGGTTTTAAACTGAATTAGGATCTTCTTTCTGATCCAGCAAATGGACAGGACCCCTGGTCCACAGAGGGCCCTAATCCTTAGGGAAGGATTGGAAGGGCTGGGTCTACTTAGACCCCATAAGACCCTGTGCTTGTTCACCACAGTTGAAGTTGTGATGAACTTGAAACCACAAGTGGGGTATTGAAGGACTACTCCTGCCAGAGCCAATATTAGGGTTGGAATGATCTCTGGTAAGATTATTAGCATACATGTAGGTTCTTTCATTATGTTTAATTTCTCTTCTCTGTAATGCTTTTAACCTTAAGAGTAAAATAGGCTTGCTTAGAAAGAACTGTGTGGCAATTCATTACTATGGGTAGTTGCACTATTAATAGTCTCAGAAGAGAAAGCAAGCCGCCCTGTTCAGGCAGAGTTTTTGATGGAGATAACACAGTGAAGCAGGGAATTGTTCAGTCTGTAAACACCCTGGTAAGAAGGGAGAGATGCCTGTCTCCACCCTGAGAGGTGATGCCAGGGAACTGGAAGCCTGAAAGTGGGGGCCCGTGCTGGATCATAGGGGGGAATATGAGTGCAGTTGCTCTGAACTGTGACACCATGTAGACAATCCCAGGTTCTCAGAAGTGATGTAACTTGCACAACAATCAGTGTCTGAGCCAGGAGGAGAATCTAGCTTTCCCAACTCCCAGTTCAGCTCCCTATCCCCCAGACTACAATGCTTCTCCAAATTGTAATATAACCTGTGCTGTTTAATTTCAATCAATGGTTGCATCTAGCAAATGAAAATGGATTGCATCTGGTTTTCTAATAGAATTCAATCTAAATATTGATCAAGATTGTTAGCAAGGCTGATGGCTGAAGTATTCTGTGAAACTTGCACATATTTGTAACATTAAGATACTTAAAAAATAAAACCTGTTTTTTTGGTTTATGCTTTCTTGGACTTAGCACTCCAATAAATATAAATTATTCTATTCTTATGTTCACATGTAAAACACTTTCTTTCTTCCATTAGATTGGTTTTCAACCTTGACTCAGTAATTTAAATAAACATAACAACATTAGTATATTACCTGTTATGCTGGGTGGCAGAGTTGTGCACAGTTCCATGGATGGTTTTGGAATGACCTAATTCTGTACACTAAGAGGAACATCCCTGGCTTCAATTAACAATAATATAGACCACAGAAGATTGATTTTATTCTTTCTTCTTCATCTTATGTGTGATGGGTTCCCCTTGGGTGCCACCTGGAACTGGGGTACCACTGAGCCCCTCTGCCCCAAGCTGGGGTCCCTCTCACACTGTGCTGCTGTGACCAGCTGCAAAGCCCTTCAAGCTTGCACTTTCACACAGGTAGGGACACACCCAGCTGCAGTTACATGCAGGCTGTCTAACCACTAGCCTAGAACGCCAGAGCTGTACCATCCTGCCCTGGTCAAATGTGGCCAGTATATGGGTTTAATACTTGGTCTGCCTCTCCCTCAATGTGAAGAGGACCATGCATACTTGTGGTAACCAAGCTGAGATTTTCCCCAGACGCCTAAATCAAACGCAGACTGATTTGGATTAAAACATAAAATAAGATTATGAACTACAAAAATTAAGATTTTAAGTGATTATAAGTGATAGCAAACAGATCAAAGCAGATTATCTAGTAAATAAACAAAAACACAAACTGAGTTTAATGTACTAGATGAATTAGCAAATTCTCCCCCTGAGTGATAAACAGGCTGGCAGATTCTTAAGGCACAAGCTGCTTTGCTTTGCAGCATGGGTTTCCCAGGTTTTCATACACAGGCTAGAAATCCCTTTAGCCTGGGACCATCACTTCCCCCAGTTCAGTCTTTGTTCCTCAGGTGATTCCAGGTGTGTTGTTGTAGGGAGAGTGAGATGTCATAATGATGTCATTTCCCCCTTTTATATCTTCTTCCTACTTGCTGGAAAGCTCTTTTGCTATGACCTGGGTCAAACAGTTCCCATTGTGTAGTGCTGTCTCTGAGAGGTTTCTATTGTACACAGTTCCTGGGCTAATCCTTGTGCTGGTGTGCATTTCCTCAATAAGCCATTAACATAGTTTGGCCTTTTTATTGTTGTACCTGAAAAGCTGATTGTGGGTGTTTTCATCTGCACATGTTTCAGTAACACATACATAGCCAAACTTTCTAACTTCACATACAATGATAGCACATACAATCCAATGAGATATCAATGCCTAGCAGATCAAGACTTTTAGAATGATACCTCACAAGGCATACTTTGTGAAAAACATATCCTAATTATATGACAGTGGTGAATAAGGATGTGCTAGGGTTTCATAATATGTATTAAGCAGAAAACGAAACTTGGCTCAGCCTTGTTCATTGTGTCTCAGAACTTTGGCAAAAAGAATCAAAGGGTTACCGAAAGATTCTTTCACTTATCAGCAAGTGATATCTCAGAAACCAGTTCAGAATTAGATTATATTTTGCCATAGAGACAAAGGACAAAGATATTCCTCTGGTCTAGGTGAGGAAGGCATTTGTGGAGCTTGGCACCCTCTACAGATGAGTAACTTGCACTAATATTCACCTGCTGTTAATCATGGCAGAAAAACAGAAGCATATGTTTGCAAGCACAGAGTACCTACCATGGCCAATTTACACCAATCCTTGCCTGACTTCTACTATCCCAACACCCCTCTCATCATGTGAATGAAGCTGCTTAAACTCTGTTTCTCAGCAGAAGCAGCATGATAGCCACTTAAGGTTTATACACAAGCTTCACTCTACAGGACCTTCTGCACTAAGTACAGATCCCTTCATTTCAGCCCTGACAAAGACCTACTGATTTATGTTAAAGTTAGAAGCTGTTTCTCTCCCTCACAGAATAAGGGCCCCTGAGAGTGCTTCAGAAATATGATTACACACAGAATGCAGCCTGACTAAGTACATCCCTGAGTTCCAAGAATATATGTGACTCATAAAGACAGACTATGAACATTTTTATTTAGCGACAAAGTGTCAGTGGAGTGTGATAGGCTCAAATCAGAGGCACCAAAGAACAAATTTATCCCTGGTGTAACTGTGTTAAGTTCAGTGGCACCTTTAAGACTAACAGAAGTATTGGAGCATAAGCTTGCGTGGGTGAATGCCCACTTCATCAGACGTGCATTCACCCACGCAAGCTTATGCTCCAATACTTCTGTTAGTCTTAAAGGTGCCACAGGACCCTCTGTTGCTTTTTACAGATTCAGACTAACACGGCTACCCCTCTGATACTTGTGTTAAGTTCATTAGAATTCCACCAGAGATAAATACAACCTTAAGTGAGTGGACATACCCAGAGCCATCCCTGGGGTACGGCGAATTGGGGTGACCGCCCCAGACCCCAGGCTTTGGGGGGCCCTGTGGGTGGGGAGGTGAGGCAGAAGCAGGCAGGCGAGCGGGGTGAGGAGGCAAATGGGGAGGCAAGCTGCAGGTGGGCAGGCAGGTGGTGGGGCAAGGAGGAGACCCCCTATCAGAATTTCCCCCACCACCCAGTGCCTCCTGCCCACCGGCGGGCCCTGCTGATCAGTACCTCCCCCTCCCTCCCAGTGCCTCCCGCCTGCCGTGGATCAGATGTTTCGTGGCATCAGGAAGCACTGGGGGGGGGAGGGGAGAGGTGAAGGAGTGAGGGTGCAGCGTGCTTGAGGGAGGGAGTGTAACTGCATGTGGAAGAGATATGGCAGGAAGAGGCAGGATGGGGGTGGGAACAGGCGGGGCGGGAAGAAGCAGGGTGGGGCCTTGGGGGAAGTGGTGGAATGGGGACTGGGCCTGGGCAGAGCCAGGGGGGAACCCCCAGGCAGATAGGCGCCGCATTTCTAATATCCCGGGCCCCGCACCCACTTAGGGGTGGCCCTGGACATACCTAAAGAGAAAGAACTTTCAGTAGCTCATCATAAGAAATCTGTAGCTTTCAAATTTTAGAGTTTGAGATTAACAAATGAACCAATTTTGAAGTAAATATTGCTAGAGAGCCTGTAGTTCCCTCCATCCCATAGGAATAACCTCTGGTAGACAAAAGGCTTTGTTTAGGTATTCTTCCAAACAAAAATGAGGGAAGAAGAGGCAGTTTTCTTTCCTATTTGGGAAACAGTAGTTTCTGCAGCAAATTAATATAGCTTCTTTTTGTAGTGGAGATAGATATATTATTTTAAAATGGTTTTTCAGTCCTATAAGGCCCAAATTTGTCCCTAGTAAAACAGAATGAGTGCTGCAGTGAATGGATTCATTGAAACACGTGTGAATAAATGTGAAGAAAATGAATATTAAAATATAAAACAGTTCACATGTCTAATAATTTTCTGCATTTTTACGTGTAGTTATTTACAGATTAGAGTTTGAAGAAAATCTTGCTCCTTTCTTGATCCTTCAGGGAAGATAAATCATAGAATTATAGAAATTGTAGGATTAGAAGGGACCTTGAGAGGTTATCTAGTCCAGTCCCCTGCTCTCATGGCAGGACTATGTATTATCTAGACCAGTGGTGGGCAACCTGTGGCCTGTCAGGGTAATCTGCTGGCGGGCTGCGAGACAGTTTGTTTACATTTGCACGGCCGCCTGCAGCTCCCAGTGGTCATGGTTCTGGAATCTCTCCCGTCTTCCATGACTTTTCAAAGATAATTGCTAATGGCTCAAATATCTCCTCAGTCAGCTCTATGAGTATTCTAGGATGTATTTCATCAAGCCTGGTGACTTGAAGACGGCTAACTTGTCTGAGTAATTTTTAACTTGTTCTCTCACTATTTTAGCCTCCAATCCTACCTCATTTTCACTGGTATTCATTAAGGTAGATGTCCAATTGCTATTAAGCTTTTTGTGAAAACTGAAACAAAAAGGTAATTTAGCACTTCTGTAATTTCCACATTTCTGATACTGTTTTTCTCCCCTTGTTGAGTAACAGGCCTACCCTGTCCTTGCTTCTAATGTATTTGCAGAAGGTTTTCTTGACGCCATTTATGTCTCTAGCTAATTTAATCTCATTTTGTGCCTTGGCCTTTTTAATTTTCACCTACATACTTGTATTATTTGTTTATATTCATCCTTTGTAATTTGACAGTTTCCACTTTTTGTAGGTCTCTTTTTTTGAGTTTCAGATAACTGAAAATTTCTTGGTTAAGCCAGGGTGGTTTCTCGCCATACTTCCAATCTTTCCTACACTATGGGATAGTTTGCTCTTGTGCCCTTAATAATGACTCTTTGAAAAACTGCCAACTCTCTTGTACTGTTTTTTCCCTTAGATTTGCTTCCATAGGATCTTACCTACCAACTCCCATACAACCACAGCTTCTTGCCTCTGGAGGAACAAGGTCAGAACCTAGCATTATGACACTGTCACAACATACAGGGGGAGGAACAGCTATGGGCAGTGAGAAAACATTTATATAATAATTGCCAAAGTGGTGAGGGAAAGATCAGCCTATGATGAATGTGATTAGATCTGGACTAGATTTTTTTCTGGTCTCATATATTTCTTGCAGGTTGCAGACACTGGGAATGTTTGTTAGAGTGCACTCAACCCATAGAGGACAGAAGAGTCTGCAGCAACTTCTCTTGACCATCTAGAAGCAATACATATTGTGATGCACGGCCTTGAAGGCAGAGGGAAGGGTGGTAAATCAGGTAAGAGAGGAAACCTTCAACTCTCTGAACAAACAAAAATAGTGCCAAGGGAAATAACCAAAAATATCTGAAAATAAATCTGATTCACAATTTTATTTACTATATCACTTGCTGACAGTTGTTCTTCCAGTTCTTATATAAGGTTTGTTTGAAAAGTGTAAGGATCTATTTTGCTGCTATTTCAATTGCCTTTGCTCATAGACTCTGTCCTGCAAGGGTTTTTCTTTTAATTGACTTCATTAGTACTAATGAAACCATTCTAACTTTCAATGACAATTTAAAAAACAAGGTTAACAAACCACAGGAAAGATGGGTGTAGTGGGGATGTCTACATTTTAGGAGAGATACACAGATGGTATGTTCACTTCTTTCCCAGTGTGAAAGTCCTTTAAGCTGTGACCCCTTGCTCCTTGCCAAGTTTGAGTTCATGGATCTAGTGCAGGGGCACTGAATGAGGACCAAGGGAAAGCCAACTTCCCCTACCCCTCCAGAAAATATACAGTTCAGTAGTTGCTACTGCAGCAGACTCCTGCTCTGTATTGGCAATGACTGGTGGACCAATATAGAGGTGCTAATTCTGAGAGAAGCTAGGCTTTTGCCCCACATCTTTCTTTCATCCCTGGCTGGATGACAATATGTAGGGAGCTTTGCCAGAATTGAGTTCTGTGATCCCTGCTCAAGCTCCCTGAATGTTGCTTTGGTTCTGTTATGTCTGGCATCCCTCTGTGGCTGAGGACCATTGGCTTTAGTGAAATTTTCAAGCTCATTCAATTTTGTAGCTCAGAATGGAATCCTGGTTATAGTCTTGCTGAAGCATTTGGCTGGATAAAATAAAGCCCACTATGGTTATCAGTACAGCATGTGCCCAGTGACATTCTTTAACTGATACTAACTATAAAGCAAAGGATGCCCTTCTCATTTATGCTTGTGCATGGTCCACTAGGAATTCAATTGTCTTGCATCTGTTTTTCTTGAGATTTAACAATTCAAAATGGCGTCTCTACATAACTGATGACTGCCCTAGTAAAACTATGTTGTTCTTTCAGGTGTTTAGAGGGACTGCTGCCTTTTGCAGTTCATTTGCATAAACTGGCAAACAATGAGGCTCAGCACTACAGCCAGAAAGTTTCTATAACTTTAACATTTCAGTAAAATATTTGAATTTCAAAACGTTAAAATAAATAAAATAACAGGGGGACAATGAAAAAAACCTTTCCCCATTATTTTGCCCCTCACCCAACCAGCTGTTTGGTTATCAGGCTGGCATTCCCTCCCTCCTCCCCCAACTTGAAACACCCCACCAAACTTGCAGATGTTAATTCTGCTGGAAAAGCATTAAGTGGGTTCTGCTGAGCTACAGAGGCAAGTGACTCAGTATCTCACCTGGATGTAAGAGGTGAGAGTGGCTCTTTGGTATTGTTACAATAGAAGGGTGGTAGTTCCTATGGAACCAAGCGCTTCCTGTCACACCAGCTGGAGGCCTTTCTGTGTCTTTATTGTAAAAGGTTTGTTATTGTATTGGAAGACCACAATCAAGTGTGACTCTTCCAAAGTAAAAATGGAGTTTGTAACATCAAAGTACATAACAGGGATCTCTTTCCCGAGGCGTGAATACCAGATTGTGACCAAGATTAAATTCCTTTGTTTTGCCTTGCAGAGCTAGGATATGTTCTAAAACCTGACATTCCACCAAATCTTTTTAATTCACTACAAACAAAAATGTAGAAGGGGGAGAGGAATTCCATTCTAACAAATTCTGTTTAAATAAAGTGAAAATAGTGATCGATGAATATGTAAAATTAAATGGAAATGGGAAAGTCCCCCCATTTTACACTTTGCAGAATGAAATCATAGGATTTTGTCCATGTAGCTCAGCACTTCATACACTATTAATTTAGAAATCTATTTTTATCTAAGTCAAAATAAGACTTTAGAAAGGAGTTAAATCTCTTAGAGCCAGATCCTTTTGCTACTGAAGTCAACTGCAAAAGTCCTATGGATATCAATGGGACTACGGTCAGGACCTTAGAGGGAAATCAAAATGACAGCAGAACAGGATGTTAGAGTTGGACCACGTAGTCAGAGGAGGAAGAGAGGCAGATGAATTTCTGCAAATAGAGTATAATGTTGCCCTCATTATTTTTGAAGGAAGTTAAGAAAAAAAGTGAGGTTGAGCAAAAAAAAAAATGTTTCCATGGTTCATGGTCTCTGTTTATCTCTGTGCTGAAGGTCAGCAAGTCAGATCCCTTAACATTACTGTGATAGATGCATCAGCAATGCATAAATACATAATGGTAAAAAAAGAGAATGTGTTTTAGACCTGAATTCTATTCCTGCCAGCCGCTGACTCGGGGAGGTATCTATGTATTTTGGCCATCTGTGTATTTCTAGTATCTGGGCCAGAAAAGTGGCAAACTTGCTTAATGAGCTTGTTTAACTTGTTGATAGTGTGGCCTGAGAAAGCTCACAGGTGGAAAAAGAGAATGTCCAATGCTTGTGTAGTGGAAGCTGTGGAGTTGGAAGTATTTGTTTCCTTTGTTCATTTGTTTTTTACCTTTTACACAAAATATGTTTGAGTGTGGGGGTTGGCATTGAACATGGAGGAGGCAAAAGGAACAGAACTAAATGTATCTGGGGTGGTCTCTTTGTTCTTTCCTGATATTTTTAACATCTTGAGTTCATCCCATAGCAAAATAAGACTTTTTCTTTTAATCTCAGAAATTTTTATAGGAATGGAAAATGGTTTCCCACTCAACTCTAACATTCAGAATATTTATGTAAATGATTACCAGTGAGAATAAATGTTGTACAATTGGGCCCACAGCTTTTAAATCCATTCATAGCTAGGTGGTAGGGTGTGATCACTGGATGATATTAGGGGAGCAGTTTTGGGGATGTGGCTTATTGATGTATTATGGTCCATAAGTTTCATGAAAACCTTGCTCTGTTTTAGTTTAATCATCTTCAGGGCAATTGCAAAATTTGGGGTTGCTGGGGGCAGGGTTAGTGTAAAATAATATAGCAGAAACAGTCACAGTACATAGGTATAGTAGTAGAAGATATCTATAGTGTTTAAAAGTCAAATCTATACCAGAAGCATAATTTAGAACATAAAAAAAAAAAAAAAAAAAAACCCTTTCTCCCAAGCATTGTTACTGTAAAGATTTTACCACAGGAAAAAAAATGTACCTAAGCTTGCCAATTGGAACTTCTTCTATTGAAATTGGATATCAGTATTTGACATTAAAAAGGCAGCAAAGCTTTTTTTTATCCTCTGTTAATTGTATTATAATTCAACATGAACACAATATTATGGAATATTTGATGCACACTATTATATTAGTCAATGGTGGCACTTAATTCCCTATTGGCTACACTCTTATTGATCATTTAATCACTAGGTGGTGCTAGAGCTAGAAATCTGGGTAATTTTATTGTAAAAAATGATGCTTTAGCAATTTCATGTTCTTTGATCTTATTTAAGTATATTTCATGATGATGCAAAATGTCCTTATTAATTTATCTTAGACTATAACATCAATGTAGATATAATTAGTTCCAAAGCTGTTATGTCCAAAAGATGTGTTGTTCATTCACAGAAGCCAACTTGGAGATTTTCAAATGATAGACAGATATTTTGCTGACAATTTGGGCATCAAAATATGGAGCATAATTTGATCTTAGAGCAAGCAATCTAATCTTTCTTTCTTTTTTGTAATGGACATTATTTTAAATGAAAGTCATACTTCAATGTAGTATCAGTCACCATCTCTAGAATTCTTTGACAGATGCCTTATCTTAATATATATACATAAACACACATGCATCTAAATGACCAAAAGAAAAAAATATATAGTTATGTGGACCATGATGTGCATTGTTCCAATAGAAATAATGTACTGCCTCATTTAGTAAGATAGCTATTTATATCCTTATCACATTCTCTCAAACTCACCATTGATTACTTGATTGCCTTTCTTCCAGCTTCAGCTTTTATTTTCAAAGTGAAGATACGAGCATTATACTTGCTATACTGTCTCAGTGTTGCTAATGCAGTATAAGAAGAATCTCTTATATTTATACATCATCTCTTCATTTCAAAGAATCTGAAAGGACTTTACAAATATATTATGTATATATAATATGCATCTGATTTTCAGCTCCATGCCTCCCTAGGTACATGCAATTTAGTGAACTATCTACCCTACATACATCCTTACTCTTGTCAATGTGCCATGGGATCTTTAAGACAGAAATGGTCAACTTCAGTTTTCCATTTCATCTAAAACCAGCACATCCAATAGAAAGTTCCCACAGCTGTACTGGGGCGTTAATTTAGTAATAACTCAGAGAAGGCAACCATATTCTGAATTGCCTATGTCATGTCCTTCAGCACTCTTTGTTATCCTTGGTAGTCTCCCATCCAAACACTGACAAGGTCCCAAACCCTCCTAGCTTAACAAGATCACCCGACAACCCAGAGTATACCATTATTGTTTGATAAGATTAGCCTCTATTTATACATTCCAGAACAAGTCTAAATCTTCAAAACTTAGGATATCTCTTTAGAGTCTTTAGTTTGATGTCTTTACAATATTGTAAAGAGCTGCAATGGATGTACAGAGTCTGTGTCACTTTAGCCATGTTCTTAGTCTGTGGTGAGAATGATCTTAATTCTGTGCATCATAATGCACTTCTGGTAAATGTAGCTCTGTTATCTTAAGATTTTTACATGTTTGAGCTGTAAGTATGAAACAAAGTCTCAGGGCATGTTGCACAACAATGAATTGTTGATCACATTGAACTGCAGAGCTACAGGTTATGTAAGCAGCCTGTTTGAGCCATTGAGCTTTCTCTTGACTACATTTGAGAGGAAGTGAGAAGAGCCCTCCAGCTCACTCATCCTTCTCCTGCCCTGTGGAGAGGGGAAGAACATAGTGTGCTGCCACTGGATTCCTCCATCACCCCAAAGGACAAAAGGGTAAGAATAACATACTACCAGACTCTTGATCCTCTCCATGGAATGAGGGGCCAGAAGATTGTGCTGTGTTCTCTCTCAAACTCTCTCTCTCACACACACATGTGCACTGAGTGGGAGAAAAGAGTGAGTCAGTACTCTAAAATTCAGGGGAAATGAAAAGGAAAGATGCCCATTTGTTGTTCCTGAGCACAGTGGAAGAATAGAAACCAAGAGACTACAAGTCAGCAAGAGAGGACCTAGAAAAATATCCAATCTTCCATGTTGCTGCTAACCAAAATACAAATTTGCATGAAATCTGGTCTTGAGACCTATGTGAACATCTCTAGTTTGGAAGGCATTATCTTTAGCCATCTAGTCTATTACATCTAAAAAGGAAATGCGGTTAATCTGGTTGAACCTGATGTATAAATAAATATGTTCAAAATGACACCAAAACTTAGAATGTGTGTTAAACTTAGGATACTGACAAAAATATTACTAAAGTGGGCTGCATAACGTGTGAAGGTTAAAACATAAAGGTTGTTGCAGGAAATCATATATACATGGAATCCCTGTAGCACACAGATATAGTTGGTCTTTATCACACTGTGTCAGGTAAGTTTCTGTTTCATGGAGAAACTATGTGAAAAATAGTTGATTTCATTAAGGTCAAAAGAAAACTCATTAAAATTAAAAGCAGTGGAGATTCCTCACTTTTTTATAGTTATATTTCTACTATCCCTTAAACTACCACTCCCTAGCAACTCTTGAACTATTTAGTATGGAGAAGTAGTTGATATCAGTTATAGTGTAGAATCCTGAGTCTCCTGTACTCCTCAATTTAAAAAACCAAAACAATCAGCAAAGTAAACAAGCCAGAGTCTGTTTTGTGTCCCTTCATTCAAGACCCTTAATCTTTTTTTCCATAAAGTGACATCAGTCACCTAAGTGTATGTTTACAGCAACTGTCATTAAAAGACAGCATTTTCCAAGAACTATCACACAGCTGGGTTATATTCCAACAGCCACATGTGTGAAATCACTATATATTAAGTGTTAGAAATGCTGAACTTTTATGATGACCACTGCTTCACATTTACTGTACTTTAACAAAAATAATATATGGAGATATACCTATCTCATAGAACTGGAAGGGACCCTGAAAGGTCATTGAGTCCAGCCCCCTGCCTTCTCTAGGAGGACCGAGTACTGATTTTGCTCCAGATTGTTAAGTAGCCCCCTTAAGGATTGAACTCACAACCCTGGGTTTAGCAGCTCAAATCACTGAGCTATCCCTCCCCACCTTCAATCTGTATTATGACTATCTTTGATTATAATTTACCTCTGCAATAAGATGCATTCAGTACTCAATCAGATGGATGTTCGCTGTTTTCAAATAATGTGGTAGGTTTGTAGAAATGGATCACATGGAAAAAATAGTTTCTGATAAGCTAATAAAACCTTAATGAACGTTTTGGAGAATTTGAAAATTTTCATGGTCCACAGTTCTGTATCTTTGTGTTAAAACTAAGAGTCATTTTTGTTTGTTCTCCCAATTTATAGTCCTTATGTAGATGAAAGGTGCACTGACACCAATAAGTCTGAAAGGCTACAAAATTAGGACTTATGTATATTTTATCTAGTCACACACTTATCAAGAGATTTTCTGGGTAGTACATCATACTGGAAAGGCTGAAATTCCCTTCATTCAAATCAGAGCTGTAAATCTTAATCTGCAATTTGTGAGTAACAAGTAGCTGTACATCACCACTGTCTAATCAGCTGTAAAATGTAGGAGACTAAAAATTGGAGATGGACAAAAAGCATTTGTCCCACTATTTCCTTAAACACTGTGTACTGTTCTAGCAACAATAATGCTGTGTGACAAAATATATCCGTGATGGACATGCCACTGATGGATGTGAGCTACTGCATGAATGAGCTGCAAGGAGATAGCAAAAACAGAGTTTATCTTTCAGTTTAGGCTTTCAAACATCTTGATGGGAACATTTGAAAACTGTCAAATGGCTTTCATGTTTCCTAGCATAACTATAAATTGAAATTTGCCCTTGAAGAGCTGAGTATGGTCTAGCTGATTGAGGGCTTTAAGGAATGAAACAGTCTAATTTGCTTCATAAGTTACCTTATGCATATTTTAACTACAGATCTCAAAGTATTGGAAATTATTTAGATACTTCAGAAAAAGGCTACCTGATTATCTTCTCATGCAATGAGCTTGAAAAAGTGTTCTAGTGCTTTGCATCAAATATGCAGTGCAACGTGTGAGCCCCGTTTGAATCCCTGCATACTGCACAAGTCAAATAATCAACCATTTAACATAAATTAATGTCAAGTCTTGTTTCTCTAGTATGGCCTGAAACTCTTTGGTTTACACTGAAAAGATAAGCAAAGATCTTGTAGCTTCAGATGGAGGTCGGTAATGATGGCTAACTAGTAATGATTAGACCCTGAAGCCAATATGCCTCTTCATGTTTGGGAGGGAGGACGGGGAGAAAGTAATTTATGCTTTGTGTTCATGCTGAGTGTAAACTGTAGCTAAGATCCACACTTGAAGGAATTGTGCTGGTCTTGTTAATTGACATATAGCATTTTTCAAATATGCTTCTGAGAACAATATTCCATATTCTGTTTATACTGAATACAGAAAGCAGGTTTCCAAAGGCAGATGGAGATCAGTAAGATTCAGATGCCAGCATTTATCACTCAGCAGCTAGAATGGATTCAAACATGCTAATGAACTCTAACATTCTCCCACAGATCAGGAGTAAAAAGCTTTTACAAATGACCTTTTAGAGATACAGGGCCTTTCCTTTACAATCTTCCCTCCGCCCCCTCGCCCCCCCCCCTTCATTCCCAAAGCTACATTGAAGTCAGTAGAATGCTGGTAGAGTAAGGCACTACACAGTAGGAGTAAGAGTGGCAAAATCTGGCCCTAAATCAATAGGCTTATTATTTGTATTCCGAAGCACCTAAAGAAGTGGACCAAGATTGGCACTCTGCAAACATTGTCCCTGCCATGAACAAGTTTATGGGCTAGATACAGTCTAAGGGCTAGATTGTGACAGTGTGACTGAATGTCAACATTGTTTGTTTGAACTGCTCTGGGAGGAGCCCAGAAGGGAGACTGTGACAGTGGGATCACAGCCTCTCTCCCTACTGCCCCTGGGAGAGAGTATGCTGTATGCCTGACAATTCACGAGCAGTAGCAACACTGCTGGCCATGTTGTGGAAACAAGTTTAAGGCTCTGCCCACCTTTGTGAGGAGGAGATATAGCAGCTACACAGAGCTTTAAAACAAGCCTATTAACCCTAGACATACCCACATGGAAGTGTTAATGAAAATCAAGGCTAAGAACCTTTTAAAAATTCCCAGTTTCCAGATTCTTGGGAATTTTTATTTCTCTTTCTTGTCTGTGAGGAACCTAGCACACTTTAATATTATGGGTGAAATTCATCACAGCAGAAGTCTTGTGCATCACACTGAATCCCATTTTATCCTTGTTTTAAGGGCTTAGTGTAATTTTTTTCCTCCCCACTGAAGTAAATAGAAAACTCCCTTTGACTTAAGAATGAACTTCTGCCACAGTGAATTGGGACCTTAAGTAGAGTGTGGGCCTTGTGCTGGTTCTCTCCAAAGGGTGAATATCACCCAGAATGAATAATCCATCCATCTGAATCCAGAGAGAACCCCATTGCTCTAACATGAATGTGATTTGTACATGAAAGAAAACATACTTGCTTATACACAGTTATTAGACTTTTTTAATGTAGAAGTGATAAAGTGTTTATTAGTTTTTGCATATGAACAGTTGCTATTTGGTGAAGGTCAGTGCACCTTACCTACAGTTATATGATTTTTTGTTTGAACTGTATATATTGTGTGAAGGATAAGTGGAAAATAGGTCCTGTACTATTTAAAAACAACAAAGCTATTTAAAAAATAAATCCATATTCACTCACAGGAACTCCTTTGTCTGAGGTAAACCCTGGAAATGCATTCCCTAGGTAGTTACTGAACAGAAAACAATTAACTATTTTTAATTTGGCTTTACTGTCTTTCTGCTACTCAATAAGTAAGGTTAGTCAGAGGTGGCCAGATTCAGCTCTCACTTCGGTCAATGTAAAAGCTTCCATTGACTTCAGCAGAACCGAGACAGTCCCATGGATTTCTGCACATTGGGTGATGTTAACCCTTCATAGAAGAGCCTCAGAAGGGCCTCAGTGCAGCAGAATCATAGAGCAGGGGAAAGGCAGTTGTGGAGTGGGTTCATGGGAGAGTGCCACACATTCACTCATGTGGCAGAGATGGACTGGGTTTAGTATGGAAGAGGGCTGTAGAGGCATATTGTGGCCAGTAGGTCAATAGTTTCACAGATCCAGTGGCCACAAATGCCTGAGTAGGTGTATAGGAGAAATGCCTCTCCTCCCCCATTCTAGCCTAATGATCAATAGTCTCACCACTTCATTTGCTAGAGATGAAATCAATAGGTTTCTATAGTGAATTCTTTGATAACCTAAGGAATTTAATAGAGAATAATGACCTTTCCGTGCTGGAGGTGGGATGAGGAGGATCCTGTGAAGGACATGCAGAAGGGGTGGTAGGAGAGGTAGGAGGAGAACCAGGAAGGTATAGTCAATGAAGCCAAGGCAGGACAAGATTTGAAGAACATGGTTAACCATCTCAAAGGCAGCAGAAAGGTAAAGGACGATAGGAACAGAGTTCTGGTTCTGAGTTTTTGTTAAGAAAAAGGGTCATTAGACTTTAGTGATATTGGTTTCAGTGAAGTGCTGTCTGGTGCCAGAGGTCTGAACCTCAGGCACACTGAGTGGGAGCCTTAGCCTCTGTGCTACCAACTTGTAACAGCTAATGAGGGAATTGCTGTTAATACTCTGCCATCAGAAGCTACACCCACTGACTCAGCATGGTCAGATGACTAACAGCAGACTGCTGATTGGACACCAGCAGATATAAAACTTCCTGTCCCTATCACCGCCCTAGTTACTAGGTCTGTTACTGCTTAGATCCTAGAGATGAAATCCCTGCTACCATGCCTTGTTCCTGCTTCCTTGCCCTGAACCCAGTTGCTGACTCTGGCTTTGACCCTTTGTATGACCATGACCCTGACTCTACTCCTGGCTCCACCTGCAAGGTAAGACACCCCTTGTTATGGGCTCTACAGGTGCACAGGAAGCAGCTGTGACAAAGTACTCCCATTCTTTATCTCCATTATATGTATGTTGGATCCCTTAGTTCTCTAGGAACCTCTTTCTCATCGATAAATGCTGTGACCAATTTTTTTCTGAATTTTTTTAATGAATAGTAAGATAAAGTTTTCCAGGACTTTTCTCTCTTGTGTCTTTACCACTTATTTGCAACTCTTAATAGATGAGCAATGTCTTTATTTTGCTTCCATATAACAGATTATTTGGAGAATAAAGGTAGGGGAAGATTTCCTCCTTTGCTTTGTTTTTGGATAAAGTGGTTGCTGGTGCTTACTTTGTCTGTCTTGAGATGCTAGTAAAAAATCTTCTGCTTTCATTAAGATGCTGCCTCTGCCTGTAATTTTTCTTCTATTATAGTCCTTGAGGGAAACTATCTGCTTTTTTACTGTTAGGACCCACAGTGGAATAGGAGGACAATTTCCTTTGACAGTGTCCCAGAGCATGTCCTATCCTATCTACTTTCCCTGATCTGTTCCTTCTGGGTCTGACAAAACTCAGTCTATTCTACCATCCCTTTATCTCCCACACATTGAATTTCACCTATCAGTTTAGCTACTTGTTTCATTAGCGTTTTCTTATCCTCTTAGCAAATGTTTTGCCTGCTGTTTTCTGCATGGTTTCAACGGTTTTATGCACATCATTTTGTATCCCTCATTCAGCTCTTGTGTTTGCATTTTTTTTATTCTCTTGCCAGGAATCTGATTATGAGCTGTGTTTGTAATTGGGTGTGATAGTTCATTACAGTTGCCAAGTAAGTTGATCAGCACCTGTGACCTCCAATTTCTCGTTCTATATATTCAAAGCTACCCAGTCTGAGAAGAGAGAGATTTGTTACACAATAGACCATGAGGATTTTGCATCAGGTGAGGTGGCTTGGGGTCCCTAAAGAAGCCACTGATTCATGAGCAAGATCTCAAACTTAGATACAGAATTCAACCTCAGGGTTCAGTTGTGCCTTGAAGGCATTGGCCTATTCTGGGGCAATGTGGAGCTACACCCCAGGGGAGCGCAAGGAGGAAATCTTCCCCATCTTTATTCTCCAAATAATCTGTTATCTGGATACATAAATGACTGCTTTCACTGTAATATCTAAGCACATCAGTGATATAACAACCTCCCCGACTTCCAGGAGCAGCGGGAGTGTGCTCACTGCTACATCTGGGGAAGCATATTTCCCTTGTGTGCCCAGACAGGTTTGGTGGGGAACCATGGGCCCACCTCCACCCATCCTCCTTTGGTATGTCTTCCAACCTATAGAGCACCAGGAAAGGGCAGTCTGAACTGTGTGTGTGTTAGATTCTGTGCAGAAATCAAAGGGGTGTGGTGGGAAAGCCTTTTTGCACACTGGCCTGCTCGCAGTTGATTTGCACCCTCCACAAATTAGTCCTCAAACAGTAAGAAATAACTATTTATGAGCTCAGAACATTTTGCATAAGCTCTGCTAGCCCTTGTGCAAATAGGACAAGATATTCTAGTTGAGATGACGCTATACACTACAGTCCAACAGTGCCAAAATGAAAAACATAGCAGATACATTTGTGCTTTGATATGACAAAAATTGCAAAATTCGGTTCTATTAATAAATATGAAAATATGTTCTTAGGATGCTTAGAATTGTCTGATTAGTAAACAGCAGTAACACACTACTATTAGTTGGGGAGCAGAATAACTCCCAATTCAAAGAAGCTTCAAATATTAACTGACTTAATCTACATTTATAGTTGACAAACAGTTCCAAATAGCTAAACTTCAAATTAAATCAAAGTTGACTTATTTTGCTATGGTTCACTCATCTTTATGAAGATAAATCTGTGAGTGTCTTCTTGGCTAATTATCCTGACAAGGAGTAGTCTGGGAACTGCATCAGATGAACAACATGGCTCATATCCTAACAATTGGCAGCTGGAAAGCAGGTGTCCGATCATCTGTTTTCCTTTTGAAGTACCAAAGGTCCAAGTTAACTTTGGGCAGGGGGGAAAATATATAAGAATATGCTCCACTGCACGTCTTCTGCCTACAGATCCATGTAGTATGCCTAGTGTTTAAATTTGCTCCATTCACATAAGCACTAGACAAGAAGCATAACAAGACCCCTCAGAATTTTTCATTTGATTGATTTACATCCTGTCCTCACATATGCTTCTGTTGGGCTGCATTGTGTGTTTTTAAAATTTCCTGAACATGTGAATGAAATGATATCACAGTTCAGGATTTCAAACATAGTTAATTAGTTACCTGATAAATGGGAATTCAGTGAATTAAGAAAAGCACAGGACATTTTGTTTAAAAGAGTATTTAATTATAGATAGAGCACTGAGGTCTAACTTGGGGGTGTCTAACTTGTTTCCATTCTAAATAAATAAGCTTTTATCTGATGCTTGTTATAGTTTCTCAAAGTCTTACATTGCAGAAGCAAATTTATTTTATCTGTTTGTGGGAAGGTGAATTTTTTTTAATGTCTCAATCACATTGAGTAGAAAGAGGATGGGGGAAATATAAACTTTTGCTATTCTAAAAAGCAATATACTTTTATTATTTGGGCTAAGTTATAAAGTTTAAAAATATATTTTCTGTGTGCACTCTTTTTCCTTGTACAACAAAAGATTAATTCAGTGGATTTTATCTAATGATCCTCCCAATTTTCTATTCATAATGCACATGTTTATGTAAGAAAATTGGGAGGAATTTCTCATTTAATGGGTAGATGTATATGGGATTTGTTCTGTAATGGTGCATGTGGAATAAGGCAGGGATCATAAAGCATGTGCTGTTTGACAGGTTAATGGACTAGATCAGTGGTGGGCAACCTGTGACCCACAGGCCGCATGCAGCCCGGGAGGGTAATCTGTAGGCAGCCCATCAGGGACATTCTGGCCGCCGCTTCCCGTAGCTCCCATTGGCTGGGAACGGCAAACCACTGCCACTGGGAACTGCGGGCAGCCATGAAAATGTAAACAAACTGTCTGGTGGTCTGCCAACAGATTATCCTGATGGGCCACGTGTGGCCCACGGGCCGCAGTTTGCCCACCACTGGACTAGATAAACCCCTGGTCAGATCCCTTATGGCAATCCCTAAGTATAAGGAGTGTATTGTATGAGACATAGGTCATATTGTGGTAGAAATTTCTGTCTGTTCAGCTGAGGAATAAGGAGAGATGGACACAGCTAGTCAAGCAAGGAGCCCCAGGAGGGGCGATCCATTTATTTCAATTGCAATTGGGTTCGAGCTCATAAGTCAGCACGGACAAAGAAAACACTTACACCAAAGCATTATATGCAGTTGACTATGATAATCTATCGCTCTATGATTGGCCAAAATTTGCTATCATTACCATACATAATTAGCAAACTACATGTATCTGCCCCTCTTGTGACCCCTTATTGTTCATCTACTTGCCCCCCCCCTCCTGTGTTATTTTGCAAACCAACCAGTTAGTTATCTACAGACACACGCACAGAAAGTTCCATTGTCTGCAGGTTTGGAGTTTGGCTACATTTCCTCTCGAAGGAACTTCCTGAGTTAAGACTATGCATAGCTGATGCTACATATCTCCCTTCTACTTTCTCCCAGGTGTACGTGACAAATTTGCCCCCTGGCAGTTAAGTAGAATAATTTTATTTCAGTATGGAACAAGGCCTCAGTCAGAGCCAGATTGTCTGGCCCCTTCATCCATAGAAGGGCCAGGGACAATTTCAGCCTCTGATGCCTTCGTACTTTCCCTTTAGCTCTGTTCATGCTCTGCATTTGTTCAAAGAGTGGACTGCATCTCCATGTGGGAGTAGTAGATTGCACAGTCCCTTCTCAAGCTCCCCTTGAGGTCTTGCCTCACTAAGTATGACTCCTGTGCAGCACAAAGTGTTCTGTCTAGCAAATAGTTCCATATGATGGCATGTCTTTTCTTAACTTTTAAGAAGGGAGAAAATTCCATACACAAATGTATGTGAAAAGACTGTTAAGCTTCAAAAGTCAGGAAATGCAAGGTAAGGTTGCCTGTGCAAGCTGCAATCTAGCCCCTGGTACATACATAATATCAGAGTCATTAAGTCATAATCACTTGCTATTTTCTCTGAAGGACCTCTGTCTAATAGTGCACAAAACTGAATGGACAATATGTAATTAATGAGGCAGTGATGTGTAGTTGATGCACCTCACTTTTCCTCACTAGATGCTAGATTTTTGGAGGATGGAAGTGACGGGGAGAAATTTTATTTTCTGCGTAGTAACTATTATTAATAGTAACTAGTAACAGTAGCTATTTGCCTAGTTGGCTTTGCTGGTTCTTCCTGCTCAAACATTAGGCCAGGTTGCAAGGAAATTTGTAGGAGCTTTATAAATAACGTAGTAATTCTTGATTCATCCCTAGAATGTTTGAGCTTTTGGCCATGACTTCCACAAACAGAAAGACAAGCTGTTTCACTAACAATATTTGAAACAACTTAAGGGGCAGTTCTCCAGGAACTAATGCTTAGCTGGAAAGATGTTGCAATTGTAGAGGAGTTTATACTGATTAGACCTGATTGACAATTTTCAAACAAATGTTATGAATTGAAAACTTGAAATCTTTTATAATATAATATAATTTTGTATATACCTTTACCAAGTTTTGACCATCTGTAACACCACGTTAAATTTAAATTTGAATCATGTTACTGCATTGAATATTCTGTAAGGTAAATACATAAGAACCCTTGCAGAAGAATTTGAAAAGCTCCTTCCACTAGTTAGTCATTGTATTTCTAGAAAACTGTATCCCATAGTGTAAGAGCATTTTAATCAAAACGCTTTTCTCCTACCCCATGTCTCCAAATTAAATTCTACCTTTATCCCTGCCTAACAGGAAGCAAATTAAATTAACTATCTGCCTGAGAAAACTATTGGAGTGCTTGTTTAAGAATATTGCAGCTGCACTGCAACAATAAATCTGAATGCTCAATAGAGCATGGGGTTGTGAATAATCTAGTCAGAAGAGATGAGGGCCAATTCACTACTATGCTACTCCAGCTATACACAGGTATCATTCCATTAAAATCAATGGAGCTACTTCCTCATAAAGCTTAAGTAAGGATGATGAATCAGTCTCTCAATCCTTACCATATGTCACTTATAATTTTTAAAAGAACAGTATAAAAAACTTTGAACACATGCTATTAAATAGTTCCATTCTATTCTGTATTGGTTCTTACACTGCACTTATCACCATAGTATCTGAGCACCTTTCAGTAATGGACTGAGCAACATGACTGAACATCTGTCATGTGTCGCTTGTTCTCTGATCCCAGCAGGAGAAGTGTGTGCAGTGGAGTGTTTTGTTGTTTTTTTTCTATGCTTGCACTATTTATCATTTTAGCAATTTTCCTTCTATGATTCAGTTCTTTACAAAAAGCCCGGAAGAAGAGACACTTGGAATTACAGTGGTCATATAAATTTGGTGTTTCTCCCTTTTTATTTTAAATTGTTTAAATTAACTGTACACATTTTTATGTTTGAAAAATAAAAGCATCAATATTTTCAGTCATGAAGTTTGGGGAAATACATACTGTTGTGTAGTCATCTACACAATATTAAGAATATAAAGAAACCACAACTTTTAGTGTCCAAATAACTATGTCTACTAACTATATAAAAACAAGGTAGGCTTTGCTACATATATACACTGCTGTTCCAGTGGTTTCTACAATAGAAGACAGGGAAATCCACTCAAGGAATCCTAAACTATTTAAAGGGAAACTACCCATTTTTGATACACTGCATACACCTAAAATTGTGGTCATAAAAAATTCAGTATTTGTTAGCCGTTACAATAATCTCAGAAAACACCATGGGCATTCTTTTTAATTTATAACTATTATCCTGCTGTTTGTAAGTTCTTAAGGGCACAGACCATGTCTCATTAAGAGTGGCCCAAAGTGTACTAGATGTCTCATGATATAAATAAGACTTAGTCTATGCCTGGGAGAATTTACAATCTAATTTAGGATGAGATTGTGACATACCAGAGTACAATCCAGACTAATGAATAGCGGTGTCATCCCTGCCCTGTAACCTGCTGTGCCCTTTACAAGGCCTTGCTGCTCACAAACAGACTCCAAGCAAGTCATTCCCAGGTATGTCTGTGCTGCAGCCAGCCAGCCACACCTTGGTTTTTATCAACCTTAAAAATTACCACTGAGTGACTCCAACAAACTCCCAGTCACAGATTTTCCCCAGAAATTTATTTCCTGTGTTGCCCAACCCATTCATGGACAGTATAAATATATTAAGTCCATTATTCCTTTATGGGAATAATATGCACACAACATGTTACCCCCAAATGGAAGTACCCAGATACTTGAACACACTGGATTAGATAAAACAAGTTTATTAACTACAGAGAGAGACAGATTTTAAGTGAGTACAAGTAAAGAGGCATGCAAATCAGACATGGTTACAAGGAAAAGAAATACTTACTGATGCCTAACTTAAAAGGCTGCACTAGTTCAAAGTTTCTCACCATATGCTTTTAGCAGTCCTCCTTAGGTCAGGACTCCTCCCCCAGATTTCAGTGAATGCTTCCTTCGTCTTTTCAGGTGCAGTGAATGTGATGGTCAGGGAGAGAGAAAGGGGTGCCTTCAGGTGTTTGATCGTCTTTTTTATAGTTTCAATCCTCCTCTTCAAAAACATTTAGAGCTGAGAACAAAGTGCCAAGGAGGCAACGTGGAAGGATAGTCTCCATTTTTTCCCCTTGTGTGAACTTTCATATGTCCGTTCATGCTTCAACCAAAATTAGAGGATACATGTCCATGCTGATCACAGGTTCTGCTTGATAAAGATTCAAAGCAGTATGGACCAACACATGTTCATTTTCATCATCTGAGTCAGATGCCACCAGTTGAAGGTTGATTTTCTTTTTTTGATGGTTTGGGTTCTGTAGTTTCCACATCAAAGTGTTGCTCTTTTAAGACATCTGAAAGCATGTGACACCCCACATGCCTCAGATTTTGGAAAGCACTTCAGATTCTTAAACCTTGGTTTGAGTGCTGTAGCTGTCTTTAGAAACCTCATATTGATACCTTCTTTGTGTTTTGTCAAATCTGCAGTGAAAGTGTTCTTTAAACCAACAATATGTGCTGGGTCATCCCCTGAGACTGCTATAACATGAAATATATGGCAGAATGCAGGTAAAACAAATCAGGAGACATACAATTCTCCCCAGTTTTTTTTTAAATGAGTGTCATCAGCATGTAAGCATGTCCTCTGGAATGGTGGCCAAAGCACGAACAGGCATACAAATGTTTAGCAGATCTGACACATAAATTGTCAGCTACAACAGTGCTATGTGAATGCCTGTTCTCACTTTCAGGTGACATTGTAAATAAGAAGTGGGCAGCATTATCTCCCGCAAATGTAAACAAACTTGTCTCTCTTACCAATTGGCTGAACAAGAAGTAGGACTGAGTGGACTTGTATACTCTAAAGTTTTAGATTTGTTTTTGAGTGCAGTTATGTAACAAATTCTACATTAGTAATTTGCACTTTCAAGATAAAGAGATTGCATTACCTTACCATACTTGTATAAGGTGAATTACAAAACACTATTTGTATTACAGTACAAATATTTGTAATAAAAATAACAATAGAAAGTTAGCACTGTACAATTTGTATTCTGTTATTATTGAAATCAATATATTTGAAAACATCCAAAAATATTTAATAAATTTTAATTGGTATTCTCTTGTGTAACAGTGCGATTTAATACTGCAATTAATCATGATGATTTTTTTGAATTAATTGTGAAGATATGCAGAGCTTTTTGCCATTCCCCAGCCCCCAGTTATGAATTATACAAACTGGTTTGGGAATAAACAAAAAACCAAGTTTATTAACTACAAAAGCTAGATTTTAAGTGATTATAAGGGATAGCAAACAGAACAGAGCAGATTACTGAGCAAATAAAACAAACACACAAAGTAAGTTCTCACCCTAAATGTCATTTTAAGCAGATTGCAGAATTTCTTTGTGGACAGACAGCTCTTGCTAACAGCTTAAAACTACAGGTATATCCTTCACAGGATAGACACCATTCCGAGTCTGTGTTCCGTACTTCTCCCCCCCCACCCCCCGTTTCCCTTTTGTCTTTGTTTCTTCAGTGTCTCAAGCAGTCATCTTGGGTGGGGCTTCAGTGAAGAACGAACCAAGATTAACTCACTCCCCAGCCTTAAATAGGATTTGCGTATGTTGGGAATCCTTTGTTTCCCAGTTTGACCCCCACCCCTTTTAATGGAAAAATACTAGAAGTGCAAGATGGTGTCCAGTATCAGGTGACATGATCACCAGACCCTGCAGTGTCAAAGTAGTATCCCAGGAAACTTCTCAGGAAGGAGGGAGATTAGCATCTTCAAAGACCTATTGTTCCCCCTAATGGCCCATCCAGGCTGTTTGCATACTGTCTGGTGGGTGTTCCCTAGGTGAAAGCATAGTTGTAATTATTACATAGTCAATATTCCTAACTTCAGATTCAGAAATGATACATGCATATAAATTGGATAATCATATTCAGTAAATCATAACCTTTCCAATGATCTCACATGATCTATGTTGCATAAAATACTTCTTAGTTATGTCATTCATATCCTAAGCATCTCTATGAATCATTTCTATTAAGAATATGGGGTGTAATGTCACACCATTGATAATGCCTCTTTGAATATGTTTGTTCAACCGATTGTACACCCACCTTATAGTAATTTCTTCTAGAACATATTTCCCTAGTTTGTTTGAGAATGTCATGTGGGACTAGGTCAAAAGCCTTACTAAAACAAAGCTATGTCATATCTATTACTTCCCCCCCCCCCATCCATTAGGCCAGTAAACCTGTCAAAGAAGGGAATTAGGTTGGTTTGGCGTGATTTGTTGGTGTTGTCCATTATTAGCTCTCCTTCCTCACTAAGTAGTGGACCTATACATTCATTGGTCATTCTCCCAATTCTAATGTATTTATAGAACCACTTGTTATCTTTTATATCTCTTGCTAGATGGAACTCATTTTGTGCCTCAGTCTCTCTGATTTGTCCTTACATGCTTCTACTATATTTTTGTATTAATCTTTATCAATTTTCCCATGTTTTCACTTTTTTGTTGGATTCCTTTTTTTGATTTTCAGATCATTAAAGAGCTCCTCATACAGCCATATTATTCTCTAGCTATTCTTCCTGTCTTTCCTTTGCATTGGGATAGTGTGGTGTTGTGTTTTTAACACCGCCTCTGAGAAATTGCCAGGTATTCTGAACAACTTTTCCCCTTAGATTTTCTTCCCATTGAACCTTACCTATCAGTTTTATGAATTTTAGTCTGCTTTTTTAAAATCTATGTCCTTATTCTGCAGCTTCCTTCTTTCCTTTCTTCCCATAAAATCTATCATTTCATGACCCAAGTTGCCTTCCATTTTCAGATTCACCACCAATTCCTCCGTCTTAGTCAAAGTAAGTTTAAAATGGCTGCCCTCCCTTATTACTTTCTCCATCTTCTAAAATAAGAATTTGTCCCAAATACATTCCAAGAAATTGTTGAAGATTTTGTGTTTTGCCGTATTATATTTTCAATATTGTTATACAGTGTGACAAAGTTCCTCCTCTATCTTGGTGGGTCCTGCACTTATTGGCGGATTTTCTTGCCTCAGAGATTCACCATGTGGGTTGGGGAACAGCCCAGAGACCTTCCTCTCTGGAAGAACCCACAGTCCAGGTCAATTGGGAGGTTTGGGGGGAACCCGGGCCCACCCTCTACTCCGGGTTCCAGCCCAGGGCCCTGTGGACTGCAGCTGTCTATAGTGCCTCCTGTAACAGATGCATGACAGCTACAACTCCTGGGCTACTTCCCCATGGCCTCCTCCAAACACCTTCCTTATTCTCACCACAGGACCTTCCTCCTGGTGTCTGATAACGCTTGTGCTCCTCAGTCCTCCAGCAGCGCACCCTCTCACTCTCAGCTCCTTGCATCTCTTGCTCCCAACTCCTCACACTCACACCACAAACTGAAGTGAGCTCCTTTTAAAACCCAGGTGCCCTGATTAACCTGCCTTAATTGATTCTAGCAGCTTCTTAATTGGCTCCAGGTGTCCTAATTAGCCAGCCTGCCTTAACTGGTTCTAGCAGGTTCCTGATTACTCTAGTGCAGCCCCTGCTCTGGTCACTCAGGGAACAGAAAACTACTCATCCAGTGACCAGTATATTTGCCCTCTACCAACTCCTTTACCCCACTGGTCTGGGTCTGTCACAACTGATAATGTACTTGTACAAATGTTATATACTAATACATTGATATTTGAAAAAAATGTTGCAACTTGATAAGAGTGAAGGTGCTATTTATTCAAAACATAAATTGGCAGTAAAGTAAGTCCTCACTTAAAGTAGTCCCGCTTAACGTTGTTTTGTTGTTAGGTTGCTGATCAATTAGGGAGCATACTCATTTAAAGTTGTGCAATGCTCCACGCTTGTGGTGTTTGGCTGCCTGCTTTCTCCACAGCTGGCAGCCTCCGAGGATCAGCGCCTTCCCTCTCCTCCTGCCTGCAGCAATCAGCTGGCTTGCGGCGTTTTGGAGGCAGGAGGGAGGGAGGGGGGGAGGAGCGAGGACTCGGGGCACAGGCTCCCTCTCCCTCCCCCTCCCTCCCAAACGCGGCAAGCCAGCTGATTGCCCAGGCAGGAGGGGGGGAGGAGCGAGGACTCGGCGTGCAGGCTCTTTCTTTAATAAGGCACTACGGGAACCTGACAGTGCTCTAATGAAGCAATTCTCAAATGCAGTCACCAGGGGCTTTTTGTGGGGCCACAACAGCCTCCTCGGCAGTGATAGAGGGGGCAAAGCTGTGGTCCCTCCCTCCCTGTTGCTTCTGGATGCGCCATCCTGCCCCATCTCTAAAGATAGGTGGGGCACAAGGTGAATTCTCAATTCACCTGGGGGGTGGGGCTTGGTCTTGAGCCCTGGGGTGGTTGGGTGGCAGGCTAGAGTGGCAGGACTTTGGGTGCCGACCCCCTGCTCTGCAGCGGCGGGGCTCACCACCCCTCCCATCATTCCAGGGCCCCACTGCCTCCCCATAGGATCTCCCCCATCCAAGGCTTAATTTGTCACGGGGCTTGCTGATAAAATATGTAAGTATCACTTTTCACAGCACACTTAGTTGCTAATTGGGAGGCTGTGATAAGTGATTAACAAACATACATTTATCACTTATCACAGCCTCCCAACTAGTACTAAGTGTGCTGAGGAAAGTGATATTAACAAACATAGATGTCACTTTCCACAACACTAATAATAATTTTATTATTGAGTCCACAAACAACAAACCCTACATAAACAAATTACAATTATTTGGATGTCTGCATATTTATTTGTTTTTCCTAAAGTTAATTAAGTATTTAAAGTGTCAGTGTGGCCAACAGCAAGAGTTGGTGGCTGCACTCTGAGGCCACCATTTTTTTTATTGTGAGAACTATTGCACTAGTTCATTCTTTTGCCATAAGTGGGGACTTGCTAATTCTGATGCAGAGAACCAGTGCAAGAAAAAGACCAGAGAGTTGAAGTATTAGGGATATAACATCCAAATAAGGAAAATGTACTTGAACACAAGGGCCACTAAGCATTTTTAGAACTTCACTACCACATTCTGCCCTACAATGAACAAGCATAATTCTCATTAAATGTAGTTGGCTTTAGAAGAGGAAGGGAGGATAGACAGTTGGGCCATAGGCATAAAAGGTCTGCTATGAATGAACAAAAATGTTCAAGGCATAATTTGGTCATGCTTAGTTATTTGACTGGTAGTGTCTTACTCCACACACAGTTCCACTGAAATGGCAGTACTTGCAGGGGAGTTAAAGATTACAGATTTCAGAGTAGCAGCCATGTTAGTCTGTATCCGCAAAAAGAAGTATATCTCCTCAATATATGTTCCATTCTATATGCATCCGAAGAAGTCCACGAAAGCTTATGTTCTAATAAAGATTACAGAATTTGTCCCCAAACATGTTGTAAGTTCACTGAGCTACATGGTGCTACTTTAATGCTTTGTGCTGTTGGGCAGGGACTAAAACCAATTAAAACATAGTTTTAAAAGAAATGGAAAATTACTGGTGAAAGTTTGTTATACATTTGTATGTTTTAAATTATGTTATACAGTTTAATTCAAGCTAAGAATGTTGTGGAAGATTTCTTGAGCAGTGTTTGGGTATGTTCAAAATGTAATTCTGTTTTATTCAATCTCA
Source organism: Malaclemys terrapin pileata (assembly GCF_027887155.1). Classification (NCBI taxonomy): domain Eukaryota; kingdom Metazoa; phylum Chordata; order Testudines; family Emydidae; genus Malaclemys; species Malaclemys terrapin. The sequence goes on from NC_071505.1 coordinate 249,762,292, forward strand.
TCAACAGAACTAAATAGAAGCATTTGAGATAAATTGAATATCTAATAAATCATATTTAGTTACTTTCAATTACTCTTCACATATTATATTATTGGTAACTATTTCCATGCCCTGTAGGGAGTAAACATTGATGGCATAAGTCATTTTTAAGAAGGCTATAGGGCAGAAGCAAAAACAACCTCAATACAAATACTATAATTCAAGCCAAGAAGTAACTGATATTCCTCCTACCTGTCACCCTCTGGACTCATTCTGAAATTCTGGCAGCATCAGGTCTTCAGATATGTAATCACCTCTCGCCATACAGACTTAATGATACAGGACTAGTAATAGAGCATAAAATCATAATGAATTTTTGGGAGATTTTTTTTAGATGGAAAATTCATTTCAGTGTATGATTCTTCATTTGAACCTGACTATTTAGCATCTGTGGACTCTTCTCTGAATAGTTCAACTTTGTCATTTTTGTTGATATAGTCAGTGCCATTTGTGATGCTATATGATTGACGATGACCATTGGTATCATTGTTGCTACCACTGTTATACAATTGCAACAGATACACTTTGTAGATTTGTAGATCATGAAAGGTGTCAGTAGAAATGTTAAAATCTGTCAAGTATGATTATCCTGTTAAATGCATGTATCATCACTATATATGAAGTTAGGGTGACCAGACGTCCCGATAAAATTGGGACCATCCCAATATTTAGGTGTTTATCCCGCATCCCAACTGATCTTTGTCCCGATATTTTGCTCCGCCGGCAGCACTGTTTTTTTGTTTTTTTTTTTCCCCCCCGCCGGCAGACCCCCCCCCACACGTGTCCCGATATTTTTCTTCCTCTCATCTGGTCACCCTATATGAAGTAATGACTATTGTCTATGTATTTGTATCTCAAATGTGTTTGCTCTTGGGTTGACATACACAAGATAGTTTACACCCAGTGTCGTCAGCCCAGACTATTCAAGTTTGATGGGTCATTAAGAATAATCAGTTCTCCAGATAGTTCTTCCTGAGGATGCCTCACATAACAAAGAGCCAATGGCCACCCTTGTTGTTCAGCAAAATATGTAAGGGCATGGGATATGGATATGTGACCTTGGACTCCATCTTTGTCAGTAACTTTCCATATACGGGGGCTGTGGACTTTGTATGGGACAGTAAATTTCTACACAGATGGCAGAGGATAAAAAGACACCTGTGGCATCTCCATTTTGCTTCTTTTCTACTGCAGTTCTCTGGAATGTGGATTTCTAACTAAAAGGAGTATTTTGAACAATGGACTGAAGACCTTCCAATCTTTGGAAGTTTCCAGAGAGACTTTTGCAAGCCATTCCATCACTGCTACAAACATTATCTAAGGACTTTGCAATCATTTGTATGTATATGATCTTTTAACCATTTATAACTCTTCTTTTCATTTATTAATAAATCTTTAGCTAGTTTATTAAGGATTGGCTGACAATGTGATATTTGGGTAAGATTTGAAATATATATTGACCTGGGGGTCAGTGTCTGATCCCTTGGGATTGGTAGAACCTCGTATATGGTGAATTGGGTTTTCAGTAACCTCTCACTACATTACACCTGTTTGTCTGGATGGAAGCCAAGGGCTCCAATGCCTAAATGGGACTGTTTGGCTTTTGGTTAACCAGTGTTGTGATACAGACGCTCCTTTGTTACTGGTTTGGTGAACCTAATTATAGAATAAACCACCAATTTTGGGGGACTGTTTCTTGCAGTCTGCCCTGAGTGTGGCATTCTAACTGTGGTTCATTCCACTACTCAACACACACTTGACACAGAGATGTGAAAACTACCAGAGTAAGTTTAGATTGGACCCAAAGCCCCTACATGATGTAAAAGTAAGATTTGTTTCATCTTATTTTTTTTTAAATTAAGTCCAATGTGAATCAAATAGCAAAACTAATCCATTTTCACATACTAAATATGACATTATAATATAGCTCATGGATCTGCAACCTTTGGCACACAGCTCACCAGAGTAAGCCCCCTGGTGGGCCGGGCCAGTTTGTTTACCTGCAGCATCCACAGGTTTGGCTGATCGCGGTTCGCCACTGGCCACGGTTCGCCACTGCAGGCCAATGGGGGCTGCAGGAAGTGGCGCAGGCCGAGGGATGTGCTGACCACCATCACCCCCCGCCGCCCTATTGGCCTGGGATGGCGAACTGCGGCCAGTGGGAGCTGCGATCGGCCAAACCTGCAGACGCGGCAGGTAAACAAACCGTCCTGGCCCACCAGTGGGCTTACCGTGGCAAGCCGCGTGGCAAAGGTTGCCGATCCCTGATATAGCACATACTTCATAACCATTTGGTGAGACTGCTTACATAAGCTTATAAGAATTCATTCTTCAAGTATTTTTAAAATGTTTGTTTTGGTTATTATTGTTTATTATTTGGCATATTAAATGTACAACAATGAATAAGTGACTCCCTTCCCAAAGGGTTTTAATAAAATAAAGAGCAAGATTTTCAAAAAGAGGAGCCTAATATTAAACCTAAAGTCAGGCATCCATGTAATTGGGTTGAGTGTGGGTCTGGATAGAACTTGTGGGTGCTTACCACTTGAAAATCAACTAGGTGCCAGATATGGAATTAAGAGGTTTGTACACCTATTTTTGAAAATCTGACCTATTCATATTAATAAATTATAAATAGATAAAACTCTTGAATACATATAATCCTACATCTAATAATTAAGACTATAAACACTTAAGCAGTAATAAAAATACTTTAAAAATATTACATTCCATTAAAAATAGCAGTAGTGACATTTGACAACCATAACTATGCACCATATGTTTCCTGATTAAAAATAATTCAGTTTTAACTTAGTTAAGATCGGTAACATAAAAGTCACAAAATCTACAAATCTAGAATATTATTGGTAATGCTGGTACCACTGAAGAAAAGCCTTTGTTTCATACATTTTCTTAAATAAAAGGTAAAAATGTGCATTACACAATCCACAGATAATCTTAACAGTTTTGAACAAACATACCACTTCACTTGACAAAAAGAAATCCAAAGATTTTAAAAACATTTGCCACTAAAGATGGGACAGTTAACAACAATTTGAATGCAATTCTTGCCATCCCTTAATTTCAAGTGGTTTAGATCCAATATGCTGGTTTAGCTCAGTCATAAGAAATGAGATGAACTTGGGAAGCTTAGATCAGCCCCTCTGGAAAAGTTCTACCCACTTTAATATGCTGGGTTGGGGGTGGGAGGGGAACCCTAATAGGGTTCTATAGAAATTGAGGACCTGATGATGGACCATGAAGATCAATGAGAATGTTAACACTGATTTCAACAGAGTATGTTTGGGCCTTTAATAGGGTTCTATAGAAATACTATTAAAAAAATAACAACAATATAATAGAGAAGGATACCCACTTTATAGAGTTTTGTTTACATCTTCTGTCCCAGGCATATACATTTCTATTAATTTCCATGTGATTCAAAAATATATGAATCTATCATTTTGTATTAAATTCTATAAAGATTTCCCATAAGGCAGGATTCAGATCTAACAACCAATGCCTGAATATTCAGAGACATCTGTTTTTAAAGTTTTGGCTTGAGCACAGCGCCTCTTCCAACATGAACATCCACAATATAGCTAACTGTAGTTTAAATGGATCAAATTACATAAATGACACCCTCTCAAAACTCTCACCCACATGTTCCAGCATGTTTCCAGAAAAAATGGCATGTCAGTATTTACAGACTTTTAAGGTCAGGACGATGAATGATCATCTAGTCTGCTCTCCTGCAAACACAGGCCAAATAATTCCAGCCAGTAATTCCTTCCCCATGTTTTAGTTCCTGTTAGAGCATACCTTGCAGCTATTGCTGCCATTTCTCCCTCTCTGTAGTTGAGGTACATTGAGCTGTGTTTCCAGGGTCCAACTGATCACCTGTATCTAGGATCAAAAAGGAACTTTTGCCCATTGGACCAAATTGTTAAGGGTCCAAAGGGTTGGTTTTTTTGCCTTTCTTGCAGCATTGTGGAGGCACAGCTTAGGTTAAAAGGAATATGAACAGGAATGTAATGCTAGGAGGTAATATATACCTGTTTAGTTCATCTGTACTTGCCACCAATGTCCAAGGCAGCTAAAGGCTAAATTGTCTGATTAACATTACAGCATCTGAGCGCTGTAGAAATAATTATTAGTAATAGTTCATAGTTAATAGTTAAAGAATACTCTCCAAAATATAGAACTAATGTGACATTTGCCTGCCTGTAAAAGGGCACAGGTGAGCCCCTTTATCTTCTGCCACTTCTGCACCCACAAACCAGCCTATGCCTCTCCTTTGGTGCAACCACCAGTGCTCTTTATTTACAGTACAAGTTCCCACCACCTTGTAGCTACAGACAGCATCAGATTTATCACCTCAGGGACTGTTGGCCTCTAACTCTCTGGCTCCTCTCTTTCCTCTCCCTGGCTTTCTTCCTATCAGCCTTTATGTAGCCCTTGTCTAATGAGGCCAGCAGCTGTTCCCCATTTGCCACTTAGGCCTGGGCTTACTCATCCAGCTCCAATTCCCCTTTCCTGATTGGAGCTGGAGTGACAGAGGGCTGGCTCAGGGTTTCCTAGCCAGCACCCTGTCACACTGCCATTACCCTATTCAGTTTGCTTGCTGCACTCCCATGTACCCAGGGTCTCCTTCAATGTATTTTATAACCTTTCAATTAAATCTTTCTTCCACTTCTTTTATATTAATTGTCTTAATTATGCTCTTCACAGGGGCTGTGTCATTTCTGTGCATATTTATGCTAAGCACTATACTAATGAGGTGACTGTCACAATACATATGTAATTAATAAATAGTAATGATGCTGCATGAAGTCCTGGAACTGAAACTAGAGGCCCATTGCAAGGAAGCTGAAAGGTGAAATTTCCTTGAGATAAATAATGCAAATAAAGATAGCGTCAGAAGCTATCTGGTGAGGTTCTGTTGGTTGCTGTGCAATGTAATGAAGTCATTGCCTGCTGTGACTAGATAAATCAAATATTTCTTCACGGTGTGCAGGTACCCTTATTTAGTCACAGAATAAAGCTCATAACAATGCAGTGTTATAATGCCCACTTTTATGCATCCAACAATTAATTTCCAAATACACTAAGTGGTAATGCAAATTGAGGATGATTTAGTAATGGAATGAAAAATCAGTTTGCAGTTGCTGCTGTGTTATACAGAGAGATACGGCATGCTGGCTGAAAAGTTGCAATCTATCAATCTTAATTCTATGCAAGCAAAAAGGTCAAAACGTGACTCTTATCAGATGGAATTTGACTTCTTCCTCCTGCGCTCCCAATGATTTTTAATTGCGCCTTCTCAGAGAAGCCCAGGAGTGTTTTTTTTTGTTTTGTTTTTTAAAGACTTTACTGTGTTCAGAAACAGGACCTTGAACTGGGAGTGGAGAGGAGTCATGCTGCTCCAGTAGTGTTTCATTCACAAACCTGAATTCAGGTTAAGTTGAACAAGTGAAACCTTATTAAACCCTGTGGACTGTTCTGTCCATATAGCTGAGTTGCTACCAGCCTAACTCCCTGGTGTTCTCGGTTTCCACTGGTGTCCTTTCCATAACAGTCTCTCCCAAGAACAGAGGCCCTCTGATTCCAATTCCACTGATCATGCTTAGGCATGCAGATTTTTTAAAATATATTTTTAATAATTTGACATAATATCAATATTTATTTTTAAGCATTTTTTATTTTTATTGATATAAATTTTCACCGTTGTGGAGTGGGATAGGGGGGTCCCACAACAGGGGTGTCATACAATAATTATATAATGACAGTAGATATTGAGAATCAAAAAGTTAAAGATTCATAACAGTTAAAATACAAATTTTCAACATCACATGTCAAAATATGCAATGTAAATATCCTTGAATCCAACTCTAATAAGTTCTCAAGCAGTATGTTTCCTACTTTGCCTATATTTATATTTCAATTATCAATGGAATTTTTTTATATTTGTGGGTACAGTTTAATCCATGATATTTATTTACATGATATATCTTCCCAAGTTTAGATTTTAATATAAACATTAAAACCAAATTCACATTTTAACCCACCCCTATGTCCTTTGCTAAGTAAATGCTAGCACGTTACCACGCTGGAGTTTCATCTATACCAGGACTCAGTTGGTCTCCTCAACAGGGAACCACACCGAGGGTGACCTATCTCTGTCTCTTTGTAATCTGTCTCCAAGTCTAGAAAAGTATCTGTCTGTGGAGTCTACTCCCTCCTTCCCTGTTGGGTTGGCTTCTGGATGGTTCTCTCTCTCTCTCTGTTCTGTGATTATCTCTGCAGGCTCTCCCGGGGTGTTGCGTAGGCTGGCTCCCATCTCCTGTTTCTTCAGATCACTTGTTCTCAGGCATATTAACCTCTTATGACCTAGATGCCACTTTGACCCTCACAACTCCTTTAATTCACTCCTTCTGATGTCTCTATAATGGATGGATCCTCAAAGGGTTGCCTGTCTCCAGAACCAGTAGCTCCTTGTCATATCCTAGTGCATACTTTCTCTAATTATTGGCCATCTCCTCTCCACAGTAACTCCATCATGGCTGCAACAGATCTCCCCTCACTGGTAGCAGGCTTTTGGTCCTTTGTCCCATCTGTACCTGTACTGGACTGTTTTGGGACACTTATGATGCCAAAAATGTTAACAAGGTGTCTGAACCAGAGAAATAGCCTTGTTTAGGTCTCTTAGATGTTTCACAGCTTGATTCCACCTTACCATTATTAGGGGTATGCTGAGGAGTAGGTGTGGTGGTCAAACTCCCATTTTATGTAAATTCCTTAATTCTCCTGATGCAAATTGAGGTCCATTGTCAGTGAATACAGTATCTGGAAAGCTATCTCTCTCAAAGCTATCTCTTTGCTTCTTGTATTCATCACCTCCCAAACATTTGAAGAATAGTGCACTGTAATCAAGCACGGGTTTCCAATGAAGGTAAATAGGTCCATGATAGGTGCACAGCTTTTGTCACAACAGTCTCTTTCTGATGGCAGTTATCACACAACAGGCAGGTGTCCCACCCTCCTATCAAGGAGCGCAGTTGTGTATTCATTCCTGGCCACTAAGCACATTCTTGAGCCTGTGGGTGCCCAGGTTTGAGGCATGTGTTTTTCTATGACATCCTTATGCAACCCTTCTGCCCATTTGAGTTGGCAGCAACAAGGGTTGGGTTCAGTATCTAGGGGTTCTGTTTCAATAACACAATGCAAAACCGGCTTGAGCCCCTACCCAGTGACTTGGGACAATTACATACCACCCCCCAGGTGCCTCTAAGAGGCAATACTTCCCTTCTCGCAAGCACGGAGTCTGAGTGTAACAAATCCTTTTAATAAAGGAGGGAACAATGCGGCATTATGATGGGGAAACACCACAAACAGGATTCATAACACAAACCATGAGCAAAAGACCCACCCCCAAGTAAGTTTGGCAGTATCCTTTTCCCCTCAGGGTCTTAAGTCCAACAACCCAAAAGATCTCCCAAAAGTCCAACAATGCAAAAGTCTCTGTCCCTGGTCAATGCAGCCCCCACCCCAGCCTGCGTGGAAATGGAGGGGGGGAAGGGGCATGCGTGGTGTTAAGGGGCACCTTACGTGGTCCGCGGCTGACTGCCCTGCCTCTCCATGGGGTTCTGCTGTAGCCTTCACCACAAGCTGCTCCACTCCACCAGCCACCCTGTTCCTCCAGCCGTCCCGTGAGCTGCTCCAGCCGTCCCGCAAACTGCTCCGCTCAGCTCCGCTCCGCTCTGCCCCACTTCACTCCACTCGCTCTCCTGTGAGCCGCTCCAACCATCCCACAAACTGTTCCGCTCTGCCAGCTGCTTAGCAATAAATCTTCAGGCTCCCCCACTAGTTAACACAGCACTCCGTGATTTCAGCTTGTAGTAAGGGAGTCCCAGCGCTGGTGCACCATTGGTCCAAAGTGAATTCAGTATACCTGTAGTTGGATGTCCTTTTCCATAGTCTCTTTGATTTCCATCAGCTTTGCTGTTGAAACTGGGAAAAAGTGCAGCATATTAATAGATTCAGTGGCCTGATCCCCTTCCCCTAACTCACTGATGCTGGGTGCTCTGCTCAGGGTGTCAGTTAACATCAGAATCATCTGGAGAATATCTGAACTCTAACTGGTAGCACTGGAGGTGCATCAACATATGTTGCAATTTATTTGGAGAATTAAGGGGCTCTGCCATGATTGTCTTTAGGGATTTGTGGTCCAATTGCACAATTACTGGCTGGCCATAGGGTACTAATGAAGTCATTCCACTCCAAATTCCTCAGCCAGAAACTCTTTTTCTAGCAGGCCATATCCCTGTTCAGTCTCTGACAGGCTCTGCTGGCATAAGCAATTGGCTGCTCCTTCAAAAGATCTCACCCGTCCTTTCTCCAATGCATCACAGTGTCTGTGGCTCTGCTGGCTGGTAGTACTTCAGGACTGGGGCATCCATTACCATTTGTTTCAGTGTATCAAATTCTTGCTTTTGGGGACCTGTCCAGACCCACTCAATATTATGCCTTGTGAACTGACTTGTGGTTTCCACTACTGCACCCAGGGGTGGGCGGAGGTGGACAGAAACCTTATCATTCCTGTGAAGTATTGTAATCCTTTCACATCCACTGGAGCTGACATGTCTCTGACTGCCTAGATCTTGTTAGCATCTGCTTTCAGTCCCTCTGCTGTGAGTTGATGTTCAATGTATGTCACCTCATGCTGTTTGAGTCACATTTTTTTCTGAGTTCAGTTTTATGTCCTTCCTTTGCTGTAGAAAAGCTTGTTGTTTTCTGTCATGGTCTCGTTCAGCTCTGTATCATTGCTCCCTTCACCGACAATGAGGATATCATCGGCAATTATTTTCACCCCACGCAGTCCTTCCACTGCTTGGGTGATTCTTCTCTGGAACATTCTCTGGGGCTGGGCTTCTGCCCATCACCATGGGCAGCCATATGGAGAGACCAAATGGGATTGCAATGGTTGTCAGCATGCTGGACTCTTTATCCAGGCTTATGTGCCAAAACCTATTCTTCACATAACAAACCATAAATATTCTGGCTTTGGAAAGTTCTGGCAAGCTGTCATCAATTGCGGGCAGTGGAAAGTGGTATCTTTTCAAAATATGGTTCAGTGGTTTTGGGTCTATGCAGATGGTAATTTTCCGGATGATTTGTTCGCCACCACTATGATGCTCACCCAAACTGTGGTAGCCTCTACAGCTGCTATGATACCCCTGTTCTGCATACTTTTGAGCTCCTTGCATATTGCATTGCATAATGCCACTGGACATTTCCTTTGCGATAAGCACATAGATTCCATTGTGGGATCTACTTCCAATCATAGATTTCATTAAGGTAACCGTTGCCTCGTCAGTCTCAGTATTTCTCCCTCTGGCAGTGAGTCCCTGGAGTAAATCAATTTTACTCTGGTGGGTTTTAATTCTTCATGTTTTATTTTTCAGTATTTACCTGGTGGGCTTCAGGGTAGGCCAAGCAGTTCTCTAAAGTAAAAAACAAACAAACAAATAAGCACCACGTCCCACTCTTGATTTTATCAGATACTATCACAAACTTCAGTTCATAGCCATTGTTTTTTGTGTTAGTTACTGTGAGGTCAAATTTTCCTACCGGTTGCATTATTCTCTCATTTTACATTATTAGATTGTGCCTAATGTTTGTAATGGGTGTGTTTGAGTCCAATTCACCCCCAGGAATAATAATGCAGGAGATCTGCTATTCAGCTGAAATTGCAAAGGATGCTCTTTTAACAGTGTTGCATGCACAGGGATTGGTATTGATTGATCAGAGCTAACATCTGTGCAAAATGTACAGCATTTGCTGGTGATCAATGCTGTGAAAATTTTCTACATTGTAATATTTACCCTATATCACATTAATATTTATAGTATTCAGATAAATAGTGTAGGTAGTTTGCTGTCTGACTTCAAAATATAAGTAGGCCTTTTTTCCCCTCCTGAAAACAATATCCTAATGAAATTTATTTTTTGTTTAAAATGGGTGTACAAAGGATGGGCACAATATTTTTTGGGCACAATATTTTTGGTACATTTTGGGCTCTCTGCTTCTGTTACACAGATCTCTCTCTCACACACACACACACACACACACACACACACACACACACACACACACACACACGATGTGGTATCCAGGTTTTATTGACATAAGTTTAGGATGGCTACATAACTTATGAGTAGCAAATATACACGTTACAAGGGGGAAAAAAAGATACTATTTCACCATCTTTCTCTACCTATAAAGTCTGAGCTTTAGTTACCATGAATCCAACTATCTAGGGCTCCAGTGGAGTCATAAAAACCTCTAAAAATGACCCGATATAGCTAAAACTGTCACAAATTTCAAGTCCATTATCTCAGTACTTTCCAATGCTAAAATGAGAGCTGTGTGTTCCACTGGGAAGCTAAGAATTGACCCTTTCCAGTAAGATAAAGCTACATTTTCTAGAACAATAGGGCTAAAAGATATTACTCTGAGACATTTTTAGGAGCAGCACATTTATGTAGGAACTTGTGTTAATGGTAATAAGGAAATTGTAAGGGCATTTTGGCTTCTAATACATGTCACAAATCACTACCATATGTATCTTGTAAAATCAATTATTTTACACGCGTTTTCACTCAGAATGGAAAATATAAATTTTAAGTGCATTAGCTAATTCATCTATCTATTAGTAACAAATAATTAGATTTGGCAGTACTATTACATACAGGTATTGGGTTGTGTAACATTTTGTTTCAAAACTTCATATACATTGTTGCATTCTTAATATTACATACATAATGATCATTAAATTTTTCTTTTGGAGGGAAAAGATCAATAATTTGTGTCCCTCATGGAAAATATACATTTGAGCCAAAACCCCAGGAAGGCTATGAAAGACTCCTATTGAAATGGGAGGCCTTTGTATCAGGCATTTGAAGCGCTAGGTGTAATGTGTTATATAATTACACTTAATGCTGGCTGATACTCCAACTGTTATCCTATAATACATAACACTGACCGAAAGCAATTGAATATATTGAAAGATAACAATAAGAAATATGCTTTTTTATGATAGCACAGGCTGTTCTTAGAATCAATTGTAACACAGAGGCAAGGCGCAGCATACAGCATGTCAGGATGGTCAACTTTTTTCATCTTCTCAAGGGACATGCACAGTAACTGCTGACTGTGTCACTGGTTCCCCCTGTGACTGCAACTACATATTTCTAATTTCTTTTCACTGTAGATTCTTTTTGAAAAATGTTGCAAGCCTCATAGTGCACCCAAGAGACTAGATGATTTTTTTTTTTTTTTTTTTTTTTTTTTTTTAAAACAAAGAGCGTTCTACTAACACTCTCTTCAGGACATAAAATATTGTATTCAAGAACATAGAATTTTTGAAAATATTTTTTTAGCTCAGGTTGTGCTAGTACAAATTGCTGCTGCTACATGCAAAGAGGAAGAAACAATAGGTTTCTCATTTTTCATTTCTTCATTTTATTTTTTCTACAAATGTTTTTCCCTAGAACATACTGTTCCCATTAAGTGGACAATATTTTATAATTATAATTAAATGATACTCTCTTATACTCTTCCACAGGGAAACAAACAAACGAAAAAAAATAGCAGAGAGGAGGAAGGAAAAGCAGAATATCTGAGCTTCACTTTCAGAAAGATCAAAACTGTGAAAGATGTTCAACACCTGCAGCCCCCTACTCCTCTTCCTTCCACTGGCAAGTAGAGTGTACTCAGCGCCTCAGAGTTTGGTCTAAAAATCACTTGCTTTCTTCAGGGTGACTGGATGGCATTGATGCTGAAGAGTTTTGGAGGTTGCTTAGGGGGCCTTCAACCCACAGGGTCTGAGAAATATTACATCTAGCCTCACTGATCCTGGAGCCTCTGCACCATTCTGATGTCCCCTCACTCCATCAACATTGCTTCTGCAGGAGCTGGGCTGCCATATTGCCTGTTCCTGAAGCTGCACCGTAGCCAGAGCAAATGAGGGGAATTTAATAGCTGCACTATTTCAAGCTGCACTAACTCCCATGGGAATATCTGTTGCATGTTGAAGGAAATACATATAATGTCCCCTGCTTACATAGAGGGGTTGAACTGAGACTTTTAGTCCTAAAAGTATGCATCTGGAGCCTGCCTGCAATACCACAGACTTCCACCAGCATTGGTTAACAAGTGGCAAGGTGACTCCACACTCTCCCCAGCCCTGAATTTCCCAAAAATCTGTGTTCTGAAATGTCCAATCCTGTTCTGGAACAATCAGAGGAATGTTAAGGTCCATTGCTCCTTTAAAGAATCAACATACCAAACAGTTTGGTTTAAACACAGCACTGAATTGGTTTACATTAAAAAATAAAACAAGTATATTTAATTCCAATGAGAGAGGTTTTAAGTGAGTACAAGTATAGGAGTAAAGTCACAAATGGTTACAAGAGAAATAAAGATAAAACCCTTTCTAATTACTAAAACTTAACAAGTTAGACTTGGTTCAAGGTAAAACCTCAACTCATGTTTCCATCAAGATGGCTGACCAAACTCATAGGTCAAGATCTATACCCCAAATTCAAAGAGCTGGTATCTTTTTCTTCTGAGGTTAATGACAGATAACTTGGAGAGAGGGTTTGGTCCTTGTCTTTTATAATTCAATGACTCTTAAATGAATTCATCTGAAGGATACTGCCAGATAAAAGTCTATTTTCAGTGTGAGGTAGGCAACATGGAATCTGTCTTGAAGGAAGTTTCCTTCTGCTTCTTCTCCTGCTGAAGTTGTGTCTGCTAAAATACATTTTTTTTTTTTTTTTTTTTTTTTAGTTCCGGCCCCCTCCAGTGCAATTGAATGAACGTTAGACATGTGAGTGTCAATCTCCTTCCCTGCCCTGATAATGTGAGGTTTGTCTTGTTAGCTTGATGGGTCTGTTTATGTGATATGTAAATGCATTCTCATTGTCTTTTAGAGTACTATGGAAATAACTCCAATAACTTGGTACACAGTTGCTTGCACCTACATTATGCAATGATACTAATAAACTATGAGTCATGAGCTTTCCTTTGACATCTTTCATGACATTTACCAAATACTTTTTATAACATTAAAGAATTGGGTATACTTGAACAAGCTAATTTTGCTGCAGTTCATTACCATATATCTGGGTACCACTTGTCCTCTGCCCTTGGACTGTTCTTAATGTCACATAACCCCAAACAGCACAGGATTGAAAAAATTCTATCTGAGAAAGGAAAGAGGAGAAAAAAGCAGCTATTGGTAAAATGGTTGGGACAGCTGATAAGTTTAACAGCTGGGTGGAAACTTCTCAACTTTGATATTTAGCCATGAAAGAAAACAATGACCTCTGCAAAGAGAGAAAAGATGAACGGCATTTATATTATTTTGCCCAGCAATGCCAGCTATGTTTTTCAACCACAAAGCAGCATGGATTTTAGAATACAACTAGTTAAGTGCTTGAATGACCCTGAGGCCTGGAAATACAATACCCACACAGCTGGAACAGTATCAGTGAAGACACCCCTTTTGAAATACCCTTTGGCATTAAGAAATAGATTTTCACACTACAACAAGGCTATTACTTGTCCATACCCACATTACTGAATTATATGAACAATACCATTGCTAGTCATCTGGGACTGCTTGAGGTCGTCATGAACTACAAGTCTGTGGGTAGAAAAGTTAAGACTTAAATCCTCCGATGTTCCTTATGCATTTTCTACTGGTGAGGAGGTACCTAATATTTTGAGTTTGGGCCTCAAACACAGTGTCAAAAATCCCCTTCTTAGCTGACATTACAGGGTGTTCCAATTCCTTGCATCCCTGTTACACTGAATCCCCATCCGAGGAATCAGTTTTTCACCGTCGGTTATGATGAAATGCATTACGTACCTATCAGTAAACACTATCAACATCGTTACCATTGACATAAAGACAGTCCAGAACACACCTCTCATTTTATTTCAGCAAGGTCATCATCAAGCTGTACCTGCACTCTTAGATAGACTGGGGTTTTTAAAAACCAAAATGTTATGGTGACCCTAAAAAATTATGGGGACCCTAATCTGTACAGAAACTATGACAAAACTCAGACTGGATATGTCCTCCCTGAATATCATGGGGCCGCTGTGATGTATGGGGCTGGCATGGGTGAAATATTCCATAGCCTCTTTTGAAAAAGCAGTGCCATTTTTGAGGAAGGAGCTACAGGTTTAAATGTAAAAACAGCACTCAAAACATAGCCAGAGGTATGGTAAACCATGTCTCCCAAGTTGGTCTGGGAAAGATGGGTAATCTGGCTTCACAGTAGAGATGGGGGCTGATGTATATTTAAAAGGAGGAAGCTTAAGAGAAAGAGAAATGCATCATACCTGCGATGCACAAGTCCTCCAAAACACTTTAAAAGAAAGGGCCATGCAGGACCAGCCATAGGTGAAAGACCAAAAGGAAGCCTGGGAGAAAGAGGAAATGATATCACCTGGTAAGAGATTTTTAATCAACATGGCTTTTGAAGAATGTAGCAAATCCAAAGTAGCCCCAATGCTGACCAGCGTTGGGGAAAAACAAAAAACATCAAAGTACAGCCTCGATCAGTCATTACAGATGCTGCCCTGTTCGACTTCATTATACCAGGGAATGGCATAGATTGTATGAATTTAAACTACAAGTTACTGTAACTTTGTGGAAGATTGTAAAAAGATTGGATCACTCTCAATGGGGCCTGGTGAATTACACTCTGGCTTCTGCTTTCAGTCAGTTGGATGTTACTTTGGGAGACTGCTTCATAAGCCAAAGCAACCATTGTTACCCTTACAGAGCCTTTGTAGAATTAGTACTCAATTACAGTGATGACACCCTTGTCACACAATCTTTCTCTAGCCTGATTTACAAAGACGCTCCCATACAGCACAAATCAATGGAGCTAGATGGCGAGAATCAAGAGTTTGTGAGGTGGGCAAACCTGATGATCCAGAGGAGAAAGACAGAGCTGTTGGATCATCTGCACAGTGACATTTTTTTGTTGAACGGTGTGGATGTGAAACGTAAACTGAAATGAAGTAAAGATGCCTTCTGCTTAATGGGAAATGAGACCAAAGGCTTTAAACCACAGGGTATATCAGTGTCCATTTTTGTGAGGAAAGTATGGGTGACTCCAGGCATCTGTCTAGGGCATGCAGAGGCCCTGCATACTGCTAATGAGAACTACTCTGTGGACCATATGGGAATGAATGTGTTTAGCATCCCCAGAGGCAGCAGGATCAGTAACTGGGAGATCCTGTTCCTGGGGCAGTTACCTAGAATGCATGTCCTTGGGTTTGTGAATAATGATGCCTTTAGTGGAAATTACACTAAAAACCCTTTTGACTTTAAACATTACAATATTATTGTGTGGCCTGGTATGTGCATGGTGAGCACATAACAGCTAAGCCTCTGCAACCAGACTTTGAGGCCAGGAACTGCAGGAGAGTACATGAATCTGGTACAGACAGCTGGTAAACACATGAAAGATCATTTTCTGTTTTTTCTTAGAGAAAAATACCCTTATTTGCTATTGATTTTTGTTCCTTACGAAAGAAGACTGCTGCATCTCTATCTTTTGTGGGATGTTCTCCCCTGAGTCTATGCTATAGGCCAGGACTAGATCGTTCAAACTGTCACAGTTGATCTTTTCAGTTTGCTATGTATAGGGTAATTCCTTTGACTTTCATATAGGCCTTTCCTCCAGACAGCTTATACCTGTACGTTTTTTGACCTGCTGACTACTCCATGATGTGTTGATCTGGGAGGATGTTGCTTCAGTGGTCCCCTGAATAATTCCCGAGAGGAGGGTTCCAGTCTCCCTCTCTTTACACAAATATCACCAAGTCTGTGTCATAGTGGAGGCATTGCTTTTGCAACATATCTAACTAGTTGTATAGTTCTAAGCAGGAGTAGTCAATGGTGAAACAAGCTATGAAGATGTTCATATTGCCAGAGACCATGTTGCACTCTTTTGCATGCTTCCAACATGTGAAAGCTGTTTCATCATCGATAAACTTGCTGGATGAAACCTCATAATTGAGGGAAAATAGGTACTGCAAGTTCTTCAGGGTCTTTCTTGATGCTGGTTCTGGGTAGGTTTGTTCTTTTACTGAATTTACTCCATAGAGAATTTAAAAACAGTCTAGCAACTTCCAAGAAGTGGAAGATTGGACAAATGACTAGGGAGAAGTATAAAAATATTGCTCAGGCATGCAGGAGTGAAATCAGGAAGGCCAAATCACACTTGGAGTTGTAGCTGGCAAGAGATGTTAAGAGTAACAAGAAGGGTTTCTTCAGGTATGTTAGCAACAAGAAGAAAGTCAAGGAAAATGTGGGTCCCTTACTGAATGAGGAAGGCAACCTAGTGACAGAGGATGTGGAAAAAGCTAAAGTACTCAATGATTTTTTTGCCTCTGTCTTCACGAACAAGGTCAGCTCCCAGACTGCTGCACTGGGCAGCACAGTATGGGGAGGTGACCAGCCCTCTATGGAGAAAGAAGTGGTTTGGGACTATTTAGAAAAACTGGATGAGCACAAGTCCATGGGGCCAGATGCGCTACATCTGAGGGTGCTAAAAGAGTTGGCGGATGTGATTGCAGAGCCATTGGCCATTATCTTTGAAAACTCATGGTGGTCGGAGGAGGTCCCGGATGACTGGAAAAGGCTAATGTAGTGCCCATCTTTAAAAAAGGGAAGAAGGAGGCTCCGGGGAACTACAGGCCAGTCAGCCTCACCTCAGTGCCTGGAAAAATCATGGAGCAGGTCCTCAAGGAATCAATTCTGAAGCACTGAGAGGAGAGGAAAGTGATCAGGAACAGTCAGCATGGATTCACCAAGGGCAAGTCATGCCTGACTAACCTAATTGCCTGCTATGAGGAGATAACTGACTCTGTGGATGAGGGGAAAGCAGTGGATGTGTTATTCCTTGACTTTAGCAAAGCTTTTGATACAGTCTCCCACAGTATTCTTGCCACCAAGTTAAAGAAGTATGGGCTGGATGAATGGACTATAAGGTGGATAGAAAGCTGACTAGATCATCGGGCTCAGCGGGTAGTGATCAACGGCTCCATGTCTAGTTGGCAGCCGGTTTCAAGCAGAGTGCCCCAAGGGTCGGTCCTGGAGTTGGTTTTGTTCAATATCTTTAATGATCTGGAGGATGGCATGGACTGCACTCTCAGCTAGTTTGGAGATGACACTAAACTGGGAGGAGTGGTAGATACACTGGAGGGTAGGGATAGGATACAGAGGGACCTAGACAAATTAGAGGATTGGGCCAAAAGAAACCTGATGAGGTTCAACAAGGATAAGTGCAGAGTCCTGCACTTAAGATGGAAGAATCCCATTCACTGTTGCAGACTAGGGACCGAATGGCTAGGAAGCAGTTCTGCAGAAAAAGACCTAGGGATTACAGTGGATGAGAAGCTGGATATGAGTCAATGGTGTGCCCTTGTTGCCAAGAAGGCTAACGGCATTTTAGGCTGTATAAGTAGGGGCATTGCCAGCAGATCGAGGGACGTGATCATTCCCCTCTATTCGACATTGGTGAGGCCTCATCTGGAGTACTGTGTCCAGTTTTGGGCCCCACACTACAAAAAGGATGTGGAAAAATTGGAAAGAGTCCAGCGGAGGGCAACAAAAATGATTAGGGGGCTGGAGCACATGACTTAGGAGGAGAGGCTGAGGGAACTGGGATTGTTTAGTCTGCAGAAGAGAATGAGAGGGGATTTGATAGCTGCTTTCAACTACCTGAAAGGGGGTTCCAAAGAGCATGGCTCTAGACTGTTCTCAGTGGTACCTGATAACAGAACAAGGAGTAATGGTCTCAAGTTGCAGTGGGGGAGGTTTAGGTTGGATATTAGGAAAAACTTTTTCACTAGGAGGGTGGTGAAGCACTGGAATGGGTTACCTAGGGAGGTGGTGGAATCTCCTTCCTTAGAGGTTTTTAAGGTCGGGCTTGACAAAGCCCTGTCTGGGATGATTTAGTTGGGAATTGGCCCTGCTTTGAGCAGGGGGTTGGACTAGACGACCTCCTGAGGTCCCTTCCAACCCTGATATTCTATGATTTTATGATTCTATGAATTTAGCATAAATTAGACAAATAGCATTAGTCCCCCCCACCCAAAAATAAAAAGAGCATCCGTAGGCATCAGATCCACACTCATCACTTCCCACTCATGCTCCCATGCGGTCCTGACTACATACCCTTGTTATTTCAGATAATCAGTTTTGAGCTGTGTCTTGTAATCCCAAATCCCCTGAAGGTTGTCCCTGTCATAGGGTTCTGCATTTTCCCCCACAATAACAGGTGACATAGCCATGGAAAAAATGCCAGTTAAATTCAAAGTCTGTCTGTTTCCCATCAATGACAGTGCAACTGTCTAGAAAGTAAGGTCCCACCTGTTATTTCCCATGTATTGCATGCTGTATCTGTATATTTTCTTTGAGCAGTATACAACAGTCACTCAATAATTGGGGTTGAATATCTCTGTCTGTGATAATTGTCTGGAGGGAGAAGTGCTGACCTGTAAAAATATAAACCTGTACATATCCATGTAGACAGATCCAAGTGTTATATACTGGAAAGGATCTATAGACATTTTTATCTCTCTGAATTTATCAGGATATTTCTCTTCAATTTCTCCCATCTCTGTCATTTGAATAATCTCTTTTCTGTACAATATACAGGCCTGTCTCAAAATTTTGATATCCTGCTGACAATAATATGTGAGTTCTTTGTACAAGTCAAATGTCTTATATTGATTGTGTGGTTACCAGTCTAGAAATTCTGCTTTGTTCTCAGGCATCATGCTGATAATGCTCCACCCCTGGCATAGGCACCACATAATTTTGGCTTTTTTAAATGTTAAAAAATGTGGGTAATACCCTTTATAACCTTCAAACCCCATCAGGTGTGGTAACTTGTTAAGCTTCATAGGCAAGAAGTTAGAGTCAAAAAATTGAATGCCCAGGGCCTTAACTTTCACACTGATTAGTTTACTACCCTGAGTTATCACTTCTATGCACATCTTTTCCTTCAGTAACTGTCTAACAATGAAGTACACATCAAAACCTTTGGAATTGTGCACTGTGAATGTGTAGTCCTGGAACTTTTTGTCAATAAACGTCTTAAAGATAGAAAGACATTCATCCCCTAGGGTTTTTCAGGCTTTAGGGACATAGCAAAAATATAATTGTGCACATGTAGCCCTGTCTCCTGAGTGCATTCAAATTGTTATATGATTCAGGCTTTCTAATGTTGTCCATGAAACACAGGTGACAAGGGACACAAATGCAAAAAGAGGAACTATAAGCAGTGAAAGGGTTTGATCTCCGGTGATATAGAGAGTCACCTGTGTTTCATGGTCAACATTAGAAAGCCATTGAATCATAGGACTGGAAGGGACCTCAAGAGGTCATCTACTCCAGTCCCCCCCCCCCATTCATGGCAGGGCTAAGTATTATCTAGACCATGCCTGACAGGTGTTTGTCTAACTTGCTCTTGAAAATCTCCAATGAGATTGTGCTCTAGAAGAGGTGGCGCTGATATCTGCAAGCATGATTGTCACTGGGCAGAGTGTGGCAAAACTCACAATGATTTCTCACACCAAACAACTTTTTCACATCCACAGCCCCATAGCAATGCTCATTGTGAATCAGGCTGAGAAATGTTGTGGGATACTTTGGGTCCCCTGTTTGGAAAAAACAAACAAACACCCACCTTGTTACTCCCCATAAAGTATCACCTGCATGTTGACTTGTAAATGCTGTTCAAACACATCTCTATTTTGTTTTGATATGACCATCCAGTTTCTCATGCAGCTTTCTTGCCCTAATGATTCTGCATCTGTAAGTGTACACCCATAAAACACAGATTAGTACTAGTGTAAGTCAGGTCTACTAAATGCTGCCTCTTTTTATAGATTACTAGACTGATGAGAATAGAATTTAAAAACTCTTCAGCAGGGATTGGCAACCTCTGGCATGCGGCTTGCCAGAGTAAGCACCCTGGCGGGCCGGGCCAGTTTGTTTTCCTGCCGCGTCCGCAGGTTCGGCTGATCACGGCTCCCACTGGCCGCGGTTCACCGCTCCAGGCCAATGGGGGTGGCAGGAAGCAGCGCGGGCCGAGGGATGTGCTGGCTGCCGCTTCCCGCCACCCCCATTGGCCTGGAGTGGCGAACCGCGGCCAGTGGGAGCCACGATCGGCCGAACCTGTGGATGCGGCAGGTAAACAAACTGGCCCTGTCAGCCAGGGTGCTTACCCTGGTGGGCCGCGTGCCAAAGGTTGCCGATCCCAGCTCTAGTCAGAGCTTCAGAGACACTGCCTACAGAACTAACGAAAAACTGAGAATCTGTTCTGAAATCTTTAACAACCATTCCAACACAAAACAGCAGAATAACAAAGACAAAGCATCAGGATAACTGTTGAGGAGATTTACAGAAAACAAACAGCTATAAGTCCCCCATTTTTAAATATACACAAGTGCAGGTCAGTTCCTACCCTATTACACCTCATCCTTAATTGCCACTTTTTATAGTTTATTTACCTAAGCAATGTCTTCTCCATTCACCTTGTCTGATGGCAACTCCAACGAGCCATGGTTGCCTTCTGCCATGGGGCTGGACAATGGGTAGCCATCATGCTTGTCAGCCTGCTTCATGAGTGCTTGCACCTCATCATATGTCAAAAACTGAGCCAAAGGGCTTCCCTTGGCCTCTCCCTCCTCCTCAGAACTGTTGCTGATGTAGCACTTTCTTCACAGGCAATCAAGCTAAAACAAATTCCATAGTTCTTATGGGGGTGATGAAGCAGATCACATTTCCTCTCAGGATTTCTGAAAAATATACTCTTGAAACAGGATGGCATATTCTACACAGTGATGGTCCTTCTGGGAGTAGTGCTGCCAAATGACCAGCTGTTGAGCTCCAGAGATTGCGAGTTCCAGCCTACATCCTTGTGTTATATCTATTCTGATTGGTACACATTTCCCTTCTGAGAAGGCCAATGGAAAGCCCCCTCCAACTGGTAGAGAGTGGTGGGAATACACAACCCTTAGACCAGTAGACAGTTTGGGTTACATCTTTTGCCTGGGAAAGCTCATGCATTTGGACCAAATAGAGGTCAAGCTTCACTTTGGTGCACTGCTTTTGTAATGAGCCCCATTGGGGATTTGAACCCGGGGCCTATAGTCTTAAAAGTATAAGCTCTTATTGATTGAGCTAAAGGAGCACCTCTGTTGTTGGGTACCTACAGTCTTAACCTCTTTGTGGATTAACTACTAGCAGGAGGCAAAGATGCACACTCTCCTGGTGTAGGTTACACAAGCTATAAAAAGCAATAGCACCCAACTCCACCCCTTAACTCATTACTATCCAGAATTCTGCAGTGCTTATGTTAAGTGGCTTCTCCAAGATCCCAAAGAAGGTAGGAGAATGCTCTGGTGCTGTCACTTCACAATCCATTCCTCCCTCTGTTCTGTATTAAGATGTTTGTCATTTACATGATGTAAGGAGAGCATGGGGGCAGATCATACTAAAGTTTTGATGAGTAGAGAAGTCACAGCTTCCTGCTTGCTTTCCTTAAATGTCAGATGGTTAACGCTCCCAGTTTAGATTTTTATATGGAGTAAATTGAAAGTAACCATAGAGCAACTTCTACTGAAAGTCCACTGCGGCTCATAGGAGACAGGAGTGGGGAAGAAAAGGACCATGGATTCCACATATGCTTTATTATTATCACTGTTTATACAGATTTCTTCTAAATACCTATAGATACAGTATGAGAAAGAATGTGAATTAGGCCTTGTCTACACTACGGAGGTGAGATGATCTATGTTATGCAACTCCAGCTAGGTGAATAAAATAGCTGGAGTTGACATAGTTTAGGTCGACTTACTGTGGTGTCTACACCACTCTGAGTCAACTCTCCCATTGACTTCCCTTACACTTCTTGTTCCAGTGGAGTACCAGAGTCGACGGTAGAGCAATCTGTGGTCGATTTAGCAGGTCTTTATTAGACCTACTAAATCGACCCCCCAGTGCATCGATCACCACCCCCTCAGTTCCTTCTTATTGCCTGTGACAGTTAGCTGGAACTCCCCACTGCTCTCGCATTTGCAAGTGCATGCTTCGCAGTGTCCTTTTTTATATAAATAATTAGTGTATGTGGTAGTAGAGTAGTTCTTTATAGTCTGTGTAGATAGTTTTCATAAGTTTCCTTTGGGGGTTCTTTCCCCCCCACACACAATGTTCCCCCGGCACTGGGGTATGCCTCGGTCCCTGGGCTTTAATGGCACATAACTGCTATTTCCAAAAAGGCAAAACATAAATTAGTAACTACAAAGGCTAATAGATATACTCACTCGCTTTAGTACTTCTCTATGGGTTGATAGCTACTATATATCTTCACATAAAAGGTTTTATAATTAGGGAAAAGAGATTTAGGAAATAAAAGAGAGAAAGAAATGATTATCAGAACACCGATCGAATCAGTAAGCACAAAAAAGAAATCCATACAATTAAAGCATCAGAGATTAAAGATGTCTGAGATATAAACTCATTTTGGAATAAGTGAACTAAACTGAGTAACATAAAAACTGATATTGATTTAGCCATATATTGTGACAAAATAAGAAGTGATCCTTTTTATCAAATCATCAGAACAGTTTAAAAGGAATGAAACAAAAATAGTTAACGTAAACTTTATACAATTAAAAAACATATTAGGCTCCTGTTAATTGAGGAAAAATAAAAAAACCTCAAATATGAATAGAGGGGACATATGTGATATTCAGTGAAATACAGATCATATAATGTATAACAAACTAAATTGCAGGATACTATAATAATTTTTAATTTTTCAACCTGGTCATACAGTAGTACCTCAGTTACGAATACCTCGGGAATGGAGGTTGTTCATAATTCTGAAATGTGCGTAAATCTGAAAAAAACATTATGGTTGTTCTTCCAAAAGTTTACAACTGAACATTGATTTAATACAGCTTTGAAACTTTACTATGCGGAAGAAAAATGCTGTGTTTAACCATCTTAATTTAAATAAACAAGCACAGAAACAGTTTCCTTACCTTGTCAAAAAATTTTTTTAAATTTTCTCTTCATATTTTTAGTAGTTTGTTTAACACAGTACTGTACTGTACAGTATTTGCTTTTTTTATTTTGTCTCTGCTGCCTGATTGTGTACTTCTGGTTCCAAATGAGATGTGTGATTGACTGGTCAATTTGTAACTCTGTTGTTTGTAACTGAGGTTCTACTGTATTCCTAATATATGGTCAGAAATACTCATTATGTCAGTGTTAAGAAATCCTAATTTAATTAATCCAAATAACTGCAACAGTATGTGGATAAGTAACAATACTGTCATGCCATTTTGTTGTATTATAAAATTAGACTATTTCAAAGTTCATTAATGAGAATGTCATTCCTTATAAATGTCACATTAAATTTCTTCTCAACCCAAGCTGAATATTAAATGGTTATTATTTTTCACATCTTCTGAATCATTTTTGTACTTACACATAACAAACATAGGGAAAATATTCTCCTGCTTTCCCTAAGAACATTTATCCCTATTTGGGATCTGCTTAAAGGAAAGCATTCACAGGGGGTATTAAATGCATGTAAAATTCAAACAACTTGGAAATGTAATAGTTCAAGTTGAGTTGCCAACTGAAAGATGGATTTTACTTTTCTTTGATATTCATAAATATCCGTATCACTTCGCCAAACATTCTAGGAGATTCTTTATTTCTCATTAACAGTTAAGTTGCTCTGAATTTCTTCTTTATAGTGACTGCTAGTTATTACTTAGTATTTTTTGTATTTGTGTACAGCATTGGCCAAAGGCCCCTGTCAGTATCTGGGCTTCATTGTACTAAGTGCCATAAAAACATAGGTTCCCATCCTCAAAATACTTACATACACTTAACTTTACCACTCTGACTAGTTCCATAGAAATCAATGGGATTACTCAGGGAACATAATAACATAAGAATGGCCATACTGGGTCAGACCAAAGGTCCATTTAGCCCAGTATCCTGTCTTTCAACAGTGGTCAATGTTAGCTGACCCAGAGGGAATGAACAGAACAGGTAATCAAGTCATCCATCCCCTGTCACCCATTCCCAGCTTCTGGCAAACAGAAGTAGGGACACCATCCCTACCCATCCTGGCTAATAGCCATTGATGGACCTAAACTCTATGAATTTACCTAACCTCTATGAAGTTCTTTTTTGAACCCTGTTATAGTCTTCCCTTCACAACATCCTCTGGCAAGGAGTTCCACAGGTTGACTGTGCATTGTGTGGAAAAAAAATACTTCCTTTTGTTTGTTTTAAACCTGCTGCTGATTAATTTCTTTTGGTGGCCCTTAGTTCTCTTATCAGAAAGAGTAAATAACACTTCTTATTTATTTTCTCAAAACCAGTCATGATTTTATAGACCTCTATCATGTCCCCCATTAGTTGTCTCTTTTCCAAGCTGAAAAGTCCCAGTCTTATTACTCTCTCCTCATATGGCAGATGTTCCACACCCCTAATCATTTGTTGCCCTTTTCTCAACCTTTTTGAAGTCCAATACATCTTTTTTGAGATAGGGTGACCACATCTGCACGTAGTATTCAAGATGTGGGTGTACCATGGATTTATATAGAGGCAATATGATATTTTCTGTCTTATTACCTATCCCTTTCTTAATGATTCCCAACATTCTCTTCACTTTTTGACTGCCGCTGCACATTGAGTGTATGTTTTCAGAGAACTATCCACAATGACTCGAAGATCTCTTTGAGTGGTAACAGCTAATTTAGACCCCATCATTTTCTATACACAGTTGGGACTATGTTTTCCCATGTGCATTACTTTGCATTTATCAACATTGAATTTCATCTGCCATTTTGTTGCCCAGTCTATTTTGAGAGATCCTTTTGTGACTTCGCAGTCTGCCTAGGACTTAAATATCTTGAATAGTTTTGTATCATCTGCAAATTTTACCACCTCACTGTTTACCCCTTTTTCCATATCATTTATGAATATGTTAAAAAGGACTGGGCCCTATACAGACCCCTGGGGAAAACCACTATTTACCTTTCCACATTCTGAAAATTGACCATTTATTCTTATCCTTTGTTTCCTATTCTTCCCTCTTTTCCCATGGCTGCTTTCTTTGCTTAAGAGCTTTTGGTGAGGGACTTTGTCAAAGGCTTTCTGAAAATCTAAATTACACTATATCCACTAGATCCCCTTGTCCACATGCATGTTGACCCCCTCAAATAATTCTAGTAGATTCGTAAGGCATGATTTCCCTTTACAAAAACTGTGTAGACTATTCCCCAACAAATTATGTTCAACTATGTGTCTGACCATTTTGTTCTTGACAATAGTTTCAACAAGTTCAGCCAGTACTGAAATCAGGCTTACCGGCCTGTAATTGCCGGGGTCTCCTCTGGAGCCCTTTTTAAAAATTGGCATCATATTAGCCCTCCTCCAGTCATTTGGTACAGAAGCTGATTTAAATGATAGGTTACAGATGACAGTTAGTAGTCCTGCAATTTCACATTTGAGTTCCTTCAGAATTCTTGAGTAAATACCATGTGGTCCTGGTGACTTATTGCTGTTTAGTTTATCAATTTGTTCCAAAACCTCCTCTAATGAGATCTCAATCTGGCACAGTTCCTCAGATTTGTCACCTAAAAGAATGGCTCAAGTTTGAGAATCTCCCTCACATCCTCAACTGTGAAGACCGATGCAAATAATTCATTTCATTTCTCCTCAATGGCATTATTGCCCATAAGTGCTCCTTTAGCATTTTGATCATCCAGTGGTCCCACTGGTTGTTTAGCAGGCTTCCTGCTTCTATTTTCCTCATTAGGTTTAACTTCCACTTTTTAAAGGATGTCTTTTTGCCTCTCACTGCTTCTTTTACTTTGTTGTTTAGCCAGGGTGGTTCTTTTTTTGTTCTTAGTATGTTTTTTAATTTGGGGTATATATTTAAGTTGAGTCTCTATTATGGTATCTTTAAAAAGTTTCCATGCAACTTGCAGGGATTTTACTCTTGGTGCTGTACCTTTTAATTTCTGTTTAACTAACCTCCTCATTTTTGTGTAATTCCCCTTTCTGAAATTAAATGCTACAGCCTTGGGGTGCTCTGGTGTTTTCCTTGCCACATGGATGTTAAATTTAATTATATTATGGTCACTATTACCAAGCGGTCCAGCTAAATTCACCTCTTGGACCTGATCCTGTGCTCCACTTAGGACTAAATCAAGAATTGCCACTCATCTTGTGGGCTCCAGGACTAGCTGCTCCAAGAAGCGGCCATTTAAGGTGTCAAGAAACTATCTCTGCACTCCTTCCAGAGGTGATATATACCCAGTCAATATGTTCATAGTTGATATTTCCCATTATTGTTGAGTTTTTTTATTTTAATAGCCTCTCTAATCTCCCTGAGCATTTCACAGTCACTGTCACCATCCTGGTCAGGTGGTCTGTAATATATCCCTACTGGTATATTCTTATTATTCAAGCGTGGAATTACTACCCATAGAGATTCTAAGGTACAGTTTGGTTCATGAAAGATTTTTACTTCATTTGATTCTACGCTATTCTATGGTAATAGAATTAAGACCATTGTGATGGGGCAAGGCCAGATGACTGTAGGAAAGTAGTGAGGAACAGGTATGTTAACCCCAAGCTAAACAAATTCCTGTTACCAGGTAACCAAATGGCAATTGCTCCAGGTTAATCAAGACACCTGGGGCCAATTAAGATAATTCTAGAAAGCAGTGGAGATAGCTAAGTTGATTGAGACATCTGAAGCCAATCAAGAGCTGGCTGGAACTAGTTAAAAGCCTCCCAGTTAGTAAATTAGGCATGCATGTCAGGAGCTGCTGGAGAAACTGGGCAGGACAAATCCTATCAGACAGAAGGCCCTGAGGTAAGGGTGAAGTAGATGTTGAGGAAGTGACCCAGGGAATTGTACTCATCTTATTTCAAAACAGCTACCAATAGCTGCTACTATTAGGGTCCCTGGGTTGGAACCCGGAGTAGAGGGCATTCCTGGGCTTCCTCTTCCCCTCTGGCACTATCTCCCTGATTAATCACAGAGACTGTGCAAGGGAGGGTTGCTTCTTCCCACCTCCCTTTCTGGCTTATGATGAAAAATGGCTCAACAGGCCGTCCCTTTTGCCTTGAGAGAGAAGGGCTACATGGAGGGTCACAGTGAGCCTCTGAGGCTAGCGTAGTCTGCCTGGAAGCACGGGACCCACTGAGACAAGGTTGAAGCTTTGTCACACCATGCATAAATATTTTCAGGATTATAGCCAGGAGACATACCCCAAGAAGATTAACTCTATGGCCCTGATCCTGCAATGAGCTCCATACACAAAGATTTCTATACCTGGGTGGAGCCCAGTGATATCAGCTGGAATTTGTGCAGGTGGAAAGGATGTGGTTTCTTGCTGCATCAAGGCCTAAGACAAAGCATACAAAGAGCTGTGGAACAAGGTTCAGCAAATGTATCAAGGTTTGGGGTAGGGGTGGCAGTGGTGCTCAATATGGTTTCATAAGATGGAACTGGTGAGTTGTTATTTTCCCCAGTTTTCTTTTTTAAAACCTAAGAAATTTAGATACAAAAAAAGAGCTGGATTCTATTCCTGGATCTCCCACAGATTCCAATGTAATACTGGGGACAATGTTATCATACTACATACATATAAGGGATCTAAATTAAGATTGCAGTCTTAATTCTGTCATTTCCTAACTTCACAGTGCTTGATTCAGTCACCTTAATTTTCTTTTAACAAAGTTTAATGTAATTCTCTACATATCTTTAAATACTTAATTATAGTTACAATATGTACACTGACTATACCCAACAGCGTCACAAAACATCTAGTATTACTTGGGCAATTTACTGTAGATGGGGACTTCATTTTGGTATCTTGAAGACATCAGAATTTGTAGCAAAGTTTACATTTTCCAAAAATATAGTTCTCATCTAGTCACAGAAATTAACCTAACTACTAAACTAATGGCTGACAAATTATCAAATAATGCATATCTTGTTAAAATGCTGAGATACTGCACTGGAACACTGCATAGCAGAACTATGGCTGTAAGTTCTGGGGACAATATTTGGTACCCTGGAATATTTTAATAAGGTAATTAGATCACTGCCGGGAGAGGCACATTGCATTTATTTCCTACACACTACACCCAGTAATACGAATCCATTGTAATTGGCCAATGCTTCTACTTGGCTTATGCTGAATGTACAGAAAGTAATCAGGGTTTCCACTGATTTTTAGAAAGGAAAAAGCAAACGTGAGGCAGACAAGGAAAGGCTGAGAGAATAGCTTGTAATTGCCTTTAGTTTAGGTACACTACAATATTTTCATGTAACATCAGATAGTAAAAATACCAAATAAAATCCAGGACCTGATTCTTCTATCTTACCAGCTTTACATTTATCTAATGCCACTGACTTCAATAGTTACTTCTGATTTACCTGAGATCAAAGTTAGGCCAATGGTATTTAGTACATCACAGAAGTACAACAGCAGAGCACAGTTTGTAAACTGCAGGTAAAATGCTGAGTCACTCCATTCCAATCAGATTTCATGTGGAGTCATGACCTACAAGACCCCAATTTTGGAAGAAGTAAAAATCTATAAGGCTAAATTCAGTTATGGTCTAAACAGGTTCAACTCCATTGATTTCAATATATAGTGTTTGTACCTGTATATATGAGGGATGAATTTGGTCTGGACAGAGCTTTCCCAGGGGCCAGACCAAGACAGGAATTTAGGGCTGTCACAAATCTCACCACCTTCCACTCCAAGTGCACTTTTAATTTAAAAAAATCCCAAAACCAAATGTTCAGTCTGGGGAGAAGATAAGAAAAGCAAACAACAATGACTGATGTTAGACTCATTGATAATGCATGACTGGAAGGTGCTCAGATACTATGGTAATAAGCATGGTATAATAACCTATATAGACTAGACTAGAACAGAATTATAGCATTTTGGGATGGAATTCAACTCTGTACAGAAGGTTAGCACAAGATCTATGCACAACTTAAGTTCCAGTTAAACCCTCAAAAATATGGTTTAAGAGGCACTTGAATGATCACATGGACCTGTGTGCAAGAATCAGACCCCTTGTACAAGAATCATTTTCACCCATGGTGATGCCTCTGGCTTGCTGTGTCACTTGTCTTCACTAGTGAAGAGTCTTCAATTTCTTCATTGCTTTGCCACTTGTGAACTGAAGTGTCTTCTCACTCACAAAGGTAAATGTCAAATCATAAATTTCCATATATAGAGAACATTTCAGCCGAATGTTTATCATAACTATTTTCTACCTTATTTTCTGATTGAAAAGAAAACTTAATGAGAACGGTCTTGTACATAGGTTGCAATGACTGTTTAATACATTTTCATTTATTCTTATGTCAATTTCTATTGCTCTTTTATTCTAGCTCCTATTAAAAAAAGCTTTTGGCTCTGGGGATTTCAACAATTTTGACAAATCAAAACAAGAGAGAATTTAATAAGCTGTCATGTTGAAGTCTGCACAAGAAAGTTCTGATTATGAAATGTGAAAGACAAACCTACAGGGACCTGGTCTGTTTATTTTCCTGCTCTTTCACCTGTATTCATACAAAAAATAGTAAGCACCAGATGCAGAAATAAGTGCTTAAATCAAAACATTTGGCTGATCTCTGTGCATGACTAGATTCTGTCCCTGATGTTCTCAGCTGTTTTTGCAATTTGCAGACCCGGCTATTGGACTGGTTTGCAAATCAGAAAAAAATATGAGAAGTGTTACTTCAGTCTTTTCACTATTGTAACCACATGTAAAGCATTAAAACTGCACTGGAGAAAGATGGTGGTGAATCAAGGTCCATTGTGTTATGCAGGTATTCTGGCTGTACATTTGATTTTCAGGCTACCTATAAGTGAGTAGAACTCAGCGAGAGCACAGGTGTGAGCATAGAAATTCATAGAATATAAGGGTTGGAAGAAGATAATCTAATCCAACCCCCTGCTCAAAGCAGGACCAATCACCAACTAAATCATCCCAGCTAGGGCTTTGTCAAGCCTGACCTTAAAAATCTCTAAGGAAGGAGATTCCACCACCTCCCTAGGTAATCCATTCCAGTGCTTCACCACCCTCCTAGTGAAAATTTTTTCCTAATATCCAACCTAAACCTCCCCCACTGCAAATGGAGACCATTACTCCTCGTTCTACCATTTGGTACCACTGAGAACAGTCTAGATCCATCCTCTTTGGAACCCCCTTTCAGGTAGTTGAAAGCAACTATCAAATCCACCCCCTCATTCTTTTCTTCTGCAGACGAAACAATCCCAGTTCCCTCAGCTTCTCCTCATAAGTCATGTGTTCCAACCCCCTAATCATTTTTGTTGCCCTCCGCTGGACTTTTGCAATTTTTCCACATCCTTTTTGTAGTGTGTGGCCCAAAACTGGACTCAGTACTCCAGATGAGGCCTCACCAATGCCAAATAGAGGGGAATGATCATGTCCCTCGATCTGCTGGCAGTGCCCCTACTTATACAGCCCAAAATGCCATTAGCCTTCTTGGCAACAAGGGTACACTGTTGACTCATATCCAGTTTCTCGTCCACTGTAACCCCTAGGTCCTTTTCTGCAGAACTGCTGCCTAGCCATTTGGTCCCTAGTCTGTAGCAGTGCATGGGATTCTTCCGTCCTAAGTGCAGGACTCTGCATTTGTCCTTGTTGAACCTCATCAGATTATTTTGGCCCGATCCTTTAATTTGTCTAGGTCCCTCTGTATCCTATCCCTACCCTCCAGAGTATCTACCACCCCTCCCAGTTTAGTGTCATCTTCAAACTTGCTGAGGGTGCAGTCCACGCCATCCTCCAGATCATTAATGAAGATATTGAACAAAACCGGCCGCAGGACCAACCCTTGGGGCACTCCGTTTGATACCTGCTGCCAACTAGACATGGAGCCATTGATCACTACCCGTTGAGCCCGACAATCTAGCCAGCTTTCTATCCACCTTATAGTCCATTCATCCAGCCCATACTTCTTTAATTTGCCGCGAAGAATACTGTAGGAGACCGTATCAAAAGCTTTAAAGTCATGGAATAGCATGTCCACTGCTTTCCCCTCATCCACAGAGCCAGTTATCTCATCATAGAAGGTAATTAGGTTAGTCAGGCATGACTTGTCCTTGGTGAATCCGTGCTGACTGTTCCTGATCACTTTCTTCTCCTCTAAGTGCTTCAGAATTGATTCCTTGAGGACCTGCTCCATGATTTTTCCAGGGACTGAGGTGAGGCTGTAGTTCCCCAGATCCTCCTCTTTCCCTTTTTTAAAGATGGGAACTACATTAGCCTTTTTCCAGTCATCCAGTACCTCCCCTGGTTTTCATGGTTTTCACTGACTTTCACCAAACAGCAGATACTTCAGTGTTTTCAACATAAAATAATTTATACGGGGAAGGATGTTCTCTGATGCTTAAAGCAAGTAGCTGAAAGTCAGGACACTTGGGCTATGTTTCCAGCTGTGCTGTACCTCAGTTTGCCCATCTGTAAAATACTTCTTTACTTCCCAGAGCTGTTCTACCTCTTACTGAATATTTAAGCACTTTGAAATCCTTTGGTGAAAAGTGCTAAATGTGAACTATGTATTATTATATATTAAGTTACATAAGATCAAAAAATAAAACATACTTGATATTTATATAGTGCATAATTATGTAGTAGGTTAACCATTGCAGTTCTATCATATTTATGTATTAAGTGTCATGCAATGACACAACTACATTTTCCCTCTTAGAGTGGCACCATGTAAGTTAGGAATGTCAGAGTGAGGGGTAAGAGAGACCAATATGTCCAAAGGTGTGGCCTGGTGTACACTCTTGAGATGTATGATTAAGGGGGAAAATTCCTGCATGATTTCCTATGAATATTAAGTTTGACTCAGTTTTCTTGTATGTTGCTGTGAATGCATGGAGCTAAATCAAAGAAAGCTATAAAGAGATTGTTACAGAACTAGGAAGGAAAGATACATCAACCATTCAGATACAACAGTTCCAGGTATGCACCTTCAAAGCAGCTAGCAGAACAATGTGGCCCTTACTTGGAGAAGCTACTTCCAAGCCCCAGCAAAGTTAACAGGTTTTATTTTGCCAAGACTGGAATCCTAGAAGATCAGAAGACCCTTTCTGGTTAAAAAGGTGCCCCTGGCAGAAAGGGAGGAGATTTATTTCTCTCTGAGAGAGGCAGGCAAAGATGTGTCAGTGAAAACACTGATAACCTGGAAGGACTCTGAGACAGAAGAAGAAAGCTGTAAACAGTATGGATGGTTCTCATAGCTCAGATATGGAGAATGAGGCAGATTTGCATGAACTATGGATAGTCAGTAGGACTTAGGCTCCAAGGTTCCTAAATCACTTTTGAAAACACTTAGGCTCTTAAGTCACTCTAGATGCTTTTGAAAAATTTACAATTTTTTAAATTAAGAAATGGGCCAATATTTACACCCTTTGCAATCCCTCTGTCTAAAAGTATAAGACATGACAGAATTTAGCCCAGTTTATTTTGTCTGTCTACTTTATGGTCTTCGGTAATACCCATCACTGCAGTACTTCTGTCTTGATACAAATTGCTTTCCCCTTATTGTCTGTGTATCATTGTATGCAAGCAGTAAAAGGTACTTTTACAAATACATTAAAAACTCATAAACAGCTGATGAAATTTGTCTATATAATAAACAAAACCTTGAATAATTCACCACCATTTGTGAATGATACAAATAAACTTCTGCCTATATGAGCTTTCCTGCAGTAATTGTGTTATATTAAAATGAGCCTACTAATGAAACAATGTTATTAAGCAATGAATATATTGATAAAAATTGAGGTGGAGACACAAATACAATTATGATAAGGCACTGCATACTAATGTCAACTTCAATTTTCCTTTTCAGAAGTAAAGATTTAAAATTAGGATGGTTATTGCTAGGAAGAGCAAATTTACTACATTTTTCAATAGGAAAAACACTAAGCTATAACCCTGAATAATTTGTTCAGAAATTGTTACAGGCTATTGACTTTCTGCTCAGTTTTGAATTTTCCACAAATCACTTGAAACAAATGTGCTCAACATTTATGAGGAGTACAAAAAGACTTTGGATAGAAAAGAGTTTCTACTTACTACAAGGTAATGTAAGCCACATTAATGTTAGTGGATTAACTGTCAAATGTATCTGCAAATTATAAAGTGGGCAGAAAATGTATTAAGGGTAAAGGTAATGCAATCAGCAGAAGTAGGACTATCATGTTAGCACTTATCAAAAGAAATGCTAGCAGATTATAAATTGATGGATGGGCTTTAGGAGTCCATCTGTTTGTCTGAATGAAATAAGGAATTAGAACAATGTTAGACAAGTTTAAAGTGAGTGTATGTCATCCATTTTATTCAAATAGCTTTGGGTAGCATGCAAAACACACATTGTGCCAAATCCACCACTGCTGTAACTGGGTGAAGCCTAGCAGATTTCACTGGGACTGCACCCACTTTACGCCAATGATAGATCTGGCTTGGTCTTAAACATTTAGATCAGTATTAGACAGGTACTCCTAGTTTCTTAGCAGAGAGATAATGTAAAGCTACACTTTGCCTTGTGTCAGCACAGGTATCTGTAGTGCAGTCACTTCATCTTTAATTATTACACATTTAACATAACAGAGGCAAAGTGAGAATTAAAGGAAAATGACTTTTCAGGAGCATTTTCACATATATATATATATATATATATCCTTATCATTTTTTATTTGGAAGTTAAAACATATGACAGTTATTTTTTTTTCTCTCTCTGTCTCTATAGAGTTGACTCATCCAATCTAGAGAGAGAGAGATAACATTTTCTTATTTACTAACTGCCAAATAAAGAACGACAAGGATAAAACTGGGTGTCTGAGTAAAAAATGGCAGATGAAATTCAATGTTGATAAATGCAAAGTAATCCACATTGGAAAAAATAATCCCAACTATACATTAGCTGTTACAACTCAAGAAAGAGATCTTGGAGTCATTGTGGATAGTTCTCTGAAAACATCCACTCAATGTGCAGTGGCAGTCAAAAAAAGCTAACAGAATGTTGGGCATCATTAAAAAGGGATAGATAACAAGACAAAGTATCATATTGCCTCTATAGAAATCCATGGTATGCCCACATCTTGATTACTGCATGCAGATGTGGTTGCCCCATCTAAAAAAAGAAAAGATGTATTTGAATTTGGAAAAGTTCAGAAAAGGACAACAAAAAAGAATAAGGGTTTGGAGCACAGATGAGAGATTATGAGCAGAGATTAATAAGACTGGGACTTTTCAGCTGGGAAAAGAGACAACTGAGCAGGGATATGATAGAGGTCTATAAAATCATGACTTGTGGAGAAAGTAAATAATGAAGTGTTTACTCCTTCTCATAAAGCAAAAACTAGGGGTCATCAAAGGACATTGAGAGGCAGCAGGTTTAAAATAAACAAAAGGAAGTATTACTTCACATAACACACAGTCAACCTGTGGAACTCTTTGCCAGAGGATGTTGTAAAGGCCAAGACTATAACAGCGTTAAAGAAGTAGATAAATTCATGGAGGATAGGTCCATCAATGGCCATTAGCCAGGATGGGCAGGGATGGTGTACCTAGCCTCTGTTTGCCAGAAGCTGTGAATAAGCCACAGGGGATGGATCACTTGATTACCTGTTCTGTTCATTCCCTCTAGGGCATCTGTCATTGGCCACTATCGGAAGACAGGGTACTGGCTTGATGGACCTCTGGTCTGACCCAGTATGGCAGTTCTTATGTTCAAAGGTACATCTTTTCTTTCACTTCCACTCATTGCTAAAGCTATTTGCACAGGTTTATGTCCTCCTCTAAATCTTAATTGTGGAGGTCTTGATTAGCATTTTAAAATAATGTTTGAAGTTTAAAAAATGAACATTTATTTCCAATACTGGCCTTTTTATTGATTTGATTCATTTTGGGGGTGTCCACAGTATAGTCAACTCTTGCAATTTTAAGCGCCAGCTCCTGCAATCATATGTTTATATGAAAAATTCAGCCTTTCCTTTTTTTCTTTTAACAATTTTCTATTTTCAGTTGTGGACAAAACCCTGAAAACACAAAATCTAAAGACCCAAACCCCAGAAGGCAAAACTCTTCAGGGCAGTGATAATCTTTGTTCTTAAGAACATAAGAAAGGCCATACCAGGTCAGACCAAAGGTCCATCTAGCCCAGTATCCTGTCTACCGACAGTGGCCAATGCCAGGTGCCCCAGAGGGAGTGAACCTAACAGGCAATGATCAAGTGATCTCTTTCCTGCCATCCATCTCCATCCTCTGACAGACAGAGGCTAGGGACACCATTCCTTACCCGTCCTGGCTAATAGCCATTAATGGACTTAACCACCATGAATTTATCCAGTTCTCTTTTAAACTCTGTTATAGTCCTAGCCTTCACAACCTTCTCAGGTAAGGAGTTCCACAAGTTGACTGTGCACTGCGTGAAGAAGAACTTCCTTTTATTTGTTTTAAATCTGCTGCCTATTTTCATTTGATGACCCCTAGTTCTTGTATTATGGGAATAAGTAAATAACTTTTCCTTATCCACTTTCTCCACATCACTCATGATTTTATATACCTCTCATATCCCCCCCTTAGTCTCCTCTTTTCCAAGTTGAAGAGTCCTAGCCTCTTTAATCTCTCCTCATATGGGACCCGTTCCAAACCCCTAATCATTTTAGTTGCCCTTTTCTGAACCTTTTCTAGTGCCAGTATCTTTTTTGAGATGAGGAGACCACATCTGTATGCAGTATTCAAGATGAGGGCGTACCATCGATTTATATAAGGGCAATAATATATTCTCAGTTTTATTCTCTATCGCCTTTTTAATGATTCCTAACATCCTATTTGCTTTTTTGACCGCCTCTGCACACTGCATGGACATTTTCAGAGAACTATCCACGATGATTCCAAGATCTTTTTCCTGACTTGTTGTAGCTAAATTAGCCCCCATCATATTGTATGTATAGTTCGGGTTATTTTTTCCAATGTGCATTACTTTACATTTATCCACTTAAATTTCATTTGCCATTTTGTTGCCCAATCACTTAGTTTTGTGAGATCTTTTTGAAGTTCTTCACAGTCTGCTTTGGACTTAACTATCTTTAGCAGTTTAGTATCATCTGCAAACTTTGCCACCTCACTGTTTACCCCTTTCTCCAGATCATTTATGAATAAGTTGAATAGGATCGGTCCGAGAACTGACCCTTGGGGAACACCACTAGTTACCCCTCTCCATTCTGAGAATTTACCATTTATTCCTACCCTTTGTTCCCTCTCTTTTAACCAGTTATCAATCCATGAAAGGACCTTCCCTTTTATCCCATGGCAGCTTAATTTACATAAGAGCCTTTGGTGAGGGACCTTGTCAAAGGCTTTCTGGAAATCTAAGTACACTATGTCCACTGGATCCCCTTTGTCCACATGTTTGTTGACCCCTTCAAAAAATTCTTGTTTATAAAAGTACCTGCCACAATGGGTTCCTGATTGGTGCTCCTTGGTGGTACACTAACATAAATAATAAAGCCAACCCAAAATTTATTATAACAATGCCATTCTTTTTAAGATACACTCTCACTAACACCAAGCATTCAAAAAACCGAGAGTACCCCCATCATCTCTTCCTCTGCTCAAAGAGGGCTGCAGGATCCTTTGATAATCAGAGAATCTCCCTTTGAAACTTGTTGGCTGTGATCCTTTTCCAGAAGGAAAGATTCACACTAAAACATGAAATGCTCCTGACCCTGGCTGTCCTGGGAAGCTTGGAAAGGAAACCTGAATCACAAGTGGAGAAACATATCCTGCTGCCATTAGAACTGGGTTACTGCCAAGGGTGAAAGTAAAATGGAGCTCTGACCGGCACTAGGCCAGCTATAGCCTCCCTGGAAGGGGCTGGGCCTTGGGCAGAAGGGGCAGGGCTGGGGTCAGCCACCCCCGGCCAGCGCATCTGCGCTGCCTGGCCTGCGCCACC
The DNA here is from genome assembly GCF_027887155.1 of Malaclemys terrapin pileata. Taxonomy (NCBI): domain Eukaryota; kingdom Metazoa; phylum Chordata; order Testudines; family Emydidae; genus Malaclemys; species Malaclemys terrapin. The sequence goes on from NC_071505.1 coordinate 249,799,503, forward strand.
TGGGACTCCAGTGGTGACTTAAAGGTCCATACTGCTTTACTTTCACCCCTGGTTACTGCTCAATGATAGCATTTCCTTAATATATTTGTTCTTAAAATGTTATCTCATTTACACAAAATTAAAAAAAAAAAGTGAACTTTGGCCACCTCTCAGATGCAAGCAAACATTTTGTGTAGCTCAGAAAAAGGTAATTTACCAGTAAATCATTTTTAAACCTTGTGGCCTTATTTTGAAGAAAACAACCAAACCCTACCCTGCCTTTCTGTGTACACAATTTTCACTCAAAGAATTGTGGATAACATTTTATGGGCAAAGGAGAACATTTGGAGGTCTAACTACCTGTAAATGAGACATTTAGATGTCTGTGTGTTCTCATTTGCTCTGCAAAAAAGGAGGCCAAGTTAAAGCCACTTAAAAAAAAAATCTACTCTCTCTGGTTTCAGCAAAAGCAGGAAGTGAAAATAACATTCTGAGAAGTTCTTTGACTAAAACTAGGAAGTAACAGAAAAATCTCATGATAGTTACTCATGAGATTTCCACATATATAATTTGTACTAGCCATTTAATAAGTAGTTTTTCATTTCATGGAGGGAGGAAGGGAGGGAAAGGAAAGATGTTCTGTGGGTGGTATATTTCTGAATTCATAAGTTAGTTAGCAAGGGAAGGCTACTCAGTAGCATAAAAAGTAGCTAATCAGTCCCAGATATTAGTGAAAAGAAAAATACAGAGATGCAATCATTTTTTAACAGAGAGAACACAAAGACTTGCAATATTGTAGTAGTATTGGAACTGCTTAAAGAAGCAGTGCATTTTACAGGGTATTGGGAAATCAGTACTGAAGAAGGTATACAAAGAGAGAGAACAGTATTAAAAGGAGGAAGGAGAAAAGAATGGTGCTTGAGGCATATAAGATATAAGCCATCCTGAGTGCATTGGCTAGTGTGTTTTATGGGTGCTGGTGTCCTGATCCAGCAACTGTTCCCTCTCCCTAGAAGTACTTTGAGTCCTAGGATAGAATTCTGTTTGTCTGGTTAATGTAAGGGGTTAATGCCTATACACTCTTTGCTTGATGGATTTGGCTTAGTGTCTACAAAGAGTTAAGGAGCCAGCAATCAAAGAAATCACCAAATCTGTGGTACCCACGCCTGCCCTGAAACATGGAAGAATTGAAATTGGTCCTCCTTGCCTTATCTTTTTGAGATTACATATTATGATTATTCAGTGGGGCTATATCTGGTCGGAAGCTAAAAGGCAAGAAGGATGCCCCCTATTTAATAGAAGCATGAATCTAAAAATGTACACTAAAATTTTAAATTAAAATAAAAGGAACAGGAATGGTTAGGTTTGAGCATGGGGAGAGGACAATTAGAGTGGATCTCCTGTATCGATTCTATGCTGCCATCATCTTGAGGCTGCTACAAAAAATAAAAATCAAATCTCATTTCAATTACTTGTTACCCTATAATGTGGAATGAGTGTACAAAGTGAATCATACTTTGATTGATTTGCATGCATCTTTCTTACTGCAGAATATGTGCCGTGGGAGGAGCTTCATTCCATCTTGAAAATTCAATTCATTGAAAGTAATTCTAGAAATGCCCTTGTTCTTCACATTGGCAGTTCATTCTTAGTACCGATTCTGTACAAAATAGTTACTGGACCTTGGACCAAATCTTCTGCCTGTTGAAATCAATGGGTATTTTTGCCAATGGCTTAAACAGCAGCAATTCTGTTCACTATATTTGAATTCAACTTATGTACTTTTTGTGTTTATGAAAAAAAACTAACATTTAGCAGAACAATCTGTTTTTTCATGAGAAAATATATAAAATGGAAGATGTGATGCTATATATGAAAAACTCGGGTACTCTGGAACGTTTCTCAACTGGTATAAATGAACATCGCTCCATAGACTTCAAAGGGGGGGGAATATATCAGATTGTCATAGCTGAGGATTTGGACTTCTGTGCCTCAACAATTGTAATAATTATGTTTATTGATATAATGTGCAGCTCTGGTTACCAAATTTCAGCAGTTTTTGAAAATTTTAAATATTTTAAGACATTTTTGTGTAACATGGCTGTCTATATGCTACTTTTAGAAGACTGCCATAGGATCAGGGCAGCGTAAATATGAGCTTTCAGTCACCTTTTTGCATCCATTAATCCTCTACTCTCTTATAGATCGATTGCACCCCACTATTTGGAATGCCAATAAAAATTATTTTAGTTTTAGTTTTGCTACTGATTACTGAATTAGTGGCATTAATCCATATCCTGTTTCCTTTTAATAAATTAATAGGATACATAATTACCACTTTAAAAAAATTATTTTAATGCCATTTGGCTGCACTGATGTGCTTGAGGTTAGAAACATACATAATTACTGTGTGTTAACCATATCATCGGTCACTTTCTACCCAGAATGCTAGAAATGTATTTGATCCCTTGATCAGTTCTCTGTGTAAGGACAACCTCTGCAAAAAAAACCAGTAACATTGTTGGAGTTACATCCAGGGTTTTGTGTAGAATAGCAGCTGTGGGTAGTTATAGCAAAATAATTACCACTATATTATAGAAGAACTGGATGCATTTCCTGTTTCATCTTATATCTTCTTTATTAAGGCTAGGTTATATATATCATCTGGGATTTCTTTCTCACTCTGTCTGCTAACAGACTCCTAGAAGGCTAGAAGATTATAAAAATATGTTTTATAATAATCTAAATTAAGTGTACAGATTAATTTAATATAATTTTATAATTCAAACAGGAAAATTCTTGTAGTTCATAGAGTTAAAAAAACCTTATGTTTGATATTAATTTAACAGTAGCTGGTTGCTTAATTACACAATGAGTATTGAGAAGCGGAAGAGCAAATACATAGTGCTATATTTATGGCCATATAAATAGTGATTCTGTCTTGCAGGGTTTATTAATTTTTTTCAGGGCTTGGTTCTGGCAATTTGAGTTTCATGTATCTGTCCAAAAGTTGGGGATTTGGGGGAGTCTTTGAATATACTGTAACGTGTAATGCATGTTACGTGCACTATTCATTTCAGCATTATATACTGTGGTGGTAGATCTCTTTAATGTTTCTTAATGCACTTTAACATAGCACTGTTTCAAACAGCACTACATTAAGAAAGATTAGGGAATGTTCAGTGTGCATCAGCAGGATCTACACCAGGGATCGGCAACCTTCAGTCCGTGGCCCGCCAGGGTAAGCCCCCGGAGGGCCGGGCCGGTTTGTTTGCACATCCCTCAGCCCACACCATTTCCCACAGCCCCCAATGGCCTGGAGCAGCGAATCGCAGCCAGTGGGAGCCACGATCGGCCGAGCCTGCAGACGCAGCAGGTAAACAAACCGGCCCAGCCCGCCAGGGGGCTTACCCTGGCGGGCCACGAGCCAAAGGTTGCCGATCCCTGAGCTACACAGACCAATTAATTCACAACATGTTTGTGTGCTTTAGAAATCACGCCCAAGTAAGTTGCAGTACTGCTGCATGTGAACAAGCCCTTATAGAGAAGTAACCATTTCTAGTGTTCTTCTGGTGTGTATTGGATAAACAACTTTAAAAAAAAATCGTATCAATGGTTTTATCTAGGTTTCTTAATTAAAACCTAAAATAAGAAGCCCTACATATACATGAAATACACAGAGCTGAATCATTTTCTTGGCTCTGCCTGTAGAAGGAGACCCTGCATGCAGAAACCGCCAGGGTTGGCACCGAAAGGGGAGATGCCTGTAACTCTTCTCTCTTGAGATCCCACAGAGGGCTCTTTGACATCTTAAGACCCAGGATATATCTACAGTACAGACATATTACAGTGACACCGCTACAGCACTGCAGTTGTACTACTGTAGCACTGAAACATACACACTTGCTACAGTGACAAGGGTGTTTTTCATTACTGTAGTTCAGGAATCGGCAACCTTTGGCACTCGGCCCATCAGGGAAATCCGCTGGTGGGTCGGGATGGTTTTGTTTACCTGCAACGTCCACAGGTTTGGCCGATCGCAGCTCCCACTGGCTGCAGTTTGCTGTTCCAGGCCATGGGGGCTGCGGTATTGGCGGCCAGCACATCCCTTGGTCCCGCCGCTTCTCGCAGCCCCCATTGTTCTGTAACGGCGAACTGTGGCCAGCGGGAGCTGCGATCTGCTGAACCTGCAGGTAAACAAACCGTCCCGACCTGCCAGGGGATTTCCCTGACAGGCCATGTGCCACAGGTTGCCGATTCCTGCTGTAGTTAATACACCCCCCTCGAGAAGGGGTAGCTAGGTTGCTGGAAGAATTCTTCCATTCACCTTTTGTTGTCCTACTGGGGATAAGGTTGGCTTAGCTATGTCTCTCAGGGGTGTGAATTTTTCTTAGGAGGTCTGATACTGAATTTGAATGGTCTTTATGCTAACGCCCCTTTACAACACTTTGGCATTGTGAAAGGGGCATTAAAGTGGGATAAATTAAGCCTTTTACTCTTCAAGAGCATTGCAAAGTAGCCTTTGTGTAAATGGGAACCAGACCCACAAAGGCTATTTTTCTGTGCTGAAATTTAGACTAAACTCAGCCTTCCTAGACACAGGGTGATCCCTGAAGGCTACAATCACTGAAACTTCTTTAGTTCAGTTTAGGTCAACTGTCATTTCATTGGCTTCAAAATGAAACATTTTTTCAGGTCTCTTTTTAAATTTTTCATTGAATATTTTTTTAAATTTGAAATTTTTGAAATTTCAAAATGTCTAACTTTCTCTCCCTGTCCCACCTCCAATTTTTTGACCCAGATACTTACAATTATACTCAGATTTCTTCATCATATCTCACTGGCTTAATTTTAGGCCTTTCCATCATACCCCACAATATAGCAATTTTCCTTAAAACATATGAAGTTATGTCCTCATAGTTTCTCCATATCTTGTTGATACTAAATCAGCATGTTTGAGCCTGCTAAGCTGTTTCCTGTTGACCACTTTTCTTTCCTCTTCATACCTCCTCCCCCCGCTATATTCAACAATTACATTTGAACACCACTTTCTGATAGCTAAGCCCTATTTTCCTTCATGTTTGGGCCAGAAACAGCACTTCCATTTTTTTTTTAGTGCAATTATTTTCTAACACTATCTGTGTCATTTAGACATCCAAGTAATCAATTAGAGGGCATACTCAAGTACTGAAAAGTCTAAATACCAATAGACCTCATCCTGAGCTGGTGTAAGTCAGCATAGCTCCACTGAACATAAAGAACCTAGAACTGATTTTCACTAGCTAAGTCTCTGGCCCATATGGTGCATCCTCAAATTAGAGTGGTCAGAAGCTTATGGTGCAAAAAAATAAATAAATAAGCCACTGCTAAGACCAGACTTCAATCAGCCCTCATGTAGATTCCTGTTTTTTTTTTTTTTTTTTTTTTTTTTTTTGTCTCTCTAACCAAACTTTTATCTTCCATGTTAGTCTCACTGTAACCATTTTAGACTGCATTGAAGATAACCCTCTGATCCATTTGCTGCCCACATGCAGACACACAGAGCATTCATCTGTTTGTTTTTTCTCTATGTACATCAATTCTACTGCAGCAGACATTGAATCAACTTGTCTGATGCCAGATATCTTTGATTAGCATTGATGTTAAATCTATCAGAAATAGCAAGCTATTATGTATCACTGTTAACTTTTATGTATGCGTGTGTGCGTGTGTGTGTCCTTTGCAAACTTTGTTTCTGCAATTATTTGTAAGATTAAAGAAGCCAATGGGCCAGTAAGATTGGAAGTTATACCACCACTGTATCCACACCATACACACTACTGTAATAATCTTTGTACAAAATATGCCTTGCGAGGTATCTTTTGAAAACTAACGACTCACTGGTCAATAATATCTGATTAAATGTGTAGCAACATTAGATGAAAAGTTATGAATTCTTTCTGAATAATGTTGGTAGCACATGTTCAAAAGCATGTCCCAATAGCCCCAATTAGGCAGGACTGAACAAGCATGTCTTAAACAAAGAAATGTGTGTTTACTTACTCACAAGTTTTAAACAGGATCCACAGACAGCGAGAGGGTGAAGATATTAGATAAGGACAATCTGCATTTCAGCAAACAGAGGAGAGAAGAAGCAGCGTGCAGCCTCTTTACCAGCAAGACACTATGTCACCTTCTTTACTGTTTGAATGAAATTTAACTAAGGGTAAACCTCAGGAAAATGCATTTCAAAGGGTGACAACTATAATAGTGAGGGGCAAAACCACCCCAAGTTATCTCTCTCTATCCATCTTTCTCTCTTTTCCACCAAGAAGACAAAAGTAACAACCTATAGACTTTGGGAGCAGATTCTGACATGACATTTGGTCAGCCATGTTACTGGATACTTGTAGTAAGAATTTCACCTTGAACCAAGTCTAGTTTGTTAAGTTTAGAAAGTGTTTTATCTTTATTTCTCTTGTAACCATTTCTGACATTAATACCTTATACTTGTACTCATTTAAAATCTCTTTGTAATCAAATAAACTTGTTTAATTCTATAATCAAAACTAATAGTCTTGTGACCTGTGTGAGTAACTCCATTTGGGTAGCAAACTGTTGTATATTGATCCCTTTGGAGAGGTAACAGAGCTAATATATCTGGACTGTCCAGGAAAGGGCTGGACAGTGCAGGACACCCATTTTGGGGGAGTAAAATCCAGGACTGGGAGTGTGTTGCAGTCCCCCTGCAAGTGGTAGCCAAGGCTGGTAGAAGCCAGAATGTGACTGATGTATGGCCGGGAGGCTGCAGCTATACACGGAGGCTCAGGGTGTGACCTGCATGCTGGACGGCTGTTTTTGAGCAGCCCCGGTGGAAGCTACAGCAGCAAAAGATTGAGGTACCCAAGTTTGCAGGGCAGGGGTGACACAACTTCTCACTGACCTAGATTGCACCCCAGAATGTCAATCATACTACCTTTTCCAACAAGAAAAGCTAAATATATCTAATTTCAGAGGATAATAAATCCGTATGAGATAAAAGGTAAAGTGGCAATTTGTTGACAGCTGGGTATCTAAAACAATAGTACAATAAGTCAGAAGAAAGGGGGGGGGAAACAAAACAAAACTTAGTACCACATGGAGCCTTATTTAAATAATAAAATGAGGACAAGTTTAATACACAGTTCTGAGAGAATATCATCTATGTGTGATTTTTATGTACCCATTTGACCAGTCTTTCTGGAATGCTAATCACAACTTGCTATATTAATATTGCAAAAGTCTCAGAAGGAATTAACAATTAACAATGTGGTTATACATTTGTTACAAATGGTAAACATATTACTGAATTTTAGACACAAATCAATTTAAATCTTTATTACATGAGCCTTATTTCCAATTATAGATGTCTCCTTTTTTTTCCCCATTAATCCTGTTGTCTTAAATGCCCAGATAAATGAATTTAATAATGGCTATATAATGAAAAATTTCCATCTCTAGTTGTTAACCAAAGAGCACCAAATCAACATACCAAATGTTTATGATGTCCCAGAGTTATGATAGCAATCTGAGATTCTAGATTAATCTTTTTTATTTTAATTGGCAAAACTTTCCTACACATTTATTTATATTTAGTGAGCTCTACATTTGGAACACAAAATATTTTTAGTACAGAACAGAATGGAAATTAAGGGCCTATTTTCCTATTGCTTCACTGGGGATTCATGAGTAATTCTGATAAGAGTAACGCAGGGATCAGCAACCTTTGGCACGTGGCCTGCCAGGGTAAGCCCCCTGGCGGGCTGGGCCGGTTTGTTTACCTGCCTCGTCCGCAGGTTTGGCCGATTGCAGCTCCCACTGGCCACAGTTCACTGCCCCAGCCAATGGGGGGCCGTGGGAAGCAGCGTGGGCTGAGGGATGTGCTGGCCACGGCTTCCCGAAGCCCCCATTGGCTAACCCTTAAAGTGTCTTGATTACCTCAAAATAATTTCCTACGTGGTGTAAGAGGAGGGGCATGTTGGGGCTGGAAGGAAGGAAGATTGTGTCTGGGTTTGGGAGAATATGGGAGAGTAAGGCTCCACTCTGCCTGATTTTCTGCTGCTGTTATATACATGAGCAAATTTACAGCAGAGAGATAAGTTAAAGCCCAGAATAGCACATTTGATCAAGAGTGTTTGCCATTATCATTTGTACTGTGGTGGTGCCTAGGAGCTCCAGCCATGGACTAGGACCCTATTGTACAGTTCCCATGTTTTCAGTTTTGAGGAGATGTTAGATTCTCAGTTGATTTTAGATGATCATTTTATAGCAGTGAACAGGACAGAACTTTTCTATCTGAACCTAGACAGAAGAATCCCTCTGTTCCTCTCTGATGTGAACCGTGATTCTGTTAGCCAGGCCTTGAAACCATTTGGCAAATGACCTTGGTGCAGAATTCCACAGCACATTCGTTGCATGGTACATTTATCCACGGTCAGATGACATCTCTCAGGAGTTAGGACTTGCAGCTGTGCCTGCTTAGTCTCTGGGCAGCCTATGAGCACAGGTGAGCCACAGCAGGACCCCCTGATTGACCACTCCACCTGATTGGTAGAGGAAGTGAGCAAACCAGCTCTAAACCCAATAGCAACAATAGGTCTGTGGCTGTTGAACTCTTATTCCTACACCTGTGACTGCTTCTGTGCCAGCCTTGCTCCCTGACTCTGGATCTGACCCCTTGACTGGTTTCTGGACTTCTGATCTGACCACTAGGCCTGGCTCCTGCTTGAAACACTAGGAGTGACCACCCATGTCCTAATTCATGACAACACCCATGCTCTGATCAGTATTGGCTGCCAGCTGGTGTCCCGGCAGAGTTTTACTTGCTAGTTTTGATCTGTAAATTACTAAATGGCTTGGGAACTGCCTGTCTAACAGACTTCATCTCTGCTCATGACTACTGCAGCTGTGATTTGCTTCAGCTATATTCTCCTAATAGAGATGGTGCAGGGCATTCTCCAAGAGGACCTCTTGGATCTCAGACTTGCTCCCCTATTCTGCAGTGTATTTTAAAAGTCATCAGACTCAGGCTGATTCTTAGGGCTTCAGCAAGCCTTGAACAGCTGGATAGCGTGAGATTTTGTGGTATAATTTGTTGTTTTGAGACATCAGTTGGTTAATTTAACCTTTTTTTGGTAGGGCCTGGAGGGATTAGTGGAAGGAGGATGCTGTGATGGTATTGGGAACCTGGAGCTGATTTGCTGATTCTTCCCATCAATCAGGTATTGTAGCCCATGAGGCAGCCTACTACAGGCCAGCTGCAATTGTTTAATTGCCCAGAGACCTCATCCCTGCCCTTATTCCTGTCATTAATAATAGCATGATTGGTGTAGATACGTAGGTATGTGTGTCCCCCCTCCCCTCACTCTCAAACTCCGAGAGGCCATGCCCCTTTGCTGTGACACTCCTGGAATAACAGTCTAAGACAACGGGGAAGTTAGCAGTCTCAGGGCTCGATTCCTTCAGTGGGGTAGAGCAGTGAGTGATTCAGGGGCCCAAGCCCTCAGGCAGGGTAGGGAACCAAACAGTCTAAAGCCCAACCCTCAGGCAGGGTAGAGCCAGGTGTAGTTTGGGAACACCAGCCCTCAGACAGGGCGGGGTACCAGCAGTCTAGGACTCCAGATTTCAGGCAGGAGTGAGCACCCAACAGAGTCTAGGGAGTTCAGAAAGGGGTGAACACCCAGCAGAGTCTAGCATCCTAGTTTTGTGGACAGACTCCAACAGGCCTCCTGGCCAAAGGAGGCTGCCATCCCAGGGGTGGGGTGGCAGAGGGTAGGGGGACACAAGCCCACCTGACTCCACCGGGTCCCAGCCCAGAGTGGTCTGCCACTGGGTCAGCAGGGATCCAGCCACAACATGCTGACCAGGCAACAATCCAGCCAGACTGTAGTCAGCTCTCCCAGGGCTACTTCCTACCCTCCACTTAAGGTGTACCTGGATTTTGGGGTTGTCCTCCATCTCCCCTGGGTATATTGCAAGTGGTAATCCCACCTGCTTCTCCGTATCAAGCCTGCCTGGTAGCTCGGGCAGTTCGGATAAGTTCTCAGGACAGCAGAAGTCCTCAGTGGGCTCTGGCTCCAGCAGCAGGGTGGAAGCATCTACCTTCCCCAGCAACTTTAGTTCAACTGAGCTACAGGGCTTGCCTTTTTTACTTCCTGTTCCTGTCCTGCCCTCTGCTTCTGGCATGGTTGGCGTGGCTTTCCTGATTATGCTCACCATGGGGCATCTGGCCCTTCCTCACTGTCAATCTCCAAGGGAGGCCACGTCTCTTTGCTACAATTAGAAAGGGAGGCTCAATTTCTCTGATAATTTACTTATTATTTTTTCACTCAGCAATAGTGGAAATCCATGTGATCCATGTTTGTCACTCAGTTATTTCCATATCATATGCTGAATTTGAAAGTAAAACGATTTTATTTCCCAGTTGTCAATCCTAAGAATTCAACATGAGCTCTGAAAGCCAAGCTGGGTTGTTCCTCATGCATCACCACCTCTAAGAAACATCTTGGAGGCCAAATTATATCCTCAGTGACACTTGTGAAGCAACGTTGCCTTCGGTGGGATTTGAAGGTTGGACTGATTGGAACTTAGTAAACAACTTTTAATTAATAATACTCGGCTTACTCATTCTTAATTATCTTGGTTCTAAGGGATTAACATGATCAAACTGAAGTGTGTGTGTGTGTATGTATTTGTTTGTGTGTGTATAAAATGCTGTGTGTAGGTGTGGTGTTACTAACATACTTCTGAATAGACATAGGAAGCAGAAACATTCAGTGAGAAACTACCATTTTTACAATCACTTTTCTGAGCAGACCAACTTATGAACTCCTTCATACTCAGCCAGCAATAGTCATAAACGTATGTTATTATTGAAATGAAAACAATCAAGTTCTAGCATACCAATTAGTATAATTGGAGACTAGAATACCAAATATACTTCTGACAGAAATCAACTCTCTAGTTATACCGCTAAGTCTAAAGGAATTTTTACTCCACCTATCAAGTTATGTTACAATGCATTATGTATAAAAATGACATAACATAAAATAGTGCTGAAGGGAGCCCCATTTGCCAGTACTCAATGTGAACAAGACTATTAAACTCATGAGCTCAATGACATTCATTTGTCCTTTCAGAATCATCATAGTGAATCATTATCCTGCTGGGTCGCGTGCTGAAGGTTGCCAACCCCTGCCTTAGATAGCTTTCCATAAAATGGCATTACAAATTATCACCCACGTTCCAATCTTGCAAATACTTATATGACTGCTTAACTTTACATATATGAATAGTCCCATTGTATCAACCAAAAATGTCTAGAGTCCTGGCCTACTGTAGGAAACAAGTTGATAAAATGGTCTATAAACTCATAGAATCTTTCTTCCTTTCACACAAAAGTTATAAGCATATTAAAATAGAGATAATTTCAAGATAAAAACATATAACTAACAGAACTAAATGAAATGCTAGCATAGAAAAACTAATCTCTAAATCTATATCAGCTGGAGTTTAACATTTTGACTCACCTGTTCCCAAAAGTCAGTTTGTTTCAAACAGAAAGTATGTAAATGGGAAAGCAATCATAAAGCACTGATAGGATGTGTTTATAAACGTACTAAAAATAGTTTAAACTGCAGGGTTGAGGAAGTTTATAAAGAATTGAGTTCCAAAATGTTGCACTGTGTCAAGTCATATTGAATTATGTCAGTAATGTCATACTGCATTACATCATGTCCTTAATAGGAACAAAACCAACAAAGCGTGAAGTAATGTGACATGTCAGGTAAAAATATATATTCCTTGTTCGCCTTTCAGCCCCCTTTACCACTAACCCTTCACCAAGGAGCTTTGTTTGTTCATTGAAGTATAGTTCTTACTTTGTTTCATTCTATTAAGGTAAGACATTGTAGTAAGCTTTTCGAAGGATAATGAATATTGTAAAGTGCCCAGATTTCCTAGAAATACTACCGTATTTTACACTAATTGCTGCCAACACTGTGATACTATTATTGTCAAATGTTTACTTGCAGTTTGGACCATTATTATAAAGAAGAGACAGTGATATATACAATAGAAAGCAGTAATTTGGATGTCTATTAGCCAATATGTATATTTGTTATTCATATGGCCAGGGCCGGCTCCAGGGTTTTGGCCGCCCCAAGCAGCCAAAAACAAACAAAAAAAAGTCACGATCTGCGGCGGCAATTCGGCGGGAGGTCCTTCGCTCCGAGCGGGAGTGAGGGATCGTCTGCCGAATTGCCACCGAATAGCTGGACCTGCCACCCCTCTCCGGAGCGGCCGCCCCAAGCACCTGCTTGCCAGGCTGGTGCCTGGAGCCGACCCTGCCTATGGCACACAAAACTAATACAAGCTTTAGCATTAGTATAAATACAGGTAGTCTTCAATGCATACCTTTGCTGCAGATCTTCTATGTGAGGTTTAGGCTGAAAGATGACTTCCGAGAAATGATTGTATGGAATCCTCCTTTTCATGTTGTACTGCTTTGCCTCTGACTAGTATAGTGACCAAGCATGGCTAGTTGGGCTCACAAATATTTTTAATCTGAACCTTTGGAGTATTCAAGTCATTGGCTATACTTCATTAACAAGTCCCATACCAGCATTCTCCTTGATGACTCAGATTTAGTCTGGCTGGAAAATGAGAAGAGAGAAAGACTGTCTCGAGTATGAAGAAGAAATTGATCCTATAAAATTATATATATATATATATATATATATATATATATATATATATATATATATTTCTGGCTTGTTTCTCCTTTTATATATATATATATATATAATAAAATAAAAAGAGTTTGCATTATAGCCTGAGAGCCCCTGATGCTATTCCTGCTGCTTCCTTTGCTTATGATACATATCTTCCACCCGTTGATGGAGAAGCCCAGGGGATAAAATCCTGCCCCTACTGAAGTCAGTAGGAGTTTTACCATTCACTTTACTGGGGCTAAGATTTCACCCAAGATGTCTGACAGCACTTTATTATGGCAGAAGTCAGGTACTAATGGCTCACTATTTGGAGACATGCTGACTGAACCAATCATCAGAACACAAGAGGCTTCAGTAAGCAGGCTGCTTTTGCACACCATACCATTCTCAGTGTGTCTGTGACGGTAGTGATATGTAGTAATATGGATAATAGAATACATAGACTTTTAGTGCAAGGTTCCTCAGTCTGTTTTACACAAAAACAGACCTTGATTAATGCAGGTAACATAAGTTGCCAATGGGGGAACTGACATGGCCGCTAGTTTTTGAGAGATTTGGGTCTGAACTGAACTAGAAGCAGTTTAATGTGCAGATAACCCAGAAACACCACTTTTATTGGAACTAAGGGCAGCTCCAGGCACCAGCACAGCAAACGCGTGTCTGGGGCAGCAAGCCGCAGGGGGCAGCCTGCTGGTCGCTGTGAGGGCAGCAGTCAAGCTGCCTTCGGCGACTTGCCTGCAGGTGATTCACTAGTCCCGCAGCTTCAGGGGTAATTCGGCGATGGGCACGCTGAAGGCGCGGGACCAGCAGATCACCCACAGACACGCCGCCGAATCCGCATGACCAGCAGACCGCCCGCAGGCATGCCGCCGAAGGCCGCCTGACTGCCATGCTTGGGGTGGCAAAAAACATAGAGCCGCCCCTGATTGGAACAGTGACATCAAAGCAAAAGGCAGAGTGTCCCACAGTAATATGTTTTTGTTTGAGAAGACTGATGCAGATTTGCACTCGCCCTCTTCACTAACTTTTATATTAAAAAAGAACAACTTTTGGGGGCACAAATTTGCTTTTAAGAGAGAGATGAAGCAGTTTGATACATATGCATGCTATTTCAAAGCCAACCCAAACTATATCATAAATGTGACATGTAGTCAGAGACTAAACTGCATGGGTTCTTATGTCAGTTTCAAGTCAGAATGAAAATATGGGAGAAGAAATTTGCCAAGTCTTTTGAAATGATAAAGAAGACAGTAGAAATGGCAATCTTCAAAGCCAGGAAGAAAAAGTGTTTTCCATGTATCCAGAAGCAATGTTGTGACAAGATAAATAGAAATTCTCCAAGAAGATGAAAAATATAAGATGCATTATTAAAAACTTAAATAATTTAAAAGAAAAAGAAATCAAAAGTACAGCAATTAGTATAAGACAGATTCAAATCTGATTTTAATTTTCATGTAATTATTGGGGCCATCAAACATGGGAGAAATATTGTAGTGGATGGCACACTAACCTGTGTAACTTCTTGAAAAGGGAATGTTAGAGAGAGGTAGGTGAGCATACAGTCTTTTTAGATTCACCTTTAAAGTGTTAAGGGGCAAAGCCATATGAAACTGAAAAACTCAGATTAGAGAAAGATCTAGTGGCGGGTGGTGATGGAAAGATGAAATATTTGGAAGAAATGCCTTTAACATAGCAGCATTACTTTAACCCTTCTGGACATTTGCGGTGTCTCTGTGCTATTAGAAGACACATGTATCTAAAAATACTGTATTAATTTTCTATTTAAGATGAAAGTTTCTGGAGTTCTGAGCTATGTCACAGTTACTTGCCAGTACCCTTTCAAGGACTTTCTCTTCTGTTCAGCTCCACAGAGACTCTCATAGGCAAGACGCATGCTGAAAAGGGCAGAAGGGCATCAAACTAGTACAGGGAATGGGGAAAGAATGGTCAAATAGTCGCTTCTATATCAGTGAAAGCATACCATGCACTTGTCTTTTCCAGAACATTCAAAAACAAAGTTTAAGCAGTGCAACAAAATGCATTAAAGGTCTTAAAAATGACCGCAGACCTGTCTTGGTACAAATCCACAGAAGCATCTGGCCTAAAGGTTACTGATGTCAATGTCTTCCCCTCGCCTCCTGTTAGACAATAGTACCTTGGCTATGTAAGGCTACTATATTACTTAGGAGGCAGAACAGTGCTTGGGAGGAGGAGGACATTCACTGCTCAAGTACTAGTGGCCAGAGGCATTATGCTCTTTTTAGGTATAATATCACTAGAGATGCTGGAATGAGTGCAGTGAATAGGGGTACTTGGTAAAGTTCTGAATTACATTTTTGAACCATAGAAGTGTAGGACTGGAAGGGACCGCAATAGATCATCTAGTCCAGTCCCCCCATATTCTAGGCAGGATTAAGTAATAATTAGAACATTCCTGACAGGTGTTTGTCTAACTTGTTCTTAAAAACCTCCAATGACGGAGATTCCACAGCCTCCCTAGGAAATTTGTTCAGCATGACAGTTAGGAAGTTTACCTAATGTCCAACCTAAACCTCCCTTGCTGCAATTCACGCCCATTGCTTCTTGTCCTCTCCTGAGAGGTTAACAAGAGCAATTTTTCATCTTCCTCCTTGTAAAATCCTTTTATGTACTTGAAAACTGTTATCATGTCTGTCATAAACAGATAGTTAAGGGTTAATGCCTCTTTTACCTGTAAAGGGTTAAGAAGTTCACCTAGCCTAGCTGACACCTGACCAAAGGAACCAATGCGGTGGATAAGATGGTTTAAAAGGAAGGAGGGAAGTTTCCTTTGTTTCGAGTTTAGTTTCAGTTTTGACCGGAGTGGGAAAGCTCCAGAAATCAGCCTCTTATCACGTAGTAAGTATTAGTGAAGGGAATAAATAGGTTTATGTTTATTTTCTTTGTAACTTGTCTTGGGCAATTGGGAATAATCAAATTGGGTATTTTTTGTGTAACTAAGTTTTTGACCAGGGGAACATCCTCTGTGTTTTGAATCTGTTGTCTGTGAGATCAGCTGGTATGCTATCTCCCAGAGGGTTTTCTTTTACCTTTCTTTTCTTTAATTAAAAGTCTTATTTTTAAGAACCTGATTGATTTTTCCTTGTGTTAAGATCCAAGGGGATTGGATCTGGACTCACCAGGAATTGGTGCGGGAAAGATGGGGGGATGGTTAAATTCTCCTTGTGTTAAGATCCAAGGGTTTGGATCGGTGTTCACCAGGAAATTGGTGAAGAAGTCTCTCAAGGTTACCCAGGGAAAGGAGTTAGAACTTGGGAATGGTGGCAGCAAAACCAGATCTAAACTGGTAATTCAGTTTACGGATTCACATGCAGGTCCCCATATCTGTACTCTAAAAATCCAGAGTGGGGGTGAAACCTATGACAATGTCCCCCCTCAGCCTTCTCTTCTCCACACTAAAGAAATTCATTTTTTTTCAATCTCCCCTCATAGGTCACGTTTTCTGGTCTTCAATCATTTTTGGTGCTCTTCTCTGGATTTTCTGCAATTTGTCCACATCTTTCCTGAAATATGGTGCCCAGAACTGGACACAATATTCCAGCGGAAGCCTTATCAGCACAGTGTAATGTGGAAAAATTACTTCTCATGTCTTGTTTACAACACACCTGCTAATACATCCCAGAATGATGTTTGCTTTTTTTTGTGTGATAGTGTTGCACTGTTGACTCATAGTTAGCTTCTGATGCACTATAACCCCCAAATCCCTTTCCACAGAACTCTTTCTTAGGAAGTCATTTCCCATTTTGTATGTGTGCAATTGATTGTTCCTTCCTAAATAGATGATTTTGCATTTTTCCAGATTGAATTTCATCCTATTTACTTCAGACTATTTCTCTACTTTTTCCAGATCATTTTTAATTTTAATCCTATCCTCCAAAGCAACCCCTCCGAGCTCGGTATCATCTGCAGCTTTATAAGTGTAATCTCTGTGCCATTATATAAATAATTGATAAAGATATTGAACAGAACCAGATCGAGGACAGATCCCTGCAGGACCCCACTCAATATGCCCTTCCAGCTTGACTGTGAACCTCTGATAAGTGCTCTCTTCTGATTACTGTTAAGTACTACATGCCTTTTTCCCTTCTCAAAGTGGCATCCATTATTTAATTGTATACTGTGGAGATAAACAGTTCTGCTATGCACCCTCTCAAAGCTTATTGCTGTTCATCTGTTATCTTGTGTGTTGTGTAAGAGATTGAATATATGGATAATGGCTAAATGGAGTCCTGGAGGATTCATGGAGTGACCGCAGAGAGGTTTGGGTCATCTTTACCCTGTTGGTCCTCAGCTTAGCCACTTTCTGGAAACAATGTCCCTGACCTTTATATCCTTCTCTTGGATCTGCCTCAGCAAGTGATGATGTGGTGAATCTTCAATTGCACAAAGACTGGATTTTTTCCAAATATTCCTTCTATGCATTTATGAAGATCTAACTTATCAGCAATAAATGTATCTGATTCATAATTTAAGGCAGAGTAGCATCACCATAGGAAATGAAAGTTCAATATCTAAGCCCACTGGGCCACTGAAATCAAATGATTTCCCTTCCTTGCTCTAGACATAGACTATGAACTCTGGATATAGTCCAAACCTGCCTTCTTTAGGAATGCTTTAAGGTTAACTGAAATAACGTGATCAAAATATATACATCAGCCTAAGTTTTATTCCCAGTCTTGGCTGTTTCTAGGCTGTTCCCTACTAGTCCTCAGTCCCTACCTCTAGTTCCCTCTACTTCAGAGTGATACTCCAACCTCATTTTCTCTTATTCTGTAGCTAATTGTGCAGACCTGATCTCAGCAGGAAAATCCTCTGCATCCTTACACAGGGTCCTAGAACATGCACCATAATACAACCACCTAGACATTTACTCTAAGTTCCCTTCACAAATAGTAGCATTTGAGACACCTTTTGAGTTTCTTTAACTAGAACGGTGTGAAAAGGTGTTTTTTCCCTTAAGAATTAAAAAAAACAACAACACAATAGTTTAGCAAATACTACTAAAAACACTAAAACTTTCTAACAGTAGAAACTTTGGACAATTTTTGTCAGCAAAACCATGTCTGTACATGCCACTAAATTATTTAAAATTACAACACTAAGGTTGGCAAAATTGTCTGGTGGCTAATAAACCACTCCACACTATCCTTCACCTAATTGAAATGACAACTGCAAGTAATTTATGTTGATGTTTTCCTCAGACTCTACTGGCAGCTTGAAATCTGGGATCAGAAATAAAAGGAACTGCAACCCATACAGTTTCCCAGAAATTAGAAGGTGCGGGAGGAGCTTTGATTCTACCAACTTGGAAGTGATAGCTGTATTTTTATTTTTTTTTAAATGCATAATCATGTCTATAGCAAAGCCACAACTGATATTCCCATCATTGTTTTGCTGATGCCTTCTCTATAACATTTAATGGGCCAAACTTCTCAGAAATCAATTGAATAGTCAGGATGTTATGGTGTCTTTAGTTCAACAGCACAACAGTCAGAGTTCCAGCTTTAATGCATACTTGAATCAGACAAGATATTCAAAATCCAAATTGATATTTCAAAACAAATCATGTGTTTAATATAAATTTCTGACACTTCACATGAAGTCATTTTGCTTTTTGGTCAGAGTATGTCACACAGTGTCATGTCACAACCTGTCAAGAGTGATGTGAGTGCAGCACAATGTGACAAACCAATAAAACAAGCTGAAAGAAGAACAATATTTTTTAGACTGTTTGCCAATCATTGAAATCACAAACATCTTCTCTGAGAAATATACATCTAATGGACAAGTGGCTAATTTTAGTAGTATCTAGGCCTACTTGCTAATGTCAGTGTCTAACTCCTATATTCAGAGCTCTGTATATTCTGTAGCATAGTAGAACAATATTCTCTGACAAGGGTTCCTGATTTGTGGGTGTACCAGAAAGAAATTCTGCAGCACAGCGAAAATTCCCTGGCCTTATTGACTGCAGAACCTTCCTAGAACAGGGATTGGCAACCTTTGGCACGCAGCTCGCCAGGTTAAGCCCCCTGGTGGGCCGGGCAGGTTTGTTTACCTGCCACGTCCACAGGTTTGGCTGATTGCGGCTCCCACTGGCTGCGGTGTGCCGTCCCAGGCCAATGGGGGTGGCAGGAAGCAGCGGCCAGCACATCCTTCAGCCCGTGCCACTTCCCGTTAGCCCCATTGGCCTGGGACAGCGAACCGCAGCCAGTGGGAGCCACGATCATCCGAACCTGCAGATGAGGCAGGTAAACAAACCGTCCCGCCCCGCCAGGGGGCTTACCCTGGCGAGCTGCATGCCAAAGGTTGCCGATCCCTGTCCTAGAACATGTGCTTTTAGGGGAAAATAATCTCAAATCTCAGCCCAAGTAGTTGAGGGCTATGCCTCACAAAGCTGTGGAGCAGGAGTGGACCTGCTGCGTCAAGGCTGCTGCAGCCTAATGCTTGAACAGTCTTTGTGCTCTTAGCAATCCCATTCTCCTGTTTAACAACAAACGTTGAATGGGCTATAAATCAGAATAGAATTTGGCCCTTGACTTACATTATTGGCTGAACTGGTTTAGCTTAACAGTCAGGGTAATTAACCATTGGAACAATTGACCAAGGTTTGTGGTGGATACTCCATCACTGGCATTTTTTAAATCACAATTGGATTTAAAAAAAAATGCTCAAAGGAATTATTTTGGAAGGAGTACAAGAAGTCAGACTACGTGGTCACAATGGTCCCCTCTGACCTTGGAATCTATGAGTATACAAAAATATTTCCCTATCCCAGAGCTAATTTGACTGGTTACCTAGGAAAGGATTACTGAACAAATGAATTGTAAAACAAAAGCAGACCCCCCCCCCAACTACCACATCAAAAGAAACAATCCTCTCTACAAATCATTAGTTTCTTTTTGCCTTCTCATGCTGTGGTGGAGGGATTATCAGGACATTTAAAAGCTAAATGAGGAGTTAACTATAATTAGGGGTTACCTTTCTGATAAAAGCATTAGGGCATTGTCTTTGTCCTTAGGAAAATCATCTGTTCACCTAACAAGAACCAGAATGGTGAAATATTTTTTTTTTAAGCAAAACTGTCATTAAAGCCAGTGAAAATGTAATCCTTCGAAAGTCTGAGTAAAAACTGATGCAGGGCTTAATAATTTGACCCTCTGTGCACAAAATAGGTATCAGTGTTTCATTTAATACATGAACAATAGTTTGTTCCTCCGATTCCTCTAAACCAACAGACTTCAAAAACTTCCATGAAAAAGAAAATACTTCTTTTTTATAAGTGGTCTCCAAACATGTACACATTGAGACCTGCTATTAAATCTAAGTCACATCATTCATCTTCAAGAGCCAAATTCTGTCCTTAGGAGTCCGTGTATGGCTCCCATTAACCAATTTAAATCATCTTTGCACATACAAGAGCAAACTTTTCACAAATGTTAGAAAACACGGAAAGAAAATAATGGAAGTAAAACACACTAAGCCTCATCCTACGCTGATCTTCATTACACTTGTGTAAATCCGGACCAATTCCATTGAATTGAACCAAAGTATACTGATGTCAAACCAGCATATGTTAGACCAGCCTAAGTAATTGTGTGTATCCCATTTTGTTTGCCCTTCTTCCCACACCCCTCCTATTATTTGTCACTCGTTTGTTGTGTTTTGTTTTACACTAGATTGCACTGTAAGGTCCTCTGTAAAACCATGTTCTACAAAGTACTTTTTTCCACTGCCTACCATGATGGGGCCTTGGTCCTGATGGGGGCCTCTTTGGGTCTACCATAATTAACATACATAATAATTGTGCACTTAAATAAAGCCTGAAATTCACTTCGACTATATTCAGAATTCCTTTTACTGGTTCTCTGCAAACATTCATGTAAGCAAATAGTTATTCTCAATAATAATTGCAGGAAAAGTGGTGTGAATATTTAAATACATATATTTAGTTATAGTCAGTAGCTGACTTATCAGGCTGTTTACTTGCAGTAAACAATTTATTCAACAAATTTAGCATAATTGTATGCACATAGGTCTCCTGTTGACATAAATGCATGCAAGTTTGCAAATTGGCCCACCACCGCATAGCCAGATGTCTAAAAACCTTGTTTTCATCCAATAGCAATTTAAATGATCAAAGGTAAGGGACATAAAATGCTATATAACCAATGACTAATTATTTTCTGCAAACAAAATAGTCACTAATACAAGTCTCTCAAGTAGAGGGCAGTACTTGCTAACTCTTATGGAAAAGTCAGGGGTACCTTAATACCTGAGATTTTTTTTTAACCTTCCTGAAGAAAGTTTAGTAGATAATGCTGTTGCCATCTTATGTCAACCTACTTATGTCAGCTCCCAGCAGGGAAAAGAGGGGCAAGAAGCCCCGGACAGCTTCCCTGTGCTCCAGGCAGGAAACAGGTAGTGGAGAAGCCCTGGGCAGCTTCTCCCCTCTCCTGGTGGGGAACGGGGAGCTCAGGGGAGGGGCAGCCCGCTGATTGCCCGGGATCCTGTGGGGAAGCCAGGATCCTGGCAGGGAGCTGTCAGCAGAGCTGAGAGATTGGGCTCTCAGCTCCTCACACTGCCCCTCTGAGGTCAGAGGAAGCACTCCTGGTGAGGATGCGCACCACCAACCCAAGGAGGATAGTGTGGAGGTACACCACCACAGTAATTACTGCAGTGGCTGTACATTGACCTAATATAGGTCGACTTAAGTTTGTAGTGTAGACATACCCTTAGAGTAATATCTACAGAATCCTTCTGGTTTCATCTCTATTATATTTCATAGGACTTTCCATAGGGAATACTCTCATTTACTCTGAATTCCTGTAAAAGTGAATGGTATAAGGAAGATTTTTAATGATAAAATTGAATTTCCTCTTATTCCTCGGTTTATTTTAAATAAGCGCAGAAGCAAATAAAACAAATTTACTTGCACTGTAAATATCACTATATATGCTGACATTCATACAATGAAAATCGAATGCCAGCATTACTTTAATGTCTAATTTCCAACTCATTTATATGGTAGATCTCACTGCTTAATTAATTTGGACCCGATATGGATGAGGTATATTTAATCCATTATGTTTTTTATTCAAAAATGCAAAAGACCATTAGCTTTCAAATCTACTAATTCATTATTACTGGGAAATATTCAGGGGACCTTACACAAATATGATACATTGCGTAATCTTAGGAAACTGTCAGATTATGGCAAATAAAATGATGGGGAAGCAGTTTTTCTTTTTGCATTTACTTGCTTGCATCTGGTGCAGTGCATTTCATTCTGCTCACCAGAAAATTCAACACTAAAGCCCTTTAGCACACTGATTTATTCTAAACATTTTAATAAAAATGATGGTGCTTTTGCTAGCACTCAGTTCCTCCTCTTTTCCCAAGTACTTTATTAATTTAACAAGTTGACCTTACAGCATTAAAAATAATGCTTTATGGGGAAACAAAGACACTCTCTCCATAGTTGTCATTTATTATAAAACTAATGCAGTTGCTGTCCTTTTCAATAAGCTAATGGAGTACAATTTGTCATACCATAACCATGAAAAATCGTATGTGCACTGCAGAATTCATTCCTGTCTCAGACAGACAGGTGGAAGACAGCATGTTTTGTAAAGGAAAGTGGTTACTTTTTTTAGAAAATAAATATCGTAAATGTGTACAATAGCTCTAGTGTGCACTTCCAGATGTAATAAATGAGTGTGCTCTAGAGCTATCTCGTGTTGCCATGCAGGTAGGATAGCATAGGGAACAGGGCAGTGATTTAGAATTCAGGAGACTCGGGCTTTATTGCTAACCCTAATCCTGGCCTCTTGAATGATATTGGGTAAATTACTTTGCCAATCTCTGCCTCAGTTTCCACATCTATAAAATGGGGCTAATGATACTGACTTCCTTTGTAAAGCACTGAGATCTACTGATGAAAAGTGCTATATGAGAGCTTTGTATTACAATTGTTTTCTATTCAGAGTTTTATTCCCAGTTCTAACACTAATTAAAATTAAGGACAAAAGGAATTACATGTGCTCAGTGTGTAAGACTGGGGATACATCTGTGTCAAACTGGTAACAACCTTCATTGTGACTTTCACTTTGCACTGTAACCTCCATGTTGGATTAAGACAGCCAGTTTGTGTTGAAAACCAGCCTAATCTTGACAAGGTCAGCCTATTTTGGACATGGTCATGCTCATGTTAAATTATAGGACACCTTGAAGAGGCTAACAGTGAGAAAGCCATCAAGGGCCATTAGCGTTGATTGACTCTCCCCTACTGAAACAATGGGTTTTCTACTGATAGGGCCTATGACTTTGATGCTCTACAAGCCTGACTGAAGCAGGGGGAGGGATGGATCCTGGAATTCCTGCAGCTGATGCACATGGGCAAAACAGGGACAGACAGTTTTATAAGGTGGGTGCTTCTCTAAGCAAGCAGTCAGACCACAGTCACCTGCAAGAAGACCAGACTAAGGAGGGAGAAGGCAGGAAGCGCTGTCTAACCTAAGGACTCTGACCAAACCCAGGTTTCATAAGAGGGGTTTGGTGAGACTTTGGGGCAGTGACTGCAAGAACAGTTTGTTGTTTTACATAGGTCTGTAACTATCTTGTGCTTTATTAAGAATAAAGTGTCTGTGGATAAGAAATTCCTTCATTACGTCTGTGTTCCTTGCTTTCCTTCCATGTTGTAGCTGAATGGTTTAACTACAAATCAGAACTGCCACATCCAGGTAGACTCTGGGGGAATAAGTCTAAGCAACTGGGTGTTTGGTGGGGAGGAGATGAGGTACTGGCTCCAGACTCCAAAGAAGCCAGAATGTGGGGTCACACTACTTAAGGGGGGTGTCAGTCACTGGGTCTGTGTCCAAGAGACCCAAAGTTAAGGACAGTGACCAGATACCACACAGGGGAACTTAGAAGAACATAAGGCCAGGATTTTGGACAATTTTTGACAGACTGCTGTCCATCCAGAAAAGAGGACAGAGTCAAGTTATAACACTCAACACCTCTGAAAATCAGGGCACTCTTATTTATGTATGTGTGATGGGCATGCAGACCCAGACAAACACAGAAAGGGTTAAGGGAAACTGAGAACTTCTTTAACTTCATCCGATATATTGGGTGAGGGCATAGTCAGGCTGAGGGAGGAACTTAAAAGAGAGTGCAGGGCAGGCAGTGGGGAAAGGATGGGCAGAAGACCTCTCCTGGGAGCAGAGATTTCCCTACACACACACGAACTCCCTACACACCATATTCTCCCTAGTGGTCAACTAGTTACGTAGTGTTGCCAATTTAGTCATTTTCCAGCCTCCCTCCCCCCCTGTAAATTCAAACTCCTCCTCTAATTTCCTGAACTCGACCATCTCATGGTCACTGCCTCCCAGGTTCCCAAACACTTTTGCTTCCCCTACTAATTCTTCCCTGTTTGTGAGCAGCAGGTCAAGAAGAGCTCTGCCCCTAGTTGGTTCCTCCAGCACTTGCACCAGGAAATTGTCCACTACACTTTCCAAAAACTTCCTGGATTGTCTGTGCACTGCTGTATTGCTCTTCCAGCAGATATTGGGGGTGATTGAAGTCCCGCATGAGAACCAGGGCCTGTGATCTAGTAACTTCTGTTAGTTGCCTGAAGAAATCCTTGTCCACCGCATCCCCCTGGTCTGATGGTCTATAGCAGACTCCCACCACGACATCACCCTTGTTGCTCACACTTCTAAACTTAATCCAGAGACTCACAGGTTTTTCTGAAGTTTCATACTGGAGCTCTGAGCAGCCATACTGCTCCTTATATACAATGCAACTCCCCCACCTTTTTCTGCCCTGCCTGTCCTTCCTGAACAGTTTATATCGATCCATGACAGTACTCCAGTCACGTAAGTTATCCCACCAAGTCTCTGTTATTCCAATCACATCATAATTCCTTCACTGTGCCAGGACTACCAGTTCTCCCTGCTTGTTTCCCAGGCTTCTTGCATTTGAAGCAAGGTTTCACTCTCTCTCAACCAACTGAGGATGAGAAGGGGACCATCACATCTGCTTCCTTCTCCCTCACAGCAGGGGAGATGCCTGTACAAACTGCAGGCAATTAAGAAGGCTCCTGCAGGACCCTGAGTTACCAAGGAGAAGATTCCAGCAGGAGAAGGCTGCCAAAAACTCTGATTCTGAAGACTAAGTGGGGCCAGTTGAGAGAGACAAATTGCAACCCAACACCAGGAGGAAAGCTTGGGACTCCTGGTAAGAAGACGTATAATAATTGCTTGAATTACTCTAGCTCCAGGAGGAGGGCTGGGACTCCTGCTGCAAAGACAGATAGAAAATGTTAGAGATAACTCTTTGGAGACAGGGAACAGCATTTGGAGGGCAGATTTCAAAGGAACCCTGAAAGCTTGTGATGCTATTTGTTTTGCCATTGTTATACATCCTTTTGTAGCAGTTTTGTAACAAGCAAGCACCAAAGAGTATATTATTAAGTCAAGTGCCTGAAATGGAGATATTGGCCTCCTGAGATGGGAAGCTGAGGCTGGAAATACATGCAGCACACTAACTCAACCGGGGGTGTGAGAGGGCAGGCATGCCCTATGACAATGCCCTGCTCAGAGGCATGACTTGAGGGAAGGCCAGAGAGAGTAAAGAGGAGGAGGAGAAACTGAAACCTCAAATGCAGAAGGGTTAAGAGATGTCCAGTAGTATTTATGGTTTGGACTTTTTTTATATGTGCATGTGGGTTTTTTTGGAGAGGCAGATGTAAGGGCAGTCTCGGGGCAAAATACATTTTAGGGTTTGCCATATTTGCTTCAATGCTGGTGGAGGACACTCTTTCAATCATGAAAGACCCTATTGGTGTGGAACAGATGGAACTTTAAAGGTATCTGGCAGGAGGGCCAGATCCTCAATTCAGGAGACTGTTGGAAAAAGCCGGAATTTTACATTTCCATATCTCCCTGCTTCTAGAAGAATCCCCAAGGTCTGTAAAAAAGTACTATATAAAGTCATCACCTCTCCCACCACTAAATTGTACATTCTTCTGAACTGAAATTCAGTAACTGTTTTACAACTGAAAGCAGCACTGTGAAAATGTTATTAGCTTAGCTAACTTGCACTATAGCTACCAACACCTTCCGTACTACTGACTCTCTTATTGGCCAGGGAAAACTAGGTGTTAAAATGAGTCATAGATATGGTACAAGAGGAAAGGTGAAACAGAAGTATTATAAAAAAAAATCAAATACAGAAAATGAAGTTAGCAACTATTTTACAGGAATAAGCTTTGTTCAGGAGCAATTTATACCTAAAATATATCTTTTCTTACATATATAAAAAAAGCTTCATGACAAAAGTGCTAGTGCTGTGATAACTTGATTTTCTGTTTTAAGAGTCATATGCTGCTCGGTATCCTTGTGTTCAACTCCCACTCATACCAAAGTTCTGTGCATGGAATGACTATAGAATATCACCTTTACGATATGTTAAAATAACCCTCCATTCTTTGTGGAGCATCCATGCTGCATGAGCACTTCAGCATTCCGCAAAAGCAGAATAATAAATAGAAGAGAAACCATGAAATTGAGCAGGTGTCTTCCACTTGATAATTTGGTACATTAGGTATTCTGAGCAGGCTTTTGAGAGTCATTTTGTTGGATTCAACTTAGAGGGAGAGAAATTCTACCAGGTTTTAGTGGCTAAAAAAGTTTTTCTGGAAAATTGTCTCCTATTTTTGTAGTTAGATTAATGCACATCATGTCTATGGCCTCTGTCTCTACCCTTTTTTCCCAGCACGATTCTTGCAAGAGGATTGCCCTGCAGCACTTATTACTCATGGTAGTTTTCTCTTACTCTCGGTTAATTTGCTTAGTGTAATGAATTCCACCTACACTTTACCACCATTTTCTTCTCTACATGATGTGTGTCACAGGAATATTGGTCTCGAACAGCTCTAATCCCAGCATGATAAGGCCATAAAATGAAAAGATATGTAGGGGGATAATGTAATATTTTAACCATCTATCTTCCAAATGATTTAAGCAAAGCTTTCAAAATGTAAAAATGTTCCAGATTAGAAAGTCTAAAATGTTAAAAACAAAGAAGTAACACTAAAATATTACAGAATGAGATTTTGTTTAATGTTGCTCCTGCGGTACAGCCAGGGGACAATACTGGAGTCTGGATGATTGCTGAAGTGATGCTCTCGAGAGATGACATTAGGAGAAGTACTTAGCAAAAGGCCCTCCCAGATTTGTGCCATGTTGGAAGTCATTGAAGAGAAATAGAGACTAAGATTAAGTTCATAAAAAGTATTTGCTATGCAGAGGCCCCTCTTCCCAGTGCACTAAGTGGGTGGTGCTATTGTGATGGAGGTCAGCAGAACAGAACCTGTCTTTCCCAAACTCTGGAATGGAAATTGAATCACTATGTAGCTATAGTAGCACCATGTCTGCAGTGGATCCCATGTCTACGGCATCCTGCCTTCTCCAAATGCTAATGGCATTTTGGGCTGTATAAGTAGGGGCATTGCCAGCAGATCGAGGAACGTGATCATTCCCCTTTATTCGACATTGGTGAGGCCTCATCTGGAGTACTGTGTCCAGTTTTGGGCCCCACACTACAAGAAGGATGTGGAAAAATTGGAAAGGGTCCAGCAGAGGGCAACAAAAATGATTAGGGGTCTGGAGCACATGACTTATGAGGAGAGGCTGAGGGAACTGGGATTATTTAGTCTTCAGAAGAGAAGAATGAGGGGGGATTTGATAGCTGCTTTCAACTACCTGAAGGGGGGGCGGTTCCAAAGAGGATGGAGCTCGGCTGTTCTCAGTGGTGGCAGATGACAGAACAAGGAGCAATGGTCTCAAGTTGCAGTGGGGGCGGTCTAGGTTGGATATTAGGAAACACTATTTCACTAGGAGGGTGGTGAAGCACTGGAATGCGTTACCTAGGGAGGTGGTGGAATCTCCTTCCTTGGAGGTTTTTAAGGCCCGGCTAGACAAAGCCCTGTCTGGGATGATTTAGTTGGAAATTGGTCCTGCTTTGAGCAGGGGGTTGGACTAGATGACCTCCTGAGATCCCTTCCAATCCTGATATTCTATGATTCTACAGAGATGGGGTGCTGGCTGGAGTGTCCATTCAGATACAGAGCCTTCTGCCTTATTCCATTCCCATCTGCAGCAGCAGGGAAAGGTACCTGCTGAGATGTGTTCCATGGCACACTGAGCTGCACTCCAAAAATGAGCTGTCTAAACCCTGTGCCTTTGTGTAGTTGAAGTGTACCAGTTCTGCTGGGTTTAGGGTCTTCCAAGCCCATGGAAGTGTATGTGCATGGGTGGAGGAGTCAAAGGGGCGGAGACATGTTCATAAGCTCCATTAGCTATACTGGACATGTCACGTCTTACCTAAATTAACATACTACCATTTTGCCCCTATCCCTTTTATATTAAACTGATATACTGAACCAAATATTTCCATACTGAAGACCAGAAGAAAATTATCTCCAAACTTCCTTTTCAATCACTTAATAATGCAGGACTAAAGAGTTAATGAAGTTAAACTTGAATGTAATATGCACTAACTCTCAAATAAGGTCATTTTTAATGCAGTAATTATGAACAGCCTACAGAAGAACCTTGAATATTCTATGATCTCAAAAAAATTCTGCTCCCCAAAATAGCTAACCTGTACAATCTTTTAGCACTCAATAAAGCTGATGAAGCACTTTTGAGTATGTCTACTATCTAGTCGATTAATTACAGCAACATCTTCTGTGATTCCTTCTAAAGATCACTTGACTGGAAGGTACTTATAAAAAAAATCTGAGAATGATTTTAAGTGCTTTCGAATGTAAAAGATTAATAGCATTGGTCTGAGTTAACCATGATATGGGAAGTTTCTGTACACATTTCCCCATACAGCTCTGTTAGAATACTACACTTCTGATATGCAAGACATCTGCTGTTGCAGCCCTAAATCTCATTTGACTAATGAATGCTAATTGTGTAAAGGAATTGCAATATACATAATTAGGGTCTAAGATAAAACCTTTTAACTTATTTTTAACCTAAACAGAGATTTTTGAACAAGCAACTCTGTGCTGAAGAAACTTTTTTTTTTCTTACCTGTAAATAGAACCAGTTGAAAAACTTGCTGAAGGGTATTCAACAAATTTGGACATTTTATACAAACACATTTGTCTCTCGTTATCTTGTCTTCCTTCCTACCAACTCATTTGACTGTTTATTCAACTATACTGTGTAAATCTAAGGGATGAAATACTCGCCCTTTTGATGTCAATGTGAGTTTTCCATTTACTTCTTTGGGCCCAGGATTTCATCGTAGATCGTGAGTACTGAGGAAAAGACTATTTTGTGTCATTATATAATGCAGGTCCGAATCCCTGTTTGCAGTACAGCAATGCAAAATAATAAGTAAAATTCTGACCAATTCCAAATAAAAGGACACTTTCAGTTCCACTTTTACTTTAGGAAAAAATCTTCTCAAGATGCCTGATTTTTAGGAGATTTCTGCTGTTGAAAATGATGAAAACTGCTTTCAGGATTGCAGGTCTGAGAAATACAAAACTGAATCTCAACCGGAATCCCAGTTTGGCCCCAAATCTGAGTCTGTGATATGTTCCAGAATGCTGCATCAATAGCTCACATCAAGTTATAAATGGCTCACTAACATGGTTAGACTACATCTTTAAAAAGGAGAAAGGCATAAACTACAGTGCCTTGGTCTTGATCTGATTCACAAAAGATTTGAAATACATTTTTGTATTCCCACTCGGCATGAAATCCAGAAATCCCCAGAAGGATTTTAATATTAATTCTTCACAGGTCAAGGTTGCAGATCCATTACAATAGTCTTACTCCCGCTTGCAGCTTCTTGGGACCAGTACCCAGACTTCCCAATCAGGAAGGTTGGGAGCGACCACATCTCTGAAGACCTAGACAGCTTGAAATGCATCCTGGAGCTGCAGGACCAGGCCTCCGGCTCAGAGCAACAACCCCGCCCCCCCAAAAAAGAACCAAGAAGGATTCTAATTGTTACTGAAGGGAGAGAGATGGGGAGGGAGGGAGAGATTGTAAGTTTTTCCTGGAGGGAAGCTCTGCAGCCAATCTGAGAACTCTCTGCATTTTAAGTGTAAGCATAATTACAAGCTCATCCTATATGACAAGGTTTGCCCATTGGAGAACAAGTGACAGGAGATTTGAAGATCTGGATTGATGCTGTCAGAAGACTGAATCTTCTGCAGAGAGATCCGGTCTGGTTTACAGCTTAGAATTGCAAGCAACTCGGAACCAGGATCGACATTCCCTTCTTCCAACCTATTGAAACACCAGAATATGAAGCCTGAGATGTATCATCTGCTTCAAAATGGGGTAACTGATATCCCAGAAAATAAGAAAACTTATATTTCTTCTCCATCTTCTTCCTAGTGCCCAAGTTCCAAAGACAGAGGGCCTCTCAACTGGAAGTTTTTGAACAGATTTTATCAAAAAATCACAGTTCAGGATAGAGCCCCTAGCATCAATTTCCATTACTGACTCATTTGAAGAACATCTATATACAGATTATTATGCAACCCTCCAGGAGGAGATATCAGCATCACATGCAACAAACAGTGTTAACAGTATATCCCTTTATTCCTGGACCTACCTGCCTTTCTAAGGTATTTTCCAAAGTGCTAGGTCAGGGGTCAGCAACCTCTGGCACGCAGCTCACCAGGATAAGCACCCTGGCGGGCCGGGCCAGTTTGTTTACCTGCCGCGTCTGCAGGTTCGGCTGATCGTGGCTCCCACTGGCCACGGTTCGCTGCTCCAGGCCAACGGGGGCTGCAGGAAGCCGCGGCCAGCACATCCCTCGGCCCGCGCTGCTTCTCGCAGCCCCCATTGGCCTGGAGTGGCGAACCGCAGCCAATGGGAGCTGTGATTGGCCAAACCTGCCGACGCGGCAGGTAAACAAACTGGCCCGGCCCGCCGGGGTGCTTACCCTGGTGAGCTGCATGCCAGAGGTTGCCGACCCCTGTGCTATGTAATATTGTTTTTTTGTGAAGCAGAAAAGCATTCCTGTATACACGTGCCAAAACAACCTGCTCATCAGTGCACTTTTCCTGGAAAAAATCCACAAAACAACCATATTACCGTGCAGATTTTTTCCCCTAGAACATCATGTTTTTTTTGTCAGCATAACCAACTTCCAAATGATGTCAGGCTGTCAATATTATTTTTGGGTATAATCACAGATTATCAACTTGTACAGGAGTTCATTTCTATCAGAGGACAGGATCCAGAAGCCAGTGGTCAGAAGGCACAATATTATTCATTCTACAGTCATTTCTCAGGTTTCTGATGTCTGGATAAAAATGAAGGTCTCTACCAACAACATTCTGTTATGAGTGAGACTCCATAAGGCTTTCTCCATACATGTATTGAGCTTGTAGGACCCATTATTCCTGTCCTCCCTTCTACCATTGCCAGGAGGTATTTGGAATAAGAGAGGATTGATGAGGAAAATATATGCCATTTTCAAGAGTAGGGAATCTCACGGAAGGAAAAATTCCATTCAAGGATAATGGAAGAACAGATCTCCAACATGGTATGAGTTGGATCAAGAAAGTAATCAGGCCCTAAAGGCTATAGCTCCAATCCCGATCAGCCAAAATATACCAAGGATGTCTTACAACACATCAGCAATGGCTTTTATTGAAAAGGAAGGAGGTACCAGATCTTTAGCCTGGCTATGAACTTCTAATCTACTCAGTTGTAGATTTCTAGGTTTGTTTGTTATAAAGATAAATCTCTCCTGTATATTCAAGTACAATGCATAAAGAAGAAATAAAATATTATAGTGGCTAGTTAACAAAGCAAAGGAAAAATCCAGGAGAGTGGAGTCTACAGCCTAAAGTCTTGAAGTTGAGAGTCAGCCCTGAGTCATTGGCTTGTCAATGGACATATCTGCATCCAACAGAGAAAATGATTTCCTCTTACAGATGAAGAAACTAAAAGTCCAAAGTTACAACTCTGTATTTTCTTCTATGGCCAAAAAGCATGACTATATCTTTTTCTGCCCTAACATTCCCCAGGATAACAGCAAGAAGGCAAGAGTTAGCTGTGGTGGTCTAACATTTTCAAGAGAAATTGTAGGTCTTGTATCCAATCCAGGTGGCTACCATCACTTGGTTATGTTACCTATACAAAAAGGATCTGCTCCCAAGGACAAAATTCTGCACCCAAGCCCAGAAAACGGAATCTAACTACACCATATGCAAGAAATCAATTAAAATAGGATATTCAGATGTGATTTATAACATACTTTTAGCCTTTAAAATATTTTACAAAGAGGGGATCCTCAAGGTCCTAGGCTATATGTAGCACAGTATTGAGATGGTAATGACAAGTTAAGAAAACAGAATATCCTTCCAGATATGTTACTAATCAACATGTCCTCTAAACACCTTCATGAGATATATAGAGAAATTGCCTTTGCATAACTACACACTATGTGTCACCATGTCCTTAAGCCCATGCTTAACTTCTTTGCTGAATGGGGGTGAGGGCCTTAAGCACATGCTTAGGTTCCAGTTTAGCAAAATGCCTAAGACTGTGGGTTTGTATTTGAGGAACAGAGACCATGTGCAAACTCCCTTGATTTCAGCAGTGCTACGTAAAGTTGTAGCCACAGAGAATTTAGCCCTAAGCTTTTGTCCGCTGGACACCATCCACATTTACAGTGTTGTATAAATAATAAACAAAATATCCAGAATTTATCGGTAGAGTTCAGTGTTGTTACCATGCCGATATATGAAAAGTAACTTTTGAATAGTTCACATTTCTCTTTCTCATACCGTGTAGCATGAGCCAGATTCAGGAATAGAATTGGGTCAAAATGGATGTCAGGTAGCTTTCCAGACACTTAGAACAACTACTATTATTCACAGATATTCAAGTAATCAAGTTGTTAGAATACATTTTAACATAAGAACATAAGAATGGCCGTACCGGATCAGACCAAAGGTCCATCTACCCTGGTATCCTGTCTACCGACAGTGGCCAATGCCAGGTGCCTCAGAGGGAGTGGACCTAACAGGCAATGATCAAGTGATCTCTCTCCTGCCATCCATCTCCATCCTGTGACAAACAGAGGCTAGGGACACCATTCCTTATCCATCCTGGCTAATAGCCATTAATGGACTTAACCACCATGAATATATCCAGTTCTCTTTTAAACTCTGTTATAGTCCTAGCCTTCACAACCTCCTCAGGTAAGGAGTTCCACAAGGAGTTCCACAAGTTGACTGAGCGCTGTGTGAAGAAGAACTTCCTTGTATTTGTTTTAAACCTGCTGCCTATTAATTTAATTTGGTGATCCCTAGTTCTTGTATTATGGGAATAAGTAAATAACTTTTCCTTATCCACTTTCTTCACACCACTCATGATTTTATATACCTCTATCACATCCCCCCATTAGTCTTCTCTTTTCCAAGCTGAAGAGTCCTAGCCTCTTTAATCTCTCCTCATATGGGAGAAAGAAGGGAAAGAGAATGAAATTACATGGTCCTTTGATTTCCCCCTTGCTCCCCTTTCTTTTTCTGTAACTCACTGCACAACTATTCACATGTATTTAAATAAATAAATATTTTTTTTGGGGGGGAGCGGGGTGTGTGTGTCATTTTTTGCAAGCCAGCAATCTCCTGGTTTTCATTTCAAGGATGCTGGCAGGTCTGACATTGAAACTGTTTTTTATCAGATAACCCCCTTAAGGTCATTTGAAAAAATAACCATAACTATTTGGGGCTAGATTGAGACATTGTTCTTTAGTCCATATTAAGAGGCAGCTTTCATTTACACTGCTTGGGAGCAGTACAGGGAAAGAATTGTGACTCAATCACAGTTGCTTCTCTTGTGGGTTTTCTTGCCCCTGATGTGGGGAGAAGTAATCCCTAATATGTATATATATTGGCCTTCTTTTAATCCTCTGAAATAGTGTTTCTTGCATGGGTGCATGGGTGTCCGTGCGCACACACTAACTATATATGGATATATAAAAGTGCTAACTATTCACGATATGTATTTTAAAAGTGCTAACTGCTTGTTCTTTATTATATTCCTTAAAATCCTGGCTGAATCCCATTTGTCCCTCATCATCTGTTTATTTCCTCCAATATGTTTAATTTGAGCCCTTTTTGCTGTTAACTGCAAATGTCTGTCTGCCATTTTCTTGAACAAATGCTTTATTCTTCTACATTTAAATTAGTATTATAATCTCTTGTGAAAACCATAGCAAGGGAATTGTTTCATTCCTCCACAAACATTTATGTTGTAGAAAATATTGCCAAGAATTTTAAAAGGCAATTTTGCTCACATGGATTCCAGCAATAATATCTTACTTAAGGAAATTGAAAACTTCAAAAGATATATGGCAAAACACAAATGTTTCCTAATCAGAGTCATGAATGTCTTTAAAAACCTTTGTATTTCCAAAACATTCAGCTTTTAGATTGTCAACAGAATCCAGCCATGGGCAATGAAAACAGAATGTCTTATTGAATTAATCAGTTTCATTGATTTCTGGAAAACTTAATCCTATTTTGCATTTTGTCTAATCAGTGTAAGTCTTCAAAGATGAATTCATTATACTTTGTCTTTGTTAATATTGGCAGCAGTATTTTACTCCTGGTATTCTTTAATTCCAAGATCAATACATTCTTTGTTTCTTTACACACTATCAGCTATGCTATAATTAAATGTCTTTGTCCGTACATGTATGTTATGTTTATTAAAGATAGACAGTTTAAAATAAATGAGGGCCAGATTCTGCCACTGTTACTATGTGACTAGATCCATTGAAATCAATGTAAGGTACTGGTCAACATGAGTAAAGATGTCAGAATGTGGCCCAAAATATTCATTTAACAAGTATTTAAATGTACTTCTTCCTTTAATATTCCAGTACATCTCATCTTCCTATGACTGCCTTAGGGCTCAGTCCTGACATCTCCTTTGCATGTGAATAACTTTCCTCATGTGAGGTGTCCTACTACACTGAATATTTTCAGGAAAAAGCCTATATTTTTATTGTGTACAGTGGGAGTACATTGTTGGCACTTAGCAAATAATAACTATAACTTTTTTGACCGATTCTTCCACTTGAAATGCCCTTCTTGAGCTGATCTGCCAGGCCACCACCCATTTCTCATTCACTCCCCAATTCAGCAAAACATTTAAGCATGTGTTGCAGTCCAGTCCTACTCAACAAAACAATTTATGCATGCATGTAACTTTCAGCGTTTGCTGAAGTTCAGCCCCTATTCTGGAATGTACTTAAGATATGCTTCACTTTAAGCCTGTGCTGAAACATAATGATATGATGAAGTGCTTTGCTGAACAGGAGCAGCATATCCCTCCGGAAAATCCTCTTAAATTGCAAATACATAGAAATGAGTAATTTATCGGGTGAGCTAGTAATGAGTAGAGCTGGACAAAACTCAGAACTTCCAGTTCATGGGAAACTTGGACACTTTGAAACTTTGGTTTGAGTCCGACCTTTTCTTTTTCTGAGTCCTTTTTAAAATTTTCCATGAGCTGGGACATTAAAAAAAAAAAAAAAGAAAAAAAAAAAGGAATGGTGTTTTCTAAAGCAAAGCATGCTCTTGGTACCTCAGTAGCTGCTGAATGATAACAAGCAGTGATTAAATTGACAAGAACCATGTCAATTTCAGTCATTAGCTTCCAGGGCCCACTGGTATAAGAGTCAGAAATGGTTACAAGAAAAATAACGATAAAACAGTTACTAGTGCCTAACTTAACAAATTGCATTAGATTCAATCAAAATTTCTCACCACATGCTTCCAGCAAAGTTACTGACCAAACTCTTCAGGTCAGGACCCCCAGAGTCCAATGGCTGTTTTCCTTTATCATTTTAGGTGCAATGCCAGAGACAGAAAAGGTGGTGGGGGGAGGTCTTGGAGTGTTTGCCCCTCCTTTTTATAGTTTCGGTTCCCCTCTTGAAAAAAAAAAAAGACATTTCCAGCTGGGAAGTAAGAGACAAAGCGTCTATGTGGAAGGATGCTCTAAGCTGGCTTTTTCACCTGTTTGAGCTTTCTTTGTTTCCCCTTCCTGCTTGATGACTCTGTTTTCTGCTTAAATTCAAATTAAGGCAAGTACACATTCCTTTGCTTAGGACAGATCTATTTGATAAATTCTGCTGGGGCAGTGTTGTGGGGTTTGGAACATGTGTTAATAACTTCTTACTGGGTAATCTTATAACTTCACATAGTGATGCCACACATTTTATCAGAACAATAGTGACCAGCAAATTACAAGTTTTTAAATGATACCTTACAATGTATATCTTGTAGAAAGATTATTACAATAGTGTGCAGGATGTGAATACAGAGATGTATTCCATCACAGTGGTGAAATCATAACCTTTACAAACTTAAGTATAACATGATCCTTAATATATCACTGCATACTACTTTTCCTGGATGCGACAGTGAAGCCTGGCTTCCTTCTCTTTCGCCAGCTTCCCTGAGACGTTCAAGAAGCTCCTTCGCCAAGTGGTACCCCCTGAGGTCAGGCTAGGCCACCGGGGCAATATGCTGGGTTTGGGATGGGGAGAGGAGCTGTCAGAGGGAGCTCAGACAGGTCTCTCTGCTTAACTTCTGAGGAAGTGGTCTACTCCAGCAGTTCCTGGTACAGTGTGTATTTGTTGCTGCTTTCTCCATGGCATGAATCACAGCCTTAGATTAGAATGTTCATTTTCAATTATGATTTCAACACCCTGTCAAAATTCTGCTGACATTGAAACAAGAGTGAAATGGTGATTATCAAAGGTTGTGGCTCAGCCAAACCCGAACATGACTTCATGAAAAAAACAAAACAAAACAAAACAAAAAACCACAACAAACAATACTGGAGCCAAGCTTTTCACCCTGCCATATTTTTAAGGCCTGTTGAAAATTATGGAGGTGTCAGAGCATCTGAGGCAAAGGTTTTTCTTTAAAAATCTTTTATAATGTTAAGCAAACTCAACATATGGGCCATTATTAGAGCTAGTTGGCAAAGTTATGGTTTGACAAAAAAAAAATCCAGTTAGTTGAAACCAACATGTTTTGCATAAATGTTTCAGGTTCAGTGAACTATCTGAATCACAGGCAGGATTCCAGCAGAAATGTCTGGCTTCCTGGCAGCTCACCTGGGGGGCTAGTGGTAGCTCACTTGGTGGTGTACTCAATTACAATCTATCTCTTTGTAGTTAATAAACTTGTTTTGTTTTATCTATCCAGTGTGTTTAAAGTGAAGTATCTGGGTAACTCAATTTAAGATAATAAGGTGGTATATTATTCCCTTAAAGGAATAATGGACTTACAATATTTGTTCTGTCCAGGAGTGGGTGGTGCAGTATAGGACATACATTTCTGAGGGAAGATCTGGGGCTGGGGGTTGTTGGGGTCACCATGCAGTATAATCAAGGCTGGTAAGGCCCAGGGTGCAGTTACAAATAGCCTTCCAGGATGCAAGACACACCCTAAATCTTTGTGAGCCTCAGTCTGGATTGTTCCCTGGTATGTCACAACCATACACACAAGTGACAAAAATATTTTCATTCATAATAATCACAATTTACAGCAGGAGTCGGCAACCTCTGGCACGCGGCTTGCCAGGGTAAGCACCCTGGCGGGCTGGGCCAGTTTGTTTACCTGCCCCGTCCGCAGGTTCGGCCGATCGTGGCTCCCACTGGCCGCGGTTCGCTGTCCCAGGCAAATGGGGGCTGTGGGAAACAGCGTGGGCTGAGGGATGTGCTGGCCGCCGCTTCCTGACACCCCCATTGGCCTAGAGAGGCGAACCGCGGCCAGTGGGAGCCGTGATCGGCCAAACCTGCGGATGCGGCAGGTAAACAAACTGGCCCGGTCCCCCAGGGTGCTTACCCTGGTGAGCTGCATGCTAGAGGTGCTGACTCCTGATTTACAGACAGGCAAAGTAAGAAAATTGCTGATCTTATTAATCTTATTAAGATCTAATTGAGATCTTATTAGAGCTAGATTTAAAGATATTAACATTATGTATTTTGACAGGTCAGATTGATAATGTGTGTGTTTAAGGGCTATAAACCTTTAACTTTTGAGATTAGATGACACTAGAGTCTGACTCCTCGTGGGAATTGTTGCAGAACCTTCTTAAATAACAAAGCTTTTCGACCACAGCAACCGTAACTTTCAGTCTAAATTCATACCCCACCCCATAAAAAAAAAAAAATTAAAAAAAATCCAACCACCAAAATGCCAGGCAGAGCTTTCTATAACTCAAAGGGAGAAGAGCCAGAGGATCCAAGAAACCCACTAAGAACTTTGGCAATAGCAATCTGTGTTATATTTAATATGTTCAAATACTGTGATGATGGGTGGCAGTACAAAAACGTTGATAGTCTTCCCATTGACTACCCTGTGACTACTCAGGTAACTTAAGCATGTGGATAAGTGTTTGTAGTTTGGTGGCCTCAGGCTACAGTTCACCACTTTCCTATAAAGTGTCTTTATATGGTGCTAATTACTTTATCTGCACAAGTCACATAGCTCCAAGTTCGACTATTAGGCAAATAACAAGTACCTTGGGGACAGATGTACCTCTTAATAAAGCCAAAACGACATGGCTGATGGAAACAATGTTATCATGAGGGTAGATTGCAATTTAAAAAGGAATTTTTAACAAGAAGCTGAGAGGCTTAGTAATCTGAAGAGAGTGTGTGTGTGGGGGGGGGTGTCTTTCTTTCTTTCCTTTTGCAGAGAATATAATAACTTTGATATTAATGAACTATGGTATTTGATTTGCATGGATATTGAGCCATTGCTTTCGCAATTTTGTTAACCTATCAATATAAGTGAGTGCTGGATAGCTGTCGTTTTATTTAATAACTCTTAATTAGCAGCAGAAACATTTTGTTAGAGTATAATAAATCACCAGAAAATATTAATAGAATTCTGAACTGTCGGTCTGCTACATTAAATATTCATAATATTAATTAATATCCCTAAATGATATGCCCTACTTAAAAAAAAATTGATACAAGACAAAATACTAATTCAACAAAAGAAAAGGTCTCAGTTGAAACCAAAGCCAATAAACAATTTTCTCAGGTTATAAACAAACAAATATTTCTGTAGACATTACAATCCTGTTCACATTAAATCAAGATAAAGTTCCCAATGAATTTGCAGAGGGTGTAGGATCGAGCATAAAGTCCTCATAGCCTGAAGGCTGAGCAATAAGTCAGCCTGCTCCCAATGACTTACTGTGACAATGTGGGGGGAGAGATGGTCTAATGTTGAAGGCACTAGACCAGGACTCAAGAGATCTGTGTTTAACTCAGAGATGTCCTTTTTGACCTTAAACTAGTCACTTTACCTCTGTTGCCAATTCATATAATGAGGATAATACTAGTTTTGTTCATGGATGCTACAGTAAGAAAGACAAGATGCCAGGATTGTGGCTTAGCTAGACTTCAAGTTTATTAAGTAACACATCTGGGAACTACTAGGCAATAATTTGTGCAGTGCAGGTCATCCTTCGTATTGTAATCTATTCTAGCTAGTTAAGGGCTGCCATCGATGCTCCTCTTCCTCAAGTTAACCTGATCCCAGCATCATTACTGGGACCTCATTGTCCTTCCCTTACACAAGGGAGTTGTGTTTTCATTGTACTAGACAGTAGGGGCCGCAGCCCAATTCCTCACCTTCTTTAGGAGATGCTTTCTCCTAATCCACTTTCAATTCTGGTTAATCAGGGAACAAGACACACTGAAGAAGCACCGGCCAAACTCTGACAAATGCCCCATGTACTCACTGGGTCCCTAAGCTGCTAGGAGGAAGTATAAAGGCTACACTCTGTCCAGTACAATCTGGCAATGAAGAACAAATTCCTTCCTACCTCCCCCACCACCAAGTGACTAGCATGATGCCCCCTGAAAGGCTCCAAATCTGAGTTCTACTGTAATCCCAAGAGGAGGAGCTTTTATTCTTGGCACAGAATGGCAGGTCAAGCACTGTGCAGCCTTGATTTGTCCCCCACCTCCTGTGTGTATGCTTTATGATAGTCTCTAACTACATAATCACATACTATGTTTTTCCACAGCACCTCTTCCACTTGACCTAACAACATAATTCCATCCTCTTTGTCTCAACCCCTCTAGTACTGGTTGACAAACACTTTGCCAGTGGGTTTTACAGATATTTCCTTAGAGCAAAGAAATGATGACACTCAGGAATCTTGGGGTGAGTTCCAGGATCTTGAGGGAATTGTACTGTGGGCATAGATTCTTCTGCCCCATCCTCTTCAAGCCTGTCCTTGTCCCAGTCATGTCTTTTCCCCACCCAAGGTCCTTGTCCCAGTCCCATTCTCCTCATGTGCACAATCCCAGTTTCCATTCCTCAGACTTCTTATCCCTGTCCTGCTCTTCTTGCCAGCCAGTTAGTTTCCCCATCCAAGGATACTGTTCAAATCCCAATCTCTCCCCAACACTTCCAGTCTCTGCCTCTCCCACCAGAAAGTCCTAGTTTTCATATCCAGACACCCTCAATTCCCCCCTCCTGACTCCTCATCCATTCTGTCTCTTCCCTCTTGCCACCCACTGGTTGACAATCTTAGTCACCTTCCCTGAGCTCCTCATCCATTCTGTTTCCCCACCCCTTCTTGGCCGTTTAGCCAGTCCTGGTTCTCCCTCAGCACCCCAGCTCCTTGGCACATGTTTCTTTCTTTCTCATCATACTGTTCCACTCACCACTGCCTCATAATCCCACTCACAGTCTTTTCCCAGTTCCTAAAATGATCTCAGTGTGTCCCCCACATCAGACAACTGGCTCCCAGTTCCAACCCTGTTTCTTTCTCCAGTCTCATTGCCCTTTCTCAGTGTCCCCCAAACTCCAAGTCAGTTTCTCTCCCACAACCCTCTCCAGTTCCCATGTCACTAGCTGCCTTGTCTCAATATACTCCTTTCCCTTCCCCCAATCCAGTCTTTGTCCCCATTGCATTAGAATCAGGTGGCTTCCTCCTCCATGCTGCCTGGGCATAAGCAGGGGTGTCATTAAGAACACAGGACAGACTGACATTCTGCTATCCTTTTCATTGCCCAGCCCAGAGCAACTCAGAGCTGCAATTATAGAGGGTGTCCAGGTTTGCCCCTATAGCCCTGATCTTGAAAATACTCAGTTGTGCTATGGGGATGGTGCGTGCACAGTCCCATAAGCATGAGGAGCTGTGAAAGGCTTGACTACACTCATTGAGGAAGGAATCTTTAGAGATTTTAGCTGATAAATATAGAAGTCTTTCCTGGGCATATGCAAACTATGATTTGCCTGCTCCCCCCTTCCCATGGCTTATAAATTGGCCAAATTTGTGTGGATTTTTATAAGGATGGCTAAAGGCACATCCCTGCCAAAAAGGCTGCCCCTTACCAAGTTTCAAATCCCTGTTCCAAAGTACGGGGCACTACAGCTTTAAAAAACTTTTAAGGCCTTTTCTTTGGAAAGACATCTTTCCCTTGCGTTGTTCTTGGAAATGGCTTGACTGTTTGGGCTAAAAATTTCCAAAACTATTTAGCCTGAGGTAGATTCCCATTAAAGAAACATTCAGCCCATGGGAAGAAAACCTAAGGAATGAAGGAGTTCAGGAGAACTGGCAGTTTCTCAAGAAGACAATATTAAACACACTATTGCCAACTATTCCAATGCAAATGAAAGACAGGAAGAATAGTAAGAGAACCAATATGGCTCATCAGGAGCACTTTAAATACCTGAAAAATCAAAAAGGAGTTCTATAAAAAGTGGAAGCATAGATAAATTGCTAAGGAGGAGTCCAAAAGAATAGCACAAGCACATAGGGACAAAATCAGAAACCTAAAAGCACAAAATGAATTACATCTAGCAAGAGACATGAAAGGGAATAAGAAGTGGAGATTCTATCATCTCCCTAGGTAACCACCTTCCCAGTGAAAAAGTGTTTCCTAATATCCAACCTACATCTCCCCCACTGCAACTTAAGAACATTACTCCTTGTTCTGTCAACTGCCACCACTGAGAACAGTCTAGATCCATCCTCTTTGGAACCCCCTTTCAGGTAGTTGAAAGCACCTATCAAATCTCCCCTCATTCTTCTCTTCTGCAGACTAAATAATCCCAGTTCCCTCAGCCTCTTCTCATAAGTCATGTGCTCCAGCCCCCTAATCATTTTTGTTGCCCTCTGCTGGACTCTTTCCAATTTTTCCACATCCTTCTTGTAGTGTGGGACCCAAAACTGGACACGGGACTCCAGATGAGGCCTCACCAATGCCGAATATGATGGGTGGATAACTTTTTGAAAGAACATACACAAACAGTAGTTATCAATGGTTTGCTGTCAAACTGAGAGTACATACATGAAGGCTCAGGCAAGGGTCTGTCCTGGGTCTGCTACTTTTCAACATTTTCATTAATGACTTGGATAATGGACAGGAGAGTATGCTTATAAAATTTGTGGAGGACACCAAGATGGGGTTGCAAGCAATTTTGAGGATAGGATGAGAATTCAAAATTACCCTGACACATTAGAGTATTAGTCTGGAATCAACAAGATGAACTTCAATAAAAACAAGTGCAAAGTACTATACTTAGGAAGGAAAAATCAGATACCTAACTACAAAATGGGAAATAACTGGCTAGGTACTAGTACTAAAAAGTATCTCGGGATTACATTGGCTCATAAATGGAATATGAGTCAACAATGTGTTGAAGCTGCGAAAAAGTCTAATATCATTATCGGGTGTATTAACAGGAGTGTGATATGTAAGACACAGGAGGTAATTGTCCCTCTCTACTTGGCACTGGTAAGGCTTCAGCTAAAGTACTGTGTTCAATTCCGGGTACCACACTTTAGGAAAAATGTAGACAAATTGGAGAGAGTTCAGAGGAGAGCAATAAAACTGACAAAAGGTTTAGAAAACCTGACCTATGAGGAAAGGTTAAACTGGGTATGTTTAGCCTTGAGAAAAGGGACTGAGGAGGGGCCTGATAACAGGCTTCAAGTGTGTTCATGGCTTTTATAAAGAAGACAGTGATCAATAGTTCTCAATGTCCACTCAAAATAGGACAAGAAGGCATTGACTAGCCACAAAGGAGATTTAGGTGAGTGATTAGGAGAAACATTCTAACTATAAAGGTAGCTAAGCTCTGGAATAGTCTCCCAAGAGAGCGTCGAATTCCCATCATTGAAGGTTTTTAAGAACAGGTTGGACAAACCTGTCAGGGATGGTCTATGTTTATTTGATCCTGACTCAGCACAAGGGGCTGGACTTGGTGACCTCTTGAGGTCTCTGCCAGTCCTAAATTTCTATGATTCTATAATAACAACGGGAAGTGTTAGCCATTGTTAAGATTGTCCAACTCTTCTCTCTTATGCCACTTTACTCCATGTAGAACGTTGGGCCTTTACAATTGCCTTCCATCTTTACCAATCTCCTGCTGCAGTCTTAGCTTCTTCCTATGTCACTTCGATAGCTTTCAGTTCTTCTTTTATTGTGTTTCCATGCTATCCTTGCTCTACCTCCCTGCCTTTTGCCCTAGGAATTCCAGGTTTATGGCTGCCTTATGTTATTTAAATCCTTCACTCTATGTGTGTCCTAGTCATCTCCATTTTTGTTTCATAACTTACTATCCTATTGGTTTCTGTTACATCTTTTTATTGTTCTTCATTTGTATGTTTTTTCTGGCCATTAGATATTGAAGATTGGTGTGAGGCAGCTGGATATGAAAACTTGGAGTTTAGATAGTAAGACCTTGAGTCTACAGGTTTTAGCATCATATTGTAAGACTATTTTTACAATAGTGTTAAATATTCTAAGTGTAGTTTGGAGGATGCAATTTCTGTTTCTCCAGATTTGCTTTAGCATTGTAAAGGCATATCTGGCTTTTATTATTCCGACTTTAATGCCTTCGTCTGTTCAACCACTTGTATTCACAATGCTGCCAAGTTAAGTGAAATATCAGATCTTTTCTACAACAGTCCTCGAGAGTGTTATTGGTGTTTCTTGTTGTGTTTTGATTCTCATAGTTTTAGTTTTCTCAGAGTTGATTTTTTAACACTACTAGCTCTGCATAGGTCTGGAGATCACTTGTTTTTGCTTGCATATATCTGTGGGTATGGGATAGCAAATTGATGTCATCTGCAAAGCCAAGGTCCTCTAATTCCTGTGTGAAAGTCCACTGTATGCCTGTAAAAGTGTCTCTCTCAGTTACCTCTCTAGCTGGGTTGGAGCCCATTGGCATGCCCAATTATCACCATAGGGTTGGTCCAGTCCAGGCCCCATCCTCGTGGTAGCCTCTGCCCTTGCGGGTCTTCTTACTTTGATTACGGGTAGGGAAAGCAAACATTCAAACTCCGAGAACAAGCCTCTCCCAAGGTCAACAAAAAGAGAAAAGGATAGTGACACCATGTTACTTCAGGGGTACCTGTGCAGCAGCTTTAATGTAGTCCTTCCGGACAGATAGCTGAATCAGTCTCTTCCTGTTGGGCTTGCCTCTCAGGTTTGCTGGACTCCTTGCAAAGCTGAAGGGATCTCTGCCATGCAGGTGCCTCATGCTGCTTCAGTAGCCACTCCCTTCTTAGTGCTTTCCCCTTGCTGCATGCAGCTTCCTCCTTTTAAAACCCTCCTCCATAAAAAATAAAAAATAAATTAATGGAGGTATCCTATCTCCTAGAGCTGGAAGGGACCTTGAAAGGTCATTGAGTCTA
This sequence comes from Malaclemys terrapin pileata, assembly GCF_027887155.1. Taxonomy (NCBI): domain Eukaryota; kingdom Metazoa; phylum Chordata; order Testudines; family Emydidae; genus Malaclemys; species Malaclemys terrapin. The sequence continues at coordinate 249,844,024 of NC_071505.1, forward strand.
GCCCCCTGCCTTCACTAGCAGGACCAAGTACTGATTTTGCCCCAGATCCGTAAGTGGTCCCCTCAAGGATTGAACTCATAACCCTGGGTTTAGCAGGCCAATGCTCAAACCAATGAGCATCCATGATTAATGGGGCTGGAGAAGTGGGACTACTTTAGCACAGAGCGCTTCCCTGGCTCCTTCCCTGTCAGTGTAGCATTTATACATCCCATTACAATGCTCCTTGGTTGTTCTGTGGTCTCTCGTTGCCCAAACCACTACCAGTAAAAAGGTCATGGGTGACATAAGACGTCATTGTCTGGTGCCCATGTAACTTCAAATGGCTCACTCAATTTGTTGTTTGTATGTTTGACAGTAGTAAACCAGGTGACAGCTCTTGCCAAGTCTTCAGGGGTCAGCTCAGCACTGACAAATTCATAGCTGGAAAACAGACCATCTCACTTACATGTTAATATTATTCAAGATAAGTATTAGACTTGTAAGGATGTGTTTAATGTTTAGACTCTATAAAATGCTTGTAAGTTGTTGCATGCATTAAACTTCCTGTAATGTCTGTATTCCATGTTACAAGGTAAAATGTTTGTTTTATAACTGTGTAAATGCCTGTTCTCAACTTGTGAGTTCAGATGGGAAGAGTGGCTCCCACACACATCCAGGAGGGGTATCAAAATTAAGTGGGTTACTGTAGGACAAAAGCATTGTTGATTGCAGGTTTCAGAGTAACAGCCGTGTTAGTCTGTATCCGCAAAAAGAAGAACAGGAGTACTTGGGACTCACCAGCAACCACACATCACTGAACAAAACCACTAACCCAGGAACCTATCCTTGTAACAAACCCCGATGCCAACTCTGTCCACATATCTATTCAAGTGACATCATCATAGGACCTAATCACATCAGCCATACCATCAGGGGCTCGTTCACCTGCACATCTACCAATGTGATATATGCCATCATGTGCCAGCAATGCCCCTCTGCCATGTACATTGGCCAAACCGGACAGTCTCTACGCAAAAGAATTAATGGACACAAATCTGACATCAGGAATCAAAATACTCAAAAACCAGTGGGAGAACACTTTAACCTGTCTGGTCATTCAGTGACAGACCTGCGGGTGGCTATATTACAACAGAAAAACTTCAAAAAAGGACTCCAAAGAGAGACTGCTGAGCTAGAATTGATATGCAAACTAGACACAATCAACTCCGGTTTGAATAAGGACTGGGAATGGCTGAGCCATTACAAACATTGACTCTATCTCCCCTTGTAAGTATTCTCACACTTATTATCAAACTGTCTGTACTGGGCTAGCTTGATTATCACTTCAAAAGTTTTTTTTCTCTTAATTAATTGGCCTCTCAGAGTTGTTAAGACAACTCCCACCTGTTTATGCTCTCTGTATGTGTGTATATATATCTCCTCAATATATGTTCCATTCTATATGCATCCGAAGAAGTGGGCTGTAGTCCATGAAAGCTTATGCTCTAATAAATTTGTTAGTCTCTAAGGTGCTACAAGTACTCCTGTTCTTCTTATTGTTGATTGCCTCATTCACCCATGGAGAAGTATGTGCTGAAGGCCTTGTCCCATAGGTTGTAATTCTGAAAGAAGGAAATAAAGAGAGTTAATATGAAGATTTTTCATCTCTTTGCTCTTTGGACTCTTACAAGGGCTAGAGCTAAGAAACAAAAAGCAGAGATCCCCACGTTCAACTGGGGTTAGCCCTGAAAATACATTCAGTGTTGACAGATTACTACATCTCTGCCACCACAGACTGAACCATAGATTGAACTCATTTGTGCACATATGTTTCCTGCTATAACCTGTAAATAATTCTCATTTCTTTTTCCTAGTTAATAAATCCTTAATTAGTTAACTATAGGATTAGCTACCAGCTTTTTCTTTGTGAGATCTGAGGTACAAATTGAGGTGGGGTAAGTGACTGGTCTCTTGGGATTAGGAGCAACTTAAATATTTTGTGATTTTGGTGCAAGTGACCATTTATCATTAAGTCCAACTTGCCTGGATGGCAAGATAGACATGAGAGCCAAAGAGGACTGTCTGAGACTGATGTACTGGCCGCGGCTTCCCGCCGCCCCCATTGCCCTGGAGCGGCGAACCGCGGCCAGTGGGAGCCGCAATCGGCCGAACCTGTGGATGCGGCAGGTAAACAAACTGGCCCAGCCCATCAGGGTGCTTACCGTGGCAAGCCGCATGCCACAGGTTGCCAACCCCAAGCTAGGGTCTGGAGCAGAAGCAGGCACACAGTCTGAATTTTAGCTGAGACAACTCCCCATGATGGTTTCTTGCTTTAAATACTAGCCTCAGCCAATCAATGGGCTGTCAGGGGTCACCATTCAGGCTCTTTGGGCAGTACTTCCTGCTGAGCCTAGCTTCACAAAATCCACTAGGGGAAAGCTAGCCTAAGCTTCCAGGGGCAATGTGGAAGCATCAGTGACACAGAATCTCCCAGATTCTAGAACTGTAGGGTCTTACAATAGTGTTACTAGCTGATCCATATGTGATTTCTCCTGTCTGGACCCTGATTGCTCCTGAACAGGGCCTGCGCAACCCATTAGGCAACCTAGGTGATCACCTAGGGCACTACAATTTTGGGGGCAGTGACCGCGGCGGTATTTCGGCAGCGGGATCTTCTGCCGCCTCTCTGGGGGGCAGCATTTCGGGGCGGGACCTTCCACCGCCTAGGGCAGCAGAAAAGCTGGCAGCGCGTCTGCTCCTGAATCTACCACTTCTTTATTCTTTCTAGAATAGAACATATAAATGTCTTACTTGGGATAGGCAGCAGTTAAATGCCCCTACAGTTTTTACACTGACTGAGGTCTCCTTTCTTTGGCAGCTTCACTGTATGATAATTTTTTCTGCTTGTTTGGTATTTTTTCTTCTTTCCATATCTTCTGAAAGATGCCTATCAAAATGTTTAATGTGTTTGTCAAGTCTGCCTTGGGAGCCTCTGTTGGAATATTATCCACTAATCTGATGCAAGGGACCACAGAGTGAATGTAAGAGCTACAGGCCAATCGCCTTGATCTCCATTCCAGGGAAGGTGTTTGCACATGTTTTGCTGGCATGCCTGGAACTTTTGCTACATCGGAAGCGTCAGGCTTTAGAAAGAACAGGTCCACATAAGACGTCATTTTGGCCCTTCGCTTTTTGTCGGAGATACATCACAAGTTCAGGAAGCCCCTGCACATAGCATATGTCGATCTTAAGGCTGCATTTGATTCAGTAGACCGTGTTGCATTATGGAAGGCCTTAAAGGGGGTAGGTGTTCCTACCACTCTGCTGGACTTGATTAGAGAGCTGCATAATGGAACCACTGCCAGTGTTTGTCTGGGGAACCAGATGTCAGCATCTTTTAAATCATTATCTGGTGTTAATCAGGGTTGCATTCTGGCCCTTGCGCTCTTTTGGCGGGCAATGGATTTCATAAAGCAGCATTTCATCAGGACAATAGGCATTGAGATCGGTGATCTCTCGCTCACAGACCTCAACTACACTGATGACATTGTTCTTTTAGTACAGAACCCCGACAGGTTTCATGAGGCACTATAGCATATGGAGGTGGAGTCAGCTAAGATAGGTCTCCATGTTTCATGGTCAAAGACAAAACTGCAAAAATCTAGGACCAGGTCCACCTGTGACTTCATCTCTTTGAACAACGAAACCATCAAACCAGTTTCCAGTTTTTGCTATCTGGGTTCTTTACTTACCAGCTCCTCCAATTCTCACACAGAGGTTCTCCATCAGATTGGCATTGCAGCATCTGCCATGGGTCATTTACAATGGATATGGAATCAACATCATCTTAGTATGACAACCAAGTTCAGGATTTATTTGAACTGTATCCTTCCTATTGTTGCTGCGAAACATGGACACTACGCCGCTCAGACTGGAAAAGCTGGAGGCTTTCCACACAAAATATCAATGTCATATATTGGGCATAAAGTGGAATAAATTCATCCGTAAGGCAGATGTTTATGGTCACTCGGGTCTACAGACTCCTGGGGCCATTGTCCATAGGCGGCACCTTACGCTTTTCGGACATGTCGCAAGGATGCCACAAGACATTCCAGTGAATGCCGTTCTCCAGGTTGCTTGTAAAATCTGGGATAACATTCCATCAACTAAGGGGTGGAGGCAGTCTAGAGGCAGACCCCATATTACATGGGTTCATCAAGTCAGTTCCCATGTTGGACTCTTAGGCCGTCAAGCCTTTGCAGTTGTGGAGAAATGAACCAAATGGCGAACAGTTACTATGGCCAACCATCTGACTAAGCATTGAAGAAGAAACACCCACCAGGCTGATCAGATGTTGGTGGCCAGGGATCAACTGTGGCACAGGTGCTTCCGCAGATGAGCTGTTTGGTATTGGTACCCTGCATGCAGCTGCAATCAGCTGTTTGGTGGGCTGGCCCAGATCAGCCGTTTCTTGTGCCTCTGTGCTCCGGCAAGGGTTGAGTGAGTCTCACAAAAAAAAATAATGCCTTAGGGTTGGGGGAAGGTTCGGGAATGCTGGGCTATCATCAGCAGTGCAGCCAGCCCCTGCTCACCTGGGGCTGCCCCACCCCTCTTGGGCTGGTGGCCATGGTGTCCACCTGTACGGTTGCTCCCTGCCAGCCACGCTCGACTCCGGCCACAGGAGACATCAGGTGACCCAGGGGAGCCAGCTAGGCTAGGGCTGGGGGTGGGTGCAGTGGCGGATTAGGGGGAGGAGCAGCCCTGGACCCCAGCAGAAGCTGTGCTGATCAGGTGGGGAGGTGAAGAGAAGCAGTGCTGGGTGGGGGGGTAGGGGAAGAGAAGCCCCGGACCCCGGCAGGGGCCACACTGGAGGGGGGATGGGGAGGAGAAGCCCTGACCCCAGCCACGCTGGCCAAGGGGGAGGAGCCCCAGATCCCAGCAGAAAATGAAGGGCTGAAGCACCCAGCTCAGGAGCCCCAGCTGGGTTAGTGGCAGAAGCTGCAGGGCTGAAGCCCCAACCCTCCTCTGTGCAGAGCTGGTCTGAGCTCCTCTCTCTCCCTTCCCCTCTGCATAGAGCTGGATCTTACTCTCAGACTGTGGAGAAGTTCAACCCAAATCTATCCATCTTGATGTCCCCATTTCCCCCATCACCACACAGCCATGAATGGATTTATCCTAGGAGGCAGAGTCAGTATTAGCCCCATTTGGCAGGTGGGAGCTAGGGCACCCAGAGGTGAAATGACTTTCTGAAGGCTAAGCAGGGAATCTATGGCAGAGAAGAGAATCAAACCCAGAACACCTGAGCTCCAGGCCTGTGCCTTAGCCACTAGGCAACCCTTCCTACCCCAAGTGGGGGCAGTTTCTTCTGCTGCTTTGAGTGTATGGGTGGGACGGGCACTAGACAGAGCCACCAGGAGGTGGAGAGCAGAGAGAGATGGGAAATGGGACATGGATGGGAAGCTTGTCCCTACTGCTTGTCTCTCCCATTCACCTTCCTGCAGTCAGTGGCCCTCAGCTCCCAAACAGGCCCTAAGTAGGTGTGAACCACAGAGCGAATGTAATGTCTTTAAACTGGGATGTTAGTGGAGACAGCTCATAGCTGAGTGTAATCATTTTAATATACCGTAATTCATGATAATGTAATTATGTAGTTCATTACTATTTAAATAATGGTTAAATTGTTAAGATACCAATGATAGACACACATTCAATAATTAGAACATGAAAGGACTGCATAAATATGCTGAAAATTGCCAGTTTTGGGGGGAGGTTGAGCCTATCCAAATACACACACCTCGCCCTTAAGGCAGGAGGGGGCAGAAAGGAATGAGCAGTGGACAGGAGGCACTCAGGGGAGGGGACCATGGGGAAGGGGGCAGAGTGGGGGCAAGAAGAAGTGGAGTGGGGTGGGGTGCGGGTCAGGGCTGAGGGGGAGGAGGCGGAGCCGGGATGGGGCACCCACCGGCAAAACCAAAAGTCAGCACCTATGGCTAGATCAACATCCAGATCTTCTCTGTCCTCTATATCTAGGGGATTGGCCACTGGCTTACCATTCAGTAGTTCACTAAAGTACTGCCTCCATATATTTAATTATTCTGATTTCTTCTTTGTTAAGTTGCCCTTGTTATCATGAATTGTTCTGCTGGTAAAAAAAAAAAAAAAAAAAAAAAGCTAACAGCTCTGCCTATAATATAATTTAAAAGTAAATATCCAAACTGTGAGAACTAGCACATTTTCAAATGAGTGCTTAATGTATCTGCTTTACTTTTCAGTATTTTTGATAATAGAATCTTATGACATACAATACAAAACACTCTTAAAATACTATGAGGAACCCAATTAACCTTAATATAATCTGTATGGCTAAAACCTACACAGCTCATTGAAAATATATGTGTGTTCAGTCTGGGTCTAATCCAATGTCCACTGAAATCAATGGGAGTCTTTCCATTGTATTAAATTGGCACTGGATCAAGATATCGGCTCACAAATAAAACACTCACCTTTGAAACACTGTTGATTAATCCAAACTTGATTGAATTGTGCAGTTGGCTGATATACCAGTCCATCGGGACTAGTGGCTACTTTAATAAACAAACAAAGAAACAAAAAACCATCCCACCTTCTCCAATATAGATTGGTGCTTCATGGATTTTATCTTGGATATGATCCACTGAAATGAATGATCTGAATAGCGAAAAAGCTTGCTTCATGTAGCAAAAGAAAAAAAAGGGCACAGATAAATATTTTCCTTGTGATATACTGCAGCAAAGGATCACATATCTTAAATAAGACGTTCAATACAATGGAATTGTTTCATTATAAATGTAACTGTCAATTAAGCCTCATATTGGAAATAGTTTTTGTAAAGCACATAGCATATTGAGGAATTCTGACGGTGCGCTGTGGCTAGCAGAATTTATTGATACCAGCCACAATGCCATCATGTATTTCCCACCCCCCTCAATCTGTGTGTGTCTGTACAGATATTTTAGAAATGTTTTATTTTACAAAAAGTTTATTGACTGTATTGTTGGTATCTCAGCCCAATAGATGAGGGGAGTGTGGTTGGCCTGTTGACCAGTACAGGAGGGCTAGGGCATCACGGCCATGCCTCTTTTGTGCGCCTCCTTTAGAGCAAGCTGCACCCCAGGGTACACACCAAGGACTAGTCAGTACCCTCCACTGAGTGCAGGAACTGCAATTATGACTGGGCCTTGTATGTGCCATACAATGGAGTAGGGAAGGCTCCTTGTTCATGCAAGTCTCCCTCCCTCTTGTGTTCTTAAATAAGGTCTATCACAATCTGATGTTTAGTCTGCTAAGGAGCAGCTCTTTCTAAATGCAAAATATCATCTACAAAGTCTGTTCTCCTGTCTAAGATTTTTCTGGTTGTGTCTCTGATTGAATTACTACTTACCTGCTACCTACAGGTAATTCTCTGTCAGATTCAAAACTATAACAGGCAAATCACAACACCTAACTGTGTCTTGTCTGACCTATATGTACAATGCTTATTTACCACACAGCATTACCCTTAGGATTACTAGTCATTATCTGGGGGTGCTTTGAACATGCAAAGTACTACATTCAGAAGACAGTTCAGTCTCATACTTAGGTTTCTGGCTATGTTTTGGTTTTCAGCACAACTGTGGCACATCTCAGTTGCCTTAATTTTGAATCCAATTGACATTTCTTGTATGTTTCAGTAGACTGCATACGTATAAGCGCTTGTAGGATGGGGACTTATATATGTAATGCTATCGCCCTCAAGTCACTGGCTCACAGAAGACAGTGCTTTTACTGCTGTTACTGGGGATTTTCCTTTAGCTCCTTCAGTTTGATTTGTTTTTCTTGCCATCTTGCAAGCCAAGGCCTTGATCCAGCAAACACTAATGCATATGGTTAGTTTCATTGACGCTAATGAGATTCCACACAGGGAAAACCATGCACATGCATAATCCTTTGCAGGATCAGGGGCTAAAAAAATTATGAGAAATACTGTAGGTGAAAGAGGGGAGATTAGTGATTATATTGGGTAACAAGTCAACTTTGACTTTACATTTCCACATGGATAATGTGTGTTTATTTGTAATGAGCACATTTCTATTTGAATTTCCAAACTTTTTCACAATTGTTCTGTTGGACAAAATTAAAGTATTCTTATGAGTACTTGAATTTGTGGACATTTCCAATTTCATTGGTTTTAAGTCTATGAATTAACTGAATGAAACAAATAATTACTTCTCTACACACCATATAGACTTCTTATGTGTGTGTGTGAATAACAAATGGCTAGTTCAATGGATTCTATGCCACTTTAAGAATGGCTGCTATTTTTTTTTTCCTTTTTGAATTCTTTTAACATTAACTTGCTATCATCTGGAAAATTTATTTTGGGTCCTGGCTGCTCCAGTAAGTCTATACATTACCTGAGGAAAATATCTACTGAAGTATGTCTTTGGGATCACAACATAAATGCTAATTTAGAATGAGCTGATGTCCAAGACTTTTAGCGTAAGCAGCAATTTGATCAATAGTGGAATTTACAAGGGCCTGCAAGTCTGTGGCTGCAATTCAATTTCAGTACTAAATTATCCATTAATTAGCAATTGTTAGAATATTTACCTCCAATCTGGTAACCACCAGCTCATCTGCAACATTTATTATGCTTAGTCTTGGTATATATTGTATGTATCAACAAACACCTGGAATTCATGAAATCTAATGGGGTTCCCAATAGCAAAATTACATCTTGGTATCTAGAAACACAAAGAAGAAGAAAAAAATCATTTGCAGCATTCTTGTTGACATGTTGGAGCCAAGATATGAGAGAGACCAGCTGGGTGATGGAATCTCTTTTATTGGGCCAACTTCTGTTGGTGAAACAGACAAACTTTTAAGCTACACAGAGCTCTTCTCTAGGTCTGGAAAAGGTAATCAGAGTGTCACAGCTAAATACAAGGTGGAACAGATTGTTTAGCATAAGGGTAAACACATGCTGCAGGAAATCATTTAAAATGAAGTGGACAGTTAACATCTCTGAAATAATAGGACAAAGGAGGGTTAGTCAGTTACAGATTGTTGTAATAAGTCATCAAATCCATATCTTTGAGTCTGTGATTTTTAGAGTCTAGCAGAGTTATGAATTTAAGTTCATAGGCTCCTTTTTTGAAGGTATTCTGCAAGTTTCCTATGAGGATAAGGACTGACAGGTCAGATATGGAGTGATCGCTTTGTGAAAAGTGTTTGTCCATGGGTTATTTTTGTATTTTAACATTTTTCTGTATTAGTGATTTGAGAATTTAGTGATTGTCTGGATTCAGATTATCCCCCACTCTCACAGCTGTTGGGAGGCAGGCCAATCCGCGCATTACAGGCAGCCCCCCAACCTGAAGCAAATATTCACCAGCCACTACACACCACACCACAGAAACATTAACCCAGGAACCAATCCCTGTAACAAACCCTGTTGCCTTCTCTGTCCCCATATCTACTCTAGTGACACCATCATAGGACCCAACCAGACCAGCCACACCATCAGAGGCTCATTCACCTGCACATCTACTAATGTGATATATGCCATCATGTGCCAGCAGTGCCCCTCTGCCATGTACATTGGCCAAACCTGACAGTCTCTATGTAAAAGGATAAATGGACACAAATCAGACATCAGGAATGGTAACATACAAAAGCCAGTAGGAGAACAATTCAGTCTCCCAGGACACTCAATAACAGATTTAAAAGTAGCAAGTCTTCAACAACAACAACAAAACCAAAAACCTTCAGAAACAGACTTCAAAGAGATACTGCTGAGCTACAATTCATTTGCAAATTTAACACCAGCAATTTGGGCTTGAATGGGGAGTGGGAGTGGTTGGCTCACTACAAAAGCAATTTTCCCTCTCTTGGTATTGACACCTCCTCATCAATTATTGGAAGTGGACCACATCCACATTGGCCTTCAACATTGGTTCTCCATTTGTAAGGTAACTCCCTCTCTTTGTGTGCCAATATATATATGCCTGTTTCTGTAATTTTCACTCCATGCATCTGAAGAAGCTGTTTTTTTACCCACGATAGTTTACGCCCAAATAAATCTATTAGACTTTAAGGGGCCACCACACTCCTCATTGTTTTTGTGGATACAGGCTAACACAGCTACCTCTCTGATAATTGGTCATCCTACTAGTGGAGATATGTCCAAAAAGACAAATGTCTTTCATAAAATGTAACCTATTATGGCCTATGCCTAGTGTACACTCAGACACAGATTTTTACATGTTGTCAACGGTGCTAGATTAATATTACAGTGTGGAGATGTATGACATGCAGAAAGCCATACATATGCCATCTTGATAACTACATATCAACAGAGAAGTAAGAATATGGTGCATGCAGTACTTGATATCCTTTTACCTGAAATCAGAATAGAAACCTAACTAAACTTTAAAATATGTACCTACAAGCTCTAGATAAGTTATTTAAATGTAACTTTAAAGACTCAACACACACCTTGCCCTATATTACCACTAAAGCTAAGCAACATATAAAGCCTTGGCAAATACCAGTACTAAGAAATAACAGTGCTCATAAATTACTTTGTGCTCCTTTATTTGCCAACAAGCTTTAAAATAGTATTTAGTGCCAACCATAAAGTAGCTTCATTGCTGATAAAGTAAGCCTTATGTTTTGAAAGTTTCTTTTACCGATAACGAAGACATCCTATTGATAAGGGGTATTTGAGTGTAAGCAATATCTTTTTACAGAAGGCTAGGTTCTTCTGGATGTACTTTGATATTTATAGATTATAGGGCATACAGTTTAAATGCCATAATTTCAGAGAAAGATATTTGAACAGCTTTAAATTAAAACAACAGGATAATACTCTGTACAAGACTTAAAGGCTATTTTTCAGAATTTCCAGGACTATTTTTTTTTCTTTCCAGGTCTAGCACATAAGAAATCAATCTTTCATTATGAATAGTTATATTCAGTTGTTCTGTCTCTATTGGGTACAGAATTCAGTTTTAGCTATGTTCACCAAAGTCTGCTTGGTACAATATATTGAACTACCTGCATGCAAAAATATTATACTTTTGAACTCAGACTACCTTCCAAAGGAAAAACTTTCATTTTCATCATTATCCCTTCAATATCACACAAAGATTTTTTGATCACTGAAATGCTGTTTCTTATTTAATGCACCCTGTATTTCTCATTAGTGTCTGAAATCAACAAAATTAGTAGCAATAATGGGAAGTAGCCAGGCGAGAATGAAAAGTGAGTTTGAAAGGGAATTGATTGAAGAACAAAAGCGAAATATATAAGACAGAGATGAAACTGCTATAATTAAGGGTCTATCGGATTTCCCACTAGCATTGCTGTGTCGTGCTAGTAGAATGCATGTGTAGCTGCACCATGCCAAAAATGTAACTTAGAGAAAATGAAAGAGAGAAAAAGTTAAGCCTACATGAGAAGATGAGAATATAGGGAGACATATTGCATATATGAATGGAAGGTGTGAGAAAGGGATGAGAGGCAAATTGAGACACATGATGTAAAAGGAAGGTCTCATGTGTTTCCTATATTTCTTTCATTGGGAGAAAAAAAGTTCTGAGATCTCCCATTTTCCAATAGACATGTACTTTTAGTGATAGTTCAAATACTAAAGATTATGTCCTATATGTAGGCATGGAAGGATTAGATTTTTATTGGTAAATGTTGGTAAATGTCAATTTCACTGTACTTACACACAGATGAACAAATGTTCCCATCAATAATTGAAATTTACAAAGTCAAAGTAGGAAAAATGCTGCTTGAGCACTTATTAGAGTTTGATTTAAGGATATTTATTTTGTATATTTTGACATGATATTGACAATTTGTGTTTTACAAGTTATAAAGCTTCAACTTTTTGAATCTCAAAGTTTATTGTCACTAAATAATTATTGTTTGACCCTCCATTTTCAGAGCCCTCTCACCCCACCATAATTTCCTGCAACTGTGAAAATTTAAACAGATAAGCATTTTTTGAAGAAAAAAATTAGAATTCTGTGAAGCCTAGCCATATGTTCCCCTCCAAGGCACAAACATAGAAGGGAATAATAAACTATTTGGTGATCTCATCTGCTTTCACGGCTTTAACTACTGTCTTTATGTTGATAACTTGCATATTTCTCTCTCCATTGCCAACTTGCCTAAATCTATCCAGTTCCATATTTCAGCCTCTTTCTCTGACCTCTCTATCTAAATGCTTCAACAGTAAGAAATTGAACATGACAAAAACAAAACAAAACACCTCAATATCTTTTCTCCCCAAAATTTCCCTCTCCTTCATTGTTTATCAATGGTGACAACACCACCATCTTCCCTATCACTTCCTACCCAAGGGATCATCTTTGACTCTATCCTAAACTATCGGGTTTGTATCTAAATCCTACTACTTATTCCTTATAGCATTTATAAGGTCTAACCTTTATTTCAGACTACACAGCTAAGACTCTAGTCCAGGCCTTCTTCTCATATCTTGATTATTGTTCTCCTCTTTGTTCTGGGCTCCTTCACATGCACAACATCCCTCTCCAATTGACTCAAAAAGCAGTTAGTAAGATTATCATCTTTGATCATCATTCTGAACAAATCACCTTATCTTGGAATCTCTCCATTGGCTTGCCATTTTCCACCAAAACAAATTCAATTTTTTGTCTTCTCTGTCAGAGCCTTTCACAGTTCTGAATGCACTGAAATTCATCAATTTACTCTAATTGACTTTTGGACCCTGCATGGGCTGTCTACTCATAGTAAATTACAAAGACCCTTTTCAGTTTTATTAGCATGGAGTGTTGTGTTGGCTTTCCACACTACAGGCAATATTTTAAAAATTGTGAATAAATTTAGATGTGCAACTGAACAAATTATATATATATATGAATATGATCTGGATTTGATATTCATAATACAAAACATGACTAAGGTCCTAGCACCATGACAATGCCAAAGCAAGTAGGTTTCCTTAATCTCAATCTCTGTTGTTGGCTGCCCTCATTGAATCTGATTCTTAGCATGAATAACAGGACATGGGTTAATTCAGCTCACTAGTAATTGGAGATGACTTAACTTGTCACCCACTAGTGAAAGGCTAGAAATATTACTAGTACCCAAAATGTATTTCCAATTTGAAGCAATTTCTTGGCAAGGCAGGGGTCTGAGGTTTTGATAGAGTGAAAGGTTTGGGCATGCCCGTGTATGTACAGTTACTTTTTACTGTGTGCTTTACAAGCAAAATTTGTGAAAAGCTTTACCTCACGTTTTGCTTTCATAATCTTCTTTGAGATTATGACACAAAATCATGGAAGCAATAGACAGCATATAAAACAAATTGGCACATGACACTAGAAAGTAGGCTCACACTCTACAGTAGAAGGAGCTAGTGCCACCCTGGTCTCACACAACACGAGCACAATTTCTACTCACCCTAGACAAGAAGCCAGTAAGATTATCAAACCCTAATAATAATAATAATTGTTTGTTTGAAGCGGAATAAGTGGGTAATAATTTGAAAACAAAGTCTCACAGAAGATGATGCAGTCTGTAGTTGCACAGATGTGGGAACGTGTCAACAAATGAACCTTAGTCAACTAATGAATAATTCAGTGGTTCTCTGACTTTTTGTATACTAGATGAAATTCATACATCTGCATATTCACCACTTAATTTCCCACTTAGTCCTTAAAAGTAGTGCTTATGTGGTGCATAGGCTTCGAGGGAGACATCTGCAGAGGACCAAAGTTTACTACCTGTGGTGAACTTCTTAACATAGAGATTATCCCATGAATGATCTTATACTCACACCTACAATGTAGCATCTATAGTGCTTCATTACATGAAAAAAATATATTTGGTTATTTATGCTCTTTTGTCTCCCTGTTACCATTGTTGCTATCCTGCAGATCAGTTGAAGCATACCAGCCTGCTTTGCTAACACATTTCCGTTACTCTCAAACTCATTTGTTTTTCTCTTGAAACTAATTGATACTGAAGTTGACATTTGTATAGAAAAACACTCCCACCAGTGAAACAAGAAAGAACATACACGGTGTGTCAAGAGGTTGTAGGTTAAAAACTGTGTGTTTTCCAAGATCCCCTGCAACATGTCCTTGTCATGAGAAAACCATGGCCTTAGCCCTCTATTTCAATACCGGTTTTCTGTATCAGAAACAACATTTAGTTGTTGTTTTTTTAATTGTAGATAACAATAATTGTAAATCATTTTATGTCTTTGTACTTATTATGGGCCAGACCCACAGAAACAAGGAAGGGGGCATACAGTACCCCCTTGATTCCTTATGTGGGCTACCTGCATCATGAGTCACTGCTTAAGGTAGAAGGCAGCCTCCAGTGGGCCTCTACCCTGTTTCCAATGCAGGTGGGTGAAGGGTGAGCAGGCAAGATCAGGGAGTGTGTGGAACCTTGATTTTGTCCTTCGAAGGTGCCAACAAGAGCAGCTTAGCTGGTGCAGAGGGAGAAGTAAACTGTGTGAAGTATAGGGATACAGATTTCTTCCTTTCTAGAGCAAAGGAGAACCAAGTAATAAACTGTGACTCGCAATCACAATGCTGTCTCTGATCTGCTCCTGGGACAATATAATTATATATTAGTCCTCATTCAAGATTCTGGTAACGTCACAGTCCAATGCTATATGCCGCATAGTTGTGGTTTTTGCTTGACTCCAGTAGGAAATTCTGGCTTAGCCAGTCCCCACTTTTAGAGTTACCCTGCAGGGCTGCTGTTGCTATATGAGAATATATGATAAGAGGGAACATGCCAAGGAGGCATCACAATATAAATACCTGATATTACTCCAATGTTTCATGCAGAAAATTACTGAGTGGAACAAGCCACGGAAGAGAAGATAACTTTGTCCAGAAATATGTGTGGGGGTGGGGATAGAGAATATGAAGGAGGAAGCGGGAATACAGAGAAATAAACACAAAAATTGATGGTTGTTGCTATTATCCTTAAATCTCTACAAAGAACACAGGATTTTTTTGCAGTAGACAAGATATAATAATCAACCTACCTCTCAACTATAGTACTTGTACCAATATATTTCCAACACATGTTCATTTGAGATCAAACATACTCACCTGTTCAGTACAAATGAAAGGAGTTATGTCACATTTTGTAGCCATACTCAAAAGAGCATAGATCTATAACTTAATAGATGGCCTAAGCAAGTCCACCAAGTCCTTGTTTGGGTCTAAATTAACTGTTACCACTCAAGAAACAGATTTTTTTTTTGAGTTATCGTGGATAGTTCTCTGAAAACATCTGCTCAATGCACTGTGGCAGTCAAAAAAGTTAACCGAATGTTAGGAACCATTAGTAAAGGGATAGATAATAAGACAGAAAATATCACAATGCCACTATATACATGCATGGTATGCCCATACCTTGTACACAGCATACCATGGATGCCCATCTTAAAAATATATATATTAGCACTGGAAAAGGTATAGAGAAGGACAGCAAAAGTTATTAGGGGTATGAAACTGCTTCCATATGAGGAGAGATTAACAAGCCTGGGACTGTTCAGCTTAGAAAAGAGATGACTAAGGGGGGATACGATAGAGATCTATAAAATCTGGAATGGTATGGAGAAAGTGAATAAGGAAGTATTATTCAACTCTTCGCATAACAGAAGAACTAGGGGCCCCAATAAAATTAAGAGGCAGCACGTTTAAAACAAACAAAAAGATGGTCTTCTCCTAACATACAGTCAGCCTGTGGAACTCATTGCCAGGGGATGGTGTGAAGGCTGAAAGAAGAACTAGATTTAAATAAAGAATTAGATAAATTCATGGAGAACAAGTCTATCAATGGCTATTATCCAAGATGGTCATGGATGCAACCCCATGCTCTGGGTCTCCATAAACCTTTGACTGTCAGAAGCTGGGACTGGATGATGGGGAGGGTCACTCTGTTCATTCCCTCTAAAGCATCTGGCACTGGCCACCACGGGAAGACAGGATACTGGGCAAGATGAGCCATTGAACTGACCCAGGATGGCCATTCTTATCTTCTTACATTCTTACTTGTATAACTGTAAAATACCTGCCTGACTTTTCATTGATTGAAAAATACCTTTTTAGAAGCAATTAAAACCATTTAATAAGTTGAGTTTAATACTAACTTCTGGAACTGCAACAAGACTTGCATAGGAAATTTGCTAACGAGCCCAGTGAAGTAAGGTGAGGCCAAGTTCCCTACTAGAATCCCACAGGGATATGAATATATTTTAAGTACTTTCACTCATAGCTGATTCTGTTTTGTGGCAAAGAGCGAACCCATGTTCAACAACATCAGCATTCTGTTGTCGTTTCCTTCCTCTTCTTTCCCTACCCTCCACTTCACATGTGTTGTTTTCTCAGGAGGAAACAACTTGTTCTTTTTTTCCTCATGAATTTCCACTATGGCTTTAAAAATACAATAGCACTAAGAGACTATTGAATATTATACAATACATTATGTGAATGAAGAATATGAGGTACTAATACAGCATTCCACTCAACCATGACATCCCATAGAAAAGAATAGCACTTTCCAAAATCACTACACCTTCCTTTCTTAAAATTCTACAAACTTTATTCTTTTTTTAGACAGCTATTTTTATTGTTACTTGTTGCTAATCTATAGAATGATAGCAATCAAAAGGACTCCAAAAGCACTTAGTAAAGTCATCATCTTTGCTCATCATTCTGAGCAAATCACCTTATCTTGGAATCTCTCCACTGGCTCGCCATTTTCCACCAAAACAAATTCAATTTTTTGTCTTCTCTGTCAGAGCCTTTCACAGTTCTGAATGCTCGGAAGTCCATCAATTTACTCTAATTGACTTTTGTACATGGATGGGCTGTCCATTCATAGTAAATTACAAAGACCCTATTCAATTTTATTAGCATGGAGTGTTGTGCTGGCTTTCCACACTACAGGCAATTTTTTAAAATTGTAAATAAATTTAGATTTGCAACTGAACAGATTATATTTCCAAACACATAGAGATATGTGGTCCCTGCCTTGAAAAGTATAGCATTATTGAAAATGTCTATATCATAATATTAGAAAATAAGTTTGGGTAAATAACCCTTTTATTTTTCCATGAACGTTCCAGAATAGCAAATTTACCAGCAAGAACAGTTGACAAGAGAATTTTCAACTACAATTCTTAGATATGTATCAAAAACAAATTGTGAATATTAAAATGAGAAATTAACAATGGTCAAATAAAACTGGTGAGTCAGATATGTCAGATTTGTTTCTCTTCCTGGATTGGGTGACATACTTGTATGCAACTAACTAACACAAAGTGAAATAAAATGAACAATATAGGATCAGGTCATCATAATCTGAGGATCTATCTCACAGTTCAACATGTGTGCTGTTTTGATTCGTAACATAAGTTACAGTGCAAATAGAGAACTGAACATCAATTGTAACTTTCACAGTGTGAACAATTTGGAGATCAAGAACTTTTCCCTAGAAAAAAAGTATGGATAATTCTAAATAGCCAATGCTTGTGAGCAGGTTGTGATTTGTTCATAGACAATTTGTTAGCAAGAATCCAAAGATGATTTTTCTAAAATGAACTATTCTTTTCTAAGTATTCATTCAGATCCATGGTTTAGATTATAATATGTTTTTATGGGACTGCAACTCACTCTGTATCACTTTGGACTGTACATCAAAAATAACTGACGAGCTGTGAAAACTGAAAGCTTTTTATGTAGCCAAATGCTAAAAAAGTAGCAGAACACACTGGGGAAAAAATAACCATTCTCAATATGATCCAAATTTAGCAACTCTTTTCCTAACTAAAAGTAGCCCACTTGTAAGAAAAACTAGAATTCTCTTCACTATGTCTGTTTGCAGGAAGCAACAGTACTGTTATAACAAAACCAGTGATAAGACCCATTATGATACACATTTAATTAAAACAACAAGGAGTTCGGTGGCACCTTAAAGACTAACAGATTTATTTGGGCATAAACTTTCGTAGGCTCACTTCTTCAGATGCATGGAGTGAAAGTTACAGATGCAGGCATTATATAATGGCACATGAAGAGAAGGGAGTTACCTCACAAGTGGAGAACCTGTGTTGACAGGGCCATTTTGATCAGGGTGGATGTAGTCCACTCCCAGTAATAGATGAGGAGGTGTCAATTCCAGGAGAGGCAAAGCTGCTTCTGTAATGAGCCAGCCACTCCCAGTCCCTATTCAAGCCCAAATTCATGATGTTAAATTTGCAAATTAATTTTAGTTCTGCTGTTTCTCTTTGAAGTCTGTTTCTGAAGTTCCAATCCCTCAGAGTGAGACAAACCCCTACAAGATCTTTATCAAGGCCTGGTCTACATTATGAGTTTAGGTCGAATTTAGCAGCGTTAAATCAAATTAACCCTGCAGCCATTCACACAACGAAGCCATTTTTGTCGACATAAAGGGCTCTTAAAATAGATTTCTGTACTCCTCCCCGACGAGGGGAGTAGCACTGAAATAGACATTGCTGGTTTGAATTACGGTTAGTGTGGACACAATTCGATGGTATTGGCCTCCGGGAGCTATCCCACAGTGCATCATTGTGACTGCTCTGGACAGCAATCTGAACTCGGATACACTGGCCAGGTAGACAGGAAAAGCCCCACGAACTTTTGAATTTCATTTCCTGTTTGCCCAGCGTGGAGCGCTGATCAGCACAGGTGACCATGCAGTCCCAGAATCAAAAAAGAGCTCCAGCATGGACCGTATAGGAAATACTGAATCTGATCTCCGTATGGGGAGATGAATCTGTCCAAAAGATGAAATGCCAAAACATTTGAAAAAATCTCCAAGGCCACGATGGACAGAGGCCACAACAGGGACTCAACACAGTGCTGCGTGAAACTTAAGGAGCTGAGACAAGAGTACCAGAAAGCCAAAGAATCAAATGGACGCTCACGGAGGGAGGGACGACTGACGACTGTAGCTATCCCACAGTTCCCGCACTCTCCTAAAACCATTTGAATTCTGGGTTGAGCTCCCAATGCCTGAAGGGTCAAAAACATTGTCACAGGTGGTTCAGGGTATATATCATCGACACCCTCCCCTCCCCCCGTGACAGCAAAGGGAAAAAAATCATTTCTCGCCTTTTTTCACTGTCACCATATGTCTACTCGATGCTGCTGGCAGACGCGGTGCTGCAGCCCTACACAACAGCATCCCCTTGCCTTGCCTTGAGGATGGCAGACGGTGCAGTATGACTGGTAACTGTCATTGTTGTCCCGTAGGTGCTCCTGGCTGGCCTCGGTGAGGTCGGTCGGGGGCGCCTGGGCAGACACAGGTGCTCCTGGCTGGCATTGGTGAGGTCGGTCGGGGGCGACTGGACAAAAAAGGGAATGACTCCAGGTCATTCTCTTCTTTAAGTTTTGTGTAATGGAGATTTAGTCCTGCCTGGAATATCATGCCAGCTGGAGGCTTCTTCCTCAGGTTCCTCTCCCAGTCGTCAGCATCGCGTGGTCGCACCTACCCCAGCCTACTTCCTCCCAGGGCTCACAATCAGATACTTAGACCTCTACATTTTGCTGCAAATAAAAAAATAAAGCTGCCGTTTAGAACTGTCCCCCAACATACATATCCTGGGACATTTTGTATTTTACCAGTGTCAACCAAAGGCACACACACAAATGGAGATTCATCCTGCCTGTGCTTCTATCCTAGTGCTTATCACAGATTCCCATTTTCAGCTATAGGCTGAGCAAGTGCAGAATGGTGGTTCACTCTACTTCTCTGTAAGCCAACCGCCCTCCCCTCCCCCCTTTGATCTCTGCTTGCAGAGGCAATAAAGTCAGTGTTGTTTCAAATTCATGCATTCTTTATTACTTCATCACACAAATGGGGGGATAACTGTCAAGGTAGCCCAGGAGGGGTGGAACGGGCTCCATGGTTGCCGTGCTATGGCGTCTGCCCGGACAATCCAGGGAAAAGGGCGCAAAATGATTGTCTGCTGTTGCTTTCACGGAGGGAGGATTTACTGACAACATTTACCCATAAGCACCCGTGACAAATTTTTGGCCCCATCAGGCATTGGGATCTCAACCCAGAATTCCAATTGGTGGGGGAGACTGCGGGAACTATGGGATAGCTACTCACAGTGCAATGCTCCAGAAGTCGACGCTAGCCTCGGTACATGGACGCACACCGCCAAATTAATGTGCTTAGTGTGGCCTCATGTACTCGACTTTATACAATCGGTTGCCAGAAATCAAATTCTGTAAATTTGGAGTAATCTTGTAGTGTAGACATACCCCAAGCATTCTTAAAACTACAATACCCACTGGGGAAGTGAGGAAACAGATTGACAGAGCAAGACGGGTACCCAGAAGTCACCTACTACAGGACAGGCCCAACAAGGAAAATAACAGAACACCACTGGCCATCACGTACAGCCCCCAGCTAAACCTCTCCAGTGCAGCATCAACGATCTACAACCTATCCTGGAAAACAATCCCCCCACCTTCTCTTCATGTGTTATTATATAATGCCTGCATATGTAATTTTCACTCCATGCATCTGAAGAAGTGAGGTTTTTTTACCCACGAAAGTTTATGCCCAAATAAATCTGTTAGTCTTTAAGATGCCACTGGACTTCTTGTTTTTGTGAATACAGACTAACACAGCGACCCCGATACTTGACATTTAATTCAAGATACACTGCTGTAATTTCTGATGGTCCAATATTCAAAACAACTCAATCTATGTAAAAAAAAAGTTAACAGTGACACCAATGGTGTGAAATGCCTGAGGAGTGAAGAAATGATAGTACAACATAATTTTAGAAATTATATCAGACCAAGAAAACTCATGCTCTTTAAAAAAAAAAAATTAGAAAGGTAACAGTACAGCTATCTAGGTGACATCTATAAAAGCAGCCATAAAAAATGGACAGCTGTTAATAGCTAGACCTTCTCCCATTGAAGTCAATGACATTGTCCAATCAAATCCTTAAACCAGTGTGGGGAATGCCCAGAAGGCTAACCAGGGGATAGGGACTGATGTCTTAATGGTTTTTAAGAGACTCAGCTTTCATTTAAAGACAAAAGTAAGTCAACATGAGGGTAACCAATGCAGTGATGGCTGCCTTAGTTTGTGGAGAGCCTTAAACAGTAAGTTCTGCAGTGTGACCCACCCCATTAATTTCAGCAGTTGCTAACTCAGAAGGCAAGGCTGATCCTTTCAATGTTAACATTAACTATTCAGTGCTCACTAAACATTCAAGAAAGGGCTGGAAGTATCTTATTACAAAGTTCTACATCAGCCTTTCCTAAAGTGTAAAATGGGAGACGGGGCTGAGCGAACTTGGTAGGGTGTGTGTGGAGGATGTACAAATTAAGATGTTTAGGCCTTTCACAGCACAAGGCTGGTTGCAGGGTATGCAATTAATTTAATTGTTCTGAATGGGGAGGCTCATCTTTCAAAAGTTTGGGAAACACTGTCATAAATGACAGGTTTCAGAGTAGCAGCCGTGTTAGTCTGTATCCGCAAAAAGAACAGGAGTACTTGTGGCACCTTAGAGACTAACAAATTTATTAGAGCATAAGCTTTTGTGGACTGCAGCCCACTTCTTCGGATGCATACAGAGTGGAATAAATATTGAGGAGATATATATACACACATACAGAGAGCATAAACAGGTGGGAGTTGTCTTACCAACTCTGAGAGACCAATTAACTAAGAAAAAAAAAACTTTTGAAGTGATAATCAAGATAGCCCAGTACAGACAGTTTGATAAGAAGTGTGAGAATACTTACAAGGGGAGATAGATTCAATGTTTGTAATGGCTCAGCCATTCCCAGTCCTTATTCAATCCTTTGTTGATTGTGTCTAGTTTGCATATCAATTCCAGCTCAGCAGTCTCTCGTTGGAGTCTGTTTTTGAAGTTACAGATACAGACAGACATCATCTTTCTTTCCAAATGCAAGCAGATGGACATCATACCAAAAGGACTAAAGGTAAAAAATCCATTACAATCTACATATCACACAGACTATGCTGAGAGACTGTGTCACACACTCTCAAAGAAACTGCGAAACCACCTGATCAGCATCCTATACAGCAAACAGGGAAAGATTAAGAATGAGCTCTCAGAACTGGATACTCTCATAAGAAACCAACCTTCCACACAAACTTCCTCATGGATAGACTTTACAAAAACTAGACAAGCCATTTACAAGACAAACTTTGCCTCTCTACAAAGGAGAAAGGACACTAAACTATCTAAACTGCTACATGCCACAAGCAGCCACAACAGTAGTTCCCTTAACCCACCCAGCAATATTGTTAATCTTTCCAGCTATGCTCTTAGCCCAGCAGAAGAGTCTGTCCTATCTCGGGGCCTCTCCTTTTGTCCCTCCAGACCCATGAATATGATACAGTTCTGCGGTGACCTAGAATCCTACTTTCGACGTCTCCGACTCAAAGAATATTTCCAACATACCTCTGAACAGCATACTAACCCACAGAATCCCCCCTACTAGCACTACAAAAAAAAGGATTCTGCGTGGACTCCTCCGGACGGTCGAAACAACAGACTGGATTTCTACATAGATTGCTTCCGTCAACGTGCAAAGGCTGAAATTGTGGAAAAGCAACATCACTTGCCACATAACCTCAGCAATGCTGAACACAACGCCATATACAGCCTCAGAAACAACCCTGACATCATAATCAAAAAGGCTGACAAAGGAGGTGCTGTCGTCATCATGAATAAATTGGAATATGACCAAGAGGCTGCTAGACAGCTCTTTAACACCACATTCTACAGGCCATTATCCTCTGATCCCACTGAGGATTACCTAAAGAAACTACACCATCTGCTAAAAAAACTCCCTGACAAAGCACAGGAACAAATCTGTGCAGACACATGCCTAGAACAACGACCAGGGGAATTCTATTTGCTACCCAAGATCCATAAACCTGGAAATCCTGGACTCCCCATCATCTCAGGCATTGGCACCCTAACATCAGGCTTGTCTGGTTATGTGGACTCTCTCCTCAGACCCTACGCTACCAGAACTCCCAGCTATCTTCGAGACGCCACTGACTTCCTGAGGAAACTACAATCCATCGGTGATCTTCCAGAAAACACCATCCTGGCTACTATGGACGTAGAAGCCCTCTACACCAATATTCCACACAAAGATGGACTACAAGCTATCAGGAACAGTATCCCCGATAATGTCACAGCTAACCTGGTGGCTGAACTTTGTGATTTTGTCCTCACCCACAACTATTTCACATTTGGGGACAATATATACCTTCAAGTCAGCGGCACTGCTATGGGTACCCACATGGCCCCACAATATGCCAACATTTTTATGGCTGACTTAGAACAACGCTTCCTTAGCTCTCGTCCCCTAACGCTCCTACTCTACTTGCGCTACATTGATGACATCTTCATCATCTGGACTCATGGAAAAGAAGCCCTTGAGGAATTTCACCATGATTTCAATAATTTCCATCCCACCATCAACCTCAGCCTAGATCAATCCACACAAGCGGTCCATTTCCTGGACACTACTGTGCTAATAAGCGATGGTCACATAAATACCACCCATACCGGAAACCTACTGACCGCTACACTTACCTACATGCCTCCAGCTTCCATCCAGGACACGCCACACGATCCATTGTCTACAGCCAAGCTCTAAGATATAACCGCATTTGCTCCAATCCCTCAGATAGAGACAAGCACCTACAAGATCTCTATCAAGCATTCTTAAAACTACAGTACCCACCTGCTGAAGTGAAAAAACAGATTGACAGAGCCAGACGAGTACCCAGAAGTCACCTCCTACAAGACAGGCCCAACAAAGAAAATAACAGAACACCACCAGCTGTCACCTTCAGCCCCCAACTAAAACCTCTCCAGCGCATCATCAGAGATCTACAACCTATCCTGAAAGATGATCCTTTACTCTCACAGATCTTGGGAGACAGACCTGTCCTCGCTTACAGACAACCACCCAACCTAAAGCAAATACTCACCAGCAACCACACATCACTGAACAAAACCACTGACCCAGGAACCTATCCTTGTAACAAAGCCCAATGCCAACTTTGTCCACATATCTATTCAAGTGACATCATCATAGGACCTAATCACATCAGCCATACCATCAGGGGCTCGTTCACCTGCACATCTACCAATGTGATATATGCCATCATGTGCCAGCAATGCCCCTCTGCCATGTACATTGGCCAAACCGGACAGTCTCTACGCAAAAGAATTAATGGACACAAATCTGACATCAGGAATCATAATACTCAAAAACCAGTGGGAGAACACTTTAACCTGTCTGGTCATTCAGTGACAGACCTGCGGGTGGCTATATTACAACAGAAAAACTTCAAAAACAGACTCCAACGAGAGACTGCTGAGCTGGAATTGATATGCAAACTAGACACAATCAACAAAGGATTGAATAAGGACTGGGAATGGCTGAGCCATTACAAACATTGAATCTATCTCCCCTTGTAAGTATTCTCACACTTCTTATCAAACTGTCTGTACTGGGCTATCTTGATTATCACTTCAAAAGGGTTTTTTTTTCCTCTTACTTAATTGGCCTCTCAGAGTTGGTAAGACAACTCCCACCTGTTTATGCTCTCTGTATGTGTGTATATATAGCTCCTCAATATTTATTCCACTCTGTATGCATCCGAAGAAGTGGGCTGTAGTCCACGAAAGCTTATGCTCTAATAAATTTGTTAGTCTCTAAGGTGCCACAAGTACTCCTGTTCTTTTTACTGTCATAAATGTTCCAGTTAAATGAAATATAATTTGGAGCCTCATCATGCAGTAATCCTGCACTCCTTGTTCTGGGAATACTCCCATTGGTCTCAAATCATAACTGATATATGTGGTATATAGCGGGCTTATAAGTCTTAGCTGGAGAAGCTAAAATTAGTCCTAGCTGTGTTTTAGCACAACTTGAGGAAGGTAATAGGAGGATGAAATGGGTGGGATGGTTGTGTTTCTCAACTGTACAAACTACTTAGGCTCAAATTCTCTGCATTGACATCAGTTGGTTTCCACAAGTGTCACTGAGGGAAGAATTTAACCCTTAATACATAAATATGATACAAACACCTTAATCTGAAAACCTATTTAATTGGTATCACTTCCAGGGAGCTGCAGGGTGCAATACCAACTGCTATCACCCAGGATCTCCTGATGGGGCTGGAGATGTTTCAGGTCCTGGGAGCTGCACTGTATCTGAATGCCCCCAGGACTAGGGGAGAGTTCTGACCTGGAAGAGGAATGAATTGACTGTACTGGAATGAGTGCAGAGGGGTATGGAGTGAATGGTTGAGCTGGGGGTGGATAGAAAGAAGAAACTATGAGGAGATGGTAAGGTAAGAGCTACATTTGAGGGGGAGAGGGTGGGACTAGGGAGAACAGTGAAGCAATAACAGAGATAAATACTGTTTTATCCCACTTTGCTCTTTACAACACCTTTTTTTTATTCTAACAAGGTAGCAGGTAGAGAAGAGGAGGGTGCCTATTTTTCTTCCTCCTTCCAAAACAATCTCCCTTGTTCCCCACCAAACCACTTCCCTGAGCTACCCTCTTTCTCCCTAAATCACCGTCTTCATGTTTTTCACTTTGAAAACAAGATCAACAAGCGGGCATGGGAAGGATGGGGGTGGAGAGCATGGACCGGCAGCCCTAGCTGTTATTTTGGCCATCAGCTGCCAGGACTTTTAAACCCAATGATACTTGCTGTTTAAATGGGGGTTATAGCAGGGAAATAGTTTTCTATTAAATTACATAAGATGTTCCAAAAACATCTAACTGCAATACATGCAGAAACTACGTCAATTTATATCATATCTGTCCAGGGCCAGCTCCAGAGTTTTGGCCGCCCCAAGCAGCCAAACAAAACAAACAAACAAACAAACAAACAAAAAGCCGCGATCGCGATCTGCAGTGGCAATTCGGCGGGAGGTCCTTCGCTCCGAGCAGGAGTGAGGGACCGTCTGCCGAATTGCCGCCGAACAGCTGGACGTGTTGCCCCTCTTCGAAGTGGCTTCCCCAAGCACCTGCTTAGTAAGCTGGTGCCTGGAGCCGGCCCTCTAACTGTCCATTTGTACTTTGTATTTACTCTTTTCATGCCAAGCAGCTATGTATACTAAGCTAACATAATGTGAGTTTTAGAGCTTCTTCTATTTGTGCTGGGTAAATAATCCATATTTCAATGTACAGTGCCTCCTTCCAACTACATAGTCCTCATTTGGTAGTCCTGTTCAGTAACAGGAAAGTCTCTAAAGCTCCCTGGACAAGGATAACAACTTTTAAAATGTTTTCCTTTAATCAGGATAGTGACAACAAGTTCCCTGCAAAAGCATTCTGATATTCTACTTGAACTTTGATGTCTATCAGTCTTTCGAGTGACATAGGATTTATAAGATGTTCAGATATTTTGCAGTGGTTTGAGAGATTTTATGTGCATATCCTAGTGAGTAATGATGTGGTGTGGACTGATTGTTTCAGCTACAAATATTTATTAAAACATTTGCTCAAATTTCTCTGAAAACAGGTCACTTATTTATTTTTAATATGTAAAGTTAGAGGGATTAGGTCTGTGCAAAAACCACTAAAAGGACAAAATTCCAAATGCTTTGTGTTGTCAGATATAATCAAACCCATCAAATTCAAGCTACAGGCTTATTCACTGCCTGTTATAATGGGATTTTGACTCTGAGGTCTTTTGGCAGTACCATAAAATTAATTATTAGTAATCCATAAATTACCTTAATATATTAATTGTTTCTTGTTTATGAAAAACATTTTGATTTCAGGCATTTGCATTAATACTTTTAATCAAATATTTTAAGAAGGAATAGGCAATTTAAATAATAGCTCCAGGAATTTTAAGTTTTATGTATCAAGTACCCTGGATTTATAACTTATAGTAAAACCAGTTATGATCTTTTCCATGAGCATTTGTTCTGATATTTCTAGGCCCAGTTGTTTACATATTAATGGTAATGGACAGTCAAAACAATCCTTTTCTGTTGCTAACCTTAAAGAAATTCCAACTGGGCTTGAGCAATTTTTTTGTAAGTCTTGAACATCTGCAAAGATCATTATCTAATATGATCCTTCACAATAATTCCATCATGCCAGCATGGGGAAACCTCTTTGTTGTACAGATGTCCTCTAAGCTTCTCTTCCTACTGAAAGTTGGGAAATCCTGTTAGGCTATTGAACCAAAGTAGATTTTGATATTAACATGTTTCAGAGTAGCAGCCGTGTTAGTCTGTATCTGCAAAAAGAACAGGAGTACTTGTGGCACCTTAGAGACTAACAAATTTATTAGAGCATAAGCTTTCGTGGACTACAGCCCACTTCTTCGGATGCATAAGAAGTGGGCTGTAGTCCACAAATGCTTATGCTCTAATAAATTTGTTAGTCTCTAAGGTGCCACAAGTACTCCTGTTCTTTTTTTGATATTAACATGCTTATCTTTACATGAAAATTCAATGGTACTACTCCCATGCATAAAGTTATACATGTGTGTAAGTGTCTGTAGGTTCAAGGCCACAGTCAGGAAAGGAATATGCACCCTGGAGGAGACCATACTGCAGTGCTATAGATTTAAAAAGCCATTCCTGTGATGAGACTCTGCAAACTAGGTATGTTAGTTTCCTTTTCCCATGGAACTCTAACCAGAGGTGAGGAGAATCTAGCTATACAATTATAACAATGAGCCCGACCAACCTATGAATAGACCTGTTCCTCTTCCCATTGACATTAATGGTAAGTCTCAAAGAGTCAGCCTAACTTGGGTCGTGTGTTCACCCCTTTCCCAGAGCTCCACTGCCATCCCCCAGCTCTGGTATCAAGTACTGTCCCAACCAATGTAAGTCATTGTAAGGCCGCTAGTCTCTGACAGTCACTGCCATTTCAGCCCTTCACAGAAGCAAGCCTGTCTGATTGCTCCCTGGGGCTTCTTCCCCCAACCTTTTTCTTCTGATGCTTTATGGCAAATCAGACTCACCTGATGAGTCTGTAACTGCCCCCTATATAGTTTTCATACATTCATGCCACTACACTCTTACCCTGCTCAATATCCTTACAAAAATGTAGTACAGTTTTTTTTAATGTTAGCACATTTCCCGATACTCTCACTAAGCAAACCCCTTATCATAGAATCAGAGAACTGGAAGGGACCTCGAAAGGTCATCTAGTCCAGTTCCCTGCAGGACTAATTATCTAGACCATTCCTGACAGGTGTTTGTCTAACCTGCTCTTAAAAATCTCCAATGATGAAGATTTCACTACCTCCCGAGGCTATTTATTCCAGTGCTTAACCATCCTGATAGTTAGGAAGTTTATCCTAATGTCCAACCTAAACCTCTCTTGCTGCAATTTAAGCCCCTTGCTTCTTGTCCTATCCTCAGAGATTATGAAAAACAATTTTTCTTCCTCCTCCTTGTAACAACCTTTTACATTCTTGAAAACAGTTATGTCCCTTCTCAGTCTTCTCTTTTCCAGACTAAACAAATCCATTTTTTTCAATCTTCCCTCATAGGTCATGTTTTCTAGACCTTTAATCATTTTTGTTGCTCTTCTCTGGACTCTCTCCAGTTTGTCCACGTCCTTCCTGAAATGTGGTGCCCAGAACTGGACACAATACTCCAGTTGAGGCCTAATCAGAGTGGAGTAGAGTGGAAGAATTACTTCTTGTGTCTTGTTTACAACGCTCCTGCTAATACCTCCCAGAATGATGTTTGCTTTTTTTGCAACAACATTACACTGTTGACTCATATTTAGCTTGTGGTCCACTACGACCCCCAGATCTCTTCCCTCATAGTATATTCTGTCACCTTAAAGCATCTAAATTGTTCACAGAGAGCCTTTCTTGCCTGCAATTGCAATTGCACCTCAAGGACTTGAAAGTGACTTAAAGCTTCTTGTTTGGTCTCATCAGCCAGCACTATACATTTTGCTAAGTCCCTTTGATCATTTCCTGCCCCTTCAGTAGGGCTAATATACCCGAAATCCCATTCCTTGGCTAGGGTTGACATGTCTATAGCCATTTTGGACAACATCCCGTTTTATAGTAAGGTGGAAAAACCTTGTCAATCTCTGCCTACAATCAGAGTCCAGTGAGATGCTAGATGAGCCCAGCCCTGTTGGCCCTATAATTCCATTTTCACCTCACTGTTGGTCATGTGCAGGTCTCGCCATGCACACATGAAATGTGTACTTGCAAGTATCTGTCCATCTTTACTAATTGGGAACTGCTCCCCTGGATTAACATCTTCCTGCAGCCAGAGTTGACCAGGAACTTTACTACCTGGTACTCTAGTCTAACAGGTGCTACAGGGTTTGACCCGGATTACATGAGCTTCCTAGGCCACAAACTCTGCTGTCATAGCACCTCTGATAGCACACCTGATAAGGGGGAAGTTACTTTTTATATGGCCAAGCTGAAAAAACAGACCAAATAAGGTCCCTGATCACCCCTGATGATCCTTCATGGGCTTGTGTTATCTGCTGGGCTATTGACAGCTCCTCTTGTCTCTGAGATTTCAGTGTGTATAGAAATTTATCTATTCATACATTTCCTTTGACCTCTGGGGCTTAGGGTACTCCACCATCCTGTCTCCCTAAGTACAAGTAACCTTAACTTAGGCCATTGCTTGAGTTGTTCAGTGCCTCAGCTTCCAGCTAGGCCCCTATGTTCTCTACAGACTCTTTGATAGAGTGAGGACAAAATGTTCAGCCTATATTCGGTCTCCAGCTCGCAAAACCCATATCAACTGTTCTAAAACTATCAAGTCCAGTACTTGATTCATTTCAGGATGCAAAAAACTGTGTTGCCAGGCCCAATGGGCATTAGTCCACTATCCTGGGATACCCTCCTGAAAGGAAAGGCTCTACTCTAAAGCAGTGCCTGCAGACCTCTGGAGTTAGTCCAAACTAGTCTAAGATAGCTTCTTTTACAATATAAGACTTCACTGGCTTGTCTGAAAGAGGATGGTATTTTGTTTGTGCCTGTCCGAAGGAAAACAGGGCCACCTGAGCTAACTGACCCACCTCAGCTAACCTGTTCCTGCTGTTGCCACCCATTTAAACATGTGTAAAAATGCCTCTGGAACATCTCAGGTGTGTGTGTGTGTAATGTTGACAGTATTAGTAATGGCATACTAGGTCTCTCCTTGCCCAGAGCCTCCCTTCTGTTGGAGTCCCATCTTTCAGAGCACTGTTGGACTCTTGCTACTTCTTTTGCCCTTGTAAAAGTTGTAACAATATATAAGTCCACTCCGGTTGTGCCACCTGCATGTGAACCACTTCCTCCATTTTGCCAGCTAAAACAAAACAAAGCAAAACAAAAACAAAAACCTCAATCTGTTTCTCTCACTATGCGCTTCCCAGAGGGGTCACAATCAATCTCATTTATGGTACCATGTATACTGGTGAGTTCTCACCTCTCAGTAGTGTCCCTATGTACCAGATCAGGGGTCGGCAATCTTTGGCACGCAGCTTGCCAGAGTAAGCACCCTGGCGGGCTGGGCCGTTTTGTTTACCTGCCACATGTGTAGGTTCGGCTGATCGCGGCTCCGCAGCCCCCATTAGCCTGGGACGGCAAATCGCGGCCAGTGGGAGCTGCGATCGGCCGAACCTGCGGATGCAGCAGGTAAACAAACTGGCCCAGCCCGCCAGGGTGCTTACCCTGGCGAGCCGCATGCCAAAGGTTGCTGATCCCTGTGCCAGATCATGATGCTGCAGGGGTGTTGGAGACAGAACTCCCTGCAGGCCATCTCTCTTTGCATGCCAGTCAGCCCTCCAGCTGAGACGCAACTAGTTCTAAACCCCTTCTCGTGTAACAAAATGTCCAACTATAGTCCAAAGTCACAAAGAGTCAGCTATTCTCTGGGTCCTGAGCTTAACCTTTTCATGGGGTTCCAATGCTTTTCCTGGGGTTCCAGCTTTTGTATCAATCACTCTCCCACCCAACCTAAGCTTTCCTGGGGCCTCTTGTACCTCATCTCGTCAAGAGAGCCTGCCTGTAGCTTGTCCCCACAGACAGAACTCTCTCAGCCTATTTATAAAATCCAGGTGTCTGAGTTATCACATGATCTTTGTTTTAGTCCTGACCACTCTGGCTGATAAGTAACTATCTAATTACTTCCCAGGTGAGGTGAATGTGCCTAACTGACCTTTAACTCTTTCTCACCCATGATGGGGATGTACTCTATCACACCCCACTAATTTCAAAGAGAACTCTTTTTGTATGGGTACTTTTTGGAAGTATGGGTACTTCCACCTTTTCATGTTCTCTGTATGTATAAATATCTTCTTACTGTATGTTCCATTCTATGCATCCGATGAAGTGAGCTGTAGCCCACAAAAGCCTATGCTCAAATAAATTTGTTAGTCTCTAAGGTGCCACAAGTACTCCTGTTCTTTTTGTTGTATGTTTGAATCTTTATTATTAGTTATGCAACTTGACTATTTATGGCTACTGCAAAGGTTGGGTTAGGGTAAATATTTCAATACCTGTCAGTTCTAGGGGTTATGGTTTTATATTTCATCATGCAAGTGTTAAAAAAAAATCAAGAGTAGATACATGAAAATCAGTAAGAATCACTTTAAATTGGACATCCAGATAAAGGCATCAAATTAATTGAAACTAATGTGTGCATTGCTGTATGTCATTGAGTGGCCTTCAGTCATCACTTCTCAAATTAATTAGGAGTAGCTTATTAAAGTTATGAGCAGTGGTTGTCATTTCAGTAAGTGTCCAAGAGATTTAACAATGAGACAACAGAGTATTAGAATGCCAAAAACATAGGATTAAGTATACCTACATAGAAATATTCTCCCAATTCGATAATGAATCACTGATAGTTAGTCTTTGAGTACAGTTTTCCATCTGGTTGTGCACCCACCTTATAGTAATTTCATCTAGACCATATTTCCCTAGTTTGCTTATGAGAATGTCATAAGTCTTACTGTGTCAAAAGTCTTACTAATTCCAGCTATGACCTCCCCCTATCTACTAGGCCGGTTACCATATCAAAGAAGTAAACTAGGTTGGTTTGACCTTATTTATTCTTAACAAATACATGTTAGCTATTATTTATCAACATATTATAAGAATATAAGATATAGGAATGGCCATACTGGGTCAGATCAAAGGTCCATCCAGCCCAGTATCCCGTCTGCCGACAATGGCCAATGCCAGGTGCCCCAGAGGGAGTGAACCTAACAGGTAATGATCAAGTGATCTCTCTCCTGCCATCCATCTCCGCCCTCTGACAAACAGAGGCTAGGGCCACCATTCCTTACCCATCCTGGCTAATAGCCATACATGGACTTAACTTCCATTAATTTATCTAGTTCTCTTTTAAACTCTGTTATAGACCTAGCCTTCACAACCTCCTCAGGCAAGAAGTTGCACAGGTTGACTGTGCGCTATGTGAAGAAGAACTTCCTTTTATTTGTTTTAAACCTTCTGTCCATTAATTTCATTTGGTGGCCCCTAGTTCTTATATTATGGGAACAAGAAAATATCTTTTTCTTATTCACTTTCTCCACAACACTCATGGTTTTATATACCTCTGTCATATCCTCCCTTAGTATCCTCTTTTCCAAGCTGAAAAGTCTCTTTACTCTCTCCTCATATGGGACCCGTTCCAAACCCCTAATCATTTAAAAAAAAAAGAATGAGGAGTACTTGTGGCACCTTAGAGACTAACAAATTTATTTGGGCATAAGCTTTCATGGGCTTTAATCATTATAGTTGCCC
Organism: Malaclemys terrapin pileata; assembly: GCF_027887155.1. Classification (NCBI taxonomy): domain Eukaryota; kingdom Metazoa; phylum Chordata; order Testudines; family Emydidae; genus Malaclemys; species Malaclemys terrapin. The sequence continues at coordinate 249,876,861 of NC_071505.1, forward strand.
TTTTTTAGTGCCAGTATATCTTTTTTGAGATGAGGAGACTACATCTGTACACAGCATTCAAGATGTGGGCATACCACGGATTTATATAAGGGCAATAAAATATTATCTGTCTTATTCTCTATCCCTTTAATGATTCCTAACATCCTGTTTGACTGCCGCTGCACACTGCATGGATGTCTTCAAAGAATTATCCACGATGACTCCAAGATCTCTTTCCTGATTATTTGTAGCTAAATTAGCCCCCATCATATTGTATGTATTGTTGAGGTTATTTTTTCCAATGTGCATTACTTTACATTTATCCACATTAAATTTCATTTGCCATTTTGTTGCCCAATCACTTAGTTTTGTGAGATCTTTTTAAAGTTCTTCACAGTCTGCTTTGGTCTTAACTGCCTTGAGCAGTTTAGTATCATCTGTAAACTTTGCCACCTCACTGTTTACCCCTTTTTCCAGATCATTTATGAATAAGTTGAATAGGATTGGTCCTAGGACTGACCTTTGGGGAACAGCACTAGTTACCCCGCTCCATTCTGAAAATTTACCATTTATTCCTACCCTTTGTTCCCGGTCTTTTAACCAGTTCTCAATCCATGAAAAGATCTTCCTTTTTATCCCATAACTGCTTATTTTGCTTAAGAGCCTTTGGTGAGGGACCTTGTCAAAAGTTTTCTGGAAATCTAAGTACACTACGTCCACTGGATCCCCCTTGTCCACAGTTTGTTGACCCCTTCAAAGAACTCTAATAGATTAGTAAGACATGATTCTCTTTACAAAAAAACATGTTGACTTTTGCCCAACAATTTATGTTCTTCTATGTGTCTGACAATTTTATTCTTTACTATTGTTTCAACTAATTTGCCCGGTACTGATGTTAAAAGTACTGGCCTGTAATTGCCAGGATCACCTCTAGAGCCCTTTTTAAATATTGACATTACATTAGCTATCTTCCAGTAATTGGGTACAGAAGCTGATTTAAAGGACAGGTTACAAACAATAGTTGATAGTTCCACAATTGGGAGAGATAGCTCAGTGGTTTGAGTATTGGCCTCTTAAACCCAGGATTGTGAGTTCAATCCTTGAGGGGCCATTTAGGGATCTGGGGCAAAAATCTGAAAGGGGAGTGGTCCTGCCCTAAGCAGGGGGTTAGACTAGCTGAGGTCCCTTCCAACCCTGATACTCTATGATTTGAGTTCTTTCAGAACTCTTGGGTGAGTGCCATCTAGTCCCGGTGACTTGTTACTGTTAAGTTTATCAATTAATTCCAAAATGTTCTGTAATGACACTTCAATCTGTGACAATTCCTCAGATTTGTGACCTACAAAGGACGGCTCAGGTTTGGGAATCCCCCTAATATCCTCAGCCATGAAGACTGAAGCAAAGAATTCATTTAGTTTCTCCGCAATGACTTTATCCTCTTTAAGTGCTCCTTTTGTATCTCGATCATCCAGGAGCCCCATTGGTTGTTTGTTTAGAAGGCTTCCTGCTTCTGATGTACTTAAAAAAACATTTTGTTATTACCTTTTGAGTTTTTGGCTAGCTGTTCTTCAAACTTCTTTTTGGCTTTTCTTATTACATTTTTACACTGAATTTGGCAGTGTTTATGCTCCTTTCTATTTACCTGACTAGGATTTGACTTCACTTTTTTAAAAAATGCCTTTTTATCTCTCACTGCTTCTTTTACCCAGTTGTTAAGCCACAGTGGCTCTTTTTTCGTTCTTTTATGTGTTTTTTTAATTTGGCGTATATATTTATGTTAGGCCTCTATTATGGTGTCTTTTAAAAGTATTCATGCAGATTGCAGGGATTTCACTCTAATCACTGTTTAACTAACCTCCTCATTTTTGCATAGTTTCCCTTTCTGAAATTAAATGCCACAGTGTTGGGCTGTTGAGGTGTTCTTCCCACCACAGGAATGTTAAATGTTATTATATTATGGTCACTATTTCCAAGCAGTCCTGTTATAGTTACCTCTTGGACCAGATCCTGTGCTCCACTCAGGACTAAATCGAGCTTCCTGTACCAGCTGCTCCAAGAAGCAGTCATTTAAAGTATCGAGAAATTTTGTCTCTGCATTTTGACATGTACCCAGTCAATATGGGGATAATTGAAATTCCCCACTATTATTGAATTTATTTTGATAGCCTCTCTAATCTCCCTTAGCATTTCATTGTCACTATCACTGTCCTGATCAGGTAGTCGATAATAGATCCCTACTGTTATATTCTTATTAGAGCATGGAATTACTATCCATAGAGATTCTATGGAACATGTGGATTCATTTAAGATTTTTACTTCATTTGATTCTACATCATTTACTTCATTTGATTATCTTCTAGGTTTCAACAAACTGATCTTTTAATAACTCATTTCAGTATTTTTCTGGATATTGCTATTAGGCTGACTGCTCTATAATTCTCTGTGTCTTCTTTGTTTCTCCCTCCTCTTTGAAGATAGGTACTATGTTTCCCCTTTCTCAGTCCTTTTGACCTCATTCATTCTCCATGAGTTCTTGAAGATAATCCATAATGGTTCAGATAAAGTATATAGTATTAGTAAAAGTACATAAAAGAGTGTGATTATCATTTCTGAAGTAGCTTCCCTGAATGGCTAAGTGCTATCATTAAGTCATGTGATTCACATGCAGATTTTTTTTTTAAATTCTACAGGAAAATTAAACTCTAACATGCCAAAAAGTTGATGAAGAAGAACACTTAATTTACCTCATATACAGTCCTAATCAGCCACTATGAAAAATTCCTTAGTCCAAGCAGTTTAATTACTCTGTAACAATTTTTAAATGGGTTTACATTTTAGTCTTAGCTGTGACTTAATATATTGAGAGTAATCTGGCAGTTCACCTTGGAGACAAGGATGTGAAAGAATCACTTTCATGAAATAGTTCTTAAAACCTTCAGGTTCTTTATAATGATGATTTTACTAATACTATGGACATAAATATATTGGACAAATATGAATTATGATGTTAAATGAAAGAGAATGACATTGTTCTTTATATTACCTTGATACTAATGGATGATCAGAGTGGAAATAAATATGGATTTCCAGTTACTCACTGAACCTCTGTACCTGATACAAACAAGATTTATTAACAATTAATTAACAATTGATTAACAGCAATTTCATATTCTAATGTAAGAGTCATATCCACATGTTGTGACCTAATCATAAAGGTATTAATTATTATAGAGTACTGTACTATAAATTTGTTAAATCAATTTACTGGAACTTGTGATGATTTTAAATACAAGTATTTGTCTCTGCAGCTTCAGGAACATTCTTAGTCATGTCTAAGTAAAATCATATTGTTCCCATGTGAAAGTGCTTACAAATAATGTGGCAAAACAGAAATATTGTGTTACTCAAGGCTTACATTGACATAACACAACAGAAAGCTGAAATCGATCAAGTTCCAACAGGATAAAACTAGACTAATGTAGTGGTGCATCAAGCCTTTAATCTCTGAATCATAAATGTGCCCAAAAGCAATTAAAATCTTTATAACATTAAATAAAGAATGAAAGTTGAGAGAGAAAAAAATGAATTACAGATTGGGGGGCAGGGGGGCAAAAGAGGTATTCATATGAGATTAGAAAATGGTGCCAGTGAGGCTTTGAGATATATAGGATACTTATTCCCTTATTCCATACAGCAGAAGTCTCAGGCTTTGTGGACTAAGTGGGTCAATGTTCTTCCTACTTGACTCCCAGCCTTCAGCAGGAGCAACAAGTGACTGTGAATAGCTGTGAATAGCCCAGCCACAGCCCCATTTCCCATGAACAGTGCTAGGGGAACATAAGAATGGCCATACTGGGTCATACAAAAGGTTCATCTAGCCCAGTATCCTGTCTTCCAAGAGTGGCCAGAGCCAGGTGCCCCAGAGGGAATGAACAGAACAGGTAATCATCAAGTGATCCATTCCCTGTTGCTCATTCCCAGCTTTTGGCAAACAGAGGCTAGGTACACCATCCCTGCCCATCCTGGCTAATAGCTATTTATGGACCTATCCTCCATGAATTTATCTAGTTCTTTTTTGAACCCTGCTATAGTCTTGGCCTTCTATTTTTGTAATCTTTTCTTAATTTCATTTTTTTTTTAATTTCCAAACCTTTAAAATGGTTTACAAACACTAGAGAACATGTAACCTGACAGATGGTGTGATCATGCTCTTGTAATGTAATCTGGAGCAAGAGGTGTCATGAAAAGCAAGTGTTCTTCAGTCCAGCTTACCCTGGAGTAGATGGGGTCCTTGGTCCTAGAGCTCATTTGGCTAGGGGGTTGCAGCATCACTGGCATCTATCCTCAGTGTGCCCTGAAATCTGTACGGCCACTGTGTGGCATGCTATTAACACTTTTTCACTACCAGCTGTGCTTCATGTTTCATCATGAGTAGATGCTGGTTTTAGCAAGGGGGTGTTTCAGTCACTGATCAAATAGCCATGCCCCTCAGTGTGCCATCTCAGAGAGGCCACAGTTCCAAGAGTGAAAAACTGTTTCTCATGTACCGAGAGTAACTCTTGTTCTCTGGGGGCTTGTTAAAACTCAGAAGTACTATTAGTTTGCCTTAAATCAGTTTAAAGAACATTTTAGTTAAACTTGTGTTAAACTTTGTTTGGACACTCTTATATCAGTATAACTTGTACCTGTAAATTGTAGGCACAAATTATACCAGTTTGAACCAGAATTAAATGGAAATAATATCAAAGCACAAAGTTGCATGGATTTAATTTAAATGAGTTTAAAATAACACTTTTAGTTAAATCAGTCTAAACCAGGGATTCCCAAACTTGGTTCACAGCTTGTTCAGGGTAAGCCCCTGGTGGGGGGTGAGACGTTTTGTTTACCTGAGAGTCTGCAAGTATGGCCACTCACAGCTCCTAGTGGCTGCGGTTCACCGTTCCCGGCCAATGGAAGCTGTGGGAAGTGGTGCGGGCCGGGCCACTGCTTCCCGCAGCTCCCATTGGCTGGGAACGGCAAACTGCGGCCACTGGGAGCTGCGAGTGGCCATACCTGTGGACGCTTAGGTAAACAAAGCATCTCACAGCCTGCTAGAGGCTTACTCTGAACAAGCCGCGAACCAAGTTTGGGAATCCCTGGTCTAAACCATGCTGAAGTGTGTTGCCTCCACAGAGTCATTTTGACCATCTCACTTTCCTCTGTTGGGAAACTGGATCCAAACCAGGCTATAGGAGCAAGAGAGGAAGTGCGGAATCTTTGCAGGGGATGGGGTATTTTTACACTAAACCTATGGAGCATAGAGCTTGATTGAATTCTGTGCACCTCTAAGTTGATAATTACTACTACAATTATGTGGCTATGTACCTAGGCATGTGGCTTCTACAATGTGACTTGTGGAGGCAACACACTCCGAGAACAAGAGTTATTAAGTGACCCCCTTTTTACAAAAAAGAAACAAAAAAAAGAGAAAGAAAATAGATAAAATTGGCACAGAGAACTGTTTTGTGTCTGTAAAGCATCCAACACACTTTCCATGCTGCATTGTCAATGTTTGCTTCATTGATAATCTTTGTATGGAAAAAAAAAAAAAAAGAGTGTACAAATACAACTTGCTAAATAAGGATTTACAGATCCAGACTAACACGGCTACCCCTCTGATACTAAATAAGGATTGTAAATTGTAATAATGGATATCAGGAGTTAGGGGTTTTTATTATGGGAATACATCTACAACTCTAAAAAGAAACATTTAATCAACAGGCTGGGATGAATTTTGCTTTGTTGGACTAACAAGAATCAAGAATATAAATTAGTGAGAGCAGGGGGAGAAACCAAAGGAGGGTGGAACTAATTTAGAAATTAGGAGACAATCTGAGACTGACATCTAATGTGATGGCTTTAAGATGGCAAACCTGATTTAGTATTTTCTCCATTGTGGCTCTTGCAGAATTGTGGTACCCTTACATTTCCATGCAGAAATGCTATGCGGTACATATTGCACTGTGTTATTTTTGTTACCCTTTCAGAGTTTGGTTTTGATTGCTGTCTTAGCACATTATATGATCATGAATTCAGTGTTACATTTCTGAAAAACCTTTAGATGTTTCCTGGTGTGCTTCTGAGGCATTTAACAAGGTTTTCGTAGCCTTTCAGGTTCAATGAATTTGTGAAAGTTGTAGCAATGTGGGTTTCCAATCATATCTCTTGAGAAGCACAAGGAATTGAGGTGGTTAGGGGCTACTGGGCTGCAGTCAACTATTACAGTATAAAAATAATAATAGCATTCACTCACTGAAGAAAGCAGCAAGGGAATACAGAACCCAGTTTGCAGCTGAGCAAAGAAATATTGACTCCTTAACAGTAAATATTAGACACAATACTCAGAGATTAGGTCAGACTTCGAGTAACTTACTAAAAACCAAATAAATTAACCATCTGAGACTAGTCCTTCCCTGTAGCATTTCAAGATTTTATACTGCATCAAGATAGTTTGATAATCCTGCCTCTTTTGGTTCCTTTTTGAAGTCACAATTTGTCCTTTTGAAACCCGTACAATATTATTTAAAAAATTAAACCAATATCTAATTCTAAATTGCGGCTTCCCATACCTGAGAATTATTGTAAATGAATGTAGTTAGTAAAACTGTAGGAACTTGAAATATAGTTCAGGATCATGAATTAAATACATGATCATTGGAGAGCAGCTCTAAAAATGAAAAGCTCAATCTGTACAGCATGTTCAATTTGTTCATGGCTTTAGTGGGTTTTTTTAATCATTGATGAGCTGGATGGGGCCTGTTATCTTTTTGTTAACAGAGCTAATTTGGGGGCCTCTAAAGAAAATTCTCAGTTTTCATGTAAAATAGCATAAATTTCTAATCCGTTTCCATAGAATGATACCCTTGAAAACATAAAATATAGCTAGTCAATTGTAAAGATGGAAAGCAATGTCTGGCAGGAAGCCGGGAGGAAGGGGAGCATGTAAAGAAAGACAGAGGGACAGACACACACATTTTTAATGTAAAATAATTCCTTTAAGTTTATAGTTTATTCCAAAGAATAAGATCTCTAGGCAAATCTATGTACCGCGATATGATAGCAATGGAGAGAATTTGGTTATAGTTGTGGGGAAGATGGCAAAGTATTGTTTCAAATCCATCAAAATGATAAGGCTGGCTCTGCTTGTTTAAAAATGTACAGCTCTCTTTGTTTACATTCACTATATCTGCAATCCTGGTAGCTTCTGTAAGGGGAAATGCCTTATTGTATTAGCCACACCACTGCCTTTAGCTGTGTATAGATGGTTAGCCATGTGGTCCACTCACATGCACCCTGTCCAGCAACACACAAGGAGGAGAGGGGAGAAGACAGTGAAACTGCTGCAGCACTGAGTGGGAACTATGTAACCACCGAAGGCCACTCTTCTCCCCACTGATGCCTGCATTCCCAATTTGTGGTGCACTGTACCCCCCACCCACCAGCTGGGGATACCCATTCCTCAATTAACAGTGTGACCCATCACCAAAGGGAATCAACCACACCCCAGCCAGAGATCACTGGATGACTTGCCTGCCATCATGGCTGTCAGCAGAGTCTGCATTCTACCACTTATGCTGCTATGAAGAATAGAAGTGGAAATATCTGCAGTTAACCGGGTAGAGACAAACATGGGTGGTTGTGAGGTAGTAGGTAGAAGAGCGGGAATAGAAAGACTGGTCTATGGGGATCGAGCAGGTATATGGAAATGATGGTTTGATATTCAGGAAAGAAAGGAACATGCAAATGTTCTTTTTGTGCGTAGAGGACTGTGGGAGAGAGATTTTATTTTAGAATGTAGCAGATATGGTCCAAATATTATAAACTCCTCTCACTGAGGGTATCAACCTCTGGAACTCAGGAAGTGATCAAATCTTAATTTCCTGAAGCCAAACTAGACACAGCCCATATCATACCATTTCTAATCTCCCTAAGACTCTCCTCATTTTCCTTAAGCTCTTAGTCAGTCTGGACCTGGAACAATTTAGTCCCTGTTACCTGCAGCAGTTCTAAACCTCAAATCCATGATGTTTTTTACTCTACATGTTCACAAAAGGATATTTAGATGGTCATTCTGCTAAGACGATGAGCACTTCTCTTTCTCAATTCACCCTTTGAGTCTTTCCTCTGAAAATTTGATATAAAACTGTTCCCCAGTTAATTTATGCTTAACTTTATGAGCTTTTAAATGGAGACAACAGCTATAAGAGATCACAACACTTCCTAAAATGGCCATTAAAAAAAAAACAACAACAACCAGGCAGATCTTTTCTTAACTGAAGCTGGACTTAATTTAGAAACTTCCCTTTCTCCCTTTGACTTTTCTATTTTTAAGGGGGTTTTAAGCTCTTAAGATTAATTTGTTTTAAACAAGGCAATTCTCATTCAGTGTCGCATGAACGATTATTAAAAAGCAACAGTACTAACAAAATGGGAAGGCTAACTGGGTGCGTGGTTTAAGGAAGAGAGAAAGGCTAAATGTCAGGAATCCCCTGCTTCCCAGTGTGATGTGATACCTAGTTCATTAATTTTTGTACAGCAGCAGGTATCCTTCAGTGGAATCCTCCCATGCCTTAGACATTGCTTAGTCCAAAAGAAGACTCCACCATCCCTGCCTATCTTGGGCTGCTCTTAACATGTCTTCTCTGTTATTAAGTCCTATACATTTTCCCACTCTGAGTACTGTTGCAAGAGAGATCCTTTCGATTAGCCCTTTGTCCTTGTTCTTTCAGCTGCCTACTAGCACACTTGCTATGGCAGATGCTCTGGCTTCATACTTAGCACATGTCTCAGATATTGCCATCTTTTTTTCTGGATAACTTTAGAGATAAGGGGTTGTTGAACTCTGATGCATCTTGGCATTTGTTATGAATTCATTTCATTTAATACCTAGTATTTTTCTATGGCATTTGCTTCTGAAGGCATTTAAACACCTGTCTATACCTTTGGTGGATTTCCAGCTCTTTCATCCATATGTTAATGTGGAAATAACATTTGAGTTGAAGATCATAGTTTGGTCTTTTGCCTTCTAAAGTAATGCTTTAGTTTGGAGCTGGGATTCTCTCGTTAGATTTGTTTTTACATAAATGATTATTAATTCCATCTTTTTCATAATGCTGCAGTCTTTCAGTCTTTGCTTGCATGCTAGTTAAGCTATCCCTCAGAAGAGCTATGTAATCAGCAAAATCTAAACCTGATAGTTTACTGTTGTTGAACCATATAACGCCCGTATTATATCCATCTGCACTTTTCCTCCTAACAAGGTCAATGGCAGTGCCAAACAGGAGAGGTGAGAGAATGCGTCCTTGTCTGACACGAGTCATTCATTCAAGTCTACATATATTTTAGCTGTGTATGCCACACCTGGTTGGCATACCGTTATATTACAAGATATTCCAAAGTCAATTGTGATGAAGGATGTCAAATGCTTTCTTAAAATCTATGAAGTTTATGATAAATAGTTTTTGTTGTTTGATTATTATTGTTTGACTGAAAATCTGGTTGATACAGGATCATCTGAGTCAAAATTCAGCCTGCTCTTCCCTTAGTTTTGCCTCGGCCACTTCCTTTATTCTGCTTATGATGATACTGTAGAAGACTTTGCCTCTTACAGCCAGTTGTTGGGTCACCTTTTTGGGTATTTTACTACAATGACATTTTTCCATTATTCTGGAGGTTTTCCCTGGTTTCATACTTTACTGAAAAGTTTGGCGATTTTATCCATGATCTTATTATAAGCTGTCAGCATTTCCCCATGAGTTGGTCTTTATTTATTTATTATTATTACCATGATGGTCCTGATAAAAATAATTAAAAGAGACTGTTCTGGTAAGAATGTTTTAATAGGATTTTTATGTATATTTTATTTCCATTACATTCAGTGGAGCACAAATACCTATATTTTACATTGTATCATGGCTTTCCTTAAAATAGAAATACAAGATTATACATTTCATCCGCCCAGGAAGGAGAAAGGAGGAGCTTCCATCTGCCTTTCTCACACCCTCAGCCACGAAGACTGATGAAAATAATTGATTTAGTTTCTCCTCAATGACCTTATCATCCTTGAGTGCTCCTTTAGCATGTCAATCGTCCAGTGGCCCCAGTGGTTGTTTAACAGGCTTCCTGTTTCTGATGTACTTAAAAAAAATTGCTATTACTTTTTGAGTCTTTGGCTACCTGATCTTCTACTTATTTTTGGCCTTCCTAATTATATTTTTACAGTTCACTTACCAGACTTTATGCTCCTATCTTGCTCACTAGGATTTAACTTCCATTTTTTAAAGGCTGCCTTTGTGCCTCTCTGCTTCTTTTACTATGTTGTTTAGCCATGGTGGCACTTTTTTGGTTCTCTTACTATATTTTTTAATTTGGAGTATACATTTAAGTTGAGCCTCTGTTACGGTGTCTTTAAAAAATTTCCATGCAGCCTGCAGAGATTTCACTTTTGGCACTGTACCTTTTAATTTCTGTTTAGCTAACTTCTTCATTTTAGGTGTTGTCCCCCTTTCTGAAATTAAATGCTACAGTATTGGGCTGCTGTGGTGTTTTCCCTGCCACAGCGATGTTAAATTTAATTATATTATGGTCATCATTACCAAGCGGTCTAGCTATATTCACCTCTTGGACCAGATCCTGTGCTCCATTAAGGACTAAATCAAAAATTGCCTTTCTTCTTGTGGGTTCCAGGACTAGCTGCTCCAAGGCACGATACAAAACAAGAAAATAAAAAAAGTGCTAAAGAATTATGAAAGTGAAGTCAATTAATTGCCAAAATAAATGTACATGCCCAGCAAGGAAAATGAAATGCCCAAAAAGCACTTATTTTTTTTATTTTCTAACTACTCTAATTCAATCTAATTTTCATATTAAGAAAGCTGTAATTCAAAAAGGAAATCAGCTACCTGTAGACATTTGTGAAAGCTCTGATGCAGTATATTAAGCATATAGTTTTTAATAAAGATTTATTTACATTCCACATATCAGAAAAGACTTAGTTTAATAAAGTGATGATGGGGACCCTCAGTGGAAAAGAAATATATGCTGCTGGTTTGCTTGTTAGAAACAAGAGGTGGGGAAATGGGAGAGGGAACAAAGTCAGGGAATAGAGACAGACAATTCTGTTCTATATGCCAAAACTATATTGTACCAAAACATATACGAAATTTGGTTTTCAGCTAATTTTTAGTAACAGCTAGAAATATTTAGTGTTATGTTTTCTTCTTTGCTTTCTTTCACCCTTTTCCTGCCCCCTTTCCTCCACACCCAGGTAAACTATCTCCGTCATAATTCTGTATAAAATGTAAACTAAATATATATAGTGCCTCAACCCATTTTTACACTTGCATAACTCTATTGAGTTCAACAGGGCTATTCCTGGTTTATATAGTTCATTCAAAATTAGACCTGATATAACTAATGATGCGAAAATGTGCGTGTGAAGCATGGCAAGAAACCACCATGGTCATTTAGGTACCTCAACTCACTCAGCCCCTCAATTCTCACGGTAAAAGTTTCCTAAGTGTCTAAGTTTCTGCCTGTGGATTTGCACACTGCTGCCTCAGGCAGTGCCTGAATGCCAATCTCATGCCTAAAACCCCCAATATGATTCTCAAAACAGGGCAAGATAGGTGTGGGGGGGGGAGGGAGGGGGCGCTTGGCTGTGGGGCTCAATCCAGTAGGCATGCTCAGAGCAACTCCACAAAAAATGGCTGAAGGTGGCCTCCCTTATAACTTTTACACTTCAGTGGGTAGGCTACTCATTCAGGTGGGGTAAATCCCAGTTCAATTCCTCCTTGCCTGATGAGGACAAGAGATTTGAACAGGGATCCACCACCTCTTGTGTGACTGCTTTAATCACTAGATGATGGGATATTCTGATATAGGTCTCCATCAATTTCTCTTGTTGAAGCCATTCTACTTTAATTTAATATTAATTTGTCTAGAGATAGTGAGAACCATTCTATAGTCCAGTCATTAGGGTACTTACCTGAGAGGTGGCAGATCCCTGTTCAGATCCCTTCTCCTCACCACACAGTACCTGATCACTGGGTTAAAGACAAGATTATAAAGGGAGGCCACCTCCTCCCCAAACCTATTTTCCTACCCATTGTGTGTAGAGTTAGGCAGGCACCTAAACCATTCCTTGTGAGAACAGCTTTAATGCCTACGCCACTTGACTTAAGTAAAAGGGTTCCAGACTATGGACTGCAGGGAAGATAGGTGCCTCCCTGTAGCCCAGACTTAGGTACCTAACTCCAGAAGAAGACAGGATTTAGGACACAACCATCTGATCAGTATCTCCCATTGGGTAGCTTCAGCAATTCCTGTCAGGGCCAATCTGCATCCTAGAAACCTAATAAGTATAGCTGGCCCTAATAGAAGCTGTCTGATTGCCAGAGCCACCTGACTGGCTGCAGCAGTCAGCAGGCTGATATTTGAGCTCAGAAGCAGCAGCAGTCTAGTGACTGGCTGGCTGGCTGGGCAGAGAATTGGCATGACTGCAGACTGGCTGTGTTGACTAGGAGAGGCTGGAAGTGGGGGCTTGGAACTCAGGGGCAGCTTGGGCTGGCAATTGGCTTGTTGAACAGAGCTGGAAATACAGGCTGAGGGGGAAAGGCTGGAAATTATGTTGGAAAATGAGGGAGAAAAAACAAGAGATGAGGAATGGCTTCAGATTAGGAAGAAGAAAAAAAGAATAGATGTGGCTATATCTAAGGAATAGGGAGTAGAGAGGGATGGAGAAAAGGAGTAAGGAAAAAGACTGACACTTTTATAATTATGAAATCAATAACTGAAGATGTAAAGATAGGAGATGTTATTCCCTTGAAAACAGGAGAATGGATTAGGTGAAAATCAGAGATATATTAAGAGCTAAAAGATTGCAAGGTTTAGATTTAGTAGAATGCACACATAAGGAAAAGGCTGAGAAATTGCTTAGAACTACAATTTTAAGGAAAATACAAGTAATTTGTCAGCTACTTAAATTTATGGCAGAGCTAAAAAGGGTAACGTATGAAGTTCCCCTAGGCATGATTGAGGATGAAATTAAAAGGGGTATAGGTGAGAACCAAGTCCTGTTTGTTAAGTGACTGATCAGCAGGAGAGGGGAAGAACACAAACCATCCAATGCCATTTGAGTAACATTTAAAGGTGCAGCGCTACCTGATAGGATTCACGTCAGATATCAACTCTTCTCTGTTAAACCATATATCCCAGCCCTTTTGGGACATTATAAATGTCAAATGTTTGGACATGTGGTGACTGTATGCAAGGGGAAAATGAGGTGTGGTAAATGTGGAGGAGAACATGAAAACTATATGAAAGGAACAGAACTAAAATGCAGCAGTTGTGGGGATAAGCAGTGAAGCATACAGGGGGCTTGTGGCAGCAGAATGAACTAGATAGAGAATTTTAATTTTCTGTATCTATAAAATATCCTATGCAGAAGCTACCAAAAGATATTCACAGCAGAATATGGAGAAGGAAGAAACTGTGACTGAGGGAAAAGAGCTACTGGTACAACAAGTATCAGAGGTACAACAACATGCAGTTCAGGACAAAAAAGATGATATAAGGGGAATTGATGAAGATATACTGGTTGTAGGCAGAAATGTATAGTGTTTATGATAGAAGTGAGTAATTGCACTTTACAGACAGGGAAGAAGATTGAAAGAGTAAAAATTATAAAAAAAAAGCAGCAGAAAAGTATTTGCATACAGGCAATCTTTCTATAGACCGCATCCATGAATTTTTAAATGAAGATAATAATGCAGTTTAAACAACATGGTTCTAGCAATTTTTTTTGGTGGAACACATATAGTTTAACAACACATGGTCAGGAATTAAAGAAAATTGTTTTTGATATGGAAAACAAACCTATGTGTACAAGAAACAGGGTTAGTGAGAACTTATATTTAGACTCTCAGGATACGATGTAATCAGATGTGACAGAGAAATAACAAGAGGAAAAGGAACTGGTATATTTATAAATAGAGCCCTACGTGGATACAACATTTGTATCCACATCCAATCTGCTATCTGCAAGCATGGTCCGCGGATGTAACGTAAATATCTGCAGATTTGAAGGGCTCTATTTATAAAATAAGGTTTTAGTTACATTGGCATAGATGTATAGAACTTAATTTTTGAGTATTATTCTGTTGAGATTCCTCTGTGGAATAATAGCACCTTTATACAAATCTATAGTATTTACAACCCATGTGAAAAAGTAGACAATCTAGAATTGGAAGCATTAGTTAAGTCTGTCAAAGACCTGTATATATTTGTGAAGACTTTAATAGCCACAATGAATGATGGGGAAGCATGAACACTGATTATAATGCCAAATGTCTGCAACAGTTCATAGACATGCAAAACCTGGTATTGCTCAATACTTGAGCTTAGCACGTTTAATTCAGTGGATGGAATCTTTTCATGTTTAGATCTGGGATTTGCAACAGGCAATATAGCAAGCAAATACATCTGGGAAGTCTATGAAGAAGCCGAAATGGGAAGTGATCACTTCCCATTCTATGCTAATTACATGTCAAGGCAATGTTGAAAACACTGAAGGAATTCTTACCTAGAGCATTAGAAAAGCAAATTGGGGACTCTTTAAGAGTAAATGTGCTGAGTATCTAAGTACCATCTGTACAAGAGATAATCTAGAGGAATTTCATGATAATATACTAAAGGGATTTATAGCAGCAGCCAACCTAGCTATATGTAAGACACTGAATTGTCACAAACTCAGAAATCCAGTTCCCTGGTGGAATGAAGATTGTAAAGCAGCAATTAAAGAAAGAAATAAGGCATACTAACAAGCAAAAAGTACAATGAATAGCACTTAATGAACTATAAAAGAAGTAAAGCAGTGGCACAAAGAATTATTAAAAAGGCAAATAAGCACTTGGAGAAAATATTGTGGGAAAATGAACAAAGATGCCAAGGTTTTAGAGAAGCATAAACAAGTTAAAATGAATGGGACATAGAATAAAAACAAGTTTATATCTGGTCTTATAGTAAATGATAAAGTTGAAATTTCTAACTTAGGAAAAAGTGAACATTTTTGCAAAAGAGTTCCAAAGTGAGAAGTGATACAATGAAAGTAAAAGAGTTTGGTGAAGAAAAAAGAATGTTTGCTTAAGAAAATTGTGAGCTCTTGTATAGCTGGGTAGAATACAATCATGATGTAGTGAATGAAAATTTCAGCATACAGGAACTCAAAAAAGTTATAAACAAAAGTAAAAAGCCCGAGGTAAAGATTGCATATGTAATGCAATGGTTAAGCATACACCAGAAGAGACTTTAAGAGTAATATTGAAATTACATAATATATGGGGAAAGGAATACTATCAGCATAATGAAAGCAAGCGGAGGATATATTGATAGGAAAACCTGGCAAACTATGCACAAGGCCTGATGCATATAGACCTATTGCTCTCACATTATGTGTGGGCAAAATTATGGAAAGAATGATAAATGAGAGATTAATCTCATACCCATGGTCTCTCGAGACTGAAGGATGCCCACTACTTGGAAAATAATGAAATTATAAACTGATGTACTGTTGATCATACTGTAAGATTAGAAACAGAAATACAAAAGAACCTTGAGGAACAGAGTTAATGATAACTCTATCTTTGGATGCTGAAAAAGCTTATGACATGCTATGTAGGGAAGGCTTTCTGTATAAACTAGCCACAATTGAAATAAGAGGAAGAATGTTCTGGTGGATAAGAGACTTCATAAGTGATAGAACCATACAAATCCATATGAGGACAGCTTTGTCAAATATTTATAAACTTACTAATGATACAACACAGGGAAGTGTTATCAGCGCAATCTTATTTAACATTATGATTAATAATCTCCTGGCGAGTATACAGACCGGTATAGGTATTACTCTATTTGCAGATGACTGAGCCATATGGGCCAAATAAAGAAGACTTAAAATGACTCTGGAGAGAACCAATGAAGCACTCAGGGGAATTTCAGAATGGGGAGATACTTGGGGATTTAAGTAGTATTACAATTATATTTTGATACCTATCAGTTAGCGAGGTTTAAACCGATTTACCGTGCACCATGCTAATTTTATATTGTTCTAGTTTTTTAATCATAATGTTCTGTGGTACCAAGTCAAACTCAGTACAGAAGTCTAAGTATATTACATCAACACTGTTACCTTTATCAATCAAACTTGTAACCTCATCAAAAAACATATCTACATAATTTGATAGGATCTATTTTCCATAAACCTATGTTGATCTACATTAATTATTTTACCCTCATTTAATTATTTATTAATCAAGTCCCGTATCAGCCACTCCATTATCATCTTGTCTGAGACCGATATTAGGCTGATAGGCCTATAATTTCCTGGGCCTTTTTGTTTACCCTTTTTATATATTAGCTTTCTTCCAGTCTTCTGGAACTTCCCCAGGGTTCCAAGACACTGAATATCGGCATTAATGGTCCAGCAAGCAAATCATCCAGCTCTTTTAAAACTCTGGGCTACAAGTTATCTGGACCTGCTGATTTAAAAATGTCTGTCTTTAGTAGCTGCTGTTTAACATTCTCCAGAGATATTAGTGGAATGGAAAGAGTGCTATCAGTGTGTCTATATTATGTGTTTTTTTCTTCCAGGTACAGAACAGAAATATTGATTAAACATTTCTGTCTTTTCTGCATTATTATTGATAATACTACCATTTCCATCTGGCTATGGAGCAATATCTTTGTCCGGATTATTTTTGTTCCTAAAATCTTTTTAAAAACTCATAATTATCATTAACTCTGCTGGCCATAAATTTCTCCTTGTGTCCTCTTGCTTCCATTATCAATTTCCTACAGTTTCTAACTTTGATTTATATTCATTACTACCAACTTCCCCTTTCTTCCATTTTTTATATTATTATTTTTTATGCTGTTGGTTTTGACCAATCAGTTGGTGACCCGTATTTCTGATGAAGATTCAAAATACCTAATTAAAATTAGCTGCCCTCTCTCACCAACCACTTAGAGACTGAAACATTGACTTTGAGTTTTTGTGACTGGGACTGGAATTTTTTCAGTCTCTTTGTGTAACACTTTGTCACAGCAGCTTGTGTAAGACAGGTTAGGCCATTGCTTTTGGTACAACCATCTTAGGACATACCTTGAATATGGACTGGTTTTCTCTGGTCAGCAGCTTACCTTCACAAGTCACTTTCCATGGTCCTATTTCAGTGTATCCCTTGGCCAATTTTACAGTTATGCTTGTTCAAGTTGAATTTCTCCTCGTAATATCCCTGTGAGGTGGGGAGTATTTATTACCCTTCTTTTTCAGATGGGGAACTGAAGCTCAGAGAAAATAAGTTCATGACATCTTGTTGCATATTCAGAAATAGAATCTAGGACTCCTGAAGCCCAGTCCAGTGGACTAAATACAAGAACATACTTCCTCTCCTGGAGATGAACTGACGGGCTTTTAATGAAGGGAGGTGACAGAAGTGAAGGGGTTCACAACGATTCAAGTCATACATAAACCTGAACCTCCTTATGACTTAGCTGGCACTGACCCCATCCCAAGCACTTGGCCATGTCTCTGCCTAAGGCTTGCCTTAGCCCCACTCCACTACCAACCAGGAGCCACCTGAGGTAAGCACCACCCGGCCAGAGCCCACACCCCAAACCTCCTGCCCCAGGTTGGAACCCCCTCCTGTACCCTAACTCCCTCCCAGAGCCCACACCTCCACCTGCAAACCAACCCCCTGCCCCAGCCCTGAGCCCCCTCCTGCACCCAAACTCCCTCCAGAGCCCACACCCCAAACTCCTTCCTGCACCCCAAACCCCTGCCCCAGCCCAGTGAAATTGAGTGAGGGTGGGGGAGAGCAAGCGATAGAGGAAGGAGTGAGTGGGGGAGGAGCCTCAGAAAAGGGGTGGGGCAGGGAGGGGCCTCAGGGAAGGGGCACGGAAGGAGGTGGGGCAAGGATGTTAGGTTTTGTGTAATTAGAAAGTTGGCAATCCTATGCAGAATTCACACAGAGCAAGAACAAAATAACCCTTCATCCCACCTTTAGCACAAAAAGAGTAGGTGAGGAGGAGGAATAAATTTATAATAATAGAATACTCATCATCAGTATAGTAAATCTAAAAGAGATCTTACATTTTACTGGGGAGGCGGGTAGCTGAAGTGTAGCAACTGAATTAAGGTCACACAACAGTGCCAGTGCCAGGAATCAAACCCACATCTCCAAACTCCCAGGCTAGTGCCCAAGCTGCTGGATCACACTTTATCCCAATTAATCATAATATGTAAATAATAAAGGAGGGGAGATTCATCTGGGGCTATTTGCCAACGCCTCCACATGCTTAGTGTCAAGAAGCTAAATTAAAGTCACTGGTGTTGAAAGGAAGAATGCTATCAGGCATACTTGCCTTGGTTCAAGTCAGGCTGTAGTCCTGTTCTGTTATAGTGAAAGTTGTTTGTACTTTGAACAGCAGTAAATCACCAACCATTAGTGTCTAATAGCTATATTAAAAGAGACTCTAAAACTGTCAGCTGTCAGCACTTTAAAAGTTGCTTTCACTCTTAAACCAGACTAGGCCATGGCTCATCTGGGAAACTAATCTGCTGGAGCCACTGTCCAATCTAAAATACATTTCCTTGAATATCAGGAGAAACTCTTGCTCTGCATTTGGCAAATCAGTAACAAAATAAAACTGACACACAGTCCATATTGTAAGGTAGTTTCTGACAGTTCATAAGGACTACTGAACTTCACATGCCAATTTTTTGAAAGCTTAAGGAACAGCTATTCAAAAAGCTGTCAATCTGTTTCTTGTCACAAGCACACTCCATTATCCTCTCTGAAAGGAAGGAGAAATTAAGGTGGCTTTGAAGAGTGAAGTTAATCATGAAATGGAGAACTTATGTGGGGAAATGGCATATTATTATTGTCAGTAAATTAAAAAATGTCTTTAAATGATCACTGCATAATTTTATGTACTGATGACACTAATTTGCTAAGTATTTGAAAGTAATTTGCTAATTTGAAAGTCCCCCCGCCCCCGAAACTGATACTGAAGGTACCTTTTTATTGGCAAATATTTAATAATTGCTTTATCAAAAGCAGGGTTTAAAAAGGAACTTTAAAAATCTGTAACAGAATTAGTAATTTCAGATGATAAAGATTTTTTCTTATTGACAGAGTCAAGCTATGTTTTTTCCACTGAACTGTCTTTCTTAATATTGAAATAAATGATGCTTTCACAGCTTGGATGATGGTTTGAATACTAAAGATTGTCTATGCAACATTTCCATTAAAAATAAAGGCTACTATTTTATTGTGTTCTTTAATGGTCTTCATATTGTAATAACTTGGGTTTCTGTTTTGGATTTCTGCAATAGGTTTAAAATCTTATAATACCTAATGAATCAATGATATTGTAGAAAGACTGAAACATTATAAAAGTAAAGCACATCTAACAGCCACATACTATAATGTGCCTAAACTCTCAGCAAAATTCAATGGTAAGACAAGGGTTATTGTAGATTTCAGGTTATTTGTGTGCTTATCTGAGAAGATTTATTTTTTTCAAATATGTATATTCTTCTGTGTCAAGTTACTGCAGTGCAATATCACACAAAGTCGCTCTGTAAGACTTCCAGCAGCTGTAATGCACAAGAGAAAACAGACTGTTTCTTGAAAATACATTTTATTTAAAGTTATTGTTTGGAGAGAAAAATGTGACACAGATGGATTCTAGTTGAATATATTTTTTAAAAAATACTACTAACATACATACTATATTAACTATTGACTTAATTCTTTTAACTAATGCAAAAAATAATATCTAATTTGTAATTTTTACAAAAGACGAGTATATACAATAGGGTTCATTAACAACTCAGGTTCTTAATCCACTAACTTTTTTAAACATTCTCAAAGTAAAAAATAGCATTTGGTAAGAGCTATTTTAGCTGATGTTTTGAAACAATGAATCTATTTCTTGACAGAGAAATTTTGTGAGTAGACCAAATTTTCAGTACATACAGTAAACGTTGTGTTGGGATCCATCAAATAGGTTTTTGAACAACATAGCATAATTAAATGAAAACATAAAAAAAGATGGTGAAGCCCCAGAAAGGGAATATGTTTTGCGCAAAAAAAAAAAAAAAAAAAAAAAAAAAAAGAGAGATAGGAACAAATGGCAAATAGGGTAAATGCTCATGTTCTTGTATACAAGATTGGCAGGTGGGCTGCTTTAGAACATCTTTATGAATCACCAATGTGTTAGTATTACTGCTAAAGGCAGATGGATGAAAATGCCAAGCAGATGTACAGAAGGTCAACAGCAAAGGTGCTAGGAGAGAGAGAGAACAAAATGTTCTTGCTAACATTTTTATAGTAATCTGTCTTTGTGATAAAACTACAAAAAGTTGGTTTCTTCAGTTGACTAGGGACAAAAGCCTGAGTAAAATGCTGTTACTGTGTTGTGAGGCATAAAGATAATCTGATTATATATTGCCTGTTCCACTTTTGTGTGTCTCAGTTTTTGTCTGCTTCATGGAGTAACTGGCAAAGAATGGGATTAGAAAAGGGCAAGCATGGAATTCAAATTTAGACAATTATTGTACTGGTGTGATTTGATACAATTTGCATAACTTTTGCATAATTAATAGTTAGACTGTTAAAGACTTCCGTTGGTGTATATTTAAAACAACATTCCTTACAGTGCTTTTATGTAGAGCAATTTCACTACTTGCTGTGACATCCTGTTTTACTTCTCAACTCTATATTTCTGTGATTTACCTTTCCCCCCACATATTTACCTGTAGCCAATGAAAATTTAAAGGCCATCAAAATTTGGATAATAAATTTAGACATATTAATCCATATTTAGGCACCTAAATAAAAGTGGCCTGATTTTCAAAGGTACTGAGCACCTGCATCTAAGAATCCAATACATAATTTTCATGTGCAATTGCTGCAGTTATGCATGTACACTTATGAACATTTAGTCAAAGTTTTCCATTTAATAATTTTATTAACAATACAAAATGACTTGTCTATCTCCAGACCAGAATGGTCCCAGAGAATGCTTTAGGACAGATCCTAGGGTGCCCAGAAGCTTTATAACACTATGGCACAACAGAATAGTCAAAATCCCAGCAGATCGCAGTTTGAGCTTTCCCCCACCTAAGAGAATCCCTGGTGATTCCTACACCACCTCCACCTAGCACAAGGTAGCAGGCATGGGTAGAGTGTCTTGGTGTTCCAACTATCTCTGGTTTCCAGAAGGTCCCCCTTGGGAGTTGTTTGCAGCCAGCATTAAGAAGAGCAGTCTTAATGCTGGCTGCTTTACTTTATATCTAGGACTGGCCTGGTGCAGCCTCAGTGCCAGGATGCCAAATTGCATTGTCTCCCCAACCCAAGTCAGCTGCAACCCAGATTCTGGGCTTTAGATATAAAACCATGGTGGCTTAAACCCTGTGTACAAGCTGACTTTTTTTTTTCTTCAGCAACAAGGGAACTCCTTTGATATGATTATTAGGCCTTGACTTGTCCAGTGCAAGTGGTGGTCATAAAAGACTGACAAGTAGTTATGTTCACACTATATGAAAAAGCTCACATTTTGAGCTTTGGTGAGACTGTTGGATTGGATGTAGTCAGTACATATGATTGGGCGGGCTGATTTGTTGCAAACTTCCCGATGAATTTCCCTTCCCTAATCTCCTTTATAAATGTACTTTATACTTGTGAAACACTTATAGCGCAACAATGATTAAAAGGGTTTTTTGTCAGTGCATAAAGTAGTCCTATCGAAACTATTTAATGGACAGACTAGTGTTTAGCCCAAAGTGATGTTTTGTTCAAATAGTAGGCCTGTACAGATTGCTATATTTGGGGTCAGAAAGGAATTTTGTCCATTGCAAACTGGCATTGACTTTAGACAGGGATGGAGTAGGAGGTTGGGTCACCTACTCCTGGAGTGTTGAGCCATAGCCACTAATTTGAAATGGGGAAATCTTCTCACTTCAGTTTTATGATGTTGGCCTTCATTGATAGAACTGGTTGGTGGTAGACTGAAATCAAACTTCTATGTCATATTTAAGTAAAAAAATGAAATGGAGGAAGTTCACATTTTTTAAATTATTGACACCCATCAAAATTGACAGGAGTCACTTGTGGTCAGATTATGTTAATGAAGATCCCTTATCCCCAGGCAAAGGAATGATAGTGGAGGATAAATGTTTTGTTTTGAGGTTATTAAGCAGAGATTGAAATCCTCCTATATCTCATAGGCTCAGATTTTAAGGCCAGAAGTCTGATCTCCTACACATTGCAGGCCACAGAATCTCACATATCACTACTGCAATAGGCCCATAACCTCTGGCTGAGTTTCTGAAGTCTTCAAAGCTTGATTTAAAGATTCAAGTTACAGAGAATCCACCATTTACTCTAATAAAAACGAGAAAGTGACCTGTGCCCCACACTGCAGAGGAAGACAAAAAATAAACAAACAGGGTCTCTGCTAATCTGAGCAGGAGAAGATTCCTTCGTGACACAAAATATGGTGGCCACAGTTATACCCTGAGCATGTGGGCAAGACCCACCAGCCAGATACCTGGGAAGGAATTCTTTGTAATAACTCAAAGCCCTCTCCATCCAGTGTCCAGTCCCCAGATATTTGCTAAAAGATGTCATGGATGTGCCATATACCATGTAGGTAATACCATCCTGTCCATAAATATATCAAGCTCAGTTTTGAAACAAATTAGGTTTTTTGTCATCACTTCTTCTCTTGGAAGGCTGTTCCAGAATTTCATTCTTCTGATGGTTAGAAACCTTTGTCTAATTTTAAACCTAACCTTGCTGATGGCCTGTTTATATCCATTTGTGCTGGTGCTAATATTGCCCTTTTACTAAAATAACTCCTCTCCCTCCCTGGTGTTTATCTCTCTGATGTATTTATAAAGAACAATCACATTTCCCTTGAGCCTTAATTTTGTTATGCTAAACCAGTCAAGCGCCTTATGTTTCCATGTGTAAGGTAGGTTCTCCATCCTAGGATTGCATTTGTTTTTTCACAGCTGCCTCACATAGAATGACCATGATCCATCCGCAATCAACCAATACACCCAGGTCTTTCTCCAGGGTCCTGCCACACCCCATCCCAACTGATGTGTCCCCAGCATGTACCAACATTTCTTATTGTTAGTCCCTTAGTGTGTGACCTTGCACTATTAAATTTCATCCAATTTCTATTATTCCAGTTGTCAAGATTGTCCAAACCTACTTGTATGATATTACAATCCTCCCCGACATTGGCAATACTTCCCAATGTTGTGTTATCCACAATTTTTATTAGTACATTCCCACTTTTTGTGCCAAGGTTATTAATGAAAATGATAAATAAGATTGGGTGCAAGACTGATCCCTGAGGAACACCACTAGTAACTTCCCTCTAACCTGACAGTTCACCTTTCAGCATAACTTGTTGTAGTAATCACGTTAGTGGGTTCCTTACCAGATCCTGGTGGCATCTGACTCAGATGATGAAAATGAACATGTGTCGGTCTGCTCTGCTTTGGATTGTTATCGAGCAGAACCCATCATCAGCCTGGATGCATGTCCTCTGGAATGGTGGATGAAGTATGAAGGGACATATGAATCTTTAGCACATCTGGCATGTAAATTTCTTGTGACTCTGGCTACAACAGTGCCATACAAATTCCTATTCTCACTTTCAGGTGACATTGTAAACAAGAAGCAGGCAGCATTATCTTTCTGCAAATGTAAACAAACTTGTTTGTATGAGTGATTGTCTGGACAAGAAATAGAACTGAGTGGACTTGCAGGCTCTAAAGTTTTTTGTTGTTTTATTTTTGAATGCAGGTGTCTTTTGTACATAATTGTACATTTGGAAGTTCAACTTTCATGATAAAGAGATTGCATTACAGTACTTGTATTAGGTGAATTGAAAAATACTATTTATTTTGTTTTTTACAATGCAAATATTTGTAATAAAAATATAAAGTGAGCACTGTATACTTTTTAATTATATCAATATATTTGAAAATGTAGAAAACATCCACAAATATTTAAATAAATGCTATAATATTATTGTTTAACAGCATGATTAATCTTGATTAATTTTTTTAATCTTGCAATTAACTGTGATTAGTTTTTTAATCGCTTGACAGTCCCATTAATAACATAAAGCCCAGTGTATATTGGTCAACACTGGGTATGTCACTTCAAACTGAAAATTGCGCCTTCCAGCTCTAATGTAGATATACACATAATCTACTCCATTGGTGTTGCAGTTTGGTAATATGCTTTCCTGGAACACTGGACATTCCCCAGCCTCAGGTTTAAGAAGCAGCCTTGTACAGTGCTCATGTTCCTATATGGTGCTTAAAGTAAAATAATATTATAAATCACATTATGAGGTTTTAGGCCATCAGATAATTCAGCTGTTAACTGCTTGAATGATGAATTCTAACCCCAATAATTTGGCACCTACAAAGTTTTATGTTGGTGAGTTATTTGCTGGATTCTTCCATGTTACTGTTGGACAGAGGAAGGAGAGGAATATTCCTTAATAATTTTAATTTCAATAAAATCACTTTATTTTATTAGTCATTATGGTGCTTCAAAATAAATTTACACCATGCCCTGCGTGTATTTTGCTGGCGGTTCATACAAGGTAGACCCACTCACCGAATTTACATGACATCTTATATTACAAAAGGAGGCCCCGGCAAGGCATCATATAAATTTATAGAAGTGTTTCTTAATACCAAAGATGTTGTAAATCTGGGCATTTTCTTTAGCATACAAGAAATCATCAGATTTACCTTTGCAAATCATCAGATATCTCCTAATCAAGTATATGCTGTCAGTAACCAGCTGCTGTTAATAAAAAGTGACATTCCTATAATTACTTTGCAGCAATGTCACCTGAGGCTTTGATCTCATCAGATTTTGCAAGCTACACGGAGAGAGGATTGAATCAGTATCTGGGTGGGAGACCACCAAATCCACTGTGCTGCAAGAAGTGGTACTAATCAGTAAGTGGATGACATTCTTTCTAATGGAGTAATGAATCATTTTTTAATCTGAGCTGATCTACCTACCTGTGATGGGGTGGACTAGGCCAATAGACCCCCTTTTGGAGGCCTCAGGGTCCTGCCACACCCCCATCCCAGAGATGAGCAGAAGAGAAGTCCTCCAAGGACCCGAGAGTGGCTGCAGGGGAAGCAGCCAATCAGAGGAGCTGCAGGATCAACCAATCAGGGGCCAGGAGGAGCAGAGACAGAGTCAATCAGTTGTTGCCTGGGGCTGGAAGAGAGAGAACAGTGTTCCTGGCTGGCTGAAACAACAGCAGGACCATGGACAGCTCAGTGATGGCTGGGACTGGGGGAGCTAAGAAGGTGCTCCTGGCTGGCTGCTGGGCCTGAGTAAGGACTGAGCCCAGGGAGAGCTGCAGGAAGACAGGGTCTCCAGGGAGGAAGCCTTAGGAGTACAGCTCCATACCAGGGTCAGGAGAAGGTAAAGACTGTATACCCCAGAACGGGGTTATTCTGTTCCACCTGCCGACAGTGTGTGAGACTCATCCATAGGGCTGAATCACTGAAAACCCATCAAAGAAACCACTAACCAAGGGAAGTGCTTGTGAGAGGAAGGTGCCACCCTATTGTACAAACTGAGTGATTGCAGGCATGCACTTGACCAAGGTGGCACTCTTGACAGATGGGAGTCACCCCAGTACACCATCTCTAGGGAATTTTTTGAAAAAACAATCTGGAATTTCCATTTATGCTGATGCATTTAACAGTGTCACATCTTAATAATGTCTTATAAGGGAAATCATTTGTTTTTATTATTTTCTTCCTTCCTCTTAAAACACCTTCTCATCTCCCAGCCACTACCTAGGGACATTTACTGAGGGAGAAAAAATGAACTTGTGATTAATTCTCTGAAACAAATGGGATTCAGGAGGTGTAGATTCACTTCCTAACTCTGCTACAGACAGAAATTGTTTTCCTTAACCTCTGAGGATAGGACAAGAAGCAATGGGCTTAAATTGCAGTAAGGGCAGTTTACTTTGGGCATTAGGGAAAAAAAAATCCTAGCTGTCTGCGTGGTTAAGCCCTGAAACAAGTTGCCTAGGGAGGTTGTGGAATCTCCATCATTGGAGATTTTTAAAAGCAGGTTAGAGAAACACCTGTCAGGGATGGTCTAGATAATACTTGTCCTGCCATGAGTGCAGGGGACTGGACTAGATGATCTCTTAAGGTCCCTTCCAGTCCTATGATTCTATGATCTTATATAAGCGTGCACAAGTCACTCTCTCCTTTTGCCTCAGTTTTCCCCTCTTACAAGCTCTTTCACTTTGATTTAATTGACTTCTTTAACAAATATGTCCAACACCCTCCCAGTAAGCTTATTATGCCCTTCTTGACTGCTAAAATGTTACTAACAATGCATACCCACCCATTGTTTCTGACTGTCTATGAATACTCCATGTTCCCTAGGCCACAGACATGATCATAACACAATACTCCTGTTCACTACTCACCAGCAAGGACTGTTTCTTCCTCACAAAATCATCCATATCCATCTGTTTGTATTCCTGGAGAAAGGATATGTAATGCACTCACCTGTCCACTATAGTTAGATTCCAACCCCTAAAGTAGTTCCAAATACTATATTTTTACTCTACTCAATATTCATTAATGAGTGGCTATTATACACACCTGTGAGTCTCAGCCTTCTGCATTGTAACAGGGTGACAGACGCTAAGATCCTACGTAAGAATGCAGATCTTTTCTTTTAAGTTATTCTAGGGCCTGATGCTAAAACCCTCCAATAATATTCAAGGTAATAACTGAGTCATGTTGGCAGATGAGTCCAGTTGCTGTAACCAGGATATAAGAAGGATGAAAAGTACTCTTTGGACCAGAAGATATTAGGGAGTTAGGAAAGATGACATCCTAAAAGGCAGTCCTAGGAACAGTCAAGCTTAGGGGGAAAAACTAATGTTGTATTATTGTCTCTGACATACGAGTGAAGCTTAATCCTAAAAAAGAAGAGGAGTTAGTTTGGACATGATTTTATAATCTGTATGTCCTTTTGGGGGGTGGCGGGAGGGGGTGAACATGCAGGTCATTCACATGTTGCATCTCTTGAAATAATATTCAGGGGGGGAAAAGCAAAATTAAATAAACCCAGAGAGAACCACATTTTCTTCTTACCTTTGAAGCTACAGTGGACTCTGTAACACTGTAGATATGCCCATAGCACAACATAGATCTCTTTTGGGGGGTAATCTAATGATTTTGGTTTTTGTCCTACAGGGTGAGCTCCTAATATCTATTTGTTTTCTTTTGTTTGTGCTTCAGTATAATTAAACATTTCAGAATGAATGCTACAGTAAAAGGCTTTGATTATGATGGGAACACTGATCTCAGATTCACAAACACATCTGCTATTGACTTCAATGGGAATTGTGTGTGTATCTAAGAGGGATTTAGGCTCAATATTAGTTAGAAATTCCAGAAACCCAGATGTTTCATGGACTATCTATAATGTTGAGTTTATTTTATTTAATATGACATCTTAGCAAAAAAATCAATTGTTCATCAGGATTTATTCAGCAGATTATAATTTTTTGAAAGTAGGCTAAAGTTGATATTGAAGGTAATTGACAGTGGGACACATTCCTAGAAATATTTAGAGGGGTGTGGCACTCAGTACCTGAAAGCAGCACCCTGGAACCTCCATATTCATCACTGTCATATAATTATGATGTGTTTCATACAAAGTGAGTCTTGTGGGCTATCATTTTAAAAGTCTTGATCTGTTGAACATTAATATCCTGTTGTAATGTATGTGCTATCATTGTATGTGAAGTTATGAAGTTTTGCTATGTGTGTGTTACTGAAATATATTATGAGGTTGGGAACACCCACAACCAACCTTTCAGGTGAAACAATGGAATAGCCAGACAGCAGTTAATGGCTCATCCACACTCATCAAGGAAAGAATCCACTATCCCAGGAACTGTGTGCAGGAGGCAGGGGAGGGAGAAGGGAGGCTGCACACCATGTCCTCGCTCCTCCCCCCCCAGCCTCCTGAACACCGCAAACCATCTGATTGCCATGGGCAGGAGCCAGGGGGTGGCAGGGGGAAGGTGCTGATCCATGAGATCCACTGGCAGGCGGGAGGCACTGGGGGGGGGGGGGGAGTTGGGCGGAGGGAGCTGACAGGAGGGCTGCCAGCCTGTTTAATACCTGTATTAAATTGCTTGTTTAAAATATATATAATGCTTTTTGTATGGCAAAAAAAAAAAAAATCCCTGGAACCTAATCCCCACATTTAAATTAATTCTTATGGGGAAATTAGATTCGCTTAACATTGTTTCACTTAAAGTCACATTTTAGTAACATAACTACAACGTTAAGTGAGGAGTTACTGTATTGATGTATGATTTGACCATATCCTGCCAGCCACCCTTTTTGAATAGCAGAAAGGAATGGTCTAATGGGCCATTGGCAGAGATGCATCAACCAGAATCTGTGTCTGGGCTGATTTCAAGGCAGTAACAGAACTTTTAGGGTCACCACTTTGTTGTAGGTTTAGCATTTTAAAATAAGTAAAAGAATGTAGAAACAACAAAGAGTCTGGTGGCACCTTAAAGACTAACAGATTTATTTGGGCATAAGCTTTCGTGAGTAAAAACCTCACTTCTTCGGATGCATAGAGTGAAACAAAAAAGAATGTAATGATTGTTTTTCTGTTGCATTGTAACCTGATGTTCCTGTTCAAATGTTCTGTGTAAATCAATTCTGTTTTGTGTGTGAATGAGGAATGTGTGTGTTAGAAGATAAGTGTGAAGGTCATCACTGAACCAGATGTTCTAGGGAGGAACTGAGGACAGACACAAGGGCGTCAGAAGATAACAACACGCTCCTATTGAAATGTCAGAAGAGGGCAGATTGATGACTCTAAAGATGAGACAGGCACTTATCAATGGGGACAAAAGAGCTGTGAACAAAACCAGCATGGGGTAACTCCCTGAGAGACTTGATAAAAGAACAAGATAAAGAATGAGAAGGACAATTTAGAAAACAAGCACTCGTCAAACAACAATTGATTACAGCATGACTGTGCAAAACTCATTGGTCCCAATGAAGGAAAATCACTATATAAACAGGGTGTCTTGCAATGAAACTTTGGGTTTGTCTTGCCAAGACTTCCCCAGAGCATCATGTTGTGACCAATAGAACCCAGCTCCTCCCTACCCGTGATCAACCTAGCTGGCCACTAGATTGATCCGGACTCTGGACTGGTAACAATAACATCGACTGGTGGGACAGTGTGTGTGTGAGTGTGATTGAATGCATATGCTAATTGTTGTATTTCCAATAAATGTGGTGTATTGCCTTTTCCCCTGAAAAAGATCCCATGTGCTTCTTAGAAGCATAACAGGGAGACGCTCTCCTGTTGACTATCCCTATTCTTCTTGATCAACGGGAGAGCGACCTGCGGTCGATTTAGCGGGTCTTCACTAGACCTGCAAAGTCAACTGCTGATGCATTGATCACCACTCATTTATTCCCCCAGTAAGTGTAGACAAGCCTTATAAAATGAATGGGGAAGGGGTAAAAAAGCTCTTACACTGTGAGTCGCAAAAGCTGGCTGGGCGCTGCCTCAGCTAGTCAATGGGAGATGCTGATGAGAGCTGTATATCCTAAACCCTACCCCTCTCTTGTAGTTAGGCGTGTAAGTCCAGGCTACAGGGAGGCACCTATCTCTGCTAGTGATTTACAGTCAGGAACCTTCTTTGGAGTTAGGCACTGACACCATTCTAGCAAGAAGCAAAAATGCAGAGGGAAGGGGTGAGGATGATTACAATGAGGAGGCCCTCCCTCAACTTTTAGCCCATTGCTTAGTCATTGGAACAGGGGGATGGGATTCTGGGTGTCCCACAGCCTGGGAGAGTGCTGTGACTTTGTAACTGGGTGGTTATTCTCATGCTTCTACTTTCACTTGCTCTCTCTGGCCCTAGTGACTCTTTAATTATTTGTCCAGATTGCAACAGCTTCAGCAGGAGAGATTGAGGGAGCCCTTTCCCACATCAGAATGTCCCAGAGCCCAAGATACTCATTTGAGCAGTAGCATGCCTGTTCAAATCTTTTCTCCTTCTGAGGTGGAGGACTTGAACACATCCCAGTGTGAGTACCCTGACCACTGGGCTAAAAGTTAAGAGGAAGGTGGTCCTACTGTTGCTTTTTTGTGTGAACTCACCTGAGGGACCTGATGTAGTAGGTTTGCTACCAGATCAGGCCCCACATGCTATGTAGGCAGCTGAACACCTATCTTCCCTTGCTTTGTGACTCACTCTGAGGCAGGAGATAGATATATGGACACCTAGAGTGAGGGAGCAGTGTGCATGCCCAGAGGCAGAAACATAGGTGCCTGGGGAATTTTTACAGCAAAAAAAATATAGGTGCTGAGTGAGTTTAGGTACTTAGAGGGTTCAGCAGTAGTTTTGTGCATCTCATTAGTCCCCAAACTGGGACCTGGGTGGCTGACTTCTTTTGTGTGCTCAGGGCTAAATGCTTAATGCCCATGGAAATCAATGGGTGTTCACTACATACGCACCTTTAAAAATCCTACTAGGTGCCCATCTACCTCTTCAGGGACTTAATGTCTTTTAAGAATCTGCCCAATGTCCCTTTAAATTAGTTTTCCAAAGTTATCAAAAGACTATAATGACTGACTATGAATTACCATTATGAATGATAACAAATATTCATTTTTTTCCCAGAGAAAGTGAATGAGAATGTCTGTATAGCCTGGAATTAGGGCACTCTCCAATGCTATAGGAGACCCAAATGTAAGTCCTTGCTCCAATGACTGTTTATAAAAAGTAAAACAGCTCAACTGGGGAGATTGAGAGAGCCCCACCTTAGAATATCCCATAGCCCAGTGGCTCAGAAACTTTTCTGTAATATAGGAGACTCAAGTATCAGGGGGTAGCCAAGTTAGTCTGTATCTACAAAAACAACAAGGAGTCTGGTGGCACCTTAAAGACTAACAGATTTACTTGGGCATAAGCTTTCATGGGTAAAAACCTCACTTCTTTGCATGCAACTAGGAGACTAAAGTTCAAATCCCTTCTTCACATCAAGCAGAGGGGGAAACTGAACCTAGGTCTCCCACAGTTCAGGGGAGTGCTTAATCACTAGGCAAAAAAGGAGGCTGGTGGTATTGCCATCTGTTCCTTCTCTGTTTTAGTAAATAAAAAAAAAAATCATCTATTCAGCCTTCTCTGTTTATGTATTTTATTTTCAGAATTTTTCTGAGACTATTCTGAGATTTCAATTATGTAGTTAATAATATGACAAATCTTGTGATCCTATACTATAATGTCTACAATAAATCAGATGTGTCAATTCTAAAATTGGGCTTGTAGGAATTCAGTCTCTTAACATCTAAACCAGAGGTCCCCAAACTGTGGGGCACTCCCACCTACGGGGATTTGGAGGAATGTTTTTTTGAGGGATGGGTCCAGGCCAGCCCCGTGAGGAGGGATTGTCATCCAGTCCCGTTCTGCTCCCACCGCTGCTCGGGTCCCACCTCCAGCCTCAGCCCCTAGCCACAGCTCTGTTCCCAGCTGCAGCCCAACGCTGGGTGGGGGGTGGTCACAGACAGAGGTAAGGGTAGGTGCAGCCCTGAAGTGTTTGGGG
Organism: Malaclemys terrapin pileata; assembly: GCF_027887155.1. Taxonomy (NCBI): domain Eukaryota; kingdom Metazoa; phylum Chordata; order Testudines; family Emydidae; genus Malaclemys; species Malaclemys terrapin. The sequence continues at coordinate 249,908,629 of NC_071505.1, forward strand.
ACCACTGATTTAAGGCAATACTGCAAAAGCCAAAATTATTCAAGTTAATTCCTGAAAGAAACCCTTTGCAACTTTTACTTCTTCCCAAATAAGAAATGTTTTCTTAAGAGATGTATTAAATTAAATCCCCCTGATGAAGGACAGAATATCTTATCATCATAGCATACTTCTATAACACAACAGAAAGAGTATTTTCATGTTTGAGATAAGCCAATAGAACTCAGGAATTTTTTTTTCAATCTATAACAATTGTGGATACTCAGTCCTTAACTAATATTAGTGAATACTTTTTTTTTTTTCATTTGAATAATGGGCACACATGAGTGCTCAGCATTTTTCAAAATCAGCCTACTTATTTGGGTGCTGAAATAAGGATTCAGGACTCTAATTTTAGTCCCCAGTTTTTTAAAAATATTGGCCCATATCTAGAATAGAATATTTATGATAAAATCTTGCCATATTTCCATCCTCAAAAATCAGTCAGAGACTAGTCATGGGCCCCTTAGAAATACCTAAAACAGAGAGAAACTCAAATAAGCTACATTAATTTAAGAGAGAAATGGAATATATGGTGGATTTAGAATTACTAAACTGCACTCCAATATAAAATGTTTTGAATATAGATATAATTGCTAGAATAGTTTGCTCTGAGATAGCACCATTCCCACCCTCACCTTCTCCCAAAATGTAGTCTACTCTCAATGATTACATACATATGCTTCACATTTTGAATAGTAAAGCTCCATTTACATCAGTTGAGACACTGACCCTGGACATTTATTTCGGTATTATTGAATTGATTTTAAAGTATGTATTTGTTTTATGTGGAAGCTGTCACATTAACACTTCATCCTTGGGTTTAAATAGACACACAAAAATGGTGAAATGTGGGAAGTTGCTTTTAATTTGTAAATGTATGACTTGATTACACAACATTACCTAGGTTTTAATAACAAACCTGTATTGAATGTCTGGTTTGGTTTGGACATAAAAGATTAATTGCAAGCAGAGGGTATAAATATTTAGAGGCACAAAAGGAGTACAGAATTAAACCAATCTTTCTGACTACAAGTAAATTGCCTGTTAAATATTATAAGACACTGAAATTCTGGTGGAGTTTACAGGGCATACATGGTCAGAAGAGGGAGCTCTTGAACTAATACTCAGTGTTGTTGGAAGTCAGGCTGTAAACAGAGTAAACCTACATTCCTTTGCAAATTATAATTAAATCTGTGAATGTTTGAAAGAAGCTCAGTGAGGTGGTGTATCTAGTGTGTGAATGCTGCCTTTTATTTATATATTCAAAAAAACATGACTGGAAGGGATAAGGATTGCAAAAGAAATCAACAGTTATCAATATGGCAATAGTTCTCTCTTAATAAATATTTTTCCTCTGGTATTAATCACAACAAATGAGATATGTAAATTCTAATCTGGTAGAAGCTTTTGAAATGTTTAATTGTAAGACTTTCTAAGAGATCGGTGAGAATGTTTACTTAAAAATTAATCCATCCCCATCTGTAGACCCAAGTAGAAAATATTAGTAAACATTCATAATACACAAATTGTGCCAAGACTTCAAACCTTCCAATACTCATCCCCCACTCTTAGAACCTGCAAGGCCAGCCTGATTTACCTGTAGGCAAACTGGATTTGCTAATTCCCTGCCCCCTTCCTGCCCTCGGGGAGGTTGAGGATCTGAGGGTAGGGAGCAATTTGTATCCTGTCCCAGAGGGGTGGGAGACCCTGGGGATAAGGTTGGAGAACAAGCAAGTCCTGTTCTGGCTCACTGCGCCAGCCCGTTGGCTCTTCCCTCAGCATGCAGGTGATGCAACCAAACAATGTGTATGAAAACCATATCAATGAAAACATAGCAGAAAAAGTCTCAAAGATACAGGAGATGAAATCTTGAACACATTTTAGTCATTATGACTTTTGGCATTGACTTCAGTGAGACCAAGATTTCACACAGAGGGTATTCATAAGTCTTAGAAAAAATGGTAGTAATTATTAGTTCCTTTTCATCATTCTAGCTATAAATAAAAAGGAGATACAAGAGAAAATGACCATTGTTCCAACATTTTGACATAGCTCATAATTATCAAGAGAGTCCTATCGTATAAACTCTCCCTTTACATTTATTTCCAAAACAACAAACAAAAACAACTAGGATGATAAAAAAAAAAAAAAAAAAAAAAAAAAAGGAGAGAGAAACCCTTAGCTTATTTAACTAGTCAAAGTTCCATTACAGATGTGTGGAATTCTATAGCCTGAAATTCACATCTTAACAACAAAAAACTCCCAATTGTTGTCTTTCAGACTGTCTTAACATCAAAACCAATTTTGGTCCAGATCATTCCCTCAGCCAGAATTACCAGTGGGAAGAGATCTACCCCATCCTTGTGAATGGGAAATGGTGAACCATGGCATGAACTTGGGTTCAAAGAAAGAGCCATCTCTGGGATTAGGGTTCCCCTGAATAGAAGGATGGCCCTAGGAAGGAAGATAGCCATCCACGAAAACCTTTACATGTCCCACAAAGTAGGACTGAATGTCAGCCAGTGAGGGAATCACTCTTTCCAGGCATGGCAGGACCTAGCAAAGCCACCAATGTCCAAAGATCAGAGTAGCCACCATTTTATCTTTTAATCTTTGTATGTAATTATACTTTTTGGCTAGTAAACATTTATACACCTTCATGTTAGGATAATAGTTATTCTAGCCTCTTTTTTTTTTTTAAAGTGTGGGGAAAAGAAAAGTTACTTATCATATATATATTTTTTTTTAAAGTAGGGGTGAATGTGTGTGTGAGAGAGACTGCCCTTTGGGTAAGCTAGAGTTCATTTCATTGCCCTTCTCCAATGCCTAGTAATAAAAACCCAACTCCCATAGAAAAGCACCTGGAGACCCAGAGTTCAGTCTCTAAGGATTTTCAGCAAGGATTGCACAGGATCAACCTCCCCACCATCAAGTCCCCAAAAGAACAAACTTAATTAAGTACTAACTTCATACAATCTTAGGATAAAGAAACATAATAAATAATAACTTGATTTTTACAACATAACATGGCCATTTTCCTCTTCTACTGAAATTACTGTTAGCCAGTCAGCTAACTGATTAACCAACCACTCAGTTAAATATATTGATTTTTTTTAAAAAAAAACCTGTTACAAGAAAATACAAAACTGAGAATAGCAAAACATAAATGACTCTCTCCCTATTATCACATTTAAAGAAAAGTTGATGAATCATACTAGTTGAGACAATTTAAAACAGTTTGGCTAAGAATCAAACAACATTCAAAGTATACAATTAAAATAAAATAAATTAAACTTTTCCTCCTAATTTCTCCTTTCTATAATTAATACTGCCCATGCTTCCCTGTTGGAGGATTAACAATATCACTACCCTGCTGCAAAGTGCTTCAGAGTTGGGGAAAAGAGCCTGCTTTCTGCTCCTGGGCTCAGCATCTCGCACTCAAACAGGTCACATAGCCTTTTGCAAAGCAGTTGCCCTGACTGCTTGCCCTCATGGAGTCAGAGCCCAGCAAGAAGGAACCTATTGGAGCATACCCAAAATTACCACACCCATTCCAGAAACTTCTGCATGTGGAGTGCTAAGTCCGCCTCACCACAGTGACCCAGACACAACTCACTTCTACCCAGCCTCCCACCATAGATCTCTTGAAGAGATATCGCCTTATTAGGTATGTGGGTTCCATCATATACAGACTTTCAATATTTTGAGGAGTTTCTATATGTGGTGCTCTCATGTCAGTGTATTCTTTGAAGCTATTATTTTAGTCTTTATTTTGTAGGAGTTATTTCCATAGTTCGTGATTTATGCAAATGTATAAATACATTGGAAAAAAATGGCATTCATATCAGTAGTGAAGTATATTGTCCTGTATAATAGTTTATTCAGCAAAAGTACCTGAGTACATGGAATTATAGATTTTGACATTAAATAAGATGGAACTCTCAAAATATATTTAAATTATATGGATCAAATAGTTTCCTATTTAAAGGGTCTTGAGGAGCAAGGGGGACGAAAGTGAAGATTTATGTATACATACTTAAAGATAAGGCTGCAATTTAGCTGTAGATAAAGTACATTTACAATTAATAGTAAACGCTTTATAGACTATTTATAATGACCTGTTAATTGCTCTGACAAATTTAATACTTTTGCATTCAGTTTTTGTTGTTGTTTTTTCTGGTGCTTCTAGAAATACTTAGGTGCTGATATACTTCTTTGCTACAAAGGGCCAAAATATGCTTTCAGTTAAACCTGTTCAATGCCTTTGACTGTATTCTAGACTTCAGTGGGATTGCTTAGTCCATATGTGACAAAGAATGTTGGAGGTAGAAAGCACAGGATGAAATTTTTTAGTACATGACATACATGGATTCAGGAGAGTAGTAGGTTAGTGGTAGCCCCTCCCCCTCTGGGTCAGTGGGAGGCCACTACATCGCAGGGCGTTGCTCACAGTTGGGGAATTAACTGAGTCACTCTTGACCTGTAGCTCTGATCAGCAGTCCAGGCAGAGCAATAGGCAGTTAGTGTCTCTAGCCTGCAATCAGAGCAGTGAAGTGTCGATGGCTTGGACCTGTATTCCGTGCCGACCAGCAAACAAACTGTTAGTAAGCCGAGCCCTTAGTCGGGGCAGTGCGGTACAGAGTCTGGGTTCTCAGGCCTACATTCAGGGCCGAGTGGCAAACAAATAGTTCAGATCCCTGGCCCTTAGTCAGGGTGGGGCAACAAGTCCTCCAGGCTCAGGCCAGGTTAGAGCAACCTAAACAGTCTAGGGTAGCTTGGGCAGGAGTAGAGTCTAGTGTCCTCACTCAGTGGATGGTAGGCAGATGCAGGCCTCCTGGCTATGGAGGGGGAGTACTGCCACCTCAGGGATGGGGTGGCAGGGAGGAAATGGTCCCACCCAACTCCACCACGTCCCAGCTCAGGGCCTTAACAGTGGCGGAGATGTGCCCCACTGTCAGCGGGGATCCGTCCACAACATACTGACCTTGTAGCACGCCAGCTCTCAACCAGATGGTTCTCTAGTTCCCCTGGGCTACTTCCCATCTCCCCCTCAGGGTGTACCTGGGTCTGTAAGGGGTCCTATGGGTCATCCAGGTAGAAGGCCAACAGCAGTCCCAGCAACTCCTCCTCAGCTTGGTCAGTGTGTGGCTCCATCAGTGTTGGCCAGTCCTCAGCACTGAAGGGTTCTGCGGCAGTCTCCCAGTTCAGCAGCAGGCAGAAGGCATCTGGTTCCTTCAGCAGCAGCAGGCTGCAGCCCAACTGAGCTCACAGACCCGCCTTTTGTACTTCCTGTCCCACCTACTGACTTCTGGTGGGAGGGGTGAGCACGGCCTGCCACCACTCACCGGGGATGTGTGAGTGGTCCCTCCCCTTCTGGGTCAATGGGAGGCCACTCTGACTCACTACAAGGAGTCTTTTTTTTTTTCCTTCTTTTCTCTGGTCTGCTTTTGTCCAGTAACACATTCTTTCAACATCTATTCCTGCATCGATTACATTCAATGTAAACAACTCCATTGATTTAAAATATGTCTGACTATTCTATGCATTTCTAGTATGTATGTACATTCTGTGTGTGTGTGTGTGTGTGTGTGTGTGTGTGTGTGTGTGTGTGTGTGTACACAGACATACACACAGACTATATGTATAGTTGAAAATTATATTTGTTTTACAGCAGGGACTCAATTATGTATACATAATGTACTGGACATAATGCATTATATACTCTACAGAATATATACAGTATATAATATATACAGAACTGAACCACTACTCTCCAACAATCTCTATTTCTTAAAAAAAAAAAAAGGCTATATATTAGCTACTCTTCTAGACCCTGGCTTGTGGAGAAGACTGTCTATGTCTGTTTATATGGATCCTATCAAAATCGTAGCTAAGTGCCACCAAATATATAGAGAAATACTCTATCTATAGGTGCAAAGGGGAGTTCCTTAGGAAATACCTGGAGTAAGGGGCTTGCAAATACAAACCTTTGTATATGAACAGCTTGCTCCTGGAGACTTCAATTCAAAGATCACTGAACTTTATGAAAAAGGAAACTGAACACGTTATGAGTGTTCTTTTTCTAAGATGAAGGTCTGATGAACTTGTACTCATAAGGATGCCCTTAGGGTGGGGTATTAAATGATTTCACTTGTCAGAGCCCATGTGAGAGTGGGATGAACACTAGTAAGCTTATTAGCATGCATATATTTTATTTTAATATGTTTTCTTTATAGTGCTTTGTACCTTAAGAATAAAGTAGACTTGCTTAGAAAGACCTGTGTGGTAACTTGTATCTGTAGTAATTACATGGGTATCCATCTCTGAAGAAAAAGAAAGAAAGTGTCTTAGGGCAACCTGTCTGTGCTGAGAATGACATGGTGATATCAAGGCAACTTTCCATGCTGTGAAAACCACACTCAAAAGGGACAGAGACATGGTTCTCCACTCAAGAGAGGCATCAGCTGGATTACTGAAAGCCAAGAGTGGGTGCCCTGAGGGGAAATACATGTGCAGTTGCCCTGCACTGTTAGTCACTATAAGGCAGGGGTTCCCAAACTTGGTTCTCGGCTTGTTCAGGGTAAGCCCCGGGTGGGCCACGACATGCTTTGTTTACCTGAGCGTCCGCAGGTATTGCCACTTGCAGCTCCCAGTGGCCGGGAACGGTGAGCCGTGGCCACTGGGAGCCGCTAGCGGCTGTACTTGCAGACACTCCGGTAAGCAAAGAGTCTCGTGGCCTGGTGGGGCTTACCCTGAACAAGTCATGAACCAAGTTTGGGAACCCCTGCTATAAAAATGATTATCTAAATCTAACAAGTATAGTTAAAAAAGAAAAATGTTACAAGTGCCTCAAAAGAGGGGTTCAAGCAACAACAAATATGCCTTTTCAATCTATATCTCTAGCACAAAACTATAGCCACACAATTTTATAAGTAAGGATATCACAGAAATGTGTCATTGAAATTATTAGGAGGTGATGACACTCAGTACCTTTTTGGATCAAGCTCATGTGCTCTATAGAATTCATTGAAAATGGAAAAAATAGAGATCACAAAAAATGTTGAAGTAATTTTCATTCTGCATTTTTGGACAGAAGACAATTTGTTCATTTTGAAATTTTTCATGAACACTTGTTTCCATCTTGATACTGGGGTAGGAAGGAAAAATAAAATGGGGAAAAAATGAAAAGCTGGATTCAGTTTCCCATTTTATCAAAAAAAAATAATTTTACATAAAAAGAAAAGACAACTGTGTTCTAATACTGCATATATATTAATAATTAAAGAAAAAACAACAAGTTGTACCTACAATTTACATTGAATTTTGAAAGGTTTTGGGTCCCTGTTATCTTCACACCCTAGTTTAGCTCTCCTGTGCATATATTCCTCATGGCGCTGATTGTTACAACTAAGAGGATAGCCAGTCAAGATGCTTTATTCTCCTTAACTGATATTTTTGTATGGTATACAAGTATCCAGAATTGTTTCTCTCTTAATGGAAGAAGGCACAATAAAAATGGGAACCTGACACTACCAGGGTCATATCTTTAGTTGGTATAATTCAGTTTATGCCAGCTGAGAATCTGGCCCATTGTTCTTCAGAAGTGTTAGTAAAAATATACCAAATATTTATAATGTATTTGGCCTAAAACACTCTTGAAAACTTGCTAACTGGAAACTCAGAACTAACAAAGGCACTTTTACTCATGTTGTGGGATACTCTAGAGTATTCATTTTTTGGAGAGAAATAATAATGGTGAGGCTAGTCCTGCAACAAGATTTCCAATATAACTTTGTGTCATCAGTTTGTATGATTAATGAAAATATCCACGAGTTGGTTTTCTAGAGTTATTCTGGTAGCAATATTAATATTACCCCTTTGGAAAAATGTGATCAGCCCAGATATAACTCAGGGGCACAATGCATTATTAGTAATTGCTATGTGTGGAGAGTATCATTTCCAGGTTAAACGGACTTCATGGTTTTGAACAAATGCAGAACCCCTCTGCTTCAGGTGCATGAGACACATTAGGATAATACAAAGTCATTAAATGTAGTTTGATCCCCTAGATGCAACAAGTATTTCCATTTGCTTAGCATTAACTATCCATTCTCTCATGGATAAACTTGTTAATAGCAGTAGTGGGTTTTCATGGTAAACAGAAATGTTTGTTGCATCCAAAGGATCAAACTCCTACACTGATACTTTCCACACTTGGTAATTTCTAAGAATACCTTGCTTCAAGGTGCTAAATCTGGGTTTGTCACATTTTCTCAAGGATGCATGTGATGGGGTGAGTACCCCACACAGGCAAGGACTGGGTAAATGTGAACATGAAAGCCTAATAAGCATATGGGGCTACATCTGGAGGGTGGGCAAGGCTTAACTGATGATAAAGGCCAGATGGGAAAGGATTATGAACAGAAGAAGTTTAGAGCAGAAGGGGGCTGCTACTTTGTTTTCCATTATGATAAATGACCTCCTGGAAAGTGTGCAGATGGGAACAGATATTTCCGTTTTCACAGATGACTGTGCTATGTGGACTTAACATAAAACACTTAAAGTAGCTTGGAAAAAGACAAATGAGCCAATCCAGAAACCTTCTGAGTAGGGAAATGGTTGGGGATTTAAAATTCACCTGCAGAAACAAGAGGAATGCTTTTAACAAGGAAGAAAATTAGGGACGAATGAGACTTATTTCTTTATGGTGAAAAAATTCAGCTAGTTCAAAAGTGTATGTACCTTTGAGTGTTTGAATATAAATTAACTTGGAAAGGTCACATGGATAATATCTTTTACAAAAGTGTAAAAATAGGATGAACTTACCTAAAAGTATATCGGGATAGGATGGAAATAAGGTATTAATGATGATGTATAGAGTATTGATAAGAACAGTTTTAGACTATGGATGCCAAGCTTTTGGTTCAAGCTCAAGAACAACTCCTAGAAACTTGGAACTGCTCCAGGCCCACACTTTGTGATTGGCATGTGGCACAATGATAACACCACAAATGTGTGCACTGCCAATAGCCACTGAGAAAGCATTTATAAATGTAAGGATGAAACTATTAGATTAACCTTTAGGGAAAAGATAAAAAGAAAACATGAAAATAGAAGTACACAACAGATTTATGAGGAATGCTGGGAGCTTTGTAAACAAAATGATGATTGCCACAGACTTCCTCATACTATTAAGTTCAAACTCTGGGTTAAAGAGATATGTAAAAAAGAAAAAAAAAAAAACTAAAAAAAAATTAGTCGTGGGAAATCAAAATACAGTTGGTCAGTTATTTCCCCACTTGTGGATCTGGAATTGTATGGGGGGGGGGGGGGGGGGGAAGAAAAAAAACAGATTAAGACCAATGAAATTTCTGAATTTATTTATGAAAAATGGGGCCAACTTTGCCAAGTCTCTACAAATGGATCCAAAGATGACACAATGGGTAACATGAGAACAGCCTTCTTTGTTGCTAATCTTGGAATCCAGAAATCTAAAAGACTATCAAATGATGTGACCATTCTGATTACAGAACTAATGGGGATAATGTTGGCACTAACCTGGATAAGAGATGTGCAAAAGGCTGTAGCTGTAATTTTATCTGATTTCCTGTCAGACAAAATCACAATGAGAATGGGGACTTCGGAAAGCAGAATGACATAAGTGAAATAATGTACCTAACTATGGAAATAATGCAAGCAGCTACCTGTGTAAACAATAGCATGGGACCTGGTGTATATCATTATATCTGGAAATGGAGATGGTTGACAAAACAGCAAAACATGCTCTAAAACATGAGGATGTGGATATTAATATATCCTTAATTAGACAAGAATTCAAATGTGTGGTGGTCACAAATGAGGAACGGAAATACTTATGGACCAAGGAAACAAAAAGAAAGATTCTATCATGTATGCTCAAAAATCAAAGATAATACAATAATTCTCAGTCCTGATAGAAACATTGAAATAGTCATTTTTAGAATGTTAATAGGCCATTGTGTCTTAGATGAACTTAAAATTATTAATAAGATGTAAAGATGGACTGTGTAATGTGTGCAAAATCAAAGTAACTCTTGATCATGTTCTGTGGCATCGTGGGCAATATTATCTGGAAAGAAAGTTTCTTCATGACAAAATGGAGTTAGCTTAGAATCAAAGATTTTCTCTGAGGGACTAGTGAGGATGTCAGGGAAATGGAATAGTGCAAAAAAAAAATACTGGTCTGGGTGAAAGGATATTAAAATAAATTAAAAACCTTGGATGCAAACTAATGAAGAGAGTGGCAGTCAGACTTCTATGATGAGGCTGCTGCACCGAAAAGCAAACAAAGACAAAGAAGCATGATACAAGGAAAAGAGGAAGAAATTCTGCAGTCACTCTTGGGAACTAGAGAGTAGGGATACTAGTAGAAGAAGCCCAAGGAGGTGTTGGCCCTAGGATCATTATATAGAGAAGTCTGGTAGGAGACCAGGATAGAGACACAGCAGCTAACAACAGGGCAGTCCCTGAACGTCCAGGGAGAGTCTCCTGGGAGATGTTTATACCGAGGAACTGTGTAAAAGAAGCTTAAGAGGGATGACAGGCAAGCCCCAAGATGGCATAATTGGGTTAAGTTGTGGTTTTGGTTTGAGATTTATTGGGGGTGTCATAAATATAAAGGGAAGGGTAACAACCTTTATGTATGCAGTAATATAAAATCCCTCTTGGCCAGAGGTACAGAATCACTTACCTGTAAGAGGTTAATCAATTCAATTAACCTAGTTGGCACCTGACCAGAAGGACCAATGGGGAAAGAAGATACTTTCAAATCTTGGAGGGGGGAGAAAGGCTTTGTTTGTGCTCTCTTTGTTGTGCTCTCTCAGGACAGAGAGAGGGACCAGGCAGGAAAAAAAAATCTCCTAAAACCCTACCTGAAATAAGCATTTAAGATTACTTAAAATTTTTGTAAAGGAAATGCATTAGATTATCTTTTGTTTTAGCTTGTGAATTTTCCCTATGCTAAGAGGGAGGTTTATTCCTGTTTTTTGTAACCTTAAAGTTTTGCCTAGAGGGGAATCCTCTGTGTTTTAAATCCTATTACCTCATAAAATTACCTTCCATCCTGATTTTACAGAGGTGTTTCTTTTACTATTTTATTTATAATAAAGTTTTGCTTTTAAGAACCGGAGTGGTTTTTAGTGTCCTAAAAACCCAAAGGTCTGGTCTGTGCTCACCTTGGTTACCTATTTGGTTGGTATATTATTCTCAGGCCTCCACAGGAAAGGGAGTGAAGGGGCTTGGGGGATATTTTTGGGAAATAGGAACTCCAAGTGATCCTTTTCCTGAATCTTTGTCTAACTCACTTGGGGGTGGCAGCAATACTGTCCAAGGACAAGGAAGAATTTGTGCCTTGGGGAAGTTTTTAACCTAAACTGGTAGAAATAAACTTAGGGGTCTTTCATGTGGGTCCCCACATCTGTACTCCAGAGTTCAGAGTGGGGAGGGAACCCTGACAGGGGAATTATAGGGAAGAGCCCGGTGAGTCATGTCCCTGAGAAATGGGTGAACCTAAAGAGGTTGTGGGAAGAAGGTTTGGTAGAAGGCTCTGTTAGGAAGAAGTTGAGGGATATAGCGGGGGTGAGGGGAGGGCTCAGAAGAGACAGATGTTGTCTGCTCACTACACGGAACCCAATGGAGTGAAAATGCCTAGGTTCCCAGATCAGCCACTGCAGAAAGTGGCATGAAGCCACCCTAACCCCTGACATAAGAGGACAGGGAAAATGGAAAACCCTGAGATAAGAGGGCTAACAGTTGGGGTCAAAGACCTTTTTGTAAGGATTTGTTGGACTTTGGAATGGGTGGAACTAAAATGTGAAAATGTTATCTTTGCAGGCAGCTGAATTATGGAAACAGACCACATCAGGGCCAGACCAACTATTGGCAGGGGAGAGCCTGCTATGCCACACTCAGCCAGGAGGAGGTGCGTGCTCTAGCAGTGATTTCTTTCTTCTACAATGCACTATGACAGGGGCCCTACCAAATTCATGGGACATTTTGGTCAATTTCACAGTCATAAGATTTTAAAAATTGCAAATTTCATGATTTCAGCTATTTGAATCTGAAATTTCATGGTGTTGTAACTCTAGGGGTCCTTACCAAAAAGGAGTTGGGGGGGGGGGGGGTGCGCAAGGTTATTGTAGGGAGGATTGCTTTACTGCTATCCTTACTTCTACACTATTGCTGGTGGCACTGCTGCCTTCAGAGCTGGGTAGCTGGAGAGCGGCGGCTGCTGGTTGGGAGCCCAGCTCTGAAGGCACAGCCACTGCCAGCAGCAGCGCAAAAGTAAGGGTGGCATGGTCTGGTATTACCACCATTACTTCTGCGCTGCTGCCTTCAGAGTTGGGTGGCTGGAGAGTGGCAGTTGCTTTCTGAGGGCCCAGCTCTGCAGGCAGCAGCGCAGGGCCCTCAGAAAGCAACTGCCACTCTCCAGCTGCCCAGCTCTGAAGGCAGCAGCGCAGAAGTAAGGGTGGTATGGTGTAGTATTTCCACCTTTATTTCTGCACTGCTACTGGCAGAGCTGAGCACCCAGGCATCATCTGCTGCTCTCCAGCCACCCAGCTCTGAAGGCAGCGCAGAAGTAAGGGTGGCAATACTGTGACCCCCCCTAAAATAATCTTGTAACCCCCCCAGCAATTCCCATAGGGGTCAGTACCCCCTATTTGAGAAACACTGGCCTCCCCACCCCCCCGCCAAATCTGTATAGTATAGAGTAAAAGCACACAAAAGAACAGATTTCACAGTCCATAATGCATTTTTCATGGCCGTGAATTTGGTAGGGCCCTGTAACTGGCTGCTGGCCAAAAGGCACTGACTCAGCCCCTGTTAGCTCAGAGCCTGCTAGCTCAGCTCCCAGTAAGGGGGAAGAGATTGGAGCTGACAGGCTGTGGCTGATTAAAGCCTATAAAGCTAGGAGGAAGGAAGTAGGAGGGGAGGAACAGGAAAGTGAGGACCTGTTGCTCCCAGCTAGCTCTAAGAGCAAGCTGTTCCCCAAGGGATTACCTGCCTGATAGCGAACTGTATGAAGCTATATATAAGTGATGGTGGAGAAAATACAAGGAAATAAAAGGGCACTGGTGTTTGAAAGAGTGATCTCCCATGGATTTGTGCTGTGAGCAACGAGGGGCATGTCTACAGGCCCTAACTATAAACTTCATTGCCTTGCTAGATCTGAAGAGCTGTTGGAGTTACACAGATTTAGTGGAGGATAGATTTGGCTAGCTATCTTTTGTCTGGTTGTTGGGTTCCCCCCCCCACACTTGTCTTCTGAAATATTCTACAGAACTTTGTTCTTTGTACTTTCACAAATATAGTCATTTGCAACAAAAAAAGTTCTGACCTTTTGAAATGAAAACTTTAATCAAGTTAGAACTTTCCTGTAATATTGAATGTGTGATGTAGTCACTTCCTTTCTATTCAGACGTAACCCTTCTGCCCATCTAAGTTGGCAGCAACAAGGGCCGGGTTCTGTATCTAGGGGTTCCATTTCAATAACGCAATGCAAAACCGGCTCGAGCCCCCACCCAGTGACCTGGGACAATTACATACCACCCCCTGGGCGCCTCTAAGAGGCAATACTTCCCCTCTCACAAGCACGGAGTCTGAGTGTAACAGAAAATGTTTAATAACATGAGGTAAACGACATCAGCATTAAATTGGAAAAACACCACAAACAAGCTTCATGAGCAAAAAACCCACCCCAGCAAATTGGGCTGTGTCCTTTCCCTTTGGTTCTTGAAACCAGCAACCCAAGAATCACCAAAGTCCCAAAAGTCCAACAACCCCCCAAAGTCTCTGTCCCTGGTCAGTGCAGCCCCAGAGTTCAAGCGGGGGGGGGGGGGGAAGGGGGGAAGGTACGCAGGGTGTTAAGGGGCACCTTACGTGATCCGAGGCCGACCGGCTGCCTCTCCGTGGGGTTCCGCTGCAGCCTTCTCCACGAGCCGCTCCACTCCACTCCACCAGCTGTCCCGTGAGCCGCTCCCGCCGTCCACGAACTGCTCTGGCAGCTGCTCTGCTCACCGACCTGTGAGCCGCTCAGCTCTGCTCCACTTCAGCCATTCCTTGGGCCGCTCCCACAAGGCTCCGCTCTGCTCGCTGCTTCTCCAGCCGCTCCGCCCTGCTCACCGACCTGTGAGTCACTCAGCTCTGCTCCAACCGTCCCCGTGAGGCTCCACTCTGCTAGCTGCTCCGCCAGCCGCTTAGCAATATAGCTTCAGGCTCCCCCACTAGTTAACACAGTCTCAGTGATCTCAGCTCTTAATAACTTTAGCTCTTTTGTGATTTCACCTCTTAGCAATTTCAGCTCAAAGTAGGGGAGCCCCAGTGCTAGTGCACCATTGGCCCAAAGTGAATTCAGCTCAGCAGCCTGTAACTAGACTCCTAATGGAATCAAAGTTAGCTCTGACATTCAACAGTGGAGAGAGGAGGTAGTGCAATTGGTGTTTCAAACCCTCAAAGAGGGCCCATACCATCAGGTATAAATACCTGTCCACATCCTCTCTCAATTCACTGGGTTTTGTAACCCATGCCCCTTGTCAAGCAAGTGCTACTTAGGTAATGGTGAAGGACTCCCTCAGTCCTTCTGTCATACAACAGGTTCACTGCCCTTGATTCACAGAATCAGGGTAACAAAACTTTATTCTTCCTGCCCCAATAACAGAGAAAACTGGGGATCCCACACTAGCCAAAGTAACCACTTTCAGTTGCTGTTTCATGCCAGGCGAGTGGGTGTGCCTATGCAAACCAGATCAGCCCCTGGAGTTCTTTTCCACACTCACCATAATTCACCACCAGATGTCAGGGTAGAGCTCATCCTGACTCTGCTTACACAGATAAACGCATGCTCTGCATCCTGGAATAGACCCCGAACAAGAGTTTGATAGGAAGAGGGAGATAAGTTTAGAGATCCCTGATCTGATTTCTCTCTATCACTGATCAGGGAAACTGTGCTTTATATCGCTGTGATTTTTTTCTTAAATAATGAAGCTAATATGCCAAAAATAATTGAGCTGACATTTATGCAGTGCTACTTTTAATCAGAGACTCATAATTTTTGAAGAGAGGTTGAAGTTTAAAATATGATTTTATTCTTAATTAAGTTAGTTATTTTGTACTGCCAGCACTTCAAGTTACTTTTAGGATTAGAATCAAAGCTAATAAAAACCAGAATAATATGTAAAAGCAAAATTTGATAAAAAGTTTGTGTCTAATTAGATTGTACTTAAGAAACCTGTACATATTTATTTATGGCATAAATGCATTTAGTGTTTTTAAGGGCTGTTGGTAACTATTACTTGGCAATGAGAAATAGCTGAAGGTAACAGACCTTGTGAGAAATACCAAATACAATTATCCACAAAATGCTGAAGTATGTAATTCCCTGGAAGCATAATGGCTAAAGGGGAAAAAAAATGTTAGGGTGCGGTGGGGGCAGAGGGGAGAACTGGGAAATTAAGAGTTATTCTGATTTTACGATGAAACTTTTTGGAGCAGGTATTATCTTTTTGAATGGTCTTTGTACAGTGCCTCACACAATGGGGTACTGGTCCATGACTAGTGCTCCTAGGTGCTACAGCAATGCAAATAAATTATACCAAAAAATAAAATGCAGTTGATGTCTCTTTGGCTTTCTGCTCCCATATCTACTGCCCTTCTACTTCAGGCTGTCTCTTCATAAAATCTGTTATAAACAGAGCTGCCCGCGGGGTGTGGGGGGGGGAGGGAGTGGGGCAATTTGTCCTGGGCCCCACAGGGGCCCCCAGGAGAGTTTTTGGTGGGTCTTCAGCAGCAGGTCCTTCAGTGCTGCCGAATACACCCGGAGCGAGTGAAGTCTGTTTGTATCACTAAGTAAGTGGTGGTGCAGCTACATGCCTCCTGATAAAGAATTGTCTCAGTAATGTCATAACTGTGATTCTGTCACAATTCTTCCCCTTGCTCCTGGGGGCGGAGTGCATTGCCACTACAACTGATCAAACTATCTTGTTTTAAAACTGTTTGGGGGGCTTTTTTTTTTTTTTTTTTTTAAACACTGGCTTCTAGAATTATTTCAGTGAAAAACTTGATTTTTCAGTTTTTGATTTGTCAAATTTTTCCCCTCCCTGTTTCCCCACTGTAATGAAATGCTAATTTGCATTATACAGCCACTAATTCAGCCAACCGGTGGCACTGTGTATAACATACCTTATTTAAGCTAACCTCAGCCATACCATGCAGAACATTAAAGGATCTCAATGAACACAGCAGGTGTGTAGCTCTCTGAGAAGTAAGCTCTGTAATCTGTCCATATCTGCTACAGCAGTCTGAGGTGCTAGTGGCAGACTTGCAGACTACAAGAAGTACATGACACCTACCCCGCCTCCATATTAATTCAGTGACAAAATGGAAGAAAGAAAGAATTGAGAAAATGAAAACTTGCCATTTTTAGCAGCTCTGTGTTATGCTACCCATTACAAGGCCCAGCATGTTTCGCTCCTCCCAACTGGCACCCTGCCAGCTTTGCTGTCCAGTGTGTTATGGGGATAAAGACAAAGACACATCTCCCTAAAGCAACTGGAATTGTGAATGGCTACTCCATCTCTGTTAAGCAGCCATGAATTTCAAAGAAGACATTAGGAAATAACCTTATACTTTCAAACTCCCATGTTCGATTTCATTTCAAATATAGTAACACACAGTGTCCCCACCCCAAGTGTTACAAAATCATGAGTCAGGTGTTAAGGCACAAATCAGACTTTGAGGTTTTAAACAAGTTTAGTACTCCTCTGCGGAGGATGTGTGAGACATATGAAGTCATTAAAAGTAGTATTTTGATTGTATGGGACTTCAACTATCCGGATATATGTTGGGAAAATAACACAGCGGGGAACAGACTATCCAACAAATTCTTGGACTGCATTGGAGACAACTTTTTATTTCAGAAGGTTGAAAAAGCTACTAGGGGGGAAGCTGTTCTAGACTTGATTTTAACAAATAGGGAGGAACTCGTTGAGAATGTGAAAGTAGAAGGCAGCCTGGGTGAAAGTGATCATGAAATCATAGACTTTGCAATTCTAAGGAAGGGTAGAAGGGAGAACAGCAAAATAGAGACAATGGATTTCAGGAAGGCAGATTTTGGGAAGCTCAGAGAGCTGATAGGTAAGGTCCCATGGGAATCAAGACTGAGGGGAAAAACAACTGAGGAGAGTTGGCAGTTTTTCAAAGGGACACTATTAAGGGCCCAAAAGCAAGCTATTCCGCTGGTTAGGAAAGATAGAAAATGTGGCAAAAGACCACCTTGGCTTAACCACGAGATCTTGCACGATCTAAAAAATAAAAAGGAGTCATATAAAAAATGGAAACTAGGACAGATTACAAAGGATGAATATAGGCAAACAACACAGGAATGCAGGGGCAAGATTAGAAAGGCAAAGGCACAAAATGAGCTCAAACTAGCTACGGGAATAAAAGGAAACAAGAAGACTTTTTATCAATACATTAGAAGCAAGAGGAAGACCAAAGACAGGGTAGGCCCACTGCTTAGTGAAGAGGGAGAAACAGTAACAGGAAACTTGGAAATGGCAGAGATGCTTAATGACTTCTTTGTTTCGGTCTTCACCGAGAAGTCTGAAGGAATGCCTAACATAGTGAATGCTAATGGGAAGGGGGTAGGTTTAGCGGATAAAATAAAAAAAGAACAAGTTAAAAATCACTTAGAAAAGTTAGATGCCTGCAAGTCACCCGGGCCTGATGAAATGCATCCTAGAATACTCAAGGAGCTAATAGAGGAGGTATCTGAGCCTCTAGCTATTATCTTTGGAAAGTCATGGGAGACGGGAGAGATTCCAGAAGACTGGAAAAGGGCAAATATAGTGCCCATCTATAAAAAGGGAACTAAAAACAACCCAGGGAACTACAGACCAGTTAGTTTAACTTCTGTGCCAGGGAAGATAATGGAGCAAGTAATTAAGGAAATCATCTGCCAACACTTGGAAGGTGGTAAGGTGATAGGGAATAGCCAGCATGGATTTGTGAAGAACAAATCATGTCAAACCAATCTGATAGCTTTCTTTGATAGGATAACGAGCCTTGTGGATAAGGGTGAAGCGGTGGATGTGGTATACCTAGACTTTAGTAAGGCATTTGATACGGTCTCGCATGATATTCTTATCGATAAACTAGGCAAATACAAATTAGATGGGGCTACTATAAGGTGGGTGCATAACTGGCTGGATAATCGTACTCAGAGAGTTGTTATTAATGGTTCCCAATCCTGCTGGAAAGGCGTAACGAGTGGGGTACCGCAGGGGTCTGTTTTGGGACCGGCTCTGTTCAATATCTTCATCAACGACTTAGATATTGGCATAGAAAGTACGCTTATTAAGTTTGCGGATGATACCAAACTGGGAGGGATTGCAACTACTTTGGAGGACAGGGTCATAATTCAAAATGATCTGGACAAATTGGAGAAATGGTCTGAGTTAAACAGGATGAAGTTTAACAAAGACAAATGCAAAGTGCTCCACTTAGGAAGGAAAAATCAATTTCACACATACAGAATGGGAAAAGACTGTCTAGGAAGGAGTACGGCAGAAAGGGATCTAGGGGTTATAGTGGACCACAAGCTAAATATGAGTCAACAGTGTGATGCTGTTGCAAAAAAAGCAAACATGATTCTGGGATGCATTAACAGGTGTGTTGTGAGCAAGACACGAGAAGTCATTCTTCCGCTCTACTCTGCTCTGGTTAGGCCTCAGCTGGAGTATTGTGTCCAGTTCTGGGCGCCGCATTTTAAAAAAGATGTGGAGAAACTGGAAAGGGTCCAAAGAAGAGCAACAAGAATGATTAAAGGTCTTGAGAACATGACCTATGAAGGAAGGCTGAAAGAATTGGGTTTGTTTAGTTTGGAAAAGAGAAGACTGAGAGGGGACATGATAGCAGTTTTCAGGTATATAAAAGGGTGTCATAAGGAGGAGGGAGAGAACTTGTTCACCTTAGCCTCTAAGGATAGAACCAGAAACAATGGGTTTAAACTGCAGCAAGGGAGGTCTAGATTGGACATTAGGAAAAAGTTCCTAACTGTCAGGGTGGTTAAACACTGGAACAAATTGCCTAGGGAGGTTGTGGAATCTCCGTCTCTGGAGATATTTAAGGGTAGGTTAGATAAATGTCTACTAGGGATGGTCTAGGCAGTATTTGGTCCTGCCATGCGGGCAGGGGACTGGACTCGATGACCTCTCGAGGTCCCTTCCAGTCCTAGAATCTATGAATCTATGAATCTATGAAAGTATTTCCATTTACCTAGTTTTTAACTGTCCATTTTATTCTGTGCTAAACTTGAACTGCAATACACCATTCACCAAAAAGGACCCCAACTCTCTCCAAACTCAGCCTATCAGAGGAAATCCCAAGCTGTAGAAGAATTAACACATTGGTCTTCACAATGTATTTTCATAATTCACAACAGCAATGTGCCATATTGACATTTAAATTGCATCTGTTAAAATAATTTGTCATAAAACTATGTCTACAAAGAAATGTTGATGAGGATACACTGCTAAATGAACGACAAACACAGGAATGGATTTCAGCAGCAGGCTGCAACTTTTTAAATTTAGCATCCCTCTCGTTATCTGCCTACGCCCTCTCACATACCAGGTATTTAATTGGGTCCAGTGTGAGGTTACAGGGCTCCCACCAGATATCCAATATCACTGTAGCCAACTAGCTCATTTTATCATCCATCGTCATTATAGTATGTAATGTTGTGGTCAATTCATATGCTATTTCATAATCAATGTATACTAAATAGATTTAAGTTACTAGGTCATAGACTTAAGAATGCTTGACATAAGTGGGTGACCAAAGAAGGTCACAAGATTACCTATTGGCACATCTTTTGCAGTATTGTTACAAAATAAACTAGATTGCAATAAACTGTAAGGTATTGTTACGATCAGGTGTCTCATGATCTTGGACATCATAGAAGGTCCTGTCCTGACTGCGGGGTAAATGTTGTATGTAGATGCTAATGAGAATAAGAGTAACTAAGAACAATCTATGAAAAATGGGGCACCCCAATATTCATGGACTGTTGAAGAACAGAAAAGGAAAAGAGGGTTGAAACCCTCAAGCATATTCATAAAGTGTTAGGTGTGGCCAGAACAACAAAATAAAAGAGGTTCCCTGGCTTGGTAAAAGTGGGAAGACCCACAAGGGAAGACTCCCTCCCTCTAGGAAACCCCAGCAGGAACCACCCTTCTATTGATGATCACCTATTGAGAGGTCCATCAGACCCTAGAATATCTTTGAGGATGTAAGTAAGAGTACTTAGTCATTGTGTGTGTTTTTAAAGGCTTTATATATGCATGGGTAATTGTAACGTTACTTATTTCTTTATAGAAACTTGTAGTACAGATAAGACTTTGTACTTGTGATTATGTCTATGGTCACTATCCTTGGACTTAGTGTGTTCCTAAAGTCTCTAAATTTGAGACAAGCACCAGCGGTAATGTTCACTCTGTTGAGCTTGAAACTGTAGCAACAGGAGCTGGACCTTCAAGTAGTTTAATTACTAAATTCAATTTAAATAAATAAAAGGGTTACATCACAGTACACACTCTTCAGCCTTTCCCTAGGACTCAACTCACTTCTGAATCCTCTCATCCTGCGCTTCTATACAGGAGCTCTCCCTTTCCTCTTCCAGGAGTTGGCCATCCCTGCTGGTGTGACCAAATGTTTGCCACCCTCTGCCATCCCCATTGAGATGGGGAGGGATATTTTATTGTACTTCATGTGTATGAGCACCGAGTGTGCTCATAAATCCCAACCCTCCAAACATTTAATCATAGAAGTAACTTTACTTGTGCAAGTAATCTCACTGACTACATTGACATTGCTCAGATGCGTGGCCTTCCAGTTACTAATTTGGGAAACAGCAAGCACAGAAATCAGCGGTAGCCTGCAGATATACTATGAATGCTGTCTGGTAATCACTTGAAAAAGTCTTGTTACATTTTAGTATCAAAATGTTAACCTAGAGAAATACATTTAAAAGATTACATTATATGGCTTTCCTGCCCAGAGACTATCAGAAAGGCAGAGATAAGGAGTGAGAAAGTAGAAATATTTAATTCAGCTTTCTTTGAACAAGCACCAAAGAAGGGACTCAACTATAGTATCAAGCAAGTATTTGCCCAACCATTAATTAACTATACTTACAATGGAGGCATGCTTACAACCAAGGAACTGTGATGGTAAGTACCCAAACTGGAGTCAAAGCATATTCTTGCTTTACTGTGATGACACAGATGTTGTAAGGGACCAGCTGGAACAGACTTGCCTCCTCCCGTATGCCCATCTTTCCCTGATGAGAAAGCTTCTGTCAAAGTAGGCACCTGTCCAATCTCTCAGTGTGCCTTGTCTATCACCATGATTAATTGACATTTCATTCTGTAACAGGCTTGCAGTGAGAAATCATTATTTAGCTGCTTCCATCTTTAATGTAGAACGATATGCACAATCATTTAGCATCAAATTAGATTCTAATTAGTTTGCTTAGTGAGCTTCAAAACAAAATTCTACTGTTTCATATAATATCACCCACACTTGCAAATATTAAATACCAATATTCAAGAACAACTTAGAGCCAAACATATTGAAAGAACAGTTTCTGCATTTGATGTTCACACGACCCATTTCTGCCAATAAAAATCACTAAATCTCTAATGTATGCATATCACATAATGTCAGATACTTAAATAGAACATTTTTCCTCCACTGGTAGGAATCAAATTTGCATTTTATTATTCTGTGTGGCTCTTATGATTTGTGTATTTGAAAGTAGCATTCTCTAGTATGGAAACTGATTTTTTCATCTGTCTATCTACACACATACATACACATTCCCCAAAGTATTCCTAATGTAGGTTGCTTCTGCAGTTGCAGCAGGAGGCAAGCAGGGCCGGCTCCAGGCACCAGCCGAGCAAGCTGGTGCTTGGGGCGGCAGCTTGCAGGAGGCGGCATTCCACCCTATCCTAGAGCGGCACGGCCGCTTTTTTTTTTGGTTCCACTCTGGCCGCCCTGTAGGGCGCAGCGGCGTGGAGGACAGGAGCGTCCTTGCAGCAAGCCGGGCAGGGCAGCCCGCATCCTTCCCTCCCAGCCAACCTGAGTGGTGTGGAGCCCTCCCGGCAGGGGGCACGGCGGGAGAGGCCACGTGGCAGCGCCCCACTGAAGCCCTGGCCGCCCCTCTTCTCTCTCTCCCCTTGCTCCCTCCCCCCGCTAGCCGTGGCACATCTGCACCCTGGCTCCAGCCGCATCGCAGGTTTTTTTTTTTGCGCTTTGCTGTTCTAGCTGCCCCGTTTTTTTGGGGTTTTTTTTGGCTTGGGGGGGGCCAGCAAGCCAGAGCCGGCCCTGGAGGCAAGTCATTAATTTACTGCATGCTTGTCTTGTGATTGTACTATATCATATGAAAACATTTATTTCCTGCCCCCCAACTTTAGCAATTAACACAAAATCCTAAACTGCCCAAATCCCAAGATCCAAACAGCCTTTTCAATGCACATAGACAGTGATAATGACAATTTAGTCAATCTTTTGCCAAGAAACATTAATTTAGCCCTTGTTTGTTTCTCACGATATAATTTTCCTAGAACTATTTTTTTACTTTTTCCTTTATTCTCTCCAATTGTTCATATGTGTTAGAGCACTGGGAAATTCAATGTGGGATGTGGCAATAGTGTGATCTCACCAGTGCAATTACATTTTTGTCTGGTTCTTTCGGCCTCTTCTCTTTCAAATTGTGACCCTAGATTCAATTGCTTAAGTATCTGCATTTTTCTGAGAGTCATTGTTGTACTTAACTGCCCATGGAGAGTTGAAATAAACTGCCTTCTGTACCTGACCAGTGTGTTCCTGAATTGTGGGGAGAGGGACTGTGGATGGAGAACATTATACTTTAGCATCCTCATGGGGTTGCTTGAGTGCTGTGGTATGGCAGTCCTTTCTAGATGTCTGTTAGCATGTTTTACACAGTACCCTATAGACTCAAGCTCCTGGTAGGCCCCAGTAAGCTCTCCCTCACTGCCTCTGACCACCATTCACCTGCCAGGGTCCTTGGACATCCAACCTCCCTGCCCCATCCCAAACCAGCCATCTTCCTACCTACCAGAACCTTCCTCCTCCTGGGGACCTATAACCCTCCACTGCAAAAAGGAAGACAAGCAGTAAATTCACCATCCTGCCCTATGCAGACATAAGACTTTTCACAAAGTTCATTACAGTGAGACACAGAAGGGAATTGGGCAAGTATCTGTATGGTCTGTACCCTGCGTCTAGAATACTCTCTCTAGAATCTGGCCTGGAAAACCTCCAGCAGGAGCCATACCCTCTGTCATCACGTGGCCTCTTAGATTCTCAAGACTAAGCTGGGAAAATATTTTGTCATCTAAATGGACTTTCATGTTGACTGTATTTGCAACCCTTATTATTCACAATTGAGTGTTCACAGGAAGGAAACTTGATGCCTGTAGCTGAGGTTTGTTTAATCAAAAATATTCAGTTCAGGGGGAAGAAGGACCTGAGTTACTGTGATGGGTGTATCAACCCTGCACTGATGAGCTGAGGATTAAGGAACTGCACTTGACACTGGAGGCCCCACCCCTTCAACTGACAGAGGAGGAGAGCTGTAGGATACAGCAGCCTCCTACCGAGAAGCCACTGGGACTCTAACCTGCTGGGAGCAAGCCTTATAGCCAAGTCACCGGAAACCCTTCAACCACAAGAGCTGAGGGTTAAGACTTGCTCTCACCAGGGGAAGGGGCTCTGGAGATGAACCTGGGAGGAATCCAAGAGGGATCCCAAGACAGAGCTGTGACACCAGTTGAGGTACAGACACAAGGATAGGAAGTGACACAGGGAATGCAAGTAAGGGTACCAGACCCTAAAACCTATATATGGACTACTGTTTTGAAGTGCCCTGGGTTGGAACCTTGTGGAGTAAAGTGTTTCCCTACCCCACCCCCTTGACTCTGCTGAGTGGCCCATGACTCTTGCCACTGGGTACTACTGGGGACTATAGCTGCTCTGCAGAACAGCCTGTGATACTCGCCATTGGGTGATACAGTCTAGAGTATTGTCACTAGGCGGTACTGCCAGCCTGGGGCACACAGGAATCCCCTCACAGATACACAGCTGGAATACCAAGTCATTAATATTCAATATCTAAAGTAATAGTTAATGAGCAATTCACAAAAATGCTTGCCAAATAAAAGTAATAGCAATTTTTTTTCAACTGCATTCTGTTCACAGAAAACATGCAAGTAGAATTTATTCAACAAGTTGTTTGTGAACTGTTTGTCCAGCTGTGCACTGTACTTATTGACAATGATTGCAGGAGGGCTAAACTTGCTCCAAAACATCCATCTTCCATTTAAACCACTGTGTTGATTCCTGTCTAAATGTATCCCATTCTAATATATTTCTGAGTCCATTCATACACTAAAAAGTGGTACTGTTTTGCACACAGAAGAGCTGCAACTGTAACATTACATGAAATAGCAACATCTCTTAGAAAGTAACACATACTTTACTAATGCCAGAGTTAAAATTCTTTAAACCTTACAGCAATCTCAAGAACAAATTTATAGGATTCCAAAGAAACAACTACATTTACAAGCTGAATTTGCTTTAAGCTAACGGACAGTCAGAGAACGTGAAAGGAAACTTGGGAATTCAGTCTTTATGACTTACATCATTAAACAGCCAAAGGCCTTGAGTAAGTACAATCCTAGTAAGCAAAACTGTGGCCTGGTCTACACTATGAGTTTAATTCAAATTTAGTAGCGTTAAATCAAATTATCCCTGCACCCATCCACACAATGAAGCCATTTATTTCGAAATAAAGGGCTCTTAAAATAGATTTCTGTACTCCTCCCCAATGAGTGGAGTAGCGCCGAATCGATATTGTCATTTCAAATTAGGGTTAGTGTGGCTGCAATTCGATGGTATTGACCTCCGGGAGCTATCCCACAGTGCACCATTGTGACTGCTCTGGACAGCAATCTGAACTCGGATGCACTGGCCAGGTAGACAGGAAAAGCCCCGTGAACATTTGAAATTTATTTCCTGTTTGCCCAGCACAGGAGAGCACAGAGAGCTCATCAGCACAAGTAACCATGCAGGCCGATAATCGAAAAAGAGCACCAGCATGGACTGTATGGGAGGTACTGGATCTGATCGCTATATGGGGAGAAGATTCAGTGCTAGCAGAACTTCGTTTGAAAAGACGAAATGCCAAAACTTTTGAAAAAAATCTCCAAGGGCATGATGGAGAGAGGCCAAAATAGGGACTCAGCAGTACCGTGTGAAAGTCAAGGAGCTCAGACAAGCCTTTCAGAAAACAGAGGAGGCAAACGGTTTCTCCGGGTCAGAGCTGCAGACATGCCGCTTCTACGCTGAGCTGCATGCAATTCTAGGGGGGGCTGCCACCACTACCCCACCTTTGACTGTGGATTCTGAGGTGGGGGTAATCTCATCAGCCACACCTGAGGATTCTGTGGATGGGGAAGAGGAGGATGACGACGAGCTTGTGGAGAGCACACAGCACTCCATTCTCCCCAACAGCCAGGATCTTTTTCTCAGCCTGACTGAAGTACCCTCCCAAGCCAGTACCCAAGACCATGACCCCATGGAAGGGACCTCAGGTGAGTTTACCTTTTAAAATATAAAACATGGTTTAAAAGCAACCGTTTTTTAATGATTAATTTGCCCTGAGGACTTGGGATGCATTTGCGACCAGTACAGGTACTGGAAAAGTCTGTTCACGTGTCTGGGGATGGAGTGGAAATCCTCCAGGAACATCTCCATGAAGCTCTCCTGGAGGTACTCCAAAAGCCTTTGCAGAAGGTTTCTGGGCAGTGCAGCCTTATTCCGTCCTCCATGGTAGGACACTTGACCACACCATGCTAGTAGCAAGTAATCTGGAATCATTGCATGACAACACCTGGCAGTGTATGGTCCCGGTGTTTGTTGGCATTCAAGCAAAGAACATCTGTTCTTTATCTCGCTGTGTAATCCTCAGGAGAGAGTGATATCACTCATGGTAACCTGGTTGAAATATGGGAATTTAATTAAGGGGACAGAGGTGGCCATTCCTACTGGGCTGTTTGCCTGTGGCTGAAAAGAAATCCTTCCCTGTAGTAAGCCAAGCGCGGGGGGAGAGGGGAATTGGCCCTGAGCTTTTCGCGTTTGGCTAGCAGGGATCTTCCCTGATACCAGCCATGCGGTGGGGGGAGGGATAAAGCGATCATCCCAGAGAATTGGATGGGGGGGGGGAAGAGTTAGTTTGTTTTCTGCTACTGAAGGTTAACAGGAAAACCACAGCACTGAATGGGCTTTGATTGGTATGTGAGAAAGGAGGGTGCAGAAGCTGAAAGACAATGGCTTACCATGGCCCGCATGCAAGCCGAATTCTGTTGCCCAGACCTGCGTCTGTGATCTCTAACACCAAAGCCACAGGCACTCAATATTAAGATGCAAAATGTGACCTTGTACCGAAATCACATGTGCTATGTAATGTGAATAGTGTTGTTCACCATGAAAGAGTATAAGCATTGTTCTGTAAAATGTATCTTTTTAAAAACTTCTCTCCTTTTTTCCATCCCTCCAGCAGCTGCAAATTTTTCAAGCCTCCCTCCTCCATCCCGAAGGCTATCTCAGGTAAGGCGGCGGAGAAAGAGGACAGGAGATGAGATGTTCACGGAAATAATGGAATGCACCCTCAATGAAAGAGCTCATTTGAATGAGTGGAAGGACATGGTATCTAAGTACAGGAAAGATGCCAGTGAACGTGAGGTCATGAGGGATGCTCAAGATGAGGTGGCAGGCTGAAACACTGGAGCTGTTGTGTGATCAAACGGACATGCTCTGGTGTCTGGTGGACCTTCAGGAATGGCAGCAGGATCACAGAGTGCCGCTGCAGCCCCTGTATAACCTCCCTCCCCCCTCACCATGTTCCATAACATCCTCACACAGACGTGTAAGAACGCGGGGGGGGGGGGGATAAGAGGCTCCGTGCACCCTCCCACTCCACCCTAGTGGACAGCCCAACCAAAAGGCTATTATATTGAATTTTTTCAGTGGCCTTTTACTTCCCTCCTATCCTCCTCCCAAACCCCACCTTGGCTACCTTGCTGGTTCTCTCCCTATGTTTATAATCAATTAATAAAGAATACATGATTTTTAAACAATAGTGACTTTATTTCCTTTAAAAGCAAACTGTGATTTATGGGGGGAGGGTGGTTTGCTTACAGGGAATGAGTCAATCAAGGGGGCGGGTTTTCAACAAACAGAACTTTCACACCGTAGATTGGCCAGTCATGAAACTGGTTTTGAAAGCTTCTCTGATGCGTAGCGCTTCCTGGTGTGATCTAATTGCC
This sequence comes from Malaclemys terrapin pileata, assembly GCF_027887155.1. NCBI lineage: Eukaryota > Metazoa > Chordata > Testudines > Emydidae > Malaclemys > Malaclemys terrapin. Next base: position 249,936,114 of record NC_071505.1, read on the forward strand.
CTGGTGTCTGGCTGTGCATAATCAGCAGCCAGGCAATTTGTCTCAGCCTCCCGCCCCGCCATAAAGGTTTCCCCCTTTCTCTCACAGAGATTGTGAAGCACACAGCAAGCAGCAATAACAATGGGGATATTGGTTTGGCTGAGGTCTGACCGAGTCAATAATGAGAGTCAGCGGCCTTTTAAACGTCCAAATGTACATTCTACCACCATTCTGCACTTGCTCAGCCTGTAGTTGAACAGCTCCTGACTCCTGTCCAGGCTGCCTGTGTATGGCTTCATGAGCCATGGCATTAAGGGGTAGGCTGGGTCCCCAAGGATAACTATAGGCATTTCAACATCCCCAACAGTTATTTTCTGGTCCGAGAAGTAAGTCCCTTGCTGCAGCCATTTAAACAGAGTAGTGTTCCTGAAGCCGCAAGCGTCATGAACCCTTCCCGGCCAGCCTACGTTGATGTTGGTGAAACGTCCCTTGTGATCCACCAGTGCTTGCAGCACCATTGAAAAGTACCCCTTGCGGTTTATGTACTTGGTACCCTGGTGCCAAGATAGGGATATGGGTTCCATCTATCGCTCCACCACAGTTAGGGAATCCCATTGCAGCAAAGCCATCCACTATGACCTGCACATTTCCCAGAGTCAGTACCTTTCGTAGCAGCAGCTCAGCGATTGCTTTGGCTACTTGCATCACAGCAGCCCACACAGTAGATTTGCCCACTCCAAATTGGTTCCCGACTGACCGGTAGCTGTCTGGTGTTGCAAGCTTCCACAGGGCTATCACCACTCGTTTCTCAACTGTGAGGGCTGCTTTCATCTTGGTATTCTGGCGCTTCAGGGCAGGGGAAAGCAAGTCACAAAGTTCCATGAAAGTGCCCTTATGTATGCGAAAGTTTCACAGCCACTGGGAATCGTCCACACCTGCAACACTATGCAATCCCACCAGTCTGTGCTTGTTTCCCAGGCCTAGAATTGGCTTTCTATGGCTATAACCTGCCCCATTAACACCATGATCTCCAAAGCACTGGGGCCTGCTGTTTGACAGAATTCCAGGTCCATGTCCTCATCACTCTCGCCACCGCACTGCAGTAGCCTGTTCCTCGCCACCTGGTTTTGCAGGTTCTGGTTCAGCATAAACTGCACGATAACGCGTGAGGTGTTTACAATGTTCATGACTGCGGTCTTGAGCTGAGCGGGCTCCATGCTTGCCGCAGTATGGCATCTGCGCTGTTCACCCAAGAAAAAGGCGTGAAACGGTTGTCTGCCCTTGCTTCCCTGGAGAGAGGGGGAGGATGTACCCAGAACCACCCGTGAATGTTTTTGGCCCCATCAGGCATTGGGATCTCAACCCAGAATTCCAATGGGCGGAGGAGACTGCAGGAACTATGGGATAGCTACCCACAGTGCAATGCTCCAGAAATTGACGCTAGCCCGGTACATGGACGCACACCGCCAAATTAATGTGCTTAGTGTGGCTGCATACATTCGACTTTATGCAATCTGTTTCCAAAATTCGAATTCTGTAAATTTGGATTAGTCCCGTAGTGTAGACATACCCTTAGTCTCAGAATATTACTCTGGTTTATCCTGAGATGTGCAGATTTTCCCAAAGGTCTGTAGTATACAGACGCCCCCCGATTTATGCAATCATTCCGTTCTGGAAAGCCTTGCATAACTCAAATTTTGCGTAAGTTGGAAACGTATACCCATACATTATGAAAAAATTTCTGCAACTCGAAAATCCTATTTCTGGTTTATGGAACTTTTTCCGTAAGTGCGAATTTGCATAAGTCGGGTCTTCCATAACCTGGGGAGCGTCTGTAGCTCTTTTCAGATTAGAGTAGGCATACTAAAGTAAGCAGAGGCTAATGACAAAAGGAAAAGATTTCCCACAAAATATTAGGGCTCATTAAATCTTTCTGAATTAGTGTAGTCACCATTATGCAATCAATATTTCCTGACACTTACCACACAGGAGTATCCGAGATCGCAGAATACAGGGAAATATTGCTGATCTCTTATGTGGTAACTGGCTATTAATATATTGACTACATAATGGTCACCACTGTAAATTAAACATATACAATTTCACTTTATATCTTCTTGCTGTCGTCTACTTCTGCCCCCTTATACCTTTGATTCATTACTGATGTTGAAACTATAGGTCAAAGTATCGAAATTAGCAGCCTTATATTTTCCTACAAACTTCACGTTTCATACATGCCAAGTGGGTAACTGAGCACTGAAGTGCCCTTTTATGTGTTAATATATAGGGCATGCAAGCATAGAGTTGGACACAATTTTGAAGTTCGAGGTCCCTGTATTTACCTGATTCTAGTATTACAACAACATGGATCTAATGCTGTTTTGAGACCTGGGGTTGCAGCTTTCATGCAACCCCAGTGTCTTCCATGGGAGTTATACCTGTGTATCCCAAGATAGAATTTTTCTAAATTTAAAAGCAGAGGTTGGGCTTAAATATTTTTTTAATGTGCACACAGTTTCTATTTTTCCATTAATTTGTATTGCTCTATGTTGCTTGTGTAGCACAAAGTTGTGTGCATTGGATCACTCCTAACGCTGGTTTAATATGTAGTAACAACTACAAGCCACATCATGCATATGCAATGTGGGAGGGAAGGAGGAGAGGAAGCATACATTGTTAAACAAGGCATTTGTTTTGAGACAAACTTATTATGGTAAAAGTAGGTATTTGAACTTTTTCATCAACTCTTCACATATGCTAGTAGTCTGTCACTTATGCAAATACCTTATCATGGTGCAAGTTATAAGGTAAATACCTTCTGTACAGTGTTAAAGAACCAACCTCCTACTTTTTCTCATCTGTATCTGATCTAAGAACAGGTGCAAGAAATCTGTATGCTAGTCATGCTCCCATGGTACACATAGTTTGAATGTCTGAATTGATAGCTTTCTTGAGCTACTAAACAGCTTTTTATTACATGTAATTTGGCAGGGAGCATTTTATCATGTAGGTGTGTCAAATCATATCACACTGTACAATATAATACTCTAGGGAAACAAGCTGATATGAAACACGACTTTGCTTTCAAAAATAAAACATTACATTCTAAACACCAGATTCTAAGCTGAGGTGTGCATTCTGCATCCATACCTAGAAAAAACATGTTCTAAGTCCATGTAAGCATCAGTGCTATAGTGCCTGGCCACACACTGGAGATCGGAACTGATCTCTATATATTTGCCAAAGGAACCCCTATCATGCCACATGGTGACTTATTCAGCCGAAAGTACTAAAAAAGGAAATGGGTACAGTAGAAAGTAAAGTATACAGCTTTTGAGTGGAGGTAAAGTTGTTAGTGTATGAATCATTTCACATTCACTGAGCATATTCCGTTTAAAATGAAACACAGCAAGTGTTTATGCTTTCATAGGATAGGGTGCATAATAGAATAATTGTTAAATTACAGAAAAAAGTAGGATCACTTAATTAAAAAACATTGACGCAGCACTGGCCAATTAGCATTGTATGCTATCAATACTCTGAAGCACATTTATCTTTCTACATTGGATAAGTCAAATCATTATGTTCTCAGAATATTGAGAAATAAAGATAACTGACAATCAGGTCTGAATCTTCTTCCCATTGAGTTCAATAGTTGTGCATTTTTACAAAGGAATCTATTTTAAATTGGTCTATGTCCATTACTAGACAGAGCCTGTTTGAAATAAAACATGGTAGAATTGTCAATGCTAAAATGGTAAAATGTTCAATAAATATTTCTCTTCTGCACTTGGGAAATACCCAGATATTGTCTTATCCTATGAGTACAACATATTCCAGCAGTAACTTAGGATGTTAAACAATATATTTTTTAAGGCTATTAAGGCTAGAAATCATTTAATAAGCAGGTCCAAATAACTTGTATCCAAGAATTTAAAAGAAATGGCGAAGGATCTGAGCTTTTAATGTTGTTTTCTAATAGGCCTTGAAAAATGGGAAGTTCTAGACAACTGGAAGAAAAGCTAATGTAGTGCCAATATTTTAAAAGGGTAAACCATTTTCCACCCTATTTCCATTCCAGAGAAGTTTGAGGCAGGGCTTCCCCTTTTCTCCTCTTCTGTTTGATTTAGCACTAGACCCTTTAGCCATTCACATCTGAGCAAATCAACATATTCCTAGTATCACGGTGGGTCAAACAGAGCATAAAATAGTGCTCTATGCTGATGATGTTCTTGTTTTTGTATCTCAGCCTGAAATACCATTTCTAACCTTCTAACCACTATTAATAAGTTTGGACACCTCTCAGGATATAAGTGGAGTAAATCAGAAGTCTCAGGCATTAACAAATATGCCCGCAAAGGCCTTTTCTCAAATTGGGACTTTCAATGGAAATGCTCTTACATGAAATATCTTGGCATACTGATTCCCACTGACATTCAGGACGCCCTAACATAAATATAGAACCAAATATTACCAAAATGGCTAACAGTTTGGAGAGATGGAGTTTGTTAACCTCAGTTCATGAGGTAAAATTAATATACTGAAAATGAATCTTTCCCAGATTTTTGTATGTGCTGAGGGCATCTCCCTATTTCAGTTCCTCAAACTTATTTTATGCAATTCAATAATATTTTAAGAATCTTCCTTTGATGCACAGTTAAGAAACCTAGACTGGATCTGAATAAATTACAGCTCCCCCTATCTGTGGGAGGATTTCAGTTTCCCAACTTGGAAAAAACATTCCTCTCTCTTTTTTGTTAAGCCAAATATCTTGGTGGCTATTAGGTATGAGCACATACCACCTTGGATTCAGATTGAATGAAAATTGGTATAACCCATTCAGTCATTGTAGGATTGAGTGGTTATAGATTTCATGGCTCTAGAACTCCCACAATAATAACTGCCAAGCCATGTTTGACCAAACTTGCCTCTAAGTTCTGCTTCCATCCATTCTACCATGGAGAGAGAGTCCTGTAGAGTAATCATATTCTCAAAATTGGTGGCAAAATCTTGATGTGGGGGGGACTGGATATAGAGAGGAGTTATGACTGTGTCACAGCTAATTGACAATGATAAATGTAAACTCTTTGTAGATCTTCAACAATTTGGCTTGTTCTTCTCCTATACATGGAAATATCTGCACTTAGAGCATTTACTTATGAGTTCATTTGGACTGGATGCAGTGGGAGCTCCAGAATTTTTATTATTTTGGATGAATCTTCCTAGATTTACCCAGCCAGCTGTATCACTTCATGTTTTTTGTTTTTTTGACCCAAAAAACTCTGCCAAAGATTAATAATTTGAGAGGTTCTTGGAATAGAGGTTTGGATACACAACTATCTCCAACCCAATGTAATAAAATTGTATCTAATGTTAAAAAAGCAACTATAGAACTGAGAATATGGCTTATTTGATAAAAGATACTTTTTTGAATATGCTGGTCCACACACAGGCTAATGATAATAAGCCTCAAATGCTGAACACTGTTGGACATGTAGCTCCCTTGGTGCTACATTAGTTCATATGGTTTAGGAGTGCCCCTGTATCAAGAATTTCTGGTATGAGGTCATCAAAACACTAGTTTGATATAGGACACTAAGTTGCAGCCTTCCCACATAAGTGTTCTTCTTGGGTATATTCCTGATACCTGCAGGTTACCTGGTAACAAGGTGGCATGATTCGAACATGCAACTTCGGCTGAAAAAAAAAAAAAAAATCTGCAAAAAGTGGAAAATTGATCTCCACCAAATATGGATGCCTGACTGTGATAAGGCTTATCTCACAGCTAACAAATGACTAGCATTTTGTCCAATAAGTTCAAAGTTACTTGTGCTGACTTTTTAAAGGTTTATGATTTAATGTAGACTGAGAAGGTAGATGTGTTATTTCCAATCTCCTCTCTTTATCCTAACCCTATTAACTTAGTTATGGTGGATCTGGTATTTTGATATACTTGTTGTAAAAATATAACTATCATTAAAAAAGGTAAATGGGAATACCCAAGTAATTATAGGCCTGTCAGTCTTATGTCAATCATGAGCAAAATAATGGAATGGCTGATACCTTTCTTTAATGTTTTATCAATTAAGTTCTGTAATATATATATCAATATGGGGTTATGAAAAATATAGGCTGCCAAATTAATGAGGGTGTTTTTTTTGAGATTACAAGTTTGGTTGATAAAGGTAATAGTGTTGATATAATAAAATTCTCTTAAGCATTTTTCTTGGTTCCATACAATAATTTGGTTTAAAAAAAGACCATTACAAAATCAGCATGGCATACACTGAATGGATTAAAAACTGGTTAGCTGGTAAGTCTTTAAATGTAATTGTAAATGAGGAATAATCAAGCGTGTGCTTCTAGTAGGGTCCAATAGACAGCAGTTCAAGGCCCTGCACTATATAATGTTTATTATTAATGACTTGGAAGAAAATGTGAAATCGTTAAAGTATGCAGATGACCCAGAGATGAAGAAGGTAACAGGTAACAGAGAATGATCTGGGTGCAAGGAAATATGCATTTCGATACAACCATATTAAGGTCATACATCTAGGAACAAAGAATGTAGGTCATCTTTACAGGACTATATCCTGAAAAATATTCAGTGGAAAAATGACTTGGGGGCTGGGGCGGGAGAGGGGTAATAGTGGATAATTAGCTGAACACAAGCTCCAATATGACGTTGTGACAAAAAGGGCTAATGCAATACTTGGATGTTGTGAAGGAGTGTACTATCACTTTAAGGGACAGGTTGGAGAGTACATCCAGGACAGTCTGGGTGTAATCAAGGAGAACCTACCTCACCCTGGGTCTAGGCTATTTACACAGGAACCAGTTGAGCTCTGGGTGCTAGCAGATATAGAAGGAAGTAGTTCCCTGAGAGTACTTGTAAAACCAGAGATGCCTAGGAGAGGGGACTAGAGGCCATCCAAGTTGCAAGGGGGTGGTGATCTGATTTTGTCAAACACAGGCTCCAGAAGACCAGGCTCAAAGACTTTGACTTGTGCACTTAAAGGTTAGGAGCTCTGCAGCAGGGTTCTGAGGTAAGGATCTCATGAACAGTTTATTGTAATTGCTCCTGTCCTGAAATATTAGCATTTGCCCTCTTAATATCTTGCTAGTTTGTGTTGGCTTTTTCTTGCCCAGCTCCATAAAGAGAACTTCATGATGCACAGTTGAGGAAATAAAGCAGGGCACATCTGCTGTGCCACACTGAGCCAAAAGTGGGTTCACAGGGGTGGACCTTATCCTTATACAGTTATATAAATGTGGGACTCTTGAGTAGAAGTAGAACCTATTTTACCTGTGTATTTGTTACTGATGTGACCACTACAGGAATACTGTCTCCAGTTCTAGTGCCCACACTTCAAGAAGGATGTTGATATATTGGAGAGAGTTCAGAAAAAAAGAGTTGCAAGAATGATTACAGCATTGGAAAAGATGGTTTACAATGAAAGATTCAGAGCTCAATCTATTTAGTTTAACAAAGAGAAGATTGAGTAGTGATTTGATCAGTCTGTAAGTACCTACATGGGGGAACAGATATAGATAGGATTTCAATCTAGCTAACAAAGATATAACGTGATCCAGTGGCTGGAAGTTGAAGCAAGACAAATTCAAACTAGAAATAAGGTGTACATTTTTAACAGTGAAGATTATTAACTACTTGAACAACTTACAAAGGTTTCTGGTGGATTCTCCATCACTGGACTTTTTTGAAATCAAGATACTATCTAGTTAAACCATAACTATTTTACTTGGAGCCAGAATTATTTCTGTGCTGTCCTATGGCCTGTGTTACATGGGAGATCAGACCCAATAATTTCAATGTTCCCTTTTAGCCTTAAAAAACCATATTAATCAATACAGTACACATTTATACCTACTGTAAAGCAATTGAAGCAGCATGTATTATTTTTACCATTTTGGAAGGATAAGGATAGATTTTTGGAAAACCAGTTTCAAGACAGTTAAACTTAAAGGTTAGAAATTTCAATGCTAAATAAGTGTGTCTTCATGTGAAGGTAAGGAGCAATCCATAGGTAGTGTAAATGGAGTATCACTATTGAAATCAAAGGAGCTAGGCTGGTTTACATGAGCTAAGAACATCAGCCTATGCATTTAATGTTACAGCGTAATCTTTACCACCACCACTTTGGAGAATATGGATTTGAATAAATATTTTTACTTCTCTCATTTTCAGATAGCAGTTGTTTCATTTAGAGAGTGAAGCCGAGTGTAGGTTATACTGAACAAGAAGAACTTTATTAAACCCTGTGCACTGCTCTATCTATATGGCTCAATTACTTCCACTCTAACTTTGTGTTCCCTATTCCGCTGGTGTCCCACCAATGACAGTTCTTCCATGCCGTCCGATTCCAGTTCCACTAGTCATGACACTGCACTTACAGAGGAAAATATCTGAGGAACAAGAAGAGCTGCACAGATAACCTGTTTGATTTGATTTGGTGGCTTTTCTTGTGTTCCCTTTTTAGCAATTTAGTTCAAGATAAAACTATTGCCCTGTTTGGGGTATGTTACTTACTGGGAATCTATCTAGTAACTAGCTGGGAGCACTCCACCTCACAGATGGCTCTGATGCAGATAAGAGGGCCCACTGGGAAAGAGGTACTGTGATGAGAGGGTGAGACAATTTGAAAGCTCCTGCACCATAGTCTCCAGTGTTCACTCTCAGGTCTTATGAGCAACTGTGATGTCCCTCAAGATGGAGGATAAGTAGGTTGCAGCCTTAAATCCAATTCTACAGTGTCCTGGGGAACCTAGTAGGCAAGGCCCTGATGGTGTAGCTTCTTTAGGTAGAGTGAGGTGAAGGAAGTCCCCTGAAGTTACTAGTGTCCTATCCCTGCCCATAGGCAGTGAACCACTGTTCCTCTGGGTAACTCCAGGGGTGGTGAGAGTCATGTTGCTTCTTGTCCTTCTGAAAGGATGTAGGATGAGGTAGGACCCCATTTTACCCTACTCCTTCCCCTAACCACTTTACAAAGGATTAGGCACAACTCTTTGGAGCCAAAGGTTAAATGTTATGGGTCAGATTCTCTGCAGATAAAAAATGGCATAGTTTCACTGCAATCAAAGTAGAATGATGCAATTTTATATCAGTGGACTGTCTGGCATTATGGAGAAGAACCTGCATTGTATTGGGAAAGAGACTGAGGTTTCTCAAAGACAGCATAGTAAAAATCACTGTGTGCAATTGAAATGGGGTGTTAAAATCTGTTAGTTTTTGAACCTGTCTGCAAATACAGACTAGAGTAATTGATTAATCCTGCACCTTGCTTCCAGAACATCTCTCATCTAAAGGAAGTTATTCAGGTCCACATGTGCTAACTGCTCAGTGCATTGTACAATATTTTGAAAGAAAAAAAAGTTAAGATTTTGTTTGGGGCAGATCACATAAGGAGATAAACAACCTTTGAATCTATGTATTGATCAACATACTCTTAAAACTATACATCAAATGTAAATTATGACAATACTCTATGTATCATTGACAAAATATCATGGTCTAAATATAAATTGGTGTCACCTCTTGGAAATGAAAGCATCTCTTGAAACCAAAATGAAAAGCTGTATTTAAAGTGCTCATAATGTTAGAGGTGCAAGCTTTTTTAGGCTTAAAAAGCAGTTAAAATATGGGCTGGAGGGGGTTCCTACTTTAGAACTAAAGTTCAGAGATGCATGTAAAATGTACAGCCAGTGTGCTCAAATCTTACTGATCCTTTATTTCCCTCTATCACTTTTGCAATCTTTGTCTTTCCCATCCCACCCACTTATTTTAGAGAGGATAGTCATTAACGCTCATCAGCACATGCTAAGAGGTTTCAACTAGCAGCATCTTTAAAAGGAAAGCATGGGTGAGAAGGGAAGATAAGGAGCGGAAGGAACAGAGGGAGACTATTTTTTTTTTTTTTAATCGCTTCTATCAAGTTCCTTTCCTTTAAGAACTATCTGCAGTAAACACTTTCAATGTTCTTTTTAAGAGGGACCTCATTAATATCCACAGCAAGCCTCACTGTTCTAAATTAAGCAGGAGCTATGGGGCAGTGGCATTAACCCACCAGTGATCTAATTATTCAGTAACAGTACAATGCATTGTCACTTATGGACAAGGATTGCATCATGTCACTATACCCTTTTGGCCAAAGTGTAGTACTGCAAAGTACTCCAGAAAGACCCTGAGTCACTCTCCAACAGAAGGGAGATGTAGCATTATGGATCCATGGAGGGAGCAATTAAAAGAGGGAAAATTTGGAAGGATATTCTTTCCACCACCTCCCGAAATGAATACTGAAATTTCTTTTCTCTAGAGTAAGAATGTTTGCTCATCAAACATGTAAGATGTAACCTTTGGGAACACATTAAAAAATGAATGACGTTTGGAGTACAATGGGAAGTATGCAAAGTTTATCTTACACACACAAACCTAAAAATAACATAAAACCAATGAGTCTATCTACACAGCACAGATGGATAAGACTGGCAGAAAGTTAATACCAACAGAGAGAGCAAGACACTGATGTAGACAAAACTGTCTTCACAGCATACTATCCACGGTATACTTGCTGCAAAAGGAAAGCAAGCAGCACTGTTTGCTTGCAAGCTATCAGCACACAGCTGAAATAGGGGAAGAAAACAAACCCCAAACCTAGAATAATGTGTGTATATAACTTCCCTCCCAGAAGGGCTCTGAAAATATGGCAAAACAACACAGCCAAGTTATTGATGCTCTGAGTCGTAACTTGTATATACACAAGGAAAGAAACAGGGAGGCTGGTGAAAAGCCAAATGAACAATCCCTGCACCACACAGTGTTTGTAATCTTCAGGCTACCATGATGACAGGACAAAGTGACAGTTATGATGTCTGCAAGCAATGAGAGACAGACTTTAAGGCAGTGGTGCTTTCCAAAATCTGAGAGGGACGAGGTGTGGAGTATGCTTTCATAAGTCTTAAAAGAGCAACATTTTGATATGGAAACTACAGAACCCAAACCACCAAAAAAGAAAATCAACCTTCCGCTGGTGGTATATGTTCTCAGCATCCCCCCTATACAAATTGTTCCAGCCTTCCTGCATGGTATATTATGGAGCCTCCTTCCTTCCCCTTGAAGAATCAGGTATTGGCCACTGGCAAACATCCTGTATTGGCCTCCATGGACAAGTGATCACAATAAATATGGAAAGTCCATTCCTCTCCTGTTTTCAAAATCAAAACAACTAAAACTATTGAAAAAGCACATTCTTTGAATTCTCAAGACTATAATGGACAAAAATAAATATAAAGCCATAGCTAACTCCTCTCAGCACAAGCTATATCCATCTATTTGCAAACAGAGGCTTGTAATTCTAAAGAATTTCAGATTGTCAGTGTAACAAGATAGTAGCTTCTCTCGAGCTCCCAAATTACCCACTGTTACACACACTTTCTTTTAAGCAGTTTTATTGTCATAACATAAAAAACAGAAGACAGTACCTCCACCCACCTTGGGCTACAATTCTTGGCTAATTTTCCCTTTCAGGTGACCATTGCCAGGGGACTCTAGCATTCCTTTTTTAGAGTTATCCCTTTAGGGTCTTACTGAGTCTCCGCCTAGAGCATTCTGGTAGTTTGCTGCTCCTGTTTCTTGTAGCTTCCTAGCTCTGATTTACCAGGTCTTCCCCCTCATGCCCAGGTGCTCTCTTTTAAAGCCAAATCTGGGTCAGCTTAATATGACCTCCTAGCTTGAGAGCCAGAACTGTGACATACCAGCTGCTATTTTTATCACTCTAGCTCAAGCCCTGTTAGCACAAGTCTCTTCAGCTGGGCTGGGAGGCTTGCTCCCACCTGCAGTGTAGATATACCCTAAAAAGCAGTCAGTGTCACCCTGTGGCAGTCATATAAGGATGTAAAACATAAAGAGCTCCATGTCAAATACCAGTTAAATTCAAACTGATTGTACAATATGAAAAACATAAGATTAAAATTGAGTCTCGTTCATAAAATGGCAAGCACATACAAGCAATTATTCACCAGGTGTAATTAAAAAAAAATCAGAACAGATGGTTAGTTATTATTCAGTGGAAAAGGTCCTTATTGATGTAATAAGTCAATACAAACATGTTACTTTTTTGGCTTACAAGGCTTTAATTAAAAAAGATTAATAAAAAACAAAATCCAAAGTGTTTTTTTTTTATATAAAACAACTTCCAGTTAATAAACAGACTACAAAATCAAGTCCTCTATTGTTGTAATGGGAAGAAAATACAAACATGTTACTGTCCACATTATAGAACTTAAATGCAAAATAATTCTGTTAATATATCACAGAGTCCACTGCCAGAAGGGACCATTGTGATCTTTCTTATCTGATCTCCTGTATAACTCAGGCCATAGAATTTCACATAAATAATTCATGTTTGAACTAGAGCATATATATATTTTTTTAAAATATCCCATTTTGATTTTAAAATGATCAGTGATGGAGAATCCACCACTGTTGCCTGTTTTTTTTTAGTGTTTATTGATTATTATTGATTTCCAATTGATTACTAATTAAAAAGATGAGAGATTGTAGGGGTCTGCCATGAATATTCATACAAATCCCCAACCTCTCTTGGTCATGTCTAACTTCCTCATTTTGCACAAATTCCCCTCTTAAGCACACTATACCCAGTTCCCTAAAACTCAGGGTCACTGTAGGGCCTCTTGGTTATGCCAAAGCTCATAGGCCTCAAAGCCTTATGCCAACTGCTAAAGCTAATGCCTTACAGGATAGAGGCCTGTAGGTACCTTGCCTTACTGCTGAGTAAAATAAAATGCTAACTCTACGGGCCACATCAGAAACCTTGGTAAATTGTTTCCATGGTTAATTACCCTCACTGTTAATTCATGCCTTACTTCCAGTCTGAACTTGTCTAGCTTCAACTTCCAACGATTGGATATTGTTATTCCTATATCTGCGAGATTGAAGAGCTCCCTGTCAAATATTTTTTTCCCCTGAGTAGGCATTTAGACTCTGATCTAGTCGCCCCTTAGCCTTCACTTTGTGAACCTAAATAGATTGAGCTCCATGAGACTTATAAGTAGGCTTTGAAGGATTCAATTTTTATCGGTCAATGTCAATACAAATTGATGTCACCATAGACACACAAACTGATACAAATATTTCCATCAATAATAAATTGAAATGTACAGATAGGCAATGTAAGAAAAATGCTGACTGAGAACTTATTAGAGTTGGATTTTAAGGATATTCGCTTTGTATATTTTGACATAGCATGTTAACAATTTGTGTTTTAATGATTATAAAGCTTTAACTTTCTGAATATCTACATCTACTTTAATTAAATAATTAATGTCTGACCTCCCATAATTTTCCACTACTTAAAAATAAACATATGCGGTAACACAACCGATCCCGGAGAAGCCGGCAGGAGCCCCGGGGAGAGTTCTCTTTTCTTTGTGGAAATTTTTTTAATTTAAATTATCCACTTAAATTTTAAAAATAAAAATTGAATTCTGTCAACCCTAAACAAAAGGCATTTTTTCTAAAAGTTCAATCATTCTTGTGGTTCTTCTCTGAACCTCCACCAGTTTATCAGCATCTTTCTTGAATTGTGAACCCCAGAACTGGACACAATATTCCAGCAGTGCCAAATAGAAAGGTAAAATTGGTCATCTCACTGAGTTAAAGTTACTCACATGCCTAAGTATTTACATAATTGGAGTTTTAAATAAAAATAATTTCATTCAAATTATGGCAAAAGCAAATAAAATAACACCCTCATTCAAAGCATTCAACTCTTCTTCAACAGTCTCAGTTTTTGTCTTTTCCTTGATTTGGTTATTCTCAAACCCCACTGATGCCTCATCCTTATAGAAGAAACACTTCTTCAGCTTCCTTAACAAGAAGTCTGGAAGTGTAAAATTTGAAACAGAATAGTGTGGTGAAGAAAATTCTTATAGCATAATAATATTTTTTTTCTTTCTAAGCTAGGTAGGTGAAGAATATGGATTTGTTTGACATTATCAGAGCCAAGATATTTTAGACCTCTTTTTCCCTCAGGAATGTGTGGAGACATATGATGCAGCCCTGGACAAAAGCAGTAACAGAGAGAGGAGAATGTTGGGAGATGACCTCTAAAACTATTCTCTGTGGTGGGTGGAGCTTGGAGCTTAGAGCTTGTTGGAAAACAGAATTTCTGTTTTGTGAAAAATTCTAACATTTCAAATGAAAAGGCAACTTTCGTTGAGATGGAAATTCTGAAATTTTGAATCAGAAACATCAAAATGTTTGATTTCAATAATGTTGAATGATACCATTTTGATAATGTTGAAACTATGTAGTATAACCTATTAGCTAATATAAATTAAATTTTAATTTTAGTGTAACATATGTATTATATTTTAAAATATGTCAAAACAAAATGAATTAAAACAATAGATTTTAAATGAAACCCTTTATCATTATCAAAACTAAACATTTTCACATTAATGAAATGTTTTTACATTATCAAAAGAGAAAGTCTAAATGACAGTCTCCCATTGAAAATATAATAAAAATCATCACAGTCCTATGAATCATTTTGATTTTGATGAAACTGCATTTTCCAGTGAAACTGTTTAGTCAGAAAATATTCAATGAGACCAGCTCTAGGTAGCATGTCCTATTGGGCAACATTGACTGGTGGCAAATTCAATCTTTATGTAAAACTAATTGAATTATTAATTGCAGCTGACAAATTGCCACTAGGTGTAATAAGCAAAGTTTTCTATGAAATTTTGGGGTTCACGGGGGCTTATTATTAGTATAAAACAAATCTCACTCCTTAATTGGAGAATTATTCCTCACCATTTTTTCCTTAATTCTTTATTAGGTTTTGGCCATTGCACTCTGAGCTTTCACACAGGAGAAGAATAAATTACCGATCTCCTTTAGGACCTAAATTTATACAAAGAGTATTTACACCATGTTCTTAAAGGAAAAACAATCTATCTTTCCTGAAGCCAGGCTATGTGCAAGTGTGACTAATCACTTCCTCAAGAGTTGCACTTTTTGTGAGGGTAGACTTCCATTAAATTGTCACTGTAAAAATTATTGTTCTAGATGAGCTGACAATAGAAAGAATGCTAAGGAGAAAAAAAGGGCCTATGTGGATAATGAATTATGTGTAGTTTTTTTAAATAAATCTCACATCCCCCTAAGGTTATTTATTTAATATTAACCTGCCTCTCTGTCAGGAATTAAATATTAGGAATCTGTTAAGGAAGAAACCTATGGAAATGAAACAATGGCAAAAATAAGATACTTGAGGTAAACAGCTGCAAAGGTAATTAAGATAAAAATGGAGGTACCTATCAATGATCATATCTGGGTCCATTTGGGCTGGTAGGTTTACTTTTTCCATGGCTGATAGCCAACAATCAAAGGGATCCTAAACCTTTAAAATGCTGTTCAGGCGGAGAAGAGAGTGGGTTGTGAGCAGATTGAGGTTGACACCCAAACTGACTAAGACTTTGTTTACACTTGGGATGGTGCATAGGGTACAATTGATTACATATGACAGTGAAAAGCTCTGGCAGGGGAAGGCAGCAGGGAAAGGCTTCAGCTGGAGGGAGCTACCAGAATCTTTTCTTGTTGTCTCTCCACTGCCAGAGCCTTTCACTGCTGGAGTCTTTCACTACAACGGGGAAAGGCTCCAGTTGTGGGGAGGCAGTAGGACATTACACTATTAAAATATCAGTGTAGACATGAAAGGCACTGCTTGGGTATGTAGAGAGCCCGAGTGGGGTATATACCTTGGGGGTTCAGGCATGTGGGAACTCTATTCTACTCATTTAACCAATGCCTCACCATCTACACTGCTATTTATGCCTGCACTAGCTGGGCGTGCAATGTCTACTCTACATGCCGCCATACACTTAGACATACCATAAGACAGCCAGAAACAGAGGCAGAGAGATATAGTGAAATGGGGGAAAACTCTATGTGTAGTGAATCCTCTACCAGGAACACTACCAAAAGCTTGTACATCAAGAATCGACTGTGACTGACGACACCATCGACTCCATCCCTCAGCACCCAATCTGGGAAACTCTTGGTAACCCACCAACACCTGAGGACGTCTTCAAAGCAATTAAACAAATGAAGAACAATAAAGCACCGAGTCCAGATGGCATACCAGCAGAAGTACTGAAAGTGGGGGCAGAAACACTGACTAACAAGCTTCGCTTGCTGCTCCTCAAAATCTGGCACACCGAAGACATCCCTGCTGGCTTACATAATGCTAACAGCATCACCATTTTCAAAAAGTGAGACAGGGTTGACTGTGGCAACTATTGAGGCATTGCCCTCCTCTCCATCGCTGGGAAGATTCTTGCTAGAAACTTACTGAATCGCCTGCTCCCTCTTGCAGAGGACGTACTTCCAGAGTCCCAGTGTGGCTTCAGATCATCACGAGGCACAACCAACATTATTTTCACAGCCAGCCAAATCCAGGAAGAAGGTCAAGAACAACACCAGGAGCTGTATATGGCCTTTCTCGATCTGGCCAAAGCCTTTGACTCTGTCAACTATGAGGCTCTGTGGAAAATCCATGTCAATGTTTGGTTGCCCAAGTAATTTATCACCATTGTAAGACTGCTTCATGACCAGATGACTGCCTCCGTCCTGTGCAGTGGCTCTACCTCTGAACCCTTTGTCATCAAAACTGGCATAAAACAAGGTTGTGTACTGGCACCAACCCTTTTCTCCATTTTCTTAGCATCTATGAAAATATTATCCCAAGACCGTATACCACAGGACATTGGCATCCAATATCAGATTGACGGCAACCTCTTCAAAATTTCTCATCTCCATGCCAGAACTAAAGTAATATCAGCAACAATAATTGAATTCCAGTACACCGAGAATTGTGCTGTAGTTCCACACTCGAAGCAGGATCTTCAAACAGCCTTTAATTGCATCTCTGAAGCTTACAAAAGGCTAACTCTGCACATTGGCAAAACAAAAGTTTTCCACCAGCCAGTCCCCGGTGAATCATCAGACCCAGCAAGGAAGATCTATATCGACAAAGAAGAAGTGAAAAATGTAGAATACTTTGCCTATCTTGGCAGCCATCTCTCACAGAGGGCAGACATAGATGTCGAGATTCAGCACAGAATTCACTGTGCCAGCCTTGCCTTTGGCAGACTATCTTGACGGGTGTTCAACAATCGCAACATCAGAACACATACTAGACTTTTAGTTTATAAAGCAGTGGTAATCCCAACTCTCCTTTATGGCTGTGAGGCTTGGGTGACCTACAGAAAATACCTGAAAAACCTGGAATGCCAACACCAGCACTTTCTTCAGAGGATCCTCAACATAAAGTGGGAAGATCATCGTACTAATGTCAGTGTCCTCACAGAGACCAACATCTTCAGTGTTGAGGCCCTCATTATCCAGCACAAGCTGAGGTAGAGCGGGCACCGTGTGCACATGCCTGTTGTATGCTTACCAATACAACTGCTGTATGCCCAACTCACCAAAGGAGAAAGAAAATGGGAAGGCCAAAATAAATGCTTTAAAGACACCCTCAAGATAAATATCAAGAGACATGGCATCGACATCACACACTGGGAGACAACAGCCCAGGATAGAGATAACTGGCGAAGACTTGTCAGAGAGGGAATGTCCACATTTGAGGAAAATTGCCTTGTCCTAGTCGCAGAAAATGCCAGAAAAGAAAGGAAAGACAACTGTCATTCAGCAATCGCGGCCCAACCCTGTCATCCAATATCACCTGCAATGTCTGCCAACAAGCCTCTGGCTCAACAATTGGACTCCTCAATCACAAAGGGCCCATGAAAAATAAAACCTGTGAAAGAGATCATCCTCGACCTCAAGAGATTGCCGATGAGTGTCTTTGTGCAGAAAATCATGCAGTTTGGTTTTAATAGGTTCATCAAATATTCTTTAAGAGTTCATTAAAGAATGATTTTCAAACCTGAAAAGCGCACACATACTTTGAAGTAATTTTAAAGTTTGAATAATCTCCTTTCAGATGCACAAAATTAATGGGACACCTTTAGGTCCAGCCTCAGTTTTCACTCAGTCCCTACTCCGGCAAAAATCCCGGGCCTTCTGAGGGTGACAAAGATGGCCACCTGATTTCAGCTATGTTGGTTGGTTGAAATTCATCAGAAGATATCTTTTCTGCTCCCTGATGAGCTGAACAAGCATTTTAGGTATGAATATTCAGACATATGACTTTGAAACTTAATATCCATGAACATTTGTGCCAGTAAATACCAGCAAAGATTATCACAGCTCATATTTATCCATACACAACTGTAAGGAATAGTAACCCTCCCCACACTTTGCTCTCCAATTTGGCTGAGTACTGTCCTTGGATTTCAGCTTCAGGTCAAAGAGTAGGGAGTGTTTGCCTAATAATTCCTTCTATAAAATTGGGTGGCGAGTGAGAGGCTCTAATCCCCATTACTCAAGGCCATGTAGATTGAGGAGAGAGTAAAGTGCATCTTGACAAGGAGTGAAGTAAAGGATGGAAGAATGTCTGAGTCACAATTCCTCCCTGCACTACTTCTGGGGGTGATGTAGCGTCTGCACTAACCCTTACTTTGTTCTGATTCTAGTAGATCAACCTAGTCCTAAGTGTGTGCTATGCATTTGTTTATTTTAGGCCTGAGTCAACAGACATGCTCTTGGAACTTGCATGGCAAACAAACACCATTTCTTTCCATCCCCTTCCTTGTGTTTGTTTAAGGATCCATAAGAGCAAACCTCTGAAAGGAGAGAGTGGAAGCTCAGTTTCTTTCATATTCCAAGACACTGGCATTGTACATAATTAATCTTATATTGTACTGTGGGCTGTGTGTGTGTGGATGCATGTCTGTAAGCATGTGACATGGAGTGTAAATGGTACTAAATAATGGTACTAAGAATTGAGATTTTTGAAAAATGTCCTGTCCCAAATTGGGACAAAACTATCTTTCCAACTGGCAGGCATGGTTCCACTAGAAACCTACCTGGTTTCTGTTCAGAGTTTGGTTAAAATTGACAGTCCCATGGAGCATTTTTAAATTGGCAAATTCCTCCCCCCCAAAAAATAGTTTTGTAAAAATTGTTCTGACCAGGTCCCCAAATATTTTCTCTTAAAAATATATTGCTAGTTATGCAACTGCATTTTTGACAGTTCATCTACTATACCTCTACCATTTAAAATTCCAAATGCTACTTGTCATTTTTGTGGGAGCATCTGATGGGCAGCATCTCTCTTAGGTTGGAAATAAACTTTACAGTGACTGCTGTAATATTTAATGTTTATGAGCTTAGCTTGTCATAAAACTACACTGTGACCGTAAATTGCTTGTGCTCTTGTATCAATTTTGAAAATGAACTGTTCTGTCTTCATTTAGCTTTGTATTTAACAAAACATTCATTGCTGATGGTCATTCTTTGTCTTTCTACAATGAATTCTTCTGGTTTTTCATCTATATCTATGACAACATGTGTGTTTTCTTTTCCTACATTTTACACTTGTCTGTCTTAAAGCACATGATAGAAAAATGAGGAATTTTAATTTTTTTTTTTTTTTTTTTTTAGGATTGCTGGCCTCCTGAATGCAATGTACTTTTCATATACAATTTCACCCACAATTTTGAATATACTGGCATTTCCACTTTCTGACAAAGTGGAAACGTGTCTCTGTTTAAAAGTGTTTAAAACAGTTTAAAAGCATCTCATGCCTTTTTTCTTTTAAGGGAACATTTCTACACATTCCTAAAAATTCTTCTCTCAAACAGTATAGACACGTTCCAGTGTGATCTGACTCTTTTCCACATACAGTTCCTTCCCATGGTGGGTAGAGGAACATAACAGAATCATCATCATTTTTTTTAAAAAGTGTATTAAATTAGTGCTCATGAAGGGGGTCAGACTTTGTTCTAAAATAGTAACAATTTGAATATTATCATACAAAAATTTAAAGTCTAAACTGAAACAAAACATTTTGATTTTTGTCAAAATGAAATGTTTTGATCAGAAATGGGGTGGGGGGTGTTGAGGGCGAAAGATTTTTTTTAAGAGAATTTCAAAATTTATGGGTTTTGTTACAAATCAGAGCAAAAACTATTTTTAAAATCCTTTGTGAAACAGAATTTCTGTTCACCACACAAGGTCTAGACCAGGGGTCGGCAACGTTTGGCACGCGTCTCAACAGGGTAAGCACTCTGGCGGGCCGGGCCAATTTATTTACCTGCTGACGTGGCAGGTTCGGCCAATCGCGGCCCCCACTGGCCACGATTCGCTGTCCCGGGCCAATGGGGGCGGCGGGAAGCCGCGGCCAGAACATCCCTTACCCGCACCGCTTCCCGCCGCCCCCATTGGCCCGGGACGTCGAACTGCGGCAAATGGGGGCTGCGATCAGCTGAACCTGCCTCGTCAGCAGGTAAATAAACTGGCCCAGCCTGACAGGGTGCTTACCCTGGTGAGACGCGTGCCAAACGTTGCCGACCCCTGGTCTAGACATAAATATTGGGAATAATAGGAGAAGGACTGTGGAAAATGATTGATCAAATTCATTGGTTTTAGTATGAATGTTCCCCTTTATGGGAAAGTTCATAAAGGTGCTGATATTTTTAATTATAAGTGAAAAATATTTTTTTTACTAATTTGTAAATAAAGCCCTTTTGAAAACTCAAAATATTGTGGTGTCCTCTCTCAGGATACACATTGCCATGCTATTTTCAAGACTCTGTTTTGTGACAGAATGAAAACTTCCTCAGCTGGTTCAATGGCAGTTCTTCCAGTTCAAACAGACCTTTGAGAGCCTTCATGAACCCATATACATCACAGAGATTTTAACCAAATTAATCAATTTCATTTTTAAGTTAAACTCACCATATAAGATTTAAATGAACCTGCATCTTAAAATGAGTGATGTGAAACCACTTGACCTGAAACAAAGTAGTTGACAGTTATATCAACTGCAACCACCAAACTTTTCAAGTAAAGGCCAGAAAGTATTACCTTTTTAATATTTCTCAATTACTTATGTTTGTAACTGAGTGCAAACTCATTGAGATGAAAGAACAGTACAATCAGCACTTCAAATCAAAATACAAAATCCTGACACATATTCTAATCACCAGTGAGGCAGTCTTGCTCAACTCTTCTTTCATCCTTTACTGACCCCTTGAATTTCTTGCATTCCAGACTAACAGACATGTGATCACTTCTGGGACCTGAAGAGTGCATCAACTCTTAATCAGTGAAATTCTTCTTGTTTTCCCAGATTAAATTGATGAAGAATATGTTCTGAGTCTCAGCAGATTTCATAACTACTTGAGGGTTAATTATGCAGTACTTGAAAGCAGTTATTTATTCATAAATTCTGTTATCAAATTAGCACTGCCATTTTCTCATAGCTTCCATATATACACACACACACACAGCCTTCCAGAGAGGATGGCAAACTTCACAGAAACTCTGTGCCTCCACAGTGCTTCTGACACTACCTCTTGACACCATGAGAGCACTACTCCAATGAAGCCATACTGCAAAAGGTCTTCCTACTTTCTGAAGCACCTAGAGCCACCACTCTGCATGTGCAAAAGTTAATACTTAACTTTTGTGATGAATCTCCAGAAGGTTGATGAGAGATCCCAGGAGAGCACCTAAAATTAAGGCCTGCTCCTCTCATCCCATTTTATACTGATCCCAAATCTTACAGGATTACCATGGTAGACATTTACTTACACCTGAGCCTCAGAGGGTCAAGTCATTTTCCAACCCAACCATGACCCTTCCCCCTGAACCTGAATTTTCACTGCTGATGCTGCCGCCTACTGCCCCTGGGATCAACTCTTCCCTTACTGTGCAGAATTGTGTGGTGGCAGCTGTATGCCCCTGCTCCTGCCATGCGCCACTTCCTGATGCATTGTGTGGCACTAACAGTCCTCAGCAGGCATACTCACTTCTGACTACAGCACACCAACGTGATGGTAGCAGGCAGGAGCTGGACATGAAGCCACCCTGGCACTGAGGAGGAGAGCCAACCTGACCTGAGGCCAAGAGGATCCAGTTTTTTTCCACTCAAACCAACCCAACACTTGGATCAGGTTTGGATTGCAGGGCTCTAAGGAATCTAATATTCCAAAGTCCAGGGGTTGTCCTTGTTTATTGCCCTTTCCACCTCTGTAAGTAAAAGGAATGATTTGTCTCTGTCATTAGCATTTCAAAAGAGAGATCTGGTGACTGCTATTCATATGGGACTGGATCTTTGCCTCTCCATAAAGGACAGAAAGTCCAGGACCTTGTGACAGGTCCACATAGAATTACTAGGCATGGCTGCTGTAAAGTATCTGTGACTGGGTGTGTGAGTTCACCATAAGCTGGAATTGCAAAAGGACACAGCAGATTTAAACATGGATATATGAAATCCAGTCAAGATGACCCCAGAGCAGTAGAGGGCACATAGATAAAGATAGGTTGGTTTGGTGTGAAACAACACAGTGTGGGATAGCAGTGGGATGAGTCCCAGAAGCAGAATAGTTAATCCAGAAGATGGATGTGTCAACACAGACCTTCTTCCAGTATAGAGTGATTTTGCTTCCAAAGCTGATTAATCAAAGTTGTATAAAATGCTATATAAAAAACAAACAGATCTTTGTAGGAATACAAAGCAATTTATGCTGAAATAAATCCACTAAATTTATACAGAAAAATGCATTTCCTGAGTAGATAAGGCCTCAGCTATTATAAGTAAGGCTGTGAGTTTGTCACGGAGGTCGCAGAAATCATGGATTCCATGACCTTCTGTGACCCCTATGAAATTCCGCAGCTGCAGCAGCCAGTGTGGCTGACCCAAGGGATTCCTGAGCAACTGGCCTGGAGCCAGCTCCTCAGGTAGCCCTGGGGCCAGCCACACCAGCTGCTGCTGGAGCCACCCCCCCAGCCAGTCACTGCACTGGTGGGGTTGGCCCTGGGGGTCTCCCAGAGCAGGGGAACCCCGGGGCAGCTAAGATTTAGTCAGGGGTGTTTATAGTGAAAGTCGTAAACAGGTCATGGGCCGTGAATTTTTGTTTACTGTCCATGACTTTTACTAAAAATATCCCTGACTAAATCTTAGCCTTATTTATAAGTCAATGTAACTCCCTTGACTTCAGTAGAACTACACTGATTTGAATCTAGACCAGAATTTTGAATTCCAAGACATAGCACTGTAGTGTAGACTTGCCCTACATCTCCCATTGGCATAATTACTCCACCTCAGCGAGAAGCTGGTGTGGACAGCACAAAACTTGCTTCGCTTTTGTGTGGGGAATGGACACTTCTCACACCCTTGAGTGATGTAAGTTATATTGAGGTAGGCCCTTGTGCTATTTAGTGTTTATCTTCTCTTACATCCCTACCAAATTCTGTTGCTATTGTGTCTTTTCTTCTGGCTATTGAAAAGCAAATAAATTAAGTGGGATGGACAGAACCTCTGCTGAGTATTCATATGGATTCTGATCAAGAGATCACACAGGTCCTCCCTGAGTGGCTGTTATGCACAGCTTCTCATTCCTTTCACTGTGACAAAACTTCAGCTGCTCCACCCCTGAATCAATTCATTCTGTAGTATGGCGGACAGCATTAACAGCACCCTGCCTTCCCCTGTTCCCAATGCAAACATTTTCATCTTAAAGACACTATGGATTCTTCCATAACTACACCATGATAACCTCTGGGCAATGAGTTTTGTGGTGACCACAAAGGAAGTAGCTTCATGCACATTTACGTCCAGTTCTAATCTCACTGTTCAGAACAGAAAATGTTCAACTCCTGTTGTCAGTTTATCCCAGTTTTCCTCACCTCTTATTACTACAGTAAACTCTATCTAATCCCTTATCTTCTCAGAATAAATTTAGATTTCAACAGAGATCAGGAGTCTAAGAAATGCAGGCTTGGTCCAATTCCTTTCCTAACTGAGCTTTTGAGAAATCTGTAGAATCACACCTATTCTTCAAAATCCTTATTTTAAAATACAATTAAATATAAGTCATCTTCACCTCATTCCACATGCTGTCTGCTGTTCGCATTTCTCATTCCTTCAAGCCAATTTTAAAACTTTCAGGCATTTTTCTATACTTTCCCCTCTCCATTTATTTTTCTGTTTCTTTATGTATGACATCAGAGACAAGATGCAAGGAACATGGGCAGAAGAACGTATTCAGATACTGTGGTGGTGGCTGTTTTATTAGAATACTTGGGGCTAGATTGTGTTTATACTGCACCACCCCAGAAAAAATGCACAAAGAAATAATGTTTCCTTCCTTGCTCTCATCTTGCTCTCAGAGTAAACTTGTCTGCTACTACTAGCCCTTACTTGTAGCAGTGGATGGGGTTATAATCTGCTACTGGTCCTTATCAATAGCAGGTGACTCCCCAGAAATGCTGACTCAGCCAATGTCAAGGCTCTGCTTTCTTCCATCTCCTCTTCCACTTGATCAGAGTGGGAGCAGTATGTATGCAGTGAATCCTGAGCCCTATATGTTTTGACCAGTGTCCAGAGAGAACTCATAAAGTTGGGGGTAAGGGCAGTGTCTCACTTCCCATTATGCTTCTGCATGTCAACAAAAGCTGTGTGATGGTTTAGCTTAGAACTGACAAAACAAATGAACATTGTTTTGTAAAAAAAAAAAAACATATACAATATGAGGAGTGAAAATGATGTTTTGTTGAGCAACTGACAGAATGAATGACTGGCCATGACAGGAAGAGGAACTGCAGTGTGAAGATTGTTTTATTAAAAAGAAAATCCATGTTTTGTTTAAAGAGCTTGATGAAGTGATTGATTTTGTGCCACTAGATCTGGAGAGTCTGATTTAAGGACATGGATTAACTCAGAATGGAGGAGGAAAAGTTAGGGCCATTTCCTTTTAAAAATGAAGATTGTAAACAGGGATTGTAACTGAGCAGCTAGGACAGGCAAAATTGGAATGATGGAGAAACAGACTGGATAGATGGTTAGAGGTAGAAAGAGGATTTTTAAAATCCATTATTTTAAAGGGAAATGCTTTTCCTCTCTGGAAGATCCTGCAAGATCCATTGGATTTTGAGGCCCATTCCTTAGGGTGGACAGGAAACCCTTCTTTCCAAGGGAGTAATGTAGAGGGAAGTCTGCGAGGAAAACTCACAAAGTTTCCCTGTGTTTTTTTAAACCCATATAGGGACAATCACTTATAAATTAGAAATGAGTAGATGTCAATGATGTTTTAGCAGAGAGACAATCCCTTTCAGCTAGTAGTGGATATGGAGTTATCATGAGCATTCCTCATAGATAGAAGAAATATCAAAGATTTCAAAGTTGCTTTTCATTGCCATTTTTAAAATACGCTGTGGGGTGAAGAGAAGTGCTGTGTTTGCGGGGAATAATTGTATTTTTTTCTTAATAAAGGCAGTTAAAGTTTTTTTCAACAAAATGTTCATTCTTAATGCACAGAATATTTGTGTCAGTCTTAATTCTTACTAGAAACAGATGGAATGGGTAGAAAATCTTTACTGATAATTACAGTCTTTCATCACTATTCATACACTGCTACTGAATAATCAAACAGTTCTGAGGTTTGTAATGTTCATGAAGATTTATTAATGCTTATCAGAATTCTGACTCACCACCTTTCATGAACTATATTGTATTCATAAATTGTCCCTCTTTATTCTGATTATGAACAAAGAAGTTTGGGGATTTATGTAGGATATAACAAAAACTCTATTACTGTATTGTATAAAAATAGTAAGCAAAAACTAAAGATTTAAAAATAATGACCTAGGATGAGCACTGTGTGTGATTTTTTTTTTTTTTTTTTAAGCTGACAAATGCAAGTGGGAATGAAAGGCTGGTAACTTTTGAGGTTAACTATAAAGGATAAAGTCCCGTACAACTCATTAATATTTATGAATATGCTTGATGCAGTTTGATGCATATGCATTAAATTTAGAATATGAATAATTTAAATTATATTTGGGAGAGGCGCTGTATTTTACAAGTCAATAATTGGTTCCCAGGTGGATAAACTGTGATGCTGAAAGCTGAATAGTTTATCTCAATAAGGCAACTGAATTATTGCTGAAGAAAATAAAGTTCCCTCTGTTATGTCTGTTATTGTACAAATGAATAACTTGCTGTTAAGAACATAAGAATGGCCATACTGGGTATGACCAAAGGTCCATATAGCCCATTATCCTGACTTTCGACAGTGGTCAATGCCAGGTGTCCTAGAGGGAATGAACAAGTGATCAATTCCTTGTCAACCATTCCCAGCTTTGGGCAAACAGAGGCTAGGGATACCATACCTGCCCATCCTGACTAATAGCCATTGATGGACCTATCCTCCATGAATTTATCTACTTCTTTTTTGAGGTCTGTTATAGTCTTGCCCTTCACAACATCCTCTGGCAAGGAGTTCCACAGGTTGACTATGTGTTGTGTGGAAAAATACTTCCTTTTGTTTGTTTTAAACCTGCTGCCTATTAATTTCATTTGAGGACCCCTCATTCTTGTGTTATGAGAAGGAGGAAATAACACTTCCTTACTTACTTTCTCCACAACTGTCATGATTTTTATAGACCTCAATCATATCCCCCCTTAGTCGTCCCTTTTCTAAGCTGAAAAGTGTGTTTTATTAATCTCTCTTCATACGGAATCCATTCCACACACCAATAATTTTTGTTGCCCTTTTCTGAATTTTTTCCAATTCCAATATATCTTTTTTTTTAGATGGGGTGACCACATCTGCATGCAGTGTTCAAGATGTGGGCGTACCATGGATTTATATTGAGGCACTATGATATTTTCAGTCTTATTATCTATCCCTTTCTTATTGATTCCCAATATTCTGGTCGCTTTTTTGACTGCCGCTGCAGATTGAGTGGGTGTTTTCAGAGAACTATCCACAATGACTATAAGAACTCTTTCTTGAGTGGTAGCAGCTAATTTAGACCCCATCATTTTATATGTATAGTTGGGATAATGTTTTCCAATGTGCATTACTTTGCATTTATTAACATTGAATTTCATCTGCCGTTTTGTTGCCCAGTCACGCAGTTTTGAGAGATCCTTTTGTAGCTCTTTGCAGTCTGCCTGGGACTTAATTATCTTGAGTAGTTTTGAATCATCTCAAATTTTGCCACCTTACTGTTTACCCCTTTTTCCAGATTACTTATGAATATGTTGAATAGGATTGGGCCCAGTACAGACCCCTGGGGGACACCACTATCTAGCTCTCTCTATTCTGAAAACTGACCATTTATTCCTACCCTTTGTTTCCTGTCTTTTACTAATCCAGTTACTAATCCATGATAGGACCTTTCCTTTTACCTCATCACTGCTTACTTTTCTTAAGAACCTTTGGTGAGGGACCTTGCCAAAGGCTTTCTGAAAATCTAAATACATTATATATCCACTGGATCCCCCTTGTCCACATGCTTGTTGACCCCCTCAGAGAATTCTGGTATATTGGTGAGGCATGATTTCCCTTTACATGTTGACCTGAATTTGATGGGTGAATTTTTATGGCGCACCACTGATCGCATCCGACCAGAAGATTTATAGGTTCTTATCCAATTCAGACTACAGAGTTTAAGAACTCAGAGAGTTCTATATTGGGAGAGGATTCTCGGGGTGCTTGGCAAGAACACATACACTGAGGACAATACCAAATTGATAAAATCTTTATTGCCATTAACATAAAAACAAGGAATGTAATGAAACGTATAACTGCAAAACAGTAAAAGGATTCCAAAACTCCTGCTGGTAACATTTCTATTATAAGTACCTTAACCTAACATAGTTACACCCTTCCTTGGGAGCCCGGTAATAGGAAGTGAAGGACCAGCCTCACTCCTGGCATGCCCGATTACGCGATGGTGCTGGCTTCCCCGTTTGTTAAGAATGTTGAGTAGTTATACTATACTGCATAAACGGACTGAGCTGATAGAGTGATAGAAGATAGAATAGATAGATAGTTCTTTTCTTCTAACTCCAAAGCAGCTAGAAGAAGAAGGTTTAAGAAAAGAACTAATTGACTCCTAAAAGACTAACTAACTAACCAGTCCTTACAGGATATTTTATAGGATCCTGATCTATGTACTACTATATCCAAATCTTGTTTCTGTACCCTAAGACATTTATGGGTACCTTTCTCCTATAGGTTAGTGGATTATGACACTTATTTTCTAAATATATTAATAAGAATTATCTCACTCCAAAACTGCCAACCTAGGCTCTCTTGATGACCTCGAGTTGTGGTGTACCCTGTGGTTACCAACTGGTTTTAGAAGTCAGATAAACCTGTGATGTGGATAGTTCCTCCCTTTGGTTCCCCAAAGTTCAGGGACCATTCTTAAGGGTACCAAAGGTTGCCAGCTTTTATGCTAACATATTTATAACTGATTATACTTTTTGCTATATAGGAGATCTTACCAGATCTTACAAGCCAGTAGGCTTCTTGCATTTTAGCATTTCAGCAAAACTTATTATTAGGAAATACATGTCTCTACACATCCTAAATTCCAAGGAATTAATACTGATAAAATATAAGAATAACATGGATTAATATCAGACAAAGAAACATATTAATTAATACTGCTGGCTGGATTAGTAGGATATAATAGCTAACAAAAAAAAATCCTATGGGGTACATACAAAAACCGTGTTGACTCTTCCCCAACAAATTCTCTTCATCTATGTGTTTGACAATTTTGTTCTTTATTATAGTTTCAACCAGTTTGCCCAGTACTGAAGTCAGGCTTAACGGACTGTAATCGCTGGGGTCACCTCTTGGAGTCCTCCAGTCATTTGGTACAGAACCTGATTTAAATAATAGATTACAGACTACAGTAAGTAGTCATGCAATTTCACATTTGAGTTCCATCAGGGGTGAATACCATCTGGTCCTGGTGACTTATTACTGTTTAGTTTATCAATTTGTTCCAATACTTCCTCTAATGACACCTCAATCTGGGACAATTCCTCAGATTTGTCACCTAAAAAGAATGGCTCAGGTTTGGGAATCTCCTTCACATCCTCAGCCATGAAGACCAATGCGAAGAATTCATTTAGATTCTCTGCAATGGCCTTCTCATTCTTGAGTGCTCCTTTAGCATCTCAATCATCCAGTGGCCCCACTGGTTGTTTAGCAGACTTCCTGCTTCTGATGTACTTAGAAAAAAATTGCTATTACTTTTTGAGTATTTGGCTAGCTGTTCTTCAAATTCTTTTTTGGCCTTCCTAAATATATTTTTACACTTCATTTGCAGAGCTTATGCTCCTTTCTATTTTCTTTACTAGGATTTAACTTCCACTTTTTAAAGGATTTTTTTTAACCTCTCACTGCTTCTCTTACTTTGTTATTTAGCCATGGTGGCTCTTTTTGGTTCTCTTTCTATGTTTTCTAATTTGGGGTATGCATTTAGCTGAGCCTCTATTATGGCATCTTTAAAAAGTTTCCATGCAGCTTGCAGGGATTTTACTTTTGGTGCTGTACCTTTTAATTTCTTTTTAACTAACCTCCTCATTTTTGTGTAGTTCCCCTTTCTGAAATTAAATGCTACAGTGTTGGGCCACTGTGGTGTTTTCCCCACCAGAGGGATGTTAAATTTAATTATATTATGGTCACCATTACCAAACAGTTCAGCTATATTCACATCTTGGACCTGATCCTGTGCTTCACTTAGGACTAAATCAAGAATTGCCTCTCCTCTTGTGGGTTCCAGGACTAGCTGCTCCAAGAAGAAGTCATTTAAGGTGTCAAGAAACTTTATCTCTGCATCCTGTCCTGAGGTGATATGTACCCAGTCAATATGGGGATAGTTGAAATTCCTCATTATTATTGAGGTGGTTTTTTTTTTAATCACCATCCTAGTCAGGTGGTAAGTAATATATCCTTATTGCTATAGTCTTATTATTTGAGCATGTTATATTAATAAAGCAGTAACTATAGATTAATAACTTATAAAGCTTCCTTTCCTGTGCCAACTCAGCACCCGGTTAACACATAGGGTTTAATTCCTAACTCTATAATTCAGAGAGAATTCTCATTAAGCCCAGTAGTATGTTTCCCTTCTGGGTATTTTTCCTTCCCTAAAATTCATGCTTTCCAAGAATCCTAGAGACTGTAGTCACATCAGCTGTGGGTGAAATTCCCCGGCCAGGGACATGCACCCTCTAAAGTCTACTTAGACCCCATTTGTGACCAAAAGTAAAACTTAAATGTTTACAAGCCTTCTGCTCACTCTCGAAGGGTAAATTTAATTTACCCTATTGTTGCAATAATTACCAACTAAATATGGCTGAGAAAAGGAAAAAAGAAATGAAAAGAAATTGAATGACTTACTGGCTATATTAGATTAACATTAACTATTTGAGGGAAAATGACCCAAGTAGGAGGAAATAACTTCTAGCTCTTCTATACTAATTTTCATTTATAGATATAATCTCCCCGCCACTGATATAACTTTTATAATACATATATGTTGTTACTGAGTTTATTCTGTTCTAAATTTGCTGCATTCCTTATTTTGTACATCTGACATTCTTTCTAATACTCTTGTAACAAAAATATCTTCTACTGTCAATAATTCATTTTTATCCATAATAAAAATAAGTGTTTAATATTAGCATAGAGAAAAATTGGTAGACAGACAGAAATGTGTATTTACCATATAGAGTTCACTGACATATGAAGCCTGAAAGGATTAGATTATCATATTTTTATGTATTTTTTGGATTTACATGCAGTTACATCATACACTCTAGATTCCCTTGACATTAAAGAATAAAATAATAAAAAAAAAAAACCAGCAGGACATTGCCTTTTCTCCCTTCTCCTGGAACCAATCACTTCTCAGTCTTCAGTTGTCTCAGACATCCCTAAATACCCACGTACTAATGCTATCCATACAAATGTATAATGAAAACCTCTGCAGTTACATTATACTGGATAATTCTATTTTCCCTAAGGATGTTGTAACTTGGGTACCTCTTGGCATGGACTGTCAGAGGGACCAGGGTTGCATAAAGGTTACAGGTAGAGCCCTGTGTATATACAAAATTTGTATGTGCATCTGATTCGTGATACATAAAAATGGTCCACGGATATCTGCATCTGGAGATGTGGATATCCACAGATATAAAGTGGATATCTGCAGATTTGCATATATATATATTCTATTTATTCTATATATAAATTATTCTATATATTATTCCCAAAGTCTGTGACTTGGGACTGGTCAACAGAAGGTGATAAACATCTCTTGCCTGAAAATCTTGTTTATCTCCTTGTCTGGCTACATGTAAGGTAAGTGTTGCATGGCTCTCAATGGATGTCCATTTACAGTCTGAGCCAAATGCTAATGAAGGGACTGTGAAATCTTCAGGAGAGGAAATTTACAGGAAGAAATAAAACAGCAGGAGGGAGTCCAATTTTCAAGTGAAGATGATGTATGTTTTGGACTATAACTGTAGGGACAGATTTCAGAGTAGCAGCCATGTTAGTCTGTATCCGCAAAAAGAAGAACAGGAGTACTTGTGGCACCTTAGAGACTAACAAATTTATTAGAGCATAAATTTAATAATTTATTAAATTTGACTAATAAATTTGTTAGTCTCTAAGGTGCCACAAGTACTCCTGTTCTTTTTTTTGTAGGGACAGAGACACACTAAGCAACCTTCATCTAGGAAGAAAGCTGACAGTGGGTTTGCTTCATAAAAAAAGGATCACAGCAAGGTGTGGAAGTAGAGAAAGAACTGACAGGGATTTGAAGGGGATTTCATATTCAAACAGTCCCCTTATGTGAGCAAGAGTCAGGCTAGCTGTAACCCTAATAACGCGAGATTTTCTCCGACAAAAGTTTGGTTGAAAAATGCTGGAAAGACTTTGGGGGTGAGCTAAACTTTGTTTGATAAGAGTGTTTTTTGTTAATTAAGTCTAAGCTCTGGAATTCACATTTGACTTCGTAGAGGGGCATTTTAAGCAACCAGCCAGATGTCCAGGCCACTGCCAGTTCTTGGGATGGACTATCAATTATTTTGCTTGTTTCATTTAGCCAGTTAATAGGCCTTTGCAGGAACTTAGCATAACTAAGACAAGCCGAGAAGGGTAGGTAGTTATCATATGAAGTGCACTTGACTCTACACCCTCTCTGATATGCTGGAGTAAACATCTGTGGAGAAAAAGGAAGTCTGGCTATATTTTAGGATTGTCATTATGGGGAATTATAACTGCCAGACTAATGGCTCAAACCTCTTGCTTAACCATGTTTTTTTAGTGACATGTTTTTGTAATTCCTGCTTTTGCCTAATGGTTGATTTTGTTTGGTCAGCTATGTAACAGTTTTGATTGACCTGTCTTTGTAGCTTTTTGGGCATAAGAGGGGAATTGTGGGTGTGGGTCAAGCGGATCACTTCGTGGACACATTGGAAAGATCTCCAGCCAAAGATCAAAGGCTGGCCATCGGAAATCTGCAGCTGAATCCACCTGAAGACTGCTCCAGACTTGTGGAGTAACTAATTGTTCGAGATACTCTGTAACCTATTGTGTTTGTATGTGCTTGAGACTAAATAAAGCAGAGACTTTGAGTAAAGGTATTCTGATGAGAGTGCTGGAGACTGATAAAGTGCTGGCTTTTGAAAACATTTGGTTTTGATGTGTTTGTATCAGCCATATTGCAGACGGAGGCATTAGCCTGAAATATGCGGATTGAGTCTAGGAAGAAAATTCCCCTATGGACAGTTTTTTTCTATAATTGTTCTTCATGGGATTTCTTGCACCTTCCACTGAAGTAAGTGCTAGAGTCAGACACAGGATGCTGGACTAGTCTGATCTGGGATGGCAAAAAAAAAAAAAAAAAGTATCAAGCCCTAGATGGGTAGATGCAAAATCCAGCCCAAGCCTGGAACCCAAGTATAGGGCTGCTAAGTATCACTCCTTTCCCATGCCTTTAGCTGCTATTTTTAGATATGTAAAAAATATGATTCCCATGGCCTACATCTAATGCAGCTTTCTGTGCTGGCTTATACGGACCAGTGTGGATAACCCTTTCCTCAAGCACCCCCTAAATTGTCATTCCACCTGCACTCTCCCTATGCTGCCTTTGTGCTGGATTCTATGAATGATTAAGTGAATTTCACCCTAAAAAGGTAGGGGTTCTGCAGAAATAATAATCGGTGGTTATGTAGTTAAAGGCAATCTTAACGCATATGCACATTAGTGAAACATGCAACTTTAACACTGATGTTTCTTCATTTTTCAGAGCTTAATTTTGAAGTATTAATGCTCTCTTTTGTATAGAATATACTATCCAAGTCAGTGAGATAAATCCGCTGTGAATTAAAGTCCCTGCACACATCCGCCCCCACGTTCTCTCTTCTCTCATTTCTTAACATGCATCTCCTCTCTTGCACAACAAATCCAGACTCACTTCTCCCTTCATGTTTTCTTTCCGTTTACATTTTATGCCTCCAAATTCCCCTATCCCAGTGTACAAAATCTCCTCCCTATTTCCTCTAAAATCCCACATCTAAATGCACTGCTACCATACTTCCAGAAAAGCTGACCCACATCACTAAAAATACTCAACCATTAACAAATAACGCAAGTCTCTAAAATGGGATCTCCAAGTCTCCTTTATACATTTTGTGTTGTCCCTCTCTGAGTAGCTGGCTGTGAGAGGGTCAATGCTTTATTGTGGATCTTATTAAACTCCAGTTGCATACTCAGCACTGGAGCTGGGCAAATAACTGATGTTTCTAGTTTACTGGCAGTTCTGAAAAAATTAAAAATAATGGTTCAGATCAAACCAAAACTGAATTTTTGGTGAGTCAAGAAATGTCAGAAAATTTCATTTTGCATATGTTTAATCTTTTTGATGAAAGCAAGAAAATGAAGTTCATGAAAAAAGGTAGTCATGGTGCCCCGCGCCCCCTCTAACCAATGGCCGCATGGTTAGGGCACCTGAGTTTCAGGTTTGAATGCCTGCTCTAGAGTAGGAGCTTGAACCTAGGTGAGTGCCCTAATCACCAGGCTCCTAGCTATTCTGATGTACATCTCTTTCAGTCTCACCTAGTGAAGCTGTTCCACTTTGTACAAAAGATTTGGATAGTCACCGGACCAGAAAGACAGTATGAGAGTTAAGCTATAGCCTGGGGGTTAGGGCACTCATGTGGAAGGTGGTGGACACCCAGGTTTCACTCCCTGCTCCAATGACATTTGTAACCCCTTTGGAGATGATACTTCTGAAATGCCACACTATGGTATTTGCCCCTGGGGATTCGCCCCTGGACTACAGCAGCAAAGGTAGCACAGGTATAACCTTTACTTCACTGCCCTTCTCCAGCGTTTAAAATCCCAAACTCCCATAGAAAAGCACATAAACACCCAGAATTCAATCACTGAGGATTTTCAGCAAGGATGCACAGGGTCAACCTTCCCACAGTCATGTACCAACATAATAAGTACCCACTTTATAGAATCTTATGATAAAACACAATGAACAACTTTTTTACAACATAACATAGCTACTTTATAATCCACACGTATGATTTTCAGAGTAGCAGCCGTGTTAGTCTGTATCTTTTGTATGATTTTCAGTTATACATAAGCATAAATGAAGAAAAATATAAATCTAAACAGATCACTCCCACAGAAACACAGTGAGATGTAACTCAGAAGTCCCAAAAGCTTAGGTTGAGTTCACCTGAGTTACAGTCTTTGATCACCAAAAGCTATACAGTCTGCCGAGTCAAAAGCACTGCAACAATATCTTCTTTCCTCTTGCTTGTAGAAACCTCCAACTGGAATCCATGCAGACTCCTCCTCCTCCTCTGCTGAAATCACTGGGTTAGCCAGTCAGCTAACTAATTAACCAACCACTCAGTTTAAAAAAAACCTGTTACAAGAAAAATACAAAAATAAGAATAGCAAAGTATAAATGACTCTTTCCTTATCACCGCAATCAAATAAGAGAAAAGTTGATTAATGTTACTAGTTGAGACAATTTAACTTAAACATTTTTGCTAAAATCAAATATTCAAAGAATACAATTCAAATAAAATAAATGAGTTTTCCCTACCAATTTCCCCTTTCTGTAATTAACACTGCCAGGGCTTCCCTACTCGAGAGTTAACAATATCACTAATGTGCTGCAAAATGCTTCAGAGTTAGGAAAAAACAACCTGCTGACTGCTCCTGTGGTTCAGCTTCTCACAACCCACACAGGTCACATGGCCTTTTGCAAAGCAGCTGCCCTGACTTCTTGCCCTCATGGAGTATGAATCAAGCTACAGGAAACCTGGTGAGCATATCCAAAACTACCAGACCCAGAAGTTTCTAGACTTCTGTGCAGAGAGCTAATTATGCATCTGCCTAGCAATAATGACTCACACATAACTCATTCCTTCTCCCCCCTCCTGCTCCATATATCTGTTAAAGAGATATCTCCCTGTTAGGCACATGGGTTAGAGAGGCTCAAGACTCAGTTTCCCAGGCTGGCTAGGGTCCAGGGCATAGGTAGGACTTGCTAGCAATACTACCGGAACCAATCATAAACAGTACTCAGAGTCAAACGGTTTGGTTTTGGCTGTGTTTTGGAGTATATCAGGGAGAGAAACATTGCAGACAGGCAGGACCCTTCAACCCTCCACATTCCTACCCAAGGGAAGACTGAGTCCTTTTTGAATTTCTGGGACATTGAGCAGTGTCAGCTGAGCAAAGACCAGAAACTCAGAAGCTCAGGAGAGTCAAAGTCAGGCTACCAAGAGCCAGCCTAACTGCACATTGGGATTCAGATGAAAGAGCCACACAGACAATCTTAACATCCTTGATGTGGATACTTTATAAGAACACCCTGGTATATTGATTTTGTTTTAAGCCATCCACTGAGATCAATGATGCACAACCCATCAAAGACTGAGCCTAAAACTCACTATTTGCATAGGCAAGTGCTGGGAGGGAGTACAGAATGATTTGTATGGACTGTACATTTGGGAGGGGTAGAGTTTATGAATTGTTGTTTTTGCCTTTTATTATCCTGATCCCTTTTTCCATTGTCCCCAGAGCTCTCTATACGAGGCCATGGTTACTGTTTTATTACTCTGGGAATTGTGAGAGCTATTTTTTTATTTGTGTTCTGAGTGGCACTTCTCTGTAATAGATTGTGTGTGAAATGTTTTCTCAAGAGACAGACCCTCTGTGTTCTCTGCACTGGTGGACAAGAGGGGCTTCCTTGGGTGGAGGCACCAGGTGTCAGGTGCCATTATAAAATGAACCCAGGACCCATAACCCTGAAGAGGGAAGGCTAAAGGCACACCTAAGGGCTGGGTTACACATTTCATAAGTTATACCAGGGATCAGCAACCTTTGGCACGCGGCTCACCAGGGTAAGCCCCCTTGTGGGCCAGGCCATTTTGTTTACCTGCCACATCTGCAGGTTCGGCCGATCGCAGCTCCCACTGGCCGCGGTTTGCCATTGACTGCTTCCCGCTTCAGGCCAATGGAGGCTGTGGGAAGCAGTGTGGGCCGAGGGATGTGATGGCTGCTGCTTCCCGCACCCCTCATTGGCCTGAAGCAGTGAACCAAGGCTAGATCGGCCAAACCTGTGGATGCAGCAGGTAAACAAAAAGGCCCGGCTTGCCAGGGTGCTTATCCTGGTGAGCCACGT
The DNA here is from genome assembly GCF_027887155.1 of Malaclemys terrapin pileata. Classification (NCBI taxonomy): domain Eukaryota; kingdom Metazoa; phylum Chordata; order Testudines; family Emydidae; genus Malaclemys; species Malaclemys terrapin. Next base: position 249,972,799 of record NC_071505.1, read on the forward strand.
CCCGAAGGTTGCCGATCCCTGAGTTATACAAAATGGAATAGTTCCAACAAGAGAGACTGAGAGACCCACAGTATCATACCCAATAGGCTGGTTGTTAGGGCACTTATCTGGGAGGGGGATTCAATTAGATTCAAGTCCCTGCAGCAGAATGGGGAGTCAAACCAGGTGAGTGTCCTAACCACTCAGCTATTGGATAGAAGGATGAGATGGCAGCTCCTTCTCCCCGTCAGTTTCATGAATGGCACTTAAATCTTGTGTAAATCTAGCCTGAAAAATCTACCAATATTTTGTTTTGGTAATGTCAATGATTCCTTTTGACCTTGTTTGTTTGTTTTCAATTGAAGCAATTCACCAAAATCAAACTTTTTCAGTGGGTTAAAAAAAGTTCTGGGCAAAACACTTCACCCAGCTCTACTCAGCACTGAACAAATGATGACATAATATACCATAATAAGACACACAAAATATAGACAGGCATCAGGAGCCTTTATGCTTCTTTGAAAGGCTCATTCTGTTATTCAAAATCTTTCAGGAAAATGAACATCCCATTATTGTCAATGGGAAGATAATTGTTGCTTGGTTCAGCCTGAAAGAGAAGCTGCAATACCAGAGCAACTCAAGTTTAAATTCTGTAATCTTTTCTTAAAGAATTTTTGTAAGATTTTGTTTTTATTAATCTTAAAACATCTGTCTTTTTGTCTAATGGAGGAATCTTATTTTTATCAAGAGACAATTTATAATTCCATTTCCAATCTGTTAATAAAATGTCTATCTACTGAAGAAACAAAATGAAAATATTTCCTGGTGTTTTTGTCTAAGGAAATTTACATTGAACAATGGGTTTTTGATTGAGGTGTGTATATTTCCCTGGAGAGGTGGTTGTATAAAATTAATTTCCCCCTATAATGAAGGTGCTAAAGGCTATTTATTTATAGTCCTTCCTTAAGCACTCAACTCTATAGTGCAGGCCTGATCCAAACCTGTTTAAGTCAATGGATGTCTGATCAACTCACAAGTGGTAGTATGCTTATCCCTACTGCTCCCTTATGAAGAGGAACATTTTATTAGCCCACTTTTCAGACAGGAAACTAAATCACATGGATGTTTAGTGACTTGGATGAGGTCATATGAAATAGGAGACTAATTGTGTTCTATGACTAGTCCTGATTCCCATTCCTGTGCCTTGTGTATGAGACCACGTTCTGTCTCAAATCAGCACTAATTAAAACTTTTCACTATCTATCTCTAAGTTTGATTTCTCTTTTAACCAAGAAAATCTTCTATACTCATCAAATTTTCTGATGTTTACTATTTTCACAGTTCTATTTAATCTTTTTTATATAGTTATATAGTTATATTTATAACTAAAAGTCCACATGAGATAGTAAGTTATAGTTTTAGGGGAAAAAATCCACTAGTGCTATTGCTGCACAACTACTTGTGGCTTTAACAGCGTCATCAAGTTTAAGTTCAAAAATATCTTACAAAAGCTAAAATGTTTTGAGCTGATAATATGCTACATCTCTTCCTTCAAAGAGCTACATTATTTATAATGCAAAACTAGAAAATGTGTTCCTGTTTCAATATTTATAACCAGAGATCAATGAGATATACACTGCGGTATTATTACTTGCTGAAACCTCCACGACGTGTAAATCCAATTAGACTAATTTTAACCAAAGAAAAAAACCCTCAGCAATTACTTTACAAATAAATAATAGCCATAAATGCCCAGTCTTTTCAAGATTCCCTAGAATATTCAGGAGATGCCAAAGATTTTTGATCCCTAAAATGATCATCTCAATCCTTTTAAAAGTAATTTAAAAACAAGATTCAAGCCCTGCATTATCAGAAATAATATTTCAAAGCTGTATTTGCAGGTCCAATCCTGCAGTGCATTTATTGTCCTTAGCCCACATTGACGTCAGTAGGAGCTGAGGGCTCAGCACCTTGCAGAACAGTAGTGCAGCTATAGCACTAGTGGATTTTTTTCCCCATAAACTATAACTTACTATCTCATGTGGACTTTTAGTTATAAATATAACTATATAACTATATAAAAAAGATTAAATAGAACTGTGAAAATAGTAAACATCAGAAAATTTGATGAGTATAGAAGATTTTCTTGGTTAAAAGAGAAATCAAACTTAGAGATAGATAGTGAAAAGTTTTAATTAGCGCTGATTTGAGTCAGAACATGGTTTGCAAGCAATAGAACATAATAGGCAAAATAACCAAGATCCTAGATGTTAAGGTGTCTAGCTGGAGAGTTAGTGTATGGCAAGGTGGAGTGTACGTCTACAGCACACTACCATGCTGTTCATTGTCTGTTTGGATACTGCTACCATACATTAAAAGTTTCATAGTGCTGTGCTAAAGAATGCTCGGTTTCAAATAAGTAAATGTTTCATTGTCATTATCTTCTGGAGTGGTCTTCCGAGATGTCTCTGTTTTCTCCTGATTGGCCCTTCTAAATTTGTTCTCAGTCAGGTCAGTTCCTGGATTCTCCCCACCAAGTAAGTCTATCAGCCCTTCAATTTTAAAACTTGCAATCTCCTCCTCAGCTGTTTTCTTGTAGGCAATCTGGTGCAGGGTTCTCACTCCTTTGCTATCCCAGGCCCTTCTGCTCCCATTCCATCTCTGTACATCCCCTTCATAGCAAATCTTGTTATTGTTATATTACAACTATGCGTGCCTGCCTCCATAATTGGCAGCTGAGTGGGGGTTTGATCAAGCTGCTTGCTCATAAACAGGAGAGACTCTGCTCCCACCTCTGTCTCTGCTCAGCATGGGGTTTGTAGACCCCATTACACTCATGCTTTTATAAATAAAATATTATTGAGTTCAGAAATGTTTGACTTTTATAACTGAAGTTAAGAGCACACAGGAAATTTAAGAAACCATTAAAAACCATTTGCTATTTGAATGTATGAACTGAAAAAAAAATACAAAAATCACTTTTGAATCCCAGGAAGCTGATAAATACATTTGTGTTATACAATTAAATTCTGTATTATTCAAAAACTCTGTCATTGAGCTACATCAAGATCAAACCTTAAAATTGCTATGCTCTTGCAGAATGAAATGAAATTTGACTTCATAAACCAGATATTCCATAGCGCTTGACAACAGTTAAAAAGAAATTGGTGGCTCAGGAGGGAGTAGGTTGCTGGTGAGTTAATTCATTTACTTCTGGAAACTTGAGTGCATGTTCTTATTCCTGTTGTGCACAATTTCTGAAGATCAAAATTCAGCATATAATCAGTTGCTAATCAAAGGAGACCCAAAAACCCTTGGTGCTGAGCAGCAGGTCAAGGCTGAGTAGCATTTCTACTAGCATTTCTGTAAAATAGAGTAGTTTGGTAAGCACCCTCACCTGCCCAGGAAAACTCAGTTCTATTCCCACATCTTTCAGACTCTTTCTACAGGGCATGTTTATTGACTCAGACACAAACTTGCTACACAGGCCTTTCCTTATGTAACTCTCTCTCCTCCACTGGAAGAGGGACACATTCATTCCTTTAACCCCTTGCTGAATCACGTAACAGGCAGGTAACTTATCCCTGGTCTGGTCTAACCTGTCATAGGTAGTTTCAAAATTACTTTCATTATTCCAGTTTTTAACTTGTTCTATTAGTTCTTAACTAACATGAGGGCTAAATTCAGCTAAGGGTCCAACTGAGAATTCTTTATACATCCCAAAGTCTTAGACTTCAGTGGGAATCAACCTTTATGATTTCAGTCAGAAATCATCTGCAAAAGATTTGTTCTCATCGCAGTCATAAGACATTGGGCCAACCATGAGGAATCATAATCTGCATTGTCACTGAAGTCTTCCAAGACAGTACACTTGGGTAAGTCCCACAGCAAAGCTGTCACATATACAGTTCATTGAGAAAGTTTGAGGTATAGTAGAGTGAGCTTTGAATTACGACTGTTCTCATGTTACTCCTGTCATAAGTCATGCAGGAAGTGAACACAGTCAAAGGAATCCGCAAAGAGACAAATTGAACTTGTCACCTCTTTGATCCTCCTGTGACCTATGTAGGTCCAGATGCGCTGACACATGATTACTGTGCTAAGGAAGCTCCTGCTGTATCAGCTGCAATCCCAGAATTTCTATCTATGATCAAATTATGAATGATAACTTTATTAGCCACTGACCTTGGATTCAGCTTCCGGAACTGAAGAACAGTTTCCTTGTTGCATAATGCCCTATGGAGGAATGGCTTCAATGTTTCCCTTGTGTTGGATGACAGTATGCTGGAAAGGGAGTACATATTATCCAAGGAAGGATGTGGAAATTAATGTTGTTTATTCTTCTCAAAGAAGATGTCTTCAGTTACTACATTATACTCCAGGGATCGGCAACCTTTGGCATGTGGCTCACCAGGGTAAGCACGCTGGCGGGCCGGGCCATTTTGTTTACCTGCCGTGTCCGCAGGTTCGGCCCATTGTGGCTCCCACAGGCTGCGGTTCGCCGCTCCAGGCCAATGGGGGCTGCGGGAAGTGGTGCGGGCCAAAGGATATGCTGGCCGCCGCTTCCCGATGCCCCCATTGGCCTGGAATGGCAAACCATGGCCAGTGGGAGCCAAGATCAGCCGAACCTGTGGACGCAGCAGGTAAACAAAATGGCCAGGTGCTTACCCTGGCGACCCGCGTGACAAAGGTTGCCGACCCCTGTTATACTCTGTTGGTTCACAAAGAGGAGATCTAATCCCATATATTCAAGTAGCTCCATCTCCTCCAGGACTTTTCTGCAAAAGTTGATTATCATGTAGTGAAAACAGTCCATCAAAAGAATTAACATTACTCCACTACAGGAAATTGGGCAGACCCTGTGCTTAGAAACTGGCAAGCTTATATTTTTTGATTAAATATGAACATGTTTCCTTCCCTATAAAATCAATACAATAACATTCCGCATTTCTTTTCATTTTCTTTAATGAAAACCATCTCAAAGGAAGACTGCCTCAGAGGAAGACCAGGAACTAATGAGCAGCAAGTCTTTTTCTTAATCCCTGTGTCTTTAGGGTCCTATTTAGTCTTCGGAGGCTCTTAAGCTGTTTTGTTCTTTAAATTAAAGTTATTTTCTTGTACAACATTTTGATTTTTGCTATCCCTGTAGGAGGTTTCTATAGGGATGAGTCGCATTATTTGTTAATGACCTTTACTCTTTTGCTTTTAAAGTCTCAATTTGTTAGAAGACCTTTTTCTTGTCATTATTTATAATTTTTTTAAACTCTTTGACACCTGGAGGATAATTCAATGTCAAGTACTGACTTATTGTTGATTGCTTATGAGAAATTGGAAAGGCTAACTCCTTGTGGAAGTGATTGGAAAAACGTACACTTTTGGGGCCTCATCCTGTTCCCAGGGAAGTTAGTGGTAAACTCCCATTGACTTTAGTTGGGGTAGGGCAGTGTTTCCCAAACTTGGGATGCTGCTTGTGTAGAGAGAGCCTCTGGCACTTCCCTTAATTAAACTGTTCCATAGTTTCTTGGTGAAGCTGTTCTTGTTCCCATGAGGGAACAGATCAGGGAGGCAAGAAAGTTGATGAGCCATGAAAATCGTCAGTTGTAGCCTCAGAGGGTATGTCTACACTGCAATTAGAAACTTACCGTTTGCCCATGCCAGCTTACTTGGGCTCATGGGGATCAGGCTAAGGAGTTGTTTAATTGCAATGTAGAGGTTTGGGCTGCACCCCAAGCTTTGGGACCCTCCGACCTCACAGGGTCCTAGAGCACAGGCTCCAGCCCAAGCTTGAATGTCTATATCATAATTAAACAGACCCTTACCCCGAGCCCTGTGAGGCCAAGTCAGCAAGCACAGGCCAACCACTGTTTTTAATTACAGTGCAGACATACCCTGAGAGTTCCTGGGAAATAGGTAGGTCTACACCAGGATTCACAATTATAGAATCATAGAAGATTAGGGTTGGAAGAGACCTCAGGAGCTCATCTAGTCCAACCCCTTGCTCAAAGCAGGACCAACACCAACTAAATCATCCCAGCCAGGGCTTTGTCAAGCTGGGCCTTAAAAACCTCTAAGGATGGAGATTCCACCACCTCCCTAGGTAACTCATTCCAGTGCTTCACCACCCTCCTAGTGAAATAGTGTTTCCTAATATCCAACCTAGACCTCCCTCACTGCAATTTGAGACCATTGCTCCTTGTTCTGTCATCTGCCACCACTGAGAACAGCCAAGCTCCATCCTCTTTGGAACTCCCCTTCAGGTAGTTGAAGGCTGCTATCAAATCCGCCCATCACTCTTCTCTTTTGCAGAGTAAACAAGCCCAGTTCCCTCAGCCTCTCCTCGTAAGTCATGTGTCCCAGACCACTAATAATTTTTGTTGCCCTCCGCTGGACTCTCTCCAATTTGTCCACATCCTTTCTGTTGTGCGGGGCCCCAAACTGGATGCAATGCTCCAGATGTCGCCTCCCCAGTGCCGAATAGGGGGGAATAATCACTTCCCTCGATCTGCTGGCAATGCTCCTACTAATGCAGCCCAATATGTCGTTAGCCTTCTTGGCAACAAGGGCATGCTGCTGACACATATCCAGCTTCTCATCCACTGTAATCCGCACAAGCACTTGTTGGGAGGAGAGGTCAGCAGCATGTTATGTCGGAAAACTCCTGCAGGTTTGAAAGGGCTGCTGTTGCTCAAAAGAGTAACTCTACTTGAGGTCTACTCAGCATTTTCCCAGTCATGCCCCCCCAAACAGTACCTTGAACACTATATCTGACTAAACATACTGTTGTTGGCTATCCCTGCTATTACTGCTTGTTCCTTCAATAGGAGTTGTGATTACTAATTCACATTGTATTTAATGATGTCAAAATGTTGATGGGCACTTGGCACTGACAAAATAAGGCTGTCAAACGCTTGCCTCTACTCATTTCCAGAGTGTAGCGTGTTGATCTTGGAGCCATGTTTACAATTGCTGCAGCCCTCATTTTTAATTACTTTTTATCATCTACATGACAGAACATCATTCACAGCAATTTTGTTTATTATTTCTGCATTTTTATGAGGAGTAGAGTCATTTTACGAGTTATATTTGTTTCAAACTGGCTAAAAAGTGAAAGTTTACTGTGAAGGAAGTCATTGACTAGAGATAGAAAACTGTAATAGCAGCATCAGTGTAAGATAAAGAATTCTTAGAAATCTTTGGGCACAAAACAAGAGAGAATTATTTTCAGACAGTTTTAAAATTAAACATATTTTCAGTCCTCACACTTGCTGAATTCCTGAGTTAAAAATCTACTTGCTTCATAGGTCCCAATCCTATAATTGAAGCCACTTTGCATGGGCAACCCCCTGTACCCATGTAGAATCTCATTGAAATCAGGGGTCTGCCCATGAAGAACACCATGCAGGATCAGGGCATTAGACATTTAAGACCCAATATAACTTCTGTTGAAGTCAAAACATCTTCAGTGATTTCAGTGGGAGTTGGATCAGACCCTGTATGAGAGATTCAGAGCCCCCTATCTATCTTAAGAATTAATATGGCTCCAATCACCACAGTATCTGAACATCTCACAATTCAATGCATTTGTTCCCATAACACCACAGTGGGGTTGTTACCCGGGGTTCTTTCAACCCAAAGCTCTTGTTAACTTTTACTCTGTGTGAGGTGGTGTCAGAAAATAAATCAAGGGAGACATGGCCCTCCAATCTATAGATGGCTGCCAAAAACAGGGCAACACAAAAGTGGTTTCACTTAAAGCTAAATTTTACTTAGTCTCAAGCACTTACACACATCCACAACAGTTTAGTAAATCACCCCAAACCTCGATAATTTCTGAAGCTGAGTGTGGCTCTCGAGTGCCACCGTGACAGGCTTCTGCTGTAATATTTGTATCAAACTGCCTAAAAAGTGAAAGTTTATTGTGAAGGAAGTCATTGACTGGAGATAGAAAACTCTAATAGCAGCATCAGTGTAAGATAAGGTCCTCTGCCGGTGGGGACCCCAAGATGCATCCAGAGCAGCGATCGGCAACCTTTGGCATGTGGCCTGTCAGGAAAATCTGCTGGTGGGCCAGGACAGTTTGTTTACCTGCAGCATCTGCAGGTTTGGCCGATCGCAGCTCCCACTGGCTGTGGTTCACCATTCCAGGCCAATGGGAGTTGTGGGAAGCAGCGTGGGCAGATGGATGTGCTGGCCGCCACTTCCCGCAGCCCCCATTGGCCTGAAACGGCAAACCGTGGCCAGTGGGAGCTGCGATAGGCTGAACCTGCAGACGTTGCAGGTAAACAAACCATCCCAGCCTGCCAGCGGATTTCCCTGATGGATCACGTACCAAAGGTTGCCGATCCCTGGTTTAGAGGGAGCGTCCCTGAAGAGCCCCTTCTGAGAAGTCCAGCTACCTCAAACTTTTTCCCCTTATTTATACATTAGTAATACAATGACATAGCCCTTAAAGAAAACTTGCTAAGTAAGCAGTTTTTAAAGGTCAAGCAAGAGGTTTCCTTATGATAGTCAATTAATCATATATATATATACATCCATGCCTTGGGACCCTGACAGAAACATTCCTCAGGGTACATTATAGACAAGCTTCCTGTTTTTCTAAAATACATATATCAGCAATTTCAATATTCTTAGCAGGAAAGACGCGGGGTCAAGCATCCCTGTCTGTGGCACCTAAAACTCCCTCCCCTCCTGCCTTGGTTATGCTAAGACTGCTGCATGACCAATTTACGGCCTGCTGACTTGATTACTTTTAGCAATAAGCAATAGTGGTCTCAGGCACTTTATTGGTTTGCCAAAATCTTCCTGTACAGGGTAGGTACTATATCCCCATTTTACAGATGGGGAACTAAGTTACAAAGAGACTTTGTGACTTGCACAGTGTCACACAGGAAGTCTATGACAAGGTAAGGAATGGAATCTGGGTCTCCTGTTTGTCTTTCCTCTATAAAGGACTGCAATACACATGACACTTGTTCAAAAATTCCTATTGTCTATTTGAACACACTGGAACTGGAATGCTCCACAACTTTAATTGCATGGCCACTTGCATTTTAGAGCTCTTGGCACTTGGGTAGATCAGACCATTCAGTTATTCATAATGAAAAGCTCACAGAGACTTTTGCTTTAAAGATATCTGAGTTACAATTAGTAAAATATCAAAAATAAATTTTAAAATATTTTTTATGAACATGAGCTGGCAAGAAGTCAAAATAGGAAACTATAAGGAGATATTTTTATTTAAAAGTCTATTGCATTTCTTAAAATCATCTATTAAGCAAAACTGAGACAAACTTTTAGATGTATTAAAGAAACAAGTACCATGCTGTAGTACTATGGAAATAAGAGCATTTGACTGAATATGTTTTACTCCTGTTAAAAAGATAATGTACTCATATGGTGTGATCTATCTTCCACTGCAGTCAATGACAAACTCCCATTGACTCCACGGGAGCAGGATAAGGCATTATATAACAGAACTTATATGAAGTCATGATACAGTACATACACACTTGCTGAGACTCATTAAGCAAAAACATACATGTTAGCTCAGGAAAATTCCATTAAACTCAGCATACACAAGGGGTTGAGTTTGAAAATACATATATGCACTTGAACTGTTCTTTTATAAAAGGCCCGAGGGAGTTAACAGTCTTTGAAGTTCTGTGAGGGAGTGTAAATGCCTAAAGCTGTAACACTGGCTTTTTATGAAAATTCTAGTTCTCAAGAAGGCCCATGGCTAATAAAAAAGGTAAAAATGTACAGCATATTTCAGGTCAGGCTTGAAAAAGCCCTGGCTGGGATGATTTAGTTGGGGATTGGTCCTGCTTTGAGCAGGGGGTTGGACTAGATGACCTCCTAAGGTCCCTTCCAACCCTGATATTCTATTATTCTTACCCTTTTGAGAAGCCCGCATGATGTCTGAGGAGAAGAATGCCTTGCACAGATCTCTCCCACTCTACAGTTTGGTTCTAACTTACGACATTTTATTGTTCTTATCTTTACAATACAATCTTGTATAATGTATGCTAAATTTTCCTGTCAATTGAAATATAAGAAAAAAAATGACTGATGGAGTCAGAGAGTGAGACAGCCACTTTTCAAATACAAGGAGAATAATAATAAAAAAAGAAACAGAAAACTTGCTTTTCTTGGCTCTAGTGTCTCAGCCTTTTCAGAGTCTTCACTAATCATGTCCTTCACCAGATTATCATCTCTTACTTTTATTTTCCTCTAGGCACATTAATTACCATCTGTTACAGATGTAAATTCAGATTATGACATTAGAGTATGCTTAACAAGTTGCATATACATCAATTGAAATATTTTGTCAAGAATGCTCCTAAAAATAATCTGTATGTAACATTTCAGATCTGCTTCTGGGATTTTAAGGGCTCATCTTGAATAATGTCAGTAGAACCCAGTGGAGAAAGGGAGCCCCTAGGAGAAGCAATCATCCTCCCTTTATGGGAGTTATATCACCATGTAGCTAGAGATACTTGCAAGGGATACAGAACTGGCATGGAGCCTTTTTCTCTCTATGGGTGGCTCTGGCTCCCTGCAGATCCCTGGGAATCTGCCAAGTTTGTAGGTTCCTGATTCCACCAAGGCACATACCCCCGTGATGGAGTGGGAAATCCATAAGGGGATACTTACAGAGATCATTTACCCCTTATTCCCTTCTTTTCCCAGTGGCATGTTGCTAGGTACAGGTGTCTGACTCAATACCATTTGATTACTGTGCTGATGTGCAGAAAAATAAAAAGACTGAATTTAACTTTCAGCACCTCTGACTTGTGCGGGTGATGCCAGGGGATATGCCACTGTCCCAGGCTCATCATATCTAGGTTACTGGTCTGATGTCAAGATGCAGGTTACAATGAGCTCACTGACTTGGCACACCCAGCTGTTGGGTTGATGGCAACGCATGGGCATCAGTGAAGTTACCGGCTCAGTGCTCCTATCTTGCTAGGGTGGTATCAAGGTACAGGTTGTTGTGTGGTCAATCAGAAACTTAGATAATTGTGGGGCCTCTGGCTCAGTATCTCTAGCTCAGTAGTGATGTGAAAGCATATGTCTCTGACAGGTTTTGTGCTCAGCTCATTGTGGCTATGGGTGATCCAACCATTAGAAGAAGAATTGCTAAAATGGCAGTATGTTTATCTGCATAGTCCTGAATGAAAACACACCTACACAGTAAAGCAATGTAATTTAATGTTTACAGTCACATAGAACATTGAGGGAGGTCTACAAATACCATACATAGAGATTAGGTCTCAGAAAAATAGTCAACATTTACAAGCATTTACTCTGGAATCTATATAAAAAACAATACATTAATCTCCTATACTTAGAATAGGAGAATTTCTGTTTCTCAAAAAGTCTCTTCTTTGAGCATTGGTAGATGCTGACTTTTTAGGAGCAAGCACTGTACAATGACAGTGAATAAATAAGAATGGTTCAATCTGTATATGCGCTGTGTTGTTATTGTTTTGGAATGCAAACAGATCTGTGAATTTTTCTTCTAAGTGGAAGAGCTCCATCAATAAAATGTATTTTCCTGTTTAAATGTTATACTTATTAGGGGGAGTATGCTACTGGCAGAGAACCCCTACTTCTTCTAACTCATTTTGTAAAATTGGTATAAAAGGTTTCCTTTTTCCAAAGCACAAACTATTGATTTTGGCATATGTATCTCTAAGACTTCAAACAATCTTTGCCTCTTTTGTGTATATACTTTTTTTTTTTCCAACGGGGAAGATTTCTGAAGATAAAGAAAGGTACTTCAGTGTCTTTAACTGTGAAACTTTATTTTTTGATGCAGTATTTGGAAAATAATGGAGATACTAATTTCAAGTTAATATGTATTATTACCTTTGTCAAGTATCAGGGGGTAGCTGTGTTAGTCTGTATCCACAAAAACAACAAGGAGTCCGGTGGCACCTTAAAGACTAACAGATACATCTGAAGAAGTGAGTTTTTTTACCCATGAAAGCTTATGCCCAAATAAATCTGTTAGTCTTTAAGGTGCCACCGGACTCCTTATTATTACCTTTGTTTTTAATTATTGCCAAGTTCTCTGAAATATTGTAGGCACCTCACAAATGTCCTGCTTCTATTCTAAAGAGCCTATCAATTAAATTTGAGATGATACACCAAGTGAGGTTATAAAATATAAAAAGAGAAGAGATGGGGTATGGAATTACAGGACTACACAATAAGTTTTTCAGTAGTGTAAACTCAATAATGCATAGAGCTACAGCCAATATCATGTATGTATGTATGAATTTGCAGTCCCTGTATCTTTTCTACCCTTTCTATCTTTTCTATCTTTTCCGCCCCTGTCCGGAACGGCCGCCCCAAGCACCTGCTTGAGAAGCTGGTGCCTGGAGCCGGCCCTGATACCTAAATACTCCATTATAGCAGTGCTGGAATCTTCTCAGTTATACTATAACAGCTAACCTTAGTCCTTAACATAGCCAAGTACCCAATGCCCTATTGTAAGTTATACAGACCTGGACACCCCCACATAATATATTGCAGGTAGGTCAAGATTCTGTTGTGGTCTGAAGCAATTTATTTGCTAGCTTATTGATCCACTCCGACAAGTAATTCAGACAAGTCCTTATAAATGTTTTTCTTTTCTCCAATGCAAAGCTGTCATGTACGAAATATTACAGCCAATGACAGTGACACAGTTTGAAGATGATTAGTTCAATTTATGCTGTAAACAGGCAATCAGTTATAGATCCCCAGACAGACAACTACTAACAAAGTTCCATTTGAAATTGGAAGAGAATACTTGGTTAGAGCACATGTCAGAAATTGTATTTACTAGTCTACAGTTACATATAATATAACCATTTGGGTCAGTTGAACATATTTACACACTCCTTTCTAATCTTTACCGATTTTTTGGGTCCTCCTGAGCGTTACACTACAATATAATCCCCTGTAATATAGAAATGCTATTGTAAATTTTCAATTAGGAGGAATATTAAAGAATTCTGTCATTTATCAGGTAACCAAACAAATAAATAAAGGCTGTTACTTGTACTGTTGGTCTTGGATTAGCATTAACATGAAAACATTCTCTTGATTGCAGATCAGTGAAAACTTGCCATGTTTTTAATCAGCCAAACAAAGTAAGTATTGGATTTTCACTCAATTAACTTTGTGTTAGATCAGTGTGACTTTTTAATGCCTGGGTGGCTTAAGAATTATTCTCTTTGGTGACAACTATGGATTTTGTCTGTAATGCTTAAGTCAGTGACTCAGTGTATGGTGTATGCAGACTGAGACACAGTTATTAGTATAAGAGAAACTGCAGTTCTTCAAGTACACATAGCACAGAAGCTCAAACATGGGAACTAAAACTGAAAGATCATTAGAGCCCACTAAAATAAATATTATTTACTCTAAGCTTTTCCAGTTTATTAAGTTTTATTTAGGATAATACATTGAATGTACTAATAGTCTATTATAGCTGTGTAAAACTTGCATGTTTATAATATGTTATAAATAGCACAATAGAGGAATTTTACCATAGAAATTACTAATAGTTGCCCTGATTCTGTTACTCATACTCCTGTTAACTACTACTTTACTACAGATATCATGGAATGGAGCATCAGGCTCTTTGTGTACTAAATTAGTACTTAATGGGTAAAATCCTGGCCACACTGAACTCAGTAGGAGACTTTTATCGAGTTAAACAGGGTTAGGATTTTAACAGGATATATGTATGTAAGGGTGGGATAACTGAGACCAGTGAGATTAGTTAGTTATAGACTACACATGTCACAATAGAGAGAAGAGCCTTATATAGCTTTATAAATACTAACAAACAAAAGTCAATTCTGAAAAATAAGACAAACCAATGGGGTCTCCTATAGAAGATTACCTATTAGGAGGTTTCTTGCATCTTTCTCTAAAGCTTGTATTATTGGCCACAATCAGAGACAAGAGATGGTCCACACTAACACCCCACTTCGAACTAAGATACACAACTTCAGCTACGTGAATAATGTAGCTGAAGTCAAAGTACCTTAGTTCGAACTTACCGCGGGTCCAGACGCGGCAGGCAGGCTCCCCTGTCGACTCCGCGTACTCCTCTCGCAGAGCAGGAGTACCGGCGTCGACGGCGAGCACTTCCGGGATCGATCTGGGATTGATTTATCGTGTCTAGACAAGGTGCGATAAATCAATCCCAGAAGATCGATTGCTTACCGTCGGACCCAGAGGTAAGTATAGACGCACCCTATGAATCAGTAATCATGGCAATTCCTATGTAAACATTTTAAAAACATTTAATAACTTTGTTTCCCTTTGAGGTTTGTAATGCATATTTAATTTTGAGGAGGGGGTTTTGTGGGGGGGGGGGAGAAGGGGAGATAGTTGTTCAAGACAAATTTAATAAAAGAAACATTTATTTTTAGCCAAATAGAAGCCAGTGAGTTACTAAGTGTTGTATTTGAAATGACTGTCCTGCTTCTAAATCCATCTAGGAATTGATTGAATACATAAATAAACAATCAACAGTCACTGAATTGCTCTGAGATTGTGACAGAGTGCTAGCTGTAGCACCCTGATCACTGACCTTACTGCAGACCAGAAAAGGCTGCAGGCTCAACTGTGAGCAATTATACACTTTCTGTTGGGGGGATTATGAACACCTGGGTGGTAACTGCAGCACCAATGATATGATTAGCAGTAATTGGGAGGTTATAATGGGGAGGAACAGGCAGTAGGAGGGAAAGCTGTGCAGAGAAGACAAAGGATGTAGAATTTTTTCCCTGCATTATACATGTGTCATAGTCAGTTTGGTGGAGACCTGAGGAATAAAGTTATATGTGAAGAAAGGGAAAGAGCCTCAGTATATTGTTACTGAGGGACCATGGAAACAGACTAGGCAGCCAGGCACACGGGGTAGCTGAAGAAGCACTGTGACAGAGAGAAACCAAAAAATATTACTGGTTTTGAAGAACCATTTTTATACTGTCACTGAATATTCATTATACATCATTTTCCTTTATGCCCTCTATGTAGGTAACCTGGATCAAAATAAAATGAGATGATGTAAAATAGGATTATTCATCCAATTTGTTGTTGCTGAGATAGCTAACATTTTCTAATGAGTTAAGCAATTAGTTAGTTGCAAAAGTTTCCCAATGATCATCTCAGTGCAGCTTGCCAAATGAGACCATTCAGGCAGTAACCATTAAGAAAAGAATATAGAACCTAAAGCACACCACACAGAAAAAAAAGATTGAATCATTACAAATAAATTATCCCTCTCCTGCCCCCAGGATACCCTCTGAAGACTCTCTGTAACACTGTGAATACTAGCTGACATTTGCAACAACCATTTGCCACTTAGATTTCAGATGAATTACATAAAATGATGGAGCTTCATGCACAACAAGAATTGCATTAGAAGTGTCTTTGTTCCCTTCTGAATTTTCTCTTTGAAGATCTTGAAATCTATGTTGCTTGGCAGCATTTCTGTGTTTTACCTTTGTATTTTGAAACCCATTAAAGTGTTTTTGTAAACTAATTCTAATTTACATTTTAATTTGATGGTTATCATGATTAAAACCAGAATTCATGAATTGCACCTGTGTACCCATTCATAGTGGCATTTAACATTATTTTGGACTGAAAATTCAGCATGGTAATTTTGCAAAATGTGCAAAGTACATCAGTGCTTCATATATTACAGAGTACACCATAGCCACACAAAATAACTCACTCTTTAAATTACCTGACATTATTTATGAAGTTTTGCACAGTGTTGTATATGATTAATTATTTTTCATAAGCATAATAAAATGATCTACAGTACAAACCTGTATATTGTCTCCAATACTTCCAATTTACAAAGCCAGTTATCAAATTAAATTAAATTAAAATGGACAGTTCTACAAAAAAGCCGACCACACACACACACAAATAATAAATCAGTATGATAAGAGCACACAAGTATGCATTTGATTTTTCGGGGAGGGACTATATATTTGCTTTTGTCGTACAGTGTGTACTGTTTGTGTCCTTACCCTGTCAAAATGTACAGCAACTGCTATTTCTACTCTAGGCCAGATAGTCTACTGCCTTGCACCTTTTGTACTATGTACACCAATGCCAAGTATGGGGGGAAATGATACCTTTCTGTTCAGACAGGTGTTAAGCATACTTTGTTCCAGTGTCAATGACTACACAGTTTGCAAGATAGTGGTGAATCGGGCATTTGATATACACTCAAATACATGATACAAAATCAGCAACAATCAACTCTTGTCTTTGCGTATTTCCATCTATGTACGTCTACTGAATCTATTTGTCACTATCCTATCAAAATATAGTTAAACTACACTTGTAAATGAACAGAAATCATGTCTTGGGAATGCTGATGGAGTATGGTTCCATCATACACTGCTTACTTCCTTCTGTAGAAAATTAGTTTTGCTATTTAAATAGGTCCTACTCTAATCAGAACTGGGAGGGTGGTAGAGTAGAGGTTCCATTTTAATCTTTTCTTGTAATCGTTTCCTCTTTTTTATTTACGTCATTGAATATATTTCAAGAGAATTAAAAAAAAACTATAAAAATTTCTAACGTAAGTTGTGGGGTCAAGAATTTTTTCCCCTCATTTGTTAGCAATTTTTTAAAGAAGTTTCACAGTAAGCTGTATTTACCTTGTCTTTCCATGTTTTCTATCACTGTGAATTATGGTAGTTTGGAAGATTTTGATTTCAGGAGGATGTCATACCACTTTATGCTTATGCAAAATGAAAAGAATAAGTGAAGTAGAAGTAACTAAGCTGCATCTTTCACTGGCATCTGAGAAACTGATAAAGGTATATACAACTGGTAGTGATTTTCAAAATGTTGTCTGTGCAGCCAGAGTGGTCTACCAACCCCTGGTTGTCCACAGAATGAAACATTTGGAGAATGATGGGATTAGAAAGGGAGATGATTCTATGGTAGAGGATCTTTCTCTTATGGCTTGGACCAGAGGATGAAAAAAGTTGCAGAACTAACATAGTATTGTGCCCAAAGGTAGTGCTGTGGTATATAATGTGATTTGGGGATCAAATTAGTCATAAGTTCCAACAGGCAAGGTATGCATTGGCCCATTTCTAGAGAAGTCCCCTCTTCCTACTCTCATAGAAGTGGAGAAATTGACTCAGCACATTTAAAAAAAAATCAAGTTTTCTAGGTGCTTTCCAAACATAAAAGAAGACTTGGTCTTCTTTATAACTGCCCTAAGGTGTTTACAGTCTAAAAACTTATGTTCTGCATAACTAAGCACCTTTGGCTCTTTATGCAGGACTAACAATTTTCAAGAACATCACTTTTGCAGAGAGCTGACTAGATCTTTTTTAGGTGGTCTATGTGAACAGTGGGCTTAAGTGCTGTATCTTAAATAAAGTCCATATTGAGCTTATAAAATCTAAACACTGAGGGTAAAATTGTGGTCCTAATGAAGTCAATGGGACTTTTGCCATTGACTTGGATGGAGACAGGATTTCATCATTATTAGTTCTTGCCTCACATGATCAGCAGGGACATGAAGGTGACTTTAAAATGCAGTCACATATGCTATCACAGAAAATGTCTTCTTGAATTAATCTAAAAATCATCAAAGAGTACTCTAATGACGGGGGAGATGATCCACAATTTCAAGTCCAATGCCAGGGATTGGCAACCTTTGGCACACAGACCGCCAGGGTAAGCAGCCTGGTGGGCTGGGCCGGTTTGTTTACCTGCCACATATGCAGGTTCGGCCGATTGTGGCTCCCACTGCGGAAGTGGCAGGTAAACAAACTGGCCCAGCCCACCAGGGTGCTTACCCTGGTGGGCCACATGCCAAAGGTTGCCGATCCCTGTCCTATGCAGTCTTTTACTTTTCTTTATAGCAGCAGTAACAATCTCTGCATCCATTCACCAGCCATGATGTTGGTATAGCGCAGAAGTTTTCAACCTGTGGGCCATGCACCCCTGCAGGTCTGCAGACTATGTCTAAGATTTCCAAAGGGGTCTTCACCTTCATTCTAAATTTTGTAGGGGTCTGCAAATGAAAAAAGGTTGAAAAACCACTGGTATAGAGGCAGCAAAAAGCTAGAGTCAAATCCTGGCCACTATAAAATTCCCATTGACTTCAGTGGGGCCAAGATTTCACCCCTAGACTTTCAGTAGCTATAAACCTTTTCAATTAATCCTGGATTGATCCAGTCCAAATGAGTTATCATATACTCTATTAATTCTTCTTTTTGATGACTACAGCTGACATTTCATCTTCCACGAACTGCTTACAAGTCTTAATAAGCCACTGGCATTGACCAAACTATTCCTACTCTTCTTCCATGGATAGCTCATCTTCTTTTCACAACCTAATTATTTTTCATTGGGAAAGGAAGATCAGTGGGAGCAACTGAGCTTCAACTCCTTTTAATTCTCCTTCAGATCTTCTGTGACTTTGCCTTTCCACTTTCTTTCTCTTAATCTTTACAGGCAGCAGCCCATTTGCTCAATCATTTTGTCCTTGAGAGCTACATAATATTGGAGACCTGCTAACCACATAAAGAAAAAAAAAGAGAAGCAGCCTTGGCTTACAATACTTCTCTTCTTTAGTATTTAGAAGTACAGCTTTTATCACCAAAGTGATTTATATTGGGAGTCTGATATTCATGATTAGTATACCATGAGCTATAATGGAGGGAAAAATCTTCCTTCCAACACGCTAACAAAAACTTTTGCACTGCCCCCTTTTATTAGGGGTGCCTTGAATTCCTTGTAAGCTGTTAATCATTTCTACAATTAACTATATATACAGTGTTTGCCACAAAATCACTACAGCTTTTATCTCTTGCACAGTATATAGTAGTCACAGTATTCTCTATTGGTAAAATAGGAATACTACAGTAACATTAATTAATTCATTACAAATGGTAAAGATTGTAAAGAATGAACCCTGTATGCTCTTAAGGTGAATATGGTTTAAAAAAGTGAGACCACATTAAAATACCAACAGTGTTAAATTGAGTGGATAATAGCAGTCCAAGTAACTATTTCTAGCTGATTTCAGATGACAGGCTTGGTGTGCCTAAGTGGGAATGAAAGAAATAAATTCAGAATAGACTTTAAGAAGTACTTTTTCACCTGAAGAATAATAAATGTGCAGAAGTGCTTAGCACATGTCAAGTTAGAAATGCCAGGATCATTCAAGGAATAATTAGATCCCACTCTGAGAAATAAAATATATAAGTAATGTGCTTTGAGGGACCATGAACTTTTCTGTCTTTCTAATATTTCTCCTGTTTTTGTACATTCCCATCACCATACTATTTTCACATTTGTGATTTAAAGAAGATAAATTAGATGATGGATGGGAGGTGTAATCTTGGAAAAAATGTCCAATCAGTGTGGATCCACCAGAAAACTTCACTGTGGGATGATGCTTCTTGCTTCCTATTGAGGCCAGGAACCTAATTTTTGGGGAGAGAGGAGGGAGAATCAGCTTTACTGTGCAGTTTATTTCTGCTGTTAAAACATATTAAAACAACTTTCTGATGAGTTTAGACCCAAAATTAGGCAAAGGTTTCTAACCAACAGAGGAGTGAAATTCTGGAACAGCTTTCCAAGGGGAAGAGTGGAGGCTAAAAACCTATCTGACTTAAAGACTGAGCTTAATAGGTTTATGGAGGGTATGGTATGATTGGACCGCCTACAATGGCATGTGGCCCATCAGCAACTGTCAGTAGCAAAAATCCCCAACTGCTGGAGACAGGACACTAGTTGGGGAGGGCTCCGAGTTACTACAGAGAATTCTTTCCCAGGTATCTGCCTAGTGAATCTTGCCCATATCCTCAGGGTGTAACTGATTGCCATATTTGGGGTCAAGAAGGAATTTTTCCCCAGGTCAGATTGGCAGAGAACCTGGGGGGTTTTCGTTTTCCTCTGCAGCATGGGGAACAGGTCACTTGCAGGTTTAAACTAGTGTAAATGGTCAATTCCTTGTACTTGAAGTCTTTAAACCATGGTCTGAGGACTTCAGTAACTCAGCCAGAGGTTAGGGGTCTATTACAGCAGTGAGTGGGTGAGATTCTGTGGTCTGCCATGTGCAGGAGGTCAGACTCGATGATCATAATTGTCCATTCTGACTTTAAAGTCTTTGAGCTAATGAGAAAAAAGATGCATTTAATATCCATATCTGGACAGTTTAAGTGTCAAACTGAACTATGTCAGTTTCCCACTATACCTCTGATGCATGTGCATAACTCCTATTGTAACTAATAAAGTCAAGTATACATATTAAAAAGAACTTTTTAGGGTCTAGCATCCTACTGTATATTATCA
This sequence comes from Malaclemys terrapin pileata, assembly GCF_027887155.1. NCBI lineage: Eukaryota > Metazoa > Chordata > Testudines > Emydidae > Malaclemys > Malaclemys terrapin. Next base: position 249,993,136 of record NC_071505.1, read on the forward strand.
GACATACTGTAATGCTTCCAAGTAGTTCTTTTTGAACAGCTTTGCTCTGATTTCATATGAGCAAACTCTTTATACTGCCAAATTCTTTTGACACAATTTGTAAATAGCATTACACTATAGCTAGGGTGGTAGGCACAGTTAATGGTACATGAAGCTTTCATTATAATTTTCTATCTGAATTACATTCAACTTTTGAACTACATTGTGGAATTTTCCATTCTTGGGGCCAGCTTCTGATCTCTAGGCATGTCCCTTTAGTACTGCTCCAGCAATTCAAAGGGAATATAGTGCTTTCCTAAGAGGGCAACTGGCGATTCCCCCAGTGTAGGGAGAATCCTGGGGTGATGTGACTTGAGGCTTGTCTCCACTTACCGGGGGGAATTGATATGTGACAATTGATCCACCGGGGGTCAGTTTATCAGTTCTAGTGAAGATGCACTAAATTGACCATCAATCGCTCTCCCATTGACTCCGGTACTCCACCAGAACGAGAAGCATAAGGTAAGTCAACGGGAGACCACAATATGTTGACCAAAGGTATGACGACTCCAGCTGGAGTTGCGTAACTTAGGTCGACTTAGCCCCATAGTTTAGACCTGCCCTTGGTATCCCTGCTTTTTCTCCCTCACTTGTTATAGGGACCATCTGTCGGTGTACCCAAGGAGCAGAGCCACACTGTGATGCACACCAGTGATCCCTGGCAGTGGTAGTGGAGCAGTTCATAAGAGCCCATACTATGCTTCAGACTACAGAGTTTCCAGGGATTTTGTTTTCCACCCCGATTCCAGGATCAAGGAAGTGGGAAGATGTTCCCCCCCACTACCACCACACACACCCCTTCTCTGGGAACAGGGCTGAGGACTATTTGGTCTGACCTGGGTCTCAGGCATTTGGTCTCAAGGCCAATATGGATTTTCTTTGATAGCTTGGAGAAAAGTAGTTCATCCATTTCTGAGCTTGGGGATGGTAAAATAAATTTAAAATATATCCCTTTCCCATTGTAAATTGTTGTGAGGTTGTTTTTTGCAACACTTCTTTGACCAGCACTAAAAATCAGAACAATTTGGTAGAATTTGGAAGGTGGAATTTGTCATGGAAGTAGCCCTCATTGGGAAGACTTTGAGAGAAAGTTCATTTTGATTTGACCAAGAATTCTATGCAGTACAATTGATGCCCAAATAAATCTGTTAGTCTTTAAGGTGCCACCAGACTCCTTGTTGTTTATGCAGTACAGAACATACACAATTGCTTTTCTTTTTCTGTGCCCAGAAAGTTCACACCTCAGAAAGGGTTCACTGCATATATATCTAGAGGCTAATTGGATGTGTTGTGAAAAGTTTAATTACTATGATTGGGCATCTTTAACTACTCAGGAAGGGCAGAGGGTAGAGTTACAGGTGTCATTGATGCTTCCATGACTACTACTTGTGCAATTAGGTCAGATGCTTGGAGTAAACAGAATTGTCTCACTAGCCGAGGGAAGTCACTTTCAAAAAGAAGCTATTAGGGAGACTGTCAATTGACACTGATGAGATGCAAGTGTGCCATTCAGGGAGCTTGTATTCACCATGGAAATCACAGTAACCCTCAGCTTTCATTGGAGCTCACTACTTACACATTTACCCTCAGACTGTGTGATTGCACCTGCAGCTCTATGTAGGGCCTGGACACAATCTGGACCTTTCATATAAATTAATAAATTTTCATTCTTCTGAATCCCAAAGTACTTTATCAATGTTATATGCTATGGTCCTGATCCTGCAGCCACATGCTTAACATCACTTGTGTGAGCAATTTCACAGTTGGACTGCTCATATGACTAAAGATGTGTGTATATATTTTTTTGCATTTGGCAATTTGGGTGTACTTAGACTTGATTAAAAAAAAGAAGCCTGGCTACCAAAGTGCTATCAAGCAGCTACCTACAAAACTACAGATGTGAAGAACAAACACCACATCAGACTTTCATAGAGAAACTCTGACGTACATTTTTTATCCTTATGTTTAAATTACATTCAGGCAATAAGATGATACATTTTCATCCAAAAACTTCTAAAAGTTACAATGGTAATGTTGTTACCCAAGGTTCTTTCAACCCAAAGCTCTTGGTAACTTTTACTCTGTGTGAGGTGGTGTCAGGAAATAAATCAAGGGAGACACGGCCATCTGACCGATAGATGGCTGGCACAAACAGGGCAACACAAGAGTTCTTTCACTTAACACTAAACTTTATTTAGTCTCAAGCACTTACACATGTCCGCAACAGTTTAGTAAAACACTCCGAGCCGTCGATAATTACTGAAGCTGAGTCTGGCTCTTGAGTGGCACAACAGCAGCCTTCTAGTGGCCAAATCTTTAATCTGCTGGTGGGGACCACAAGATGCGTCCAGAGGGAGAGTCCAACTAATTCAAACTTTTCCTCCTAATTTATACATTAGTAATACAATGACATGTCACTTAAAGACAAGTTGTTAAGCAAGCAGTTTCAAATGTCAAGCAAGAGGTTTCCTTCTGGTCATCAATTAGCCATGTGTGGTTCTCCCCCACCCCAGAGTTTGCACACCTTGAGGCTCCTAAAATGCATGTATCAGCAATTTCAAAACAATTCTTATCAGGACAGACGCAGGGCCAAGTTGCCCTTTCTGTGGCACCCATTACCTTACCCCCCCCGCCGCCTTGGTTAAGCTAAGGCTGCTGCATGGCCAATTTACAGCCTGCTGACATAGCTGCTTTTAGCAATAAGCAATAATGGTTTCAGGCACTTTACTGGTTTGAAGATACTACCACTAGGTTTACTTGTTAGGAGGACATGCACATAAAATGTGGGAGACCACAGTTCAAATCCTGTTTCTAGATTAGGGACTTAAAACCAGGTCTCCTATAAGCCAGGTGAGGGCCCTAACCACCAGGCTATTCTGGGGAGAATGGCCTTTAAGATCTCCTTTTTGGAGATTTACACTTTGCATAACATAGTTAATCATTCATTGGAGCAGAGAGAATGATTCTGGAGCCTCCTGGTTAAGGCATACATTGCTAGGGGGAACACCTAAGTTTAAATCACTGCTCCAATTAATATTTATTTATTTATACAAAGTTCAACAGGTGAAATTGACAGAGAACTACCCTGGAATAACTAATAACTTGGTGGTTGGGACTCTCAGCGGAGATATAGAAAATCTGGGTGAAAGTCCCTGTCCTAGAGAAGGTATTTGAATCTAGGTCTTCTATGCCCTAAATGAGAGTCCTAATTACTGGGATATTCAGTATAAAGTAACCAGTAACCCTTCCCCTCCACCCACACATAATTACTTTGTGCATGGTGCCTAAATGTCTCCCTGTGAAAAATCAAAATGTTTGTTTTATTTTGGAAATGTCAAAATAATCTGTTATGCAACTTTAGTGCCCTCATGGCCAAGATGTAACTTTAGCGCCCTTGTGCTGGCACAAGGCGCATGCAGGAATGCAGCTCAGAAAGTCCTTCCACCCCAGGGGCATCTATTTTAAACCTCCCAGAGTGAACACACCAGAAGAGTACAATGAATATAGGAAAGGGAAATGTTTATTTACAGAGGGATGAAAGGAGAAAAACAGGGGGAATGATTAAACAGAGTTGCATTCAACTCAAGGCCCACAGGACTTGTGGTACCATAGTCTGAAAGGGCAGACACTGAACAGTGCATATGCACTCAGAGTTAAGGAGTCCTGGGAATAGTTCCACTCTTGTGGTGAGTCTGGATGTTCCTGGTCATCTTTGGGGCCAGTAAACTTTTCCCAACAAGCCTCTTGGTGCCTTTTCTGCTGCTCTCTAAAAACCCACATAGAGTGGGCATCTCCCCACTCAACTAGCTAACAGCCTCTCTACTTATTCACAATGCAAAGTCACGAGCCCCAGTACTCACGGCCCCATGCAGCTTTGGGCAACAGTGATACTGGATCCAGCTCAGATTTTTTCTTCTTGGGTGATTCCTCCCTGGCACAGTGCTCCTCCTGGCTCCTGTCCCCAGACAGCCATTCGGTCCCTCACAGGCTTCAGGCAGGTTCTTGGCTCCTTCACTGTGTGAGAGCCTGCTTGCTGCAGCCCTTTTGTCTGGAGCTTCAGACATACACATACTGTGGTTCTCCCCTCTCTCCCTGCTCCCACCACCCCAACAGTACTCCCCCCCCCCCCAGGAAAAAGTTTTAAAGGGGCCATGCTCTCTAAACCCCAAATGGGGTTACATTTAAAATTTCTGACAACTTTTGACTGAAACAAGTCACTACTATTAACACAAATTTGAGACATGATTTGGTCAACCCAAGTCTGTTCCTGCCCCCCTCCACTCCCCCAAGTGAAAAATTTTACCCAAGTCTATTTCAGAGCCCTAGTATCATACCCAACCATGTCCTTCCTGAAACCTGACCTCCCTCCTTCAGTTCAACTCACTCATTTTTTTCTGCTGGTACTTACTCGATGGGTGAAAAGCAGGAAGCCAGGGTCAAACCCAGTGTCTGCCACTTTTGCTTGGAGGTAGGGGAGATAAAGGGAATAATGCACAGTATTATAATGAGTTGGGGGTACTGAGGGAATATTATGTATAATTAAGACTCCCTTATTTGTACACCTCAACCCCTCTCTCTGCTAAAGCTCAGGCCAGAGCTCAGACTATTCAGAACTTATTTTTTGTGTAAAAAAAAAAGTTACTCAGCCATTTGACTCTGAGATCAGGCCATAAGATTTCTTATAGAATAAAATGTAATATACATAAACATCTGAAACCAGCATTTTGAATACTTGTGAACACTTTTAAACAATGCTTCTGCACTAACTAGTGGTATTTCCCCACTTTGTTGCTGTTATATGAATTTTACTGCAAGGTATACCCTAGTTAGTACTTACACAGAAAGTAAGGCAATCTCTGATTTTTTCCACAGAGATGAATTCTCAGTGTTTGTAATGTGTCATTGTAAAAGGTCCGGACTCACCCCTGTGGCGCCTCCCGCTGGTCGTCCAGGGACCTAGCTCACCAGCCTCTGGAGCGCCCTCTGCAGTCCAGTGAGCTGCCTTGTCCCCTGCGCTGGCCCTTGTGTCCCTCCCAGGACCCCAGTGCCCCCCACCCTGGGTGCTGCCCCCTGGCAATACCCACACACACTGGGTCTTCCCTCCCAGGGGAACCCTCACCCGCTAACCCCACCTCACCTAAGGATAAGGCCACTGCCAGTCACCAACTAGCCCCCACTCTCTGGGGCAGACTGCAGTATAGGCCACTCATCATCGGCAAGGTTGGGTTTGGACCTGCTGCCTTGGCCTAGTCCTGGGCTGCCCTCTGCAACCCCCAGTACCCCTTGGCTGCAGCCTAGGGCTTTCCAGGCTGGAGCTGCCCAGCCCTGCCCCAGCCCACCACTTTGTGTCTAGCTCCCTGCAGCTAGGCCCTTCTCTCTCTGGAGAGAGAGAGACTACTGAGCTCCTGGTCCCAGCCTCTTTATACAGGCCATCTAGGCTCTGATTAAGGTGTGGCCCAGCTGCAGCCACTTCCCCAATCAGCCAGGGTTTTACCTTGCCCAGCCCCAGCCCTCTGCAGGGCTTTTCCAACCCCTCAGGGCAGGAGCCAGTATCCAGCCCGCTACAGGCATCAAAAGGGCATGTTTGTCACCTGAACTTTTCAGTGCCAGAGGAGAATGGCAGCCCTACAGTGCCTATCTATTCCCTTCAGAATTTGCTTAGAAAAGCAGTTCATAGAGCCTTACTGCTAGAAAAAATTCCAGTTGTGAAATCAGTAGTTGGCCATCTCTTCATCTTCCAGCAAAATAGGGAGGCCGTAGTGAACATACAAAGTGGCACAAACTCTGGGATGCAGCAGACATCTTAGAACAGTATTGTTGAGCTGCTGACTCCCCAAGTCGGACTCCAATTCCCCTTATTTGTAACCTTTTCTCCAATGACCTCCAATTGACTTAGCTCTCACATAGTGGGTGCATGGAACCTGCTAGAATGCTTGTCCTTAATAGAAACCATCTATGCAGTTACCGGGCATGCCCAGAAATTACCACATATCCTCCTCTAAATGCTTCTGGGCCTTCTAACTAAGTACCCTGCCCTCCGCACATATGCAGTGACACAGAATTCAGCGTAAATCCACATCTTCTCCTCACTGCTTCTCTCCATACATTGGACTAAAACCATCAATGGCTGCAGTACCAGCAGGTGGGTTACAGTTTATTTTATTAAGATTTTACTTTGATAAAAACATTCAATAGGGATATCATAGATCTCAGTCATCATCCCAGATCACTGCCCATTATTCCTGCATGGAGCCCTATAGATGCCAGTCAGCACACCTTAAGTCACCATAGTGCAGGATCAGGAACAGAGTTATAGTAATGCAATTATAATTACATGTTGCATTTGCTTTATAACATCCGATGAAAGAGTTAAACCGAAGCCTGGATGATATGGATATTATTACAAACTGCCCTCCATAATAAACTGGTTGCATCTGAAAATCAGGTAGTTTTTGGTGTCTACATGCCTTTATATGCTGCACCCTCAAAATTCAGGACACAAAAAGAAAGGCCTGTTTATGGTCTCTTTAAGAACGAGGTCCCACAAATCAGTTTGGTATCTGTATTTGAATGACAAAAATGATGTGCATGAGAGTAAAGATTTTATGTGCAGACATTTAAATGGCAAGAATAGCTGGCTATTTTCAAAAATTTTCCTCACTAAATATAAAAAAAATTGTCTAGTCTACTGCTTTGCTGGTGACATTTATAAGGTAAACATATAGACACCTACACTAGCTTGCTGATGTATGCCAGTGCATATAAGAAACAAAGCATACTGTTGAGAGTTACATGTCCACAGTGTTAAGCAACACTGTTAAAAAACATTTAAAACAAAAATCATGCCTACTAACTCTCAAGCTTTTGTGTAGACAAGCAGACTCACCCCTGCAGCACCTCCTGCTGGTCACCCTCAGGGAATTAGCTCATTCCAGCTCCGGAGTGCCCTCTGCCCTCCACCTGTCCTCTGGCCCCATGTCCCTCCCTGGACCCTAGCAATAGCCCATCAGTCTTAGGGTCTCCCCCTCCCTGGGGAACCCCCACCCACTATTCCCACCTCACCTCAGTATAAAGCTACTGCCAGTCATTGTCTAGCCCCACGCCCTGGGGCAGACTGCAGTATCAGCCTACTCATCACTGGCTAGATTGGGTTTGGACCTGCTGCCTTGTCCTACCCCTGGGTTGGGCTCTGTAACCCCCAGTACCCCTTGGCCTTCTGCTAGGCCGCAGCCTGGGGCTTTCCAGGCTGGAGCTCTCCAGCCTGTCCCCAGTCCCGCTCCACTCAGGTACCCAGTCTCTAGCTTCCTGCAGCCAGGCCCTTTTCTCTCTGAATGCAGAGAGAAACAGAGTCCTTGCTCCTGGCTCCCAGCCTTTATAGGGCCAGCTGGTCCCTGATTGGGGCGTGGCCCAGCTGCGGCTGCTTCCCCAATCAGCCCAGCATTCAGAGCTGCAGCCCTCTCCAGGGCTGCTTTTACCCCTGCAGCCCTCTTTAAGGGCTGATTTCAAGCCCTTCAGGGCAGGAGTGGGTGACCACCCTGCTATATTTTGCCTCAGTATATGTGCTCATACAATCATACTGTTATCTCATAAAATTTCCAGCTGCCCTGGCTTCTTTCCCAGTCATTGCTGCATATAGGATAAGGAAGAGTAGCATCGGCATTGTAGAAAAGAACAATGCAGCAGGAGAGCTCAGTGGCAAGCTTTGCATTAGTGGTCCTAAACAGCTTCCACCCCATCTATAATTGAGCCTGTGTCTCTGAGTAGTGGGTCAAATGCATGCAGGAAGGGCTCCTGAATATATAGGCCAGGCCTCAAGTAGCTGCTAGATAGTATAGGTTGAATGCCAACAGTATATCCCTTCTGTTTAAAAGCTGATGGTGACTACTGCCTTCCACTTACCTACATAGATGTTACTATTGGGAGTATTGGTTCCATTCTGATAAAGTTCAGTGCTCCTCTGAAGTTTAAAGAAATCTGCCTGATCCATTTAGGTTCTGAAATCAGGTTACAAATCTCATGAGGATGGACATTTTAAGGAGATTTTTAATACTTACTGGTTTCAACCAGATCAGGGGGAGTATCTTTAGAATAGTTATTGTTATTCTGATATTCAGATGCTTCCTCAGTTTGGTTTTTGCAAAAATCAAAGAGAAAAAAAAGATGGTTTTACTTTTCTAAGGTTCTGATTCATAAAACTTTTGGAATTTGGCTGAATGATTGGATTGCTATTATTTTATCTAAATTAATTTTCTCATCCTCTATGTAATGACATTATACTGGGGGTGGGGGGGACCCTCCTCACTTCAGGTCCTTTGTAACACCACTTAAATTAATTTTATCTTTTCAAGTAAGATAGTCACAGCTCTGCAGTGATGAATCCTGAATAGCATCTTTGAAAACCTTTCTAAAATGTGCATATCTCTCCACACCCATTTCCCTTCTGAAATATACATCTATGTATATTTTATAACTGTATTTTATAAATTAAATCAACTTCAGAGTAGTAGTAATCATTCTTCAGAATTGATGAGAATATAGGGTTTGCATTCCCCAGATTCAGTACAGTTGCCATAACCTAGTATGAAAGGGAATGATACCTGGAATGACTTTTGAAGGAAAAAAAAAATAATAATAATGGAGATATCCTATCTCCTAGAACGGACCTTGAAAGGTCATCAAGTCCAGCCCCCTGCCTTCACTAGCAGGACTAAGTACTGATTTTGCCCCAGATCCCCAAGTGGCCCCCTCAAGGATTGAACTCACAACCCTGGGTTTAGCAGGCCATTGCTCAAACCACTGAGCTATCCCTCAATTCACAAAGCTAAGCAAAGGAATTGCTTAGCTTTGTGAATAGCCAGTTACAGTTCTGCAGCTACCAAGAGAATAAAAAAGAAAAGCAGAAGAAAATATCTAGCGGCCAAAGTGAATAGCTGATCACAGACCACTGAAATTCAAGATAGCATCTTGGTCAACTGAAGTGAACACCCTTCCTTTTGAAGATGTGATTCCTGTTTTCTAATTCTTGGTTAGTTAGGAAACAGTTGTAATTTAAAAAGATGTATATTATTTGGACACGGGAAAGGGGGGAACTCAGTAGGCCTGATTTTGTTCTCATTTACACTACTTTACCTCATAGAATCATAGAATATCAGGGTTGGAAGGGACCTTAGGAGGTCATCTAGTCCAACCCCCTGCTCAAAGCAGGACTAATCCCCAACTAAATCATCCCAGCCAGGGCTTTGTCAAGCCTAACCTTAAAAACCTCTAAGGAAGGAGATTCCACCACCTCCCTAGGTAACACATTCCAGTGCTTCACCCAGTGAAAAAGTTTTTCCTAATATCCAACCTAAACCTCCCTCACTGCAACTTGAGACAATTACTCCTTGTTCTGTCATCTGGTACCACTGAGAACAATCTAGATCCATCCTCTTTGGAAACCCCTTTCAGGTAGTTGAAAGCAGCTATCAAATCCCCCCTCATTCTTCTCGTCTGCAGACTAAACAATACCAGTTCCCTCAGCCTCTCCTCATAAATCACGTGCTCATGAGTAACACCATAGGTAGTCAGTGGAAGTAAGAAGAAAATCGAGCCCAGTATCTGTCCAGTCAGGAAAATTCTTAACCCAACAACAGATAAGGTTGAAAATTCAGAGACAGACAAATATCCCATAAACTGAAATCTGGTAAAATGTAAACCCAACCACTTATGGTAGCTAAAGAACCTTTGTCACTTTTCTAAAATGTAAAGATATTCACCTCAATATTCTGGCTAAATTGCAATTTGAGTATTTGCACGCCACTTCCCGCAGCTCCCATTGGCTGGGAATGGCAAACCATGGCCACTGGGAGCTGCGAGCAGCCGTATCTGCGGATGCTCAGGTAAACAAAGTGCCTCGCAGCCTGCCAGGGGCTTACCCTGAACAAACCGCAAACCAAGTTTAGCCCCCACTTTCAGTCCTATGACTGAAGAGTGGTTAATGGGCCAGTCTACCTTCAATGGACCCTTAAAATAATAAATATTAGCTAACTATTTATGCTAAACAATGTGTTCCATCTTGTATTTAGCTGTGATGCTCAGAGTACCTTTCTAGACCTGAAGAAGAGCTCTGTGTGAATAGAAAGCTTGTCTCTCTCACCAAGAGAAGTGGGTCCAATAAAAGATATTACCTTACCCACCTTGTCTCTCTAATATCCTGGGACCGACACAGCTACAACTATACTATTTTGTTGCTGATATTTTTACTTTTGCTGACAATATTTTATGCACAGAGGTACTTTTCAATATCATGTTATGACTGTGTTTTATCCTCTTTCTGTGCTCTCTCTCCTCTAAAGGGTTCTTTTCTAATGTAATAGCTTTTCCTCATCATTTCTAGCTATTTATTTTCTTTGTTTGTGTCTTTTCATGGCTTAGTGCTGATGAGATGTAAGCTCATAAATATGCTAACTACAAATACCTGGGGATATTAAAGACAATCTTGTAAACTTCAGTTCTTTGAACTCAGATCTTCTGCAACTATACATTTTACAATGCAGCGCTCATCTTAAAAAAAAAAAAAAAACAGCCTCCTCATTAATGTTAATACTGTTTAAAAAGTTAATAATTAGAAGCAGATGCAACTACATTTTTAAAGTCCAAACTAGTGCTGCCTTCATAAAGATCAATGGTAACACAACATGTATTTTCTTATATTTTCATTTTAATATGTCTTTGTAATGAACTGCTCTTCTAGTAAACAAAAAGGTGGGATTAATCTCTAATGCATGTGATTTATTAGAGGAACACATCACTTCCCCTTGCTGTCTTTTTTTTTTTGTCCCCCAATATCCAAGGAAATCTTTCAGGTTTGGCCTACTGCCAGCCCTTGGAAACATACCTTTGTTTCTACTGACTCAGTACCTTAGGTCATTACATAGCCCCCATTACCATAGTATCTGAGCATTTCACAATGTTTGAGTGTATTTATCTCCACAGAACCCCTGTGAACGGAGGGAACTGAGACACACAAGAACTCTGGTGGTAAAAGGAATTGGACTGGGTCTCCCCAGTGCTAGGCTATCACCCTGGGCCATCTTTCCCCTTTATCCAGCACTAACTAGTGAATGTAGAGTCCAGTGTGTTTTCTGAGAGTTGTATGGTATGATATCACAAGGTGATGCACAACTGATGTACCAGATATTTCACTGGTTAGCAGTATTTTTATACTTGAGTTCACTCTCAAGATTTAACAGAAAGAGCACTTTGAGCTTTCAGCCTCTGATTATATCAATGCCTGCTGGAAAGTTTGTTTCTAATGTGTATATTTTCTGGAGTGCTGCTGCTGAAAACATACCAGCTGCCAAATTGCCCGGTGTGGTCCCTGCACTACTATTATCTAACACATGGTTTTGTAGAGCACTTTTGCATATACAGAGTATGAAATCCCTCACACACCTTCTGTTTCCTCCCCCCTCCTCCCCCCCCCCGGCCACCCAGAAGTCTTCCAAGCCCTGTTTTAGAGCTCTGAGGATTCTTCAGTTTTTACCCCTCAGAGGCCCTCTGTCATGCTGACCTTCCCACCTGTGTGTCCCAGAAGCTCAAGACTGCAAGATGGATCTCTGAATGTCAAATTGTTGCCTATGAACACCGGTCTGGGCTCTTTAATAAATATACTTTCAAACTGGAGGCTGGTGTTGGGGTTTGTGGTGTTAGGAATCAAAGGGAAAAAAACTATTTCCTTCTTTATTCTTTCTTCACCAGCATCCTCACAGGTAGAGCTGGCCAAAACTCAGGGGGTTTGGTTCAGGAAACATTTCAGTATTTCTGTATTTGCTTTTGTTCCGATTCAGCAGGGACAGTGGAAACTCAGAGAGCCCCTGCCCATGTGGGAAGTCTGGTAACCCTGAGAACTCCATCCTGGGCTCAGAGGTCTAGCAGGCTCCATGCCATGGAATGGGAGAGGCTATTGGCCCACAGAGACCCAGCTTCAGCTGGGACTCTAAAAGGCTGGCAGGTGCTCTGTTTCAGAGCTGTTGACCTTGGAACACCAGGGACTATGTTCTGGTAAAAGGTTTTGTCGAACCTGCAATAGATTTGGTGAAACTTTTTGCTCCAGCGAATCAGCATTTTCCAATTAAACTTATTTTTGTCAGAAAATTTTTAGCCAGTTCTCCTCACAAGAACTTCCTTGTAGCAGGGAGGAGCTGGTTGAAGTTCATTGGAGAGCCTCACACTGATAAGCCAGAAAGTAATAACCAAATAATGTGAGGAAGCATTGCCCTCACTTTCCAGGGCAGAACACAATCCCTAAATAGTCTCTCCTAATGTTTTCATCATACTGGATCAGTCCCTTCCCTGTTATTATTCATCCTGGGTCCTATCCTCAGTTGATGCAAATGGACATAGCCTCATTGGATTCAGTGGAGCGACACACATTTATACCAGCCAACAATGTGGCTCCAGATTTATGTGTGCATGGCTTGCCTTCAGGATACTAAAGGGAAAAGTCTAATAGCTCCTGAGTATATTAGAGACACAATTTATCCTAATTAGTTACTGTGAAGTCCATATCCACAAATCCCTGATATGAGAAAGTCAGTTTATTCGAAGAAAAATGGCTCAATATTTAGTTGGCAGCCGGTATCAAGCGGAGTTCCCTAGGTGTTGGTCCTGGGGCCGGTTTTGTTCAACATCTTTATTAATGATGTGGATGATGGGATGAATTGCACCCTCAGCAAGTTCGCAGATGAAACTAAGCTGGGGGGAGAGGTAGATACACTGGAGGGTAGCGATAGAGTCCAGAGTGACCTAGACTAAATTGGAGGATTGGGCCAAAAGAAATCTGATGAGGTTCAACAAGGACAACTGCAGAGTCCTGCACTTAGGAAGTAAGAATCCCATGCACTGCTATATGCTGGGGACCGACTGGCTAAGAAGCAGTTCTGCAGAAAAGGACCTGGGGATTACAGTGGAAGGGAAGATGGATATGAGTGAGCAGCATGCCCTTGTTGCCAAGAGGGCCAATGGCATATTGGGCTGCATTAGTAGGAGCATTGCCAGCAGATCGAGGGAAGTGATTATTCCCCTCTATCGGCACTGGTGAGGCCACACCTGGAGTATTGCTCCAGATTTGGTCGTCCCCCCCACTACAGAAGGGATGTGGACAAATTGGAGAGGGTCCAGCGGAAGGCAACGAAAATGATTAGGGGGTTGGGGCACATGACTTACGAGGAGAGGCTGAGGAAACTGGGGTTATTTAGTCTGCAGAAGGGAAGAGTGAGGGGGGGATTTGATAGCAGCCTTCAACTACCTGAAGGGGGGTTCCAAAGAGGATGAAACTAGGCTGTTCTCAGTGTGGCAGATGACAGAACAAGAAGCAATGGTCTCAAGTTGAAATGTGGGAGGTCTAGGTTGGATATTAGGAAACACTATTCCACTAGGAGGGTGGTGAAGCACTGGAATGAGTTAGCTAGGGAGGTGTTTATCTGCTGAACCTGCGGACACGGCCAAAATGCCAAAATGACCTTCATGAAGAACTTCTAGAACCCGAGATTGAAGTGATTTGGTAATGATCACTAGCATTCCCCATAAGATGCAACTGTGATTCACAGATAAGTCATGTTGACATGACATCAATTTTGTAAACTGAGGATTCTTTGGCTCCAACACTATACCTTTTGATACCATTCCCTTCACAAAAGAGAAAGCACATCATCCTTAGGGGTTTCTTTGTTGATGTCTGTGCTATTAATGGATAAAATGTTTTGTCTGAAGTTGCTTTGGGAAATGGGAGCTTGGGCATGGCAGGAGTGGCAACTGAATCCTTTTATGGAATTGAATAGTATAGGAATGAGCTGAAAGTATCAATGCCTATCATTGCATATAAGCAGCAGCTAATGACAGAATTCCCTGTTCTGGTCCCAAAATTGAAACTAATGTGTGATAATCCAGCAGCAAAGTAAAATGTCTACCACATAGATAATGCTGAGAACTTCTCACTGTATTTGTGCATAGTTCTTCTCAGGAATAGAGAATGTTCATGATGCAAATGCAATTTTTTTTCTCCAAGGTGGAAAAGAACTGCACACACGCTATATAGTGAAGCATCACAAGCCAACTGCTGTGGTAGTGAAGCATCAAAGTCTGTAAGAACTATGGCTGATGTCAAATTTCTTTGCTTTCTTAAATGCACATTCACATTCTTTAGTCCATTTCCATTTTTTCTTTGCTTGTAAATTCACGTAAAGGTTCCAATACTGTTGCCAGATTAGGCAGAAATTTACCATAGTTGTTAAGCACTTCTAACAATGAATATAAAAGTGTGACGTTCTCTGGCGGTGGCGCTTCAAGAACCTTTCCCTGGTGATGTCCTTAAGCTCATGGCATCAGTTATATGACCAAGGTATTCAAGTGAAGGTTTGAAAAACTCACTTTTTCTTGATGTACTCTTAATCCAGCATCTTCATAATGTTATAAAACAGCATCCAAATTATGAAGTTGATCCTCTTGGTTCTTTCCTGTGACAAGGTTGCCATCCAAATAGCATTAATCTACATTCAGTACTTACTGGATCCCGTCCATGACTTTCTGGAACCGGGCAAGTACCAGTGCGATACTGAAACGAAACCTGTTGTAACAAAATAAATCTTTTTGTGTGTTGATTTGGCATCTCAAAAATATCTCACAATCTTCATTTGTAGGTATGTATTGAGCAAATGCAATGTACTGAAACACTGTCCTCACTATAAATAGCAAACAAATCTTCAGTCCGAGGTACTGGATAATGGTAGTAGATAGGTAGTGATCTGCACATAAAATTGGATTCAGTGTCACTTTGAAATCTCCACAAATTCTTGATCACAGGTATGATGGGTGTTTGAAACTAGTGGCAGGGCTCCAATGTTCCCTAAACAGTCCAAATAAGCTTCTATCAAAGGCTTCAGAACGTAAAGCACAACTGTGGGCATGCTATCTTTCAGCTGACTGTCAGACTTAACAACAAGCTTCACTGACATGTTGCTCACCTGTCTCAGCTTTATTGAAAAACTTTGATATATCTGTCCAATATTTCTTGTAGATTTCAAGGTGCTTTCATGATCCTTTTGATCTCAGTCCAATTTACCTTGAGCTTCTCAAGCAAGATCTGCCAAATAATGATGGATATTTCCTTTCAATCAAATATAAGGGTAAGAATAACTGTATGTCCATCTAGTTGAACTTTCATTTGGAGCAGAGATTGGCAACCTTTGGCATGCGGCCCACCAGGGTAAGCACCCTGGCAGGCCAGGCTAGTTTGTTTACCTGCCGCTTCCGCAGGTTCGGCCAATCATGGCTCCCACTGGCCATGGTTCGGCACTCCAGGCCAACGGGAGCAGCGGGAAGCAGCACCAGCTGAGGGATGTGCTGGCCGCTGCTTCCTGCCACCCCCATTGGCCTGGGGCGGTGAACCGCAGCCAATGTGAGCTGCGATCGGCCGAACTTGCGGACACGGCAGGTAAACAAACTGGCCCAGCCCGTCAGGGTGCTTACCCTTACGGGCCGCGTGCCAAAGGTTGCCGATCCCTGATCTGGAGTATCCCTTTTGGGACTAACTTACTCTGATATAAGTCTTCAAAACTATGAAGGTTTCTTCCAGAGGAAATTGTGACAAAGTCCGGTGATAGATAGATGTAGAAATCAGTGAAATGGCAAGTCCAGTATCAAGCTCTATTCTTACAAAGACTCCTTCAATCAAGGAACCTCATGCCATCTCTTACTCTAGCTTCTGCTGACACGTGTAGTGCTAGATCTTGGTCAATGTCACTCAAGCTTCCCCCCCTCCACACGTTATTCTGACTTCTAGCCTTTCTTAGATTCAGTCTTAATGGGTATCTTCTTGGATGGACAGTTCCTATGTGTTGCTGGTCATTGAACTGCGCTACTGGTGATGTGTCCTTTCTTTTGGCATTTTCTGCAAATAAGTTGATGTGTCCGGCAATCCTTCTCAGAATGCATACTTTGTGCACAACTGCCACACAGAAATTTCCCCCGGGTCTTCTGCCTCACCAATTCAGGAGATGAACTTTTTGTTCATACTAAATTCTAGGCATCCTTCTCTGTGGATTCCATTTCAATTGCTACTTCAACAGCCTTTTTTAATATAACCACTTATACAGCAATAACTTTTTCTAGATCTAGTCACTGAGTAATCCAGAGACAAACTCGTCATGCAGGGTGTCATTTAAAGTTTGTCCAAATTAACAATTCTCCTGCTACTTCTGTATAGCAACAACTAACTTTGCTACTGATTCTCCACTTCTCTTACGTCATTAATGAAACTGATATTATTCTCCTATCATTCATGGGGTAGGAGAAAAATGTTCCTGCATTGCTACAGTAGTTGTACAATAGTTTCAGGCACAGCTGGAGACAATAGGTCCTTCAGCAGTCCATGTGCCTTCAGACCCATCACTGTCAGCAAGGTTTAACTCATTCATTTGGAATGGTGTTTCAGGTCACAGATTGCTCCAAACATTTGTGCTATACCACCCGTTGTTCACGGTTGTCATTGAATTCACCAACATTGCCCCCAAAATTGTCATTTCTCTGCTCTCCTGTTGGACTTCACCACCTAATGGATGTCTTCTCTGCCACAGGGAAACTGTCATTTTTGTTACAGCACTTGACCTGCCTCTTCTGGCTGAGTGCCAACACTGTAGACTGGAGAATTCTTCCTTTGGCTGACTATACATGGGTTCCATCTCCTCACTATAGACGCACAGTGCAAGCTAAGTTGTGTCTCTGCCTGCCTGCTTGGATGAGGTCCCATTGCAGTTTTGTTTGTAATAGCATCAGCCTCCTCTTTATCTGGTTGATTCATGCTGTCCCAGCAGCAAAAGCAGTAGTCTGTCACCTTGTACCTCTAGGTACCTCTAGGTAAACATCACCCTTTTTTATAGTATTTGCTTACTCTTTCTTCTCAGGAAGAAGCAGCACTGGACACCATTGGGTGTATAAATCCCTAGTCACCAAAAGATATATTTGGACCCAGCAGAGAAGGTGATACAGACAGGTGGAGCTCCTTTAAGCACAGCTAGCTGCCATGGCAACTTTTATTATTCTGGCTGCAAAACTGAAACCAACACAAAACTGAGATTTTTTTCACTGGATTGCGGGGGGCGGGGGGGTTAAATATTTAAAGGGACAGGACATCACAGAATCATTCTAAATCTTTATCAGACCATTATGGTAATTTTACTAAAGCGTTTGCTTTATATTTTTTGTCATTTATGGTGATTTACTAAGATGATAACCACTTTGCACATAGCTGCTGATAAAACAAGTTATCTGCTGAGAAAGCATACGGCTTTGGGGAGGTGAAATTCAGACATTGACCTAGAACTAAGGCACATAGCTTGAAATCCAGCCCTTCCGTGGCTGCTACACCAAGCTATTGCATCAGAACAGTGTGCCTCCTTGTAAACAGAACACCAGGCCTGCCCCAGAAGTGTCATCCACCCCTGCTTGAGTCAAGGTGGAATCCATTAAAGATGGTTAGGAATTTTACAACAATGGTTTTTCAATGATTTGTCTAAACCAGAACTGTTCATGGGAAAGGGTCAGTTTTGAAAAATCTCCTCACTTGATTTTAACAAAAAAAAGTCAAAATTGTCAAACTGTACCGTTTCCTGCCTAACTTTAAAATCCACTTCCCTAGCTCAATGCACCTCTGTATGGCTATTATGCCCCAGTCCCACACTACCACAACATAAGGTTGTGGAACACATAACCCTGTGTTTGAGCAATAAGAAGAAATGGTTCTGTATAATTGTTCCAGCCTAACTACATCTTACAAAACAAGCACTTTGGAGGAAAATATTGCCATGGGACTGTTTTCAGCAGGGATGCTCAGTGAAAGACTTTGTTCTGTATTTCAGGCAAGCTGTGCCTTTCAATCACATTAAGGAACTGGTACATTAAGGAAGAATCCAGTGCTGGACTAATTGCTTTAGAACTCAAACATGTAAGATTCCACTACAAAACAATTCTTGAAAGGATTTTTTTTTATATACAGAGGGGAAAACAGGATTTATTTCCCCTAAAAACAGCAAGTTGCTTAGCAACTGAAAAACCCTGCAACATTTTTAAAAATCTAGCAAAGTCTATAAATCAAGTTAATCCCTGATGTAACTCTGCTGAAGACAGTTGAACTACAGAAAGGAATAAACTGGCCATCACTACTAGTGCATCCCAACTGATTTCAATGGAACTACATGGGTGTAACTAAGTGCAGATTTTTGCTGTATATTTTCTAGGCAATACCACTCAAATTAACCACACTGACCCATGTTATGGCAAAGAATGAGGTTCAACTGATATGCTTTGACAATTATGTTAGCATTGAAACTTAAAGATTGTAACCCTGGCTAAACTCCCAAACAGGGGATAAAACTACCCATATCTAGAGTGGATTATGGGAGGGAAGGTGTCTACTGTAGAATCATTATTCCCTTTCTCATCCACATGGGTGAGGGATAGGCAGGCAGGAGTGGTAAGTGGGCAAAGCTTTGGCTCCATCAGCAAACATGCCTCCCACCGCAAGTAGTCTGTCCCAGGTATGGAGCTTGCAAATGGCTCATGTCTGAAAAACAACCACTGCCCACCATATCAAACTAATATATTAAATAACTAATTCAGCCTCATGTTTTTGAATATCCTAAAAGACTAGGTACATTATATAGAGTCTGATTCCCTCAGGTCTTGTGAAGTAAGTTAAACCTGTTCAAAATGGGTATAAAACATTACCAGATCAGAAAGGTGTAAATGAGAAGGTTCAAAGCAGTGGAGAATCAGGTCCAGTAATGTTCTCTCAGTATGCCTGTAAGATATATTGGAGTTACCTAATATATACCACAAACGGTACAAGTACTTTAAATTAAAAAAGTCAAAATCTTTTTTTGTTTGTTTTCTGGAAGGGTGTGTACCTCAGCTCATGGCGAAAAAATCCACTTTTCAAATTCATCCAACAAAAGCTGGCATCCTTATTGCCTAATGCTTGAAGTTGAATGATTCTTAGTTATTGACCGACTAAAGTGGAAGGGACTTGTCTATGGTATATTGAAATAAAGTCTCTAGAGATATTATTTTATGAATTGAACTGTAAGAACATCTCAGATGGTAAGTTTTCAGTTTGCCCTATTATAGAGAGATGATACTTAATGTTGCAGAGTGGTACTCCATAAATGCTGTATCTAGCCCCACTATGACTTTGGTTCGCAAAACTGGTTTGGCCTGAAAATTAAAGAAAAAGGCTTGAAGAGTTTGAGTTTTAGGTCATAACAACTATTTTAATTTGCATCTAAAATTTCTTTTGGTCCTTCTAACTCAAAAGCAGTAAATTTCTACCCTTTCACATGTTCCTGTTGCATCTAGCTCTCCACCTGTTCCAGGGGAAAAGGGAAACTCTGACAGTGCAACCTCAAAGTTGGGGAATGGGGTTGGGGTGCCTAACTTATAGTAATGGGGAGTGGGGAGTGGTTACAGCATTGGTGCTGAGACCAGCTGTGGAAGGGTGAGGCACTCTCCAGCAGGTGGAAACAATTAAGGAAGGAATCACGACCTGCACTGTATTATCATTGCCAATTAGTTTGCAGATGAGTTAAGTTCATAAAGTTGTGGCTTGACTAAACTCCATTCCTTACATCTTTTTTTTCCCTATGTGTTCTGGACAATGGCTTCTCTTTCTCTAACCAGGATCCACGGAAAACTGACAGTCCCATTTCCACTCTCAGCACACCATTGTGAGACAGGTGTGTGGAAAGACAAGTGTTGTCCCTCTACACAACACCATGCTGTGCATGTGTATACACACACACACACTTTTGATTAGCAGGCTTTGGGCCTCCTTTTTTATACATTTATGTCCTTGTTACCATTCTCTTCCCTTCATTTCAAGTCCCATAACAGATGATAATGGAAAGTCATTAAAATACCTTTAAAGACATAAAGCCACCTAATTTGGTGAATTCCCCCTCCTAATTTGATTTGTTTTAGCCACTGACTATTAGTTATATGAGAATTAATAGAATTGTAGTCCATCATGCCACTTTTATTCTAATATTCCTATGGTAGGACCATAAGAAAAAGAAAAGATATAAAATAATCCCTCTGGTATATTGCAATTGCAGCTTCTTATCAGATCTGTATTTATAATGACTGTATTTTTACCAGATCAGCTAAGTGATCATTTAATGTGATTGGCAACTTGATCACCTCCACAGGGAGTTAAAAGTTGGAGCATTTGAGTAATTATCTGGTATTTCTGCTTGTATAACAGTGATTGAATTGTCACATTTCAAGGTGTAATCCAGACCAGTGTGAGGTTGTGTCACCATCTGCCCCATGACCTTGTGAGCCTCACAATGCTTTGCTCTTGTATCTCCCAACCAGGTACTCTCACACACAGCCTAAAAGGATGCAGGTCACACCCTAAGTGTCTGTGTATAGCTGCAGCCCTGGTCCAGCAACTGTGATCCCAGCATTCTGTCAACAACACTTCAGTTACACTCTGGCTTCCACCAGCCTTGGTTGCTAATTGCAGGGTGACCCCACAAACTCCCAGTCCTATTTTTTACCCAAAACATGTATTCTGCACTGTCCGGCCCTTACTGCAGGGTTCCAAACTGGTTTTTAGTGAGGAATCAGAAATCTAGGTTGAAGTCTCAGTTCCGGCAAGCAGAATGAAAAATGTCTTTCTCTCTTGCATCAAAAGGAAGTTGTGTCTTCATTCAATGACCATTCTTCATCTACCTTGCCCTCTGTATCATTGCTCTTATAGCTCCAAATCATGTGGTGGCTATTAAAATTACCTACATACATAGCCAGGTGATAAAGTTGTGGTAGTGGTGGAGAACGCCTATCTGTATTCAGTGGCTTAAGCACATTAACTGCTGTTATGTTCCCAATTCTTATTGTGATGATAAATGTTCCGGAATTGCTCCTGGCATCTAGCATGCATTATTCTCAGTGCCCTGTTTGACACATGTGGCAAGTTAGTGTTTCACAGGATGGAGAGAAGAGATGAGATTGTAGCTGGCAATCCAGATACATGATTGTTGAGTGCCATTTTTCATATGGGTTCCTTGCAGGGCAATGGCTTTGATCATTGTCCACACAATGAGAGCTAGGTGGTCACTTTTAGATCAGGACACACCTTTAACATTTAACTGGGAAATTCATAGAGTTGAGCCTGTGGTTCTCTTAGAGCAGGGATCGTCAACCTTTGATTTGTGGCCCATCAGGGAAATCCACTGGTGGGCCAGGACAGTTTGTTTACCTGCAGCGTCCGCAGGTTTGGCTGATCACAGCTCCCACTGGCTGTGGTTCACTGTTCCAGTCCAATGGTGGCTGTGGGAAGTGGCCGCCAGAACATCCCTCAGCCCATGTTGCTTCCCGCAGCCTCCATTGGCCTGGTACGGCGAACCGCAGTCAGTGGGAGCTGCGATCGGCCAAACCTGCAGACGCTGCAGGTAAACAAATCATCCCAGCCTGCCAGCGGATTTCCCTAATGGGCCGCATGTCAAAGGTTGCCGATCCCTGACTTAGAATGACTGTGGAAGGAGTCACTTTTTGTAGGGGAGCTATTTCCATTGTTGTTCAATCTGGGACTTGGCTGAGTGGTGTTCAGATGCCAATTTCATGACATTGCTTGTGCCTAAACATATCAAATAGCCACAAGAAAAAAAAAAAAACATTCCTGGTGTCTATTGTAAAAGATACACCCCATGTTGAAATCCAGAAACAGAGAGGCTGTTAAAGGAGTAACAAACATCAGGTTACCCCAAAACTGCAACATTCCTATTAGAGTCACTGAATTTAGTATTCTGTCAAAGGTGGATTGAGATGGTTGAAGTTCGTGATTTTTCTCACTCCAGCAGCAAAGCTTGTTTATTATTGTGTCAGCTGGCGACTACAGACCCAGTGAAACATCAAAACACTGCACCCTTAGCTGATTCAATCACAAGAACACATCTTATGATTTCAAAAGCATTAGCAGACAAGTCTATTAAATACAAATTGTGCAAAGAGCTTTGATAAATAGGTCACTATATGCCTCATCCTCCTCCATCCCCCCCATCATAGCCCTTTACTGTTGAGGAGGTAATCAAGGCCCTGTTACTCACAAAAGCCAGGAAGGGTGCAGAACCTGATAGTATTTTTCCAGAACCTCTTAAAAACCTTGGAGACAACAAATGGAAATGACTTACAGCTCTGTTCTCTAATATCTATTCCTCAGGGTTTATCCCAAGAATCTGGTACAAGGCTGTGGTTATTCCACTCCCAAGCCTGGGAAGGCAACCAATAATCCCTCGTTGTATCAGCCCATATCAGTCCTCTGCACATCATAGGAGCTCATGAAGAGAATATTGCTGGTAGGGATGCTGCTGCTTGTAGAAGCAATGTACCAAGTGAACAAGTGGGTTTCTGGCCAGGCTGCAGCTCCACTGCCCATGTATTAGCCCCAACAACACACACTCCAGGCAAGATTCCAGTAAAAGCTGCCTCCAAGATAAGGCAGATGAGACTTGATCCCATCCTGAAATATCTTGATATGACATTAGTATACAGTCTTACCAACAGGACCTCAGAAATATCTATGAAAACAAAGAAGCTTGTAAATCTCATCCAGAAATTGGCAGTAATGACCAGCTCAAGGCAAATCAGGCCAAGCTCATCCTCATTGCTCCAGCGTTGCTGAGACAGTGCTGATTCTCAGTTTCTCAGACCTCCTTGCTCTGTCAGTTCAGCCTCCCATACCACTTCCTCTCCATCCTGACCTGTTCACCCAGAACCACAGCCACACCCTCCATCCTAAGCTCCCTGCATCTTATAGAGTGGCTGCTGCATGGCGGAATGAAGTGGAAGAGCAGTGCTCAGTGGCGGTCAAAAAAGTCATATTCAACAGTAAGAAGTCCTCCACGAGGACGGCCTACTTAGCTGGTTGGAAGAAGTTTTTGGTGTGGTCCTTGGCCTGTGACACTCAACTGACAGGGGCTTCCATCCAGGACACCATGGAGTCCTTGCTACATCTTCAGAAATCAGGTCTTGCGGTCAGTTCACTCCATGAAGGAACAAGCAACATTGATAGTGTTCCTCAGTGACTGGGCATTTGCAGGGTTGCCATGTAGTCATCCATACATATGTTTACAAACCATCCAGAACAGATGCAGGCCTCAGAAGGGCAGTCCTGAAATCTCTCTTTCAGTAGACTCTGAGCCCCGCCTTTGGATTGGGATACTGTTTGTGAGTCACCTAAGTAGAATTCATGTCTGCATCTACATTAAGAAGAAGAAATGGTTACTTACTGTAACTGTGGTTCTTCGAGATGTGATGCAGATGTGTATTCCACAACTCATCCTCAATTCCCTCTGCATCAGAGAGTTTCCTCTCATGAGCTTTTGGGTTTGGGCAATACTACCTTATTTACCGGGGGAGAGGCCACAGCCACAAAGTGCAAGTGCTGGCCTCTATGGGCACTGCTAAGCAAAAATTTCCAGCTCTAGCATCCTGGGTACATGTACACCTAAGTGAAATACACAGCTGCATCACATCTCATAGAACAACAGTTACAGTAAGTAACCATTTCACATCACTTCTCAACTCTCATTTTAACACTGTCGTGTGGATTTTTATAGGCACAGTAAAAACAATGCCTCAAATGGGGCTTCCCCTATTGCCACATGTCCTCCCATCCCAAATCCACTGTGACATGAGAATACTTTCCCTTCATATTTGTGGGATGAAGGATCTTCCAATACATGAGGACCTAAATGACATACCAAGATTCCAACTCAAATCTCAAATACCTTTTTGGCTTGCAGTGCAAGAGCTTGAAGGCTTGGGGTTCACCCCCAAAGATCAATGGCTAGCAATGCCACTTTCCTAAACAAACACCTCATTGAGGATCCAACCGAAGAATTCAGTGGCTTTTCACTCCCTCAGAAAATATAGTCCTATTTGAATTGAATCTGCACATCAAATGGCAGATGCACCTACCTTCCTTCTCCATAAATGGGAACTTTAGACAAAGCCTATGTGTGTCTGAAGAAATGGACTTCAAACTATGCAACATGTCATAAATCAATGTCCTAAATGATCATATTCCATCCACTTTGCATCACCTATGCAATTAAATGGATTGCCAATCTAGACTTGGACATCTAACATTGCTGTTTCTGAACCCATACAAAAAAAGAAGTACCACAAAATACCCATTTATTTTCTGAATGAGTCAATATATTTAAGTTAAGTAGACACTTCCAGAATGTTAATGTTTTGGTTTAGATTATAAAGACATTCTTTTTTGCCTATGTTTAAAAATTCTAGCTATAAAATAATCAAAAGTAATTTTGTAGATGCTATTTTTTCAAAGTTATTTAACCAATAGTTAATCCTTTCTCTGTTCCTTTATTGTACTACAATAATTAATTGTTACACTAACTAATGATATATTTTGTACAAATAATTCTATTATTGTGTGTTCTGACAGAATGTTTTCCCACAAACTAACAAAGAAAAATAAATACAGACATCTAATTTTGTAAGCAGAATGTGTATATTGAAGTAATCAATTTTTTTTTAAACTTTTCAGTGAGGTATATTAAAATCTTGAGATATCAGGGATTGCATGTAAGCTTCTGAATATGGGAAAAGAAGCTGGTTAAAATGCAACTATTAACTGCAGACTGAAATATGAATTCATTGCAATTCATGTGATAAATCTTCTCTCCATACAATTAAAAAGAGCATTATTCCTGCATCAAATATATCTAACAAACATAAACAACATTTTACAAACATTTTTACATTTTACATTTGCGAATTACATTTTTTCCCCTTTATACTAACAAAGCACATAATGTTCTGTAAGATCTGATGCCTGTTTTAGGTTTCTACCTTTGCACAATTCATTTTTAATAACTGGAGCAATATTCAAATTGGCTTCAGCCTGTATATTTTAAATTTTCCCATGACACTTTTTCAAAATGTTATCGTGCTGAAAATAGGGTTTTGTTTTTTGAGTGGAGATAGACATTGATAAATTATGGTGTAAATCATAAATACATATGATTTATTCACTCAATAAACCCTAAGGCTCAGCTATGATACATTAGCAAAATATCTTTATGTGGGGTGGAGTAAGTCTTGGCCAAGGTAAATAACTCTTTTTTTCCCATGCTAAAGTCGCTTTCCCAGCCCATAATTATCTATCTGAATTGCTAATTACCTCAGCAACCATTTTTCCATTCAATGTTTTCTTATAACTATAATCCCAAAGGAACTTACCTTGGTTCCTGTTTTCTCTATGCTAGTAAGTTAAGGAGAGGCGCAATGTCCCTGGGAAGAAGGGGGGCCAAGTGCAGACTCGGAGTCTGCTAGACAACCAAGAGGGAGAGAGGCTATTTCAAGTGATAGAGGCCCCTGTGGGTCAGGAGAGTCTAGCAGGAGTGTCTGAATGGCCATCAATATGCCTTTTCTGAGGAGGAGCAGAGTCTGAGAGAAAAGAGGGATTAGAGTCAAATGACTGATAATAAAAGCACCGGAAGAAGAGCTAGCCTCACTGATAAGGAAGGTCCCCAGTGAGATGCCCTGACCATGGGAGAACTGGAAGAGGGAAGAAGCCATTTAGGAGATATATGGAGCCAGCCACTGAAAAGGAAGGACCTGCTTTTTAGTGAGCTTATGAGTTGTAGGGTGCATGAAAGTTTCCCCCTGAGAACTAGCTCTAGGTGCCTGGAAGCAAGATCCCTCAGCTTGATCCTTTCCCTGTTCAAGGTAACTCCCAGTTTAAAGAGTTTTGTTGGGAAAACTTCCTACCCAGCCAGTGTTAGTTAGTCCTTCAGCTCCCTACATAAATCAGTTACCAAATGGCAAGTGCTATGTTGGCTGTTAGTTCAGGTTGCCCACTTGCTGTGATTGTATCTGAGTTCTGGGGTAGGAGATTAGAGTTAGGATTTTTAGGATACTTATTACAATCTGCACCTGATCCCTGCATCCCTTCATGATCTGGGGAAATCTTAAAAACAGAAGGAGCCTCATTCCTGCATGAAGCGAACCCCTGCCAACTGCGATTGTCAACCCCTCTGCATTTGCAGAAATTCATATCTGCACCTGAGGCTCATTCATGGAGTTGTGAGTACATCATCTTAAAGGCATATGATCAGGAAAATTGTTTGTGAGACCCCCTATTCCCTGAACTGTGTCCTCAAGCCAAGAGAGTAAGGGCTTGGTGATTTTATTAACTGCTGCCTATTAAACCTATTGAGGGACTTACCATCTTATCCCCTGTGTGAGTTGCTTATTGCTGCTACGGAAGATATCACTGTGATAGATTCATCAAGGGCACCTACTAAGTTTGCCTACCAACCTCTCACTATGTCAGGTCACTTGACTAGGGACATGAATGGGTATTATCAGTGTCGGCATTGGAGACGCTGAGTTTTATTCTGTTATATTTACTTCCTCTGTAATAAATTTACTCTATTAGATATATTGTGTGTGTTTGTGATATTTCTTGGGAGCCTTCAACTATGAAGCAAGCAAACAGGGGTTACACTGTGGTTAGAATTTTCCTTCCAAGCTACCCTGGTAGCCCTTCCAGGAAGGAGTGATGGGGGTGGAGGCACTGCCAAGTAATTTCATATGGGAAGAAAATAAGGAAATTACTCCCTGCTGAGCTGCAGGTGGGATCCAGATGACGCTTGTCCTGTCCATCAAAACCCATAAGGAAACTGACATTAAAGGAAGAAATCAGGTGGAAAATGGTGCTACGTAATAATAGAAAACATTAGATGGGCTGGCTGATCTAGGCCACTAAGGACTGAGGACATGAGAGATTTCTAACGCCATTTTATAGATTTTTCTCCTTATCCAGCCATTCTATTTATAATACTATGAGGGATTGTGGGCTTTTAGCTTCTCTCTATGTGAGAAATATTTTTGCATCCAAGCTGCACTATTTTAAGTGTATCCAGAGTATATAGTGATGGGCAGCATGTTAATGCTTTTAATAATAAAATACATTTTGAACATCATCAGGATAAAACTTGGCAGAAACCAAAAAGGGCATTTTTGAGTTTTCTGAGCATGAACAAAAATTTAGATCTATTTCTTGGTGGGGTAGGGAGGGTTGTTTTTGGTTGTTGTCCTCCCTCCCCTCCGGCAATTAATCTTTTTGTTGATGCACAAATTATCCAGTGAAGTGTGGTGTTTTGCTGAATTAACAAAACATTTGAAGGTTGAATATGCCATGTATAACTATTCTGCCCATATTTTTATATGTACATATGGAAATAAACACTCACATTCATCTTATTGATTACATTCAAATGAACATGTGACATGTTTATTCAAATCTGAGAATATATGCATTTGTTTTCGGACACCTCCATGTGAATTTCAGGCCATCCACTGTAGGGCCATACTCTGAATTCATGGCCTGCTTGAAGCAAGTTAGGGTTTCAGGGCAGGAACACAGAATTGGGCCTCTAAACTACGATCATTCTTATTCACTTTTGGCATCAATGCATCACACCTATGTAGGCTCTAGTTTAGACTTGCACATGTCATCAAACTTTGTTTTGGGTAAGTAAGAAACTTTTGAGTGTAAGCAAGGCAGTAGTGTCTTTTTCAATGTGACATGTCATAATTTTCTCTTTTATATATTTGAAATAAATGTTGTTTTCACACTCCCTGTAATATTTATCTTCATGCACCTTTTCTCGATTAAAAAAATCATTGTTAGAAATATCTAAGGATATTGAAAGACAAGTACATTAATACACCATTGTGACTGAGATGTGACATATACATACATCAGGAAATTCCACATTTTTGGAGCCATGCTAATTTATACTAGCTGAAAATCTGGTTCATGGTTCTTCAGCATCCATAATTAAATCACATTGCTCAGTTATATACAATAACAGATTATACTACAGAAAGATTTCCACAGATTTCTAAGCATGGGACTAGGAGCGAAGAATTCACAAACTATAATCCCATTTCATGCAATGATTGCCACCATGCCTTGAGCACATCACTTAAGGATATTTTTTTAAATGGCCTATAATTTTAGATGTCTCACTTTTGGGGTATCCCGCTTGAGACACATGGGCCTTAATTTTCAGATGTTGATCATCTGCACCTCCCATTGACTCCAACTGGAATTGGGAGTGCTTTGTAACTCTGTAAATTAGGCATTAGAAATCTCATATTGGGCACCTAAACCAAGGCACCTAAAACTAGAATCTGCTTTCAAAAATGTAGGCCTTAACCTTTCTGGTTTTCTTGATAGGTTAAATGTGGACAATAATACCTACCTCAAGGACTATTAGTAACTGAGTCTGCCGAGCCCATTCATCTTCCTCACATACAAAGTCCCTCTGAACTTTTGTGAGCAAGGCAAGCAGCCATCGACCAAGTGTCTATTGTGCATTTTGGAGATTGAAAATGCAATGTGGGACTGATCCACAACCCTTTGAAGACAATGGGAGTCTTTCCAATGACTTCAGCGGGGTTTGGATTATGATCTTTGAGAGTTAAGTATTACAACATGGAAAAAAAAAAAAGTTACCCTTGCCCAGGGAACAATAAACCAGCGCCTTCAGTTTGGTACAATGTAAAATCCTAATTATAACATTAAAATAGTATATTGCTTCTGATAAATATTTAATTTAGTCATTTTCTTTGTCCATATTGTTTTTCCTCTCTCATTAATAGTAAAACTACAAAAAAAAATTAAAAAGATTTCCATGTACGTTTTGTACTTTGCAAACTATGGCCTTAATTCTTCTCCCCCTGATTAATTTAACCAAATGAGAAATGAGCAACATGTGAGTAATTTACAACCAAAACCATGAGTGATATTGATTATGCCTGCAGTCAGATAACTTGCATTAACATCTCTTGTCTTCCCTCCAAGTTCATCAAATGGACAATTCCCCCATAAACAAATGGAGATAGTTTATATACCTTTTAACAACAGACAAACAATTTTACATCCTTCTTAAATCAAGTAGTTCTAGTAATCAAATATATTACATGTAATTCTGAATTCTAGTCACATCCCAAGGAGCCTAATTCTCAGTTACATTTAGGACCCTACCACTCTGACAGCTGGAGTGAAGGGGCCATAAAGTGAGTTGAACCAGCCCCCGAGAACATCCACTGCACAGGAGCCTCCCTATTCAGTGTAAAATTGATGTAAGAACTCCCAACCCACAGTGCGGGGGTGAATCAGAGGTGGGGCAGGAGCCTGGTCAGATTCATTGCACCATAGCTACTCTCTGCTTCCCAAAGCCAATAGAAGCCAGGAGAAGCAGAACATAAATTGAGCAAACCTGCAACTTGGGTCTTACAGTGGGGGGTTGTGCAGTCACAGATCACAAGTGCAGGAATACAGTAACTAATAATCAGGCCCCTAGTCCTTTTTTTGTGGGAGAGTTTCTTAAATTGTGACACAATTGAAGACAACATTAAAAGTGTACCACCTCTCTTAAACAGCCTACCCTTCGATATCATATGTGATATGTTTGGCTGATTGCTCCTCTGAAGTCACCTGTCACAGAGCAAATGGAAATAGCTTCTTTGTGTAACACTGAGGAAGCATTGCCTGGAGGTTTTAAGAGTAGTTGTATTTTTCTCTTGATATCAGATTCTCAGTGATTCATTAACTGAAGTTTTCATTCTCATGTTCCTTTTGATTTGGGGGGATTATACTTTATCCCTTATAAATGCTGAAACACCTTTGGTTCCATGAATGGTTGCTTAATTTGTGTAAGACAGAAGGGCCTGTATTTACGAATGATAATATTCACCACAGTACAATTGAAATTAAACAACCTGTTAACGGGAGGGTACTAATGATGTCCAAAATTAATTTAGCAGATCTAGACGGTGACAATATTGGCCTTATCTAGTACATTGGACTGAATTATAGATTATAAAAAAGAACAATAGAGGTGTATTCCTTCATCACACTGTGAGCTTTCATAGAAGATAGCCCTAGCATGGCACAAAGGTTCAGATGTGGACCCGGTATGCTGCTGCAGCAGTGTAAAAAAAGCCATTAGAGATCAATGCAGGCCAGAGGAGAATTCCCTATTGTGAAGGCTTTGTTACTCCTTAGGGCATTTGTGCCAAAAAAGATAAAAATTCTGCAACAAAAAATTAAAAATTCTGCCCACAATATTTTAAAATTCTGCAAATTTTATTTGTCAAAGAAATGTGGAGGCTCCACCATGGCACTGGGGAGCACAGGCCACTGGCTGCACAGAGGTGGGGGATCCCTGTGCAGCTTCTCCCCCTCCCCTGGAACACAGACTCAGCGGTGAGGCTGCACCCAATCCTGACACAGCACAAGGACCGTTCCTGCCCCAGAAACACCCCAGAGCCCTGCCCCTCTGTGCCAGGTGCACCAGGTGTGAGCAGGCAGGCTCAGCAATGCAGGATCCATGTGTGGAGGACTTAGTTTGGGGGATCCAGGTGTGGGTTGAGAGGGCTCTGTGTGGGGCAATCAGGGTGTGGGCAACTCAGTGGGGGATCCAGGTGTTGGGGGATCTGGATACACAGGGGCTTGTTGGAGGGTTCTGGGTGCAACGGTAATGGGGGTATGGGTGTGGGGATCTCAGTTGGGGGGTACAGATGCGGGGGGAGCAGAGCTCAGTAGGGTTGGGATCCATGTACACCTGGTTGGGGCTCAATAGCGAGGGGATCCAGGTGTGGGTAGCTCATCAGGGTGGCCCAGGTGCAGGGGGAGTGAGAGGATGCGGGAGCAGCTCCCTGTAAAGTGATCCCTCCCCCTGCAGCTGAGAAGCGATGGGTGCAGGAAACATGGGGGCTGAGAGGGGGAGTTTGCAGAGCTTTCTACAGCTGGGGGAGAAATCTGGAGTGGGGGGTCTGACCTGGCCCCGGAGGCCGTGCAGGGGAAGAGGAAGTCCTGTCCTCCCCAGCCCAGCCGGGATAAGCAGCCGAGCCCAACGCAGGGTAGGAGCCACCCACTGGGTCTTCCCCAGTCCTGCCCCCTGCCCCAGAGTGATTTACCTCTCTGCTGGCTGCCCTGGGCACCTGAAACATACCGCTGGGGAGGGTTGCATGACTGCTTTTGTGGCTTCCTTTTGTTTCCCCATCAGAAAGACATTTTTTCTGTGGGGAAGCAAAGAAATATGCGGTGGGACATAAATTTTGCTCATGTGCTGTGGTGCAGAATTCCCCCAGGAGTACTTTGTGCAGGGTGACATACACTGCTCTATGTGCACCCCTCTGCCCCACCCCCCCGCAGCAAACCCTTGTATAGAGTACAGGGGCAGGAGGGAAATGTTGTGGGGGAGATCAGGGGTCTGTAGTGCTATGCACTGCAGAGATTCAAAGTGGTTGTCACGTAGGCACTCAGATATCATAGTGATGGCCAAAGTGAGAGAACTTAATAAAAGATACTGGAATAAAATGTGTAGTCCTACACAGAGTGTGTTACAGACACCTTGTCAAAAGCATACACGTACATTTGTTGTCTCTTTGCTGAGCAGCAGCAGATTTCAGTGGTCATGCAGGTCACTTTCCCATTGCAGTAGAAACTGCTTCTGCAGAGCTAAGTATTAAATAAAAAAATTATTTACAAAGTATGAAGAATTCATTTGTACCTGCAACATATGGAGTAGCCAACTTCACACAGGCAACTCCCTCTTTCAGAAACCTCAGTGCAGGTCCCACTTCCCAGTCACCAAGAGGCAGCTGTCTTGGTCTCTGTCTCACCCTATTATTTAGCACACACTGTTTTCTTTTCCTGCCTTTACCGCTGGAAGCCTCCTAGCACAAAACTGCTCTCCACTGATCCAACCATACCTAGCAAACCCCTGTGCCCTGGTCATTCAAATTTCTGTGCAGCCTTGCGTTTGCCTTTGGTTTGGGCAGAGAGATGTGCCTGTGTTTTGGGTTTGGACACTGCTTTTATTTCAGTCACTTCTTTACATTCATCCTGAGTGAAAGGGGGTGGTTACACCCAACCTGTAATAACAACCCACACAACAATACTTTCAGGTTTTTATTTTAGATTATGGCCCCAAATCCAGCTCCCTCATCTTTGAATATGGAGATTCTTCAGAGAGTGGAATGTATGCTGTTTCCCTGTCAAAGTAGGTGGAGAATTCCAGGGAGATATATATTCACAAGGACGCTTAGAATTCAGCTGTACAGGGTTCTCCTGTGCATTAGATGAAGGTGGAGCAGGACATGGACAGGCCTATGGAAAGATGGGAAATGGCGATGAGGTACAGGAAAAATATGGAAGGAGGTTACAAAAGAAATTGATGGTACAGACACGCTGTGGCCTGGCAAGGGGAGGATATCTCCTCTTCTGGTTACCCCACCCCCACCCCCACCCCACCCCGTGTATTTTCCCTGCTACTTGGGTGAGGTGCTAGATTTAGGATTTGCCCCATTTTAAAAAAACAAAACAAGAATGAAAATAAGTCTGAGAGACAGAGAGAGCACAATGTGTCTTTCTTCTAAGAAGGTCTGCATTGAACTGAACGTAAAATAGTGGCCTGTGTGTGCAGATAGTAGAATCCTTAGACATTTAATGGTGCCAGACAGAGATTGTAAAGGTGTAATAGTTGTGTATTGGAAGCCAGAGAAGGGAAGAAAAAGGGAGAATGGGGAGACAAAAATATGAAATATGCTGCATGGTGGGGACTAATTGGACCATCTGGAGAGGATTCTGGAAGACCAACATAAATAGCATAGCAGAAACTGAGATATGAGAGCACAAGCATGTGAACCAAGATCTTTGCTGGAGCAAGAGACAGCTGCAGATCCATAAAATATTTAGAAAGTCATCTCTGAAAGGTTTGACAATGTAAAGAATATTGGTGGAGACAGACATTTTTTGGTCAAAGAACATGTCTGGCTTTCTAGCGACAACTGGGAGTATAGCTGGTGTCAAGACAAGTGGGCTATGGAAAAATGAAAAGAAATAAATATATCTCTTAAAATTGGTAATTCCTGTTGACAGGAAGGCAAAGGTTTCATCAATATCAATAAATGCAAAGGAAAGAAGCAGTATTTTATACAATTGTATTAGTAATAATGACAATAAAATGTAAAGTAATATATATCTGTCATTAGATATTAGAGGGAAAACAAATCTCTTTGAAGAAAAGTAGATTATCATTCAAAAAGCAAACCTGGAGGACTCAAAAAATCCCACTAAAATTGTCATTCAGAAAAAAAAAATCTTTGATCTTTCAGAATATTCACTTAGCAGGACTACTCTAGACTGTCAAGCTGAGTTTGACACAAGCTTGAAGGGTAGCTGACAACGGATGAAATGAAGATGTTTTAAGTGACAAGAAGAAATGTTCTGTTTTGTCCTTGTTAAATATAGTTTGAGATTACTTACAAAATAATAATGTCTTCGTAATTCCAAAAAGAACATGATAAAACATTCATTGACCAATCAAATGCATGTTTTTCAATTTTCAGCAAATGGACACAAGGGTGATACAATGCTTAAACTAGAAGATATCAAGATAACATACCATAGTGATTTTCTTACCACAGTCAATTTGGGTAACTCTGCCAAAATAAATAACTTGAACTAGATTGATTTGAAATACAGCCTTACAGCAAATATATAAAAGGTCACGGAATGCTGAAGAATGATGAAAGCATGCTCTTACACCTAATTTTTTCTTCAACCTGGCATTTAACAAAATAATGTTTAGTTAGTTCATTTTTTACAACTCTCCAATAACAGAACACTTATCGAGGGTGCTAGGCACTCTTGACAATTTTTTAAAGTAAACTAATAAATAAACAGATATATCAATTTCCGCAAGAAAAAATAACCTAGAAACAGAATTGATATAGTAAAATGCAATTAAACCATCCCTATGCGAGCGTGTGCACACACACACGCACACATTCCCCACCAGAGTGCCATGCCCCCAGTACTCAGCGTTATCATATGCCCATCTCCTTATGGCCTCCTTATGCCACATCTACACAGTCCTTGCCACTCTGTAAGCCTCTCTGATGCTACACCCTATAGTTATTTGCAGGAGGTCACAACTTTTGCATTGGTTTAATTACATACACCAGAAGTTACAAATGGAGAAAAATTACAAATTGCTGAAGACTATTTTATTCTTTCAGAGACGTTTCCCTTGCTCTTTGAGTAAGAAACACTCTTTTGCTGTCAAAAAGGTCCATTAAAACTACTTTCAACTAAACTTTTCATATTGATTAAAGGGTAATAAATTGATCAGTTTAGTTTATTGGGTCAGTTCTAGTATTCTTCATCTTCCTTTAACATAATCCATCATTAATCTGACCAGGTATTTTAGACCTCTTCACTCATCTCTGACCTGTTCTTTTACATATGCTTTGTATTTACATTTTATTTTTAAGCTTGTTTTAAAGGATGGTTGAATGTAGAGAGATTGTGTGTGAGAAAATGACAGACTGAGCAGTCTGTTTTTAGCCAATCAAATTGAAGAAAGGTGAGGGAATGTATCTGAAACAGTTTTTTCTATGTTCTCTATGTATCACAGCTGCCAGTTCTCTGTGTATCATAGCTGCCAGCACTTGCCGAGAGTCCTCCACTGACTAGTCTTGTTGTACGAAAGCAACTGAAAAACAATATGAGACCACTCAGCTCTGGGTGGCCCTTGCTTCCACTCAGTGGGAAGATCAATTACTTCACCACTTGCAGCCACTGATTCCCCACCATCTCAGCTTGTCTCTCTGCCCTGAGTAGATCATCCTGTGGGAGGAGGCTCACAATAAGTTTGGTTTTCTGTGATCCCATGGTGCCTGGCATTTTTGTACTCCTCCATATAATGTGATGTTTTTGTGTCTGTATGTGCATCTCCATAGGTGTAGACAAGTAGGGACTTGGGGAGGCTTTAGCCCCACCCTCCAAAAATTAGCAGTTGCATTAATAAATAAAGGATACTCAGGTTGGAACAAAAGTCAGTCCCTCTCCCCCCCACAATAAAATAAATTGTCAACGCCCCTGGTCTGAGTGTGTGTTGCGTGACACCTACATGCAGATACATGCTCAAATACACAATATGTTGGAGATGGAAGAAGTCAGAGACATATATACACTGATTCCACCTCCAGCAGTGACAGTGGCAGGAGTGCATTGACACTGAGTAGGAGAAAGGGAGCATAGTAGAAGCAGGTCAGAAGCAGTATAAAAAAACCTTAAGCCTTGTTGAGTTTCTGATCTGAGTAATTTTATCTAATTTTATGTCAGTAATTTGATGTGGATAGTCTAAGTCAATAGGCCAAATCCTCAGCCGGCTTAAATCAACTGTCATTGAAGTCAGTGGTGCTACATGACTTTACATCAGCTGAAGATCTGACTACCAGGACTAGTCATGTGCAGGATCAGGTCTTCCTATCTTTTTATAGCTCATAAAGGGCTCCTACTTGTGTCATAAGGATTGTTTTTAGAATGTCTACTGTGACTTTTCATGAATCCAGATATTTGTCCAGATATTTACAAAGTGAAAATATATTGATCTTCATGTACATTTATTCAACTGGCATGATCCATATATTCCCATTTTTTAACATTCACAATAAGTTTTATTAACTGAACTTTTCTAGGCATGTAAATTTTGTAATTATTGTTACCTAGAAATCTTAACACAACTTAACAAAGTTAGAAATGTTTTTTTTAATCATAGATCAATTCTGCTTTACATTTTTTTGAAACAGTTTTAAAAATATCTATTATTGTTTTAGTGTAATGAGTTTAAATTTATCCATAGCATATTAAAACCATATATATAATAGCGGTGCTTTAAAATAAATAATGCAATGTTTTATTTTCTGCTACTTGTGTTACAGTTTTGTTGAAATTCAAGTGGGGTGGGGTGCAGCCACCGAAGCCCACAACTGCTCCTTAACCCCTTTTATCCCAGTGTGGGGTTAATATGCCCCATCACAACCACCCTGAAAGTTTGTTTTAGAAGAGGCAAGGTGCATCAAATGTGAGCTGAGTGGCACTAGATGTATCAGCAACAATTAACCAGGTCCATGTATTCAGAAGTACAGTCACAGATACTAAGGAGTTCCATTTAAATAAACATTACATAATGAAATAAATTTTCTCTCACTCCAGAAAAAAAATTCCATAAATCCATTATGTTTTAATGGTCTACTACCAGCCTTGTATCATTAAGCTGTGTGGTGAGAGGTAATTGCATATTTGAAGATCTGATGCTGCCAGTTTCAGAATGAGTCCAGAGGGTGACAATATTTAGATATTTCTTGACATGTGTTATAGTACTACGTTTGACTTTTTTGCCTCTGCCCTGTAGCCTTCTTAAAAAAACAAAAAAACAAAACAAATTAAAAAAAACATTGTCACCAATGTCTATTCCCTACAGCATATAAAATTAGTTATCAACAATGAACAATGTAATATTTGGAGAGCAATTGGAAATTAGTAACCATGATTTCCAATGACTCAGTTTATCTATGATGTGTCTGCTTAATTCAAACACTGACTCATCTAGACCGAATAGAAGCATATTTAATTCTGAATCTTGCCAAAGTTTGCTCAACAAGCAATCCACAAAATCCTCTAAGCCTGATCCTGGAAACACTTACACGCATGAGTGAAATTTTACACTTGAGTTAGTTTTTGCTAAATTAGGTCCTATGTTATTTGGAATTACATGTAAACAAAGTTTTACTGGACATATACATGTATTGGTATCTTTTCAACCCTTTCCCCCTCATTCCCAGCAGCCCCCAAAGCTACCCACTTACACCATGTTGCCCCAGCTCTACTGTTAACACCATACAGTTAAGATCCCTGTTCTGAAGGTCTTGGCTCTTCAGAATTTTAATAGAGTCCCAGGAAATAACAATTCAGAAAATTCACAAGGTTCTGTAATGAAATGTATTCATTCATAAATAGAGAAACAAGGTGAATGAGGTACTATCTTTCATTAGATCAGCTTCTGTTGGTGAGAGAGACAAGCTTTTGAGCCACTCAGAGCTCTTCTTCAGGTCAGCTCTGTGTGGCTCGAAAGCTCACCTCTCTCACCAACAGAAGTTGGTTCAATAAAAGATATTGCCTTACCCACCTTGTCTCTCTATTATCCTGAGACCAACATGTCTACAACTACATTGCATTCATTCATAAATGTCATATATAGTTAGCTTGGCCCTATTGATTTTCTGTGGCAATGTGTTACTTCATAATAGATGATATTGTTAAGCTACATGGGATATAGGTCAATCTCTTACTGCAGTGGAGAGTCAACTTTCGGATGGGAGTGACATCTAGCAAAATAATCCACTGCAAAAGTGGCTGGAATTAATCCAAGCCAAGGTGAAACTGAATGAAAGGAATCTATATGGTATGGCTCTGTGGACAGTTAATTCTTCTTGGTGAAGCTGAGTGTCGGATAATCTTTTATTTCTTCCTAAAGGAATTGCCCACAAACATGAGTGGACAATAAGGTGAAAAAGGTTCAGCAGGCACAGAAATGGGTCACTATGAGATCTGTTCAGATGCCTGATTCACAGAGGAAACTTGAACACTGTGTAGCTGTAGCCCAACAGACTTAATAATCACATAGGCAGTTCAGATCAAATCCTGGCCCAAGCATCCCACAAAAGATTATTTGTTGGGTGCTATGGGTGGAAATGAGAAAATACCAATTTTGGAGGATAAGTAAAGGTTCCACTGATGAGCAGCAGGTGAAGCTTCCCCTGGGGAGGCTAGTTCATTGTCCTGCCTCTTCTGCCTGCGGCCTTGCCTCTTCCACCAGCAGCCCTGGCCACACTCCATCCCTGCCCTACCCGCAGCCCTGGCCCCGGCCCTGCTCTGCCCAGGCCCCACTCAGCCCCATCCCCACTCACTACCACCACCACTCACCGCGTTCCTTCTCTCCCTGTGAGGACCCCACTACCCACTGCTCACCATATCCCTCCTCTTATCCCCCTTCCCCTGCAAGGCCACAGCCACTTGCTACATCCCTCCTCTCCTCCACCCCTTCTCCCCCGCAAGGATCCTACTGCCTGCTAATCTCTGCATTCCTCCTCTCCTCCACCCCACCACTGTGCAGGTGGGCAGGGAGGCCTTGCAGGGGAAGGGTGAAGGAGAGGAGGGACACAGTGAGTGTTGGGGGCCTTTAGGGAAGAGGGGATGGAGTGAAGGAGAGGAGGTAGTGGCAGGCAGTGGAGACTTCAGGGAAGGAGCGGAGTAGGGATGGGAAGAGGCGGAGTGCAGGCAGGGCCACCACTGCCCAGGTGTCTGGGGACGGGGGCAGCGGCAGCTGTGCCGGGGAGGCTTAGCTTCCCCTGGCCTATTATACCCGCCACCTATGGTGCCACTATAATGCTACCAGTTTATCAGTGCACTCACAGTAGATGTAATGATTTAACATTTGTGTTGGTGTTACTTCATGGAGACAGTCCTCCTCTTTCCACGGAAATCCGCTTGAACTTTAGGGTCTCACAGATTTTTTGATGGTGAGTATTATACACTTAATGATTTCCATCATTTCTTCATGATGTTACCTCCCATTGCCTCTTTTCTGACTATCACCTTTTAGGAATATTTCTTGAGAAAGATGGTATCACTTGGTTAAGTCTCCTGCAAAGTTTTCAAATAATGTATTTCAAATGTTAGACACATTTCAGTTAGTGCTGTAGCTGAGCGTGGCTCTAGAAATAATAGAGGAGTAGGTGGAATGAAAAAAAATATTTTTGGGCAGAGACTGTCATGATTCAGAGATGAAAGTCAAAGGATATGACATGGAAGGTTTCAAATACTCCAAAAGCAACACGTTCCAGAAGTCAATGAATGTTTTAGCCAATCTCAGAATG
Source organism: Malaclemys terrapin pileata (assembly GCF_027887155.1). Taxonomy (NCBI): domain Eukaryota; kingdom Metazoa; phylum Chordata; order Testudines; family Emydidae; genus Malaclemys; species Malaclemys terrapin. The sequence continues at coordinate 250,032,046 of NC_071505.1, forward strand.
GACTCAATTTAACTCCCATTCAAGTTAATAGGAATCTTTTCATTAACTTGAATGGGAATAGTATAAAGTGATATACTAAAGACAGAAGGAGGAGTTGCAATGAATGGATGGGTGTAATCCCTTTAGAAGAAGATAGGACAGTTTGGAAACCTTATAATGAAATAAAGAGGCAGAGGGAGAATGTGAATCTCATCCCATGTCTTTTTATATTACCATGATTGTCTATACAAAGTTATGCATTTGTATAAATAAATACATACATACATACATACTAATAATTATTAATAATAGTGGTCTTCTAAATTCCTTAGCAGTATCAAGCACTTATATGCACATTTTATAACTATGATGCAGAAGAAATAGTATGAAAGGGGTATACTGTACTATGTAGTATAAGTTGTGACACAAAGTGACTGTAACTGGTGACTGTAAAGCCTCTGTGAAGTTATTCTCTCCAAATACGGGTGTTGCTCTTCAAAATCATGTAAAATGATTTTCAAGAAATATATTTGGTAATAAAATGTAAATGCATATCTAATTGTATATTTTGCTTACTTGATGTACTTAAAGTATCTCATTCTCCTTATATTATTTATTGATTCGTTCATTTGATCCTGTTATTGTAACAGGTCACAATGGAAGAGGATTGTGCTTTATCAATTAATAATAAAAACAATTAAGCTGCATTTTGTTTGTTTGTATTTCATGCCCGCGCAACTGAATATTTGTTGCCTTGTGTAAACACATCGAAGAGCAATAGGGCAGCAACTGTCTTAATCATTTCTAGGTTAGGAATATGTTGTGTTTCCTTATCGCCATTTCATGCATATATACTATAACTAATAGAGTGTAATAGGTCTTAATATGTAAATTTAGTATTTTGTTTTCATTTACATTCTTATAGGAAAATTCACATGTACTACTTATTATTGACATTATGTTTGCAATATTCTCCCTCTTTGCTAATTCAAAGAATCTTGGGTCACTAAATAGTTAGTGTGAAGTTATTCATTAAGGGATAATGAATGCAGGTGCAGCTCCCAGGGGTATTTTTCCCCCCAAAGGTCAGAATTTAGTGTCTACTAGTTTTATACAATACAAAATAAAATAAAAGCATCCATAGATTTGTATTTAGGAATTCACCCTGTGTAGGAGAAACCTTCACCAGTGCAAAGCTTATAGAGGAGGTACGGTAGACTTTTCTAGCTGACCCAGCAGGTCTATGCCTATCCTTTTGAAGGGCACCTTACAATGGGTAAATGGTACAAGGAGGCCTTTGGGACCCTTTCTAGCCAGTCTATTGACACTTGGGGCATGAAGCACAATAGTCCTGCACCTCTCAGTGGAAGCCTGACCAGTAGAACTTTGTGGTCACACTGTTGAGTGTCTTCTCACTTTTAGGCCACTGCCTGATACTGAATGGCCTATTGGAGCACCCACCTTTGGAACTTCCCTGTTGCATTCTTACCTTCCAAATCTTAGTATTCTTCATCGCCTGATACTCCCTTTCCCCTAGTAGTTCAAAATGGGGCCACTGTTTCAGCTGCTGAGGTTCTAACATGTTGTTGTCTGCACAGGGGAGCTGTTCATAAACCTGAATCAGGGTTGGGTCATTCCTTTGCTCTTCCAAAAGTCTACTTTGCTAGACAGCAGGTCCAGGTTGAGAGGCAATAGCAGACCTCTACTGCTTTGATTCAGATCATATGAAAGTTCATTAACTCATGAGGATGGTCTTTCTCCTGGATCTTCAGCCACCAACAGGTCCTTCTCCTTGCAGATCCCCCTTTCAGCCATCACAGCCATCTCTGGTCTTCCTGGCTCTTCCAGTCCTAGTTGTACTCACTCTATATATGTGCTGCACCATCCCTGACAAATTCCCTGAAAAACCTCCAGTTGCACCCAAATATGACCAGATAGGCTACGTCATAGGCAAATCCAGCCTGGACACTCTCTATTGATATGTTGCGCAGTCAATTACACCTCTCTCATCACATAGGATTGTAGGTCCCTGTGGATACACTGCAGGTAGATCATCTCCTCTCAACCCCACCATCCGCTCCCTGACATCTTTTGCAGCCAGAGTCCTTGTACTTTTATCCCATTCACCTGCCCTGGGACTAACATCTTCCCTGGGCCCCTTTTCTGAATCCAGTTATCCACTATCTAACCCTGCTCATAATTACAGTCAATGAATGGGCAGTCCCATCTGAAATGACCTGGCTGCCCACATGCAAGACAGCTCCCTGTGGGATGTTCCGCTGTTAATTCACCTGAGTAGGTTGTCTCCTTTAGATGGGTCCAGCAGATTGGCTCTAAATCTCTCCTGGCTAGCTGAGGGTGGGATTCCAGGGTCCCCTCTTGGCCTTTGTACCCACCTACACTGGAGTTGTGTGTCCAACTTCCCCTGGATACTCTCAGCAGGGTTCAGGCCTCAGTGGTATGTGGGGGCTCGGGGTACCCTGGACTGGCTTTTGGTGTTTCTTTTACAGGCCCAATAGACATCAGGTAGCTTTCCCAAGGCATTGGCCTCAGTCAAGGTCTCTGATTGGTGTCCCAGCACTCACTCACTCTGCTCCAAAGGAAGCGCAGAGGGGCAATCTTCTCTGCCTCGTGAATCCCCATGAATCCCTGTAGTTGGAACCAATGCAAACAATGCTCTTTCAGACTCTGAGTGACAATGTGGGCCCAGGATCCAAGCAGGAACTTCTCATGGTGGAACTGCTGCGGGTAGGCTTCAGGTGAGATGTTCAGCACATCTAGGATGGCTGCCTTGACGTTGGCGTAGTCAATGTGCGGCTCCCACATTGAGGCCCCAGTAGACCACCTGGGCCAGGCCTGTCAAGTAGGGGGCCAGTACGGTGGCCCAGCTTTCCATGGTCCATTGGGTCATGGTTATGACTCTCTTGAATTTGATAAACGCCTCCCGGTCATCCATGGTACCCATTTTCATCAGCTTTACTGATATGGATCACATTGGGGCAGCATCTCCCCCACCTGTGGTTAAACTTGTTGCCACACAGGCATTGTAGGAGCCGTTGGACAAGCCTCTGTTAGATAAGCCTCTTCTGTTGCTCTTACTGTGACATCACCATTTTCTTAATCATCTACTGCTGCTGTTGTGCCGCTGGCAGTTGCTGCTGGGTGACAAACTGCTGGAATAATTACTCTGCTGCTGTTGCTGCTGAGCTGCCTGCTGTTGCTGATTCTCAAGGACCCACTTCAACAACTTCTCAAACTCCATCTCTATTGTCATTTTCTATAAGTGCCTGCTCTCTTCTCTTTTTCTGGGGGGTGAGGATGGAGGTGGGGACAACTACTGTCAGGCCTGGGAAACTACATGCATTCTCTACCAAGTGTAATAGTTCATTCGGGGGGGGGGGGGGGCAAGGTGGCCTAATGGTTAGCATAAATAATTTCCAGTGTCTTGTCCCAAAAGGGATGTGTGTAGAGATGCCTATCCCTGCCCTTAGGCTAGGGGCATCACTGTCTTGGGCCTATCTCTCAAATGGGGCTCGGTAAGGAGATCCGGGCTGTCCATCTCCACCAGATCCCAGCCCAAGGCCCTGTGGAAAATAACACCAGCCAAGTCCTCCACACGGAGGATCTAAGCTTGCTACCTGGGCCACTTCCTACTTTTATTCTCTTTCATCTCAGAGCATGGTTCCCTACAGTCCAAACAATTTGGCGTTTAAGAGAGTTCAAATGTGCAGAGCCCTGCCGGGCCTACTGGTTCTCAGAGAAAAGGGTGAGTTTGGAGAAGGTACTGCCTGTGGGCCTTGTCAGCACTGGGTCTAGTCCCAGATTCAACTTTCTGTGTGGCTTTTCATGAGAAGGGTCTGTCTTCCTTCCATCCTTTTTATTCTCTCCTCATTCCCTGGGCTCCTGAGTTCCTTTTAATCTGCTACTCCAGCTGGAACATGCTCTGCAGACCCAGAAGGGTGGAGCTACCTGGGTCCAGTATTGTCCTTTAATCCTTCAGACCCAGGGTGGGGTTCGTATACCCCATAACAGTGTCCAAGAACAGAATATTTTCAGTTGAAAACCAAAAACTTTTCAATTTTTAATTTAATTTTATTTATATTATTACTATTTAATTATCTGTGAAAAGCAGACACTTTTCACAAAAAGAATTGCAGGGTCATAGCAGAGCCTTGGTTCTGGTCTCCCTGCAAACAGACAAATAACTGGGGGCAATGCTACTGTAAGGGCATACTACCCTTGTCCAAAATCCAACAGGTGATGCTAACTAAGTGTATTCCTTTTTGTTCCCGGGTAAGCTGTGTGCATACTTCTTCCCTATAAAGGCATTTTACCTCTATCCACCATCAGTTGCACTTGTCCCTGAATGGGGAGTGTAACCTCCATAACTGTCAATGGGAGCTAGGCACCAGACTCCTTTAGGCCCCTTTGAAGATCTCAATCCATCTCTCTTTTAGAATCATACGTCATACTATATATGGTGCATAGACCAATATTATTTTCTAAAGTCATTTTTAGACATGATTTTTAAGATAGGCACCTACAATTTTGCATACCAGTTATGTGTGTGTAAATGCCACAAATATGGATGTAAATTGATTATTTGAATGACTATTTAAACATATGTCCAATTATGCATCCACCTGCCACGTACAGGTGGAATAATAACTGATTTCTATGCACAATCCTAGTAATTCCACGTGAAATACCCATATTTGTCTTCCAAAATCAGTTCCTTTGTTGCTCATTTTTCATTTCATGTTTGAAGGTTCATCTGAGGTCCCAACTGGATTTTGTATATATCTGTAATCTTCAGTATTCATGTTGCTGCATATTAGTTGTTTTACTCTGCATAAATCACTTTAATCTTTTTAAAGGTCTGCCCTGGGGGTGAATACAGAGACCTGGCAATCTAAATGAGAAAAGGAAAAATAAACAGACTGATTAATTTATTATTTACTTGCCCTGAATTCCATCATACTAATGTATGTATAGAGACAAGGAGCACTGGTGCCAACTTTCACACGGTAAATAAGCCCCCCGACTTTCACAATAAGCCCAAAATCAAGCTAATCCCATTTCAAAACAAGGCCAAAACAAGCCAATCCCTAAGAAGCCCAACACTCTATGTGACTAGATCCCCACGGCGTGCAGTCTTGGATTGTGGTGGGCCCTCTGTGCACTCCTAACTCTCTCCCCCCTTGCCCCTGCTTGCCAGGAGCTGATAAAAAAAAGAAGCAACAAGCTACAACAAGCTACAAGCCAAAAACTAGCCAACAAGCAACCCATAAGCCAATTAAGCCAAAAACAAGCCCAATTTCTGCGTTATTTTCACGGGTTTGGCATGTCTGACAAGGAGATGAGTAATGAAAGAAACAATTTTACAAAATGTGTGTGTGTGTGTGTTTAAAAGTCTCTGGTTTCTGCACAAATAATAAAAAAAAACTCATTTTATTAAATGATAGAACCTTACCTTACCCCTCACTACTGGAAAAACAAAACAAAACACTCCACATCAAGAAAATCCCCTTTATTCAGATACAAAATTCAGAAGACTGATAGACTTGAAACTGATCCCTGAAAATAGTGCATTTGGGTACAGGTCGAAAACATACTTAAATCAATGGGCATTGATTTCGTACATCATTGGATCAGGTCCCTAGTCTCTGAGAAAACAATGGAGGAAATAAATTCCATAAATGATGACTGTCTATTGAATAGGCTCTATTCACAATTCCCAAATTTACAAATCTAGGGAGGAAAGGAAATGAGGAAGGCGTTCAAGTTGGAAAGACCGAATTTGAAGTGGCACAGTGCAAGAATAAGGCAGAAATGGAACAAGTCCCAGTAGCTGTCTGAGTGCCAAACTGGGATTTGGTCAAAGCATGCAGTGTCACAACTGGCCCCAAGGGAGCAGTGTTGGAAGTCTAGTAGTAGGCCTTGAGGAGTCTGTAATCTACTCCTCTTTGACTAAGCTGTAAGAAGTATTTCTGAATGTGATGTTCCTTAGCCTACCTTAACTCTCAAACTTCTATGTTACTGATACCACTTCTGTCCTCCTGACTATGCACTATAATGGGACTCAACAGAGGCAATATTTTTCACTTTTCATTTTTTGGTTCTTGCACTTCTGAGTTTCCTGTAACCAGTCCTTTATTTCCCCTTTAGTAGAAGTCTGGATGCCTTATTCTCAAGGCTATTATTTATCATCAGCCTTGGCAAGGGTTATGATCATTGCCTCAGAGTCTCCATTAACTGCAGTTGCTAATTATAGTCTGCTTTTATGTGATTCTGCATCATTAGGAGACATTAAAGTTGTGACATGAAATAATAAACGGAAGGAGATTTACAGTTAAGAGTGAAATGTACCAGATACCCTCCACTGGCACAAAGGTGTAGCTTCCTACCTGCATTCTTCATGCAACATACAGGTGCCTAGGTGCTGAAGGACATGAGGTACATTTCACCCTTGACTTAATGTCTTTGCTGTCTTGTGTGCCAGCCATAAAGTTAATTCTGTTTAACATACAGTAACTGGGTGAATAGAATTATACCTGTGAAAGTACTAAAACAATTGATCCATGAAATATCTAAATCTGCTTTTTATATTCAGTGAGCATCCTCACTTCCTTAAATCTGAGTACAATTGAAGTCCATTTAGCATATCAAGATTGATTTCTTCTTACTGTGTTATTCTCATGCAGATAATTTTTTTTTCAGTGCCCCCTATGTTTTAGCTTCAGGAACTGGACAAGGTAAAACTATTCCAGGCATGTGTTATTCTCTGAGTGCATGGTGGGCCTTGCTGATTTTTATGTTGGCAAGATTTTCCATCCAGGCTGTGTAACCTGTCCTGATACAATCCTCATCTAGTGGATAACTTCCTTCTTCTCCAATGTGAGGCCATTATTCTTTGTTCTGTACTGTTGTTTGCACCAAGGTGTGTGTCTGTGTCAGAGAGAGAGAGACTACAGTATATGGCACTCTACTACCAAGTATCAGATCATCAGTGTTGGAGGTACTGACATAGGGGAATTTAAGTACTAACAATAAAACTATGAACTGTCTATCACAATCTGCCTTTAGTGGGTAAAAAAAAAATAAGTGGTTCATTGTAACAGAGTGGCAGGACTCTTCGTTGACCCAGCATATTATCAAGTGCTGAAATCCTGCAGGGAACTGACTCACTGCAGAAGGTGAGGCATATTAACTCCACCCTGGATATAAGGAAAGTGTGAATAACTCTCTGGGCAAGGAGGATCTGGGCTGAGGAACCCTAGGAAGGGCCAAAGTTGGAGAGAAAGCTTGAGGTGGAATGTATATTGTATTATATTATTGGCTTCATTGTGGATTTTATTTTGCGGAAGGGTGAGAAAGCCCACACATATCAATTTTCAGCAATGGAATCTTTGGAACAGTTCATTCTACAGTGCCAACTGAGATGCAGAAGAAAGCGAGAAACACACAGGGAATGACGTGGCAGAAGATGGGCACACATTACTCAGGAAACAGTTTTTTGGTGTTAACATTGTCCGGCTATACCAAAAGCAGGACAGAAGACATTTCACATTGTTTTAATTAGGCCACAACTTTATTATTAGATGTCTGAGACTACCCGGCAGATAAAAGGTATACAGTGCTGGTTATCCTATGTTCATTCAATAACTACCCAGAGACTTCTGGGATACCCCTCTCTTTTTCCATCCAGGTCCCCCAGCCAACCCACTGCTGGGACCTTGCCATCCATCCCCTTCATAGGAGGGCTAAGGTGGGCTATAAGAAACAGGAGTTGACTCCCTGCTGTGGCTTTCATAGAAGCCCCAACTCCCTGCCCCCGCCCCCACACACATTCTGTTCCTTTAACCAACACCTCCTTTTTAAGTCCTTTACCGAGCCATTTACCTGGTCACTGTACACCTTCCCTATTGAGTATCTGCACTGGACATCCGTCCCACACTTATATAATGAGTTGCAACATATGACCGACCTCCCTTCATACCAAACATCAACAAAGCCCTGCCTGAACCCACTGTGAGGAAGGCAACCCCCCCCCCCAAACAAACAAACAAAAAAACTCTGCCTAGTCCAATCTGGTGATAAGGGAAAAATTCTATCCCATCCCCCATAAAAAAGGGGCCTGCTAGAGGAATGCCCACACCAGATCTTGACCAAACCTGGTATTTTACCACCTAAAGGGGAGGGAGGGTCAGTCTTGTCTTAGTCAGTCTTGTTTTAAATGTAGGTTTTGTACAGAGACAGTATTATTGTCTATAGCTAATGTTGTGTTTGCAGCCATGGATACCAGTAATATGTATATTCATTCTGTTAGATCTATCAACAGCATCTGATATAACTGTGTGAGATTTTGTTGGCTCACCTATTTGATTTATTGGATCCTGTAGGAATAGACAGCATTCTTGTTGACCAAGTTTGTACTTTCCTCTTGAGAGATGACAAAGAGTAGTGTTGAGTACAATTGTTCTTCCTCTAAGGACTTTCACATTCACAATCCTGTGCCTTCCCTCTTGTTCAATGGTCATGTAAGACTCCTATTCTCATTTTTATCAACATCTCCTTTTCAGTGAACCTAGCTACTGTGGTGTCTTTGCTTGCCCTGTGTCTGATAGATATAGGGATGTGTATAAAAGTAAATTGGCTTAATTTCAACCCAGATAAGAAACAGCTGATGCTGGTCAGTAAGCCATCTAAAGGATTGGACTGGGCTGTGAACTGTCATTCTGTTGGAAGTCTATGTCTGTCCATTTCCAGTCCAGTTTTCAGTCTCATCAGCATGCTGAAGCCACCACAGGCTACAGCCCTTCTTTTCTGATGGAGACCTCACTACCATGACCCATGCCTTTGTAATATCAAGATTAGTGTGCATTCAAGATGTATGCTAGTTGTAGCTACAATTATATGAGAAAAATTCTGTTGGTACAGAATGTAGTGGCCTGCACTGTTTTCCTTACTGCTTCAAAGTGAAGTTCAGGGAACAGCCAGGCGTAAGTTCCAGGTGGCCATGGTAACTTGCAAAATTGGGATCTGGGGCCCAATTTTCCAAGAGATTGTCCAAATTTAGGGATAGAGGCAAAGTGAGTGAGGTAATATCTTTTACTGGATTAACTTCTGTTGGTGAGAAGTTGGTCCAATAAAAAATACTAACTCACCCACCTAGTCTCTCTAATAACCTGGGACAGACACGACTACAACACCACTGCATATAAGTATGGACGCGATGGTTATGATCTTCTGGGTTGTCCTCATTGCTATTTTATGTTATCTGGTATTAAGAGCTGATGTAAAGAACAGCCAGAGGAACCCATTTGCAGTTCAGAACAAGAAGTTGCATTAGTCCCAGAAAATTCAGGAGCTAGCCTAAATATTGTTGAGTGCCATCTACTGCCACCTTATTTACTAATTAAATATGTACTGTAATGGTTCCTCCTTGCCCTGCTTGGAGGGAGGTCACTCCAGTGTGCCTTGTCTGGCCAGGACCAGAGTCTACAAGACCGCCAAGATCCCACAATAGGGCTGGGCAATTAAGAGTCACTGTCCGGCTTTTGCCGGGGCTTGGGTAGCTCAAGTAGTCAGCCCTAAAACACAGTCTTTCTGGGCTGGCTTTGGCCTGGGCGGGGCTCAGGCAGACATCAAACAAACAGTCTCTAAAGGCTGGTTTGGGCCTGGGCAGAGCTCAGGCAGCCAGCATGCAAACAGTCTCTATGGGCTGGTTTTAGTCTCTATGGCATCAGCATCTGGGCATCAGGAACAGCCATGCGTAGGTTCCTCTTGGGGATGGGAGAACAGGGAGAGTGAACTTCTCCTTCGCAGGTTCTCCCCCAACTGTGCTGCAGGGCCGGCCTCTTATACTTCTGGCCACGCCCCGATACTTCCGGCAAGGGGGGGGCGGGGCGATCTAGGCTCTGCCCTCCAAGGGGCATGTAATGGTTCCTCCCTCCCCCGCTCAGAGGGAGGCCACTCAGCCTCACTACATGTACATATACAGAGAGGTAGAGCATTCCTGTAAAATCTCCTTTCCTATACTAGAAACTGAATAATTTCACTTAATAACTGCAAAACTTCACTGCTCTTCCACTGTAGACAAGCAACTGAGTAGCCTGAATGGAGACTGTCTAGCACCTGTTCCCTCTAGAGATCCAATGGAGCCTGAGTTTGACATGCTTTGGGATACAATTTGAGACTTTTCTGTTCACTCAGCTTGCATTCTCCATCAGTTTAGAGCAAAATATGCATGTTGTTATAAAGATTTATTTTAGACTTCCATTTTAATAATTTTTTAATTAGTAGCACTCTTCCTCTCTCTACGCTCTCCTCCCATCAAACAGCACTTTCACTTCCTGGAACAATCAGCACTTTCTCCCCTCAGGACAAAGATTTAAAGGGGCCATGCTCTCTAAACCCCAAAGGGGTTACACTTGTTTGCTTTCCTCTGTAGCATTAGATATTGGCCACAGCTGGAGAGGGGACACTAGACAGTGTGGATCAGTGTTCTGAGGTGGTACAGAGAAACCATTTTCTTATATGCCTGACTGGCTGATATGTCTTGCAAAAATGCTCAAGGTCATACTTATCGTGAGATTTGAGGAGGAATTTTCCCAATCGGATTGGCAGTAACTTTGGAGGATTTATGCTTTCCTTTGCAGCATGGAGTGTAGACCACCTGCTTGGATCACCTGGGCAGATCCCAATTAATCAGTTCCCTGCAATTGCAGGGACTTCAAGTAATGGTGTTACCTCATTCTCTCCAGTTCTCTTCCTGTGGGACATAACAGTTTAGTCACCTGACAAGTGAAATGCTGTAGTCTAACTGGTGACATTGGGCTCAACACAAGTTTTCTGACTTAGGTCAGACTAGATAATTTAATTGTACCTTTGGGCCTTAAACTGTTTGAAATCTTTGAAAAAAAAATGTGCTAACACTTATTTGGTGAGTCACTCATTTGGTCTGTTGTTTAGAGGTTCTAAGAACCCATAACCACTATTAAATTAAATTTTAGTTGTGGCTGCTCAGTATTTCTCAAGATGAAGCCATTGTCTTTATTTGGTCATGCTGGGTTTCCTTAACAGTGAATGACAGGAAGTGAGCTTGTTAATCCTAGTATATAAGGCTGCTGGTAGGGCACTTTAAATGAGGAATCTTCAACTCTGGTACTGGCTCTCTCCCTTGGTCTAGCTTGAATTTGTTGACCTTTAGCGTCATTTATTTTCCCAGGCTTTCCTGGAAACCACGGTTGATTGAGTGGGAGAAGCTCCGGACGGGAGACTTATAATTTGTTTAAATGAAAGGAAAGGCATGTTTTAAATATATATCAGTTATTTTAATACAGCTTTTAAATCTTCAGTGGTTTTCATAAACATGTTTTGAAAGTATGTTATTTTATAATATAGGGTATACAGGAAAGCGTGATTACATTGATTGCATATTTGTCAAAACATTTTTATGTGTGTCCTCCTCCCCTCCCACCCAAGATTCCTCAATTAATTAACACCTTGGTATATAGATAACTGAATGCAATATAGATGGATAAATTATATAGAGTCTGATCACAGGATAGATAAAATATCTGGAAAGAAAGATCACTGGTAGATTGTCTGATAGCTCTTTGAGGTCATACAAAGTAAAAATAATTCTTGCTCATGAAATATGCACACAACCCACAGACAACACACAGAAAACAGATCTTTCACATTTCATCCTGTCATTCAGTGACAATTTTTACCCAATCTGCATAAACAGATTAATTTCTCACCATAATCATCAAGGCTTACTGCTCAAGACAAATGGAGCTAAAGGTTGTTCCAACTCCCTTAGGCTATATCACCCACAACAAAATCATATTAATCTAAACTCGATTAATTTAGCTTAATTCATTTAGAAGCTGTTCCAAAGCCCTTTAGGATCTTTCTATTAACTTCAATGGGTTTTGGATCAAGTCCTTAACTATTTCACTGCTGATGACCCAAGAATAGAGGAGCTACACTGATTTACATCAGCTGATTATCTAGCCCTAGTTATCTTTCTTAATAAGTTAATAGTGGACTACATTATTTTCTTCTGAAGAAAGCTATATCTTCTTTTAAATTAAAGAAAGCTTGTCCCATGCTGGTAACAATATAGTGAGAGGTCTACAATTTGAAGAAAGATCAAAAGAATTATTAGGTGATTATTTTTCATCAGCTGGAGTGCAGCCAAAAGTAGCAGACTTGAAGGACCAATGTATGATCTTCTTCTGGGAGATGGGGGGAGGAAGTAAAACTATCTAGTTTTCTTCAAATTCTTACATTACACAGCTGGCATTTAAGATGCCTGCCAGCTCAAACTTTTCAGGGAAATAAATTATTTTTGTAACATTGTGAATTATTGCCTTATTATCCAGCATTTCCCTGAGGATTTAACAAATGTATGTATTGTGTACTTCAATTTTCCAAGCAAATTCAAGGTGTGTGTATATAGTGATAATTACTACATTAAAAGTACACATATTGGGTCATATTTTCAAAGGTCCCACAACAAAAACTTCATATATTTATGCACAACTTTGCCTGCACAACCCATGTGAATGCAAAAGTTGTACAACATCACATGCAGACAAATGGTAGAATGTATATGCCCTTCCTGAACCCCCAAACAATTTATGCAGACAAATGATTTGGCAGGCTATAATTTGGGAGTACAAACAATACTGCAAAAATGCATGTGCAAGTGACAGCATGTAGAAAATGACAGATACAGAGAGGCCATATTTTGAAATATTGAGATAATTAGTTAACAGTGCATACGAAGATGATATGATACTGTTTCCATAGTTAAGGTTGAAATTAATCATGCATACATCTGATTTTTGACCACCAATTCTAACCTTGATAAAAGGTTGGTCTAGATAGTATTTGGTCCTGCCATGCGGGCAGGGGACTGGACTCGATGACCTCTCGAGGTCCCTTCCAGTCCTAGAATCTATGAATCTATGAAAACTGCTCTTCTTGCAGGTGAGATTGTTTTGGTAAAATTTCAGCTTAATCAGATGTGAGTCTGAAGATATGTGCCATAAAAAAGTAAAAGGCGCCTCCCCCCACATTTTTTTTGCCATCTTCAAAATGAAGAAGTAGATATAAACCACCACAGGTATAAACCAGTGTCATCCCTGGTGGTTCTCTGAAAAAAACACCTGTTGCCAGAAACTCAAACACCAGTGGTGACTTTTAACAACTGGCAAAAGCATATTTTCATGTGCTTGAAACTGGATCCCCATTTAAATTTTCTCACAGACTCAGGGGACTTTTGAAACACTTCTTTCTCTTGTGAATAAATTAAGATAAACCCTGGTTTGTACATCCTGTTTTGAGAATATTGTCACAGACTGCATTTCCCACAAGGCCTAAGAACAACTTCTTCCTCTTCTTCTCTGAGCCTATGGCTGGTCAAAATGTGAGCAGGAAGCATTTGTTTTTTTTTGTGCAAATCAATCACAATGCTGTGAAGTGACAGTTCATTTGCATCTGAGTGTTCCATGAAAAATGATTTTGTTAATGAAACAATCCAGAGCAGCTGTGTTCACTGGTTTCCTAGTCACCACTTGAGGTGCAAAATATTTGCACCCCACTTATAAATTATTCCTAGATGCACTCATTTGGTCATTCTATTGTAAAGGTTCTTTTCTTGGCCCCATCCCTCTTACATTCCTCTCATCAAACACGTTTGTATGAGAAATAGTCTCAGAAGATGCAATTGGTACCAGTTGCACTTCTCTTTTTTTTTCTTTTTTGGATGGTGCAGTAGTTGGACTTAAAGGTTCTTGGAATGATGTTTTAGGTATTTAGTTGATAAAGATGCAGATTGATGCATAATGAGATTTTCAAAAGCTCCTAGGAGTTAGATTCACAAAGGAGACCACCAGAAAATTAGACGTCATGGGAATTTAGGTGCCTACAGATAGAGCCTTGTGCAGATACAAAATTATATCCATGGTGGCAGATAGCCAAGGATATAAAGCGGATATCTGTGGAGCTGCAGGTTTCTCCCAGGAACCTCAGCGATGAAAGCAGCATCATGTCGGGCTACCACTCGCATGAGCCAGCGTCCAGCCTGGGCAGCTCTTCCCCTGTGGCTGTACCTCCCCCAGCGCTGCCCAATGGAGCAAGCTCCAGGCTCACCAGCAGCTGTCCCTGGTCGCGCTAGTGTGTGCAAGTGTGCTCAAGCAGCAACATGCTCCCAGACTGGAGTCCCTTTCACACAGTAGTTTGCATCTCCTCTATGGGAGTGTGCAAGCTGCTTGCACACATTAGCAGAACTTGGGGCAGCTGCTGGTGAGCCTTGTGTATGCCCCTGTGGGCAGGACTGGGGGCGGTAGAGCCACACCGGAGGATCAGCCCATTTGGGGCACTGGCTTCTGAGAGTGGCGGCTTGACATGCTGCTGCTTTCTCTGCTGCCGTTCTTGGTAGAGCCCTGACATTCCACAGATATCCACTTTATATCCGCGGATATACATTTTGTATCCACACAGGGCTCTACCTACAGAGGTAGGTGACCACTAAGCAGGGATTTTGAGGATCTAAATTTTGGATTTAAGTGTCTAATGTGGCAGTCAGGTATCTAAATCCATTTTTGGCTCTAGCCCTTAAATTCTTCTGAAAATCCGACTAGACACCTATCTGCATCTTTAGGCACCTAAATACCGTTTACAACTTGGCCTGTAACCTGTTTTTTTTCTTTTCCCCTCCCCCCCCTCAAGATGGCTTGCTGGATGCTAACACTGTTGAAAATGTGACCACTTCATTTAGATGTTAAAGTGGGAATTAAGGTCTCTTGAAAATCTGGCCCCACAGATGCTGAGGACTTTTGAAAATCTTGGGGCACAATTCTTAGAAATGTGTCCTGTAATGTGCCTTTCATTAGGACATGCTCAATGCTACAGGGGGACCATTCAAATCACTATCTAAAACATTAGAAGTTTTAAAAGCCACCACTCTTTAAAAAAAAATGTATTTCTATTTATAAATAAATCAAGAAACAGAGCTTCAGCTCAAAAACAATGCACAGCCAATATTTGAAACAGAACTTCTACAGCAATATTTTGATTAACTAGTTTGGGATTTTTAAAGGATCCTAAGAGTTAAGGGCTGAACACACTATGAATTTAAATTGGATTTGAGCACCTATTTCCCCATAACTGCTGTGAAATTCCAGCCATATTGTAGAATGTTCAGTTTGTGTCATTTGAAGGGGAAGAAGGGGACGAGAAAGGGATAAAGAACTTTGTAGGAGGGTCTATATCTAGAAACCTTTCAAGATCAACTACTTTCTGGTTTAATCTGGTCTATTGATTTGAAGGGAACTATTTTGCTCCTTGGATGAGTTTTTTACAAACCCCAGGAAAAGTCACTTCGGCCATTATGTTACTGATAAACAAGAAGGTATACAGTAGCACAGGCTAATACATAAGTCAAGGAATAGAAATGTGAGACACATTGGTTTAAAAAACAATACAGGAAGGCTTTCTTACAGTAGGTTGGTTGGCCTGATGGGTAGGGTCCAAGAGTAGGCCTCAAAACACAGCAGTTTAAGTCTTGCCATAGACATCCTGTGTGATTTTTAGACAAATCATTTAATCTAAATTGTGCCTCACTTCCTCATCTATAAAATAAGATAAACTTTCCGAATCCCAAAGGGCTGTTGTAAGGATAAGAACCAGTAAATATTGTGAGATGCTCAGGTGCTATGGTATTGACAGCCTGGATAGATTTATTGAAATAAATAAATTGAAGGGTTTCTGAAAACATGAATTATACAGATTCCACGTCCTTTGAAAAGCCCCTTGATAATTATTCTATTTGGAATAAGCCACCACTTTAAAACATAGCATAGTTTCATTGCCTGAGGGCAGAAAGCCCATTTCATAGAGCTCTCAAAGGGCTTTCTGAGTCAACTGCTCTCTGGATAGTGATGTCTGACTGCCTTACTCAAGAGGCAAATTTGAAAAAAGTATGTCTCTTTAAATAATCAGATTGATTGATTCATTCAGAGCATGAATTGATTCTATTTTAAGGGAAGCCACAATACTTCTGAGACTTCAGGATATATCAAAAGTAACCCATTCATTACATTACAGAAAAAATGTCAGATTTTCATTCTAAATAACCAATCAACAAGTACTACAGAAAGGGCAATTCATGCTAGGGGGAAAATAGACATATTTAGCATATAGAAGACTTCCTGTACATTTAGCTTCATAATTTCATGCTTGAAATAACATTACGGATAACAAAACAGAATACTGGGTCTAGGTAGAACAGAGGAATATTTGGAAATAAAATGTTAGTCTTTTCTAAAAAATGAGAGGCAATTGAAATTGAAACTGTGTTTAATGACTCAGAAATCATTTTAATTAGTTAAGTCCCAACTTGACCACTTCTGTCTCAAAGTCAACAGTTCCTCCAAGTCAATGGCCTGAGGTTAAAGCACATCAGTTTCATAGCCAACAGTACACAAAGGAGTGTTGTAGCCAGCACCAGGTCCAATTTCCCTTGACTGAACTAATTCAATGGATCAGGTATCCATTTTGCAACTGGGTGGACTGGAGGTGACCTCTCAATGAGCTCAAGCAAGACCCAAACCTCTCATTTTCAGCAGTGTAGTCAAGCATCCAAACCACTCACACCACCCTTTTGTCTGCCTCAGTTAATTTAACTACCAGATTACTTAAACTGTATCTAATGTCTGATGTTCCTAACAAATATTAATAGCCTGATTTTGTATAATAAGAGTAGAATAAAGCTAGTCTAGGCAGTCTATCAGTACAACAAACCATGTAGATTTAACTGATGGGAGGGATATGAGATAGAGATGCATACACAGCTTAATGTGGGATACTATTTTAGTGTTCATTTCTTCCAGAAGTTTTACTGATGCTCAGCCATTGAAGACAGGTTGAAGAGAATCAACTCACCTTTGGCCATCATGTAAAATACAAGGTCAAATCCTATTAATGTTTCTTATTAAAACAATCACCCCAATCTCTAGTTTGACTGGGCAGGGACAATCATGTGACAATCATTGTGGGTTAAATTAGGCCCTGGATGGAATGTGGTCCTAAGAGTTGACAATAGCCTATTTGGGACCTCTCTCTGTCTGCCATTGACTTTAATGGGAGCAATTTTAAATGGGAGTATTTAGGCCAATGCTGGCCACTTTTGAAATCTAATTTGTGATGTTTATTGAGATTAAGTTGTGAACCCACTAAATAATGAAGATAGTCAAGAGAGATCTATCCTTGAAATCGCACACCTCAAGATGTTCAGAAACTAGAATCTTTTGACATGAATGGAACAAAAACCAGAGTTAACTGCATTGTTATGACTGTGAGACTTCAGTTCAAATGCAGTTAATATATCTGATGAAGAAGAAGAAATGTCAGGAGAACTTGGTGTTGAGTAGCAGCAAGGAAAGGGGCAGGAGATTACTGGGATTTGCAAGCAGCAAACAAACTCCCCAGACATACTGTATTATAATGTTTCAGCCTGCAAAATGGACATGGATAAGCTAATATCAAATACCTAGCAAGTAAAGCAATCACCTCTGAATCCTTACCATGTTGTCAGATGGTGCTTAGGGCACAAAAAAGTCTCCATCATTCTGGTCTATCATGCTATTTGAGAGACTAGGTAGGTGAGGTTATATCTTTCATAATATCCAGGGACCAGCATGGCTACAACTACAAGGAATATATCATGCTGTTTGTCAGAATGGCTATCTTGTTATGTTTCCATAACTTAAAATTTTATGAGTCTAGGTTCTTGGCATATCACTCAGCCCCCAACCTGAAGAACCAGTGGTCTGCTTTTCTCTGGTCCCTACCATTTGACCCTTCCAGCTTGGCAGAGCTCTCAGGCCACATAAGCCTTTGCACCATGTCAAGGACAAGGTGCAGTTCTCAGGGGAGAAAAGTCACTGAATAGTTTTCAAAACTAGTTAATTAAAAATATATTTGTCCTAAAGCAATTTGATGCCGGAAATTATTAGAAAAAGAGGTAAACAATATTGATCTGGTTTCTTTTCTCTCACCAATGTAAACCATACTTAACACCACTGAAGTCATGGAGGTACTCTAGTGTCAAATCAGTGTAAGTCAGAGTAGAATCAGGCCCACAAATTCTACATTCATTTTTTCTGACTTTTTACCTTAAAATAGACCTTTTACAGTATAAGAATGACCTTAATGCTATTATTATTATTATTGATTAATACATTATAAATAATAAATAAAAACATTTAATCTTAATCTTGGAGTAGCTGCTTTGTAAAAGCAACAGTCACAGCTATTTTTGCTCTGTTATTTCTATGCATTTGTTCTAAGCATGAAAATTAAAAACAGAGGATTTAAACACTGAGCTCTTCATCCAGCTCCTGTTGAAGTCAATAGTAAAACTCTCATGATTTCAAAGATAGAAGACAGGTTCCTGAAAAAATAAAAAGACTGCTATTCACTACTATTTCAGTGAATTAAGCTATCAGAGAGACAAAAGAAGAAACTACCAGGTTTTCTCTGAAAAAAAAACAAAACAAAACAACAACAACAAACAAATCCAAGCATTAAATCTGGGAAAAGTTAACTCAATAATCTAGAGAAAATTTCCCCATTTCATGAAAATATTATCAAGGACTCTTATTTACCAAATTTATAAAGAATTGATAATGAATTATACATAAGCCTAGAAAGGTTTTTTGAGTAGCTTGGCTTCTTTGTTTGAGAAATTGATTGTAACTTTGCTGGATAAGAATAATATAAGGCTTGATAACATGTTGTCTTTTTAAATAATTGAAATTAATGCTACATTAGGAACAATGTTTGATTAGTTCTTTGTTTCCCTGTTTCATATGTAATCTGGGCTAATTTAGGGTGACAGACACCCTTTCTTTTTATTACCTCATCTGACTCCCCCACTGCTGTTAAAACTGAAATGTTACTGATAAAATTTAATTGAAGTATTTTTATTGTTTCTTTTCCCTATTCCTTGAACAAAGGTTTATCGATAATATGTTCTTCTTTTTCATTGCATTAAAGTATCTGAAAATTCTTAATAACATCATTTAAAAATAATCACAGGAAAATGAGAATTAGAAAAGCTAGGAAAGTGCTCTCTCTCTCTCTCAAAATAAAAAGAAGCATGAAAATTGAAGTGATATTAAATCAAAGAGGAGCTGGAATTCCTAATAGTGGGATTTGTGTAACAACAAAAAACTATTCAGTATAAACTAAGAGAAGAAATTCAAAAGCTTAGCATAAACTTAAGAGGAAAAAGTAGAGAGGATTCAAGAGAATCAAGTCAGAAAAGAATAAAAAATTCTTAGCTTAGAAAATTATATTTATCTTTAATACACATGGACATTATAATAAAATACATATGAACTATGTAACAAGATGTTCCATTATGTTGAAATGAAGGAACTGTAGAATTTTGTAAGGCATTATAATCAAGTTAGAAGCATTTAATGAAACTACAAGTGAAGGAAAATAAATTATCTTAAAGTATTTTATTGAAAATGTCAAGCATTCACTAGCCAGAATGGGGATAGATAAAACATCTGGCAGAGATGAAAGCTCCATTGACATAGAAAATAAGTGGGATAATCAATAGAATTGTCAAAACGTTTTTGCTTGTCTTCATGAAATAAAAGTTCTATCAAAATGGCAAAAAATGTTCATGGCCCACTCTAAATATAGTATATTTAAAAGAAAAAAAAAAATCTGAATACCAAATTCTGTTCCAAATCTATACTAATGGTCAAGATTAGTTTAAGTAGAGGCACTGCACATGCAAATATGTGTTTGCAATAGAATGCTTATATTTGCTTATATTTGCATATGAAATTATGGGGTTTGACTGAGGTGTGCTGAGCTTTTAAAGCAAGCTTATAGCCCAGCACTACCTGGTTCCTGACCTCTGACCTGCATAGAGGTATTCTGGGAGTTGTAGGTACCACAGCAAGGAATGCTGGGAAGGGAGACTCTATTTCAGTAGATCCCTCTCATCAGTGTGCAGGTTACTTGAGAGGGACAAAACCCTACTGTGGGTATTTCTGCAAAGAAAGAAACCAGGGAAGGGGCTGGAAAGCTCTAGGTTTCTCCAGTCCAAGGACCCAGAAAAGAATTTAGATGGGGGCTTTGGAAATGGTTTAACAAATAACCAGTTAGGTAGGTAATGTGCACTATGAAGGATTTGGCTGCAAAGCCAGATATAGACACATCCCAAAAATGAAGCAAAAGGACTGTGCCAGAGCAAATTACTAAGGGCAATAACTGAGAAAATGGCTGCAGTCTTGTAACAAGAAAGTAAATCCTCTGCGCTTTTGTGACTTACACTGTATGTTTGCATGGCAAATGACAATTTGTACTGGAATGGCCACTTGCAAACACATTTATAGCACATGCCTCTTCTCTTATACTTAGGGCTGGTCTACATGGGAAAGTTCTACAGGAGCAAGCTAAGATGTAAATTTAAACCAATATAGTTCTGCCAGTATAACTCCCAGTATGGACACCCTGATTCCAGTATAAGAGGGCATTTTTGTGGTTTAGCTTATATTGCTTTGGAAGGGATTTATGTTAAGCACCTCCCACTTATCCCCACCCCCGACCCCACCCGAAAAACACTCCACTTATGTTCTGTAATAAGAGTGCTCACATGGGGAGCTATAGTTTAACTACATTGGTATAATGGAAAAAGTTTAAATACTGGGACGGAGGATATTATTTTTTTTCCAGCCCAGCTGGAAGCAGGAAGTACCAAAAATATGATGACATTTGGATGTAATTCCCAGCATTATTTTGAAGACTCAAGAGTTTTGACTAGTTTAGATAAGGTGTGAGTAAGCAACCAAACACTGGGAGAATGATCCAAACTGAATTACCAAATATTTTTGCCCAGCTGTAATTATTATAATCATTTGTGTTAGTCAATACATGTATGCCATGTTTGAATATAAATAACAATATTGTTCCCTTGATTACAATTTGAGTGTTTTTAAATTAGTATTCTGTTTAACAGGCGTAAAATGATTGGTGCTGCAGTGTTGAATTCAATGAGAGATTTACCATTGATTGCAAATGGAGCAGGATCTGCTGACCAATGGGAAAGTGAAGCATCTCTTGCTTTAAGAGTATAGAACATACGTAGGGATTAAATTTGCGGTACTGATCATTTAGGGTAACATATCCAATCCATATCATCAATCATGTACATTGATTGGGAGATGCATCTTAGGCCTGGTCTACACTAAGAGTTTAGGTCAACTTTGGCAGCGTTAAATCGAATTAAGTCTGGACATGTCCACACGACTAAGCCCTTTTTTTCGACTTAAAGGGCCCTTTAAACCGGTTTCTTTACTCCACCTCCGACGAGGGGATTAGTGCTAAAATCAGCCTTTGCGGGTCGGATTTGGGATAGTGTGGATGGAATTCAATGTTATTGGCCTCCGGGAGCTATCCCACAGTGCTTCATTGTGACCGCTCTGGACAGCACTCTGAACTCAGATGCACTGACGAGGTAGACAAGAAAAGCCCCGCGAACTTTTGAATTTCATTTCCTGTTTGCCCAGTGTGGAGAGCACAGGTGACCATGCAGAGCTCATCAGCACAGGTAACCATGATGGAGTCCCAGGCTCGCAAAAGAGCTCCAGCATGGACCGAACGGGAGGTACAGGATCTGCTTGCCATATGGGGAGACGAATCAGTGCTAGCTGAACTCCATAGCAGTAAACGAAATGGCAAAATATTAGAAAAAGTCTCAAAGGCCATGAAGGACAGAGGCCATAACAGGGACGCACAGCAGTGCCATGTGAAAATTAAGGAGCTAAGGCAAGCCTACCACAAAGCCAGAGAGGCAAACAGAAGGTCTGGGGCAGAGCCGCCAACATGCCGCTTCTACGCGGAGCAGCATGCTATTCTAGGGGGTGCAGCCACCACTACCCCAACCGTGTGCTTTGACTCCATCAATGGAGAATCATGCAACAGGGAAGCGGGTTCGGGGTACGCGGAAGATGATGATGATGAAGACAATGAAGATAGCTCACATCAAGGAAGCGGAGAAACCGGTTTCCCCAACAGCCAGGATATGTTTATCACGCTGGACCTGGAACCAGTAACCCCCAAACTCACCCAAAGCGTGCTCCCAGACCCTGAGGGCACACAGGGGACCTCTGGTGAGTGTACCTTTGTAAATATTACACATGGTTTAAAAGCAAGCATGTTTAATGATTAATGATTAATTTGCCCTGGCAATCGCAGCCAGTACAACTACTGGAAAAGTCGGTTAATGTGTATGGGGATGGAGCGGAAATCCTCCAGGGACATCTCCAGAAAGCTCTCCTTCATGTACTCCCAAAGCCTTTGCAAAAGGTTTCTGGGAAGGGCTGCATTATCCCGTCCGCCATGGTAGGACACTTTACCACACCAGGCCAGTAGCACGTAGTCTGGAATCATTGCATAACAAAGCATAGCAGCCTATCGCCACTCGCTTCTCAACTGTGAGGGCTGCTCTCATCCTGGTATTCTGGCGCTTCAGGGCAGGGGAAAACAAGTCACAAAGTTCCATGAAAGAGGGAAGGAGGAAGGGAGGGGCGAGTGATGACATGGCTTACAGGTACAGGGAATTAAAATCAACAAAGGTGGCTGTGCATCAGGGAGAAACACAAACAACTGTCACACAGAATGGCCCCCCCAAAGATTGAACTCAAAATCCTGGGTTTAGCAGGCCGTTGATTTCACGGAGGGCGGGGGAAGCAAATGAATACAGAACAAATCTGGTCCATCTATTTTTTACATCTTAAGCTGGCAGCAGACAGTGCAGCGTGACTGATAGCCATCAGCATCTTCTGGGTGCTTGGCAGAAAATGATGTACTATGACTGCTAGCCATCATCGTCAAGACAGTTCAATAGGCCAGGAGACAAAACATGTCTGCCCAGGTGCCTCTGATTGAACTCACTGAGGAATACGACGATGATGGATACCAGTCGTAATACACCATCCACTGCCAAAAGGCAAGGAGCTGCTGCTGTGTAGCAATGCAACCCCACGTCTGCCAGCACCCAGATAGCTGATGACGGCTACCAGTCATACTGCACCGTCTACTGCCAAAAGGCAATTAGCTGCTGCTGTGTAGCAATGCAGTACCACGTCTGCCGGCACCCAGATGACATATGGTGACGGTGAGCTGAGCTGAGCTGAGTGGGCTCCATGCTTGCCGTGGTATGTTGTCTGCACAGGTAACCCAGGTAAAAAGGCGCGAATCGATTGTCTGCCGTTGCTCTGACGGAGGGGGAGGGGCCTGATGACATGTACCCACAACCCCCCCCTGACACTGTTTTTGCATCATCAGGCATTGGGATCTCAACCCAGAATTCCAATGGGCGGCAGAGACTGTGGGAACTGTGGGATAGCTACCCACAGTGCAACGCTCCGGAAGTCGACGATAGCCTCGGTACTGTGGACGCGGTCCGCCAACTTAATGCACTTAGAGCATTTTATGTGGGGACACACACAATCGACTGTATAAAACCGATATCTATAAAACCGGCTTCTATAAATTCGACCTAATTTCGTAGTGTAGACGTACCCTTAGTCCATTTAGTTGAGTGTCTTTATGTTTGCTTGTAAAAAGATAGAGGTCAATATCTCTTTCATAGGAGCTTCATTTTGACTTTTTGTTCTTTCTGCTTTGGTAATCCTTAATACAAAGTAAATAGCATGCATTCCTGACATGCTTACTGTAGAGGAGCCCTGGAGAATACCTGAAAAGATTTCCCTTTCTGGGAATCTCTTAAAGATCACATTACAAAAGCAATATAAAGCTACAAGATGCAGTCATGCAATAAAACATCACCAATTCCTTCTACTCTGCGGACCAAAGAAGATGTTTCCCATGAGGCTGAACACTTTAAAAAAAACAACCCTCAGGTGACACATAATCCTTTGATCCTGAAGAAATTAAATAAATTTAAATATTGAGCTGAAGCTCTCACTGCATAGAAAACCTCATATTATACAGCGTATTGTTTAATTAAGTAGCTAGAAGCATAAACATATTAGTTTCTCAAATTAAAAACAAAATAGAATTTGCTTCTCCTTTTGTTTTTGCCTCTTGTATGTTCTTTCTGCAAATGTTCCAGCACATGACTTTGGCAAGACAGTTTTTGGGACTAGCTAATTTTAAATAAAACTTGAAGACTATTCATGGAAATGAATCTTAAACTCATATATGTGAATATAGGCACTGATCCTGTGAGTTATATTATATTCAATCTGGGAACAGAAGTATATTGAGTGACTCAAATTTGAAAATAAAATCTTGCAATGAACCGCTCACCCTCAATTGATGGACCAAGAATTAGTCACAGAAATTATTCAGAAAACAATTTAAAATAACACATTATTTTAAATAAATTGTATATTGCTTGCCTGACCTTCCCACCTGTTCTTTGATAGGTCTTGCACTGGGGAGAGAAGGTAACTGGTCTGATAAGTCATTTCTGCCAACCCCACATTATTAGAGATTTTTTTCATCCTACAATACCCAAGATTTAACCATGTCCCCCTCCGGAGGACCAATGTGGGGTTTAGCTACCACCTGGTATCTTTTTCAAAGAACTAGAAGTGAGACTACCAGCTCCAGGAGCAAGGCATGGATGTCAGACCACCTTGTTTTCCTGACGATTGGTAAAACTATCTGTACAATTTATGAATTCTGTGTGTGTGTGTGTGAGAGAGAGAGAGAGAGACAGAGAGAGAGAGTGGCTGCAAATTCCATTTTGGATGCAGAAGCTAGTTGTCTCTTTTGTGCTGTTGTCTTCATATTGGACTGAAATTCCAAGGCATGGTAACATAAGGGTGACAGTGGATGGTCTTTAATTGGGATAGTCCTCTATTGCAATGTCATTGCTCTCGACCATAGACTAGTTCCTACCATGAGAAACTGGTTTAGCGGGAAAGAGGTTGCCTTTGTAATAAAGTCACCTGGCGGGGGTTTGTGCTTACATGGGGGTTGCTGGTAAGGATGCCTCCTGCCAAAGGCTGTGTGTGGGGGGGAAACTTATAAAGAGGGAGGAGCTGATCTTTCTGGAGTTTTTAGCCATTTTGGTTCTAAATCAAGAAGAGAGAAAAATCAACCCAGCATAAAGGGGCCTGTATCAAGTAGGGGGTGATCCCTGATTTCCTGACCTAGATGGCCTCAGGAACTCCCAGGGGTCAGACTTGTGAAGGGCAAAGGAAGCAAGCTGACCCGGGGGGAAGAAGGCTCCATGTTGCAGCTCACAGGGACAGCCAGAAAGACTCTAAACAATGCCAGGATCTATGACACCAGGCCAAAAAATGCCCTGGAGTGATGAAGAAACAAAGGCAAGTGAATGTGTATAGCAGTTATTGTTTTGTATGATCTGTACTCTCGTGCTCTATATGACTAAATAAAATAAATAATTGTCTTAAACTGTAGGTAAAGTGTCTCTAAGCTAACAGCTGTTACAAATTTGTGACCACAGAAAAAACTCTTGGTGGGGTTTGAAGGACTGTTCACTGGCCACAGACTTTGTTGGAGTCAAGGGTGATCTCGGGTGAGCTTATTGTCATATGTGTGGGTTATTTTATTATTTTAAATGTTTGTTTGTAATATTTTTCCATTCCAAATAAATGTGCTTGCTTAGAAAAAGCTGTGTGATAGCTTAAATGTGACAATTGCACTTTGTACCATCTCTGAGGAAAAAAATAAATAAAACAGGCCTGCTTAGGCAACCTGACTTTGCTGGGGAATTCACAGAATAGGGAGGGAACTCTGTAGCCTGGAAATATCTTTCTCACGGGGGAAAGAAATGTATGTCTCTGACCAAGAGATGCAATTGCAGGTAAACTAAGGGTGGGTGCCTTGCTGAACCATAGAAGGGGAAGATAGGTGCAGTTTCCCTGAACTGTACCACCAACGTTATAGTAATTTTATTTAGACCATGTTTCCCTAGTTTGCTTCTGAGAACTTCATGTGGGATAAAAGCCTTACTAAAATCAAGATATCCTGGCTACAGCTTCTCTCATGATGGTTTGGAATGATTTCTTCTTGACAAATCCATCTTGGCTTTTACTTATAATCTTATTTTCACCTGGGTCCTTATAAATTGATTGTTTAATAATTTGTTCTAGTACCTTTCCAGGTATCAAAGTTAGGCTGAGTTGTCTATCATTCCCTGGTCTTCTTTGTTTCCCTTTTTAAATATAGGTACTATGTTTTCCCTTCTCCAGTCCTCTGGGACCTCACTCATCCTCCATGTGTTATCAAAGTTCATCGCTAATGTTTTGGAGAATGCTTCATCTAGCTCTGTTAGTACCTGTGAAGGTATAAGGGATACCATTCTTCTGGGGTCAGAAGCTGCTCCCTAGCTGGCTGATTAGCTTCACCTGCTGCACCTGAGAAAGAGCTGGAACTTAATTAGCTGACAACTATAAAGGAGGTTGGGAAATAGAGGAGGGAACTGTAACACCTTCTAGAAAGTGGAGAGGCTAGACACAGTTCTGAAAAATGGACTACTCCTGGAGTTACTAAACAGAGGAATTGCTCCAGAAACCAAATGGACACAAGTGAGACTGTGTAGAGTCCTTTATGGCTGAGGCTGTGAGGTAAGAGCCAGGAAATTTGGTTACTGGAGTTACTGGCATGAGTGACAAACTTATAGAATGGACTACTTAGCCTGAACAGATTTTTGAGGGAAGTTTTTGTAAGGTTTTGATTTTGCTTGTTAAGAAGGCTTAAATTAAACAACTAAACCTCATGTAAACCACTTCCCTGGATCCCCTGAGAAAGCTCAGTCAGAATTAACCCATGGAATAAGCTGACTCAGCAAAAGCAAAGCTGGGTCTGTCAGGAGGAAGGAGCTATACGATAGGTCCCCATCCTTTTTCAGTATCCTAGTGTGAATTTCATCAGGCCTGATAACTTAGATGTATTCAATTCATCTACATATTCTTTATTTAGACTGTTTTTTTTCTTTATTTTGACTTCCATTCCTTCTCTCTTATTGTAAATATTAATTAACTATCTTGCCCAACTAACCATTTTGTTTCAGCGTTCATTTTAATAGGTATTAAACACTTCAGTCTTCTTGATGTTCATTATTAGCTCTAAGTAGTGGACATATACTTTCCTTTGTATTTCTTTTGCTCTTAAAAGTCAAGAAGAGTTTCTATAAATACTTTAGGTTCCTTGCTAGTTGCAACTGTTTTTGTGCCTTAGGCTTTCTGATTTTATACTTACATGCTTGTCCTTCTCTTTTGTACTCATCCTTAGCAATTGGTCCATGTTTCCACTTTGTAGGATTCCTTTTCAATTTTCAGGTCATATTGCAAGACTCATGATAAAATTATAAGAGTTGACAAATTAGAGAGGGTTCAGAGAATAACCACAAGAACAAATAAAGGACTGGAAGACATGTCATATAGTGACAGACTAATGGAGCTCAATCTGCTCAATTAAATCAAGAGAAGATTAAAGAGTGACTTGAGCATACTCTATAAGTACCTACTAGGGATAACGGAAATTTGATGATAGATGGATTTTTCAGTCTAACATACAAAGGTATAACAAGATCCAATGGCTGAAAGTTAAAGCTATGGAAATTCAGTCCAGAAATAAGGCATACACATTTAACAGAAAGGGTAATTAACCACTAGAACAATTTACCCAGGTTCTGATGGATTCTCCATTATTAGTCACTTTTAAATCAAGATTGGATTTTTTTTCTCAAATACATGCTCTAGTTCAAACAGAAATTAATTTAGGGAATTTGCATGGCTGGTGTTAGACAGGAGGTCAGACTAGATGTTCAGAATGATCCTTTCTGACTTTATAATCTATGAAACGCTGTAATTATGTGACTATTCAGGAGTTAATGTCACTGAACTACAACACTGAGTCAAATGATTTGTGACTCCTTTGACGGTTCTAAATTATTTTTACTACCTAGTCATCATCTTAATCTCATAAGTGGGTCATGAAACCAAATAACTCTTAAAAGATGACTTCTTCCTGATAAGAACATAATCTGCTACCTGTTTCTCTACTTTCATATTAGGATATTTGCGTAGAAGAATTGTGTACATTTGTCTTATCTCTGAAAAAATAACTTAAGGCTAAAATTCTGCTTTAATGAAGGTTTAAATATTTCTAGTAAAAGGTCCCTAATTTAGTTGGAGGTTAAAATGGAGTTCTCCAGTGCAGTCATCTATCTATCTATGTAAAGATTCTAGACAAATGTCTGCACTGGAGAACTCCATTTAAACATATAATATAATATAATCAGATGGTATTATGTTTCTCTGAGTAACTGATCTGTGGGTGTTTCAAGTATTCTGAGTGGCTGACTCCAATGCATCATTTAATTTGAAGAAAATATAATGTTCTTCTCTTCCACTTCCACAAAAGATCACAAACAGCAAGAGGGTAACAGAGTCATGAACAAAAAAAAGCAGCATGTGTCTATAAAAGAACAAAATCTGCCCAGCAAACTTGACTTTTTTTTTTTGATAGAACTACATTTTCTTTTTGATTAAAGGAATAAGAGTGCTTGATGTGGTTGTCAACCCAAAAGAATGATTTAAAAATTATAGTTCTGCACACTGTATTTCAAATGGTTTTGCCTGCCATTAACATTGCTGCAGGTTCCCCTATACTAAAGATAACACAATAAGATTGTGTGCAAAATCAAATTGTAAAAAAAAAAAAAAAAAAATCAGTGTCTGTAGGGGTTTGTATGTTTTAATGTTCCACTCACCTATTTTTCCATTAAAACATTTTAGTTTCAAATCTAAAGCAGGGGTTATCAAAGTTTTTTTTGGCTGGGACCCACTTTGAAAATATTTCAGGCTGTGATGATCCTCCCCCCAAAAGTGACAACCTCCCCTCCACCATATGATGCCACCCTTACTTCTGCACTACTGCTGGGGGCAGCACTGCCTTCAGAGCTGGGTGCCTACCCAGTGGCCATTGCTCTCCGGCAGTCCAACTGCACAACTCTGAAGGTCTCAAGCTGTCAGCCCCACACTTGACTGACAGCTCACAACACCTCAGTAATAACCTCACAATTGCCTCAGGGATCGTGAACCCCAATTTGAGAACCCCTGGTCTAAAGAAAGGGAGAATCATGGTGAAGTGGAGGATAGGGTTTGCTGTTATCTCAATTTTTACACACATGCCAGGAACAGAGAAAGAGATTCAGCTAGAAGTGCCCAGCTAAATGCAGAGGAGGGATATGGCAGTTACTGAGCATTTTCATTGGCTTACTTGAAGTTATCAGAGATAGCTGATGCTGCTGCCTTCCCCCCCTGTGAGCAGGCATTGCATTGTTCTAAGACATGAGCAAATCAGCCCTCTGGTAGGGGTAGAAGAATGTTATATATAAGCACTGGAAGTTTTCAGTGGACTTAATTGAATAGCAATGATGCAAGTCTTGGGTCTCAAAAAATATAACCTTTTTGTCTAAAGGTGAGGTCTGTTATCGCCTTTACCTAGCAGTGAAGCATTTATAATAGGTATGATCCACTGTTGTGTGTCTTCTGGACCAAGAGGAAGGACGAGGAGAGAGCTTTTACAAACTTAGAGGCTATGGAACATGTGGAACTCACATTTAGTTAGTGGCTAACTATTTTGAATTGGTATTCTATCTCAGTTAATAAGAGAATGAACCAAGGTTGAGTTCAGTGAAATGCAAATCCTTTATTTGACTCAGTTGGTCTTATACAGAAAAGACAAAAGCCCTATACAATGAGGTTCCTGTAGAAATTCAGAGGGTTAAATATTCCATGTCCTAATGTCTGAAAGCCTGTTGTAATTTAGGCTATACATTTCTGGAGAGGAAGTCAACGATTAACAAAGAACTGAGTGCTGCTCACAAGAATCCACTGACCAACCTTTCTGCTTGCTGACATGGCTGAAGTGTTTGGATATGGCTAGACATATTGCTGCTATTATGCAATCTTTAAAGAAAAGAGGTGACATATATTGAACTTCGGGCAACAATAGAGATGGAGAAACTAGATTTCAAACTTTTTGGGAGAGGGACCATCTTTTTGTTCTGAGTCTATACAATTCTTAGCATAATGAGGTCCTGGTACTTAACTCTTAGCTACTGAAATACAAATGTATAATACTACCAAAGAAAGCTGGAAGAGAGAGAATGAGTAGGGGTATGTGTGTGTGCAAGTGTGAGCAAAAATAAGTGTTAGCGATAAGTTAATTATACAGATATTACAAATAGTATTTCTGTTCCACTAACTTTCATTGTATAAGCAGCGGGGTTTGTGAAAGTCTGTATAGCAGAACAGATTGGTAGACATTTTAAACAAAAGCTACTAGGTAATAAGTTCTTTAAGAATATTTCAAGCACTGTTCAAAGTATTTGTTTTCTTTGTATTAAATATAAATGTTTGCATATCAAATAATTATGTGGTACTTGCTCAGAAGGTGCATGAGAGCTGTTAATGGGACTTAAATACAGTAGCCCTGGATTTGATATTTTAATGCTTTCTGAAAAGACAGAATTCTGGTCTGTGCTTCAGCAATGAGTTAAGATAAAGTGAAGGAAGCAAGAGTAGCAGGAGTTTGACATAATTCACCCCATTTTCCCTAGTCACAAATGTTCAACCTCAACACCTCTTCCAGATGCAAATATCTTAATCATTAACTTTTATATAAATGGGAATTTCCAAAGCTCAAGTCTAAACCTGCAGATAGAAAAGATCATAATACTAATAACATAGGTGAACTCTGCAACTGCATATGAAGATCTACAACAATGTTTTGGCACATAGTTAATATTTTGCCTCATTAACTCAATTTTGGTGCTTGAGTTAAGACAGTCTTTCTCCTAAAAAGCATGTGTGAAGATTAAAAGCATTGGGCCTGACAGATCACTTTCAAGGTTTTTTTTTGTTTGTTTTTCTTTCCTCTGATATATTACAAGGGCATGAATGTAAGTAATGATAGTTAGATGTAATGTCTCTCTGTGATCCACAAAAGGAATGTTCATCTTTGTCATTCTGGTACACTTCCACCTTGTGAAAATATTAATTAAATTGGAGAAGATGGGGATTGATACAAGAATTGAAAGTTGGATAAGAAACTGGTTAAAAAGTTGATTACAATGGATCATACTGAAAGGCAAACTGTTAGGCTGGTGGGATGTTACTTGTGGAGTTCCACAGGGATCGTTCTTGGGACCAATCTTATTAACAGTCTCATTAATGGCCTTCCCACAAAAAGTGGGAAAGTGCCCATAAAATTTGCAAGTGGCACAGAGGTGGGAGGTATTGCCAATATGGAGGAAGACTTGAATATTATAGAAGATTTGGATGACCTTAAACTGGAGAAATAGAAATGGGATGAAATGTAATAGTACAAGGTCATGCACTTGGGGACTAATAACACAAATATTTACTATAAGTCGAGGATTTACCAGTTGGAAGTGACAGAGGCGGAGAGAGACCTTTTTCACCAATGGGATGTGGCTGTGAAAAAGGCTATTTCAATCCTAAAATGCATTAGATAAGATATTCCCAGTAGAGATAGGCAAGCATTATCATTTGTACAAGGTACTGGTGAGACTTCGTCTCGAATTCTGTGTACAATCTGGTCTCCCATCTTTAAGAAAGACTAATTCAAACTGAAACAGGTGCACAGAAGGGTTACTAGAATAATTGGAGGAATGAAGAACCTACCTCGTGAGAAGAGATTTCAAGAAGTTGGCCAATTTAGCTAACTAAACTAAGGCAGAGGGGAGATATGATTGATCTCTATAAATAGATCAGAAGATAAATACTAGGGAATGAGGTGTTATTTAAGTCCCAATGTTGGTGTGATGCTGGCAGACCAGGTGCCAACTCATGCCAAGGCCCTTAGACCTCAATTGAACACTGACAAAAGCATAGCTGGAAACCAGTCTGGCTCATCTTTGTTACTACTGTTAAAATGGGTATTAAGTTTATGAAAATGTGTTTAATGTTTAGACATTATGAAATGCTTGTAGATTTTTCATGCAGTAATCTCACTAAGATATCTGTATCCCATGTTACAAGGTAATATTTAAGTGTTTACTCTGAAATTGTAAACACCCACAATCAGGAGAGAAGCATTACCAAGTGTGACATATTCTTTACCACAGGAGGTGTTCACTTCTGCCCAACAAAAGAAGGCCTATAAACATCAGACAAACCATTATGGAACATCAGAGGACAAAAGCCTTTAAGTGCTCCCCACGCACTTATGAAGAGGAAATATGTAACATGACTTGTCCCATCATCTTGAACTGGGGGAAGGGAATAAAAGTCCCTGACAGGAAGAAACTGCATAGCTATGCTGGCCTTTGGGAGAGCATATGCAAGGGATCGACAGCTGCTTAGCCTGGGTTAGCCCTAGAGGACATATAGAGCTTGCATGTTTCAGCAGCTTCTATTACTGCTAGGAACATAAGACTATAACTCATTTGTGTTTGTTTACTTGTTTTAACCTTGTAAATTTCCTTTTTCTTAGTTAATAAATATTTAACTTGTTATAGAATTGGCTACAGGCATTGTCTTTGGTATATGATCAAAAGTGCAATTGACTGGTTCTCTGGGACTGGGAGTAACCTAAATATTGTTGTG
This sequence comes from Malaclemys terrapin pileata, assembly GCF_027887155.1. Taxonomy (NCBI): domain Eukaryota; kingdom Metazoa; phylum Chordata; order Testudines; family Emydidae; genus Malaclemys; species Malaclemys terrapin. Next base: position 250,064,709 of record NC_071505.1, read on the forward strand.
ACCTTTTTTGGTGGAAAGGACCATCTATCAAAAAGGAAAGCTTGCTTGGGTGGTACCCATTGGAACTTTCTGACTCTATGGTTGGCTGTTATAGTGTTTGAGGAAGTTACACTTGATTGGTAGAATCTAAATATAGAACACCCAGCCAACTTGGGGTTTGTGCCCTGCTTCTTAACTATCTGCCCTGAGGTTGGTACTCATGTACTTGATCCACTCCAGATAGTCTGACAGTTGACACAAAAACAAATGTCTATAAACTGGCCATCAACAAGTTTAGGATTGAAATTAGACAAAGGTTTCTAACCATCAGAGGAATGAAATTATGGAACAACTTTCCAAAGGAAATAGTGAAGGTTTTTTTGCCCCAACTTGTTTCAAGTCTGAGCTTAGTAAATTTGAGGGGGTGAAATGATGAGGTTGCCAACAATGGCATATGGCCCATCAGCATCTAATAGTAAATGTCTCCAACTGATGGATATGGGATACTAGATGGGGAAAGGTTCTGAGTTATTACAAATAATTTTTTCCCAGGAGTATGGCTGGTGGGTCTTACCCATATGCTCCAGTCTAACTGATTGTCATATTTGGGGTTGGAAAGGAATTTTATCCCAGGTCAGACTGGCAGTGACCCTGAAGGCTCTTTGCCTTCCTCTGCAGCTTGGAACATGGGACACTTGTGGGCTTTAACTAGAGTAAATGGTATATTCTCTGTAACCTGAAGTCTTTTTAAATGAATACTTGAGGACTTCAGTGAGGCCTGTTCTAAGCTACACAGTTAGGTCGACGTAAGGGAGCTTATGTCAGCCTAATTATGTCAGTATGCACATTACAGCCTTATTCCGCCAATATGCTCTACTACACTGACAACTCCACAAGAGGCATAAGGCATATGTCGGTGTAGTTAGGGTGACACAGTATCTATGTAGACACAATTACTTACATCAGCTGCTGGCTGTCTTGTCAATTTCAGGGCTCTTGGAGAAAGTTGGGGAGACCAGAAGTCCAGGCAGCTGCTTCCATCTCCCCACTCAGGGTGGTGGGAGCTGAGACCCCAGGGGACAGCTGACCTCCTGGCAGGGAGCTGCACAGAGCTGAGAGGACTGGATCTCAGCCACCCCCCAAACACACCCTTCCTCTCTTCAGTTGGAGAAAGCACTCCTGGTGAGGATTCACACCACCAACAGAAGGCTGATGTGTGGACATCAGCCACCACAGTAATTACTGTGGTTGCTGTAAGTCAACCTAACAGAAGTCGACTTATGTCTGAAGTGTAGACATGCCTTAAGTCAGCCAGAGATTATGGACCTATTGCAGGAGTGGGTGGGTGAGGTTCTGTGGCCTGCAATGTGCAGGAGGTCGGGCAGATTATCACGATGGCCTCTTCTGGCTTTAAACTCTGAGTCATGCTGTCAAACTAAAAGTGCATGACACTCCCATCCCCAAATTAGTAATCCTTATAAGGTCTAGGTGAAATAAAACAGATGATTGGACACTGCTTTTTTTTTTTATTGTAAAGATTTAGTGTCCTTCATAATCCATCTTAAGTGAGCAAAGAGGCTTATCAGGCAGCTGATGAAAAGTTTCTTTTGACTTATTTTTAACAGATTGAACATAACAAAGTTGTACTCAACTATGCTACCAGCTATTTAAAATAGCGCCTCTGCTAAAATCAACTCTTTAATTGCATCAAACACTCTTGTCTGTGCTCTTCATTAGCATATCTGTTCTGCTTGACTATGAAATGTCAAATGCTGAAGTAGCTTGTCTGTATTCATTAGTTTTCATTAGTTTTCTTTCCACTTAGCACCTCTTGTAGGCAAGGCAAGAATGGGCTAAATATTAGTGTTATTTATACACTGTTTTTGTGACAATAGAAAAAATTACATTTCAGTTATTTCATAGTTTCTTATTTTCAGTTAAAAAACATAGAAGGATACAATGCTAAATGTAGGGATGCATAGCTCCCGAATCGCCAGCCCACGGGCGCGGCAAACTGCTCCCATGGCTACGAGGCAGGAGTGACCTTCAATCCAGCGTTTGTGTTTGGGAAACTTATTTGGCTGATTTGATTGTACCCTCGCAGCTGGTGTTCACGCGCTCAAGAGATGGGTTCGTTATCTTATGTGCATGTATACTGCCTGGCTCTTCTATGCGCAAGAATGTAACCACTAAGAAGAGTTGTAAACAAAGTAAGGAGAGAAATAAAAACCCCAGGAAAAGTTTTCCTGGGAGGCTTTTTGCAAGAGGCTTGTAAAGCTCTCTAGCTACCACAGACCTGGCGTTCTGTTTCCTTTCCTGCGTCGTCACCACAGCTGGTGACCCCGACGTGATACCCCTCTACTCACCGGCTGGATACGCCGAGCGCGCCCGCGGCTGTTTGCCGCCCCTTATTCGTGAGTATGGGGGGGAAACTTTCCAGTGCCCAGAAGGAGCACGCAAGAGAGTTACAAGAGATTATACGACAGCGATCATGTGTCGCTGTCCCGGTCGCTCATATTGAGGACCTCCTAAGGGAAATAGATCGCCAGTGCCCCTGGTATCCAGACTGCGGGTCATTGCAGCTTTTTGATTGGATACAGATTGGGATCACCTTGTATAGTAAACCCCGTGCCCCAGTTCAGTGCCTGCTGCTCTGGCAGCGTTGTAAGGAGGCACTGGAGGGGATCGGCCCCAACAGCCCCAAGCCGGTCCCCCTTTTGCCCCCAGGTGATGGGCCACCCCCCTCCTGCCCACAGCTGACCCTCCCTGCGCCGCCGCCCGTGGCGGCGCCCCCCTGCCTACCGGTCGGGCAGGGGGGCGCTGTCGCCGCGGCGGTGCGGCAAGCGCGTGAGGCCGGTCTCTTGACCGATGAGGAATCCAAGTGTGGGTTCGAGGCGTTTCCCGTCTCTTGGCGGGATAATGGAAATGGGGGGCAGATAGTGGACTGGGAGGCTCTCCCCTACTCAGTTCTGCGCGAGCTCCGCAAGGCAGTTCGTGAGACCGGGGTGCGGTCCACTTTCACCCTGGGGATCTTGGAAGGTGTGTCAAACGGTTACTTCTTGCTCCCCCAAGATTGGAAAGACATGTGTCGCATGGTGCTGTCTCCCGCGCAATACGTTGTGTGGGATAGCGAGTACCAGCGAGAGGCGCTTGCAGCAGCAGCGCAAGGTGGGGGGGCTTATCTTGCTGAGCAGTTATATGGCACAGGGCAGTTTTCGAGCATCCCCGAGCAGGCGGCGGGCACGCCCCGGGTAGCTTTTCCCATCATTGGCCAGTGTGTCCGTCGCGCGTTCCGCAGGGTCCCCGCTGCAGGCGAGTCCTCTAAGTCCTTTGCGGTTACTCGGCAGGGTGCCACCGAACCATTCCACCAGTTTATTGACCGCCTCCAAGAGGCAGTCCAGAGGCAGATTGATAACCCGCAAGCCCAGACTGAACTAATGATAAAATTGGCTTACGAAAATGCCAATGCAGACTGCCGCCGTGCCATGCAGGCAGTGGTCGGGCGCCCCGGGTATACCCTGGCAGAATTGCTGCAGGCGTGTGCTGACGTAGGCACTCAGACCCATCAGATGGCCCTGCTGGCAGCTGCCCTGCACAAGGGGCAGAAGCCTCAGGGGAACTGCTTTAACTGCCAGAAGCCCGGACATTTTTGGCGGGAGTGTCGGGCCCCTGCGGGGGGCATGTGTAAAAACAAACCCAAGCCCCGGACAGACCAGAGGCCCCGCACGCTGTGTCCGAAATGCAAAAAGGGCTACCATTGGGCTGCGCAGTGTCGCTTGGCCGGGGGTGACAGCCGGGTCTTGGCTGCTAACCGAGACAACCCCCCGGGAAACTAGTAGGCGGGCCTGCGACCAGCCCGAGACCCAAGGCCGCGCCCCTCTCCGTGCACGACGCCCCCGCCGCCACAAGGGGCAGTGCGGGGATTGACCTTGTTAATCAGGAAAATATGGATATCACTCTCCCCGGGGAGGTCCTCCTCATGCCGTCCCAGATTCAGGGCCCGCTGCCGGAGGGCATGGTGGGCCTTGTCCTACCCCGCTCGTCCGCCAGCAAGCAGGGCCTGTTTGTGGTGCCTGGGGTGGTGGATTCGGACTATGGTGGAATTATCCATGTTCAACTGTGGAGTCATCTCCCGAAACGGCTGTTTCAGGGAGATGCCTGGGCGCAACTCATACTTGTGCCCTACTCCCTTCCGGCAGGGGGAAGAAACGTTCCCCGAACCGGAGGCTTCGGGTCCACCGACCAGCGCACTATTCACCCACAAGTGGCAGCAGTTGTTAAAGACATTGGAGCACCCCAACCCAAACGCATTTACTGCCTCAACGATCAGCCGTTCGAGGGTGTTATCGACTCTGGGGCAGACATTACCGTCATTGCCGCTGCGCAGTGGCCCGCCCATTGGCCCACAGAGCAGGCTCCGGCAGTTTGGGGTGTGGGCGGGGCACAGGACTCACAACGAAGTGCCCGATGGTTGGAGGTTAGGGCGCCCCAAGGCATCCGCCGCGCCCGTATCCGGCCTATCATTCTCCCCGTCCACCTCAACCTGTGGGGCCGTGATTTATTGACACAGTTCACTGCCACCATCCATATCAATGATTAGGCATACGGCCCTCCCCCTCCGTTGGCTCACTGACGAACCCGTATGGGTTGCGCAGTGGCCGCTTCCTTTAGAAAAGCTGGAGGCCCTCCAGCACTTGGTTAATGACCAGCTGAAGGCAGGACGTTTGGAGGAGTCCACTAGCCCCTTTAATACCCCCGTGTTTGTGATTAAAAAGAAATCTGGCAAGTGGCGCCTCCTGCAGGACCTTCGCGCCATTAACAAAATTATACAGCCTATGGGTCCCCTGCAGTGTGGTACCCCTAATCCCAACCTTATTCCCTGTGATTACCGGTTATTTGTAATAGATTTAAAGGATTGTTTTTTTACCATCCCCTTGCACCCTGAGGACCGGGTGCACTTTGCCTTCACTGTTCCGGTTTTGAATCACTCCCAGCCCACTCCACGCTATCAGTGGAATGTGCTCCCTCAAGGCATGTTGAATAGCCCCACCTTGTGTCAGCATTTTGTTGCGCAGGCCCTACGGCCCTTCCGCGCAGCACACCCAGATGCCTTAATTTACCACTACATGGATGACATCCTGGTGGCTCACCCCGTCCTCCCTGATGACTGGCTGGACGAACTGCGCCACCAGCTTGCGGCGTGTGGCCTGGTTGTGGCACCGGACAAGATCCAGCGTCAGCCACCCTTTTTGTATCTTGGTCACCGCATGCTCCAGTCATATGCCCGTCCAGTTTGTCCCGAGTTGGTATTGCCCAACCCTCTTACGTTTGTACAGCTTCAACAGTTATTGGGGTCCCTTAATTGGATTCGTCCTTTTTGCCCTCTGACTACCTCCATGCTGTCCCCTCTTTTTTCTGGCCTTCGGCAGGGCCGTCTCCCCGGAGATATCATTCCCGTTTCCCAGGAACAGCGCCAAGCGGTCACCCTCATTAACCAGACCCTGGCCCAGGTGTGGGTCGACCGCCGAGAAAGGGAACAGCCCCTTTTTGCCATTTTGCTTCCCACACTCTCACAACCGACAGCTGTCCTCGCCCAGGAGGGGGCGGCAGCGCGTCTTCGTTTAATTGAATGGATTTATTTGACCCACTCCCCTCCGCATACTATTCAGACACTCCCTCAACAGGCCGCAGAGCTGATTTTTAAAGTGCGAGAACGGTCCCGTACCCTCTTGGGTTGGGACCCCGTTGCCATTATTGTCCCCATCCCGGCTAAAGACTGGGAACGCACTGTCTCTTGCAGTGCCACCCTCCAATTGTCTCTTGCTGACTATGTTGGGGAAGTTAAATATCACATTCCCCCTGACCCCCGTCTTTCATTCCTACAACAACGTTGCCTTCACCTCCGGCCGTCCTTGTCAACCGTCCCCATTAAGGATGCACTTACCCTTTTTACGGACGGCGGCCCAACACGAGGTGCGGTCAGCTGGCAGGTGCAAGGCACTTGGCAAGTCCGCTTTACCCTGCCTCAGCGCTCCCCACAGCGCGCAGAGTTGGCTGCTGTCATCCTGGCCTGCCGATGCTTCCAGGATGACCCTTTTAATTTGATTACTGACAGTCTTTATGTTACTAATGTTCTTAAGTCTCTTCCAGGTTCCTATGTGTCGCCCTCCTGTGATGACAATTTGTTGGCCCTTTTTCTTACCCTGCAACAGCTCCTTTCCTCCCGCTCTAGCCCACTGTTTGTGGCACACATTCGCAGTCACACCACACTACCGGGCCTATTAACAGAAGGCAACACGGTGGCCGACCAGGCGGTCAAATCGGTGGCCTCAATTTTTTCCTCCCCAATCGAAAGCCACGCCTTTTTTCATCAATCCGCCAAGGCCCTTGCCAAGCAGTTCACTCTCCCATTGTATCAGGCGCAGGCCATTGTTCGCCAGTGTGACCTTTGCGCTTCTCTCTCCAATAGCCCGGAGGTAGGGGTTAACCCTCGTGGAACCTCGGCCAACCAGCTCTGGCAAATGGATGTTACACATTTCCCTCCCTTTGCCCCCTGGCAGTATCTTCACGTGTGTGTAGATACCTTTTCCCATTATGTGTGGGTTACCCCCCAGAAGGGTGAGGCCTCTCGTCATGTTATTAATCACATGATTCGCGCTATGGCAATCATGGGTCACCCATCCCATCTTAAGACCGACAACGGCCCCGCCTACTGTAGCTCGGCCTTTGCCTCCTTCTGTACCACGTGGGACATTGTCCACACGTTTGGTATCCCGTATAACCCCACAGGCCAGGCCATTGTGGAACGAGCCAATCGTGCGCTCAAACAAGCCCTGGTCCGCCAAAAACAGAAAGGGGGGATTCCCGTAGGCCTTCCTCCCCGCCAGGAATGGCTGGCTGCAGTGCTTTTTACCCTGAATCATTTGAATTTGACTGACAACTACTCTGCAGCAGAATGTCATTTTCGCAGCTACCAGGCCTTGCCCCGCCCCTTTGTTAAATATCGCAAGGCCCCAGACCCTCAGTGGCATGGCCCAGTGCCCCTTATAACGTGGGGACGAGGGCATGCTGCCGTTTCTCTTCCTACAGGTCCGTTGTGGGTCCCGGCGCGTAACGTCCGCCCGTGGCACGGCGATGGCCTGGCACCAGGGACTATCGAACCCCATTCCACAGTTCAACCTACATCTGCAGGATCCCGAGCGTCCTCGCCAGCGCCCCCCGCGGGGGCCCCCGCAGCGCATAACCTGGGGACAGGTTAAAGCCCTTTCATTGCAGGCCGAGCAGCTGCGAGTGCAGCAGCAGCTAGAACCTACCGCAGAAAATTACCTTGTGACATTGTTAGCTTGCCTTAATGCTAATTCACTCCTTATTTTGTGTGTATTGGGGAGTTTCCTGTTGGCCCCTAGCTGCCAAGGCGAACCCCAGATGGAGCAGCGGCTGCAGTTTAACACCTGGGTCCACCTGGCAGAAGTATTAAATCAATCTGATTTCTGCCTGGCCGTTGCCCCGGAAATGCAAGGTCTGTTAAGTACCTGCCTTGTTCCTGTCTGTAAACCACCCAGCAACATCTGGGGTGTGAGACAGTGAAAGAAATGTGCTGTTTTAAGCTTGCTGATAATAGTTTTGTATGCAATAGCAAATTGATATGCTGAAATGCTATGCTTAAGTCATCCGCCAAGACGTTTTTCTTCCTTGGTAGGATTATATTTAGTTATAGCCACCCTTAGAGTGGATGAAGACCCTTTTATAGTATGGGGTCCTAGTTTTGATGTTTGACGTTTTACTTTGCTGCTTTGTTTAATGTATACCCAAACTAGTGACATTGTGTATGCTACCCTGCGAGAGTGTTTTGTTTAAACACTGCATCTATATAATAAAATAGGGGGGGATGTAGGGATGCATAGCTCCCGAATCGCCAGCCCACGGGCGCGGCAAACTGCTCCCATGGCTACGAGGCAGGAGTGACCTTCAATCCAGCGTTTGTGTTTGGGAAACTTATTTGGCTGATTTGATTGTACCCTCGCAGCTGGTGTTCACGTGCTCAAGAGATGGGTTCGTTATCTTATGTGCATGTATACTGCCTGGCTCTTCTATGCGCAAGAATGTAACCACTAAGAAGAGTTGTAAACAAAGTAAGGAGAGAAATAAAAACCCCAGGAAAAGTTTTCCTGGGAGGCTTTTTGCAAGAGGCTTGTAAAGCTCTCTAGCTACCACAGACCTGGCGTTCTGTTTCCTTTCCTGCGTCGTCACCACAGCTAAATCTTTTCAATTGTTATATATATATTTTATCCTAACTACTTTTGAGCTTTAAAACACCCAGATGGAAAATGCTACCAGTGACTCGTCTGGAGTCATTTTTAGAATTATGAAACATGCCAATGACAGGGAATACACTTGAATGCCTCAGACTGGAAAAAAATAAGGTGATTAGAGCTGCTTGAATAATATTAATTAACTTATTTAATGAATTTTGTGTGATTTTTAAAAATCAACTTTTCTCCCATTATTCACCCAGCTTATACATCTGGGTGAAGAGACTGTGAATATGTATTCATCAAAAAATGCATTTGATAGATTTTTAAATACAATATTCAGTTTCCTTCACTGTTCAGAAGTAGGTTCACTTAAACCCAAGCCCATGATGTGGGGCATCACTTAGCTGATGATCAGTTCTTTTCTCCCTCCTTTTGGAGGGATGTTATTTGTAAAATAGTTAAGTATGAGAGGTTTTTATTTTAAAATAAGAGAATCTAAATATCTACCATATAGGAAGCAGAAATGGCTGTTCCAGAATTAGGCTGCTTTGCTTCTTAATAAGCACAATACCCCCTTCCCCAACCACAAATTTCCCCAGAAAGAAACAATTATTTCTGAAATTTTTCATCATGTGCATCATCCCAGGGTAGTGTTCTGTGGCAAAACCTGGTAAGAATCAGAGGAATTTCAAAGTTAGGGGGTCCAGATTCTCCATTACAATGAGCCTTGTGCTCTAACTTACACCAGTGCAAGGTTGGTGTAAAGTCATTCTCATGCTGATTTGGTAGTGTTTACATACTCTTTGCTCTGCTGAACATGACTGCACATGGTGCAGGGCAACAGAAAATCAGGCCTCTGACGTTGAGAAAATGTACCTGAAATTTAATTTTAAAATGGTGTAACTCCTTTGAGACATCTTCATAATGGCTTGGTCTAGGAACTCCAAATATACTTTGTTGTCCTTGCCCAAAAGTGACTTTTAATATGTTTTTGTGTGGAAGTAAAGGGACATCAAACAAAAATCCAGTTCATGATACTTATCCATTAAGACAGGCAGAGAAGGGATTAACTACAGGTTCAGTAAAGCAGAGTTATAAAAATGGAATCAATGGAATGCTGAGAGAAAGGCACCGAGCAGAAAGAAGAAAAGGAAATGCATGCAGACTTAAGAGGGCAAATTAAGTTTGGGTGAGTGACTGAGTATTTAAGGATTATGTGGCTATAGGGAACAGGCTGGATCTGTTAAATGTTCACTTTCAGACAAGTTAATGTTTGTTTTTTTTATAAACATTACATTAGTTACACAACTGCAATATTGTTTTGGGGAGTTGGCTGGATTCCAATAAAGCATGCTTTCACCTTTAACTATTTTTTCTAAATTAAAATACAACTCAGATTTTTGTGGATTTTGTGCAAAATGTTTTTTCTCAGTAAATGTTACCCTTTTGATTCATTCCATACAGTTAGTGAAGTAATGGGAGCATAAATCAGATCAAACTCATTCCACATTCCTTGTGGATTGTACCTCCACTCTGCAGATGGGCTAAACATTATTTAAATTTGGTTCACATATATTTTTTTAATGACAATAGAAAGAAATATTTATCTCCTGGTTATTAATGCAGCTATTCCTTTTGATATTGTAAATAATATTGAAGGATGAGACCCCAAACAACAAAGAGAACTACAATAGATGGTTTATAGATGGTAACAATAGGGATCTCTTTTCTTAGTGGTGCAGTGGTTTATTTTGATATAGGTCTGGTGCACTTAAAATTACTTTTCTAGTATTTCCATTTGAGATGGAAATAGTCTGCTTCAGCTGTTTAAAAAAGAAATCCTGACCCTTTTGTCTTGTGAGATGTAAATCAACGTGCACACAAAGGAAAGGGTCCTACAATATTTTATTAGCAGATTGTTCTGTTTCACACTGTATGACAAGCATGTTCAACACTGCACAAGTCTAGGGATCTCAGTTTACAGCTGAATTATAACCTTAAAGAGACAGTATTCTTACACAGAAAATTATATAGGCAGAAGTAACCTTAGACTGTTGGGAAGGTCAGCGAAGTGATTCTTTGGGATGCCTTCCAAACTTCTTATATTAATTCTTCAGGCTGGCACCTTCCTCCTTTGTTTGGGAGAAATGAAGCACAGTTGCTTATTCTAGGACCTATGTACAGTTGCCAGTGTTTTAAACAACAAATAAGGTCCAAATCTCCAGTTAACCCAGAGATCTAGAATTCCACATACTGACAAGTGCAGTGTACATTATGGTGAAATTTCTCGAACGCAAATGCTTCATGGACCACAAGTTATAGTGGAATTTGACTTTGTTTTTTTGTCTGCATTTATTTTCACTTTTTTTACATAGGTTGTTTTGGCTCTCTTTAATCGTTATGCTTTCTTCCAACGATATGGGATATTGGCTAGCAAGTACAATAGAATAAAGGAGTGTCAGTGAAGTAACACATTAAATTGTTACCAAATGTTAGTGTGTTTTCTTATTTCCTTCTTCTATTTCTGTTTCTCACATATTTGACCCATTCTGTCTACCTCCATCCCATATTCTTCCTTTGTTTTCTCTGGTCTGTTTTCTCAGATGTCTCTCATTCCTTTCTTGGGAAAGTAGCTGTGGTGGGGGAACGGCTTTGCTAGTTTTGAGTTAGAAACTCACTCCCCTCAGTTTGGGGTTTGAAGCACCCTTTTACTTCCTTTGGGGAGGCAGGAATTGACCTACAGATCACTCGACACCACTATCAGTAACAAACACTCAGCTTTCTCTACTAAGTCATAGTGATCAACAAACAAACAGTCCCAGTCCCTCAGGAACATCTCCTCTCCTCCCCTTTGAGCTCATGGGACCACATGCACAGGCAGTTCCCTGGGTTTGTTTTCTCTGCCCAGAGCTTCAACTTTCAGCCTCTTCTGACCCTGTGACAGCTATCTCTTGCTGACCAACTCAAAGGACATTGCATATTCACCCTCATTCCAACTGCTTCTGTTGCTTCTTAGGAGGATGTCAGGCAGGATTTCTGGCTCTCTCTCTTTCAAACCAGTATTCCAACAGATTACTCCTAGTAACTTTAGTCCTACTAAAGATTAGTCATTTACTCCAAGTATCCAAGCTCTCTTATGAAAGGCAATGCTTGTAACTAATCCTGTAATATACTAAAGGTTTATTAACTAGGAAAAGGAAATAGAGTTAGTTAAAACAGGTAATATATATATACACACACAAATGAATGGGTTTATTTTAGATTATTATTAAATCTAAGACTTCTATAATAAGCAAATTCCATATGTTCTTTAGGGCTAACACAGATGAAACAGCTGGGGGGTCTTTTGCATATGTTTAGTGATTCTGTCCCTTCTAGAGTCTAAGCAGCAAAGAGAACCACATTTCTCCTTGTAGGGATTTTTGTCCCTTTCTCCCCAGAGTCTAATCTGATGGAGACCAGCGCATAAACTCCACCCTCTTCCTGGTGGTCTGAGTATGAGGGGGTCTGGATGCACAGGGGTTGGGCAGATGGGAAAGCAGCTCCCTGTATAGTGAACCCTGCAGCTGAGGAGCGATGGGTGCAGGAAGTGTGCGGGTGTGAGGAGTGGAAGGGAGTTTGCAGAGCTTCATACAGCCAGGAGAGAAATCTGATGCGTCTGACACGTCCTTTGATGCCATGCAGGGGAAGAGGAAATCCCATCCTCCCCAGCCAGGACTAGCAGCTGAGCCTAGCACAGGGTAGGGGCCACAGCCGGATCATCTTCAGTCCCGCCCTCTGCTCCACAGTGATTTACCTCTCTGCCAGCTGCCCTGGGCACCCAAAGCATGCTGCTGGGGATGGTCACATGACTGCTCTTGTGACTTCACTTTGCTTCTCAGAAAGTCATTTTTCTGTGTAGAAGCAAAGTAATCTGTGGGGAACATAAATTCTGTGCCTGTGCAGTGGCGCACAATTCCCCCAGGAGTATAGGTACACTCCTATTCTGAATAGAGGCTACAATGGTCAGTCAACAGAGCTGGTGGTTGAGCTGCAGGCAGCTATGTCTGAGGAGACTTGTGGTCCTGGCATAACTAGTTTCAGCCCAGGTAACACCAACTATCACTTCAAATTTTTCTGTGATTATCCCCAAAATCGAGAAACTCCTGACTATAAAGACCAGCCCATAAATTTGTAGAAAAATCAATATGACAAAGGTCTAGCACTAGAGATGAGTTCACATTTTCAAGGCCATCTCTGCTAAAGGCTTACTTGTCAATGTAAATTGACCCTTTTAAACATTTGTAGGGTCACTATACCAATTACTGCTTTCTTCTGCGGCCAACAAGGATAGTTCTGTATGTAGGGTAACATGGAAGAGCAATAGATCAAGGATGTGAAAGTAGATTTGTAGACTTCAGATATGCTACTAAAATAGCCCTTATGTAATTAAAATGTCTGTGGTGTGAACTTTTTTTTTCTCTTGCATTGAGAAAATAAGACAGAGAATGTTTATAATAATAATAAAAAAAACAAGAGGGTTTTGTAAAGGTTTTGGAGATAAAAACTGATCATTAGAAATTATATTCTGGTCAGGAGGAATATTCTACAAACAAACTCTGCAATGACTGGATGAATTGTTTGTGATCACAAACCATTTAATTCCAACTCCATCCAAACAGCAATTTATTGATATATACAGTATCTCAAAAGTACCAGTCTTCACATTATTATAAACAACAGTTTTGGAGTGGGGGAAAAGGGTGTGTTGCCCTCATTTTCCCCTTTACTGCTTTCAAAGTAGCATGATGTTGCGCCCGCCCCCCCGCCCCACTCCTTCTGCTTCTCCGTACCATCTGGTGTCCTGTATAAAAGGTCCCATATAAAAGCTTTTCTCAATGCAGTTGTGCATTGAGAAAAGGATGAAAGATCGCCAAACTCAGTCCTGCAGCTCATAGAGGATTGGAAAGAGTTCCTACGCGAGATCAAAATACAATGTTAAAAAAGCACTCAGCACAATTAAGGGGATGAAAAATGGTATAGGAAGACTCCAGGTCTGTGAAGTCCGCTTTATCAGCTGGGTATATTTTACTTTCCCAGCCAGTGAAACAATTTAGTGAAATCAAACAAAAACTGTGCCTTATGCAAAGGTGCAGTAATTGCCCTTATCTCTATTCTAGAAAGAAACCAAAAAGTTGTAGTAATTATAGCCCCATATCTCTGAACATGGAAGTCTTCACAATTTTCATAAGATTCAGGCCAATAGGTTTAATTGCATCTCCCTCAGCTTGAAAGACGCAGATGAAGTCGACCCTATGATGGTAGACACTGGTAATAGATAGTTGCATGTCTTTATTGGTGCTTGGGGTTTGGGCCACGTGGCAGGCTCTGATATCAATGTTCCTTGAAGTGGAGGTGTTCTAAGGACAGGCATCTTCAAATTTCCTATTGGGAATGGGTACAGTATGGGGACTTGCTATAGGTTAAGAGAAGAAACTGTTGGGATCATATGGTTATAATATTGAGTAAGTCAAATACTATCCAAGGTGGGATTTTAGTTGTTTCCATGCTGGGATTTCAGGAGCCAGAATTAGGAAACTGCAGTTTTGCACTGGACATATTTTAAGACCTGGGGGAACAGGGGAGAGGAGGGAGGAGACGAGGAGTCTCATATGGGGCTATTTGAAGAAAATGTGCCTTGTGTCCCATACAAACCTTATGATATCTTGCGTCTACTATTGTGGATTGTTACTGTCAGAAATGCTGAGTCATGAAACTGAGCTAATTAAATAATATTTGAACTAAAGAAATTATTGGAACATCAGTAGAAGCATCCTAAATTATTCTCTCTCTCTCTCTCTCTCTCATTGGGCCTTTGTTTCACAATTATACTTGGACAGGCTGAGCTAAAATACTTTAAGACTGTACTTTCAGCCAACAAATGGATCAGTGCTGGCATAGACTTTGACCCTGATGCGTTCAGTCTATATTCTAATGCTCACATCTAAATCTTCTGAGCTCTCTTCTGTCTCCATCCTTTCAACTAAGCTAGAGCTTTTTTTATGCCATCCTTCTTTATTTCTCCCCTGAACAATCATTACTCACTTCCATGTAATGAAACTTGAAACCTGACAGGCATATAAAAATTCAATATCCTTGAGGAGTTTACAGACTAGGGCCCTAATCCTACAAACTCTTATCCATGATCTTAACTTTAGACATCTGGATAGTCCCATTGAAATCAACTGGATGCTGAAATATGTCAAGTTAAACACATGTTTGCAAGATCAGGGCCTTCATGGTCCTAATAACATAATAAAAACGACACCAGAGCACAGTGGCTATGGAAGTGGATTGGAAGTGAGACAGAATAAACATGACATCATAATAATGGTACTCCCCCATCCATACAGAGAACAACATTTCTTATTACATGCTATCTTCTTGTAGATAAATACATACTCTAGCTGTGGAAAACTGCACACATTTAAGAACATACATAAACTTGATTTATTAAATTTAATTTTTTAGGGAGAATATATGTATAGTTTATAACCTTATTAGCTACAATGGTTTGAAATCAATAACAGACAATCTACACATATTTTCCATATATTTAACCTATGAAATAGGTATACAGCTTTCCTCACAAGAGTATTGTGGTGTTTAATATTTGCAAAAGCATTTTGAGATCCCTGGAAGACAGAAGCTACTGTATATGGAGGTGGAAAATTAATGTCTCCCTAGAAAATGCAACACCTGTTTTAGAGACTGTTTAAAAAACAAACAAAACCCTAAACATATAATTGTAAAATGGAACTGCACAACACATCTGAGGTAAGTAGGGGCTTCAAACCTCCAATTTACCTGCAGACGTTCATAGATAATTTTTATAATAAGCCAAGCTTTAGCTTCAACTAAATACAGGAAAGAAGGCAAACTGGATACACTGCTATCTAAGGGTTACAGTGTGCCTGTAAACACAACCTGAGTACATGGTACAGTATAGGTATATTGCTCTTTGAAAGCGAGAAACGTGTTTCAGAGACACTAAGGCTTCCCTGGTGCATTTGAGAAGGTGACGTGTATGATTCCTTTATGAAATAGCTTATTTCTACACCCCACACTGCCTACTAAGCCATACATCCAGCTATCTCTGCTTTCTACCTGCTCATTCCCCTCCTACTGGCTCTCAGAACACACACTTGGGAATGCAGTCTGGTAAACCCTAGGATATCCATGTGAGGGAGGAGGTATTTATTTTTGTCTGCATTGCTTCATTAGGGATAGACACAAGCTAGCCCTATGCTTTTCAGATAAGCATAATAGCCCATTTTATAGAAGTAAGTATATTGCTCAGAGGAAGAAGCAAAATGGAAAATGTTATCTTAGGAACCATGATATGCAACTTTCACATGGGGGGGGGGAATAATTCTAATTCCTTTAGTGATAATGTACATAATAGATGAGCTTTTCAATAGATTTCCTCTGGACTCATCCCTGCAGTCCTGTGAAATTCCTGTAGAATCTGACCTCATGGGCCAGTTCCTCAGCCATTGATGCAACTCCTTGGAAATATCCTAAGATTCTACTGAAGAACTTCCCTGTGCTAGCATTTACATTTCTCACCCCAATTTACAAAGTTTCACATACACAAAAACATTCTTGTAAAATTCTCATTTCAGAAGAAAAAAACAGCATAGCAACTAATGAGGTAGGTGAAATCATTTTAACTGACTTTAAAATCCTTGCTAAGGATTCAGTTCTGTGGTAAGACTCTCATTGACTTCAATGGAAATGGGAGTGTAAAATTAGCTAAACATAAATACTTGGACAGACAACAGAGGCATAAATTTGTAATAGAAATGTCATACTCGGCGTATACTTCTATCAAGAGAGAAGGAAGAATGCATAGTCAAAAGAGCACTCACTTGGATGCAGATCTCATACTTGTCTGCATTCTGACCAGTTTAAAAAACTATTTACACATACTTCAGTCAGTTCTCTGCAAACTTCAAACCTTTGAATTGAAAAATTATCAATTAAACAGTATAATAATGATGAAGGGCAAGCATTAGGAAAATGAAAACTACTACTAGTGTCAAACCCAGCAAATGCTACTTCTGGACATATTTCCAGTAGAAGCTGGGGACATCCTTTATGTTTAAGAGCTCAAAGCACACACAGAACTATTGCAGCATAACCTCTGGATAACTACATAGTGATCTTGTTTAGTCTTTAGCGGATTTTTTGATGACATTACTATGAAATGCATTCATTTAGCTCTGTCTCAGTAAGAGTTTTCATATAATGTTGCATTTCTTTTCTCTGCATCATAGCTACTTACAGTTAAAATTAGATATTTTAGGTACAGTGCAAACCTTTTATTGGTAATTAATGGATTAAAAATATTAAAATAGAAAAAAAAATAGACCAAAACCACAAAGGGCCATGCTGTGCCTTTGTCTTACCTGCCGAGTACAAGAATAAGGCCACTTATGTCCTGTTCAGCCAAAAAGAAGACTTACATAGACCTTGGGCCTCTATCAGACACTTCCTCTCTCTTCCAGATACTTCCTCTTGTTAGTAAGTGGACAGGATAGGAACAGAGCAGAATAGGTGGAACCTTGGATCCAGTCTGCTACTGGTTGGCCAGAGCAGCTGATAAGGCATTTGGGATGAAGTAAACAGTACTCTTTCAAGGGCTGCAAGTAATGTATTTCCTATTCTCCCTGTACACACACCTTTATCTGCCCACACCAGTGAAGCTGGGATGAATTGCGGAAGGAATGTCTGTTTACTCACTGCCCCTTGCTCAAGGCAGTGCCTAAAGGTACATCTGGTGCAAAATCCAGCCTCAGTAAATCCACCTCCCTACAAATAATTTAAAACCAGATTTTGTCATCCTTACTCCTGTTGAGTAGTGGCTTATTTTTAAATAGTCTTGCTGATTCAAATGGACTACTCATGGAGTAAGTCTTATTTATACTGAGTAGTACCTCTTTCTTGAAATTCATGATATAGCAATGAGTAACATATTTTATTGTACAATAACTCTTCTCTTGACTCTTTCAGGGTTCTTAACCATATAACCCATAATTGGTGCCAGGGTTACTGAGCTGTGTACCATATAACCCATAATGTATAGTAGGCCTATCCCAGGACTCGGATGTCTGTTCTACCACCCTTCCCCACAACCCTCTGCAAGGGGGACACAGGGTGCAGCAGGATGGGAACCTCATCCCACAAGGGCCACAAGGTCTGACTTCAGCCTGCAAAGGCCACAAGGTTTAAACCTATCACATGAGCCCAAGGCTCATCACCAACATCACAGGTCTTTTATTTCTGGGAACCATTCATTTTATTCTCTTAATCACACTGGAAACCAGCCGTGAGTTGCAACAAGCCATCAACACCACCCCAGTACCTGCAATGGGTTAAATCCTGGGAGCTGGGGAATGTTGACCAATCAGCACCTCTCTCTCCGTACTGGCCAATATATGCCAGAGACTCCCAAGGGAGGAGATACCTACTGTCTCTTGGCAAGTGCCTCCCTCCCTTTCACTGGGGTGGCCCCATCAATTTCCTCCGTCCATTGATACAGCTGAACAGAAACTATATTCAAATAGACCCTGAATGAGCTCTCCCCTAACATCTACTGGTGAGGTGTGGAAAAGGACTTCAGGAGCTGATCTCATTTGTATGGACACACCCACCCTTCCTAGGTGCTCAGCATGATGGGATTGCTTGCCCAAATAATCACTTATGGATGGTGTTGGATCCCCAGTCTCTTTGTTATTGCGGCAGGAGTAATAAAGGGTTGTTATCCTTCTTGTTTGAACCGGTGGCAGCAGAACTGTACCTTTTATACCCCAATGGAGGGACTCACCCTCAACTCAACGGCACTCGCTAGGAAGGGGACATGAGTTCCAAAGCCCATTGAGTGGGGAGGATGAGAAGGAAAAAGAAAAGATATGATTCTTGTACCTGGTGGTGTGGTCCCTGTTTAAGGGTCATAGACACCATTTGACCCCCTTCCTCTCTCCATGGTATAATAAAAGAGCTAACTTAGACTCAGTTGAGAGTCTTGTTACATGCTGCAGAGCTAAAATCACTGATACCTAGGTCTAAGTATTAGACCTACTTTGGGACAGTGTCTCTATTGTAAGACACTGCCCAGTGTGCACCAGCAGGGAGGCTTCCCCACTGATAGCTGAAATCACTGAGAGCTGTGTTAAGTGGAGGACCCTGAAGAAATCTTGGTGTGTGACCAGCTGTGCTACTGGTGGAGAGGCATGGCCAGCAGGGCAACTGTCAGAGAGGGCCAGAGCAGAGCCCACAGAGAGGCCTGGCAATCAGCCATTGGGGTGACAAGCGAGTGCCCCAGCAGTGGAGCGTGTAAGGTGCCTCCTTACACCCCACCCCCTCCCATGGTGGGAGGTGAACTCTGAAGGTGAACCTCTGAACTCTGGGGCTGCACTGGCCAAGGGTAGCAACCACAGTTGCTACACAGGCCAGTGCATCCTCCCCACTCAATGGGCTTTGGAACTCATGTCCCCTTCCTAGCGAGTGCTGTTCAGTTGAGGGTGAGTCCCTCCATTGGGGTATAAAAGGTACAGTTCTGCTGCCACCGGTTCACACAAGAAGGATAACAACCCTTTATTAGTGGAGTGCAAAGAAGGGATGAGCACGTTAAAGGAACTTTTGGGTTTGTGATGGGTTGAATCACAGAAACCCCCTTGGGAACTGCCACCTGATATGCCAAGACTACTTCTGCCCTTGCTTTCCTGCCTTGGCAGCTTAGGACCCCAACACCCTGTCTTGCTGAGCCAGACATGCCCGTCTGCTCCAACAAAGACCCAGGGTCTGAATTACTTGCCCCAAAGCTGCAGGCTTGACTGAAAGCAGCTTACAGAAGTGTTCTTGTCTTTAACATTCAGATGCCCATCTCCCAATGGGGTCTGAACCCAAATAAATCTGTTTTACCCTATCTAAAGCTTACACAGGGTGCACTCATAAATTGTTCTCCCTCTATAACACTGATAGAGAGATGTGCACAGCTGTTTGCCACCCCTTCCCAGGAATTAACACATACTCTGAGTTAATTAATAAGTTAAAAGTGATTTTATTAAATACAGAAAATAAGATTTAAGTGGTTCCAAGTAGTAACAGAACAAAGTAAGTCATCAATCAAAATAAAATAAAACATGCAAATCTATGTCTAGTCAAACTGAATACAGATAATCTCACCCTTAGAGTTGCTTCAGTATGTTTTTTCCTCAGACTGGACACCTTCCAGGCCTGGGCACAATTCTTTCCCGGTACAGTTCTTGTTCCAGCTCAAGTGGTAGCTAGAGGATTCCTCATGATGGATCCAGTTTGTTCTGTTCCACCCACTTATATATCTTTTGCATAAGGTGGGAATCCTTTGTCCCTATGGGTTCCCACCCCTCCTCACTGGAAAAGCACCCGGTTAAAGATGGATTCCAGTTCAGGTGACATGATCATATGTCATTGTAAGACCCCAAGCCTTCATTCCTCCCAGCCTGACTCACAGGAAGGCTTGCCTGCAAACAGAAAACCTAACCCCCCCGCCATTTACATTAATTCTTATGGGGAAATTGGATTTGCTTAACATCATTTTGCTTAATGTCGCATTTTTCAGGAATATAACTACAACGCTAAGTGAGGAGTTACTGTATACATGGGAATAGGGGAATAGCATGAACATGTAGGGACAAAATCAAGAAAGCCAAGGAAAAGAATGAGTTATAGCTGTCAAGGAATGTTAGAGTCAACAATAGGGGGTTCTTCAAATATGTCAGACAAAAAAGAAAGATCATTGATGGTGTGTGTCTGCCTCTCAAGGGAAAAGGTGAGTGGGTAACGGAAGATGATAGGAAGGCAGAGCTGCTCAATATCTACCTTGCATCAGTCTTCTCACAAAAAATAACATGTGACCAGATGGCTAGCAAAGTTACCATAGACAATAAAGGGGAAGGGATGCAGATTGGGAAAAGTAAAGAACATGTGTGAGATCTTCTGACCAATTTGAATGAATTAAAGTCAGAGGTGTCAGATGCTATTTACCTTAGGGTGCTGAAGGAATTAGTTAAATAACTCTTGGAGCCACTGGCAATAATATTTGCAAACTCATGGATGACAGGAGATGTCCCAGAAGACTGGAGAAGGGCTAATGTAGTCCCCATCTTTAAAAAGGGGGGAAAGGAGCCAGGAACTATAGACCAGTGAGCCAGTCTTCAATACCTGAGGAGCTACTAGAGCAATGTATAAAACATTCAATTTGTGAATACCTGAAGGATGAAGGGATAATAGCTAGCAGCCAGCATGAATTTACTAAGAACAAATCATGCCAAATCAGCTTGATTTCCTTCTTTAACTGGGTAACCTGTTTGGTGGATAGGGGGAATGCAATGGACATAATATACCTGGACTTCAGCAAGCCTTTTGACACAGTCCCACATGATTTTCTGATAGGTAAGCTGGAGAAATGCTGGCTGGGCAGAACTACCATTAAGTGGATACATAATTGGCTAAACAACTACAGACAAAGATCAGAGGAGTAGCCGTGTTAGTCTGAATCTGTAAAAAGCAACAGAGGGTCCTGTGGCACCTTTAAGACTAACAGAAGTACTGGGAGCATAAGCTTTCGTGGGTAAGAACCTCACTGTCTTGCATCTGAAGAAGTGAGGTTCTTACTCATGAAAGCTTATGCTCCCAATACTTCTGTTAGTCTTAAAGGTGCCACAGGACCCTCTGTTGCTTTTTACAGACAAAGAGTAACTATTAATGGAATAATGTCAGATTGGAGGGAGGTCTCAAGTGGGGTCCCACAGGGAAGAATTCTGGATTTTGTTGTTTAACATCTTTATTAACGACCTGGATGTAGGAATAAAAATCATATTGATCAAATTTGCAGATGACACAAAGCTAAGGGGTTTGCCAACACTTTGGAAGATAGAGCTAAAATTCAGAGGGAACTTGATAAATTAGAGAACTGGGCTATAGACAATAAAATGAAATTTGACAAAGACAAATGAACAACTTCCATTAAGAAGAAAGCTTTCCTTTGAGTCAATAAGCAAGAACATGTGATTGTCTAATTTCTGGAGCATTGGGCTAATAAACTCAATCAGTGAAAAGATGTGGGTATTTTGAATATAAGGTATTCTAAAATTGAAATTTGTTTGTATTCTGAATCAAAACAGGGAAAAAATCAGTTTTCCCTTAAACAAAACTTTCAGAAACATCTTGTTGTCAGACAATCAAAATATTCCATTTTCCAAAAGTTGAAATGATTTTGTATCTGACTTTAAAAATTAAAATACAACAAGTCTAATATGATATCACATTTTGAAACAAAGTCATTTCCAAATAAACCCAAACTGTCAGTTGTGGGATACCATGCCTGCTTCACCTGCATCTCCAACTGCTCTAGCCTCCCATCCAGCCTCTCCTCATGCAGCCCCAAACCCCTCTCCTGCACTCATCTCCTAGTACCCCTCTTCTCTTGGGCAGCTTGCACATGTCTAATTCCCCCCTCCCCAAAAATAATTTGATTACATTCCCACAAAATAAAACTTCCACTTGTGATTCACAGTGTAGCAACCTCTAGCCAGTCAGTTCAAAACCTCTTTTCTCTTAAATGGGGGCTTGTGATTAATTAATCTTTAGATATGTTAATTGAAGGGTGAGTTCACAGCTATCAAGAGATTTGTGATTCGTCCTGTCATCAGTTCCTTTCAGTTTGATGTTGACACAGCAGCAAAATGAAGAAAGACACATGCATGGAATTAAGTGGCAGGCCACAACTTTTATGAAACTTTTAGCACCAAGGAGGGGCAGCCCCTCACCCATATCCTCCCATACCAGGCATTTAATTGGTTACAGTGTGGAGATTACAGGGCTCCTTACCATAACCTGGGATAGGCTTTCCTCCCCCTATCCTCCCCCCACATAATCAGTGCTCTCTGAGACCTAGCACCTCTTCTCCCCTCCCCACCCCATGAGGGGGACAGAGGATGCAGTAGGGTGAGCACCTTGTCCAGCCAGGGACACAAGGTCTGACCTGGACCTAAAAAGTCGAATCCCAGGTCTTTTACCTCTGGGAACCATTCATTTTATTCTCTTAATCACACTAGAAACAGGCTTTGAGGTGCTAGGAGTAAGCAGCACCACCCCAGTACCTCACTTAGGTACCATGAACGTTCCCACTTAACCCTCTCTTGCTTGCATATCCTGCTAGGAAGGCAAAAACTACTGGTCCTCTACCAATTTGACACAGGGAAGAAAAAAAATCCTTCTTGACCCTCTAAAAATATGATTGAGTAGACCCATAGTGTCTGTCTGGCTGAGTTCCCATTATTAGTTGGGTGGGTAGCACAGACTGCTGGAAGAGAGGTGAAAGAGGCTCCACATGGGTCTTGCACTGGGCTAAATCCTGGGAGCTGGGGAATGCTAGCCAATCAGCACCCCTCTACCTTAGCTGACCAATGGGTGCCAGAAACTCTCACTGGAGGAGCTACCTAATGTTCCTTGGCAACTGCTTCCCTCCCTTGGTACTGGGACTGTCCCCCTTTCACTGCTAGCCCCATCAGTTCTCCCTATCTGTTGTTGTGGGTGAATGGCATTTAACAGTATGAGGCAGCAGAAGAAAGCTGGGGGTGTTGGGTGTGGGGGCTGTAGCTCTGGAACCCCTCAGTCAAATGAACCCAAATTTGGATTATTGATGCTACGCTGTTCCCCCATGAGGCACATCAAATGTCAAAGCAATCTGATCAACCACTTGGATTTTAGATCACTTAAAAGTCTTAAGCACATAAAATGGTGGGAATAGGAACCCTTTATCTGTTTTTCTGTATTGACACATGCATATTGTAAAAAGTACACTTTTTAAAATACCATTCTTAGTTTGGATGTCACAAAGACTCCAGTGGGGGCCCTGCTCTGCCATGGATAAAACGTGGGTAAAAGACCATTTTTACCCACATCACATCAATACTTTCATCTCTAGCTCTGGACAAACAACTACAGCAAGAGAAACCAAGAAACGTCTTATGACTATTTTGGTGTGTGTGGGAGGAGTTATATCTCTGAAACTCCAAATTACTCAAATTTGGGTCTCTAACCCTACCCTGCAGCCTTCTGATACCTATCAAATTTCAAAGAAATTTAATTAAGCATGGCAATTTTACAGGATCTAGAATTGTTCACCTTTAAACAGATGTCATGATGCCACTTTGACTATAATGGCACTCCTGCGCCACTGTGGTGAAGAAACTGCCTGGACCCTATGGGGTCCAAATAACTATTTAAAACATACAACATTCAAGGCCTGTCTACATGCACACTGCTGCTCTGGCAGGATTTTTGTATCTTCTGAAATCTAGAAGACAATGAGGTCCGCTAGAGAGTTAATAAACTATATTATAGTTGTAGGAAGTGTGTGTATATGTGTACACTTAGGTGTGAACTTATCTGTAATTATCACTATGATACACAAATAAAGAGGTTAAAAATAAAATCCACTGTTTACATTAATTACAATGATTTTCTTTTATAATTATAGTGAGAACCTCCAAGTAGTCTGGTAATACCAGACCTGGGATACTGGAAAAAAACTCTGCTTTGCTTCATCTCTCATAATGCCCTAAAGATGTGGTGTTATCTAAGGATAATTCATGCACTGTTGGGTCTTAATTGCTTAATTATAGGATGCTCATTCTTGTCTTCAGAAGTCATTATTATGTACAAATCTGGAGTAGATATGCCAATGTTTAATTTAACTTTTATTTAATTTGTCATAAAATGTGACATTAACCCATTAACCTATAATGATCCCGTGTTTTAGCAGATTCTAGTTTAATAAACAAAAAGTTGGGGACAGGGTAATTAGTTCTGTTGTGAGCTAAACAGTATTGATTCATTTTAGAACCAGATCATTATAACATGCTTTCAAAAATTTTCATGAATATGGGTCCTTGCTGCATTTGGGATCACACTGTGGTGGTAAGTGGGACCGACAATGATTTGCTGGCCCAAAGATGGGCTACTTTGGACGTATAAGGCAAGGGCCTTTACAGAACTTCTGGGTTTTAAGTCTGAATCTCTACTGTTTGGTTCTTCTCTCTTCCCACCCATCAAGATAGCTGGAAGTCATCCCTACTGCCTGCTGTTGGCCAAATATATTTAAGATGCCTTGCAGGAGAACCAGGACTGATAATGAGGGTGATGGTGGCACAGCTGGGTTACAGGATGGAGGCGGGCATGGATTTTCCTTGTCTCAAGCCACTGAGACTCTTTTTCATGCCATCTGGGAGGTTGTAGCAGATATGTGAAGGATAGGGTTTTAGAGCTCGAAGGGCAGTATATGTAGATAGTTTGCTGGCCATCTTACCTGTAACTTCAGTCTTGCTAAAGCCCGTGGGAGTTCACCTTTCCTACCCCACACCCCTTCGAATCAATACTTAGACTGGTATCTGCTGTGACTCATATGGAGTGACAGCAACCATAATAGTGAAGGAAGAATCTGGAAGAGGCAGTATACTGTCCACTTTGTTCAGTTCTTTAATTTCTATTCTGCCAAGACATCTGTTTTCCCATAATATGGCTGATTACCCTCCCTCATCTACACATATGCCCCAGTACAGATGTTGAGACATCGGTTGTCTTGGGGTTTTGGAAACCTGAGCCTGTGTAGTTTTGGGTCTGTCCTGGCCTCAGTACCAGTACACCAACCCATCGTACCTTTCCTTTTCATGGCTCAGAAAGACTAATGGACCTGACCTACCATATAAGTGACATTAGTAACGTTACTGGCAACCCTCTTGTAAAGAGGATACAGATTAATGTGGATTTATTAATATAGTATTAATATTATATGTGTTCATGATACAGGACTTGCCAGTGGTCTTGGCCTAACTTAAACCCAAACCTCTAAATTCTGGAATCTCATCCCTGCTAAAATGTGCCCATATCCTAATATAACAAAAAGAAGGGCAGCTTTATTTTTATGTCATCATGGATTATTAAAGAAAAGGATGTGACCAGGATAAAAGTGGAAGTGCAGTGCATTTTTTTATTCCTTTTCTCTCATGGATCTCAACAACATTATGCCTAGAAGACAAATATGCTATTTCATCCCAGAGCTGAAATACCTCACACAGAGATTAAGGTAATGAGAATAAAGAAATATTTCTTTTGATCTTGGTAATATTTGTATGCAAAAGAGCAACCAAGTCACAAACGACATATTCTAACAAATGCTGCAGCATCATGTTAGAAACTTTCTTTGTAAGGCCTACATATTTCAACTCCATGCACTTAAATGTAGATCTTTCTAAAACATATGCTCTACCTCAATCAGCAGTTATGGCCTTGATGCAGGAATTACTGGATGAAATTCTATGCCACATTTTTTTATGCAGGAGATTAGTCTAGATCAGGGGTTCCCAAACATGGCCTGGCCCTCCCTGCTTCCCACAGCTCTCATTGGCCAGGAACGGCGAACCATGGCCACTGGGAGCTGGGAGCAGTCGTACCTGTGGAGGCTCAGGTAGACAAAGCATCTCACGGTCCACCAGGGGCTTACCCCGAACAAGCCTCAAACCAAGTTATGGTAATCACTGGTCTAGATGATTGTAATGATTCCTTTTTGCCTTAATCTATGAATCTAGATAATTTGTCTCATAGACTCATAGACTCATAGACTTTAAGGTCAGAAGGGACCATTATGATCATCTGGTCTGACCCCCTGCATGCTGCAGGCCATAAAACCGTCCCTACCCCTTCCCTGGACTCTGCTGTTGAAGTCCCCAATCCTGTTTTTAGTGACTTCAATCGGCAGAGACCCTCCTGCTAGAGATCCCTGCCCCATGCTGCGGAGGAAGGCGAAAAACCTCCAGAGGCTCAGCCAATCTGCCCTGGAGGAAAATTCCTTCCCGACCCCAAATGTGGCGATCAGTAAGACCCCGAGCATATAGGCAAGAGTCTCCAGCCCGACAACGTTAGCCATTATACTATTTACCCACCATTGCTTGGCTTTCCTTGACTACTATGTTTTACCATTAAACCATTCCCTCCATAAACTTATCTAACTTTATCTTAAAACCAGACAGGTCCGTCGCCCCCACCGTTTCCCTCGGTAGGCCGTTCCAATATTTCACCCCTCTGACGGTCAGAAACCTTCGTCTAATTTCAAGTCTGAACTTCCCCACGGCCAGTTTGTATCCATTCATTCTGGTATCCACGTTAGTACTAAGCTGGAATAATTCTTCTCCCTCCCTTGTATTAATCCCTCTAATATATTTAAAGATAGCAATCATATCCCCTCTCAGCCTTCGCTTTGTCAGACTAAACAACCCAAGCTCCTCTAGTCTCCTTTCGTACGACAGCTTTTCCATTCCTCTGATCATCCTAGTGGCCCTTCTCTGCACCCGTTCCAGTTTGAGTTCATCTTTTTTAAACATGGGAGACCAGAACTGCACACAGTACTCCAAATGAGGTCTCACCAGCGCCTTGTACAACGGAAGCAGGACCTCCTTATCCCTACTAGATATACCTCGCCTAATGCATCCCAAGACAGCATTGGCTTTTTTCACCGCCACGTCACATTGTCGACTCATAGTCATCCTGCGGTCTACAAGAACCCCTAGGTTCTTCTCCTCTTCCGTAACTTCTAACCAATGCGTCCCCATCTTGTAACTAAAATTGTTATTAGTCATCCCCAAATGCATCACCTTACACTTTTCACTATTAAATTTCATCTTATTTCTGATACTCCAATTCACAAGCTCATTCAAGTCTCCCTGCAGGATATCCCTGTCCTCCTCCGAATTTACAACGCCTCCCACCTTCGTATCATCCGCAAATTTTATCAGCCCACTCCTGCAATCGGTTCCGAGGTCAGTTATAAATAGATTACCATCACCATCGGTAGGTAATATGACTCTTACATGGACCTAAATTTAGCTAGATGTGCCCATTCAGCTGGTAATGTGCTCACAGAATATAGAGAGGAACTGAGAAAATACAGATACTTCTAGGGGCACTTACCTCAGGGACCATCCTCTGTTGTTTCAAAGATTTTTTTTCTTAATAAAGAACATTTTAAAAAGCTGCAGGCTCCGTATTACTATTTGTCAGATTGTTAAGTATGACAACAGTTGTGCCAATAACTGATTTTTTTTTCATTTATTTTTTGTTTGCTGGCAGTTTTGAAAATTTAAAAAAATATCTTTTAAGTCCACCAGAATTTCTGGTGAATAAAAATCCAAAAACAAAACAGGTCAAACGCAGCATTTCATTTCAATTTTGGGGACCTGGAAACAAAGGAAACTTAGAAATGAAGGTCTATGGGGGGACTTATGTGTCCTTCAGAAAATTGAGGAAGAGGTGGTGGTGATCTCATTATGCCCTAGCCTCTGGGCTATTGAGTACTCAGCTGGATTGTGGGACACCTGGGTTCAAATCAGGGACTTTAATCTTGGTCTCCCATATCCCAGGTGAGTTCCCCACTACTAGGCTATTGGCTATTCTGTGGTAGATGGCTTTCACTCTCTGCTGTTGAAGCCATTCCATTTTGTATAAATAATTCAATATTCATAGGGCCAAAGAGTGAGACATACTATAGTCTGGTGGTTAGGGCTCTCACCTGGAAAGGGAGGGGAGATGGAGGAAACACCTCTGTTCCAGTCATTGCTCCAATTAATATTTAGTTATTTATACAAATTGGAACAGCTTTAACAGAAGAGATTGAGATTTAGATGTCTGAATGGTATTTTTCATCTTCTCTGATTTTCAATTATATGAAAACTGTGCTGGCCCTACTCTCCTGACTCAAGATCATGCTCGTGGGGTGGCGAGCAAATTCCCTAATTCAGCACTCAGCAGATGGAAAATAGTCATGTTCCTATATAGAATTGTTATACTCAATAGCTGAAGAATGAGACTGAAGAACTTCAGTGGGCTGAAATACTAATTTCAACTGCATTTGGCCTCCTGAATATTTGTTACTGTATGTACTCACAAAAAGTTATTAAAAAATAAATCAGAAGCTTGTATAGTAGGTACTGACTCTAAATTACATATCACATTACAGAAAGAGAATTAACAGGACAACTTGTGAAATTAAGTTATCATACAATAAGGAGTGAACAATAAAAAAGGCAGCATTTAGGCACCTCAAAACAAATGTATTTTCTATCTCTGGTCATTGCAAGATAAACCTGTTCATGCTGTTTGTTTGTTTTTTAATGTCTGTATTTTAAAAATCTGCTTAGTATTTTACTAGCTAATTATTTAGTTATGATTACTATATCCAATCCAAATAATCAGAATGTCTGTGAATGCTGAAATACAAATTTGAGTGTGAAACAATTTTATCACATTTGCTTTTTGATTGTCTTGAATTCCAAGTGTCACTAAAATAATGCCACTTTCAGTACAAATATGTATGTATAAATGTGGATTTGTCATGCATGCAGAAGGAGGTGCTTATGTAATGGTATAATTTCCTTTCTCCCACTACTTTCATCTTCTGATCTATTTGGGGCAGGCATTGTTTTTTTCTGTGTCTACATCCCCATTATAGTAAGCACTGTAAAATCTCAGAAGAGGACTCTAGGTGTTACTGTAATATAGATTGAAAATTTGGTGTAAATATTTTTAAATGACTAAAATTCAGATCTGGAAATCAGCTAAACAGTGGTGTTGATGTTAATTAGAATTTAACAGTATTTTTGACTGAATAAAGACAATGGGATTTGATCCCTAGAAATTGCCATAGTTAATAGTCCATTATACGGTTAAAGTTTAGCTTAGTAAAACATGCTGTACTTATTTTTTCTGAATATAAATTACTTGTATTTAACTCATTTTACCAAAAAGGATACAAAAATTGATTACATTTCATGGTAAGCCACTAGAGAGCATACATGCATAGGCAGCAAATGATTCTGCATCCTGCTATGGTACACTTTATTTTAATAATACATAACTAATGCCTCTGAAATAATAATAATAAAAATAAGGCAACATCTTGACACCTTTGTTGAGTACCAGATTAAAAACTGAATATGTGACTATGTCTAATAAAACATTCACCTCCTTCCTCCTTTCTCCACACACAGACTTCTTATATGCTAATGAGAAGGTCAAGATGGGTGAAAGAAAGTTTGATATTTTTCTGTTGGAAGTCCTATTATAGTTAAAGCAGTCAGCTGAACTTTATTAAAAATATATTGTTGGAACAATTTCAAAGATAATATGAATATGCATTCCTAATCTTAAAAGGACATAAACCATATTCTCCCTTCATCAAGCTAAGATCAGATGGCAAATGTATGTGGCTTAAAATGTAGCACATTAGCTACGTAATTTCTATGTCATAGGGCTGGCCTTTTTCCTTTAAAGAAAATGTACCTATCTTGTGGTATGAATGTACGTGTCTCCTGTTTTGTATAATGTAAATGATATATCATCTGTTGCCTTGTGTTATATCAATCAATATGATTTAAGCTATAAACCCTGACCCGTGTCTATACAGATTGTCACTGACATGAAGGATAGCCCATCTCCAGGATGTTGCAGGATCAGGGCTAAAATTTGAATGGATACCTTACAAAATACAATTGCATGTTATTGTGTGATATAAAGAAGGGAACAAATTTCCTGTAGGGAACAATTTAAATATGCATCTCTTTTGAAAAAAGTGTAAGAAAAATAGACGTTAATAGCTATGCAACTATTAATTGCTGAATCTAGGAGCTGCTCAAACTTTCCTCTCTCAGAAAACACAATGTAGGAGGTGTTCAGAAGAAAAGATGGCAGTCCTACCCATTATCAATACACCTTAGACTGGAAATAAAGTGTAAATTTTTAACAGTGAGGGTAATTAATCATTGGAATAACATACCAGGGGTTGTGGTAGATTCTCAATCACTGGTAATTTTTAGATCAAGATTGCGTGCTTTTAGAAAACTCATACTCTAGTTCCAACAGAAATTAATCCAGGGAAGTCATGGTCTGTTTTATACATGAGGTCAGATTAGCTGATCAGTGGTATCTGGCCTTGGAATCTATGATTTTTTAGTTCCTGGGCAGACAGGAGAATGTTGGTTATTTGTATTTTATGGTAGTACCAGAATGTGCTATACTTTTTATTTATTTTTTCCAAAAAATCAAAAAACATTATTTCTTGTTCAGTGTAATAGACATGTACTGTATTGGAGAAAAGAAAGGAACAGAATCAGAGTTGGCTGACATTTTTTCATCAACATATATATATTTTTTTTACAAAAAAATGGCTTTTCAACCAACAGTAAAACTGTCTCAGAAAATTTTCCCATTCCTGTTCCTTTGATCAGAATTCTCTTGCTTCCTGGGACCTGCATATCAGTTCTCCTTAAGGAAGCCATCATTGCTTTAGTAGTTCCACTTTAGTACTCCCATTTCCTTCAAAGCTTTTCCAGCGTGTTAGATAACTATCACAAACCTTTTTAATGTTACCCTGCAATACTTGTTTAAAGTCTACTCCACAGCTCTGCTGTACTTCTCTCTTTGTTTTGACCTTAGAAGACAAAATTCCTTTCTCCCAAAGGTTCCGCACCTTTGCTTTTCACTTCAACCTTTAAACTGCTTCATACCACAGGGCATGAAAGGCTCAGGGAAAACTTAGGGGACTCACAGATACACTTGAAGCTTGAGCTGGAGCAAGGAGCATGCCTTTATATCAAAGAGGCCCTTTTTCAATCTTCTAAGGATGCTAGCAATTTACATGAATGCCCGGACACCTTAAATACCATAGAGTCTACACAATGAGAACAATTTGACCAAAACCACAACAGAAAGGAAATTCAGGATACATTCTAAGCACTGTCATCT
Organism: Malaclemys terrapin pileata; assembly: GCF_027887155.1. Classification (NCBI taxonomy): domain Eukaryota; kingdom Metazoa; phylum Chordata; order Testudines; family Emydidae; genus Malaclemys; species Malaclemys terrapin. The sequence goes on from NC_071505.1 coordinate 250,095,824, forward strand.
CTTCAGTTTTGTCTTTCAGGAGAGTCATTGTCTTACCACATTGTTTGGCCCCTCCAATTGATTTTTTAAAATATTTCTTGACATTTGCATAAACATTGATTTACAATTTGCCCACTAGGTAGGCAAATAGTAATGTACAATGGCTCTTAAATGTGATTTCCCCGTCTTCCCTATTTTCATCATTATGGTTATACAAATGAAGGTTTTATTAATGTGACTAGTGATAAATAATTTGACAGTTCAAAGACAATGGTAATATAAATTATGTATATTTACTAATCAAAGTGTATGTTGTAAAAGCATTTAGGATTTGACAGGCTACATTAAGAGCATGGAAATTAGCATCCATCTAGTAGCAGCATAGTGAATTAAGTAGTTATTGAAGCACCCTGTTGTGTCCAAGCACTGAAAATCAGCTTTGCTCACAATTTTTCTTTGTTAGCTATTGTAAAAATAACCTTTGCATTGTTTAAAAAAGTTCTATTTTCTGTAGCTACAGGAAGTGTGCTATTAAGATGCCGTTGTTAGCTAAGCTCCCCATGTCTTGCCAAACTCTGCTAACCCTGAAATGTGGAAAAACAATCTTGAATCAACATCTACCCACCTTTCCTTTAGCATTTAGAATTTTTTCTTTTGTTCTGTTTCTGCCATCATGTCATTACAAACACAAACATAACTATATCAGCGTACATTTAAAATGTCATGTATTCAACATTTTCTAGAAATTCTTAATTATATGTTTGTAAGTTACCAATATAGTTGGTTGAAATTTCAGGTTAAAACTTTTCCTGATTGAAAAAAATGCAGTTTAGTCAAAATCAGCATTTTTTTTTTCTGGGGAAAATGTCAGTTCTGATTGGGAAAAAGAATCAGTTTTCCCATGGGAAATGTCCATTTTCATTGGAAATTGAAAATGTCATTATTTTGTTGCAGTTCTTTGGTTTAAAAACAAAACAGAAACCCCTTAACAGTTTATGTCAGAATGCTGATTTGAAATGGCTATTGATTATTTTCACTTAAAATGTCACTTTGGGTTTCTTTAAACCTAAACACCTTAACAAAAATGTCATTGCAACTTAAAATGATAGTTTTGTTTTGAAATGTCAACTGAAAAGAAAAGTTTTTATTTTCAAATTAGTACAAAATTTCCTGTGGGGAAAAACAACATCCAAAATATTTTAAACAAATTTTCATTTGAAATTTCTCATCAATGGGGGAAAATACCAGTTTTCCAACTAGTTACCAACATTACTGATCAGTCACTGTGAACAGACATTTTTTGAAGTAATCAGGTATTTTAATCAAAGTATGGTAAAGGACACTTTACTAGAAGCTTACAGAATCTTTAGTCTGCTTGCTAGTACTTCATTCACAAAGCTGTCAACTCTAGCCCATGCAGAAACAATTGGTATAGGAGAGTAATTTATAGTTTTTGTTTGTTTGTTTTTCTTTTAAGACCAGAAGGGAACATTGTGACTATCTAGACTGACCTCCTGCATAACACAGAAAACAGGATTTCCCTGTATGAATCCCAGCTTCCAGTCCAAAAGCTGTGCTTAAATTAAAACATCTTTTAGAAAAAAAAATGATTTAAAAGTTTTCAGCAATGGAAAAGCCACCACAACCCTTGGTGAGTTGTTCCAATGATTAACAAAACTATTTTTTTTTAAATTGCACTTTTTTCCTGTTCTTATTTTGTCTATCTTCAACTTCCAGATATTGGATGTTGTTATATCTTTTCTCCACTAGACTGAAGAGTCCTCTGTTATCAGTTTTCAGTACTGCTATGAAACTATTACCTCTGTTGCTGATAGTTTGTGGAAGCTGCATGAACCTACCAAGGCATACAGCCCATAGAGCTGTATTGGCAGTACTTCAGTGTGATGGTTTGGGGAATCTACCTATGTACAACTTATAAATTCTGTCTGCTATGAAATTGCTCCATCATTGGATGTCTTGGTATACATGGAGTCAATCATGTGCTGTCGGGACTGTGTCATGTATCTCCCTAACTAGGAATATTGGGTGGGTCTTAAATCTTGGTGGATCCCATTCAAGTGGGAGACTAGGATGGCTGAAGTTTAGAGAAATAATCTGACCATTTTAGTCTGCAGGTGAGGACATTTGGAAAATCTCCAAACAGGAGAACTAAAGTCAAATGTTAATGCTAGGTCTTAAGTACTACAGGTCATGAAAGGCTCAGAGGAAACTTAGGGGACTCACAGATACACTTGAAGCTTGAGATGGAGAGAGGAGTGTGCCTTTGTATCAAAGAGGTCCTTTTTCACTCCATGCCCAGCTAAGGAAGAAGGAAAGTGGCTGGATGAGGGCTAATACTTCCCTTGGGGTCTGGGTGGGTTTTACTTGGGGTGGTCATCCTGTGCCACTGCTCATTGCTACCCCTACTGCTGTGGCTACACTATTTTTAGTCTGCTATCTCTCAGAGCTAGTGTGAGAGTGCCTATACCCCTAGCTCCAAGTGCAGATGTAGCCAAAGGATGATGGGTTCTTGGAAGCCTTATAAAACCAGTGTATATTTATTTTCACTATCATGCATCCCTGAAGAGAACTGTAAACCCAGAACCTCCACAAGGTTGGTGCAGCTGTGAAAAAAAGATGCTATGTGCTTAGCACCTTTGAAAATGAAGCTGAAGTGTGGAAGACTCTTCCCTTGCTGACCTACCTTTAGTATTTTCAGTTTACCTGATTCTTGGTGACCATATCTGCCATTACTTTTCTAATGACTTCCACAAAATACTGCTGTCCTATGATCCCCATGGAGATGCACAGTCTCTCCCAGTGCTGTCCCTTAGTTAAAGGGGATGCACATGTGATGGGTTGGATCACAGAAACCCCCTTGGGAGCTGCCACCTGATGTGCCAAGACTACTTTTATTCCTGTTTTCCCTGCCAACTCAGGACTCCAACACCCTGTCTTGCCAGGCCAGACACTCCTGTCTGCTCCAACACAGACCCAGGGTCTGAATCACTTGTCCCAGAGCTGCACGTTTACCTGAAAACAGCTCACAGAAGTGTGCTTGTCTCTAGCACTCAGATGCTCAACTCCCAATGGGGTCTAAACCCAAATAAATCCGTTTTACCCTGTATAAAGCTTATACAGGGTAAACTCATAAATTGTTCGCCCTCTATAACACTGATAGAGAGATATGCACAGCTGTTTGCTCCCCCAGGTATTAATACATACTCTGAGTTAATTACTAAATAGAAAGTGATTTTATTAAATACAGAAAGTAGGATTTAAGTGGTTCCAAGTAGTAACAGACAGAACAAAGTAAGTCACCAAACAAAATAAAATAAAATGCGCAAATCTATGTCTAATCAAACTAAATACAGATAAGTTCCTCACCAGTTTCAGAATGCTCCCTTTTACAGGCTTATCTCCTTTTAACCTGGGTCCAGCAATCACTCACACCCCTGTAGTTACTGTCCTTTGTTCCAGTTTCCTTCAAGTATCCTGGGGATGGGGGTGGAGAGGCTCCTTCCTTAGCCAGCTGAAGACAAAATGGAGGGGTCTCCCATGGGTTTAAATAGATGTTCTCTTGTGGGTGGAGACCCCCTCCTCACTCCTATTCAAAGTCCAGCTCCAAGATGGAGTTCTGGAGTCACCTGGGCAAGGCACATGTCCCTGCATGACTCAGTCTTTACAGGCCGAAGCCATTGTCCACATGGTATCTTGTATGTCTTCAGGAAGACTTCTTATGTGGATTGGAACATTCCAAGGTGCATTGTTCCCCAAGTGTTTCCTGATCAGGTACTTAACCTTGCAAATTCCTTCCTAAAGAAGCTGACCAAATGCCTCACAAAACTTACTTAGAAACCAAGAAAGTATACAGCCCATATTCTTAACCTCAAGTAGAAAATGATATATATAAACAAATAAGATGAATAGATACAGTAAACCATAACCTTTACAGAGATATGTTACAAGGCACAGGCAGCACAAAACATATTCCAGCTATGTCATACATACATTTATAAGCACACACACACGCATAAAGCCTTTTGGGGTACACTGTCACAGTACACTAAGGCCTTTAGGGTCTGTGTGGGAAATCGATGTAAGTTACACAACTTCAGCTATGTGAATAACATAGCTAAAGTCGACATACTTAGATCTACTCACCATGGTGTCTTCACTGTGGTGAGTTGACTGCTGATGCTCTCCCATCGACTCCGCCTGCGCCTCTTGCTCCAGTGGAGTACAGGAGTCGACGGGAGAGCGCTCAGGGGTCAATTTATCGTGTCTAGACTAGACGCGATAAATCGACCCCCACTGGATCGATCGCTGCCCGCCAATCTAGCAGGTAGTATAGACAAGCCCTAAGATGTAGCAGATCACTTCTCCAGGTGTGACAGCGTTGGTCTGTGAGCCAGTGAAGAAGGGGGAGCAGGGCTACGAAACTAAAGAGGGCAGGGGCTGCCATTTTGAACAGCTTTTGTGTTGCCATGTATTAATGAGTGAGATTTCTTGAATGCCCTGAATGACCAGACAAGGGTGTGTTATGACAGTTCTACAAAAATCAAGAAAGACACTAAAGGTAAAATTGGAAACCTTTTTTTTTTTTTATTTCTGACCTGTGAAGTATATGGCAGGGGAACTCTCTGCATCTGAACCACAACCAAAATATTGATAGCAAGCATTTAAGAAACACATAGCCAAACACAGGCTCAAAAATCTATTGACAAATACGCTGAACCTCTTTATGTCTCATCTTATAAACATTGCTAGAAAGCACAAAAGATATGAAAAGTTATTGAGTGCTTTATTCTATGGAAATTATAATAATTGTGTGCTGTTCCTCTTCTTTGACTATAGTACATATAAAATCTCCAAAATATGTAAATGTAATGGCTAATAAAATCATGAGGTCTTGATGTGAGGGAAAAATAAAGAGGGAAGATTGGCTCAAGAAATGGAAGAGTCATTCAAACCATTAATGCTTTTTGACTAGATAAGTTTATTGTAATTTAGAAGAAAAGTTCTTTTTTTTATTTTGGTTAGACTTAACTGGGGGCTAAGGTCTAAAGAATAAGTAGGTATAACCTTTTTCCATAGTGATTTTGCTTTGAAATATTTCAGTTTGTATTTTAAATGTCAGGAAATCCTGAGAACCTGATTCAGATAAGAAGAAAAAGACATTTCAAAGTTACTTTGTTCCCCAGTTCTTGAAAGGATCTTGGCATATTTGTTCAAAAGCATTTATACCTTTGTTTACATTATGGTTTCTTTAAAATTGGACTCATGAAATCTGACCATTGAACAGTTATATTCTGAGAAGAGCATAGCTTTAGCCTACTGAACAAAGCAAAACATACTCTTAAATAAAAACAAGAATTATTGAACTCTCCCAAACATATATACAACCTACACAAAAATACTCTTCCTTTTCTTAATCTGAGTTTAGCTGGTCCTTTGAAACTATGCAAATAGATATCTCTTGTAGTAATTTTTCCACTATAGTTGTTCTATATTAATTAACATACACCAAAATGACAAAAATTCTATTCTACAGATTAAAAGTTGGAACCAACTTTGTTCCAATTCCATAACATTTTCTGTTTTCCCCTCCCACATTCACTTAGGGTATGTCTACACTATGAAATTAGTTCGAATTTATAGAAGCCGGTTTTATTGAAATCGGTTGTATACAGCCGATTGTGTGTGTCCACACAATAAAATGCTCTAGGTGCTCTAGTCGGCGGACCGCGTCCACAGTACGAGGCTAGCGTCGACTTCTGGAGCATTGCACTATGGGTAGCTATCCCACAGCTATCCCACAGTTCCCGCAGTCTCTGCCGCCCCTTGGAATTCTGGGTTGAGATCCCAATGCCCGGATGATGCAAAACAGTGTCGCGGGCGGTTCTGGGTACATGTCGTCAGGCCCCTCCCTCCCCCGTCACAGCAACGGCAGACAATAGATTCGCGCCTTTTTACCTGGGTTACCTGGGTTACCTGTGCAGACAACATGGAGCCCGCTCAGCTCAGCTGAGCTCACTGTCACCATATGTCCTCTGGGTGCCGGCAGACGTGGGACTGCATTGCTACACAGCAGCAGCTGCTAACTGCCTTTTGGCGGTAGATGGTGCAGTAGACTGGTAGCCTTCATCGGCGATCTGGGTGCTGGCAGCCGTGGGGCTTGCCTTTTGGCAGTAAATGGTGTATTACGACTGTTAGCCATCCTATTACAAGTCGGGTCATCGTACGTTAGCAGAGTCTTCCCTGAGCAGCCGATTGTGCAATAGGCCTGAAGACCATCGTCATACACCGCCCCGTATTTGCTGCCAAGCACCCAGAAAGATGCCGAGGGCTATCAGTCACGCTGCACCGTCGTCTTAAGATGTAAAAAAATAGATTTGCTCTGTATTCATTTGCTTCCCCCTCCCTCCGTCAAATCAACGGCCTGCTAAACCCAGGGTTTTCAGTTTAATCTTTGGGGGGGACCAGTCTGTGACAGTTGTTTGTGTCTCTCCCTGATGCACAGCCACCGTTCTTTATTTTAATTCCCTGTGCCTGTACGCCATGTCGTCACTCGGCCCCCCTCCCTCCTTCCCCTAGTCCGTCAGATACTACGTTTGCGCCACAGCTCAGAGAGCCGAGAAGCGGTTCGCGCCTTTTCTTTGAATTCTGGGTTGAGATCCCAATGCCCGGATGATGCAAAACAGTGTCGCGGGCGGTGCTGGGTACATGTCGTCAGGCCCCTCCCCCCTCGTCACAGCAACGGCAGACAATACATTCGCGCCTTTTTACCTGGGTTACCTGTGCAGACAACATACCACGGCAAGCATGGAGCCCGCTCAGCTCAGCTGAGCTCACCGTCACCATATGTCCTCTGGGTGCCGGCAGACGTGGGACTGCATTGCTACACAGCAGCAGCTGCTAACTGCCTTTTGGCGGTAGACGGTGTAGCATGAGTGATAGCCGTGGGGCTGGCAGCCGTAGGGCTGCATTGCACCAGCCCCTTGCAGGCGATGGTATATTATGACTGGTACCCGTCATCGTCATACTGGTATGGCTGTCAATCATGGCCACCTGGGCAGACATGCTACTGTTTTGATGATGATGGTTACCAGTCGTAATATACTATTTTCTGCCAATTGCCCAGTATTGTCTGCTAAGCACCCAGAAGAGGCCGAGGGTGATGCTGGGTGCTGGCGGACGTGGGGCTGGCAGACGTGGGGCTGCATTGCTACACAGCAGCAGCCCCTTGCCTTTTGGCAGATGATGGTATATTATGATTGGTACCCATCGTCGTCATACTGGTATGGCTGTCACTCATGCTGCACCGTCGGCTGCCACCTTAAGATGTAAAAAATAGATTTGTTCTGTGTTCATTTGCTTCCCCTTCCTCCGTGAAATCAACGGCCTGCTAAGCCCAGGGTTTCCAGTTTAATCTTTGGGGGGACCATTCTGTGTGACAGTTGTTTGTGTTTCTCCCTGTTCCTGTACCTGTACGCCATGTCGTCACTCGGCCCTCCCTCCCTTCCTCCCTCCCGCCCTCCTTCTCCTGGTCCATCAGATACTACTTTCGCGCCTTTTTTCTGACCAGGCGCCATAGCTAGCACTGGGATCATGGAGCCCGCTCAGATCACCGCGGCAATTATGAGCACTATGAACACCACGCGCATTGTCCTGGAGTATATGCAGAGCCAGAACATGCCAAGGCGAAACCCGGACCAGGCGAGGAGGCGATTGCAGCGCGGCGACGAGAGTGATGAGGAAATTGACATGGACATAGACCTCTCACAAGGCACAGGCCCCAGCAATGTGGAAATCATGGTGTCACTGGGGCAGGTTGATGCCGTGGAACGCTGATTCTGGGCCCGGGAAACAAGCACAGACTGGTGGGATCGCATCGTGCTGCAGGTATGGGACGATTCCCAGTGGCTGCGAAACTTTCGCATGCGTAAGGCCACTTTCATGGAACTTTGTGACTTGCTTTCCCCTGCCCTGAAACGCCAGGATACCAAGATGAGAGCAGCCCTCACAATTGAGAAGCGAGTGGCGATAGCCCTGTGGAAGCTTGCAACGCCAGACAGCTACCGGTCAGTCGGGAATCAATTTGGAGTGGGCAAATCTACGGTGGGGGCTGCTGTGATCCAATTTGCCAGGGCAATGAAAGACCTGGTGATAGCAAGGGTAGTGACTCTGGGAAACGTGCAGTCAATAGTGGATGGTTTTGCTGAAATGGGATTCCCAAACTGTGGCGGGGCCATAGACGGAACCCATATCCCTATCTTGTCACCGGAGCACCAAGCCACCGACTACGTAAACCGCAAGGGGTACTTTTCAATGCTGCTGCAAGCCCTGGTGGATCACAAGGGACGTTTCACCAACATCAACGTGGGATGGCCGGGAAAGGTACATGATGCTCGCGTCTTCAGGAACTCTGCTCTGTTTCGAAAGCTGGAGGAAGGGACTTTCTTCCCGGACCAGAAAGTAACCATTGGGGATGTTGAAATGCCTATCGTGATCCTTGGGGACCCAGCCTACCCCTTAATGCCATGGCTCATGAAGCCGTACACAGGCAGCCTGGACAGGAGTCAGGACCTGTTCAACTACAGGCTGAGCAAGTGCCGAATGGTGGTGGAATGTGCATTTGGACGTTTAAAAGCGCACTGGCGCAGCTTACTAACTCGCTCAGACCTCAGCGAAAAGAATATCCCCATTGTTATTGCTGCTTGCTGTGCGCTCCACAATATCTGTGAGAGTAAGGGGGAGACATTTATGGCGGGGTGGGAGGTTGAGGCAACTCGCCTGGCCGCTGATTACGCGCAGCCAGACACCAGGGCGGTTAGAGGAGCACAGCAGGGCACGGTGCGCATCAGAGAAGCTTTGAAAACGAGTTTTGTGACTGGCCAGGCTACTGTGTGAAACTTCTGTTTGTTTCTCCTTGATGAACCCTCCAACCCCCCCCCCCCCCCGACCCGGTTCACTCTACTTCCCTGTAAACCAACCACCCCACCCCACCCTCCCCTCCCGCTTGCAGAGGCAATAAAGTCATTGTTTTTTCACATTCATGCATTCTTTATTAGTTCCTCACAGAAGTAGGGGGATAATTGCCAAGGTAGCCTGGGATGGGTGGGGGAGGAGGGATGGAAAAGGACACACTGCATTTTAAAACTTTAACTCTTCTTGAAGGCCAGCCTTCTGATGCTTGGGCGATCATCTGGGGTGGAGTGACTGGGTGGACGGAGGCCCCCCCACCGTGTTCTTGGGCGTCTTGGTGAGGAGGCTATGGAACTTGGGGAGGAGGGCTGTTGGTTACACAGGGGCTGTAGCGGCGGTCTCTGCTCCTGCTGCCTTTCCTGCAACTCAACCATACGCTCGAGCATATCAGTTTGATGCTCCAGCAGACGGAGCATTGCCTCTTGCCGTCTGTCTGCAAGCTAACGCCACCTATCGTCTTCAGCCCGCCACTTGCTCTGTTCTTCCCGCGATTCAGCCCGCCACCTCTCCTCTTGTTCATATTGGGCTTTTCTCATCTCCGACATTGACTGCCTCCACGCATTCTGCTGTGCTCTATCAGCCTGGGCGGACATCTGCAGCTCCGTGAACATCTCGTCCCTCGTCTTACGTTTTGTCTTTCTAATGTTCACGAGCCTCTGCGAAGGAGAAACATTTGCAGCTGGCGGAGGAGAAGGGAGAGGTGGTTAAAAAAGACACATTTTAGGGAACAATGGGTACACTCTTTCATTACAAGGTCGCATATTTCGGCTTGCAGGCAGCCATCGTAGGCCACAGTGTTTTGGCTTTTTTAACCTTCTTAACATGCGGGAAAGGTTGCAAACAGCAGCGCATTTCCCATATCAAGGATGAATTGGGTTGTCCATTTAAAATGGGGTTTCAATGTAAAAGGAGGGGGCTGCGGTTTCCCGGTTAACATGCGGCACAAACACAAGTAAACCTCCCCCCCCCCCACACACACACACGATTCTCTGGGATGATCACTTCACCCCTCCCCCCACCGCGTGGTTAACAGCGGGGAACATTTCTGGTCAGAAGAGCAGGAACGGGCGCCTCTGAATGTCCCCCTTAATAAAATCACCCCATTTCAACCAGGAGAGCTTTCTGGAGATGTCCCTGGAGGATTTCCGCTCCATCCCCATACACGTTAACAGACTTGCTTGCTTTTTTTTTTGTAATGTTTACAAATATTTACAAAGTTACACTCACCAGAGGTCTCCTGTGTGCCCTGAGGTACTTGGGTGAGTTCGGGGGTTACTGGTTCCAGGTCCAGGGTCACAAACATATCCTGGATGTTGGGGAAACCGGTTTCTCCGCTTCCTTGCTGCTGTGAGCTACCTACAGTACCTCCATCGTCATCTTCCTCGTTCCCCGAACCGTCTTCCCTGTGTGTTTCTCCAGTGAGAGAGTCATAGCACACGGTTGGGGTAGTGGTGGCTGCACCCCCTAGGATCGCATGCAGCTCCGCGTAGTAGCGGCAAGTTTGCGGCTCTGCCCCGGACCTTCCGTTTGCTTCTCTGGCTTTGTGGTAAGCTTGCCGTAGCTCCTTAATTTTCACGCGGCACTGCTGTGTGTCCCTGTTATGACCTCGGTCCTTCATGGCCTTGGAGATCTTTTCTAATACTTTTCCATTTCTTTTACTGCTACGGAGTTCAGCTATCACTGCTTCATCTCCCCATATGGCAAGCAGATCTCGTACCTCCCGTTCGGTCCATGCTGGAGCTCTTTTGCGATCCTGGGAGGACTCCATCACGGTTACCTGTGCTGATGAGCTCTGCGTGGTCACCTGTGCTCTCCACGCTGGGCAAACAGGAAATGAAATTCAAACCTTCGTGGGTCTTTTCCTGTCTACCTGGTCAGTGCATCTGAGTTGAGAGCGCTGTCCAGAGCGGTTACAATGAAGCACTGTGGGATAGCTCCCGGAGGCCAATAACATCGAATTCCGTCCACACTACCCCAATTCCGACCCGCAAAGGCCGGTTTTATCGCTAATCCCCTCGTCGGAGGTGGTGTAAAGAAACCGGTTTAAAAGGCCCTTTAAGTCGAAAGAAAGGGCTTCGTTGTGTGGACGTGTCCAGGCTTAATTCGGTTTAACGCTGCTAAAGTCGACCTAAACCCGTAGTGTAGACCAGGCCTTAGTATTCAATAGGAGTATGAGTATTTTGGACAAAAGTAGGTAACTGAGCTATTTGGAATGTTTCTGATTATAAGATTTTCTTTGTTGAAATATGCTGTTTCATCAAATACAAAACATTTAGCAGTGACATATTTATTTCAATTAAGTTTTCAATGGGAGGATTTCTGAGGTCCCAAGGGTCTGCCCAGTCACTTTCAGAGAGACTCAAATCAAAATCCTGACCTTTTCAGTCTGAAAACTGACAATCCTCTACGATTCAATTTTGCAAAAATAGCCAGAAGGTTTTGTTTTCATTCCAGTGCAGAACAAAAACAAATTTCAAAACCTTAAAATCAGTCACAAAATGGAATTGTTGTTCTCCAGACACTTCCAGTTGGTCACAGAACTATGTGTTTTTGCTACTATCTAATTTTGATATGCACTTTTTGGCTTCATTTCTGTAACTGCCATTGTTAGACTTGCAGTAGGGGCCTCCTTATGGGATGGGGGAGGAGGCAGATACTGGATACAGTTTTGATATATAATACTCTAAGTACCGTTTATTGCTTACAAAATAAACCTCATTCATTCCACATTCATACCCCTTTCATACTGCACCAGGGTCCAGAGATTAGAATGAAGTCTTGATGGCCAGTCGAGTTCCGCTTCTAATCATAAGGCATGGAAGCCGGCATTGCACACCTCTTCAAAATCAGGGCTCTGGATTGATTTCTGACTCCAAATTGCAAATGTGTGAAGCCTCCGTTTATAATCCACTTTCTGACATCATTAGTCTTTTGTCTCTATTGTCTGGCCTTTCATCCACAACTCAGTTCCAGGCAGGCAGCCATGATCCAAGGCATGCCATTTCCTCCAATTCTTACACATTTTTATAACAGTCCAGCTTGTGTTGTTTCCTTATCTGCTGATTCTTCTTATATTTCCCAGGGACAAAACAAAGTTGCTTTGTACAAATAGTCCTTGACTGCTTGAAACCTTAAGTTGTTGCTTCAGTTCCCAACATGCAATGCACATACTTATGTCAAACAGACTCCATCCACACTAGGCCTTGATGGCCTATAACTTATTACATAGCTATATGGTTATATATATATACACATATCCCAACATTCCCCCCTCCCCTTGGATACATGATTAATACCATTAATTATTGTATTACTTTATAATTTTGTAAGCAATTCAACTTTATATCACTTGCTTCAGAACTTTTTGTAGTTTTCTTATTTGACAATATAGACATAGCATAATAAAGGTTAACAAAATCATTAGTGAAAATAATATCACAATAGGATGTAGCATTACATTTAGAAGAGTTGTGACACTGGGAGACCATCTTTTAAAAATATAATACCAATGAGAAATTGCCAGTTCTTCTCCTTCTTTCCCCAGTTTTAATATTTGAGCATCAGGACCAGAATGTTTATTTTTCCCAGCTGAGAAGATTTAGATACATCTTTTGCATATTGCCTGATTTTTTTCACTTTCATCAATCATTTTTTCCATTGTTCCCATGTATCCCCAAATCAAAGTACCAGTCCACATCTTTTGATTCCCAAACAATTTCCTTTCTCATAAATAGAAGATCTCGGTAAATAATTCCATCAATAATGACCTCTGTTACATTACATTTACATGACTCAATTGGGCCTTTTTCTGACATACTTCCCCAAAATACGTGTTTTTTCAGTGTTTGCCACACAAGTACACCCATTGCCTAAATCAACACTCTTGTGCCATTAGAGTATAGAGTAAGTATTGCATGGTACATTGTCCATTTGAATGGTTCAAACGACATCCCTCTATGGACCAAGTTAGCTGTGGGCACACCCATTTATTTCACTCCCACTCCTCACAATGTTTTGTTAATTCTACTAATTTATAACCCCCTTCTTCTTGAACGAAGTGGATCCCACTTATTTCTATTTGCCATAATTTTTCATTAACAATTTTTGGCAACACCCAGGCCATTGCTGCCTTTCTCTGCTTCCCTGTGTAGTGTCACATCATTCTGCCTTTCCACTCTCCCCTCAGATGGCTTGATTCCAATTAATCTCCATATATTTCTTCCATCTTACAATTCATTGATTCCATATACGAGGATCTATGAACCCTTCAAAAGGCCATTGCCCATTACTTTACAGATTGACCATTCTCTATATACATTGTATCCCATAAGTTTGCATCTGTACACATCGTATTGCTAGTACAGTTTTATTGTTAATTTCAGGCACACCAAACAGATTTACATTTAGAGACATTTCCAAGGCTTGAGTTTGTTTCAATTGGAGCTTCACACTTCTTATTCCTTGCTCCAAAAATTCACCAACATTTTGTGCTACAAATCTTACCCAAGATTGACATTTTTTCTTGTAATGTCTCAAAATCAAATTGGTTTAAAACTCCAGCTCCAGCACCAATGCCACCTACGATATATTCCCCTACACCTCTTTCTTTTCATACAGTCTCGTCTCCCCATTGTTGTTAACATAACATAAGAACATAAGAAAGGCTGTACCGGGCCAGACCAAAGGTCCATCTAGCCCAGTATCCTGTCTACCGACAGTGGCCAATGCCAGGTGCCCCAGAGGGAGTGAACCTAACAGGCAATGATCAAGTGATCTCTCTCCTGCCATCCATCTCCACCCTCTGACAGGCAGAGGCTAGCGACACCATTCCTTACCCGTCCTGGCTAATAGCCATTAATGGACTTAACTACCATGAATTTATCCAGTTCTCTTTTAAACTCTGTTATAGTCCTAGCCTTCACAACCTCCTCAGGTAAGGAGTTCCACAAGTTGACTGTGCGCTGCATGAAGAACTTCCTTTTATTTGTTTTAAACCTGCTGCCTATTAATTTCATTTGATGATCCCTAGTTCTTGTATTATGGGAATAAGTAAATAACTTTTCCTTATCCACTTTCTCCACATCACTCATGATTTTATATACCTCTATCATATTTCCCCTTAGTCTCCTCTTTTCCAAGCTGAAGAGTCCTAGCCTCTTTAATCTCTCCTCATATGGGACCCATTCCAAACCCTTAATCATTTTAGTTGCCCTTTTCTGAACCTTTTCTAGTTCCAGTATATCTTTTTTTGAGATGAGGAGACCACATCTGTATGCAGTATTCGAGATGAGGGCGTACCATCGATTTATATAAGGGCAATAATATATTCTCAGTCTTATTCTCTATCCTCTTTTTAATGATTCCTAACATCCTGTTTGCTTTTTTGACTGCCTCTGCACACTGCGTGGACATTTTCAGAGAACTATCCACGATGACTTCAAGATCTTTTTCCTGACTTGTTGTAGCTAAATTAGCCTCCATTATATTGTACGTATAGTTGGGGTTATTTTTTCCAATGTGCATTACTTTACATTTATCCACATGAAATTGCATTTGCCATTTTGTTGCCCAATCACTTAGTTTTGTGAGATCTTTTTGAAGTTCTTCACAGTCTGCTTTGGTCTTAACTATCTTTAGCAGTTTAGTATCATCTGCAAACTTTGCCACCTCACTGTTTACCCCTTTCTCCAGATCATTTATGAATAAGTTGAATAGGATTGGTCCTAGGACTAACCCTTGGGGAACACCACTAGTTACCCCTCTCCATTCTGAGAATTTACCATTAATTCCTACCCTTTGTTCCCTGTATTTTAACAGTTCTCAATCCATGAAAGGACCTTCCCTTTTATCCCATGGCAGCTTAATTTACATAAGAGCCTTTGGTGAGGGACCTTGTCAAAGGCTTTCTGGAAATGTAAGTACACTATGTCCACTGGATCCCCCTTGTCCACATGTTTGTTGACCCCTTCAAGAATTCTAATAGACTAGTAAGACATGATTTCCCTTTACAGAAACCATGTTGACTATTGCTTAACAGTTTATGTTTTTCTATGTGTCGGACAATTTTATTTTTAACTATTGTTTCGACTAATTTGCCTGGTACAGACGTTAGACTTACTGGTCTGTAATTGTTGGGATCACCTCTGGAGCCCTTTTTAATTTTGGCATTACATTAGCTAACTTCCAGTCATTGGGTACAGAAGCTGATTTAAAGGACAGGTTACAAACCTTAGTTAACAGTTCCGCAACTTAACATTTGAGTTCTTTCAGAACTCTTGGGTGAATGCCATCTCATCCTGATGACTTGTTAATGTTAAGTTTATCAATTAATTCCAAAACCTCCTCTCGTGACACTTCAATCTGTGACAGTTCCTCAGATTTGTCACCTACAAAAGCCAGCTCAGTTTTGGGAATCTCCCTAACATCCTCAGCCATGAAGACTGAAGCAAAGAATCCATTTAGTTTCTCCGCAATGACTTTATCATCTTTAAGCACTCCTTTTGTATCTCAATCATCAATGGGCCCCACTGGTTGTTTAGCAGGCTTCCTGCTTCTGATGTACTTAAAAAACATTTTGTTATTACCTTTGGAGTTTTTGGCTAGCTGTTCTTCAAACTCCTCTTTGGCTTTTCTTATTACATTCTTGCACTTAATTTGGCAGTGTTTATGCTCCTTTCTATTTGCCTCACTAGGATTTGACTTCCACTTTTTAAAGTGTTGCCACACTTGTAATATAGGTAAGGCATATGACATACACTCTGGATGCACTTATGTTTATTTGCGTTCCTTGCAACCAAATTGTTTGGTCCACAATAGTTGGGGGCCTCAATTACTTCTCCCCTTCCATATGGGTGCTCATCCGCCATGATTCTTGGTGCAATTTTGTTTACTGGTATTTGATTAATAAACATAAAATAACAACCATATCCCCCAAGATATACTCCCTCATTATTTTTTCAGAAGCAACTCAATTTTATCATTATGGAAGAATGCACCATACTTCCATAATTTGAGAGCCATTGATTCATTCCATCCCACATGAATATTAGTCAATTCTTGTTCATGAATCACATCTAGGGTGACTACATCAAATCCCAAACTCCAAAAAGTACAGTGCAGAGTACTCCTTTTCATATTATTTTCATCATAACTAAATCTAAGCATTAGCTGACCTTCTCCCCTTAGTATATAAAAATATCTCCATTGGTCTTCCAAATTGTTTAGTTTTACATATTCCTATGTCAATTTTTTTCCATAATCACCATATTTCAAATTTTACCTCAAAAGGTTTTTCTTCAGATTTGGATTTATTTGGTCCTGTTTTTCCCATTCTGTCCCACAAGTAGTCAAATGTATTATCCCCTTTAATCCATACCTCCATCCTAGAAGTGCTCCCATATGTACATCCATGTAGCCTTAAATTTTCCCAAATATTCATAAAATATAAAAGCCAAAAACCATATTTCCACCCTTCAGGGTTGCATTGATTTTTTTCCATTTCCCCTGAATTATTAGGATCCTTGATATTGAAGCCATGGCCATCATTCCATAGGAATAATGTCTGATGCTTCCGGCCGCATTATTTTAAACACTTACACTGACCTCTTCTATCTTTACTTGAACTCCAGTATTTTTTTCTTCCTAAAATATAATACACACAACACAATTCTTCTACTAAGCAAAAAATGCAAAGCCAAGCAAGCATAAGCAGTAAGCCAATTACAAAAATCCCAGCACCATATTCACATTCAAAATCCAAGGTCTGTACAGGATAATTTCTGGTGTAATTGGGCATTCCTTCCCCTCTGCAAAATAAACTAAAAAGGAAAAGAAAGGAACATTATTTAATCTTCAGGCCATAACTTTAATAGTGATGGGTGGACCCACTTTCCCTTTTCTCCCAGGTTAATCTGCAATACAGTAGGTGAAATTTTATTCATGATGGAAAATAGTCCAACACATCTAGACTCCAGGACATGATTTTTTGATGTTATTTTCAAATACATTACTCTATCCCCGATTTTCCATCATTTACTGTCCTGAGCCACACGAGAATCCACATAGTCTCTTGCTTTCTCAATGGCGTCAGACAGTTTAAACTCCATTTTCTTAAGTTCTATCGGTAACTCCCTCACCCATTGGGTAACTGACACCTCCTCTTCTTCTTCTCATAGGCCTTCCAAAGAGAATTTGATCATTCTGTGGCCTATATTGTCTGTCCCCATTCTGGAATTGTGCATTTGGTGGATAAATAGCCCCACCCCCAAAAGACTGGACTGGCAGGAGGAAGATGAAGAGATTAAGGGGGAGGGGCTCTATTGTCCCACACCTCCAATTCTGCATCATATTCAAACTCCTCAGTATCACTGCCAAGGTTATGCACAACTCCACTCCAGCCTACATCTGCATCTCCTCCTCCTCTTCCATTCTTCTGCCCTCCCTCAAGTAGGCATGGACAATCTCTGACAACAATGGGCCTGATATGTCCCTGCAGGCCTTTACCAGCCAGGAAAGATATGAATTTCATGTACAATTTAATAGTCAGTTTCCCTAGCCCCTCCAGTTCTTTAGAGAATGACATTGGTCAAAATTCAAGCTAAGAAGATAGGGTTTGTTCCCTCAGACATGTAGTCTGGTTCCACAGAGACAGACAGTACCAAATAAATCAGAGTTTCCTATGTAAAATAGGAAAACGTTTTCTCACAATGAGAGGTCAGAAGAAGTCAGAAGTTATATTAACCCATGCTGCCCTCAACCTGAAAAAAAATTGCTGACTGTGGGTGTTATAGTGGCTGCAAACATTTTTTCTTTCTCTGTCAGAACCATAACATATAACTTTAAAATACCTTTTTCATAATCAATCTGGTTCAAGTTAAGATTTCAGTCACTGGTGCACCTTCCAGCCTCCTTTCCCACTTTAGTTTTCACATGACCATTGATGACTGAAGAACCCTGTGATGTCAAAACCTGGCAAGAGGGCTCTTAGGAGAGGCTTTATTGACAGTTGGCAATAAGAATAGTGTAATTATTCAAACAATCAACATTGATTTGTCAGTAGAACAATCTTATTCCTCTGAGCCCTTTGGAATCTCTGGTTCCAGTAGTTTCCAAGGAGGACTCATCAAAACAGGCCCATTGCCCTAACAGTAACTTCAATATACAATAATATTAATAGGCTTTTCATAGGGGATTCTGCAAAGCAATGACCATTTGCTGCCTCCATTATTTCAAAGGTCAAGGATTTATAAGAAAGCATAGCCATATTTGAGTCTCACTTCTGGAACCCTTAGCCAAATTGGTGAACAATTATTCAGCGGAGTAGTCCCACTAATTTCAGTAGGCCTACTTTCAAAGACACTACTATCCAACAGCAAAGTGGCAAATCCAGGCCTTTAAGAAATATCAGTATATTAAATCTATAATAGAGTCAGAACATAAAACTTCATATGGAAAAAAGATATCATTAATATTCCAATTTAAATAATCTATTTTCTATCTCCTAAAGGCTTCTTGGGGAAAAAAGGAGACTAAATATGTTAAGTGTAAAAAGCTTAAAAATGTGATTATCATAAAATTGAGTAGTTTATTCATGACTTCATACGTAAGGAGCCAAAAGAGTATAACCAGACCTCACTGATTTTTTGGTCTACCATTAGCCACTGCCAGAGACACTAGTAATGTCAGTAAATCACGTCCAGTAATTGAACAATCTATTAAATGAAATTTGTACAGAAAATATGGCCTTTAATGCTATTTTTAAACTCTCTTTCATGTTAAATACTTTAATATATTTAAAGTAATAAGAACTGACAAAAGAATACTTTTCAAAGTAAAGCCCGAGTCCTATCATTCTCAGACGTATGATGGTGGTTCTGTAGGCAAGAATTGTAATGTAACTTAAAGGGCTGCATATTGTCATCCTTAAAGATAAACTTTCTGGATCAGCTTGTGAAGTTCTTACTTGGGTAAGCAGTTACTCACAGGAGCAGTCCCAGCTTCAGTGAAACTACTATCATGAAAAATCACTCACCAGTGTGACTTAGGAGTTTGCCATCTGACCCTTTGAAAAAGGGTATTCTCAGTCTTTTCTCTTGCAGTGTATGTTTTTATTAAACATTCTGTTTGCTTATTTTCTTGGTTAACAAATCACAGAAACTCGTTCTATAGTTAATGTATAGTAGGTTATGGAACCGCTATTTTGATTAATGCTTTTTAACAAAGCACTTCCACTAAACGCAAGAAAAGTGGAGACTATTATTGTTACCATCATTTTAATCTCAATTATCTATGTTGTTCCTTCAGTAGTAAAAGCTAAGAATTTAATATTTTAATGAAGAGATTTTACCTGTGGATAAACTTGTACTCTGGATGGCTATTTATGTTTTAAACTGAAGAGTTTATCCTAGACATTCTCTATGTACTCTTGTAGAGAAAATTACACTTTTTATCAAAACCGTAGATTAAGAGGTTTAGAACAATTTGCAAATAAAGCAGAAACACAAGTAACTTGCTCTCATGTAGGAGGATGTCTTATCACAGCATGACACACAAGCTAAAAATAAACTGGCACTCACAGTTATGGCCTGGATGCACAAAAGATTGCTGCTTGAAATTCTCAGCTGCAAACCCTCTCTTGGTGTTAGAGGCCTACACTGTTAGCAAGAATTGGGGGAGGAACAGGAGATGCTCCCTCATAACTTTTAGCCCAGTGGTTAGGATATGGGAGGAATTTGGTCCAAGTTCCCACTCCTCCTGAAGGCAGGGAGGGGGAAATGGATTTGAACAGGATTCTGCCACCTCTCAGGTGAGTGCTCTAATCATTGGGGTTTGGGATATTCTGATTATCTTCAGTGAAAAAGCTTCAACAGTGGATAAAGAATTAGAATCATTTGAGTAGGGGGAATGGATCCTGGGTCTCCCACATCCCGAGTGAGTGCTCTAGTCACCAGGCTAGATTCATTCTCAGGCTTGTATTTGTGTGTGCATGTGTACACATGTGCTTTCTCTCTCTCTCTCTCTCTCTGATTGTTATTTGAGCCTGAGAGAGTGCACAAGCATGCCGTTGCTGTAGCTAGGTGGTTGGAGCACTTAGCTGGAAAGCTAGAGACCCAGCATGCACTTCCCCTGCTCCCAAGAACTTTATCAAGAGTGCATCACCTTGAACAGGAGACACTGAGGAAGCCTATCTGTCAGAATGTCATAGCCCAATGATTACAGTGCTCACCTGAGAGGTGACATATCTCTCATCAAATCCTCCTTTTTCCCCTTTGGTGGAGGGGGTATTTGAACTGGCAGTCTCCTCATCAGGGATATGATATCCTAACCACTGGGCTAAAAGTTGAGAGAAGTCCTCCTCCAGCTGTTTTATACAAACTTTTCTGAGGGGCTTGATCCAGTACGAGTGCTCCAAGTATGCCTACTGAATCAGGCCCCACACATGATTTAGGTAGTGTCATTTTCTGGCGTGCAATCCAGACCAATGAGATGTTGTTGGTGCCTGCCCTGTAACTGTGGTGCCTTAAATGCTCTGCTGCTGTGTCTCACAGCCTGCATGCTGATGGCCTAGAGACATGCTTGCACTGAATGTCAGTGTGTTAAGCAGCTCTGCTTCAGCAGTTGATTCCAGCAGCCTGCTTGTTACATCCCAGCCACACACTGATATACACCAGTTTTGGTTACACCTGGCAGGATGAGCCCAGCACCCTTCAGTGCCAAATTTCACCAAAACTATGTGCTCTGCAATGTCCAGCCCTTTCTTGGAAGTCCAATTCAGAAGAATAAGGTCTGTTTGGCCCTTTAAAGCAGATGTTCTCATAACACATTTTTTGGTGGCCTCAGAGGGTGGTCACTAACTCTTGCTGGTGGCCACTCTGATAATTTTTCCTAAAATACTTAATTAACTTTAGAAAAAAATAAAAATAAATATCCACTATATACTCTTCCAAATCATTGTAATTTATGTAGTAGGAAGGCGGTAGGGAAGTACAGTTCTCCATTCAGCACACCCGGACTTTGCTCCTATTCCTCTGTTGGAGTGAGTCAAGGAGCAGGAGCCCCTCACCCTGCTGGGAAGCTGCCAGGCCCTGCAGCAGCCCGGAGCTGTTGAACTGCTGCAGTAGCTAC
This sequence comes from Malaclemys terrapin pileata, assembly GCF_027887155.1. Classification (NCBI taxonomy): domain Eukaryota; kingdom Metazoa; phylum Chordata; order Testudines; family Emydidae; genus Malaclemys; species Malaclemys terrapin. Next base: position 250,116,914 of record NC_071505.1, read on the forward strand.
AGCAACTGTCAACAGCAAGTGGGGCCCCAGGTTGGGGAAATGCTGACCCATCTCTCTATCGCTGCCTCCTGTGGCCCTTCAGTAAAAGCCTGCCTCAGGGAAGGTGGGACGGGAACACACTGGCCGCCTCTGGAGTACCACACTCCCCGTATCCCAGCTGGACGGGAGTGCACGAGCTATTAGGGGATCGCCCCAGTGACTGAACACCGCAGCTGCCTTCACTGACAAGCTGTCTCCAGCACCATGCACACTGACCCCATGTGTATCCAGACATGCTACCTGGAGCCCCCAAGGAAGCTGTGCAGTCCAGGATGCTGATCCTTGCTGGCAACACCAGTGCAAATGCTAAGACGGTACTTCTCACTGCCTTTGGTTACACCTACTCAGGAGCAATAGCCTGGCACTGCAGGGAGAGGCCACTGCTTTGCTCTCCTCAATATCCACCCATGCTTTGGAGGCTGTTGTGGCTGCAAAAAATCTGCTGGTGACCTCATTTGAGAAATGCTACTTCAAAGAGACAAAAAGTACAGCTTATAACTTTAACTGGAATTAACTATCATCACAGCACTGGATTGATTTAGATTAAAAATAAAACAAGTTTATTAACAAAAAGAGAGAGGATTTTAAGTAATACCAAATATAAAGGATATGGTTAGAAGCAATTAAGTGAAAAACACTTTCTAGAGGGTAAGACTTAAAACAAGCTAGAGCCTTTGTTCAAGGTAGTTTCCTCACCAATCTACCTTCCAGCAAGATCACTGATCACCTTTCTGGTCAGTATCTTCCACAAAGTCCAACCTACTCAGTTCCTTTGAAAGATAACTTGGGTCTTTGCCCCTCTCTTGTATAGTCCACTGAACCTTTGAAATGGATCCTTCTGAAGGATAACCCCTAAAGTTAATTGAAACGGTGAGGAAGTTGACATGGAGTCAACTAGTGAAGGAAGTTTCATGCTGGTTTCTTCCCCCACTGGTGTTTGCTAAAATGCAAATTGATCTGTTTCTTGTAATCTCCTCCCATTGCCATGATGCTGAGTGGTTGTCTCCTCCCTTTGTTGGCTTGATGGTCCTGTTTACCTTCTTTGTAAGTTGCATTCCCATTGTCTCCTTAATGTACCTTGGAAGTACCTTCAAGGTGCCAGAACCACATTCCTTTGTCAAGGGTGCATCACTTCAACCCTGCCTGGCAGGCAGAGATTGATACCATAATTTCCAATATATTTGTAACTTTGAATGTGTCCTCTATACATATACCACACAATATTAATGATCAGTGTATTAGCTTTCTATTGATATCTTACATGACATGTTTTAGATACACATTATATATTTAGTGAGTTGGGATCCACTTGACTGGTCAGGCCAGCTGAAACAGTCTACCAGATACCAGTCAGCCTCTTGCACTGGGATGCTGTTAGGGTCAGAGGTAATAAAATGTCTATCTTCCCCTGGTTTGTGAATCTGGATCATAGACAGGAGATAGGTGCCTAAAGGGATGCAGCAGTGTGCATGCCTGGAGGCAGACACACAGTCACCTACAAGACACACAGTAACTTGTTTACTGTGAAAACTTAGGTGCTGAGTGAGTTTACATGCCACCAAAGCTCAGCAGGAGTTTTGTGCATTGCAGTGGTCCCAAAACTGGGACTTACGCACTTAAACCAGGGAATTCAGTGCCTAATTCCTTGTGTGCATTTAGGACTATATCTTTTGTTAGGGAACATTATTGTAGAATATAAATAGGGACGTTGGAATTCAGACATATTAGCCTAGTCGTAAGGATGGGCCCAGAAAGTAAACCAATAATCAGAAAACCATCAGGTTTACAGATCACAGCATATGATTAAATAATATTCTCTCTCATGTGGCTTATGGAGAAATCTGTTAAAAACTATTTGTCTCCTTTATTTGGATATCAAGGAATCTACAGATCTGTCAGTAGGTATCAGATTCTAAGTCCTTCCTATCTGAGTTTCCTCCCTGAAGGTCTTTCTTGTATCACATTTGTATAGAAGATGATGCTTCTGTTGCCTCTTGGTGAATTAAAATAGAAATATGGAAGCCATCTTTAGCACAGATGATAGCACTAATTAGTATTTGGTTTTTGTCTTGTCTAGAAGGCTTATTATTTCATTGAAGGCCACAATTTGTTTCACATTCATACTATTTTTTGTCAGAATACATGACAGATTTCAGAGGGAAAGATGTCACATGAATGAATTATTGTGGAGCAAAGCTTTTAATTCAATTACATGACAGCTGCTTGAGAGACTATGAAATTCTAGGTTGCACCAAACTCTCTGAAAGAGTGGATGTTGGCAGAGGAATTTCTAATTAGTTAGAGCTTACATAATATACATTTCCTATATGTAGTAACGGGTGCAACAAAAAGTTGCACCATGACATTGCACCATAACTCCAATTTAGCTCCCTTGATGATGAGTAAATCTCAAAGGTTCGCTATATGACTGTTATTAACCTTAATAATCTTAGGAACTGATTCTGCACATTTACACTGAGTAGTCCACTGAATTCAATTTATACTACTCAATGGGATCATTAATGTAACCATTACTCAACATAAATAAGAGTAGCAAAATCAGGCCCTTGGTGTGAAATATAAATGTCTTTTTACTATTATATAACCCTCTTTATAACTCTCCTTTGCCGTGATGCCTATAAAAAAAACTTAACAGGCTACTGGTTTGCCTATCATGATGATCAATATTGTCTTATTATTTCCTTGTACTCCCCCCATCTGTCTGTTTATAGCCATCTGTTAGCTCATACTCTAAGTATCAGGCAAGAGACATTTAGGAGCAGGAACCATCTTTTGGTTCTGTGTCTGTACATCATCTAGCGCCCTGTGGACCTGATCCACGCATAGGGCTCCTAGCTGCTATGGTAACACAAAGTTTTAGATTTAAATAAGCATATGCCTTGTGCACATCAAAAAGAGAGCTTCAAAAGAACTAGAGGGTAGAACTTCAGCCAGTGAAAAGTGATATAGTTTCATTGAAATTAAATTACACCAGATAAGAATTTTGCCCCTCATGTGTATATTCATAGTACATTGTATACACTTAAAACAAATCCAGAAAAATTCGTATGAGTTTTTATAATTTATATTAAAACCATTTTATAATACTGAAATCTAATTAAAATTTACCTTCTATTAGTTTGGATATCCTATGTAATTATTTCCAATGTCATCTTTCTATTATATCTTTAAATATTTCTAAACGTCTCTGAGTACTGAAGCTATCATTACAGCATTTTCATCACAAAGTTTTGGTTATGTAACAGTTGCATCTTTAGCAAGAGACTCAGTGATTCTGGCAGGAGATTTATTTCCCCAGGATCAGACAGAACAGAGGCCATATCTCTAAAGAGATATTATCAAGCGTCCTTTCAAAGATTATCTTCCAAAACACGTTGGAAGGGTGATACTAGGGTAATGTGATGAACTGAAGAAAAGTAATTCTATAGGACTGTGAACTCTTCCGGGCAGGCAGGCACTATTTTCCTATGTCTTTGTACAACACTTAGCACAATGGGGCCCTCAGATCACGATCTGGGCCTTTGACTGTTTGCTGCAGTACAAATATATTATACAATCAAAATATACAAAATTTGTTCTGGCATCCTTATACTGCTTCTAATCTTATGACAAAATAAATTGTGGCAAGCCTGAAACCCCTGCTGTCACTTCTGCTCTGAAGTGTGATCTGGAAGCAGAATAATAGGATGCTATAGACAGATTCAAATGCAGTAAATAGTGATACTAGCAAACAACTTGAAGGATCAGCTCATCCCTTTCTTTCTTCACTAGCAAATATGAACAACTGTATGTTTACCAGAGCTAAGTAAGTTTCTTAGGGTGGATAAGGAGGACCATCCTTTATAAAGATAGTCCACTGCATAATTTCACAGTTAATTTTAAACAAGCGTTTAAAATATATTATCAAGCTGTCTAAAGTGGCTCACAGTCATGGATGCCAACTTCAGTGCACACTATCAAGAAACAAGGCACAAACCGCAAACTGGTTGTGTGTTCTAAACTTAGATTTCACCAAATAAGTATCGAGTGTGAACTCCTCAAGCACTATAGTACCCTAACCATGGAGTCAGTGCATTCCCCTTGTGCACTTCAGTCTGTCTTGCCACCCAGGCCTGCTTACCATTGTGATAGATGGTCCCTCACACCAAAAATTACATTGAGAAGCAGGTTACTGCCAGTCCCAAAGGACCTGTCATTTACCTCAGGTAAGACCCTAGATCTCTCAGCAAAGACAGACTCAAAGAGAATCCTATAACAAACTAAATGTTTATTAAGTAGGAAAAAGAAATTAGTTATTTATAAGGTTAAAGCAAGTAAACATACATCGAGTTAGTTTAGGTTGCAAAGTTGATAGTAGCTGCTATAATATGCAAGCTTTATATGTCCTATAATGCTAACCCAAGCTAAACAGCTGGGGAGCCCTTGCTTATGTTTAGTAACCTTTGCCCCTCAGAGTTCAAGCAACAGAGGAATTCAATTTCTCCTTAACAGGGATGTTTATTCCCTTCCACCAGCATTCAAGCTGCGATTGGATGAGGGCTTATGCACATATATTCTTCAGGATTGTGGGGAAGCAACCAACAAAGTATTTTGACAACTGACATTCCACAATGTCTTGTCTGGTATCTATGGGTCTTCCTTTGCTCGGGTGAAGATAACATCTCTTGTGGTAACCTAGTGTTTCACAATTGACAATCCATCTCTCCTGTCTGTGGGGGTTTATAGTCTCAGAAAACATTTTTTATAGTTAGAGCAAACAATTAAATATTACTTTATAACACAGGATACGGACATTAAAATTAAGATTAATACATGCAGCATCTTAAAAGAATATTTCATAAAGTCTAAACACATTTTATAACTCTAATATCTATTTCAACAATACTAACACACAGGCGAGCTAGACTGGTTTTCATTTATGCATTTGTCAGTATGCAGTGAGGCCAGGGGACTTGGCATGATTTACAGGTGTTACAATTATCACTTAATATCCTCAGTCATAAAATCGGAGGAAAACAAAAGAGATTCAGGATCACTGTCAAATGTTGCAGCCAAATTATTTGGTGTTCTGAATTCCAGTTGTGTTGGGTTCATATTTTCAAAGTGTGATTAAGTTCCTCTCTAATCTAGTAAGTTTGATACTTTTACTGCCCTTTTCAAAAGCCCCATTTGCTCCCCAGTCAGGTTTTCCTGAACTCAGTTCTATCCCATTTGTCTTATTAAGATCAGTGATATGAATGGTGTGCTGTTAGGCTGCTTTTTGGCTCTCATTTTGTAGAAACATGGTCACCTTTAATCTTCTTATGGTAGAAAATTCACCAGAATATGTAGAACTTGCCAAAGATGCAGAATTTTGGTAACAGTCAGGTAGATTGATGTCTAGTCTCATACTATACTGTGGAGAAATGGAAAACTTCAGTTTTTATGAAAGCATATGTGTAACTTTTCCCTCCATCTTATATGGTTACCCATCACGTATAAAGGTCTTAACTTCTTTCTCTTCTATGGGGGAGATGGGAGACTGGATGAGTGGAAATGTCAGACACTAATATTGAGAGGGCACATATTGATAATAGTCTATGAATATTCTAAGGAGACACCCACATCTGGCCAAGGTTAGCTGACTTGTGCTCATGGGGCTAGGGCTCTGGGGCTATACCATGGCAAGGTAGATGTTTGTGCTTGAGCCTGGGCTTTAAGACCTTCCACCATTTTGGGAGTCCCCAACCCTGGGCTCCAGCCCAAGCCCAAATGTCTACACTGCAATTTTATAGCCCCACAGCCTGAGCCCCAAGAGCCTGAGTCAACTGAGCTGGGCCATCTGCAGGTGTCTTATTGCAGTGCAAATTGTTGTACCCACCAAGCAAAGTATTAACAACTTCAGCAGAACTTTATTTACAGTGGAAGTCTCTTTTCCAAGCTGTAGCTGCACACTCTGTAACTCTCCCAGCCTCCTCAACTCCTCCCCCATCCTTCCTGTTTCCTGTCCTTTCAGACTCCCAACAGCCAGTGCTCCCAGTTCTAATAATCACGTGCAGCATCTAAGCACCACACAAATGTATCCCAAGGGGGCAAAACCATGCTTGAAAGGTTTGAATGACTGGAACCGTCAGGGTCTCTGTGTGGAAGATGGGTGACCCTTGGTAAGCTTGGCATGTATGTAGGCTATTTCATTGCTTTATGCTATGTCCTAAAATAAATATACTGTGCTATGGGAAAGCTGACTGGTTACTGGTAATCCTGCCATAGTTTCTGGAAGAAAGCACAACTGCAGACATTGGACTAAAGTCAGACCTGCTGGAATAAGTGCAGTGAATTGCAAGCAGATTGCAGTCTAAGTCCCACAACTGGATGAAGAGGAAGAGAGGTGATGGATAGAGGCCAGAAACTTGAGGGGGTGGAGGCCTCAAGGATGCCACGAAGGACTCAAAGGTGCAGTTACACTGGAGCTGTGACATAAATCCTTGGTCAACATCTTCTAAGATCACAAGACAAGATAAAAGTGGTGATCCTGTGGATTTTTATGTTCAGTTATCTACAGTTTCCCTCACAGTTATCAAAGCAAGAAGGTAGTCATTCCTAGGAGCAGCCACCAGACCCACAGAGAATCTTTGTGAAAGTTATCACTATACTAAAATTCCAAATAATGATGTCCCAGTCTAATTTTAAAGTCCCCAGGCACAACTCGTTCATGGCCTGTGTCTCCTGAAGTTATGTGGGGTACCTACATTTTGTTATATTTTTGATGGACATACCTACTCTGCCAAATATTAAAAATAAAACCAGTATCTAGGAGTTGTTAATCTCCCAGCCAGAAAAAAAAAGAGCCACAGTAAAACTAACTCTAAACACAATTCCATTCTTCTACTAAAAATCAGCACTTATCATGCCTCCCTTCACAAGAACTCACTAGGCAGACCTAGGTTCAAGTCCTTGCCCTGCCTAATTCAGAGCAAAGTCTTAAATGTTCGTCTCCTACATCCTAGGTGAGTGCCCTAACCAGTAGTCTATTCTGGGCTAGTGTACTCATTGCATTTCAAAAGTTCCCATTTTTGTTCTGCATCAGCTCAAAAATCTTTGAAATCTCAATTTTTTTGTGAAACAGAATTCTTCTTTTTCAACCAGCACTAACCAAAAACCTGCAAAGAGATGGGCTTTGCAGTATGCCTTGAAAGTCAACACATTCCAGGTTATTCAGGCCAAGTGAGGAAGACCTTTCCAAAGTTTAACACCCCTCCCCACAAACTATGGTGAACACCTTGTTGGAAGTAGGGATAACATTTGTGCCACACATATGGTCTATATGTGCTGTGGTTCAGAGTAAGCAGTACCTTTTTGACCTCTCTCCACTCTCTCTCTGGACACCCCCCTCAAGCATTAGACGTGATGGAAGTCCATGACTCACCTGTGTTTAGACTGAGTCTCTTGGTTACACTACTCCTGATCATGAATCGTGTTTCCTCAGTAGCATACAAAATATAAATATCTCCCATGTTCTTCACAATATTGACTGTTCACTATGTGGAATGTGAGAAGAAGGAATACAGGAGCCACACGAATCCTTCCTGTGCATACTGCTGAGCCACTTTCAGTCTCTCTCATCCTCTCAGGTGCTCATGATGAATTCTTATACGTTTGGAATATGCATGACACCCCACAGGGTCAATACTATCATATAATCATTCCCGTCTGGGAACTAATGAGCTATGTTGAAAATCTAGCCATCCCAGGAGATCAGTTGAAGCTGTAGCACAGAATGGAATTCATCCTACAAGGTGAGCCTGGGGCTATTGTAAGGCACCAAGATTGTATATTATGTTTTATATCATGTCTTACAGCTTTGGTTGTGGCCCCTGTGCTGCATTGTAAATGACTTCATATTAACAGGTTGTTTTAATACCGTGTACTATGGCTCTTGGATGCCAAAAATTATTCATATTCAGTCAACAAGGACAGAAATTTCTGTCAAACTGATATTTTCTATTGGCTCTAATGGCTTTTATATCCTGTCAGTATTTGTCATAACTCTTGGTTATTTTTCATTTAGTGCACTGTAACCCAAGTGAGGCTTACAACGGGCTACAAACAATGTTAATGAAAAGTTATTTTCTCTTACTGGCTATTGTAAAAGCTATTCACAAATTACATATCCAACTGCTGTTTCAAAAATCTGTGTGGGCTAGTACTCTGCATTGTGTTCAGTTCTCTAGACAGATGTTTAGTTCCTGTGCAGTCTCATTATGAAGTTAATTAGTGCTTTTCTCCATTGCAGCCTAAAAGAAGTCAATGAAAATTACCAATGGCTGGAAGAGAGACACAAAGGTAATTCAGTCACTTAAAAATAAAGATCCTGCAAGATGTTTAAAGGTCCAGACGATGTGACTTCAGGCTGCCAGTTACTGAATGTTTTAAACTGAAAGCAGTTCCTGGAATATGATGTTCCTATGCACCCAGTTCTGTGACTTTTGAGCAAAGGTATATCATAAAACATCAATTTTTAGGGCTGTAAGTGTACATTCGGTACTTTTGTATACTCCTGGCAAGAAAATGTGATTGTCTTTTTGCAGGTATTATGGTGGTGCCCTAGAACTACATAGTCAAGAAACTTGCACTTAACACAGGAGTAAATCTCTCATTTTTATACTCTAAAGATTAAATCTAGTCTCCAAATTTAATATTCTCACTGTTCACTGACCCATGTAATTTTCCATTTATATATTTAGTTGTCTAGCAAAATAATTTTTTTCAAAATGAGCTCTTTTGAAATTCCCTCCAAAAATATAAGGCAGGGCAGGGATACGGCTTCTTTAGCTTAAATAACCACAGAAACAAAGTCCAGATGTCTCACACACATTTATTCTGTAATGTCTGACATAGGCCACCGTTTTAATTATAAATGCCAACACAAGCAGTTATTTCCATTATTTGTTCAGAATTTAATTTATCACTGCAAGGAAAAGCCAATAGTCAAGTTCAGCCTCTCCCCACCCAGCTGCCATTCCCCAATTCACCTTGAATTGTTCCTTGAAATTTGTTAACTACTTATGTTAAACAATCTGTTCCATCTTATATTTAGCTGTGAGTCTCTGAATAAGCTCTCTCAGACCTGAAGAAGAGCTCTGTGTAGGTCATGGTTCGGCAACCTTTGGCACGCAGCCCGCCAGTGTAAGCACCCTGGCGGGCCAGACTAGTTTGTTTACTTGCCGCTTCCACAGGTTCGGCCGATTGCGGCTCCCACTCCCACCGCTCCAGGCCAATGGGGGTGGCAGAAATGGGCGGCCAGCTCATCCCTCGGCCCGCACCACTTCCTGCAGCCCCCATTTTCCTGGGACAGCGAACCACTGCCAGTGGGAGCCGCGATCGGCTGAACCTGCAGGCACGGCAGGCAAACAAACTGGCCCAGCCCACCAGGGTGCTTACCCTGGCAGGCCACATGCCAAAGGTTGCCGATCCCTGGTGTAGCTCAAAAGCTTGTCTCTCTCACCAACAGAAGTTGGTCCAATAAAAGATATTACCTCACCCACCTTGTATCTCTAAATCACCTTTGTCAGGTGGCTATTTGGGCATAAGCTTTCGTGGGCTAAAACCCACTTCATCAGATGCATGGAGTGGAAAATACAGAGGCAGGTATAAATACACAACACATGAAATGATGGGAGTTACCTTACCAAGGGGGGAGGGGGTAAGTGCTAATGAGCCACTTCAATTAAGGTGGAAGTGGGCTATTCTCAACAGTTGACAAGAAAGGGTGAATTCCAAGGGAGGAAAAAATCACTTTTGTAGTGCTAATGAGGCTAATGTAATCAAAGTGGCCCATTTCAACCAGTTGACAAGAAGGTGTGAGTATCAGCAGAGGGAAATTCATTTTTGTAGTAACCCATCCACTCCTACTCTTTATTCAGGCCTAATTTGATGGTGTCCAGTTTGAAAATTAACCCCAGTTCTGCAGTTTCTCGTTGGAGTCTGTTTTTGAAGTTTTTTGTTGTTGTTGAAGAATTGCCACTTTTAAGTCTGTTATTGGATGTCCAGGGAGATTGAAGTGTTCTACTGATTTTTGAAGGTTATAATTCTTGATATCTGATTTGTGTCCATTTATTCTTTTGCGTAGAGACTGTCCGGTTTGGCCAATGTACATGGCAAGGAGGCATTTCTGGCACATGTTAGCATATATCACATTGGTAGATGTCAAGGTTCCTTTCCCACTCTAAATTCTAGGGTACAGATGTGGGGACCCGCATGAGAACCTCTAAGATTAACTACCAGCTTAGATCTGGTTTTGCTGCCACCACCCAAATTTTTTATGAGTCATTTGGGAAACTCTGTCTACCTCCCCGCAGAATATCTCCCTCCCAAGTACTATAACCCTTCCCTGGGTAGCCTTGAGAGACTTTTTCACCAACTTCCTGGTGAACACCAATCCAAACCCTTGGATCTTAAAACAAGGAGAAATTAACCATTCCCCCTCCTTTCCCCCCACCAATTCCCCCTCATCTGGTGAGTCCAGATCCAACCCCCTTGGATCTTAAAACAAGGAAAAATCAATCAGATTCTTTAAAAAAAAGGCTTTTAATTAAAGAAAGAAAGGTAAAAATCATCTCTGTAAAATCAGGATGGAAAATAACTTTACAGGGTAATCAGATTCAAAGAGCCCAGAGGAACCCCCTCTAGCCTTAGGTTCAAAGTTACAGCAAATAGAGGTAAACCCTCTAGCAAAAGGAACATTTACAAGTTGAGAAAACAAAGATAAAACTAACATGCCTTGCCTGGCTGTTACTTACAAGTTTGAAATATGAGAGACTTGATCAGAAAGATTTGGAGAGCATGGATTGATGTCCAGTCCCAAGAGTGAACAACCCCCAAAACAAAGAACACAAGCAAAAGCCTTCCCCCCACCAAGATTTGAAAGTATCTTGTCCCCTTATTGGTCCTTTGGGTCAGGTGTCAGCCAGGTTACCTGAGCTTCTTAACCCTTTACAGGTAAAAGGATTTTGGTGTCTCTGGCCAGGAGGGATTTTATAGTATTGTACACAGGAGGGCTGTTATCCTTCCCTTTATAGTTATGACACGCCCCCCAAATCACAGATAGTGTTGGACAGCCGGTTCCACACTGGCTGTGATTTTTATAGTTCTGACAGTAGATGTGCAGGTGAATGAGCCCCTGATGGTGTGGCTGATGTGGTTAGGTCCTATGATGGTGTCCCTTGACTAGATATGCGGACAGAGTTGGCAACGGGGCCTGTTGCAGGGATTGGTTCCTGGGTTAGTGTTTTTGTTGCGTGGTGTAGAGTTGCTGGTGAGTATTTGCTTCAGGTTGGGAGGGCTGTCTGTAAGCAAGGACTGGCCTGTCTCCCAAGATCTGTGAGAGTGAGGGGTCATCCTTCAGGATAGGTTGTAGGTCCTTGATGATGCACTGGAGAGGTTTTAGTTGGGGGCTGTAGGTGATGGCTAGTGGCATTCTGGGTGTGTGTGCGAGGGGTGCAGAAGTCAGGGCTGGGTGTGTGTGAGGTTGGTGCAGGAGTTAGGGAGGGCAGGGGGTTGGGTGTGTGTGAGGGAGTGAAGGAATCAGGGCATGGAGGGTGGGGGGGTGCAGGAGTCAGGCAGGGTGTTGGGGGTGTGGGCTTGAGTCGTGGGGCTTCCAGCCCCCAGCCCCGAGCGGCTCATGGCAGGGGGATGGCGGGGTATGTGTAGGGAGAGTGCGGGGGCCCTGCCTTTGCTCTGCCCTGCCCCGATGCCACCCCCTTCCCCAAGGCCCCGCCCCTGCCTCTTCTTCATCTCCTCCTCCAAGTGCGCCGCAGCCCCACTCCTCCCACTCCCTCCCAGAGAGCAGGCACGCAGCTATTTGGTGGCGGGGGAAGCGCAGGGGAGAGGTGGGAATGCGGCATGCTCAGGGGAAGAGGTGGGGGAGGGGGAAATTTGGCTGCTGGTGGATGCGGAGCCTGTAGCAGAAGCCGGCAGGACCAAGCTTCTGCCCCCGCATCTGCCCAGCACTGGGGCCCCCTGTCGTTGCGGGGTCCTGTGCCAGGGCACCCTGTGTTTTATTGTAAATCTACCTCTGTGTGCACAGGAAATGAGGCACCAGCACTGAAGTTCCCCGTCAAGTGCTCATGGCTTGGCACATGCTGGCCTGGTGGTTCTACTATCAACCCTTCCTGCACATCCCCATAAGTAATTCATAAGCACAAAGGCCTCCTTCTGTGACAAGGCCCCCCCTGCACAAGCAGCATTGTTTCCCTATGTTCCCTTTCTAAAACACTGCTCTTCTATGCCACAACCTTCATCTCCCGCCCCCTCAAAAAAAATTCTCCATAGTATCAGTGACCAACTACTTCTCTCTGGCTTGTTCTGGAGCAGATGACAGACCTGTACCACCCTCCCTTCTACTTAAGCCCTGTGCTCCCTGGCACTTACCTTTCAGTCCCACACCTCCTCCTCCTCCTTCCCAGACTAGCAGCTTCCTTCACCCTTACCATCCAGTCTGCACCTACGGTACATTCTTTCTTACCTATACCCAGCATCTCTCAGAATTTTCTCTCACACTTACCCTATATGCTTAGTATAAACTTTCTCCTTCCAACTCTGGCCCCTCCACCAAAATCTCTTTTCATTTGGTGGGGAGAGAAGTATGGCACACTGCTCTCTCAAGGGAGAGGGAGCGCCTGGAAAACATAGTTAAAGGTGGATACCTGCCCATATATTTATACTATATAACTGTAAAAGACCTTTTTATTTCCTATGGCTAAAACTAACTCAGTAGTAGTAGTCTATCTTAGATACTTATATGACCCCCATCAGTGTGGTATCCAAACACCTCATAATCTTTAACATATTTATCCTCACAACATCCATGAGATAGGAACTATTTGCCTATTTTACACATGGGGAGCTGAGGCACAGAGAGGCTAAGTGACTTGTCCACAGTCACACAGGAAATCTGTGGAAGAGAATTGAAACAGGTCCTAAGACACAGCCTAGTGTCCTAACTATTGGACCATCTTGTCTCTGTCCTATATCTGTCCTTATATTTTCCCTTCAAACTCTGACTCTGAGTATACTGTTTGATTGCCTTCTTCCTCTTTCATTTCAAGTATAGGTGTTTGGTCCCCCCACTCCACACACATGGATAATACCACAGAAAGCCAGACTAGTGATTCTTTGTTTTCAGTGAATTATAGTAATTGTATTCTGAAAGACACCACAATAAAGGTATATTTTGGGTTACAACAGCTAAAAAAAGGTTTAAGGAAATCTTCACTGGTGTATGTAAAACATTAATATAACAAAAAAAGATTTAGATGTAAATAGCTATACATGCACAGCAATGATAATGTTGTTTTCCATGAGGCAATAATCCAATTTTCCATATTGGGTTAAACTTCAGAGCTTATTGGAATGACAATACCTTCTCTTCGTTATTCCAGAGCCATTGCTAATCTTTAAGTGAACAATATATTATACAATACAAATACGAATAATTTGTTTTTTATTAGATTTCAAGATTTTTTTGTTCTTTTACAAGTATATATGTAGTGGAAATATTATATTTTGTGTAACGGAATGAAAGAATTACCAGTAGTGCAAAAGTAAAAGGGAAAATGAGAGGTAAATATTTTGATTTTTGAATGCTAATGAAAAATAGTAATTTGGATTCTTCATATTTCTGATTCTCCTATTATAGGCAGTATTGGTAGCATTGCATGTTATTAACGTTGCCAGTAACTTCCCATCATAAGACTCTTTTCTCATTTGCTTATAACTTTGCCAAACCTCAACTGTTTTGGACTGAAGTTTTCCCTACTGAAGTCTGCCTCAGGTTCAGTTTTGCGAGGGGAGGAGGAGATAAATGCCAAATTTCAGGTAAAAATGGCTCAGCCCTTTCTGAGAAAAAGTCTAGGGAAAATACACTGTTTAATTCATGTTTTTTACAAAAAATCTGGCAATCTTTATTTTGAGAAGCTCAAAACACCCCCTTGCTTCAGAAATTTAGTAGTTGTGTGGCCATTGTGTCAGGGATGTGCCTTTTGCTTTCCCCAAGAAAATTTGTTCAAATTTGTCCTATTTAAGCTTATGTAAAATCAGGTTTCCACATTCTCTTTAGAGACTTGCTAGAGCTCCGCAACTAAATTCCCCATAGACTCCACGCATACTGGGCACACCCCAGCCAGGGCTGAACAAGACTTTCCTTGCAATTACAGCTATGGGCTGGGAACTAGACATGAAAGGACAGAGGCACAGTTTCTTCTTTCTGTCCTCTCAATGTCCAGGCAGCATGGAGGAGGAAGCTGCTTTATTCAAATACAGAGGGGAAAAGAGACTATCCTGGAGACGTAGTCAATGGCAGCCTGGAACTGGACCCTAGTTGGGGGAGGGAAACTGGAACTGAGAATTGGGGAGGTTGAGGCTGAGACTGGGGATGGCTGGGTAGGGTGCCTAGGAATGGAGGCATGGAAGAGGAGTCTGAGACTGGTTGGGCAAGGAGCCTGGTACTGGAAGCTGGGGATAGAAGAGGTGGGGGAGTGGGACTGACATCAAATGGGGAATCAAGGGTGGATAATGGGACTAGAGAAGGAATTGTGGTGAGGGAGATACAGCAACTAACCTGTGGAGGGAGACTGGAATGAGGAGTCTGTTGGGATGGGAAATGTAGGTTTTGGGAGTGGGGGGGGCGGGCGTGATTGATCAAACAAGGGATCTGGAAGGCGAAACTGCAACTGGCTGGGCAAAGAGACTGGGTACAAAGACCTGGGGTGATGGGAGGGGGAAGTAGGAATGGCTGGGCAAAGAGACTGAGGCTACATATACACTACAGCTGGGATCAACACTCTGAGATCGATCCACTGGTGGTCGATTTAGCAGGACTACTGAAAACCTGTCGAGAAGAGTAAGGTAAGTCGACAGGAGAGTTTCTCCTGTCGACCCCCCATGGTGGAGACTTGACCTAAGGTACGTCAACTCCAGCTATGTTATTTATGTAGCTGGAATTGCGTAGCATAAGTCAACTTAGCGCAATAGTGTAGACCTAGCCTCAGACTGGGAATGTGGGAGACACTGGATGGGGATTCTGGCTGGGCAAGGAGAATGGAATGAGAAACCTGAAGAATGGAGATTGGGACTGTGGTAGGCAAGAACATTGGGAGTAGGACAAGGAGTCAAGGGTGGGGAAGAGGTGGAATATAATAATGCTATTTGGAAAGATGCTGGGTTCCTAATAAGCAGTTCAGTTCACTGCAGCACGTGTAAAAAACAAGAACACTTATTGGAAAGGATATTCAGTTCAACTAGTGAGCTAAATATCCATCTTTTCTGAATATCTGAATAATATTGTACAATACATTTAAATACACAATGGGAGATATCAGTCTATACTACTTACCTCACAATAGCAACTCGGTAAATTATAAATTGTATTAAAAGTGATCTGCATGCTTCAGGATCATTTTCAAAGAAATGAAATGCAGTGATGCATTTGTTTTTGGGCTAGGAACAATGTTTTTGCAGCACATAAGATAAATGAGAAATAAAACATCACACGTACTTCTGGGTTTGACCCTATCATAAACCTGAATTGCAGAGGCTACACTTCACATCACATTAAATTCATGAAGTGGTGAATGCTGTTGGGTTATATCCAGTGCCTGTCAAGATATGAACTCTCTGTAACCTTAACACGCATCAGATAATTCACAGTGTGATGGAAACTGAGGAGTGTTTGACATCATCACAAAGATTAGATGAGAAGTGGGCACTGATGAAAACATTCTCTTCTCTAACCCTTCTGCCAGTGTGTGTCACTGCACATGTTTAATCACAAAAAGAAGGTCAACTGAAGCTTCCCCTCCATTCATTTCCAAGGTATTTATAAAGACTAAACCTAAAGCCTCCTTGGATTTTCAATCCAACACTGCTCATATTTCATGCTTAATCAACATTACATAAAGTAGATGAAACTCCATTGGTGTTAATGGCTAGGTATCCATTTATGCCAGCAATGAATTTGACCCTACCCATGTAACAGTTTCCCCACATGCTTTAGTATTTTACACTGCTTCAATGTTTGTATTATCATAAAGAGATATGCAAAATAAGAGAAAATACAGTAATATCAAAATGAATCCGATGCTACAGCTCTTGGGGAAACCATTCAACACATAAATGGCTTTGAGCTTAAAACTCTATAAAGTGGCATTTAGCTATAAAGATTATTTTTCAGTGTTTTCAAAAGGCTTTACTGCACAAAAATACAGTAACCTTCAAGTACAAAATGATATATGAAAAACTGTTGATTTTTAGTGATAATACCTCATTCACAACAGATGGGGAAATCATGGGGGTAAAGTTAAAGAGCAGTGCATTAGGAATGCATCCTGTGCAGTAATGTTGGAGGAATAAGGAGAGCTTCTTTGCATTTTGCTTTTTTGGATAAATAACTTCTCCTCAGAACTCCCTAAACTCTCAGAAAGAGGAAACAGGTTTCAGGCACACAGGATGATAGTTAGGAACTGTGGTACAAGCTGTGGAAGGGGTGGGACTAAGGGGGAGTCCTAGGACCTCCTTGGTGGTTTCTGCTTTCATAGCAGGTTACATTCCCCTCTTCCTTCTCTCTCCCACTCCCAGTGATGGGTGTGGTATCAAATATTTAGACAGAATGGAATGTTACCTAGGTGGATAGCAGGTAGCTCAGAAAAATACATTTATAGTAACTTGTTTGAAGTAAATGTGGTGATGTTGGTGGTAGTGTTTAAATAAATTACCATGATTTGTAGTGCCAAGTTTTAACATTGCAATTAAGCTAATTGGTCATTGGGTTTAACATGCAGCCCTTGGTGGTGTTATAGGCCTGTGATTATACAGGAGATCATGATCTGATGGTCCCTTCTTGCCTTAAACTTTGATTTCAATTCAAACCATGCTGAAGTTCCTTGGCTCATTAATTATTGATTTTTAAGTAGAATATTCCATTCCACTTATTACTTCAGCAAAAACCAGGGACCAATATATTAAGGCTGGCTGCATCTTCCAAAATACCTAGGCTATAATCTGAACATGGGAAGGCAGTAAAACTTTAATGCAGAATATTATGTCCTTCAAGTTCTGAATAATTTTAGCCCTATTGACTTTTCCCTTGCAGAATGAGACCTGTTTCCCACTCACTCTGTGCTGTTAGTCTAAGACTAATTGGTCTAGCCTTGTCAGAAAGATATTTTTACTGGGAAAAGAGGAGCACAGGCAATCTATTAAGTTCTTTCCACATCTGGCACCTTTGTGACTGTATCCATCCTGTAGCTGTAATAAAAGTAATCAAGGAACCATTGCTTTGTACTATAAAATAAGTGTTAAAGGCCCTGAATCCAGCAAAGAACTTAAGAATGTTGCTTACTTTAAGCACAAGTCGCATCCCATTGACTTCAGTAGGATTATTCATGTGCTTAAACTTAAGCTTAAATGCTTTGATGGATCAGGACCTTAGATGTAGAGATGATGGGTATTACATATTTCCATGTATTAAAAAAAATCTGTTAAATATTAGATTTTTTGATAAATATCTTAAATTCCCTAATTCCATTAATATTACTGTGGAACGTCAGATCCAATGCTCAGAATCTGACAAGTTTTACCAATGTGGAATATACTGTACCTAGATCCCTTTTCTTTCCTTTTCACACAATTTTAGCTTATTTACAAAGTGGTGCTTTTTAGTTATTATTTTAAACTAGCTGCAGGGTATATATGGCTCTGCAGAGCAGTCCTCTCATGAGTTGTAAGCAGTTCTAACCTATAGAACCATAATGATATAATGTCAAGGGGGTTGAAAATGAGACTCAGAATGAGAGAAGATTTAATACCAAAAGAGGTTTGCTTCTAGTGAGCTAAAGGTTTCCTTTGTTCTGAACCTTAATATTGAGAAACAGAGAAGTTCTATTTCACATACTGCACAAATAGTTAGTGGCAGTAATTGAATAAGTAAAATATGGTTTCCCTAAATATTTTTAAGAATTATAAACTCCTTCGCTTCTCCCCCCGCCCTCCGCATCTCCCAAATCATAGCAGAAGATTATCAGGCTTGTACTGTTTAAACAGCATTGTGTTTACATCTGTATAACTTTAGAGCACTTCTTGCTAAATAGCTTGTGTGTCCTTTACAAAGCTGTTAAATATAAGACCACATCCATGAAAAAATGGTAGTGTTGGAGGTTGTTCTTTGTGACATATTTTGCTAGAGCATGTTATTTGGAATAATGATACAGAAGGTTGTGGTAGCAAAAATACTCAGTTTAGCTACATGATGCAGATATTAAATGTGATTAAGGCAGGATTGGCTGAGAGGAACTTGGCAAAAAAGGGGAGTTAAAATGGAGGGCAAGGAAGGTAAAGCAAATAAACAAGGGGATGAAAACAGAAGCAATTTCCATTACAAGGCACAAAGGAATAGATGGAAGCTGACTGTTAGAAGCACTTGGAAAGGTCAAGGGAGACCTATAATGATATCCAAGAAAAGAGAATATAGGCTCTTTAGCATCTTAATAAGGTCATAAGTGAGAATGAAGAAAAACTTAGTAAATTAAATGGTTCTTTTTTCCTGCATTGATCGAGAATTACAAAGCCAGCTCCATGCCACTTAGAAATACTCTCAGAACCAGTTGTGTGTGTACAGTCAGAAAAGGAAAAACAGTTTACTTTGTATTTCTCCGCCTATGGAGGGAGAGTTTATATAATCCATCCCCAAATATTGTATGACTCAAGTCATGTGACAAACTGTTTGTAGTATAATTTTTTTTAAATGCTTCTGAGCAGCATATTAGGAAATTCACATTGGGACACCTCCTTGGAGCCCAAAGACCACTTGCTAGGGAATAAATAAGGGAGGAACAAGAAAAGCTGAGCTCCAGGTTAGCATAAATACTGTCCTCCTGGTAATTGGGAGGCTAGGTTAGGAAGTCAATGGGGACCAGCACACATCCCTCAGCCCACGCTGCTTCCCGCAGCCCCCATTGGCCTGGAACGGTGAACCACAGCCATTGGGAGCTGCGATTGGTGGAATCTGTGGATGCTGCAGGTAAACAAACCGGCCCGGCCCGCCAGCGGATTTCCCTGACGGGCCATGTGCCAAAGCTTACCGATCACTGAGTTAGCATCTTCATCCACCCACAGCTTGCCATACTAAAATGGCATGCCTCTATTTGTTGGTCCAGGGTTTGCCCATTCTGGTAAATGTATGTTGTAAAGTCAAAGTGGCACCGTTTTGGGAAGCAAAGACTTGGGTACCAAAATATCCATCAGACATGTAAGTTAACATGCTAGATCATGTGAGCTACTTACCTGTATATTTGGTGGACACAAATCAAGGGATCAATGAGCTGCAGAACAAATTCCCTACTAGAAAAGAGGCTACTTTGGATCCCAGAATATTGTTTGTTTGCCTTATACATGTTCTAGAACATGATGATTATAACTTCATAAATGTTCTACTTCAGTTTGGCTACATATGCAGCAATTTGGATACTTATCCATATCTCCATCAACTTCAGTATTTGAACGATTTTGTGCTGGAAATAAGGCCAGAACAGGGTTTATTGCATTATTTTTGTACTTCCTGGTTTTTGTCAGGCCATAAATTCTGTCAGAACAACTTTTCTGATGGCATTTTGACACTCTTCTGTTTCTTGAGTCAGCCAGTATCCAGAACTGCGGAGATACACAGAGGAGTTCATTTGTTCCAAGATGGAACTCACACCTAGGTAGGAGCCATTTTGGAGGGGAGAAAGGCATTTAATGTTGCACAAGCACCCCAACAAACGCATTATGTTTTGGTTTTGCACCGAGGAGCATGAGGTCCCACTAACTAATCAAGGAATTCAACAGTTTAGGGATTTGGTGGGTTCAAGGAGGACAACTCCTGTCCTTTGCCCCAAAATTCAATCCATAGACACCCTCCAACAATCTCTGCGACGTCCTGTCTTGGGAGATCCACCATCTCTATGCCTGAAAGTTGGTCTTCAGAGGAAGACCAAATATTTTATACCCTTCTGGTATATATAATCCCTTATAGAGGCTGAGGAGTTCATTCCCTCTTCCTAAAGCTTTGGGAAGCAAAGCAGACATCTTGCCCTTTTGCTGGCAGCAGATGGTGATGTGATCCATTAGCCATTCATCTGGAACTTTTGTTTTAGCAACAATCTGGGATTCTCCAATAGTTGAACTCCAGAATACCCTGACATTCTGAAATCCCAGAATGTCTTGTATTCAAACAGCTCTGGACTTTCAGAGGTGAAAACTTGCAATGATGGCTGGAGCACAAATAACATGAAAGTACCAAGGCCCAGAACCAAAAAGAGACTGTGTTGCAATGCTGAACCTTTAGGTGCCTATTCAACCAGAGGAATCCACAAACCCTGTGTGAAGTGTCTAAGATCCATTTACAATTCATGGGGAGAGATAGGAACGTAAGAATGGGACCCACAAAAGCCAGCATGCTAGGGAAAGGGCTGTCTAAACTAGCGAATAGCAGTTGATTTGGAGACGTGTGTCATAAGATCCACCCCTCTCACAGAGCTAGGCACCTACATTTGGGCTGGAGGTGAGCCTGTCACTGCCTGGGATCCACAGCCAGAAACCTTTCCTTGTTTCATGAAAGTATAGCAGTAACACACTTAATGCTCTATGGGGGTAGAGGGAAAAGTAAGGTCAGGAGGCAGTAGCCTAAATAAACTTTAGCCAAGTAGTTAGGATACTCACACACAATGTGGGATGCACCAGTTCAATTCTCCTCTCAGGCTAATGAGGAGCAGGGATTTGAAGATGTTTTTTTTCCAGTGAGAGGCCTAACCACTGAGCTATCAAGCCATATCACCTAATGCCTATTTAATTATATGTATCACAGTGGACTAGCTTCAGCTGAACAGTCTGAGATCTTCACATCATAATAGCCCCTATTCTTGTGGTTAGGGTACTCATGTACCCTGAACACCACGTTCAAATCAAACGCTGAATTGAAACAGCATCTCCCACATCCTAGATAAGAACTCTAACAGCTGTTATAAGGAAGGCTACTTCCTCCTCCTGGGTGTTTTGTGTGGAGTTAGGTGTGTTCTGAGCACGCTTCCTACACTGGGATCTGCAGATAGGTGGGGGAAGACCTATCTACACTGGTTTGAGGATCATACTGGAGTTTAGGCATATGAGAGCCACCTGGGTACCTGCCTAAGGAAGCAGTGTGTATGCCTAAAAGCAGAAACCTAGGTGTTTAGGGGACTTTTACCATGAAAATTTAGATGCCTATAAATTTTAGGTACCTACAGGATTAGAAGTCTAACCAGGCTTTTGAGGATCTCAGTGGCTCCCACATTTTAAACTCAGCCATAAAGGGCCTTTTGTGAATTTGAAAATGGTAGAAAGTGATTCATTAGAAAGGCTACTGGTTCTCATAAACTCTTGCTGTCTTGATAAAAGGGGTTCTTATTCACTTACAAAGAGAACCTGCCATGGAAACAAGGAGAAGGCTATTTCATCCCCAAAGAAAGCATACACTGGAGGTGTGTGTGTGCCCGTGCATGCTTTGTTTGGTTGGTTTTTGCAGGGGAAAAAGGGGAAGGATAGTGGGCCATGGATTCAGGGAGAAACTAAACTTTTCTTCAACCTCTATGGTATGAAAGCAAAGCTTCCAGAACGGTTCTCTTTTTCTCAGATTAGTTCTCATCCTTATATTTAATGTTCTTTTGGGACTGAAATTAATTGAAGCACCCATGGTATATTCCACTTACAGCTGAACTGCAGTTCTGTAGTATCATAATAAACTGTTCTCTATGACTGAACTCCATCTATGCTTAGAGATGCCCTGACCACAAAAGGTATAACTGAGATTTCACAGATAAGAGGAAGTCAGATGGGGGGGATGGGGACCTTTATTGTGTCAACCTATTGAAGAACTATGGTACATAAAGAGTATTGGCCACTCAGTGAGTATTCCAAGGATTTGTGCATTGTTTCACAAATCAAAATACTATACTGTGGTAAATTTTTACTATATTGTTCATAAAGGACTGAACACTTTTCCAGTGAACTCATAATGATGTCTTTTTCTGGTTATATATCCATAAATCACAGTTGAGATTTTTAGAATACTGTGTTTGAAGGGTTATTTGGGATCACCCAAACCTTATGTGGTGTGTGACTTCATTCTTTGTGCTAATGCTGGCTTTTCAGGATTAATTTGTGATTTCATGACCACTGTGGCAACCATAGCAACTAGAGAGACTTCACTAGAAGAAAGAGCTAGCTGGGTTTGAATTGCTGACTTAGAATTGGAAGATTTTATACCTCATTATCAATCTCAATGAGATATTTAGTTCCCCTACTCCAGGAATTAGTTAATAGAGGCATTATTCCACCCTTTATGTTGATACCGTTAATCCAAATCCCCATATTTTTGGACTATTTTGAAAGGAATGTTAATCTATGTAGTACACATTCGTTTTAATAGAGATTAACTCACAATGGCAGAGGTGATTTTATTTGGTAATTTAAATAATTATTTTGTTTTGAAGTACTATGGAAAAGCAACTTAATGGAAGCAGTCTAGACCATATAGCTTATGCATTGCAGAAAAGATTGTACAAAAGCCATAGCTTCTGGGGAACAAAATGAATCTTATTGCTTGTAGTTTAGTCCTGAAAGCTGACTTTCCATCATTGAAAAAAATGAATATATAATAATGTGTTGATATATCTCCTGTACTGTTATTACCAAATGCGTGAAGCTATATCTGATAGTATACTCTCTTCACTTCACCTATTTTGCTTGTGCCACGTATCTAATATATTTAATTCTTTAAAGTTTTCACTCATCACCTATAGATAATATATTCTATGTCTGACATTTTATAATGTGTGTACACTTTGTAGAAGCTGATGGGAATCTTAGTAGAGTTTTGTTTTATTGAAAATGGCATTGGCTGATCGGACAAGGTGGTGTGTGTGTGTCAATTTCTGAGTAGGAATTCAGCTGGCATCTTTTCCACTTTCAAAAGAAAGGGGAACTTGTTGGGCCAAACTCTTCTTGATTGATGGCAGGTGTTTTCTCAACACTATAGCATGACTACAACTCCTATAATCTCTCCCACACCAGCACATTTGTGTTGCTCTTATGTTGCAAAGAGGCTGTAGAGCCATGCTACTAAGAAAACTCAGAAAAATAAAGTTAGTTAAATGCTAAAAGTGTCCTCATTTAGATGCACTGCTTCCATTGAACTGGGCTATTAGCTGTAAGTCCTTTGCACTTTTTGTAGCTATGGTAGACATTCATAAAGAAGAACCAATGTGATTACAATGTATTGGAGGCAGAGGGAGAGAATTTGAGGAGCCTGCTAAGGTAATGTGCAAACCCGGCAAATGATAGTTAAATCCTTTGGGTTCCCTGTGTTTTACTGTGTAAAAAGAATTTGAGAGCAGGGTGGGTCAAGGATCTGGTTAAGTCTGGTGCATATGTCACCATACTACACTGGATTCACTGGCTATTGTCCCCTGGTTAGAAGACACGCAGCAGCTGGAGTTGCAGCTACTGGACAACTCTATAGCTGCTGTAGTGGCTTGGGGAACGTTCTGTGAAAGGATTTGCCATGGTGCACAGCCTGGCTGTTCACATTTTTGTTTGGTTTCAGGGTATGTCCACATTTCACTAACAGACCTGTGGCTGGCCTAGGTCAGCTGACTCGGGTGCACAGGGCTCAGGTTGCAGGGCTATAAAATTTCAGTGGAACCTGGGACAAACTGTCTACACTGCAATTTTATAGCCCCAAAGCCTGAGCCCCATGCACCCGAGTCAGCTGAACTGAGCCAGCCCTGGGTGTTTTAGTGCAGTGCAGACATACCCTTAGATTGTATTGCTCACAGGAGAAATAGAAAGCTGAGCAAACCATTCCCAAAATATTTTCTGCTATAACATTTGTGCAATTAGCTGCCTCATCATCTCTTCACTCTCTAGCTCCTAATATAAAAATGCACCTGGGCAGATCCCTAGGAGAGCTCTTAGAAACTAGTGCACACTTTAACATATTCATTGCTTACACCCAAACTTATCTGCGTTTGCGGTTATCTGCTAATACTCTCTTTATTTTTGCAAAATGGTATGAAGCTTCCAGAGGCTGATTATGCTGAACAATTAAATTGGCTTTGAGCCTTACAGCTTTATTGACAGCAGTAGTCTTTGAGTTGCTGCCTATAGAGTGGTCTGCATTGGTTAAAGCTCAATGAATATTGCAGCTATAGATAGCTATGAACAAGCATTGAACAATCCTTCACTCAGCCATGACATGGGTTAATGATCTTACAAGGAGAATTCTCCAACAGTGAAAAAGTTTCCCCTTTGGAGGGTTGGGGCAAGACAAAATTCTTCTTGTTCCAAGTTGTGTTTTTTTCAGTTGTCTAGCCATCTGGTTTTCAAGAAAGCGTTGGGGGAAAGTATGGTGTAAGAAAACTGTGTTAAAATTGCAAGCTGTCACTTCGATGTTTAAGGGTTCCTGTTCCTGCTTGCAGAGCATGGAGTTCCATGGAGTTCCATACAGAAGTTCCATGTGGTCAGTCAGTGTGCAGCAAGCCATCTTGGAACAAGTTGTGTTGAGTTGTGGTTCTCTGCTTTAGAAACATAAGAACGGCCATACTGAATCAGACCAAAGGTCCGTTTAGCCCAGTATCCTGTCTTCTGACAGTGGCCAATGCCAGGTGCCCCAGAGGGAATGAACAGAACTGTTAATCATCAAGTGATAGATCCTCTGTCGCCCATCCTCAGCTTCTGCTAGAGGAAGAAGCCTGCTTTGTGTGTTTCTTTTTGGGTTCTTGAATATTACGATTCTGAATTCTAAAAAATAAAGTACTATTATGCTGCAACCTTCCAGTACGAAAACAAAGTTTGTGTTGAAATTTACAGCTTGTCTGATCATATTACCATTTGTCTAAAAAAATATGTAATTTGACAATTGATTTAAAAATATATAACTTTGCATATTAAGACACATCTTTTGACAAGTCAGTGAAAGAGAAAAATGAGAATTTAAATTCAGTTATCTGAATCTGAAGAACAATTTTACTGCTACAGAAAATTACCATTAAAAATCAGACAAAAGGTAATAAAAATAAAATGCAACATTATCAAAGCATTATGATTGCAAAAATATAATTGACATTAAAGTCAGACACAGTGCATCATAAAAACATCTATAAATGACAGCTTAATATAAGATTAGTATACAGATCACCAGTTATATATGGAAACTATTATTGTCTTACTTTAATAAATATAAATATATCTACTCATATTAATACATCTCTTTTCTTATAACCAGTTGTTCCTCCTTTTCCCTCACTCCCCTTTCTTTCCTATGCATAGTGTGAATTTCAACTACAGTGAAAAGAGCCTGCACAAAACTAGAGGTGGGTGGGAAATGTTTTTTCTGTTCATTGAAAATGTTCAAGATTTTGAATTTTTTTCCTGTCCCAAATTGGGATGAAAAGTCAAAATCACATGTTTGTGTTCCACAATGGAAAGAAAACTGTCCCTCTGGATATGGGGTATACTCAGTCTATATTGTTTGTAGTGAACTACAGTCTTTTTCCTATGTATTTTAAGACAGGGCTTGACAAATAATTGACATTTTCCACAAATATTTGCTTGATCAGAAAAATGAATCCAATAAACTGAGTTTATTCTTTTTTTTGTGTTCACTTTGAATACCCTGAACAATTTTACTTCCAGGAATGTTCACCAAAATAGTAACTAGAACATATTCTCAAGCTAGATAAATTCAGACTAGAGATAAGGTACAATTTTTTTTTAGCAGTGAGGGTAAGTAACTCCAATGGTTAATTAGTGAGGGATGTAGTGGAATGTCCACCACTAGAAGTCTTTAAATCCAGATTAGATATCTTCCTAAAATAAATGCTATTGCTCAATTAGAGGTTAGGGGCCTGATGCAGGAATTACTGGGTGAAGTTCTATAGCATGTCTTATGGAGGAGGTCAAGCTAGCTGATTTTAATTGCTCTTCTTGACTTTAAAATCAATATATATTCTTGGGAAGCAAAATTTTAAATTAATCAGATTCACATACACAACCTAATTCTAAGAGTTATGCTCCTTCAATAAGAGAACAACCACAACCATATAACCTGTGTGTCCAATCAAGACTAGCCAATATAGTTCATATTTCAAATACTGAATAAATGCAATGAGCTGCTAGTGAACATGCTACGAACCAAGTGTTATTGGTCATTTTTTCAGTGACTAATTTTAAATAACCAATGAAGCCATAAACTCCTTATGGACAACTTGCAAACAATAAAGGGGAGAGAAATTTGTCAAATGAATTGTTCATTCAGCTTTGTTTTATCCATTATGCAGTCACAGTGCAGTTTAAAAAAAATCAGAGAAACATTAATTATACATACTGTAATTCTACCCCACACTGGAATTCAGCTGTAAAGATTTTAAAATTATTACTGTTTGTCTTAAGCTTTAAGATGAAACCACAACCAATTGTTTCAAGTTCTCCACTGATTTGCTTTATGAATAAAAACCTGTTTAACAATTTTTAGTACTTCTATAGAGAGATAGAATTTGTCCTGGCTACGAATTGTACAATAATCACCAATATATCTGCAGGACAATCTTGCTCTATAAAATATTTTCCATCTGCCACTTGACACTATGTGAAAGTGATGCTCTCATTCATTGTTCTTTATGCTAGATGTTTCAATGTAAATTGATCCCTGGGGACAAAGCTCATGTCAGTAATTCTAAAATCTGGGCATAAGTTTTAAAAAGAAATTAAATTGAATTTTATTTTGAGTCATCAGAGTTGTGAAAAAATATAGTTTGCTATAAGAGAAATTGCAGAAAATTCTTTGCAGCTGACCACTTTAATACTGCAGAATATATTTCACACTTTAAAAAAATCTCATGGAAAAGTGACTCTCTTCTCAAATATTGCACGAGTTTTCATTTCAACAATTTGATTATGATCACAATTGTCTTGCTGATCCGAGTCACAGTTAACTGAAATCAATCATAGAAACATAGGACTGGAAGGGACCTCGAGAGGTCATCTAGTCCAATCCCCTGCACTCAGGGCAGATTAAATATTGTCTGGCTACACCAAAAGAAGGACAGGAATCATTTGATATGGGTTTAATCAGGCCACAACTGTATTACCTGGCAGATAAAAGTGTGCAGTGTAGGCAACTCCATGTTTATTCCATAATTACTTGAGGGGCTTCTCCCAGCTCCCCCACTTTTTCCATCCAGGTCCCCGCAGCCAATCTATTGCTGGGACTTTACCATCCACCCAACCTCATAGGTGGGTTAAGGTGAACTATAACAAAGGCGGGTTGGCTTCCTGCCATACCAATCATAGGAGTCCCCAACCCCTCCCCCCTTTAATTCCTTTAACAAACACCTGCTTTTAAATCCTTTTCCAAACCATTTATCCAATTACTGTATTCCTTCCCTATGGAGTACCTGCACTGGACATCCGCAATAAGGGAGCACCAGCAATTAGCTTGGCTGCCTCCTCCACAAACCCAGTTCGGTCCCCAGACATCTCGCAGTGCCCTTTTTTATATCAGTCAACAACATGTGAGTACCTAGATCTGGAAAGTGAACCCCATTCTCCCAAAATAACTCTGGTGCCCCATACACTATGCCAGAATGTGAAATTACCGCCCCTCCTATGGTCCCAAGGAATTTTGCCACCTTCCAGTTCAAATACCTCCTTGCCTTGTCCACCTTGTCGGGGGGATGGGACTCATGACTCCCCAACAGACCCTGCATTGAAGTATGTCTGACCATACAATTGTAATTCCTGGGAAAAGTTCAAGGATCAGCCTCAAGTCCCCCCTTGCTCTGCGCATTAATTGGACCCCTTTACACATTTCTAAATCGTTTTCCCCAAGATGCACTGCAATTATAGCTGGTGGCTGCTGACAGGCCCCTACAGCATACAGCAGTGGTATCAGCTGATCCCATTACATGCCCCTTTTTCCATGCCAACTCAATATTGCTTCACTGCTGAACCCCCACTGTGAATCCTCAGGCAACCTGGCCACATGCCTATGTGCCCAAAAGACAATATTTTGCCTGCAGATCCACACAACCATGGCTGGTCATCCAACAACTGGAATGAGATTAACACCAATGAATGCTGACTGCCCACCTGAGGTCTCACATGAATTCGGTATGCTTCTGAAGGCCAACGCTCGATTGCTTGAATTGTCTCCACTCCCATACCTAATTGTGCTGCTGCTGTTGCTACCCCAATTCTGAGTGATTGGGAATCAAACCTTGTTAAGCCCCCAACCTCATCAGTTCCCATCTCTACACTGTAACACCCCCACCCCAAGCTGTATCACCATATAGGCCCTCAAAGCCTGCACAGGGCAGACCTCAGGCTCTCCGTCCTCCCATAGGATAACAGATTCACTCTGACCTACTTGATCCATCTTTGACTTGCTCAAGAGAAATATCACTGAATGCTCATTCCATTGTACATCACACAATTCCAAAGTCCTTCCCATAGAGTCCATAGTGGACTAGCTTGCTGATCCTGAAAGCACAAAAAAATGCTATCAAGAATGCTGCCCTGAACAAGGCCACATCCTGTCCTCTACATCTATGACACATAGTGCCGAGGATCTGCACTGCACGAGATCACTGAGCATATAAATTGTGATGGGATTACATCATTAATCCTCCCTGGGGCCACTGGTATGCAACCACCCCACCAAAAACCTTCAAACTAAAAAAAAAAATGCTGCAAGGATCTGGATAACTATTTAGTCTACTGACGATTGTAATGGCAGAAAGGTGATTGAAGATTGTTGGGAATGCCAGTTGATGGGTTCCAGTGTACCGCAGCATCTGCTCCTTTTTAATGGGCTGTATTGTAGACCAACCTTCCTGATCCTGAAATTGCATGAAATCATTAAAACTCCTTTCATAGCTCTGCCATGTGCGTGGAGCAACTGATCTCTGCACCACACTGATGACCATCCTACGCCAAGGTTCCATAGCACTAGCGGCATCTGCCTGGATTCCCAGCTGCTCTTTGTGCCAGCTCCAGAAATCTTTGCATCTGAAAATGAGACAAGGCATCTGTTATGCCATTATCAATGCCAGAAAGGTGATGAAGAAATGTATATTTCCTGGAGCCTTCCTGGGGTCAAGCCTCATGGAAAAAAAACCACAAGAACCCAGCGAGAGAAAGAGAAAAGAGGCAGCTCTCTAAAGCAGCAACACCCAACTCATCCCACCTTACCTATAAGATGGTTCTTTCCAGTATAACTCTGCTCAGATGCATTGCTAGTGACCTTTAGCCTACAAGCAAGACCTGGAAATACTCCCCTATCCCTATTCTTAAAGCAAGAGCTTCCAATTTCAACACAGTTCTCAGTAAATGACATTCATAAAGTCAAAGGTTCATCCCCTCCGGCCTCAGTTCCTTGCCTTCTAATCCACCTAAATCCAACAAGCTCCAGCCTCTCCATTACTTAGATCTGATCCTGAGAGGTACTGATCAGAACTGGCACATAGGAATTGCCATACAAGATCTTGATATTAAAAGGGCTAAGATCGAATTTGAACAGCAAACATCAAAAGAGTGGAAAGAAAAAAATATTGCAATAAATTATTTAAGTAGATCAGTATCTGCAAGGGCTGTAAGAGAATCTGTAGGTTCACTGGATCACTAGGAATAAAGGGAGCAATTTAGGAGGATGGGGATGTTGCTGAAAAGCTAAATGATTTCATTGCTTCATCTTCATGACATAACATTAGGGAGCTATCTATCTTGCACCCATTTTTTTTCAAGTAAAAATGATGAGGTACTACCAGTGAAGTTTCCCTCCGAGGACTAGTAGTGTTTAACATACTAATTAATGATTTGTAAAGGAGAGTGAGCAATAACTCAGCAAAATTTTCAAATGACACAAAATTAGGTTAGTCAGGACAAGGGGAAACTGTGAGGAACTTCAAAAGGGACCTCTAACAAAGCTAAATGAGTGGGCAGATTAAATTTGAATGTTGACAAATGGAAGGTAATGTATTTTGTAGAAATAACTAGCTACTTGTACACCTTGTTGGGTTCTAAATTTAAAATGAAAGCACCAGGAAAAAGTCCTAGGCACCACTGTGGAAAGTTAAATGAAGAGCTGTGCTCAATATGTAGTTCCAATTAAAACCAAAACATAATGTTAGAACGTATCAGGAAGGGAATGGAGAATACTGAAAATATGCTATCATGTAACTGAATGATACAACCGCCTCATGTGCACTGTCCAGTTCTGGTCACCCTATGAGATGGAGCAGAAATGGAAAAGGTTCAAAGCTGAGCAACAAGAATTATTAGGGCCTGGAAAAACTTCTATACAAATAGTGAAAATATTGGAATTGTTCACCATAAAGAGGAGGAAAATAATAGGGAGCATAAGAAAGGTATACCAATTAGTTTATAATATAGAGAAGGTGGAATAGGCATCTCTGTTTACAAAGGGTCAGTCAATAAGACTGAAAGGCAGCAAATTTAAAAGGGATAGGAGGAAATACTTTTTCACATCATACACAATTAGCCTGTGGACTTATTGACATAAGATGTTATTGAGGCGAAGAGTTTAGCAGGCTTCCAAAAAAGGCTATAAATTTATGTGCATAAAAGCAGCATCCAGAGTTACTATAAGAATGACGTATTTAAACAAGTATTTTTGGAAGCTATAACACAGGGATATAAACCCCCATGTTGCAGGGCTCAGCCACCTTCTAAATTTGGAGGTCAGGAAAAAATGTTGAGTAGGTTATTCTATAATTACCTACTACATGGTTCTTGCACCTTACTCTGAAGCTTCCAATACTATCGACTGCCTGAGACAGGATACTGGTCTAACTGGATTATGGCTACGATCCAGTATGGCCATTCCTATGTTCCTGTCTGGACCCCTTTGGTTTCTCTTTACAGGTTTCTGCCTTTGATCCAACAGCTTTCCATCTCCCTACGCTTCCTCCATACAAACACCACAATTGTATCTACAGACATCACTACCCATCTACACTGACTCCAATATTTTTTAACACTACTCACTATCAAGAACTTGATTTACAAAATACCCTTTTCTCCTGGGAAATGTTTTTAAAAAATGTTTAAGTTAGTTTGAAATCCCTCTGAAACACATTCCTGCCACCCTACTATAAAATACATTGGCACTGTAATACTGTCTGAGCTAAATCTTAATAATTTTTTCACAGTCTCACACATTCTTTATAAAAATATTCTTGTCTCCAAAAAGGGATAGTATAGAAAATTTGGGTTGTACATTGCAGCAATTTTCTTCTTCTTTTTATTTTATTCCTTTAGATACTCAGACCTGCAAAAAAACTAAATATATAAGCAAGTCTCCTCCCACTCCCAATTTTGTACGATTTATTGAACTACTGAACATATTTTATATCTACTCTAGGTCATTGGGTACCAGTCTACTTTATCTCCATAAGTGTACTATTTCGGGTACATTTGTGGTGCTGGTACTTGGAATAAATTGCAATATTGATTCTCTGGAATTATGCATAAAGATTAAAATGAAAACAATCTAAGAAGAGGCCAGAAAAACAAAGATTAATGCTCTGTGAAGGTCTTTTGTACAGGAGTTAAGGTTTATGATTTGTAACATAAGAAAAGTGCATCTATAAGACATTAAAATGCAAAAGTCTAGATTTATGTAAACCAGAATATGAACTGTCAGGGAAGGAATTATAAATGGATCACTAGAATGAACAAGTAGGATATCCATTAGTGCATAATATATTGTCTAGCTAGCTATATCACTGATTAGTAAAGGTTGCTTGCAATATTTTCATGGACATAGTTTTGATACCTTGTTAAATTTATTTGCTAAAATACACTTTATTGTTCATTTTGAAATGTACCATTTCCTCCTTAAACATCAGCTAGTAGGAGCTTATTCCCTGACCTGACCTATGGTCTGTAACAAGAAATCTGACAGGGAACCTGAGTAATGTTTATCAGAAAGATTTCAACCATGACTGTACAAGTATGAGGCACAATAGGAGGACTTGTTCTGTTGTCACTTGTATCTTACATTTACATTTCACTTTTCATCATGGAAAAGTCCAAAGGGTTTATCAGGCTACATAATGTGGAGGCATTTCCCCACTACACATGGGGTGATATTTATCCTGTACATAGGGTCCTGCACAGGGCCTATGCACCACATAAGCCATATTGTATACACCTTAAGTGGGATTGAAGTCCTGCAGAGATTTTTTGTGGCATTAGGCCCAGAAGTGCATTTGACCCAAGGTATTGTGAGGCTTAGTACATTAATGTTACTGAAGCTCTTAAAGTCTCACATGCAAAGTATTAATATTCTGAATCTCTTCGGTGTTGATTGTAGATACAGCGATGAAGAGGCTTTTTCCTTGTTGAATGCTCAGCCTAGTTTATTTGGTAGCACTGGGAGGAGACACTAAGTGTTTGTAAAAACATCTTGCATTTGAAGAAGTGAGGTTCTTACCCATGAAAGCTTATGCTCCCAATACTTCTGTTAGTCTTAAAGGTGCCACAGGACCCTCCGTTGCTTTTTACAGATTCAGACTAACACGGCTACCCCTCTGATACTAAGCATTTGGTTTGTGCCACTGAGGTACATGTTTCTGGTTATGAGTTATGGGACTGACCCCAAAGCCTGTTGAAATCCTTTAACTTCGACGGGATTGGGATCAGGCTCTGTGAAAGGCAACCCTTACCAGCAGAGCCCTGCCTATTGGCAAGGGAGGGGTGAGGCTGGTGGTTTCTCTTTTTTTTCTGCAACTCTGCCCTGTGGGATTAATCCCTTCTTTTGTGGCTCAACCCTCCAGCCAGGTCACACATTCTAATTCATCCCTTTAGGGGTATGCAAAGAAAAGTCCAATAATGGAGAAGTCTCCTTAGCGCCAGGATTCAGAGTCTGGACCATGGTGTATTCAGGGTCTTCCCCAGCTGGATTCCCCACTGAGAAGGGAGACCCTTATTGTTGTTGCCCCATCTTCAGGAGTTGATAGGGCCCGCTCTTTCCACTGGACTCCAATACAGAGCCAAAGGTGAGCAGCTACATTCTGTACTTTGGGGTGCTAAATAGCTGCCTCCCTGGATCACATCCTACCTGAGTTCTCCTTCTCCCCCACCCCCAGAATAAATTAAAGAACTGAAATGAAAATAAAGTTGCTGAGCTTCCCAATCACCAGTCTCTCCTTTGCAGGCTTGGTTAGGTCTCAGGCAACAAGAGCTCCAGAGCTATGTCATGTCCTTAGAGCTCAGAGGAGAGCTCCACTGCTTGACTCTTTGTGAGCAGTTCTGCTTCTCCTTTTAAGCGCCTCCTCCAACTAGTGCAGGCTTTGTAGGTGCAGATTGGCAGGGCTTCTTGGGCCCAGAGCTGCTCTTTAACCCCTTGTTCTCCATTGTGGGATTTGTATATCCATGACAAGTCCACAAAGAGGAAAATT
Source organism: Malaclemys terrapin pileata (assembly GCF_027887155.1). Classification (NCBI taxonomy): domain Eukaryota; kingdom Metazoa; phylum Chordata; order Testudines; family Emydidae; genus Malaclemys; species Malaclemys terrapin. The sequence goes on from NC_071505.1 coordinate 250,150,501, forward strand.
CATCTTGGCCTTCAACAAGAAACAGATTTGGGACCGGGAGATTTTATATCAGTTCCATAAAGGGAAATGCTTTTGTTCTTATTTCTGCTTAGTTTGCAAGTTGCTTCCAGTAACTTCAGCTTCTACTGTCCACTTATTTGATTGCTGTCTCCAGTGAACTCAGATTCTTATTAATGTAAAAACATATCATGTCAAAATAACAATGTTACAGAATTTGCATGTAAAGCACAAAATGCATTTCCTATTTGAATGAAAATTTACTCCAGTTCATTAATCTGTTTTGCTTTGCATTGGATAAGCTTTCTGCAAAAGGGGGGAAGTGTATGTAATGAAGAACACCATGATTGGAACTGTGGGAACCTTCATAACATTTTTATCATAGATGACAGAAGACCATCCCTCCACACTTGTGTGGGATTGTTCACTACTATAATCTCAAGTGCTAAAAACAAAACACTGAGGGAAAAACTGTTGGCCTTTTCAGTAGAGGTTAATGTAGACGCTATAAGAGGCATCACAACTATTAAATGTCAAACGGAGAATGTTAACTCTGATTTACATGAATTATTACAATGATTTCACCTTAAGGGTTGGTGAAGGCTAATTTATAGGGCAATCTCAATGCACAATTCATCTATGGATACCGTTAATGCTACAAAGTAAATATAACAATATATTTAAAATAATTAAATATACAAAGATGTACAGAAGATATGAATTGGTAGATGTATGGGTTCTCCAGCATCTTTACAAGACAAGCTGCAAGTACAGCTGGGTAAATTTTTTGTGTGTGCAATACTTCCCTTGCCAAAAAATTTTACAATTTACAAAAAAAAAAAAAAAAAAGGGTTGATTTCAGCTAATTATTTTGGTATTTTTTTAAAAATGGAAATGTGAAAACATTGACTTTTTTCCACACAGATGTTTTATTTTGGAATTTCCCTTCATTTTATTTAAAAACAATAAACATTTTTAAACCTCAAAATCAAAACAAAACATTTCGTTTCAGCTCAAATGAATCTTTCATTTGGGGGTCAAAACCATTATTTTTTACTTTTTCATTTTGCCATAAACTTTTTTCTTGGCCTTGAGCAACATAGCTCTGTTGACCTAAGTCTCAGACATACAACAAGCCTTTTAATTTTTTTGTGGCCTGAGCACCATAAATAGTGCTCAGGCCACAATTTTAGTTGGCCTACCCTCAGAGAAGGATTCTTCCGTTGACTTAGCTGTCACCGCTGAGAAAGTGATTACCTACACTGACAGGAAAAAAACCCTTCTGTTGATGTAGGAACTGTCTATACTACAGGTTTTCAGCGGCACAGATGCATCACCATAGCTATGCGGCTGTAGTGTAGACATATCCTAAACCTCAGGCGGTTATGGTATCGTCTCTGATCCCTCCACATTTCTTTCAATCAACTTTTAGCTATGAATCTTTATATCAAAATAATTATACAGTTGGGTGTGGTACTTAGTGTATATTGTTTAATAATAATGAAAGGAAGCTTTAACTGACATTTGATTGACAGTCTAATATTTAGCCATTAACTAAATTTGGTAATTGCTAATAAAGCATTAACATACGTCTGGATCCTGCAAACACTTATCATGTATGTACAGTTAAGAATGTGCAGGAGTTGATCGCTGGCTCAGAACGATAGTTAAGATTTTGTTCTTTGGGTTCCAAAAGGCTTTTCTTCAACACCAGAAAAAGAACTGGATGGGAAAAATCAGTGGATATAACTATTTTCATGAGGCCTCAGCTGCCAAAAGCTTCTGCTTAGTGTAGGACTTGGCTGTTTCCTGAGTTCTCAAGGCTAAAAACATTTTTTTCAAGGTTGTAATGGAGTTAGGATAACTAGCAGAGTGTACTACCCAAGAATTTCCTCGAATGGGAACTTCCACTGGTTATAGTATTCTAGGCCAGCGATCTACTGCATAAAGCTGAAGTGTTTTGGTGTTTGATGGCAAGCAATATGTGATTTTTTTGTTTGTTTGCTTTTTCCTGTAGAAAGTCATGTAAAAAGCAAATGACTACCTTTGCAGTGTTGCTAGAATATGTTAATTGTATTTTCTTTTAGCAAACTAAGCATCAGGCTTGCTTAGAGTGCATTTTAAAAATTGCTTAGTACAAATACTGAGGGAAATTTAGCTGAAAACTGATTTGAAAAAAATCAGTGTCAGCAACACAATGATAACTTCTGCTATGTTGTCAAGACTGTTAAGCTGTGCTGATATTAAAACAACAAAATTGTACTCCAGTGTCTGTTTAAAATGAATAAAATAATTATCTGAAAGCTAACCCAACCAGTAAGGTAGAATATGCCTTATTTTCAACACTGTATTGCCATTGTGCATGGATGACTAGCTGACTTTGATTCAAAGGCCACAGAATTCAATAAGAGTCTTTCTAGTTATCAACCCTATACTGTGAAATTCACCCTTGTGCAAAGGGCCATTACACCAGGTTGTGAATTACTTAACTATCATAGGGGGACATAGTCATGGAAGTGCTTCCTCTACAAATAGGGTGCTCTGGGAGAAAAAAAATAACTCTAAACCTGATCCAACAAAGCACTTAAACAGATTACATAACTTTAAATACATGAGTGTTCCTGCTGAAGTCAATTAAGACCCCCAGTAAGATTAGTCATATGCATAAAGTAAAGCTTGTGCTTAAATGCTTTGCTGGATTCAGATCCAAGTGCTCTCCATAGGCCAGTGCAGCTTCACACTACCCTCAATATAGGATTGTCACTTAAAAGCACAACTGAGCCTCGTCACAGAATGCTCTCTCAACTGCCCAGTATGTTGCATTGACTAGCTTGTTTGTCACCTTGCTCTCAAACATGTCCAGGCTATTTTCATTTCACCATATGTACTTTTTATTCCTTCCCTTTTACACACACAGCCTAACATAGGCCTATTGTAGCAGGATCTTTCCACACAGCTCATCTTCTGAGCCCCCACCCTTGTTTCCTCTTCCTTCCACTTATGTCCTCCCACTTATATCATTTGCCCAGTAATTACCACCTAGGTGCTCATAATACTCCAACAGAAAGTATTTAATCACTCACAGCTGAGCCTACAGCCCTCTTCCTCTTGCAGCAATGTCAGTGATCAGAGTGCTGCTGCTAGCATTCTGTCACATAACTCCCCCCTATTTCAACTGAAACCCTTTCTTGCCTCCTGGGAGGTCTTCTTCACTGTTCAAGCCCCATCCTCATTGTGGAGTTGGGGTTCTACTGGGGCTTCTCATGTCCTTTCAGACTGGCTTTCCATGGGTCACCGGTGAGGATCTCCTGCCTTCCACCCACAAAAAGTGCACTTTGAAGGAAGAGGTTTTCCCCCCACCTCCTCTCGACTTATAGGTCATTGCACCAATCACACCCCACTGATCTCAACTCTGGTTTCTTTTGCCACCAGAGTAAGTTGTCCCTCCAGATCCTCAATTCCTGGATCTGTGTCCTCCTCTGTTTTCTCTTGTTCCTGACTCAGGACCATCAGGGTTAGTTCATCCATGAGTCCTCATTATCAGGACTCTACACCCCCTCCTCAATATGCCCTTTACCTCTAACCATGCCCATAGCTTTTTTCCTTTTGGGAATCAGCTGAGCCTCCTTCTCTTAAGTATCCCTGATTTTTAGTACTCCCTGATCTATTGCCCCCTCTTGAGATTTTCTCCCCCCACCAAGTCCTCTAGTGTCTTAGTTATATCTGGGCTTGTTAACCTATGTCTAGGGTGCTTTTTCACTTCCCCTTGAGGACTATCTGGAAGATCTACAATTGAGATTTTCCCTACCATCTTTTGCCCTTCTTACTTAAGGGAAACTAAGTCTGTTCCATTCCTATCATGACCACATAGGGTAGTGACTTTAATACACCTACTGTCTGCCACTTAAATCTCCCTCTCACCTCCAATAGAATGAAGGCCACAGGGAAATATTCTTTTCCACGTGTGCACAGTGGGATGGTTATCATCATCCCTCTTTGTTGCCACTGTGGTTTAATCAAGGTGATCACTACTAGGATACATGCAGCTTCTGAGTCTACCACGCTCCTTGCAGTTCTCCAACTTATTCTGATGGGAACTGTCTTTATCCCAGACCCACCTTTTACACCTCCTGCAATTCATTATGATTATCTTAGCAGGTCTGGCTTAGTTCAGCACCTGCAGTCCTGTTCTCTCAGGAACAATGACAGGTTTAATCAGTGATCTGCTAGCCTTCATTTAAAGCAAAGTATTATTTATTCAGAACAAAGGTTCTTTCTGAAATGCTTATGTTAAAAATTCTAAACAGTTTACATGCAGGTCTGAGTTTGCCAGGCAGTCACGCATCTCCCACATTGAGACCTTGATGAGAACAAAGTACTTCAAACTCTTCCCACTGGGTCGGTCTCTCTTGGTTAGAGTATCATACCAATGTGAGTGATACCCCTCTCTTATGTCAGGTTGGTCCCTTTATAAAGTTCTCAGTTCTACGCAGAATATGCAATTTCCCCTGGGATTAAGTGAGGGAGGCTTCTCCAGACTTGTTGCCTGCCTAGGAATCTGCAATAATTGCCCTCCACCCCAGTGCTTTTAGTTCCTCCAGGAAATTCCTGTAATCCCTCTTCCCACACAGATACATATAACATGTATAAAGTTGAAACAATAATCACAAAGGTATTTCATGTGTCTGTAATAGACCACAGCAAGTATTTGAATATTTGGAGTTGTGCTCATTAGTTTCAGTTGTTGGGAAACAGGTCACATGGTATGGACAAGTGTAAGAAAGTCAGGGTGAAATCCTGGTCCCAATCAAATCAATGGGAGTTTTGCTATTGACTTCAGTGGAGGCAGCATTTCATCCTAGGTGTCCTGTGCAAATACTTGTGTTTATAAGTTAAAATCTTGCTTTCTAGCAATATTTTTGTTTCCTTAAATCACTCTTTCCAAATATTCTTACTAAAGTATCATACTCCCTTAGAATATCTGTAGACGGCAAATAACAACAGAGCATAAAATCACCCGAGATCCATCTATTCTTTATTCAGGTGAGTATTTGTGAATTTTTAAAGGTATTTAGACAGCTCTAAGAGTTATGCACATGAGTGGTGTGAACTGACCTCAGAGGTTGATGAAGAGTTTTCCTTTACATTCAGTGGCCCAAACATTTCCTTTTTTTCTGTTAGCAAATGAAATGTTATGAAAAGTTATTACTGTGTCGCCCACTTAAATGAAATCACACTCCAAAACAAAATGTATAAGGAAGCATATTACCTCATGGGAATAAATTAAATGAGAATAAACTTCCTAAAACAGTAAACTTCCACTAATATTCTAAAACCTTTAGTAAGTACAGCTGAGGCCTCTCTCCATGTGTTAATTATTAAATTTCTGAGTGGAAAGAGGTCTTAGAGGGAATCCCCAACAATAAGTATATCTGCAAAATTATCTGTTTTCTGGGTGACAAATCGATTTTCCCCAAACACCATAACACTTTGAAATAAATGCTTGTTTAAGAAAAAATATATTAAAAGTCTAGTCAATTATTAAAATTCAATTATCCATACAGTTTCAGGAAGTAACATGAAAGTTGTTGTTACAGTCTAGTGTAGCATATGCAAAGTAACTGCCAAGATGTATCTGCTGAGAACAATATAGTTTCATAGTCTTTGGTACTAAGCTTGCTTCTGTAAAAACAACCAACCAAAACAAGCACTAAAATCCTTCTCAGACAATGTTTCTTTATGACTGCATTTTAGCAAAGGAGAGTAATTGAGCACATTGGATGAAGAATCATTTTCCGTTCACAGGTAGCATCTGTTTCAGCTGATGAGAGTTTCTGCTTTTCTTTCTCTATTTTTTAGGTCTGTTGGATAATGAGAATGAAAAGAGCCAGCTGTTAAATTTACTTCAAAATTCATGATGACTTAGTCATTTATATCATGTAGAGATAATGAAAGATAAAGAATAGTGTAGAGATCAGAAAATGACAGGCCAGATGAGAATATCAATTTAGTCTGGTTCTTTATGTAAGTCAGAATCTCAACAGAAAACAATATGTAGTTTTACTACTAAGCTTTAAAATTTAGTTTTTATTCTTCATTAAAAGTATGTTGCTCCATTAATTAGCAGGTTACAGAAACAATGAAGAGACAGAAATACACAGTACAGGACAAAAAAGTGTGAAAATAAAAATGTGGCTTCCAAAATGGCTGAAAGAAAAGACACCAAAGATTTTCTTGCAGTTATAGAAACTATTTTTCTATTAATTTTACCAGATAAGGGCGTTTTCATTGAAGGAATAGATTAAATGATGGAATGGCACTGCTGCTATAGGAAAGAGACAAAGATAAATATAAATCATTTACACACTATATTTTTGCGAGCCATGTTACCTGAGCAGCCATGAATGCAATAGCTTATATTGATAGCAAATGTCACAATCAAACTTTGTGTAACCCTTCTGCCAGTCAGAGTTGCCAGCAACAAGGGCCAGGTTCAGTAACTAGGGGTTCCTTTTCAACAATGTAGCACAAAACTGGATCGAGGCCCCACCCAGTGACCTGGGAAAATTACACACCTCCCACTGGGCACCTCTAAGAAGCAATACTTCCCCTTTTGCAAGCACAGAGTCTGAATGTAGCAAAAAACTTTTAATAAAAGGAGGGAAATAATGTGGCATTAATTTGGGGAAACATCACAAACAGGTTTTATAAACATAAACCATGATCAAAAGACTCACTATCAAGTAAGTTGAGCAGTGTCCTTTTCCCCTCAGGTTCTTAAATTCAGCAACCCAAAAATCCCTTTAACCTGCCTGTCCCTTCTTTGCACCCCACTCACAGTTGCTGTCCTGGGCCAGTGCAGCCCCAGAGTTCAGAGGTGCATCTGCAGAGATGACCTTCCACCCTGGGTAAGGAGGCATCTTACTCATTCTACTGCTCGGGCACTCACTCGCCACCCCTCTCTGCGAGGCTCTGCTCTGGTACTCTCCGCCAGCTGCCATGCTGGCTGCTCATCACACCTCCCTGCCAGCCACACCAAGATGTCTTCAGGGCCTCACACTTAACACAGCTCTCAGTGATTTCAGTTGTTAGAGGGCAAGCCTCACTGTTGGATCACACTGGGCAGTCTCTTGCATCAGCTCTGCAGCATGTAACAAGACTCTCAATTGAGTTTAAATTAGCTCGGATATTGCACAGTGAAGAGAGGAAGTGTCAAATGGTACCTGGGGCCCATAGGCAAGGGCCACACCACCAGGTGCAAGGACCTATCCCCATCCTTTCACAAGTCACTGGGCTTTGAAACCCATGTTCCCTGCCTAGTGACTGCTGTTTAGTGGAGGGTGGGTCCCTCAATCGGGAACTGCCAAGTACAGTTCTGCTGCCCTTGATTCACACAACAAGGATAACAACCCTTTATTACTCCTGCCCCAATAACAAGGAGATGAGATCCCACACCAACCAACAGTGACCATTTGGGCAAGCAATCCCATCATGCTGATCACCAAGGCACAATAGGTGTGCCCATGCAAACAAGATCAGCTCCTGAAGTCCTTTTCCACAGCTCACTACTAGATATCAGGGGAGAGCTCATTCACAATCTGCTTACATCTGTATTATTCTTCACGGTAACTAAAGGAATATGACCAAAGTTCTGGTTCAGACTTAAGACAAATGCTTAGAGACTACACATGTTTTAAACTTCTCAAGCAAGAATGCAAGATCCAAAGAAAAGTGGAACTGCAGGCTTAACAAGATTAATGATAAATCCCATATAATGACATGACTACTAAATTCCCCTGCAACAAATCTGAGGAGGATTTTGCCATTCTTGAACTGATGCATTTGTGGGATAATGTTTGCTAATGGATAAAGTTCATTTAATACAATATGTGGTGTGCTTCTACAACAATCACTTAAGTATATTAAAGGGGAAATTTACCTTCAAGGTCCTGTGCATCACTTAAACCTGATGTTAAGAAGTCTTCATAATTCAGTTCTCTGTAAACATACTTTATAGAAATGGAGGCACATTTACACCGCATATAAAGCATTGGGGGATTTTGACTCTTCCCTTTATCCTACATTTTTATGATTGGATTTTCTCTCCATGAATTAATTCTGATTTTGTTTGAGAGAAAAGCTTCCCGCAGTTCCCATTGGCCAGGAACGGTGAACTGTGGCCACTGGGAGCTACAGGCAGCCGTGCCTGTGGACAGTCAATGTAAACAAACTGTCTCGCAGCCCGTCAGTGGATCACGCTGATGGGCCGTGTGCGGCCTGCGGGCTGCAGGTTGCCCACCACTGGTGTGGACGGATTGTTTTTACAAAAAGGGAATAATTATTTTACACTGTGTAAAAATGTGTGGTCTGACACTGCTTCCTTTTGCAGTGGTGTTGTAGGATAGTTATTCATTTTTTATTTACAGTAATTGGGACCAGCTAAAGGGTTTGTTGCACAGTACTCTCACTATAGTGTGATACAAGTATAGTATAATACAAGATAACTTGTATTATCTCAGTTATGTTCCACTTACTGTATAAAATAATATGTAGTTTCATCCATGGAAAAACAAAGCAACAATTTGCTTTTCTTTAATTTCATTTTAGTTTACGCAACCTCATTAAGAATGTAAAAATAATACTTTTAAAAAGCACATTTCATTTTAGAGCAGTGCCCACAGTTTACAATATTACTTAAATCTATTTATCTGGACAACATCTACATTTTCCAATTCTTCTGCCAGCAAACACTTTAAAAAGCAAATTAAACAGTTAATGTATTCATCTATAAAGAGATGTTGCACAATTAACACAGTAGATCTTTAATTAAATGATTTTCAATTATTATAAATGATGTATTTTTTCTTAAGTATTCAATTAAATTGCACTCATTGTGATTAATATCTCTGAACTTATCGGGTTTTTTTAAGTAGAAAAACAAATAAATCATTCACAAGACAACTTTGGTTAATAATGATTTGGGAAACAGTCTTAAGTCAAATTCAATCTGTTGCACAGCAAACTGTTAGGGATGGAAGAGTAAGTTCAAATAAATTACAAGATCAGACTTTATGGGCTTAAAACTTACTCTCAGAATTAACCATCTGAAAGACCTAAACATGTCTGTTGGAATGTTCCTTCTTTAAATTGTAAACTAGGGAAAGCACATCATAACTACTACCTTGGAGCATCAGCATCATTGAAAAATCAACACAGTAACAGATAAGGTGTTGGGGTAGAAAGATAGATGACCAATATCTTGGCCAAAATTGGAGCCTTATATCCAGATCTTTTTGAATTTTCAGGAGGGTTCGGATTGGAAGCTTAAGATCCAAACCTGTTTCCAGATGAACTAGGAGAGACCGTTTTCCAGATGTGGTTTGGATGTGCCAAAACACCCTCTTTAAAAACAAACATACAAAGAACAGCTTGTGAGATTTCGATGTCATCAAATACTAACCTGTAAGTAAAAAAAAAAGGCATGATCCATATCTGAACCCATAGCTCCTTCTCCATATTTTACTATATGCAAAATACAAGAATTACCATATTGAGTCAGAGCATTGCCCATCTCGCCTGGTATCCTCTCTCCAACAGTGGCCTGCACAAGAGCTTCAGGGGGAGTGTATAGAACAGGGCAATCATGGAGTGATCCACCCTTGTCTTCCTCTCCCAGATTTTGGTAGTCAGAGGTTTAGGCATGAGCATGACCACCTAGGCTACCAGCAATTGATGGACCAATCCTTCAATTTTTTGAACCCAATTATACTTTTGGTCTTCACAACATCCCAAATCAATGAGTTTGACAGCTTAATTGTATGCCATGTGAAAAAGTTCTTCCTCTTGTTTGTATTAAACCTACTGCATATTAATTTAATCAGGTGATGCCTTTTTTTATTGTATGAAAGGGTAAATGACACTTTTTTCACACTACTTATGCTTTTTAGATCTCTATCATATCCCTCCTGAGTAATTTCTTTTCTAAGCTGAACAGCCCTACATTTTATTGTATCTCCTCATTTGGAAGCCCATTCATTACACTTAATCATCTTTATTGAACCATTTCTATTCTACTATATCTTTTTCTGAGATGGATAGAACTGGATACAGTACTCAAGGTGTGGGTGTACCATGGATTTATATTTTAACATTATGATAATTTTTCTCTTATTATGTATCCCTTTCCTAATAGTTCCTAGCATACAGTTTGCCTTTTTGACCACTGCTGTGCATTGATCACATGTTTTCAGAGAACTGTTTGTGGTGACTCCAAGATCTCTTCCATTGATGGTAACAGCGAATTTACAACCAATCTTTGTATGTGTACATTAGGGATTCTTTTTTCCAATATGCATTACTTTGCATTTATCTGTGTTGAATTTCATCTGCCATTTTGTTGCATAGTGATCTGGTTTTGCAAGCTCCCTCTTACTCCTTGCAATCTGCTGTGGATTTAACAATCTGGAATAATTTTGTATCATCTGCAAACCTTGCCAGCTCATATTTAACCTCTTCATTCAGATGGTTAATGAACCTTCAGAACTCTTGGGTGAATACCATCTGGAGCAGTGACTTATTACTCTTTAATTTATCAATTTGTTCTAAAATATTTTCCATCAACACATCAATTTGGGACTGTAATTCAGATTTGTTGTGCAAAAGGAATAGCTTTGATATGGATATCTCTACCACTTCCTCTTCAGTGAATAGCGATGCAAATAATTAATTTAGTTTCTCTACAATGACCTTGTCTTCCTTGAGTGCTCCTTTAATACCATTATCATTTATAGGCCCCTCTGTCTATTTGGCTGGCTTCCAATGTACTTAAATAAATTTTTACTGTTAGTTTTTGCATCTTTAGCAAGTTGCTTCTCAATATTTTTCTTGGCCTGCCTTAGTATACTTTTATATTTTTATTGCCAGGGTTTGTGCTCTGTCCTATTTTCCTCATTAGGATTTGATTTCCAAATTTTAAATGATACCTTTTTTTTTTTTGCCTCTAATGGCCTCCATTACTGTGCTGTTTAACTATGGTGGAATTATTTTGGTCCTCCTACATTTTTTGATTTGGGGGTTACATTTAGTTTGAGCCTCTATTATGGTCTTTTTAAATAGTCTTCCTGCTGCTTTCAGGCATTTTTACCCTTCCAGCTGCTCTTTTAAATTTCTTTCTAACTAGCATCTTCATTCTTTCGTAATTCCCCTTTATAAAGTTAATTGTTACTGTGATGGGTTTTTCTGGTATCTCCTCCTTATGAGAAAGCTACATTTAATTACATTATGGTCCCCATTACCAAGTGATTCAACTCTAGATACACGAATGAAGGAGTGTGTGTGAGAGAGTGTCAAGACTCAGGAAGAAAAAAAGACAAAGAGAATTTGAGGATGCAGATTAAAGCAAGATTCTGAGAATAAAGGAATTTCTAGGATGGGGAGAGAAATGGAAAGGGAGAAGCAGGGAATTCTGAAGGCGAGAAAATACACATCAATCCTGCAAACATTTCATGTAATGAATGGGACTAGTTAATGGCATAGAGCTCAACTGATGGTAGAGGGCTCATATCTCTAGCAAACAAAGGCATAACAATGGCAAGAGGTTGATCCTAGACAAATTCAGACTACAAATAAAGTGCAAGTTTTTAACAAAGATAGTGATTAAAAATTGGGAAAACAAGAGATATGGTGGATTCTCTATCACTTGTAGACTTTAAATCAAAATTAGATATCTTTTCTAAAAGATATGTTCCAGTTCAATGACAAGTTATTGGGCTTGATGCAGGAATTACTAATGAAAATCTTTTCCATGGCCTTTGTTCTGCAGGAGGTCAGATTAGATGACCAGAAATGTCAGTCCTGACTTTAAACATCTATAGTTTTCCTCATGTGTGAAAACTTCTATTTTCATTTGAAATTTTTAAGCAAATACAAAATACTGTTGGCTTTCTCCATCTGCGACAGCCTGAGGTACTGCGACAGCCCATCATGAAATTCTAGATTCATACATTCATACATTGTAAGGTCAGAAGGGACCATTATGATCATTACACTGACCTCCTGCAGAATACAGGGCATAGCATTTCAGCCAGCAATTCCTATATCAAGCCAATAAATTCTGACTGAACTAGTGCAATAGGGAAAAATATCTTTGCCCCACCCAACAGAACCAACAACCACTCCCAAAAGCTTCAGTTAATTTTAGAGGAGAACAAATATAGTACCCAGTGCCTCAAACCTGATCCTCTCAGATGCTCAGAGGCGTTAACTCCCATTAGCTAAATAGGGGTTGTTACTTCTTAATAACATTGCATGAGAACTCAGAACTCTACAGGACTAGGCCTAGCAAGAGCAGGAGTAGCAGATGAGATGTTTTTAATACAGCTAATTTGTGTCATATTTAGGCCCCAATTTAGCATAGCGTTTAAATACACTCTTAAGCCCCATTAAAATCAATGGGAGCTAAACACATGTTTAAGTGTTTTGCTGAACTGGGACCCTAGTGACATTTTGGCATACGCTGTACAGGCTGCAACATTTATTACACAGTTTAAAAATCTCAATTTACACAGAACACAATGTTTATTAATAAGGTGGATGTTATAAATCAAAATTGCATCTTTGTTTGTGTCACTTAATCTAAAACATTTCTACATTTCACACCAACAGAACTCCACTGGCCATCACATACAGTCCCCAGCTAAAACCTCTCCAACAGATCATCAGTGATCTACAACCCATCCTGGACAATAATCCCTCACTTTCACAGGCCTTGGGTGGCAGGCCAGTCCTCGCCCACAGACAACCTGCCAACCTGAAGCATATTCTCACCAGTAACTACACACGGCACCATAGTAACTCTAATTCAGGGACCAATCCATGCAACAAACCTCGATGCCAACTCTGCCCACATATCTACACCAGCGACACCATCACAGGACCTAACCAGATCAGCCACATCATCACCGGTTCATTCACCTGCACGTCCACCAATGTAATATACGCCATCATATGCCAGCAATGCCCCTCTGCTATATACATCGGCCAAACTGGACAGTCCCTACGTAAAAGGATAAATGGACACAAAGCAGATATTAGGAATAGCAATATATAAAAACCTGTAGGAGAACACTTCAACCTCCCTGGACACACAATAGCAGATTTAAAGGTAACCATCCTGCAGGAAAAAAAACTTCAGGACCAGACTTCAAAGAGAAACTGCTGAGCTTCAGTTCATCTGCAAATTTGACACCATCCGCTCAGGATTAAACAAAGACTGTGAATGGCTAGCCAACTACAAAAGCAGTTTCTCCTCCCTTGGTTTTCACACCTCAACTGCTAGAAGAGGGCCTCATCCTCCCTGATTGAACTAACCTCGTTATCTCTAGCCTGACTCACTCTTGCTTGCATATTTATACCTGCCTCTCGAAATTTCCACTACATGCATCCGAAGAAGTGGGTATTCATCCATGAAAGCTCATGCTCCAATACGTCCGTTAGTCTATAAGGTGCAACAGGACTCTTTGCTGCTTCTACATATTTAAGTAATACTGATTGTTTCAAACCTTTATACAAAAAAAGTGACACATTTAAGAAAAATAATGAAAATTACTGAAACAATAATAAACAAACCAACACAAAAATTAGCTCTGCTTTCCCTTCCATGTCATTGTTATGAGGAAATGGCTAATGACGCGAATCCATTCCAATCAAAGGATTAACAGCCAACAATATAGTAACCCAAACAGGAAAATAATACAATATAAAACAGACCTTTCTTGCAAATACAAATATATGAAACTTGCTAAGTCTCATTAAGACTTGCCAGCTTGAATCTGGGAATTGGAACTAAAACAAAAGGATGAGGAAGAGAAGGAGGAGAATGGGAAACAGGTGAGCGGGAGGATCCATTCTCCCTGAGAGCCAGAAGCTATTTTTAAACCCAGAGCAGTCCAGCTGGTTGCAGGACAGCATTGTGGCTGAGCGTGATGATGGGGAAGGCACCTCTGGTGAGTATGAAATTCCAATCAAACTGTAGGGGTTGCATGTGCTTATATTTTATATTTAATATGAAGAAAAAGTGAGATGGGGTGGGTATCTGATTCCCAGGCGCTTCTCCAGTTATGCAGAGGGTGCCCCCCTGGAAAAGATTTTTATATGCACAGGATGGAGATCTCCAGGAAACTTACATGGAGGTAGTCTGCAACCCTTTCCAGAGGTTTCTGGGGTGGGCTGCTTTATTTATTTATTCCACACTATGACACTTTCCCATGCCATTCCAGTATTAATTCTGCTGGCATCATTGCAGTACACAGCATAGTAGAAGAAGGATCAGGTCTATACCCAGACGCTTGCAGTATCTGCTCCCTTGCTGCCTGTGTTACCCTCAGGAGACTGAAATCGAATAGGGTCACCTAGGAGAGACAGTGGACGTGTTCATTCCAAGTGCTCATACCACAAACAATAGAGAAAGTGCCCCCCAACCATGGTGATTTCTGGGTCCCTCAACCTTGGTTTCCCTAATATGGCAGTGGTTTAGGTGGCAGGGATCGGCATTCACCTAAGAATCTGCAAGCCCAGGGAGACTGCTACCATCAGCATGAAGGGAAGGGGTGTGTGGGTTTCTTCTCATTGCCGCAACCCACTGCCATACTCCCAGAGCAATCTTGGATATGGACCACACTTTGGGAGGCTCAACACTGGTCCCTGGTCTCCGCACACTGTCCACGTTGCTAAGGGGAGGGGGCATTGTCCACCTGCCCACCTTCTGCTCCCAATGTGGGTTGCCTACATGTTGCAGTACAAGGCCTATTGCCTGCATCCCTGGGCTATACTCACCAAGGCTGGGATAGCAAAACGCTTCATTGAATAGCTAGGGAGACTGATTATGTTCTGTCTTGCACTTCAGTGGAATAAGAGGAGTGATTTTTAAATAGTAACTTTATACTAGACCAGTGGTTCTCAAACTGTGGATTGGGACTCCAAAGTGGGTCACAACCCCATTTTAATGGTGTCTCCAAGGCTGACTTAGACTTCCTGTGGCTGAGGGCTGAAGTCAAAGCCCAGCCCCACTGTCGGAGGCTGAAGCCAAAGCCTGAGGGTTTCAGCCCTGTGCGTTGGGACTCAGATTACAGGTCCCCTGCTGGGGCTGAAGCCCTTGGGCATCAGCTTCTTCCCCCTATACCCCAGCACTGTGGGGCTTGGGTGGGCTCAGGCTTCAGTTCCCTCTCCTGGGGTCATGTAGTAATTTTTATTGTGAGAAGGGGGGGTCAAGGTGCAATGTTTGAGAACCCCTGTACTAGACCCTCGGTGTGCACTGACAATAGTTACCTTGTGCTTTGCATACCTGACAGTCGAAAGTTTAGCTTTCAGCTCATCCTCCAAACTGGTGCAGAGGCTTTCCCAGATTTGAACATGAAAAAAGAGAATGTATGGTGTCATGTTCAACAGGATAATGAATGCCTTTGGGACAGCTGACATGGAGCTAAGAGCCTGGAGGATTTCACTGTCTGAAAAACTGGACATGGACATGGAGCAATGTTCCCTTTAATTTTTCCATCCATATTCGGAATAAAATTTTTTATGTGCACTGAGGTATGTGGGGATGTGCGCCACCAATAGATACAAAAAACCTAGATATATATATTTTAAAAGTTACTATAGGAATAATTACTCCAGCTAGGACAGGTTAGGAATTTTCTACTCAGATTAAATTTACATATAAGAGAGAAATAAAAATTATGAAATGCACAGACCAGTCAAAAAACTAAAATAACACACTTTGAAAGAATAAAATGACAGAGAATATATGTACATTGCAGGAAGTACCAAGAAGTAACAACAACATTAATACAAGTATGTGTTGGGAGTTGTGTGAAAGACTGTGTGTGTGTGTGAGTGACACAGAGACTGTGTGTGTGTGTGTGTGTGTGTGTGTGTGTGTGTGTGTGTGTGAGTGAGAGAGAGAGAGGGAGAGAGAGAGTGTGTGTGCTGGCTGCTAGGGAAGTTTCTGAGAGATGCTCTGCACTGTCTCTTTAAAGCACTCACTGAAAGCTCTCCTGATCCTCTTAAGCCAGGTTCCCCTCCCACACTTTGCATAGATGGGGTACATGGGCAGGTGGGAGGAGGAGAGACAGAATGTGTGTGTGTGTGAAAGTGAGAGAGAGAGACAGAGACAGAGACTGTGTGTGCTGGTTGCTGGGGAAGTCTCAGAGACTGAGCACTGTCAATTTAAGGCATTCACTCACCACTCAGAAGTCATGTTCAGACCTCAGAGCTGCTGTGAGTCCTGAGTCCTGTCCCCTCTCCCCTGCTCTGTGGAGATGGGGTAGATGAGCAGGTAGCAAGCAGAGGGCGGGGAACACTGTGACATCAGCACTCCCCTCCCCCAATCTGTGCAGCCAGCAGGAGGGTCCCAAGAGAAGCTGCAGGAGCAAGGTGTCTGTAAAGCAGTGGGGGGAGGGGCACCTGAACACATGCTGCCGGATGTGTGCAGCTCTGCTAATTAAATGTGAGGGACTTGAATCACTCCTGGGTGGCTGCCTGACCACGCAGCTTAGAGTGAGAGGAGGACAGCAGCCCAGGAGCATCAATGTGACACACAGGATGAGATGCTGCAGATTATGAAGGACCAATCAGACACATGGAAGTGTCTGGTTGAGTTTCAAGAGAAACAGCTTGAGGGTAGATGCGCTTTGCAGCCCCTGCAGAATGGCCTGCAAACATCGCCATATTTCCAATCCTTCTCCCACAAATGTTCCAGGAGGTGGGGAGGGTGGGTGCCGGGTGGAAACTGAGGTATCTTTTCCACTCAAACCGGGGGAGGGTATTAAGAACAAAAGGAGGCATTTCAAAGACCTTTGATGGGAAAGACTACTGTGCTATTACAGACAAGCTGCCTTGGTTTCTCCCCTCCCAATTTTATCTCATGGTTTGTCCAAGGTTACCACTTACTTTATGTTTGTGCAATAAAAGTCAACATTTCCATGGATGCGGGGCTGGGGTGGGGGGGAAGGAACAGGGAAATGGATGCAATTGAGAGGATGATATGAAAAGGCACAACGCAGATAAGTGGCACACATTACTATGACTCATTACTGAAATGGGTTTTCAAAGCCTCCCAGAAACACAGAGCTCCTTGCTGGGCTCTTCTTATTGCCCTGGTATCTGGCTGCTCAAAATTTGCTGCCAGCCCATCTGCCTCCATACCCCACCCCTGCGGAAACTTCTCTCCCTTTGCCTCACAGATATTTATGGAGTAAACAGCAGGCAGTGATAACAATAGGGATATTGGTTTCACTGAGGTCTAACCTAGTAAGTAAACTGCACCAGCGACCCTTTAAATGTCCAAAGTCACATTCCACCACCAACTGGCACTTGCTCAGCCTATTGTTGAACCACTCTTTACTGCTGTCCAGGTGGCCGGTGAACAACTTCATGAGCTATAGGAGAAAATGGTAGGCTGGGTCTCTGAGGATCACTATTGGCCTTTCAACATCATCAGTGGTTATTTTGTGATCCAGAAAGAAAGTCCCTGATTGCAGTTTTCTGAACAGACCTGTGTTCCTGAAGATGTGCACATCATACACCTTTCTCGACCATTTCACATTGATGTTGGTGAAACACTCCCTGTGATCCACCAGTGCTTGCAATACCATAGAAAAGTATCCTTTTTGGTTTATGTACTCTCTGGCAAGGTGGACTGGTGCCAAGATAAGGATATGAGTGCCATTGATTGCCACACCACATTTAAGGAACCCCATCATGTCAAAACCATCCAGTACGTCCTGAACATCCCCCAGGGTCACTACCCTTCTTAGCAGAAGTTGATTAATGGTCCTGCATACTTGGATCACAACAGCGATCCAACTCTAAATTGATTCCTTACTGACCGGTAGCAGTCTGGCATTGCAAACTTTCACACAGCGTTCAGCATTCACTTTTCCACTGTCAGAGCAGGTCTCATTTTAGTGTTGTTGCACTTCAGGACTGGGAAAAGCTCTGCACAAAATTCCTAGAAAGTGGCCTTCTGCATTCAAAAGTTCTACAGCCAGTGCTCGTCATCCCATAACTGAATAATGATGCAATCCCACCAGTCAGTGCTCATTTTCCAGGACAAGAAACGGTGCTCCACTGTGTTCAGCTGCTGCCCAACTGCCACAAACAACCAGGAATTGTTAAGTTCTATGACTTGCACCAGGGGTGCTTGAAGGACATTGCAATATTCTGCACAGTGGCTCCTGTCTTGACTCTGGAAATACTGCAGGATAAGGCACGAGATGTTTGTAATGCTCACAACAAGACTACATACCTGAGAAGGATACATGCTTCTCAGACTATGGCATACAATCGGCTAAGCCAGCCTTTTGAAAAAAAGGCATGAAAAAGTATGGTTTGTTGCCATTGATATCAGGGAAGGGAGGGAAGGAGGGAATAAATTGCATCAAGGGACTTTGAAGCCATGTTCCCATTCCCCCCTGCAACAATGTTTTTGTCCCGCGAGGCATTGCAAGCCTTCCCCAAACCTTCTGCGGCTAGTTGCACTGTGTGATAACTACACACAATACACTGCTCTGTGCATCGATGCAAGTGCTGCTAGTGAGGAGGCACTCCACCAATGCAATGAGCATGGTATGGATAAGCCCAATCGACTTAATTGCTGCAGCAGCTGGATGTCAACTTAAATTAAGTTGATTTAACTTTGTAGTGTAAATACGTCCTAATTAAAATGTAATCCTTCCAGATACTTAGAATGGTTAATGGGTATTTTCTAACACTGTTTCTCTCACAGGACCCAATCCAGCAAAGTACTTTGTGCCCTCAGCTCCTGTTGACTTTAATGGAAGTTGAGTTGAAGGTACTCAGCAGCTTGCAGAATCAGACTCTGACTTATTTTGGTGTGATAGGTGGGGTTCTTTTTAAATTCTGCCTTTCCCTGGTACAAAGCAGCAATGTTTGAAAAGGAAAGCAGAGAAAGATGAGTCAGAGGGGATATATGGTGCTGTGACTGTAAGGACAGTCTGTGTATTTATATGTCACTTCTTTTCTATGCCACCATTTGTTTTTTGTTGTAGAAATGCAGTCAGCTGGAAGAGTTCTTATGCTATAGAGACCAGGGTGGTATATTAAATAAACCCTAACTGCAAACATCTGGGGAGACAGACGTGGGAAGGTGGACATTAGTGTTTCAACTTTCCTTTATTGCATTTCTGTGCACAGTTGTTTATTTGCCAAAACTAGATATGCAGTTGTCAAAGTACTTGTTTCATTGCCTCCTGAGATTGTTTCAAAGCCCTGGAAAATCTTTGAAGAATGTCCAGATTTGCTGAACAATGTCTAGCAACTGAATTGGGAAATACACCCAAGTCAATACACAAACTTGATTTATATTCTTCTCAATACTAACAGAAAAGAAGCATCAAGCGATGAGAACAGTCACAAGGGTGTTAAAATAAAAGTGGCTGTGGTTCCCTGTACCTGGGGGGAACACCCTACACCCCCATGTTCATCCTTATAAAATGATTGTGTGGTATCCAAAGCAAAGTATGTCATGGTGGGTGTCTTTGGAAGGCTCATGATGCACTGAGCATTGTTGTTCTAGTAATATTATAGGTTGTAATTTCATGTATATAGTTATGAGGTTGAAAATGTGTCTTCATGGCTTAAAACAAGCCCAGGCAAAAACTCTCCAAGAGCAGAGTGGCAGTTCACACCTCATCAGGGCATGTGTGGGTCAAACTCAGCATAGCCTCACAGGAACAAAGGACATTGGCTTAAACAGCAAAAAAGGATCTGTTGGTATTTCGAGTGAGTCATCCCACTCCACCCCGTTCCTTTCGTCAGTTTGAGACTAAGATGAAGTAATGCTCACCTGACTCTGAAGGGGAGGGAGCAAAGCCAAGAGGGAAGAAAGAATATGATAAAAGGGAGAGACATTTGCCATGCTCTTCCTCTCTCTTCCACCTATATCTACAGACACCACTACCACAAAGCGACTGAAGCCCTGATCAAAGGGGAGAGCCTGGCTGAAGGGCAACCTGCCAGTTTGGGGTGAGAAGCATCTAAGTTTGTAAGGGCACTGAAAATGTGCTTAGAATGTGTTTTGCTTTTATTTCATTTGACCAAATCCAACTTGTTATGCTTTGACTTAGAATCACTTAAAATCTATTTCTGTAGTTAATAAATTTGTTTTTTTATTCTAACTGAAGCAGTTCATTTGGTTTGAAGTGTGTCAGAGACTCTCCTTAGGATAACAAGCCTGGTACATATCAATTTCTGTGTTAAATTGATTAAGTCATATAAGCTTGCAGCGTCCAGTGGGCATAACTGGACACTGGAAGCCGGAGGTTCCTAGGGTTGTGTCTGGGACCGGAGATATTGGCTAGTGTCATTCGATTGCACAATCCAAGGAGCAGCTTACATGCCAGAGGCTGTGCGTGAACAGCCCAGGAGTGGGGGTTCTCAGAGCAGAGCAGCGTAAGGCTGGCTCCCAGAGTCAAGGATTGGAGTGACCTAGCAGATCACCGGTCCAGATAACACCAGGTGAAGGTCACAATGGCTTTGTGTGTTTCTTAGGCCATGTCTACACTTACAAGCTTCCAGTGGCATAGCTGTACCAATACAGCTGTGCTGCAGTTAGATTGCTCAGATAACTGCCTGATGGGAGAAAGCACTCCCATCGACATAAAACAAGCTCAATAAGTGGCAGTAGCAATGTCAGTGGGAGAGTGACATAGTGCTATTCACACGAGCACTTATGATGGAGAAAAGCTATGTTGCTTAAGGGTGTGTTTTTAATGCCTCTAAGTGACAAAAGTTTTGCAGACATAAGTGCTCTTGTAGACACGGCCTTACTATATACCTTTCTGCAAACAGACCATGAAGATGTGACAGAACTGCCTCTTGGCACCTGCCATAATCCTTCTGGGTATCAAAAATTCACTCCAGACCAAAAGTCATTGACATATGGTGCCCTCTGTGAAGTGGTCTCATTTCCAAGTGAATACAATAACTTCACATCAAAATCGGAACTACTGGCAGTCTCAGCAAGGATGGCAAGCATGGGACAGGGGTTAGTCATAGAGCATGAACTATTCTTTTTCTCTAAGATATGGCTCCTCCTTCTTGGGGTGGAGTAGAATGACAGCATCATGGAATCTTGCCCCTCCACTGCCCACACTGGATATGTTTTGTAGTTTGTGACAGAGTGCTGGGCAACAACAACTGAGACTATGTCTACACTAAATCATTTACAGCAGCGCATTTGCACTGATGCAGCTGCGTCACTGTAGCACTTCTGCTGAAGACGCTCTAAGCCAGGGATTGGCAACCTCTGGCACGCGGCTTGCCAGGGTAAGCACCCAGGCAGGCCGGACTGATTTGTTTACCTGCCGCGTCCACAGGTTCAGCCGATCGCGACTCCCACTGGCCGCGGTTCGCCATCCCAGGCCAATGGGGGCTGCAGAAAGCGGCGGCCAGCACATCCCTCGGCCCACACTGCTTCCCGCAGCCCCATTGGCCTGGGACAGCACACCATGGCCAATGGGAACCGTGATAGGCCGAACCTGCGGACACGGCAGGTAAACAAACCAGTTCGCCAGGGTGCTTACCCTGGCAAGCCACATGCCAAAGGTTGCCGATCCCTGCTCTAAGCCGACAGGAGAGAGCACTCTTGATAGCTTAATAACTCCTCACTTTTTGGGAGGTGGTAGCTATGTCAGCGGGAAAAGCTCTTCCGCTGACATAGTGCTATTGTTGTCTGATTTAGGATGTTAATAATATTAATTTAGATAGTATATGTTTTAGGCTCTGCAATCTGTTTGATCAGAAGATAAAAGTTCTTGTCCCGAATCAGGCTCCACAGAATTTATAAAAGACTCTCGGGGGTATGACAGGAAGCTCACACTGAGACAGATATAGCCTTAAAGACTTTTTATTAAAATCAATGAAATAGTAATTAAATGGTAAAATAATCAGAGTTACAAAGTTACAATTGCATTACTGTTATTCAAAAGATACATATGGTAATATAGTATTATATGCTACAAAGCTTTGGTTAATATACTCACACCCTTCCTTGATAAACTGGTGGTAAGAGACACAGGACCAGCCTCCCGGTTCAGGTTTCTCAATTCTTGAGTGAGAGATGCAGTGCTTAGAAAAAACTAATGCTAAGAGCTATCAAAGCTAACTTAGGGTTTATTGACTAACTTAAACTTAAAATCAAAACCTAATAAACAAAACTAAAAACAAAAGCTTAGGGAAACCAAGCTTAGCCTAGTTCCCTTGAAACTTAGAAAGTTAAGAAGAACAAGTACAGCCTACTAATAGTAGTAGTTGTAGTAGATAGAATAGAATAGAAGAGGAAGAGAGATAGAGTAGAAATAGAATACTCTAGCGAGGTGGGTCACCTCTTTTATAGGGCACACGTGCTGGAAATCCTTCCTCCTATGCGCAAATTTCATTCCTCACCCACAAAATGTTAGGGTACGCTTACTTCATAGGCTAGTATGTTTGTGCGTATTGATGACATGTACCTATGCACACATGTTATTTTTGTTCTTTTTAGTCATTTCAGTTCTTTCCTTATGGTGTACCTGTTAAGTCTGTGGGCACCAACTTGGAACCCCCTTATACCATTCTTCCATGGTCTATCTGTCTAGATAAAAGGTCTTAGACATATGTGTGGGTGCTTATCTAGTTAGAAGTCTTAATAAAGATATGCCTTAGTTTAACATACAGGATATGGCCTGTAGGTCCCTATGCATTACAGCCAATTTACTTTAATATAAATCTATAAGCCTATTACAATAAACCAAATACTTAAACTATAAGAAAAGATATATATATATATATGCAAGCAAGCAGGTTAATCCTATAGGCTACACTGTCCACACTGACACTTAGGTCAGTATAATTTATGTCGCTTAGGGAGGTGGATTATTCACATCCTTGAGCAACATAAGTTATATCAAAATAATTAGTAGTGTAGACATAGCCTGAGCCAGCACTCTGGTCATTGCAGCTCCAATTTAACACTGCAGAACAGACCTTGTTAAGAAGAGTTGTGACTAATTGATGAGTGGAGGAGAGATGAAAGGCTAATTAAGCCATTAGGAAGAGACTACAAAAAAGAAGGAAGGGGAGGGGAAGCAGATAGATAAAAAGAGAGTATGTGTGTGAGTGAGTCAGTGCTTTTTTGCTCACTTGCTCTTTCTGCTTGCCTCAGGAGCTGAGGGCCCCCTATGACTGTTGGAGTAAGGTTGTATAATGTACAAGGGTGGTGGGAACTTATGCTGTAAATAAACTGCACACGGGGTTTTACCAATATAAAGGTCTCTGAGCTATTTGTAGGCTTGAGCAGAGGCAGGAGTGGGTGGACCCTGCCACACAGTTAAATAAAGAAATTTGGTTTTTAGTGCTGTTGACACTTTTCATGTATACCATGGGCCTTATTTACTGCCATTGAAGTCCATATTAAAACTCATACTCACTTCAGTGAAGTTGGATCCACCCTTATAGGATAGGTCTACACAGCCTGCAACAGTAAGTCACCTGGTCCGGTTTAAGCCTCCTGGTCCAGTTTGATTGCTTTGGGCTGGTGCGGCTTGTGCTAGCTCTCTAAAAACAGCCATGCAGACAATGCTTTGAGGTTGTACCTGGGCTGGAGCTTGGGCTCTGAAGCTCACCCTCCTCCCTAGGCCTCAGAGCCCAAGCTGCAACTTCAAAACACTGTCTGCACAGCTATTTTTAGAGCACTAGTGCAAGTTCTGCTAGCCAAAATCTGTTGACCCATGCTGGGAGGCTCCCTGCTGTGCGTTGTGTAGATGTGCTTATGGTTACTTTTAAAAAATACATAATTCTGTAACTTACCTTTTAAGAACAGTTCCACAATCCGAAAACAAAATAAAATACAGCTAGCTTTATCCTTTTGAAATATAATATAATATAACAGGGATCGGAAACCTTTGGCACGCAGCCTGCCAGGGTAAGCACCCTGGCGGGTCGGGCTAGTTTCTTTACCTGCCGCATCCACAGGTTCGGCTGTTTAGCCTCAGTTCACCATCCCAGGGCAATGGGGGCTGCAGGAAGCGGCAGCCAGCACATCCCTCGGCCTGTGCCGCTTCCTGAAGCCCCCATTGGCCTGGAGCGGTGAACTGCAGCCAGTGGGAGCTGCGATTGGCTGAACCTGCGGGCGCGGCAGGTAAACAAACCAGCCCGGCCCGCCAGGGGGCTTACCTGGGCAGGCCGCATGCCAAAGGTTGCCGATCCCTGTAATATAATAAATATAGTTATAATGGGGAGGGCAGGGAGGAAGACTGGTGGAGAAGGAGCACTTCCAGTTGTTGAAAACAGAAAGCAAGATCCTCAGCTCGTGTATATGGAAATAGCTTTCTTGAAGTCAATTGAGCTATGCTAATGTATAAAACTGAGGCTCTGGCCTACCAAATTGTAAAGCTTCTTTCTATATTCATATAAAATAAAAGAAAGGCATGAAAGGGAAAGATGGAGAGCTTTATAGTTGTGTGTTTTGAATATTTAAAGTTGAAATGTGTGTAAATATGCAATATTCTGTTGGACTTTAAACTGGGATACATGTAATAGATTTGAACTTAGTCTCAAAGACATGAGGAGCACTGGAACTGTTAGGGATTTGAATGTGAAAGACATTGAGTAGTAGATTACATACTCATGATCGTATATTGCTAAATGTTAATAAGGTGTTTGGAAGGTCTCAGTTAGAGTGGGTATATGCTGGCTCTTCTTCCAATGTTTAGATGGACAATAAGAAGTAACCAAGATCCCAGGACACTAGATCATGTGCTTATTCATATTTGCCTGTTAATTAATTGCTTCTGTTCACCTGAAATATTTTTTTAATAACTAACAAGAAATAAAAAGCTACTGGCAACAATTACTCTGGAATTTCACAAAGGACTCACAAGTACTGCTCAGCTGTTCTGTGACAATATAACAATATATCAACAAAACAGCGGCTGTTCTCGGACAAAAATAGAACAATTATACTAAAATTCTATTTTTGAGAGTAAGACATGAAAAAATCAGAATGAGGAACAGTTTTTTTGGAGACGTCATATATTGAATAAAGGCATGTGCAACTGTTGCATTAGGAAGGAGAAAGGGAAAATAAAAAAGGCCCCAATCTGTTAAAAGGGGGCACTCCTAGTAGGAGTCTTACAGATCAACTATATAGTTAAGGTAAACTTTGGTGAACCAAGAGAGCTGCTAATCAATGAGGCAAGTGCAATTGAGCAGAGCTACTTCCAGACAAGTTAATAGACTCTGTAGTCTTATAACTTTTATTTTGTGCTTACTAACTTCTATTGTGGGCGGATTCTGTCCTTGGACAATAGCTCATAATGTAGAAATCTGAAACAGAAAGTAATGGGAAAAGCTGTTGAATTGCAGTGTATTTAATGTCTGAGCATAATAAAGTTAGGATATTTTTTTTTCTGTTGTAGTACTGCAATACTGTAGTCTCTTTTCCACATATGCAGGAGCACCAATCTGCTTTGTCTACTCCATTAAAATTATAATCAATAATGGGCCCAAGCTGCAAAATCCCGATCCATATTTCAAGTCTCAAGGTTGGAACATTTGAGCCCTAGGATTTTAGTTAAAAGCTGGTCTGTTTTAACACAATTGTAATATGGAATTACTTTCTCAAACTCATTTTGGTCAAGATTTAAAAAATGACTGGGGATTCTAAGTGTTTCTGTTTTTGACACCTAACTTGGGACGCCCTAAGGAGGCTTTCAGAACGTTCTCGGCATCCATCCTCTGAACATCTGGCCCTTTTAAATTGTCTCAAATTTAGTACCCAAAAATTGCACCCCTCCAAAACAGTAGTCTCTTTCCTGCCACAGATAGCACCCATCAGTACAATATTGGAGTTCCTAATGTAAGACCTGGAAAGACCTAATTAATATATCTGTCAAAGCAAATAAAAAAATAATAGGCATGAAATATCAGAGGTTATGAATATCAGCAAGTGATTCCCAAACCTCAAGTGTATATTCTCAGGTATTTGCTGGTCATCCTGGAATTAGCTCTCCAGCTCCAGAGCGCCCTCTGTTGGCCAATGTCCTGCCTGCCTTAGGCCCCCATGTCCCTAACGGACCCCAGTGCCCCTTTACCTTGGGTGCTGCCCCCTGGCAGTACCCCCACTCTCTGGGTCTCCCCATCCAGGGGAACCCCCAACCCTCTACACCCATCTCACCTCAGTGGCTACTGCTAGTCACCATCTAGCCCCCACTCACTGGGGCAGACTGAAGTCTATACCACTCATCATCAGCAAGGGGGGTTTGGATCTGCTGCCTTTGCCTACCCTGGGCTGCACCTCTGCAACCCCAGTACCCTTCCCAGCCTTTACCAAGGCCTGCAACCTGGGGATTTTCCAGCCTGGAGCTCCCCAGCTCCTCTGGTCTTTCCCTCAGCCCTACTCCACTCTTGGTACTGCCAAGCAGCCAGGCCCATCTCTGTCCACAGCTAGAGAGAGACTGCCTGAGTTCCTGGCCCACAGCCTTTTTTGGGCCAGCTGTGGCTGCCTTCCCCATCCACCTCGTCTTTGGCTCGCAGCCCCAGTCCTCTCCCAGGGCTGGCTGTAACCCTTTCAGGGCAGGAGCGGGTGACCACCCCGCTACATGACACTATGATCCAGGTGCTGCCCCCTCCACTAGCCTAGGGAGAAAAATGCAGAGAGGAGCCAGCCACAGACTCCAGCTGGAAGAAGCAATTTCAGAAGCTGCTAAAAGGAGGGACTTCTGGACATTCAGACTACTTCCTATAGTTTTGACTGGACTTTCTTTGCCCTGTGCTGATTGGCTGTCCTTGCCAAGCCCCTTCACAATATCTTTGCCTCAGCTTTACTCCACACCTGCCCCTCTTACCCTCTTCTACCCTGCCCTGTCCCCCTCACCCCTTTCCCGTCACTTTTTCTTTCCCTTTTTTGTAACCCCTCCTAACTAAACCACTCCTGAAAATATAGCGATTTCATGCCATTAGCTGCTACCACATCGATCACTCTGCTTGTGTTAGACCCCCTCCTCCACTCTGTGTCTGTCTTGTGCATTTAGATTGTAAGCTCTTTGGGAAAGGGATAGTGCCTGGCTCAATGGGGTCCTTAGTTTGGTTGGTCCTTAAGCACTACCATAATAAACACGATTAACTTTTTTTTTTTTTTTTGGCTGAGTAGAGATCTAGGGATGAAACATCTCTAGGGATGGGTAAGAGAAATCATTCAGGGAAAAATAACAACCAGCCTGAATGCACTGCATGGGGCTGATTTTATCAGCAGTGTCAGAATGATATATTCTGGGATGACTTTAGTGAATCAAGAAGCTATAGAGGAGAAATAATTTTATGAAAAGTAAGTTTAAACATATTTATGTTCCCAGGGATGCCAACATTTGCCAGTGTGTGTGTGTACATATAAAATAATAACAGACTCAATTCCACTTTCATTCTAGCCTTGCAGTTCTCCTTTAAAGGAAACTGTCTGGATTTTAATTTTTTTTTTTAAGAGAGAGACTCTGTTGTGCTGAATTTTGAAAGCACAGTCAATTATGTGCAATCAACAAAGCTGTTAGGTGACACTGTCGAATACACAACTAATGAAACTGTAATCACTAGGCCTTATCATTTTAGTTGACGTTCTAATTTAATAATAGTTTCATATCCTCAAGAGCCTTCTTAAATTTATTTATCATGCATTTGCCATTACCTAATCCAAAATCATTGTCTAAAGT
Source organism: Malaclemys terrapin pileata (assembly GCF_027887155.1). Classification (NCBI taxonomy): domain Eukaryota; kingdom Metazoa; phylum Chordata; order Testudines; family Emydidae; genus Malaclemys; species Malaclemys terrapin. The sequence goes on from NC_071505.1 coordinate 250,178,259, forward strand.
TGATTTTCTAAATTATACTAAAAGCATCCTGAAAAGGTCTACATTTTCAGTAGGTTCATGGTAATATAAGTATATACATCACATTAATATCTATATCTTGTAATATATGCCATTAACAAGGATTCTGTAGAATTGCAATTTAGTGCTATAGGTGTTCCCTGCCGTGATCAGGCCATAGATCCATTTTGTTTCTCACCTCCCAAAAGCAAAGAATTTATCCAATCTGAGTCATTGGATTTTCACCTACTGTTTCATTTTGGATAGTTTCTCATCCATTATATGCCTCCTTACTCTTGTAATGTCCTCACTTTTCAGGATTGGATCGATTCTGCAGATTTAAGGGCTTGATTCTGTACCCATTAAATCAAAGGTAAAGTTCCCATTGACTTTATTGTTCCAGGATTAGGCTCTAAATACAGGAATGGCTAGTTGATATGGTCTCCTCATTCTTTTAGGGCTCAATTCTACCAAATGTTCAACATTCTGGCTCTAGTTTCAGCAAAGTACTTAAGGATGTTCTGAACTCTTGCTTAAAGTTAAGCACATGCTAAGCTGCTTTGCTAGAGTGGGGTCAGAGTGCTCAGAACCTTGCATGATCAAGCCTATTGTCGGGTTTCAGATACCAACCCCATTGGTGCAGCTTCCTACACTAAAACATTTGTTCTGTTAGAAGTGGAGCAAATGGGGTTATTTTTACAAGGGTGCAGCAGCAGTATTTTCAGTCTTCCTGTGCCCCCTGGAAACATTGTGCTTGCTTCTGACACAATATTTCTAGGAGCTCCCATTAAAAGTTGGAAAAATCAATTAATCTTAATTCACAGCCTTTTCTCCTCCTTACTGAAGTTCACTTTCTCAACTGCTCCTTTAATTACCCTTCCAATAATTCACCACTTAAATTTCTATGGATAAAATTACATAATTTAAATGAGCAACATGATCATTGTATAGATTTTGGGTTTTTCAGTAATAACTCAGCTGATATTTCATGCTTTCTGTGATGTATTGGATAGCACTTTTACACCACCTTGCTTTCCTGTGCAATTGAGCTTTCTTTAGTTATCTGATGAAAGCTCTTTGACTCTAACTAATGTCAAGATCAAGAAAAAAAGAAGAAATAAAAACAAGTGAAGCTAGGCCAGGCAATATTTTGTCTTGCCTAATTTCTGTTTCCACTTGTCAGGAGTTCTGGAGATTAACCCTGACACAGCAATGCATAGTAAAGCAGGTTATTAATGGGAAGCTGAAGAGTATGCTAAGGGATCTGAACTTTTGTATATACAAGAGGCTGAATTCATCCCTAGTGTAAGAGAATGCAGCTTATTGAACAGAATGTTGTGACACCAGAGCTGAATCTGGCCTTTAGATTTCATATAAAACAGGGGTCGGCAACCTCTGGCATGTGGCTCTCCAGGGTAAGAACCCTGGCGGGCCGGACCAGTTTGTTTACCTGCTGTGTCCGGCGGTTTGGCCGATTGCGGCTCCCACTGGCCGTGGTTCGCTGCTCCAGGCCAATGGGGGCTGCGGGAAGTGGTGCAGGCCGAGGGATGTGCTGGCCGACACTTCCCGCCGCCGCTATTGGCCCAGAGTGGTGAACTGCGGCCAGTGGGAGCCAAGATCAGCAGAACCTGCGGACACGGGAGGTAAACAAACTGGTCCGGCCTGCCAGGGTGCTTACCCTGGCAAGCTGCGTGGCAGAGGTTGACGACCCCTGATATAAAATGATGGCTAGAACTAAACTAATGAACAATAAAATACACAGGCAAAAATAAGGAATCCATTAAACTGTGTCTGTAATGATTACACATGCCTGATTTTCAGTGGGTTCTCAATTAAGTATTTTTTAATTAATATCTGAATATACTGTCATTAGAATCTGTATGCACACAACCCCTTTGGCAACTGTATATGTGATGTAAGGATCAGATTCACAAGGGGGACTTAGGTGCCTAAACTGAACAACTGGCATGCACAAAAGCCCTGCTTAGCTGCTGACTAACACTGTAGATGCCTAAGTTCCCTCGGTGCCTAAATTTCCACTGTTGAAGTCCCCAAGGCACTAATGTTTCAGTGACTGGGTGTACACGAAGCTGCCTAAATCCTGACACTGCCCAGCAACTCAGTACTTAACTCCATCCTAAATCCTTCGTAGCTCGCCTTAAGGGTCTAATCTATTATGTGTGTTCAGAGCCTATCTAAACCCACACAAAACAGCCAGAGGAGGAAGTGGTGGTCTCCTTAACTTTTAGACCAGTGGTTACAGCACTTTCCCTGGACATGGATCTCTCTGTTTCTTGTGGAACAGAGATATGAACGTGAGTCTCCTCCCTCCTAGGAGAGTACACTAACTTCTAGGGTGCTCTGATGAAGCGGTTCCACTTTATATAAATTAAATATCCATTGCGGCAGAGTGACTGTATAGCCCAGCGGTTAGAGGACTGAGGTGGGAGACCCAGGTTCCAGTCGCCCTGCTCTAATTACATTATATTTAGAGAGGGAAGGCCAAAATACTACGTAGTCCAATGCTCTAGATGCTCTCCTGGGAATATGGAGACACAAGTGGAATCCGTCCTAGCAGAGAATGTCATGGTATCCTCTTGCACTGAGGACCCCAATTATTAGGAAGAGAGATAATAATGGGGGTTCAATTATTAGAAATACAGATAGTTGGGTTGGTGAGGACCAAGAGAACTGTGTGGTGAATAGCATGCTGGGTGTAAAAGTTGCAGACCTCTCGAGACATCTAGATAGACTTAGGCGCAGTGCTGGAGAGGAGGCAGTGGTCATGGTACATGTAGGCACCACTGACATAGGGAAAAGCAAGAGAGGGATCTTAGAGCCCAAAATGAGGTTGCTAGATAAGAGATTAAAGTCTAGGATGTCCGTGGTAGCATTCTCTGAAATGCTTCCCATTTCATGTGATGAGCCAGTTACGCAGAGCTGCAGGGTGTCAATGTGTGAATGAGATGATGGTGTTGAGAGGAGAGATTTAGGTTTATTGGGAACTGGGAAACCTTTTGGGAAAGGAGGACTCTGTTGACAAAGCCCTGGCTGGCATGATTTAGTTGGCGTTGGTCCTGCTTTGAGCAGGGGGGTGGACTAGATGACCTCCTGAGGTCTCTTCCAACCCTGATATTCTATGATTTTATGATTCAGGAAGGATGGGTCCAAACAGAATCAGATTGCTGGCATTTAAAATTTAAAAAGGGGTAGTTGTAAACTAAGGTCTGGAGTTAAGCTAACAGATATGGAGGAGCACACAGTTCATACAGAAAGATCCCTTAGGGGAGGATTTATTAAAGGGGATACTCTATATCCTAGTAAAGAGGAGAGGATAGAAGTTGATCAAGTATAAGTAGAAATTGAAGAGAAACAGTGAAATGAAACAGAATCCCATTGAATTGCAACACATGAAGGCAGATAACTAAATATTGACAATTTTTTATAAGTGCTTGTACACAAATGCTAGATATCTAAGTAATAAGATGGGTGAACTTGAGTTCCTGGTATGAAATGATAAACTTGGTGGAATGATGATAATCAATGGGATGTGGTAATACAAAGGTACAAAATATGTAAGAATGACAGAGTAGTTACATGCCGGTAAAGGAGTGGCACTATATGTGAAAAACCATAGAGGAAAGTATAGTAAAAATTTTAAACAAATCAAACTGTACCATATAATCCCTCTAGATTAAAATTTCATGCTTGACTACTAAGAGCATAGCAGTAGGAACATACTACTGACCACTTGATCAAGATGGCGATGGTGATGTGAAATGCTTAGGGAGATTAGACAGGCTACAAAACCACAAAGCCCAGAAATAATGGGGGGTCTCAATTATCCCCATATTGACTGAGTACATGTCAGCTCAGGACAGGATGCAAAGATAAGATTTCTAGACACCATTAATGACTGCTCCTTGGAGCAGCTATTCCTGGAAACCACAAAGGGAGAGGCAATTCTTGATTCAGTCCTAAGTGGAGTACAACATCTGGTCTAAGAGGTGAATATAGCTGAATTGATTGGTAATAGTTACCATAATGTAAATAAATTTAATATACTGGGTGGGAGAGTGAATACCAAAGAAATCCACCACAGTAGCATTTAAATTCACAAAAGGGTACTTATGCAAAAATGAGGAAGCTAGAGAAACAGAAATGAAAAGGAACAGTCACAAAAGTAAAATGCCTGACAGGTGCATGGAAACTGTTTAAAAACACCATGAGGCTCAAACTAAATGCATACCACAAATAAAGAAAAGTAAGAAGACCAAAAAAATTCCATCCTGGCTAAAAAAAAATGGAGTAAAAAAGGCCTCTTTTTAAAATTGGAAGTCAAATTTTATTGAGGAAAATAGAAAGGAGAATAAACTCAAATCAAGTGTAATTCGGCAAACCAAAAAAGAATTTGAAGAGCAACTAGCAAAAGACACAAAAATTAACAGCAATGTTTTGAAGTACATCAGAAGCTGGAAGACTATTAAACAATCAATGGGGCCACTAGAGAACTGAGTTGCTGAAGGGGCACTCAAGGAAGACAAGGCCTTTACAGAGAAGATAATTTACTTCTTTGTTTCAGTTTTCAAACTGCAAGGATATGAGGGAGAGTCCCACACCCGCACCGTTCTTTTAAAGTGACAAATTGGAGAAACTGTCTGAAAATAAGGTGTCAATAGAGGAGAAAACTGTTCTTCTTGGAAAAGAGGATTAAAAGGGCATGCAATAGAGGTCCATAAAATCATGAATGGTGTAGAGGAAGTGTCACTTACCATTTCACGTAACACAAGTGTCATGCTGTCTGGAATTGTTCATGACCGTAAGTGCCAACCTGAGGCCAGAGGCCCCAAACTGGTTGTATGTTGTATAATTAGATTTCACCAACCCAGTAACAAATGTGAACTCCTGAAGTACTATAGCAGTCTTATCATGGAGTCACAGACAGTCCCTTTGGGCATTCCAGTTTATCTTGCCACCCAAGATAGTTGGTTGCTACACAAAGATCACAAAATATTTAGGTTGCTTCCAGTGCCAAGTGACCAGTCATTTAACCCAGTCATTGTGTACCTCATATTTCTCACCAAAGACAACATTTGTAGCCAATTCTGTAATAAACTAACTAAAGATTTAGTAACTAGGAAAAAAGAAATGAGAGAGTTATTACAAGGTTAAAGCAGGCAAGTATATATACACAAATGAGTTACAGTCTATGCTTTAAAGGTGATGGAGTTGTACTAAACCATCATCTTTGAATGTCTTTTAGGGCTAATCCAGGTTGATTTGGGGGGGATCTCTGCTTTTGTTTCATAGCTCCAGTCCTGTGAGAGTCCAAACAGCAAAAGAAATGAAAAGAAAAAAATCAGATATTTTTATTTCCTTTTTCCAGTATTCAAGCTTATGGGATGAACTGTTTTGCATGAAGCCTCTACATGGGTGTGAAAGGACAATTAACAAAATCTTTGTATTGTGTTGTCCCATAATTGCCCATTTAGTTTTGATAACCTTTCTTGATGGTTGGAAGATGATCTGTCCTGACTGGGTTCACAGTTTCAAAGCAAAGATTTTTTATAGTCATAAAGCAAATCATTACTTTATAGCATGTATAAAGGTATTATAAATGAGAGTAATGCATGCAACAACTTACAAGCACTTCATAAAGTCTAAACACTAAACACATTTTTAAAGTTCACTATCCATCTTAACCATACTAACTCACAGATGGAACAGACTGGTTTCCAGCAATGAATTTGTCAGTGTTCAGCTGAGGCCTAAAGCCTGGGCAGGAGCTGACACCTGGTCTGCTGGCATCACAATAAGCACAAGGAAGTCACCTGATTAACTTAATGGGCAGAAGGTTTAAAACAAACATAAGGAAGTACTTCTTCATACCATGCAGTCAGTCAATCTGTAGAACAGGGGTCGGCAACCTACGGCACGCATGCCAAACATGGCACGCAAGCTATTTGAGTGGCCGCTGCTGCCTGCCCGGTGAGAGGAGGAGGAGGGGAGGAGGGGCAGGAAAGCACCACATTGGGGGAAGAAGCGGGGGAGGGGGGAAGCTTGGCTGCCACAGGATCAAGCTTCTGCCTCCTGCCCCAACAGGGGAGAGCGGTGGGCGGGGGGGGGGAAGAGGGGGCTGAGTGGGGCTGGAACTCCCCCACCGCTCTCCCCTGCGGGGGCAGAAGCTTGCTCCTGCGGCAACCAAGCTTCTCCCTTCTCCCGCTTCTTCCCCCAGCATGGTGCTTTCCTGCCCCTCCTCCTCTCCTTCAGCTGATCGCCCTTGCGAGGGGGAGGGGGAGGGGGATGAGTGGCAGCATGCTCCCTGCTCCGTAGAGGAAGCAGAGAAGAGGTAGGGATGGGTCTTTGGGGTAGGGGGTGGAACAGGGCATATTCCTTCCAGCCCCCTGCCATGAGCCGCTCAGGGCAGGGGGCTGGGAGCACCCCCACGAGCCGAGCACCCCAGCCCTCTGCCCTGAACCCCCCCACACACACACCCAGCCTTCTGGCCTGCACCGCCACACACCCCAGCCCTCTTCCCTGACCCCTGAACCCCTCACACCCCCACTTCCCTCTGCCCTGACCCCTGAAGCCCCCACACCTCCAGCCTTCTGCCCTGAACCCCCCCACGTCCCCACTGCCCTCTGCCCTGACCCCTGAACAGCCCCACACACCCAGCCTTCTGCCCTGCAACCCCACACACCCCCAGCCTTCTGCCCTGACCCCTGAACTCCCCCATACACCCAACCTTCTGCCCTGAACCCCCCCACATCCCCACTGCCCTCTGCCTTGACCCCCCCCACACACAGCTTTTTGCCCTGCACCCCCCCACACCTCCAGCCCTCTGCCTTACCCCTGAACGCCCCCCCCAGGTCTGGGGTCCTGGCTGCCAGCCCCTTGCAAGCCGGTGTCCCGGCCGCAGGCCCCGCTCAGCTCGCTGCTGGCCTAGCGGAACAGAACCCCAGGCTGGAAGCGGGCTTAGCAGGCTGGCAGCATAAGATCAGCATTTTAATTTAATTTTAAATGAAGCTTCTTAAACATTTTGAAAACCTTGTTTACTTTACATACAGCAATAGTTCAGTTATATAATATAGACGGATAGAGAGAGACCTTCTAAAAAAAACCTTAAAATGTATTACTGGCACGCAAAACCTTAAAGTGAATAAATGAAGACTCGGCACACCACTTCTGAAAGGTTGCCTACCCCTGCTGTAGAAATCACTTCTACGGGTTGTTGGGAAGCCCATATGTATAACTGGGTTCAAAAAAGAATTTGGTAAGTTCATGGAGGACAGGTTCATCAATGTCTGTTAGCCACGCTGGTCAGGGATACAACCCCATGCTCTGGATGTCCCTAAACCAGAAGGGAAACAGGGGATGTATCACTCAATACATTGCCCTGTTCTGTTCATTCCCTCTGAAGCATCTGGCACTGGCCACTGACCATGGTTGGAAGACAGGATACTGGGCAAGATGGACAATTGGCCTCACTCAGTATGGCTGTTCTTATGTACATTCAAATTCCTGCTCCACATCCTGGGCAAGGGCTCTAACCACTGGTCATTATCTTGTTATTTTGTTTTGTTTTTTTAATGACTGACCTGGTGCTACACAAAACATGCCCCTTTAAGGGGAGTCAGGGCCCTTTCTGCCTGAGATTGCCTTCTGAAGGCCCACCTGGGACTAACTGACTGCCCCAAGTGTCTTCTTGATGGATAATTGGAAACTGAGAACTTGGTCCTCATAAAAAGGTTGCCCAAGCTCAGTTAGGTTGGGTACTCCCAGGAAGAAGGGACTCATGGGAAGAAGACTTGCAGGGAGGGAAAAGGGAGTTGCCTGGGAGGAGGATCCATCAAGAGACCTCCCAGATAAGATATTTGGGGCTTACTGAGCAAAGAGATGTACTGTCCGGGTTTGAAAAATAGGAGAGATCTCATGGTGTGTGTGTGTGGGGGGTCAACTATAGATCACCAAATGAGGAAGAGGTGGTAAATGAGGCATTTCTAAAACAGAAATATCCAACACACAGGACTTGGTAGTAATGAGGGATTTAAACTACCCAGACATCTTTTGGGAAAGTAATATGGCAAAACACAAATTTTTTGGAATGAATCATGGAAAACTTTTTTTTCAGAAAGTGGGGGAAGTAACCAGGGGAACAACCATTTTAGACTCGATTATGACCAACAGGGAGGAATTGGTAGTGAATCTGAAGGTGAAAGGCAATTTGGCTGACAGTGATCATGAAATGATAGATGTTATGATGCTGAGGAAAGGAAGAAGTGAAAGCAGCAGAATAAAGGTAACGGACTTCAAGAAAGCAGACTTTAACAAATCCAGAGACCTGGTAGGTAAGGTCCAATGGAAAGAAAATCTAAGGGAAAAAAAGAGTTGAAGAGAGCTGGCATTCCTCAAAGAGACAATATTAAAGGCACCACTGCAAACTATTCTCATGCAAAGGAATGATAGATCCATGATGGCCTCTTACTATTCTTCCTATCAGGAGCCCCTTAATGACCTGAAAATCAAAAAGTAATTCTACAAAAAGTGGAAACAAGGTCAATGTAGCAATGAGGAGTACAAAGGAACAGTACAAGTATGTAGGGACAAAAACAGAAAGGCTAAGGCTAAAAATCATTTACACCTGGCAAGGGATATAAAAGGCAATAAGAAGATGTTCTTTGAATACATTAGGAGAATGATGAAGGCAAGTGTAGGCCTTCTGCTTAGTGGGGAAGGAGAGCTAATAACTGATGGCATCAAGAAAGATGAAGTGATTAAAGCCTATTTTGTTTCAGTCTTCACTAAAAAGGTTGATGATGATCAGATACTTAACACAATTAATATTAACAACCAGCAGTAAGGAGTCCAAGCCAAAATAGGAAAAGAACAGGTTAAAGAATATTTAGATAAGTTAGATGTATTAAAGTCAGCCAGGCCTGATGAAATTCATCCTAGGGTGCTTAAGGAACTGGTTGAAGCAATCTGAAAGCCATTAGCAATTATCTTTGAGAACTCCTGGAGGAGGGGAGAGATCCCAGAAGATTGTGGAAGGGTGCACATAGTATCTAACTTTAAAAAGAGGAACAAGGAGGACTCAGGGATTTATAGACCAGTCAGTCTCAATTCAATAGCTGGAAAGATACTGGACCAAATTGTTAAACAATGAATTTGTTAGCACCTGGAGGATAATAGGGTTATAAGGAATAGTCAGCATGGATTTGTCAAGAACAAATCATGCCAAACCAACTTAATTCCCTTCTTTTGATAGAGTTACGGACCTAGTGGATGGGGTGAAGCAGTAGATGTGATAAACAAACTAGGCTTGGCAGTTCATAGCCCAGGCATCTTCATAACATCAGAAAAAGAAAGAAGCATATGAAAGAAAAAGAATGGCTTGAGCCCTGACACTTAAATGCTTGAGGGAGGTCATGAAGTTCCAATTATTGGAAGCTTTAAAAAACAAATTGGTCAAACAGCTGTCAGGGATGGTCTAGGTTTACTGTCACAATGCAGGGGGCTGGACTCGACAACTTCTTGAGGTCCTTCCAGCCCTTCATTTCTATGATTCTATGAAAAGGGGCAGAAAGCAGAGCACCCTGCAGAGACGCTGGCTTCAGATGAGGAAATCAGTGTGAGGGTGCTCTGTGGCTAAAAGACCAAGATGTAAGATTGATAAACCCAGAGGCAGAAGGTTTTCTGTTGGAGAAGCTGAGTGAAGGTTTTGCATATTCTTTGTATTGATCTTTTCTGCTAAATAAATGACATCCTTCAAAGGGAGTGGTTCTTCAGTACCTGCATCCTGGAATGGACATATTTATACCCTGGGTGAAGAGAAATCAAGGCAGGGCTCACCTGAAGTCCCACAGCAGACTTCAAGGGATTGTCCAGGGATGCCCTGTGCTATAACACCTGTCTTAGGTGGTCTAATGCTGAGACTATTCCCAGCTGTGAATCCCAAGCAGAGAGGTGCCTTCTTCCGCCTGGAGTTAGGCACCTACCTTCTTTGGGGTGGGGAGCAGAGATGAGGCCACACCCTTTTCCACAGCACTTTCTACTGGTTAGCTTAGGTGGCTCCCCACACAGCATGCTGGCATTTCTGAATCCCATTCTTAAGAGCCAAACTCTTCCCATGCATTGCATAGTGAGTCCATGTGTCTAACTCAGGGCTGTGAATTTTGCTAGGCGTCAGGGTGCCTAACAGTTAGGCACTGCAATGCTCAGTGTTACTATGGCCAAGTTCCCCTTCCAAATCCCACTTGAAGCTATCATGTTAAGGGCACAAAGCATCACATGTGCACTTATGCAAAGTTATGGATGAATCTGTATAAAACCAGGGCCTAAAATGCACAACCCTTCCCCCCAAAGCAAAACTTTCACAAATATATTTTTAATTAGCTCCAAGTTCTTTTTTTGGTCAAACATAATTTATACTGAACCAAGAGATATCTTTGTGCTAACAGGAATCCTATCTATCACCAAACTAAATCTGCAGAACTCCGCCCATGTTGGTTAATATTGTTTACTTACAAACTGCAGTTTTGTATAGTGAAACTTTCATAGAAACAGTACCTTGGATCACTGTTGGCAAATTCTATATTCTGTGCCTTTTCTTCTAGAATTTTGTTTACAGAAATCCTGAGCCAATACATCCACAAATATGTAAAAATAGTAATGTGGACTAGATCAAATCAGACTAAAGAAATAAAATTTTCAGGTAACAATATATTTCATAATATAGTTTTATAAAACAGACTGGTTAGGATACAATTTCCCACCCTTGGAGGTTGTGCTACCTTTCTTCATGGTAGATATGCTATTTCTTATGAGAAGTTCCAGTTCATAAATTCAAGATAATTTGTCATTACAGGTTAAATCTGATAGTAGATACTGAGCTGGTAGACTAGAAAGATGCATGAAAGCTATTCAAGCTAGCAGGAGTTTCAGTGGAAAAAGTCATACCAACAACACAGATGAGACTGTGTGATGGGAAAGAAGAATAAGGATGGAAAGGGGGAGTAGATATAGCAAAGGGGTGAAATCCGGTCCCTACTGAAGTAAATGGGAGTTTTGCTACTGATGTCAATAAGGCTAGGGTTTCATCCATAATGTAGGCTGGAACAAGTCTATAGGAGGGTTTGAAATAAGGAGGACAATTTTGAATTGTATGAGCAGGTAAATGAGCAGATAGTTGAATTGTTTATCGATGGGTGAGAGGGCCATTCACTTCTATAAAAGGAATAATTAATCCTTGGAACTCACTACCGCATGACATGAAAACCAGGAGATGAGTAGGATTCAAAATGGATTGCACCTTTATATAGCTAATGAAACCATACACAGTTCCACCAAATAAAAATAAATAAATCAGAGATATAAACCTTCATACTTTAGGTCATAAGCCTATGACTAACTTTAGTCAAGCATTGGGAAGAAACTTCTCCTATGGGAAGATATTTCTATAATTGTTCATTGTAGGAATCCTTGCAGCATTCTCTGAAGCATCTGATATTGGCTATTGTTGTAGATAAATGCTTGATCTAGATGTACAACTGGTCTGATTCAGCATGATATTCCTATGCCCCACATTTTTAAATGTATATGAAAGTGAACAGCATTCAAATTCGTAAACTACTTTGCTTTGACCCTCCCCCCCTTGTTCTAATTTTAATGAATATTCATGTTAGCAGCTCTCCAGAAAATATAGCACTGCTGATATCCACAACAGAAGCTCTTACATTCCCAATGTAGTCCCCATCCAGAGTCACTCACCTTCCTTAAGCACTTTATTTTATGGCCACCTGCAATAGAACTTTTACTACCCAAGCCTGTATCATTAACAATTGTTTCAGAAGCAAAATCTCACTTGTATATGCATTACTCAGGCTTTTTCCCATGCACACAATGGATTCGCTAAGTGCCAGTGGCCCTTTTCTACATTATACAATATTAATAGGAATGGTTCAGAATTCATAAGCATCATCTTTCATTGACTGTATTCCTTTCATGTCTGTTGGAACTGATTAAAGGTCTCATTTGATTGTTTAAGGTAAAACCTATATCACTGGGAAGTTATTTGTTGAAAAATGGACTTTGGTGTCCAGTTTGATATACTTTTCCGGTTTCTTTGATCTGGGTACATTTCATCTTCCTTTATTGAAGGTATTTACATAGGCAATCCCTGAGATAGGGATGTAACATCATGGTGTGTTTTTTTTTCAGAATCATTCACTATGTAATCATTAACTTCATATAAACAGGTGGGGGTTCCTGTTTTTCCCTGCCTCTCATATTTATCCAAACATTCTTTTGAAAGTTTATGCCCAGAATAATTATCTCAGCTCAAATTATCATTCTTGAACCTCCAAGGTGATTGTCTACTCTTTGAGGAAATCATTGTGGCATGCTAACTAACCTCTGTTCAAATGTTTATTGTCCCTGGTTTAGGGTCTTACCTTGAAGAGAAATGACTGCTATTTGTCAAGTAATTCTATATTAACATGGTTTTACTCTATATTACAGATGAATTATTGATAGGTTAAAGTTGATACACCTACCAATAAAATGTTAAAATAAAACCTATTAACTATAATTAAACAATTCACCTCTATAAATATAAAATAGATAGAAATGGCCAGAAGACATTGACAATCATCAGGAAAGGTTATAGAGTATGTTGCCAAACTAATATACACTGAAATAAAGTAACCAGTACAATTACCTTTCTTCCACATTAAGCATTTCTAAAATATTTTTGTTCAGTAACACTATTAGAGCTACTAATGATAAAAATTCATTAAAGGGTTCAATATAGACCAATTTTAAACTACTAGAGTAGTTCAGTTAAAGTACTTCATTTTGGAAAATTAGAGTTATCCTAAAAATAAATTATTCCAATAATTTTATATCATTCTAAACTGAAAGCTCAACATCCTGATAATTTTCAGACCTCAGTATTTATAATAGGGAAAGAAGGGGAAAAGAGCCTTCAGAATAGAAGTAATTTGTTCTGCTTTGCACAAATCCACTTTTGGATTTGCATTCTTGAATGAACTCAGATACATATGCAAAGTCTGAAGTCATTTGCAGTTATTCAAACTTTAAAAAGGAGAAACCAAACAAAATGAATACAAAAAGAGGGCAAAAGACAAGATAAAAGCGCAGGAGAGATTATATGGTGGTGAGCTGTGCAAAATTTCCACTATGAAACTCAAAACCATAAGAATGCAGTGATTCAGACGGAGCCAGTAAAAGCTTAAAGACTTACATACAGCTGAGGAGACATCAAGAAGGGGGAAAAAGGAGAGAGAAACCCAGGTGGAAGTGGACTGGGGAAAGGACTGCAAACAAGATTGGTCCCCTGACTTTCAAAAGTGCTGATTGTTCAGCAGCTCCACTGAAATCAATGGGAATTGCAAGCTGATCTACATTTTTTTTTAAATCAGGCCACTTGTTTAAGCATCTAAATATCGATTTAAGACACCGACTAATTTTAGACACTCATTTTTGAAAATCTTGGCCTGCAAATATTATTTAGCCCCATAACTGGTCAAAGAGGAAACTGGAGAGGGCCACGATTGAGAGGGGGCTTGGGAGATGAGTGTCCTGAAGAGCATAAGGGAGTTGAGGTTGTGATTCCCTAGAAGAGCAAGGACAAGAAGGGCACAAGGCTGCCTCCTTTCCAATGAGTCAAATAGATACCCAGCTTTGTACTCATCTCTTCTACCAAACCATGTCTTTTAAAACAAGCTGCATCCCTATGGCCATTGACACATGAAATGTAACAATCAGCTGAGCTGTTAAGTTATTCTCTCTTGTAGTTTCTCCTGGGTGCCCTTTCATCCATGGCTGAACTCTCTTCCCCTTCTTTCCCCCTGCCCCCCACTATTGTACTGAAAGAGACCTGTCACTTTTCCCTCCTTCAGCCCAGTTCGTGTCTGTGGACTTTACATCCCAAATCCTCAAAACGGAGTTAGACACCTAAATATTGTTGAGGATCTTGGGTCTAGGCATATGTGCTGAGTTTCTAATGTGCCGGGGAGTGCTCCTCCCTGGCTCTGCCCCAGGCCCTGCTCCCACTCCATCCTTCCCCCAAGACCCACCCCCGCCCTGCCTCTTCCCGCTCCGCTCCGCCCCCACCCCATCTCTTTCTGCCCCGTTCCACTCCCTTGCCCAAGTGCTCCCGGCCCTCACTCCTTCCCGCTACCCCTCGTGCCTCCTGCATGCCACGGAACAGATGATCACGGTGGGTGGGAGGCACTAGAGGGAGGGAGAGGCACTGATGGGGGGCTGCTGGTGGGTGTTAAGCACCCACCATTTTTTTTCTGGAGCACCCACAGAGTTTGTGCCTGTGGATCTAGGTGATTTTTCCATGCATCTAACAGGCTGAAATACCTTCTGAGAGAGGATTTCTTAGTTTGTGCCCTTTCTTCACTACTGTTTTAGAGGCTGTATGTTTAACTTTTCTGAAATAGTCTGTGAGATTCCCTGAACATTCAGTGGGCCAGATTCTGAACTGGTATAAATTGGTATAAGTCTATTGAAGTCAATGTAGTGACACTCACTTACACCAACTAAGAGTCCACCCCGTCCCCCATGTTGCAAATGGTCTGTCTAATTTAAAAAAAGATTTATTTAAGAATAGAGTGAGAATCATATTAAAACAAAAGAAATGTTCTGAATAACATATCTAGTCCAACACCCTGCATCTAGATAGGGTCCCATGAGGTTGAGTGAACAAAAAAGGATTTTGTAGTTCCAGCACTCCTTTCTCACTCTGACTCGCTTAACCGTGTAGATCATCAGTCAGATACTTTTTCCTTTAAGTCTTTTGAGTTTTCTGTACCCCCTGCATCCTACTCTTTTATAGTGTATAACCACTTTTAATATTAAAGGTGTGACAGAATTCATTATCATATCAAGCATGTAGGTCTAGGTTATATCAGCATTGTAGTGTTTGATCTAGTGAATTATCTGGGGGAAGTGAAATAGTCTCTGTTCTCCATAAAATAGCTATTGTTCCCTGTATCTGCTTACATCCTCACTCTGGATAGATTTCCCAGTTTCCCTTCTCAGAACCTAGTATTTCAAATCCCACTTTGCTCTGGCCTGAACTTTTGTCAGCAAAAGGGTTGAGGTGACAGGATCTGGGTTTGCAAATCGATTGTTCTTGGCTGGAGGCAATAGTTAGAGCCAACCTCAGGCTGTCTTTAAAGGAATAGGATTTACATTTATTGTGCAGCTTCTTCTTACCAGTATTTCTACTCAAAGCAAGTATGAAATGTTGGATGATTAAATCCAGTGTGCCACAAAAATGCTCAAATTTCTTTGTAAAAGAGCTCAGGAGTAAGGGCCGTCTGAGTGCAACATCTCTATAGAAATATCAGAATCATTCTAACTGAATAAGGTTGCCTTCAGCACCTTCCACCAATAATACACTGCATTCTTCTGTGAACCAATTATTACTGGCTGAAGGCAAGAGGGTGGGGGGAAATGGTAGATCAAATACATGTATTGAACGAAATATGGCAGCATTTCACAATTAATGAACTTAACAGTTAGCATTTGACCAGCTTTTGTATAAAGTGAGAACAAAAAGACAAGCTAATTCTTATTTCCAGCTCTAAAACTATGGGTTCTAAATATAACAATAAAATAGGCCTGTGAAACAGGGAAATAACTGTACATGTATTTAGGATGGAAAACTAAGGTGCGAGAAAAAAAATCAAAAGAACTCTTACTGTATAATATTTATTAGTTCTTATCTAAACCTATTTCTGAAAAGAGTATTACCAAAAGACTCTCATGCCTCCAAGTGTCTCCATGAAGATGCCCACTCCTGCTCCATGAATTGCTCACTCCTTCCTTCTCAAAGCTAAAAGAAAAAAAAAAATAGGCCTGGTGCTGGGATCTCAGTACAGCCATGTTAATCTCACCCA
The DNA here is from genome assembly GCF_027887155.1 of Malaclemys terrapin pileata. Lineage (NCBI taxonomy): Eukaryota > Metazoa > Chordata > Testudines > Emydidae > Malaclemys > Malaclemys terrapin. Next base: position 250,194,191 of record NC_071505.1, read on the forward strand.
CAGGTAGTATCTGAGAGAAGATGCCTTAGCTTTTGACCCCCACCATTTTCCAAGACTGTTGAGGTAGTCAAAGACTCCTTCCACTACCAGTTAAGCACAGTTTCTGCAAAAATTCTTTGGTCAAACTGTGTAGCTTTGGTGTTCAGCTCTAATCTGAGGTCTAGGGCTCTCCCATTTATGAAGAGCTGCAATTAGGATTTGCAGTTGAGTTCTTTTGGTGATGTTATCTTTCCATGAGTCTACTGCACATGGCTGCTACCATCCCCAATGATATGCAGCCTCACTCTTTTCATTTTTGTTAGAAGCTAAGTACTGATCAGAGAGAGCCATTGATTTTCTACCCTGGCTAGGAGGCTCATTCTGTCTGCAAAGCTGAGGCAACATCTTGGTGATTAAGAAATTTAAAAAAGAAAATGGAAATTGGTAACTGGGAGTCAGAGAGGACTCAACTAGCTTGGAAGGATATATTAGAATAATTGATCTATATGTGCAGCTTCCAAACCCCATAGTATTATAGAAGTGCTTCTGGAGAAATTTTCCAGCCTCTATTTTGTGCATCTAAGCTCTATTCTGAATCAGCAGGAGTCACTCCATCCCAAGATGGAAACTGCAGATCTTGAGCATATTTGGTACTGAAAAAGGGTGAAAAGTGTTGTTAATTGGCAAAAAGCCCAGAAATACTAAAATAGCATCTTGGCAAAAGGCCAAGTGGATGAAAGGCCAGTTGAGGTAACCAAATAGCTCAAGATGCTGCCTTGGCAAAAAGCCAAGTGAGTGAAAAGGTAGGCAGAATCATAACTCTGAAGTAAACTGCAACAGTGAGTATTTGCAAAGTGTTGGCATATATCCAAGAATGAGGTAATGTGTAGTAGCAAAACATGCCCAGGCAAAGACCTGAGCACTGATAGCATAGTATAAAAGTCAGATGCTCAGGAGCAGAGTTAGCAATCGGGAGAGGACGGACAAAGAGATTAAAAGACAGCAAGAAGAACTGCTGAAAAGGAAGTTAGAAGCTGCTGAGAGACCTGACTGCAGAAGATTGGAGTGAAGGTGAATAACCAGAGCTGACCAAGAAGCAAGCAGAAACAGCAGCAGCAAATAGAAGCAGCAGTCAGATACAGAGATTAAAGAATAATACCAAAGGATTTATAAAGTAAGTCTTCTAGCTTTTTAACTATAATATAGCATAAGTATAGGATAGGTAATGTGTGTGTGCGTGCGTGTGTGTGTGAGAGAATGCACAAAATCTGTTATTAATTGCAATTTACCTAGGTAAAATTTAGGGCATATTTAAGAATTTCTATCTGCGATCTATAGCAGATTGGCCATCTGTTATAGAGCACATTGTTTAGAGTCATTTAATGTATGTATGCTTAGAGGCATATATACTGTTGTAGTTTAAATGTTCTTTAGCTTGCAGTAAAGGATTTGTGAAAGGGATTTGTCTCGTTTAGGATTTTAGATTACTTTGCAGTAGGGATTGTTGGTTACATTAATAAACGATACTTTGTTTTGGAAAGCATGCTATCTATGTCAATCACTTTATCAGAAGGTTATATCCATGTCCTTCAAGGATTTTCTTACCTACTCTACAGACTGATACCCCAGGAAGAGCAGATTAAGGGGGCAATAGGCAGTTTATTCTAGGATGCCCCAAAGCCTAAATTTCAGTGTAACAGAAGTACCTAGATCATGACAGTACTGATTGATCAATAGTATCATTCATGTAGTGAGCCTAAAGATTGACCAACTCCTCGGGATTGTGATTCCCTCCCATCCCCGTTCTCCAATGGTGAGTCCAGTCTGCTCCCTTGCAGAATTTATGCAGTTCCATATCCATGTTTCTCCGCCCCCACCCTTTTGACGAAATATGCACCTCTGAAAGTATACTTTTTGCTTCTGTCTCTGGGTCTTACCTTGCACATTTGACCCTAATATCCTCAATCCCCCTGTGCCCCCACACAAAGGCCACTATATGTCACCAATTTAAAAGTACAATACAACATATTGGTAAGAATAGGTGAAAAGTATCAGCAAGTAACTAGTGAGACTGAAAAACCCTCATCACTCTTGAGATCAAATCTCTAATGTATCCCTCAATTTGGCCTCCATTTCTGAGCACATTTTTGTCTATTATCACTAAACAAATGAAGCTGGCACAAGTGATACTGTATGCAAAGTGTATGTGCAAAAGATTGTATATATGCAAAGTTTTACATACACAAACAGAGTTTGAACCTTTTAGACAAGTGGTGGGCAATCTGCGGTCTGCAGGCCGCATGCAGCCTGTCAGGGTAATCCATTGGCGGGCTGCCAGACAGTTTATTTACATTTGCATGGCCGTTTGCAGCTCCCAGTGGCTGCAGTTCACCATTCTCAGCCAGTGGGAGCTGCGGGAAGTGGCGTGGGCCCGCAGGTTGCCCACCACTGTTTTAGACTCTCTCCCCCCCCCCCAAGTTTATCTATAGTATTTTAAAATTGCTGCTCCAACCAATTTAAAATAAACCTTACCCATGCCTTTCCAAGAAATCCTACTATGAAACATCTAAAATTGTTCTCGGTGTTTCCATCTGCCTGTGTTTTTGGGTGCTACTTCCATTTTTTTCAGCCATCTGACTCAGTCACCCAACCAATAACAATGTAAGAGTTCAATCATTTACATGTGCTAACTGGAATGGCCTCAGACTAAATTTTCTTTGCTTTCAAAAAATCTAAAGTAACAACTTTAACACAGTGCCCTTATTTCTTTCCTTTTGATTTTTCTGTATTAGAATGCTACTGAACAATTTTAGGTTTCAGAGTAGCAGCCGTGTAAGTCTGTATCCGCAAAAAGAACAGGAGTACTTGTGGCACCTTAGAGACTAACAAATTTATTAGAGCATAAGCTTTCGTGGACTACAGCCCACTTCTTTGGATGCATATAGAGTGAAACATATATTGAGGAGATATATATACACACATACAGAGAGCATGAACAGGTGCGAGTTGTCTTACCAACTCTGAGAGGCCAATTAAGTAAGAGAAAAAAACTTTTGAAGTGATAATCAAGCTAGCCCAGTACAGACAGTTTGATAAGAAGTGTGAGAATACTTACAAGGGGAGATAGATTCAATGTTTGTAATGGCTCAGCCATTCCCAGTCCTTATTCAATCCTGAGTTGATTGTATCTAGTTTGCATATCAATTCCAGCTCAGCAGTCTCTCGTTGGAGTCTGTTTTTGAAGTTTTTCTGTTGTAAAATAGCCACCCGCAGGTCTGTCATAGAATGACCAGACAGGTTAACGTGTTCTCCCACTGGTTTTTGAGTATTATGATTCCTGATGTCAGATTTGTGTCCATTAATTCTTTTGCGGAGAGACTGTCCGGTTTGGCCAATGTACATGGCAGAGGGGCACCCTGACATCATAATCAAAAAGGCTGACAAAGGAGGTGCTGTCGTCATCATGAATAAATTGGAATATGACCAAGAGGCTGTTAGACAGCTCTCTAACACCACATTCTACAGGCCATTATCCTCTGATCCCACTGAGGATTACCTAAAGAAACTACACCATCTGCTAAAAAAACTCCCTGACAAAACACAGGAACAAAACTGTACAGACACATGCCTAGAACCCCGACCAGGGGTATTCTATTTGCTACCCAAGATCCATAAACCTGGAAATCCTGGACGCCCCATCATCTCAGGCATTGGCACCCTAACTTCAGACTTGTCTGGTTATGTGGACTCTCTCCTCAGACCCTACGCTACCAGAACTCCCAGCTATCTTCGAGACACCACTGACTTCCTGAGGAAACTACAATCCATCGGTGATCTTCCAGAAAACATCATCCTAGCCACTATGGACGTAGAAGCCCTCTACACCAATATTCCACACAAAGATGGACTACAAGCTATCAGGAACAGTATCCCTGATAATGTCACAGATAACCTGGTGGCTGAACTTTGTGACTTTGTCCTCACCCACAACTATTTCACATTTGGGGACAATATATTCCTTCAAGTCAGCGGCACTGCTATGGGTACCCGCATGGCCCCACAGTATGCCAACATTTTTATGGCTGACTTAGAACAATGCTTCCTTAGCTCTCGTCCCCTAACTCCCCTACTCTACTTGTGCTACATTGATGACATCTTCATCATCTGGACCCATGGAAAAGAAGCCCTTGAGGAATTCCACCATGATTTCAATAATTTCCATCCCATCATCAACCTCAGCCTAGATCAATCCACACAAGCGGTCCATTTCCTGGACACTACTGTGCTAATAAGTGATGGTCACATAAATACCACCCTATGCCGGAAACCTACTGACCGCTACACTTACCTACATGCCTCCAGCTTCCATCCAGGACACACCACACGATCCATTATCTACAGCCAAGCTCTAAGATATAACCGCATTTGCTCCAATCCCTCAGATAGAGACAAGCATCTACAAGATCTCTATCAAGCATTCTTAAAACTACAATACCCACCTGCTGAAGTGAAAAAACAGATTGACAGAGCCAGACAAGTACCTAGAAGTCACCTCCTACAAGACAGGCCCAACAAAGAAAATAACAGAACACCACTAGCTGTCACCTTCAGCCCCCAACTAAAACCTCTCCAACGCATCATCAGAGATCTACAACCTATCCTCAAAGATGATCCTTTACTCTCACAGATCTTGGGAGACAGACCTGTCCTCGCTTACAGACAACCCCCCAACCTAAAGCAAATACTCACCAGCAACCACACATCACTGAACAAAAACACTGACTCAGTAACCTATCCTTGTAACAAAGCCCGATGCCAACTCTGTCTACATATCTATTCAAGTGACATCATCATAGGACCTAATCACATCAGCCATACCATCAGAGGCTCATTCACCTGCACATCTACCAATGTGATATATGCCATCATGTGCCAGGAATGCCCCTCTGCCATGTACATTGGCCAAACCAGACAGTCTCTCCGCAAAAGAATTAATGGACACAAATCTGACATCAGGAATCATAATACTCAAAAACCAGTGGGAGAACACTTTAACCTGTCTGGTCATTCTATGACAGACCTGCGGGTGGCTATTTTACAACAGAAAAACTTCAAAAACAGACTCCAACGAGAGACTGCTGAGCTGGAATTGATATGCAAACTAGATACAATCAACTCAGGATTGAATAAGGACTGGGAATCTATCTCCCCTTGTAAGTATTCTCACACTTCTTATCAAACTGTCTGTACTGGGCTAGCTTGATTATCACTTCAAAAGTTTTTTTCTCTTACTTAATTGGCCTCTCAGAGTTGGTAAGACAACTCCCACCTGTTCATGCTCTCTGTATGTGTGTATATATATCTCGTCAATATATGTTTCACTCTATATGCATCCGAAGAAGTGGGCTGTAGTCCACGAAAGCTTATGCTTTAATAAATTTGTTAGTCTCTAAGGTGCCACAAGTACTCCTGTTCTTTTTGTGGATACAGACTAACACGGCTGCTACTCTGAAATTAGTCTACTGAGGCTCCATAAGACTGTGCTTGTTCTGAGCTGAAGCTCTGATGAACTTGTAAACACAAAGAAGCCCCTACAGAGGGGTGATGCCTGATAAGCTTATTAGCATGTGTGCAGGTTCTTTTAATGTTCCTAATAATTTTTTTCACTGCAAGGTTTTTTACCTACAAATAAAGTGGGTTTGCTCAAAAAGAGCTGTGTGGTAACTTAGATCTGTAACAATCACTCTGTTATCTGTCACTGAAGAGAAAGAAAGGAAGTCTGTCTAGTCAGACTATTTTTCTAGGAAATATCCAGTAAGGGCAGGGAACTGTGCATGGAATACCCTGGTCAGAATAGAAAAAGATGTAGTTCCCCACCCAGAAAGACAACAGCTGAGGAGCTGGAAGCTGAGGTGATGGCCCTTGCTGAACCACTGAGTAGAATACAGGTGCAGTTGCACTGTGACAATATGGTCCTGGGAAAAGCCTAGAAAGAATTCTGGGTCAGGATGCTGGCTGAGAGAAGCTTGAGTCTATAAGCCAAAAAAATACTCTTTTTTTTTTTTTGTTCTCCTATATTTAGAGAAGCGGGACTTTGTATATTCCTTTTAAAAATACTAGAGTGTATCAAAGAAAACACCAGTTTCCACTTCTTCATCAGTTTCTGCTCCCAAATGGAACTTCTGCAGGACCCCAAACTTTGACTAGCTGTTTGGGCCAAAAACAGGCAACAATATTTTAAGATAGGATAAAAATTATTGATTGATTGCTAGGAAAGCAAAGGAATCCGTAAAAGAGCTGGCACACTGTAAAGATCACTGCACCATTGTTCATCAAAGTTTGCTATGACTAAGCAGTTATTTCAAAACAAAACAAAAATTCCTCAATTCAGCACATTCTGGTGTCTCATCTATCATAGCAGACACTTTTCTGATTTGATTGAAATGTTTTTTTTTTATTTAAACATTGCATTGATCACAGCAGCAGCTTGCTGATGACTGCCTGGGCAAGCCTGGGCGAGCAGATATCTTATCCAATTATGACAATTATAGCCAAGAAGAGGCCATCTACTTTCAAACCCTATATTGTGCAAAGTAGGAAGCATAAATAGTATCAGGGTATCAGTGGATTTTTTGTGGAAGTTTCCATCATAGATACAACATATTTTTCTGAATGTTATATAGCTTTTAGCTTGCACTTCCATCTAGTCCAGCAATTTATTATGTATCTGCACTATTAATGTATAATTTAATTTGACTTACAAAACAGATAAAACATTTTGATTTTGTATTTATACAACCTTATACATTTCTTGGGTAAAGGTTAATGGCTTCCTCTATGTATTGGACATCCCTAAGGACATTTTCAGTATTCAATATATAATAGATTATGATGATCTTAAGGAATGATGCAAGTTTGTATTTAATAGGAGGAGGGAATATTTTCTAGAGATGTGTGAATAATTTTAGAAGCTCAGAATTTTAACAAACTCAAAATTATTTAGGTCGAGATTCATAGTTTTGTAAGGGCGTACGTTATCCTCGTGATTATCTAGCGTGACTCCTACAAACAGGCCATACATTTCATCCAGTGCTTCCTTCATCTAGACCAACAACTGGTAGTTAAACTAGCGCATATCTTTTAGATCTGTACCTCCTTTCCTCTCTCTGAATCTTCACAAGTCATTAATTGTGTTGAAATTCATCTATGAACCTTTTTAGGTCTCACACTCTCTGCTGGGCAGGTGGCTCATTTATCACACAAGTTTGAGAAAGTGGAAGGGGAATATATTCTTAGGTCCCCCTTACCCGAGAGACTCCCCAAAATGCAAGATTTAAATAAGAACAGCTATACAGAATTCACCTCCTGGATAAACTGCAGAGCTGGGTGGTGGGGGCTCATCTGGGCCTTGGCTTAGCCACTTTTAAGTAGGCAGGACCCACTGTAACTACAGGCAAACTACAGGCAAACTAGGCAGCTGCCTAGGATGACTAGGGTTGCCAAAATTCTACTTGCACAAAACCGAACACCCTTGACCCGCCGCCTGCCCCTCCCCTCCTCTGAGACCCCACTCCTTCTCTGAGGCCCTTCCCCCTGCTCACTCCAACCTCCCTCCCTCTGTCACTTGCTCTCCCCACACCCACTCACTCGCTCATTTTCACCGGCCTGGCTCAGGGGGCTGGGGTGCGGGAGGGGGTGAGGGCTCTGACTAGGGGTGCAGGCTCCAGGGTGGGGCCAGAAATGAGGAGCTCAGGCTGTGGGAGGGGGCTCTGGGCTGGGGGGTGGAGCCAAGAGGTTGAGAGTATGGGAAAGGTTTCTGGGCTGAGGCAGGGGGTTGGGGTGTGAGAGGGGGTACAGGCCCTGGGCTAGGGGTGTGGGTCCTTGGTTGGGGACAGAAATGAGGGGTTCAGGGTGTTGGAGGGGGCTCCTGGCTGGGGCAGGAGGTTGGGATATGGGTGTGTGTGTGAGGGCTCTGGCTGGAGGTGCGGGATCTGTTGTGGGGCCAGGGATGAGGGATTTGGAGTGCAGGAAGGGGCACCAGGCTGTGTCGGGGAGTTGGGGTGCAGGTGTGTGTGTGAGGGCTCCAACTGGGGGAGGAAGGGAAGGATGTGGGGCAGGCTCTGGGTGGTGCTTACCTCAGGCAGCTCTCGGAAACAGTGGCATGTCCCCCCTCCAGCTCCTACATGGAGGCACAGCCAGCTCTGTGCGCTGTCCCATCCTCAGGTGCTGCCCTGCAGCTTCCATTGTCCGCAGTTTCTGGCCAATGGGATCTGCAGAGCTGGCGCTTGGGGTGGAGGCATTGCGCAGAGCCCCCTGGCTGTCCCTATGCCTAGGAGCAGGAGCAGGGACATGCCGCTGCTTCCAGGAGCTGCGTGGAGCCATGGCAGGCAGGGAACCTGCCTTAGCCTCGCTGTGCTGCTGACCACACTTTTAACAGCCTGGTCAGCAGTACTGACTAGAGCCGCCAGGGTCCCTTTTCGATCGGGCATTCCGGTCGAAAAACAGACACCTGGCAACCCTAAAGATGACAGATTCAGCCAAGAATGTAAGGGGTGGCCAGGCCAAAGCAGAGCGATTCTGTGATCCCAGGTCACAATGCCAGGTCACAATGCCACTCACTCAAATTTGGCAGTGCCAAACCCTCACCTGTGCCATACGCACTGAACCATCAGAAGGCTTACCGTTCCTTCCCACCTCTAAAGGCTGATGCACCTCCCAAGGACACCACAACCTCCCAGTTAACAATCCCTTTTCTAGGGCATAGGAGGGGGTTATTTGAAGGTTACTGTGCCCCCCAGCCCCATTTGATAACTTCTGTCTTGAATTGAATGTCACCAAAGAGAGCAAGGTATTTAGGAGCCAGGGGGAAGGAATTTGGGACACAGGAGATTTTACTAAGTGTCAGGGAAATGGAAGAATGGGGGTGAATAAATGATGAAAGATAACATTGAACATAGAGGAAAGCGAAAAAATATGTAGAAGGTGGGAAAGAGTTAGGGGGGAAATGAATAGAGGCCAGAAAAGATTCAGACATATTCAGATAAGCTTCAGATCTATATGCAGTTCAGATAATAGTCAGTAGGTGTATCTGAAATGAACCTTTTGAAGTTTGCCCATCACTAACATTTACACAGAAGATCTTCCAGGCACTTAAAATATATTTAGAAGAAGATGAAACAGAAATTCTAGTCACTGCATTTTAAGGCAGTATGTCTATGTTAGTAGTAGGAGCTAATGCATATTTTAGTTATTTTTTTTTATTATGAGATTTTATAACACTTAGGGGTAAATTATCAGCCTTTTTTGTCACTAAAAAGTGCCTAAGAGATTAAATGAGTTTTTGATTTCAGTTTTTGTACCTTCCTCATCTAGCAGCTCATTAGAAAGTTTGGTGTACATTTTAACTCACTGGCTATGCACACTTCTGAGACTACATCAGGTAGTAGCTTCCTTTCCTAAAGCAAAACACCTTTTAAACTGTGTCTGCGCCAAGAAAACAGGCACATAAAAAGTTAACTGGAAAGTGCACAGGTCCTTCACCTAATGCTTGTCTCTCCTTTTCCTTTCAGCTGGTCTGAGGGCAGCAAGCTGCTCTCAACTCTCCAATTACATGTATTTTGTAAATGTAAAGCTACACAGTAACTTCTATCTCTCTCTCCCTCCTACTCACTCCCATGACTTAATACAAAATCATTTTTTTTAGTGTTAAAAAATAATTTTAAAAATGATTCTATGCCCATTACAGTAACTATAAATAGAGTTAACATAATCAGACAAAGAAACACCACCACAAGAAATCCCAGCAGACTAGTAGATATCAGGAAGGTTCTTAAAAAAAAACTCAAAGCAACCCTATATAACATATATTGCATATCACTTGGCTCATAGACAGGAAGAAAGGGAGACATGACACAGAGAATTCAAGAGTCAGAGAAAGAAGAGAAGACATTTATCTCAGATGCTCCTGAGGGCAGTGTCAAGGTGATGTGGAGTATGTGGCATGCAGAGCCTCAAAACATTAAGGTCCAGATTTTCAAAAATGCTCAGCAGCCAACAACCACATTTAGGTATCTAAATAAAATGGCCAGAGAATTTAGCCCTTATTAACATAAAATGGCAAATAAATGAATATTTAAACTGGCAGAAACCTAAAAGGCTCTGAAGAAAATTAACTTTGGGATTGATTCTTCCCCTCTTCAATCTCGCTGAGTAAAATGAGTCAATGAGACTACTCTTGAGAGTAAATACTTCTCAGTACAACTGATTGAAAAACAGATTTTTTATCTTGCAGAAAATTCTGTCATCTCAAGATTTGTTTTCAACCCAAATTGGGGTGTCAATAATTTCTTGTGGAACAAAAAGTTCAGAATTTTTTTCATTTGACAATGTTAAAATTTTTTGTTTAGAGCAAGGTCAGTGTTAATGTACATCTACTTGAGCTGCTGTGGTGCTTCATGGGAGCTGTAGCCCTCCTGTCCCCATTCTTTCCTATGACCCATGCCCCCTGGCTGGACTACATCTCCCATGATGCATGTCAATCTATCTCTGTAGCTGACAGTGTTTTCTAAAAGACCTTCTATATCTCCGGGATGAAGGTTGTGGTCTATAATGATGCTTCTTAGGAACAATGGACTTCTTTACTATAAGGGTAAAAGTTAGTCTGTGTGGGAGCTGCAGCTTTCTCAGGGGCTGCTCCAAGACTGTGGAGTGAACTTCCCTGGCCATCACAAACCTTACCACATCTACCTTGTCCTCATGTACATGTAAAAGAAAAAATACCACCACCAAAACAGTACACTCCACTATGCATGCTTCTCCTCCTTGGGTTGCGAGGTGGAAGGAGGATGAGAGAACAAACACAGTCATGTTGCTTAATACACTCAGATACCACAATGGTAAGCACAGTATAAGAACAGGCACAATGGGAGCTGAGGCGGACACAGGAAAATAATGTTGACTCGAACCACATGGGATATTTTGTTTCTGTTTTGTTGATGGAACAATTAACCACAGTCTTTCCTACCCACCCCCCGGAAAATTTAGATATTGACAAAACTCTTCAACGAAGACCACATTAATGTGAACTAGGGACCTGGGGGAGTTAAATGCAGCACTTTAGTGCACAATGCTACTCACATCCCCTTAGACCAAACTGTGGGGCAGTGTAGACATGCCTGAATCAAATGATCTGAAGGCGACAGTGTTTTCCATGTGATTCTCATTCAACAGCTGTGCAAATAAATCTGCAGTAGGCTAATGGTACAGGGGTAAATCCCATGACATCTATACAACATTGAGAATAGTCATACTATGTTAAATCCATGATAATCATGCATTTTTATTTGGAGATTATTAATAAACTGTCTGGAAAATACATCATTAGCCTAATGTTAATTAATGATTAAGCAAAACATTAGCCCAGCGTGTGACCGGTTTGTCTGCTTATACTGAATATCAAGTTTGTTCCTGCCTCAAGTCTTTCTTGCTTTTGGATTATAGAGTACTTTAACTAAGTCTGAGAAAATTGTTAAGCTTCATTATTACATATTAATGACTTTATTCTACATTTGATCTTTGTACAAAATAATTGGAGGTATATGTGTAGAATTGTAATGATCTGGGATGGATGTAAATGTAGTGAATGAAGAGTTGGCATTTCATGTTTAAGTGAAGAGAACAAAAGGGAGAAAGGAAAAATGGAGTGAAGTAAAATGCTGCAACACAACCATGTTGGAGAGTACTATGTAATTGGCAGGATAATTTTACTGGCTTAGAGGAAGAGAAGCTGGGAATGTAAACAAAGTTGTCTTGATATGGCCATACTGTGGTACTTGGGACTTTGTCTTTAAGAGCTCAGCTTCCCAGAAAGAGAGTCAGGGTGGGGCACTGTGAAGCTCCTGTTGTTCTGCACAACCAACTGAAACAAAATACAGAAAAAGCAGGTTTTAGCAAGCTCCTTAAACACTGAGACCCTCCACCTGCCCAGGATGGTGTGCCCCAAGGGGTAGAAACACAGGCTGTGGGCTGTTCTTGGGAACCCCGGCCCCCAACCCATGGCAGGTGGAGAGTCTGGGGCTCCACATAGCAGCTCCCTGAGCGGCTTTTATCACAGCCCAGCTCTGGCTTCTGGCCTGGCAGGCGGCACAGCCTCAAGGGGAAGAGGAGGAGCAGTGGCAGGGTAACGGAGTGGGTAGTGCTCCTGCATGTGTCCCACTTTTGCCTTTTGAAAATATGGTCATCCTACTCCCAATTTAGGCCAACTTAGGCAGCTCCCTGCCTAGCATGCTTGCTTTTATGGATACTGTTCTTAGGCACCTATCTTGCCCTTTGCATTGTATAGGGAGCCTAGGTGCCTAACTCAGGCTTTGTGGATTCTATTGGGTGGTTAGGTGTCTACAAGTTAGGCATTGCAGCACTCATTGGCCATGTCTCTTTGTAGGTTTGGGACTAAGTTACCACTGAACACTACACAGAGAGAACTGTGGACCGTAGAGTGCAAATGGGAGCCTTACTGCAGACAGCTAGCTTCACAGGAGATTTGAGTTCTAGCAAACTAGAGGAGTTTATGCTTAGATAGGTCAAATATACAACAAACAAAGTTAAGGCAGGCTACTTCTGTGTTCTGTTTTTAACAATGCAGGTAGAAGTCCTGTGCCATTAGAATATATACTCAATCTATCCACAGCCTTCTGATATTGCAGGGATCGGCAACCATGGCATGTGGCTCACAAGGGTAAGCTCCCTGGCGGACCGGGCTGGTTTGTTTACCTGCCGCTTCCGCAGGTTCAGCTGATCGTGGCTCCCACTGGCTGCAGTTTGCCGCTGCAGGCCAATGGGGACTGCAGGAAGCAGCTGCCAGCACATCCCTTGGCCCACGCCACTTCCCGCAGCCCCCATTGGCCTGGGACGGTGAACCGCGGCCAGTGGGAGCTGCGATTGGCTGAACCTGCGGATGCAGCAGGTAAACAAACCAGCCCGGCCCGCCCGGGGGCTTACCCTGGCAGGCCATGTGCCAAAGGTTGCTGATCTCTGTGATATTGTATGCTTGTTCAGTTAGCAAGCCTGATTTCATCTCAATTAAACAAGAGAAATCAGGAAATCCCTTACCAAAGCATAAACATGTTAAAATGAACCCTGCAGAGTTCCAGAGTCCTCTACCCATGCAGTTTCTTTTGTCATCCCCCTGGGGACTGACAGCACAAAATTGTCTGTAATTCAATCCATAGAGCAGAGGGCAGAAATTTCTTGCCACAAACAAACACAGCCCCAGAACATTTTATTCTCTTCAATACAGGATTTATGGTTCCCTTAAGCCACAGTAGCAATGCTATTAAGGGAGGAGAAAGGCCTGGGAGGATTGTTATATAGACATCTGTATTTGCTGGCGAGCAATTTAGGAACTCAAAAGCTAAGACCTAAATCATAGTTGCCTCTGTGGATATACTGGTGGCAGGAGACAATATTGCAAGTCCCTTCTTCCTCACACTCCCCTGCAGGAGACAGACACAGTTTCATAGTCATATAGATTTTAAACCCAAGAGGGACTATTGTGATCATTTAGTATAATCTCTTGCATAACACAGGCCTTAAGACTTCCTTGAATTAATTGCAGCTTCAAGTCTAATAGCTGTAGTTTAACTAGAGCATATCTAGAGAGTTGGACTACAAGTGTTATGAGCTATGAAAATCCAGATGTGCTGATGAAACAGCCTTCCCCAGAGAAGAGTGTCTGGATATAGTGTGGGAATGGCCAGAGCCTTGCCTTTTCTACATGTGAAGCAAGTACCACCGCTTCTTGGTACCCCTCAATATCCTGAAGACAACTTGCTTTGCAGAGACACAGTGTACACAGGCACCACAACTTGGGTGTTCCATATCCTCATCACCCTATGTATCTTTGCTTTTAAGAGTAATAATTTGGCCGTAACCTTTCAAGATTAAGCTAGCTAGATTACTGCTTTCAGATCCAGAAATGGACAGTTTTAAGAGGTCCATCAAAGTAGATGCATACAGACTCAATCAGTTACAAACTGTAAGTAAGAAACAGTCTACTTTTTGGACTGTAAAGTTGCCATCTATTTAAGATGGGAAGCTCTTATGTTTTGGCTGAATTGTATAATAGATGTTTGGATAGTAAAAATGCCTCACGGGTACAATATGGCCTTAAGAATGGGTATATGATTTCCATCCTCGCCATTCCCCTCCTGTCCATATTGGTCTGGGCATGACCATTCCTCTGTTGGTTTTTATTTATTGTAACCTTACTCAAAATTTATTAACCACACTATCAGTTTGTGGCTCCCTAGTATTTAAAAGTTTTTGATATATAGTGCCACCCATTCACTTTCTGCCTCTTCTGCAGAGATCAAGACAACTCATCATTAGTCTGTTCAGTTATTTATGTTCCTGAACAGAAAAAAAAAACAGCATGCAAAAATATTTTTTACAGTTGACTACATTGTTTGCATCACATCCTTAGCTACAAATTAATTGAACAGCCCTTGTAAAATATATAGGTATATTTATGGGAAGAGAAATAAAGTTTTCACAACATTTGAGCTGATTTTTGTGAGTTCACAAAACAAAAATAAAGCCTGCAAAAACATAACAATGATTTCCTATTGCTATTTTAATAGGTGGTATTTTAATTAATGATTGTCTTGGAGGTATCTATATTTTATCCACTATATCAGTCTTGTGCTTCTCCATTTAGCAAACATTTTCCTGTGTTATGAGGGGATCTGAAATTCACATGCCAGATTTTTGTCTTAAAACATCAATTTCTATTAAATCTTCTCATGCCAATCATTTTGCTTTATGCTTTACTTATCTTCAACAATTGATGGAAGAACAGTTAGCTACTACTTCAGAGCCAGCAGAGGGCACAACAACCATTCTTGTTGTTTTTTGCCAGACAAAAATATAAATAGTTTATTTAAGTTCTCTGCCAGTGAGCGGGTGTCTTCTAAAAACTACATTTAAAATTCTGACACTCTTATCATTTTTAAAGTAGGTCAGTTATCGTTTTGATCCTGAAAATCTTCAATGTGTCTCTTTAACTGCAATTTTAAAGCTTGATCCTGCAAAAACTGACAAACTTGGGTAATTTTCCTTCAAGGGCTAAATTATTATGTTGCGTATTTGTGTGAGTTGACCCATTAAAGTTACCAGAGTTTTGGCGTTTGTGGGATCAGGCCTTTAAAGAAGATATATACATAATCCAAATTTCAGAGTTTCTATCTCCTGTCTATTTTTTTGGTAGGCTGCTAGTTGGCTGAAGGGTTGTATTCTATAATAAGTAACCAATTTATGTAATAGATAAATTACCCTTCAATCACTTAGTAACTAATTAGCTGCACAGAGAAACCATTTTCATTTAGTCTTTTAAGAAAGACAGGCAAGTACCTTGACCCCAGAGTCCATGGTAGTAATGTTGGCAAATGTAAAGAGGGAGTGTTGCTTTATTTATTTTATTTTATTTGAGTCAGTTTGCTTTTAATTTTATTCTCAGATGAAAATAGCTTTTTAGGCTTTGATGTTTTTCTGTTAAAGTTATTCTGGCATTAGAGCCTTGGCCGGAGCTGGCTCCAGGCACCAGCGCAGGAAGCAGGTGCTTGGGGTGGCTAACGGAAAGGGGCGGCGTGTCAGGGTCTTCGGCGGCAATTAGGCAGCTGGTCCGTCAGTCCCTCTCGGCGGGAAGGACCTGCCGCCAAGTTGCCGCCGAAGAATACAATGAGGTGGTGGTGTTAAAGCTGCCGCCAAATTTCGCCCATTGCACCCCTTTTTTTTTTCTCGCCGCTTGGGGCGGCAAAAATGCTGGAGCCAGCCCTGGCCCTGGCATAACTCAGTGAGTAGTTCTCAAATGAAAATTTTGCAATTTGACTTTCTGCCACATAGAATTTTAAAATGCTGATGGTGCTCTTATTGTTTTCCTTTCACCTATTTTCATTTCTTGCTTTGGAACAAGCCTTTATTGTGCTCTTGCATTATCAGATAACATAGGCTGCAGACAGCTTCTGTTGTGTGTTTTTTTCTGGAGCCACTTTGTAACATCTTGAGCACTTTGTTTAGCAAATTATGGCCCTGATCCTGAGAGCTGCTGACTTCCTAAGAAGTTGTGGGTGCTTGGCAGTTCTCAAAATCAGGGCTTAATAATATTTTTATCTTTGTTCATTTTGTCATTCTTAATGTTCCTGATAGCATTATGGCAAATATAAATAAATGGAGATATACCTAACTCATGGAACTGAAAGGTCATTGAGTCCAACCCCCTGCCTTCACTAGGCAGGACCAAGTACTGATTTTGCCCTCGATGCCCCCCTTCAGGAATTGAACTTATAACCCTGGGTTTAGCAGGCCAATGCTCAAACCACTGAGCTACCCCTCTCCGCTGAAGTTATACTAAGATTACTTGGTTAGTGAGTAGAGGTCTTATGTGTGTGATCAACAATTTATGACTATTGAAAATGTAAAGTGAGCCAGTAACAGACAAGTTCTCAAATATGGGTCAGCCCTCAGATTAATGCTCAATCCTATAACTGACCGATCAAACTCAATTGCTGAGCTCTGTGCTGGGTCAATTGCAGGATCAAGGTTTTCACATCCAGGAAAGACTTGGGTGGGTTTTTTTTCCACAAAAAGGGTAAACAGCACATGCAAGTATCCTTCTAGTTGCACAATAACATTTTTGTATTTTGCATCAGAATCATGCAACATGGATAGCTTTCCGTGGATTTGATGTGAAAGCAGTTGGAAGTCAGAGATTTTTTGACTCTGGTTTTCTATGAGATGTTGATCTCATTTGAACTCAGAACACAAAGTGAAATGGATTGGACTGAAGCAAAACCATTGGATTGCATATTATTTGAGTCCATAACATTCTAATGCTGTTTGCTGCTACTCTTGCTGCATTGAAGAAGAAAGATGCTGCAGGTGCTATTTCTTTGTAAAAACAAAGACTTGAGATTTACTTTTAGCCTCCACTGACCCTGCTGCATCTCTATTCTATATGCCTAATGTTTTTAAATTATTATGGAAGCAGGAGACCAAGTCAGAAGAACCCGCTATGAGACTTTTGGGTCAGGCACCAGGACTAAGCATGCTACCACCCCTCCTTCACATGCTTTTATAAAACCACAGGGGAATTACAGCTCGAAGAAGATGCTGCTACAGCAGCTGACCTGTTACTCCCAACATTGTTGTTGCTACTTAACTGTCTTCTTAGCTCTGACTACTGCCTTCTAATATGCTTCCAGCAGCTTTTTACTTAAAGGAGGAAACAGTATTTAAAGAAACAGAAAAGCATTCACTGTCTCCCACCTCCACGCCAACTTGCCTTCCCACGGCAAAACAATGAAAATAAGATTCAGAAATGTTTCTCCCACAAAAGAAAATCATACTTACGAACAAATGTGAATTTCAGGGACCTTAATGATTAACTACAATCTCTTTAATACCATTTCTATGGGGCTTTTTTGCTCTACAGATGCCTCTGCATCGTGAACTTGAGCACTTGTTGATCCTACTTTGTCAGTAAAGCCCTGCCTTTGAAATCTTTCTCAGCATGTGGAACTGACCCTTTAACTTCCTGCACGCACCCTCTGCTGTGATGTATGGCTCTGGTTTCAATCATATTCATTGGCCAAGCCTGCTTTAAGCTGAGAGTGGAAATAGGGGATTTTATATATTACAGGAAAAAACAAACAAATAAATTTGGTTTTGCTGTTTATATTTTCTAAATAATATATTCTTAAAGTCCATTTTTTTAAACTAAGTGCAAAAATGTAAATGAAGCTTCTAGATCTCTTTTCCCTTGCAACTTTAATTATCAAGGTAAATATAAAATGTATGTGTCATTACTTTTAGAAAAGGCTGTTTTTTGTTTTTAAATTGTTTTAGAGCACAGTTGATGAATTCAAGTGGTATTTTAGTTGGAGGAGATGGGGGGGTAGTATTTTCCCTAAGAATGGTATATATCAATATTACCAACATTAAAAACGAACATTTTGTCGCATAGTAGGAGTGCATTAGGGCTGGGGAAGAAATAGTTGACATTCACAAGTAGATGGGAGAGTGCTTCTAAAGCCCAGCCCCATCACAAACTTAGGAGGCTAAGTCTGGGTGCAGGAAGGCACCTATTTCTGTCTGCGATCCACAACCAAGAACTACATTCTTAAAGTTAGGCAGCTTAGGTGACTAAACTGTTTCTTGTGAGAAAAAGTTAAGCTATTCACCTGAAAGGGAACCCCTACTCAAATCCCTTTTCCTCAGGCAGAAGGAGGAATTGAACAGTGTCTCCCACATCCTGGGTGAATAGACAGGCTAAAGCTTATAAGGATACATCTCCTGTGACATTTTGTGTGGTGTTAGGTGTGCTTAGAGCATGCCTACTGGATCAGATATTGCAGGCAAAATAGGTGGAGGTGCACTTCTCTGGTTTGTGGATCATACTAGGGCTTTGGCAGGAAATAGGCATCCGGAAATCTGAAGTTAGGCAGCAGTGTGCATGCCCAGAAGTAGAAACAAAGGTGCTTACAAGCAGCAGCACAGTGGAGTTGTGGATTGTAGTGGTGCTTAAAACTAGGGTTTAGGTGCCTACAATCCTTTGCGCATCAGGGCCAGAAAGCCCAGTTCAATGGGTGAAAGTTTGGCTGTTGTGTTTAGTAAGCATGGGACTGGGCTTTTTCTTTATGTTTGTTCTGGAGAGCTGTGTGGTTTGTTGTATCATTTTTATTCCACTTTTGGAGAATTGTAAAAGTCATTTTAGGCTATATCCATTTTTTGAAAATACCAGAGTTGTTTTTTCCATTGACTTCAATGCACTTTGGATTAAGTCATGATGCTTGAGTGCTCTGTCCAGTCTTGTTTTAAATGGTTCAAGCATTGGGATTTTTGCAGCTTCCCTCAGGACGCTGAACCATAGTCTAATTATAGATCTCATTATTTATGCATTTGCTTTTTTCAAATCCTTTGGTATTTCTTTTATCTCAATAATGCTTGCAACATAATTGCAAGTGGTTCAGTGAGTTTATTAGTTAATTCCCTTAAGACTGTGGGATTCATATCATACTGATCTGCTTATTTATATATGCTCAGATTTTCCAAATATCCCTTACATGCTTTTATCAACAGCCATGCTGACAAAATCTTAATTAATTTCTAATTATCCATACCACTTTTGTTTTGATCTATTCATTTATTAATGGATTTACTTTTTTGCTGGTGTTTCTTTCTTTTGATAGTACTTATTATTTGTGTAACTATTGTGCCTGGGATTCCAAGACATAGACCAGTACTCAATTGTACTAGGCACCATACAAAACACAGAACAAGATAACAGTCCCTGCCCCAATGAGCATATAATCTAAGTATAAAACAAGAGACAACAGATGGATACTAGCAGACAGAGGAGTTCAAGTGACGAGTGAGACAATATTGATCAACCAGGGTGCAATCCACGAAAGTCGTTTGGCACCTCAGCCTTGTTTTTAGGCACAACTACGAACCTTCACTCTGCTGCCACCTAACCCTGTAGGTGCCGAAGATCACTCAGTGCCTAAATGTTTGCCTCTGGGCACATGCTCTGCTACTTCATTCTAGGCACCTGTCTCCTGCCTAGAGCAGGAGTAATTCACAAACTGGGGAATAGAGGCATTTGGCTGCCTAAGTCATGTGCAGGGGCCAATCCAGTAGGCATGCTCACAATTTCCTACCAGCATGAGCCCCTCACATGAAGCAGCAAGGTGGAAGAAGGAGGCACACCCTTAGCATCTTTTAGCATAGTAGTTAGGGTACTCACCCAGGATATGGGAAATACCTTGGTCAACTGCCCTTTCTATCTGATGAGAAGATGGGATTTGAACAGGGATCTCTCGGATGTCTGTCCTAGCCATTGGGCTATGGAATATTCTGATGTGTGCTTTTTTCAATCCCTCCTATTGAAGTTGTTCCACTTTAATTCAATAATTAAATATTAATTGGGCCAGTGAAAGAGAATAACTCTAGAATAGCCTAGTGAACTCACCTGAGAGGTGACAGACCCCTTTCCAAGTAAGGAGGACTTGAACCTGGGGTCTCCTATATCCTGGATAAATAACCTACCAACTAGGATAAATATTACAAGGGAACTCCACCTCTTCCCCCAAAAAACCTTTTGTAGAGTTAGGTCACCTCTGAATACACCTATCACATCGAGCTATGCATATGGCTTAGGCAGTCAAATGCCTATCTTTTCCCAGTTTGTGGATCTCTAGCAGAGCTAAGAGCCTCCCTGAAGCCCAGACTAAGGCACCTATTTCTATGACGGGGTGGGTCTTAGCGCACACCTCTTTGGTCAGCATCTCCCATTGGTTAGCTTAGGCGGCTCCCTGCCTAGTGTGCTGTCTTTTTAGATTGCATTCTAAGGCACCTATCTCTCCCTAGTCATTGTATGTGGAACCTAAGTGCCTATCTCAGGCTTTGTGAGTTGCAGTGTTGTTTCTGTGATTTTCTTCGTGCCTAAAATTTAGGAACTGCAATGCTGAGCATCATGGTGACTAAGTCCCATTGGGGACCTGCCCAACATGTTGTCTATATTTGTGTAGGCATCGTAGTAAAAGAGATTTTTAAGCAGGTATTTGAAGGGAGATACTGAGGTTGCTTTGTGGACGTTTACAGGAAATTGTTCCTGAGGATGTGAGGCTGCATGGGACAAAGGATGAAGTACATACTAAATTTTCAAATAAATGGGAAGTGATTATATCTATAAAAACACCCTTCAGATATTTCCTAACTATTCTGGGTATGTCTATGCGAGCCTCCCAGCCCAGAGCTGGGCTAGCAGGGCTCATGCTAGCACGCTAAAAATAGCTGTGTAGACCGCGCTCTGAAGTTGTGACTTCGGCTGAAGCTCAGGCACTCAAGCCTAGGGATGAGCTTCAGTACCCATGCTCCAGTTCAAACTGCAACTTCAAAGTGCTGCCTATACAGCTATTTTTAGAGCGATAGAGTGAGCTCCACCAGACTGCATCAGTGAACTTGGGCTGGGATGCTTGCCTCTGTGGGCTGTGTAGACAAACCCTTTAGCAAGTGTTAATTTAGAGATAGGACGTGATCATGGGGAATGATTCAATTAAGTAGTGGTAGGGCTTTAAGGATAGATAAGAACAAATGAATGTTTTAATAACAGATTTCCTTAACCAATGTGGGCCTTAGTTTCTCAAAAACAACGAGACAACTGCAGCATCCTCCAAAGTCATTAATCGGAGAGGATATAGCAGCAGCACCTTCCCAATTTATCATTGGCCAGACTCTGCCAACCTTAATCAATGAAACTACTCAAAGTGATTAAAGTTTGCAAAATTTTTCCTAACAGGATTATAGCCAAAACTAATCTGTGGCCTTTAAAGGGGTTTTCTGTATTTAGTTATACAGGACATAGTTGTTGATTTATAATCAACAGTATTCCTGGGGCAGTATGTAGTTGCATTGCCTGAGGAGCAAACTGGGTAGTCCTGGCACAGTCAAGGAACTATAATGTGATTGGAATAACAGAGACTTGGTGGGGTAACTCACATGACTGGAGCACTGTCATGGATGGGTATAAACTGTTCAGGAAGGAAAGGCAGGGGAGGAAAGATGGAGGAGTTGCATTGTACATAAGAGAAAAGTATGTTTGCTCAGATCTCCAGTATGAAACTGGAGAATAGCCGGTTGAGAGTATTTGAGTTAAGTTTAGAGACGAGATCAACAAGGGTGATGTTGTGGTGAGCATGTACTATAGACCACCAGACCAGGCGGATGAGGTAGACGAGGCTTTCTTCGGACAATTAATAGAAGTTTCCAGATCACAGGCCCTGGTTCTCATGAGGGACTTCAATCACCCTGACATCTGCTGGGAGAACAATACAGCAGTGCACAGACAATCCAGTAAGCTTTTGGAGAGTGTTTGAGACAACTTCCTGGTGCAAGTGCAGGAGGAACCAACTAGAGGCCATGCTCCTCTTGACCTGCTGCTCACAAACAGAGAAGAATTGGTAGGGGAAGTAGAAGTGGGTGGTAACCTGGGCAGCAGTGACCATGAGATGGTCGAATTCAGGATCCTGACAAAAGGAAGAAAGTAGAGCAGCAGAATATGGACCCTGGACTTCAGAAAAGCAGACTTTGACACACTCAGGGAACTGATGGGCAGGATCCCGGGGAGGCTAATATGAAGATGAAAGCCTTATTGAGGGTGCAGGAACAAACCATCCCGATGTGCAGAAAGATATGGCAACAAGAAGTTGGCTTAAGAGAGAAAAATTCAGTGACCTTGAACACAAAAAGGAAGCTTACAAAAAGTGGAAATTTGGATAGATGACTAGGGAGAAGTATAAAAATATTGCTCGAGCATGCAGGGGTGTAATTAGGAAGACCAAAGTACAATTGGAGTTGCAGCTAGCAAGGGATCTGAAGAGTAACAAGAAGGGTTTCTATAGGTATGTTAGCAACAAGAAGGTCAGGGAAAGTGTGGGACCCTTACTGAAAGGGGGAGGCAACCTACTGACAGATGATGTGGAAAAAGCTGATGTACTCAATGCATTTTTTGCCTCGGTCTTCACAGACAAGATCAGCTCCCAGATTGCTGCACTAGGCAGCACAGTGTGGGGAGGAGCAGCCCTCAGTGGTGAAAGAACAGGTTAAGGACTATTTAGAAAGTCTGGACACGCACAAATCTGGACATGCACCAATCTGGACATGGGGCTGGAGGCAATGTGTTCGAGTGCTGAGGGAGTTGGCTGATGTGATTGCAGAGCCATTGGCCATTATCTTAGAAAAATCATGGTGATCAGGGGAGGTCCCGGATGATTGGAAAAAGGCAAATATAGTGCTCATATTTAAGAAATGGAAGAACGAGAATCCAGGGAACAACAGACCGTCAGCCTTACCTCAGTTCCTGGAAAAATCAAGGAGCAGGTCCTCAAGGAATCCATTTTGAAGCACTTGGAGGAGAGGAAGGTGATCAGGAACAATCAACATGGGTTCACCAAGGGCAAGTCATACCTGACCAACCTGATTGACTTCTATGATGAGATAACTGGCTCTGTGGATGTGGGGAAAACAGTGAATATACCTGGACTTTAGCAAAGCTTTTGATGCGGTCTCCCACCATATTCTTGCCAGCAAGTTAAAGAAATATAGATTGGATGAATGGACTATAAGGTGGATAGAAAACTGGCTAGATTGTCAGGCTCAATGAGTAGTGATCAACCTCTCAATGTCTAGTTGGCAGCCGGTATCAAGAGGAGTGCCCCAGGGGTCGGTCCTGGGGCCAGTTTTGTTCAACATCTTCATTAATCATCTGGATGAAGAGATGGATTGCATCCTCAGCAAGTTCGCAAATGACACTAAGATGCGGGGAGAGGTAGATATGCTGGAGGTTAGAGATAGGGTCCAGAGTGACCTGGATAAATTGGAGGATAGGGCCAAAAGAAATTGGATGAGGTTCAACAAGGACAAGTGCAGAGTCCTGCACTTATGACAGAAGAATCCCAGGCACTGCTACAGGCTGGGGACTGACTCGCTAAGCAGCAGTTCTGCGGAAAAGGACCTGGGGATTACAGTGGATGAGAAACTGGATATGAGTCAACAGTGTGCTCTTGTTGCCAAGAAGGCTAACGGCCTATTGGGCTGCATTAGTAGGAGCATTGCCAGTAGACCGGGGGAAGTGATTATTCCCCTCTATTCGGCACTGGTGAGGCCACATCTGGAGTATTGCTTCCAGTTTTGGGCCCTGCACTACAGAAAGGATGTGGACAAACTGGAGAGAGTCCAGACGAGGGCAACTAAAAGGATTAGGAGACTGTGGCACATGATTTATGAGGAGAGGCTGAGGGAACTGGGCTTTTTTAGTCTGTGCAATAGAAGAGTGAGGGGGGAATTTGATAGCATCCTTCAACTATCTAAAGGGGGATTCCAAAGAGGATGGATCTAGACTGTTCTCAGTGGTGGAAGATGACAGAACAAGGAGCAATGGTCTCAAGTTGCAGTGGGGTCTAGGTTGGATATTAGGAAAAACTATTTCTCTAGAAGAGTGATGAAGGACTGGAATGGGTTACCTTGGGAGTTGGTGTTATCTCCATCCTTAGAGATTTTTAAGGCCCGGCTTGACAAAGCCCTGGCTAGGATGATTTAGATGGGTTTGGTCCTGCTTTGAGCAGGGGGTTGGACTAGATGACCTCCTGAGGTCTCTTCCAAGCCTAATCTTCCATGATTTTATGAAGCAGATTGTAAATCAGTCATACTCTGTCTCATGGTGTACCCTCTATTTTGTGCCATGGGAATGTGGGGAGAAAGTATCCTGGGTCAATCCTATATCTGGCACAGTGGATGTCCTCTGGCCTGTGAGCACTTTGTGGGGTGGAGCCAAGGCTCCACTATTTCCCACCCACGTGACCACAGTAGTATAATGGCCCTTGGAAGACTGATCTCCCCACTGCGCTGCTGTCCATGGCATGAGGAATTACCTTACTGCCGTCTGCAGAATGGGCCAACATTTGGTCCAAAAGAAGACACACAAATGGCATGTAATTCTAACATCTTCCTTTTGACAAGAAAAAAATTGCAGCAACACTCCCTTTCAAATGTCTCCCTATACATCTAACAGTAACGAAGTTTTGGGTTTGGCCTGGTGATATAGTTTGGGGTCCCTTTGAGAAAAAAATAATCATTTTCCATTTTCAGGAATTACTACCTCCTTCTATGATTTCTCTTAAAATAGTGAATCAGAACTGTAACATGTAGGGAGATGTGTGTGAGCACACACATATCTACATCACATGAGCAGTTTTAATGCATTGGACCCCTTCTGCTTGTGGTACTAGAGACCCAGATGACACAAACTCTGATATTATGGATTAGTTTATCATGAGAAATCAAATAATAATCTGTTTTGAGGACCATAATTATCATAATCACCTTTCTCTCTCTCTCTCTCTCTCTTTACCTCTAGGGATTTTGGACTGTCAATGGATTGTGAGATGATGATTATAAGGAAGAGGCAAAGCAATCTGGACCAATTATAAACATGAAGTTTGATCAGAACTCAAACCAAACATAAGACCAGAAAAAGTTTAGTTGATATTTCTGCTTATCATTTCATTGGCGTACCTATCTGTCCATCTTAGATATTACTAGAGCAGTCATCATATTCTCTAAATGCTAAATGCACCTCTGCATTTTCTGGCTCTAGCTGACAGCAGCAATGCTAAAATACCACAAAAATACTATTATCATTTCATTCCCTGGCTAATTTTGTAGATCCAAGAAGGGTTCCGTTTAAACGTGGTTCAGACATTTGACTGCTTCCCCTAACTAAATTGTTGTACTGTCTTGAGTTCACCTACCAGTAAAAACTGAACACACTTCAGACACCTATTCACAGCTGAAAAATGTTGGTCTCTGCAGTATACTTTTAGCCAACCATTTCAAATAAGGACAAAAGTATAATATTTAAACAGGAAGCATTCCAATAGTGATGTTCTTTAGATTTATTGTGGTCTGATGTCACTGAAATTAGTATTTTGAACAATGAAGGCTCCTCCTCCCTCCACCCCCCATTACTGTGCTAAGAACCTTGCCACATGGGAACTCTTAGAGGACAAGATGGCTTTAATAAGAGAAGACACCTAATTTTTATGGCTTAATCTATCAACATTTTGAAATTTTGCTCCACCATAGAAAGCAAAGCAACCTCTTTAAAGTGCTGGGTTCCCATCAGCTGCACCTGGTGCTCAGAAGAATCGTCCTGTCAAGTCTATGGAATGCAATTGGATAATACTTTCCCCTAAATTAGTAATATATATATTTCAGTACTTGGAGAGTTAAATATAATTTTACTTTAATAAAAACTGTTATTCTTCACTTAATAGTGCTTTAAAAAAACAAAAACAAAATTCCCAGCCATTTTGGAAAAAAAGCCATCCTTTTATTATTAATGTATGCTTTGAAGTGTCAAATCTCAAGGCCTGAATGACAACTTTTTGATCTTAAAAGCCTTGTATATAGAGAGCCTCACTTTTGCATACCCATATAGTTGCAGATAATTGCAGGTAGTCTGAATAAAGCCTTAAGGCTACAAGAGTTCACATAAATGGTTTCAATCTCAGAGTAACTATCAACCATCTGATGAGATTAATTTAGGAAGGATTGCAGAGAAGTATTTAATAAGTTAAAAAAGACTGGTTAAGAGTTAACCAATAGACAGAATCCTGGCTAAGGAGAAGTGATATAATAGGATATAGAACAAAACCAGCCCATTCAGGGCTTAATAAAAGTATAAAAAATCTGAGGAAAAGAGAAAAAGCAGAAAGACAAAGACAAATATTTCTGCTCTTTAATAATAAATATTGTCCTGACACATTTTTTTAAAGTCATTAATAGGAGTGCTAAGAAGAGGAAGGTTTAATGCAATTTTTACTGAAGCTGCCAAGGGAACAGGGATAAAAATCACATTAAATTACTAACAGTCCTACACTGCAGTTTCAAAGTCTTTAGAAGAATGATCACAGGTGACAAAAGGAAATGGCCATCATCACAGAAGATATATTTCTAGGGTCTGATCCAGCTGCCTTTGAAGCTAATGGCAGCCTTTCCATTGAGTTAAATGGGAGCTGGACAGGGTCCTTACTTTTTCTATTGCAAAATAAAAATAATAGATTCATATTTTCACAAATTATTAAAACAATAACTGGTCTATAAAAAAGATAAATACGCCATTTTCCCAGATAGATCATAAAACATTTATGTCAAATGGAGCTGGGTGCTTTCTTTTTTTCAAATAGTTTATTTCAGCCACCCAAAATATTCGTCAAGTAGCAGCCTCCCTTTTAATACTTAGCCCAGTGGCTAGAGCACTAACCTGGGATGTGGAAGACCAACATTCAATCCCCCCTTCTACCTGACATAGGAAACTTGGGTTTTCTGTCTCCCAGGTCAGTGCCCACACCTCCAGGCTATAGAGTCATTCTCACCTGGTTTTCTTAGCCCAGTGATAGTCATTGTCAGTATACATTACCATGAAGCTTTGAATCCAAGCATCCCACACTCTGGGTAAGTTCTGTGATCACTAGGCTATAGGGCAGGGATCGGCAACCTTTGGCATGTGGCCCGTCACAGAAATCCGCTGTCGGGCCAGGATGGTTTGTTTACCTGCAGCGTCCGCAGGTTCCGCTATTTACAGCTCCCACTGGCTGTGGTTCACTGTTCCAGGCCAATGGGACCTGGAGGGAGCAGCGGCCAGCACATCCCTTGGCCCGTGCCACATCCCGCAGCCCCCATTAGCCTGGAATGGTGAACCACAGCCAGTGGGAGCTGTGATCGGCTGAACCTGTGGACGCTGCAGGTAAACAAACCGTCCTGGCCTGCCAGCAGATTTCCCTGATGGGCCATGTGCCAAAGGTTGCTGATCCCTGCTATAGAGTATACTTGGTGGCATCATCATCACCACCACCACTATCGTAGTTTTTTTGAGAGGAAGGGGCGACCAGACTTAAATGGCTAATTCCTGGAGATGGTGGAGGGAGGAGAATCCCAAATGGAGGGAGATGTCTCCCAACAGTCCAGATGTAGTCGCCGACCTCCCTTTGAGGGAAGGGCTTAGGTCCCACCCCCCTCCTTGACATTTCCTATTGGCTAGTTTAGGTGTCTGCCTACTCAATATGCTGGCTTTTGTGAATCCCATTCTTAGGGACCTAACTCTCCCCATGTATTGTATATGGAGCCTGGGCACCAAACTTGGCATTGTGGTTTCCAGGAGGTTGCAGGGCACCTAAACTTTGTGTTGCAACATTTAGTCTAATTCACCTTTATGGCTATAAACTTAAGTGGCTTTCCCAAGTCACACAGGAAGTCTGTGGTGAAGCAGGAGACTTAACTGGACCACCCTTCCTTCTTTAAAAGGATGTACAATCACCTCAGCACGTAGACTTCTAGAAAGATGTATGAGTACCCTGAGAGCTTGTACACAGTGCCAGCAAAGAGCTGTAGAAGAGTTTGCTTTGTAGAGCACTTCCATGTGTTGCGCTCTAACTGCACTTGCTGGTGCACTCTAAAGGATACCTAGTTTGCATTAACATAGTCCTGTCCGTTTACAAAGATACTTAGATACCCAAGCCCAATACTTAGGCACCCCTGATAGTCTCAAAATGCTGCTTAGGTGGCACCTAAGTCCTCTCATTGTGTTAGTATCCAATGGTAGGGATGTGTAAAGTTGTCTATGCATGGACACTGCCCCACAGTAATGAACTACTCAGAGCCTAAGCTCAATTCAAAGTATTTCAGGCCTCGAAGCAAGATTCTCAAATTAGGCATTCACTGGACTATCTTGATAGTGAAGCCTGATCCCATAGATGTGCTCTAAGTCTTCACACCTGTCAAAAGAGATAGCCTGAGCAAACAGTCACAAGTGGATGTGTGTGTGTTCTCTGGTGATCTGGGTCCTCTCCTAGGAGGCAGGAGACTTGGGTTCATGTCGCTGCTCCACTGAATATTTAAATGATTTATACAAAGTGAAAGAGCTCCAACAGGAGACGCTCCCAATCCAGAATATCCAATAGCCTGGTGGTTAGGGCACTCACCAAGGTTGCGGGTTCAAGTCCCTGTTCCAAATCAGGCAGAGTAGGGAGTCAAATCTCATATCCCATATCTCAGGAGAATGCCCTAACCACTAGGCTATTGACTATTGTGGGGTCTTTGCTCTCTTCTCCCTGTATACTGTGTTTTTTCATGATAAATTACTGACCTGGCTTATGTGCTTAACTCCAGCAGTCCATGGCTCAGAATCCAATTGGAGGGAGGTGCCTCCCTTTGACCTATTAGTAAGGTACCTAGAGGCCCTGATCAATGGGAGTTAGGTTCCTAAATACCTATGAGGCTCTGGGCTTAAGCAACACCCCTTTCCTCTGCATTTCACACCCTGGCCAGCTAAGGCAGCTGCCCTTTCAGCTTGCTGGCTTCTGAGGATCACTTCCCTAGATGCCTAACTCCCCCCATGCATTGAATGGGAAGCCTGGGTAACTAACTTGCTGGGAAGTCCACTGAGCATCAGGCACCTAGAAATTAGATGCTGCAATGCTCAGCAGATCAACACCTAAATAATTCTGTGAATCTGGCCCTAGGTGCTCAATGTGGTAGCTCCTGTCACATGATAAGCAGCTCCTATGCCATGCAGGAACAGTGCCCTGTTCTTGCAGGGCTTACAGACATCTCATGACAACTACCCTCCAATACTGTGCCACTCTTAAGCTACACAGGAGCCTACTCTGTTCAGGAGCTATGAAGCAGGGCAAAGCAGCTGCTCAGTGAAGAACTTAGCCCCACCACAGAAGAACCCTGGCTGCATGGTTGAGTACTGCCAACCCCAAGTTTTCAAAAATCGTGAGATTTACCTTTTGTATATCTACATAGAAGTATATGTATTTTTAATTTGCCGTCTTGGATCTGAGTCTTTAGGATGTACTCAGGTCATGATTTCAACAGTCAGAGGGGCCAACTGGGCCAGGGCCACCCCACATGGAGGATGGGGAGGGAGCACCACCTAGCCCTGTTCTGCCCCCAGGTCTGCTCCAACCCCGCCTCCAGTTTTGGCCCCCGACCATGGCCTGACTGCAGCTTCTGCTCCCGCCCCCAGACTTGCCTCCAGCCTCAGTCCCATTCCCAGCCCCAGACCTGCCCCTAGCTGCAGCCCCAGCCTCAGCCCCCTTATCCCTGTCCACGACCCCCTGGAGCCATGTCCCCACTCTGGCCCTGCCTCCTGGGGAGAGGGGGCACAGTCGTGAAAAGTTTGGGGACCACTGATGTAGAAGAATATTGACTGCCACATTGTTCATCATCAAGGCTGGTACCTCTAGATCCTCCACAGAGACCTCTGCCCCTTGAGCTAACTGAGTAATTGATAACGGTAGGAGGTTGTGAGGCAGACACTAGAGCAGGGATCGGCATCCTTTGGCACGCGGTCTGCCAGTGTAAGCCCCCTGGCGGGCTGGGCCGGTTTGTTTACCTGCTGCATCCGCAGGTTCGGCCGATCACGGCTCCTACTGGCCGCATTTGCCATCCCAGGCCAATAGGGACTGTGGGAAGTGGCAGCCAACACATCCCTCGGCCCGCGCCGCTTCCCGCAGCTCCCATTGGCCTTGCGTGATGAACCGCGGGTAGTGGGAACCGCGATTGGCAGAACCTGCGGACGTGGCAAGTAAAGAAACCAGCCCGGCCCACCAGGGGGCTTACCCTGGCAGGCCGTGTGCCAAAGGTTGCCAATCCCTGCACTAGAGGAAGCTGACAAATGCATTTTGCCTGAGTTCACAGCTATTTGCTCAGAGGAGAGGAATATTGAGATTCTGGAATCAGGGGCTTTGTTTCAGTTTCTGAAGGGAAATGACTCCAGTGGCTACAGATACTTATGCCCATAGCCTCTTGTCATAACTATAAAGGGAAGGGTAACAGCTGTCCTGTGTACAGTACTATAAAATCCCTCCTGGCCAGAGACTCCAAAATCCTTTCCCTGTAAAGGGTTAAGAAGCTCAGGTAACCTGGCTGGCATCTGACCTAAAGGACCAATAAGGGGACAAGATACTTTCAAATCTTGGTGGGGGGGAGGAAGGCTGTTGTTTGTGTTCTTTGTTTTGGGAGTGTGTTCGTTCTCGGGACTGAGAGGGACCAGACATCAATCCAGGTTCTCCACATCTTTCTAAACAAGTCTCTCCTATTTCAAACTTTGTAAGTAAATAGCCAGGCAAGGCGTGTTAGTTTTCCTTTGTTTTTCTCAACTTGTAAATGTACCTTTTACTAGAGTGTTTATCTTTGTTTGCTGTACTTTGAACCTGAGACTAGAGGGGAGTCCTCTGAGCTCTTTAAGTTTAATTACCCTGTAAGGTTAATTTCCATACTGATTTTACAGAAATAATTTTTACCTTTTTCTTTAATTAAAAGTCTTCTTTTTAAGAACCTGATTGATTTTTCCTTTTTTTTTAAGATCCAAGGGGTTTGGATCTGTATTCACCAGGAGTTGGTGAAGGGAAGGAGGGGGAAAGGTTAATTTCTCCTTGTTTTAGATCCAAGGGGATTGGATCTGTGTTCACCAGGAGTTGGTGGGAGGAAGGAGGGGGAATGGTTAATTTCTCCTTGTTTTAAAATCCAAGGGGTTTGGATCTGTATTCACCAGGGAATTGGTGAAGGTTTTTCAAGGTTTCCCAGGAATGAAATCCATTAAAATGGTGGCAGCAGAACCAGAGCTAAGCTGGTAGTTAAGCTTAAAAGTTTTCATGCAGGCCCTACATTTGTACCCTAAAGTTCAAAGTGGGGATCCAGCCTTGACATGGTGGCAGGGGTGGGATAATTTTAAACCCAAAAGCCAGTGAGATTTTTTTTTCCCTTCTAGCTGCTTGAAAAGCAGAGCTGGAGGTACAAAGATGCATATCTTATCTCTCCTTGCCTGAAGGCAGAGGTGTTAAGTTCTTTTAACAAGGTCCTTTGTTAAGAGAAGTGTTCAATTAATGAGCAAACAAACGACTAGTAAAAGGAATTTACAAGCTGAATTGTTTTTTTTTTTCTTTTTACATCCTCGGAAGTATCTACTTAAAAAGTCTCTGTTAACACAGCAGCAGCCAGAGCTAAGAGCTTCCCAGTTTCAGTCAACTGCAGAGGGGGTGACCCAGCACAAGAAAACAGGAAAATGACTACAAAAGAAGAAAAAGCCAAAGAGGAGGCCCACAAGAGAGCTATGGAGCTGAAAGAAAAAGAGATAGAGCTGAGAGACAGAGAAGAGAAAGCCAAAGAGGGGGCCTACAAGAGAGAGATGAAGCTGAAAAAAAAAGAGATGGAGATAAAAGAAAAAGAGATGGAGGAGAGAGAAAAAGAAAGGAAGCATGAACTGGAACTAGCAAAGGCTAAGCAAGCTTTCACCCCCATCCCTGTTCCTGAGCCATCCACCAGGGCCCCGTCTGGGTTACCAGAGACCCAGACAAAGGTGGTGAAACAAAATCCCCTGCCAACGACTGCAACAACCGTAGTGGATCCAATCCCAGAGACCCAGCCAAAGCTAGTCCCAGAACCGGAACTGGCAACGCAACCAGCACCAAAACCATTGCAAGCCCTGAGTCCAGCGCTTGTAAACCCGTCTACAACTCCAATGCCAGAGGGCACCAGCAAGCCTGACCTGGCAGAAGCAGCAAATAACCCTACCCAAGAGGCTCAGCCAGAGCCTGAAATACCACATAGTGCACCAGCGGACAACGGTTCAC
Organism: Malaclemys terrapin pileata; assembly: GCF_027887155.1. Lineage (NCBI taxonomy): Eukaryota > Metazoa > Chordata > Testudines > Emydidae > Malaclemys > Malaclemys terrapin. The sequence goes on from NC_071505.1 coordinate 250,226,422, forward strand.
AGTCAATGGAAACAGCCCCAGCACCTGCATCGCTTCCAGAGGGACCAAGCCCCAGTCCACAGCCCAAGAAGGAACTGATGTCTCCAGCATCAAGGGAACAGTTCCAGGCCGAGCAGGAAGCAGATGACAACCTTCATAAAGCTTGGGCGGCGGCGCGGAGCACCCCACCGCCTCTCAGCTCTTCTAACCGATCCCGGTTTGTTGTAAAACAAGGACTTTTTTACAAGGAGACTCTTTCTGGTGGGCACCAGAAAGACTGGCATCCTCAAAAACAGTTGGTAGTTCCCACTAAGTATCGGGTAAAGCTCTTGGGCTTAGCCCATGATCATCCCAGTGGCTATTCTGGGGTGAACAGAACCAAAGACCGGTTGGGGAAGTCCTTCCACTGGGAGGGAATGGGCAAGGACGTTGCTAAATATGTCCGGTCTTGTGAGGTGTGCCAACAAGTGGAAAAGCTCCAAGACCAGGTTAAAGCCCCTCTCCAGCCACTACCCATAATTAAGGTCCCATTTCAGCGCATAGCTGTGGATATTCTGGGTCCTTTCCCAAAAAAGACACCCAGAGGAAAGCAGTACGTACTAACTTTCATGAATTTTGCTACCCGATGGCCGAAAGCAGTACCCTTAAGCAACACCAGGGCTAAAAGTGTGTGCCAGGCATTAACAGACATTTTTGCCAGGGTAGGTTGGCCCTCCAACATCCTTACAGATTCAGAAACTAATTTCCTGGCAGGGACCATGGAAAACCTGTGGGAAGCTCATGGGGTAAATCACTTGGTTGCCACCCCTTACCACCATAAAACCAATGGCCTGGTGGAGAGGTTTAATGAAACTTTGGGGGCCATGATACGTAAATTTGTAAATAAACACTCCAATAATTGGGACCTAGTGTTGCAGCAGTTGCTTTTTGCCTACAGGGCTGTACCACATCCCAGTTTAGGGTTTTCACCATTTAAACTTGTGTATGGCCTTGGTTAAGGGGCCATTACAGTTGGTGAAGCAGCAATGGGAGGGGTTTATGCTTTCTCCAGAAACTAACATTCTAGACTTTGTAAGCAACCTACAAAGCACCCTCCGATATTCTTTGGCCCTTGCTAAAGAAAACCTAAAAAATGCTCAGAAAGAGCAAAAGGCCTGGTATAATAAACATTCCAAAGAACGGTCCTTCAAAGTAGGAAACCAAGTCATGGTCTTAAAGGCGCTCCAGGCCCATAAAATGAAAGCATCGTGGGAAGGACCATTCACGGTCCAGGAGCGCCTAGAAGCTGTTAACTATCTCATAGCCTCCCCCACCTCCAACATAAAGCCTAAGGTATACCATGTTAATTCCCTTAAGCCCTTTTATTCCAAAAAATTAAACGTTTGCCAGTTTACAGCCCAGAAAACAGATAATGCAAAGTGGCCTAAAGGTGTCTACTACAAAGGAAAAAAGGATGGTGGCGTGGAAGAGGTGAACCTCTCCACGACCCTTGAACGTCTGCAGCAACAGCAAATCAAGGAGCTGTGCACAAGCTTTGCACCAATTTTCTCAGCCACTCCAGGATGGACCGAACAGGCATACCACTCCATTAACACAGGTAATGCTCACCCTATTAGAACCCCACTCTACCGGGAGTCACCTCATGCCAAAACTGCTATACAAAGGGAGATCCAGGACATGCTACAGATGGGTATAATCCGCCCCTCTAAAAGTGCATGGGCATCTCCAGTGGTTCTAGTTCCCAAACCAGATGGGAAAATACGCTTTTGCGTGGACTACCGTAAGCTAAATGCTGTAACTCGTCCTAACAACTATCCAATGCCACGCACCAATAAGCTATTGGAGAAATTGGGACATGCCCAATTCATCTCTACTTTAAACTTAACCAAGGGGTACTGGAAAGTACCACTAGATAAACCCGCTAAGGAAAGGTCAGCCTTCGTCACCCAGGCAGGGGTGTATAAATTCAATGTACTCCCTTTCGGGTTGCGAAATGCACCCGCCACCTTCCAAAAACTTGTAGATGGTCTCCTAGTGGGATTGAAAAAATCTGCAGTTGCCTACCTCGATAATGTGGCCATTTTTTCTAATTCATGGGCAAAGCACCTGGAGCACCTGGAAAAAGTTTTCGAGTGCATCCAGCAGGCAGAACTAACTGTTAAGGCTAAAAAGTGTCAAATAGGCCAAAACAAAGTAACTTACCTGGGGCACCAGGTGGGTCAAGAAACTATAAATCCCCTACAGGCCAAAGTAAATGCTATCCAAAAGTGCCAGTTCCAAAGTCTAAAAAACAGGTCCAATCCTTCTTAGGCTTGGCTGGATATTATAGGCGATTTGTACCCCACTACAGCCAAATCGCCGCCCCGCTGACAGACCTAACCAAAAAAACCCAGCCAAATGCAGTTCAGTAAACTGATAAGTGTCAAAAGGCCTTTAACCAGCTTAAGGCAACACTCATGTCTAACCCTGTGCTAAGGGCCCCAGACTTTAACAAACCGTTCCTAGTAACCACAGATGCGTCCGAGCGAGGCATGAAAGCAGTTTTAATGCAGGAAGAACCGGATCAAAAATTCCATCCTGTCGTGTTTCTCAGTAAAAAACTGTCTAAAAGAAAAAGCCATTGGTCAATCAGCAAAAAGAAATGCTATGCCATTGTGTACGCGCTGAAAAAGCTACGCCCATATGTTTGGGGACGGCGTTTCCAACTACAAACAAACCATGCTGCGCTACAGTGGCTTCATACCGCCAAGGGAAATAACAAAAAACTTCTTCGGTAAAGTTTAGCTCTCCAAAATTTTAATTTTAAAATACAACACATTTCGGGAGCTTCTAACAAAGTGGCTGATGCACTCTCCCGGAAAAGTTTCCCAAAGTTAACTGGTTAACAATTGTTCTTAAAATAAAACATATTGTTAGTTTTTTATATAATCAGTAGTATGTCTAAAGGTACATGTGTCCTATTAACTCTGTTTTCTCCTAGAACTCCAGGAAAAAATCACAGCCAGAGTGGAACCAAACGTCCAACACTATCTGTGATTTGGGGGGCGTGTCATAACTATAAAGGGAAGGGTAACAGCTGTCCTGTGTACAGTACTATAAAATCCCTCCTGGCCAGAGACTCCAAAATCCTTTTCCCTGTAAAGGGTTAAGAAGCTCAGGTAACCTGGCTGGCATCTGACCTAAAGGACCAATAAGGGGACAAGATACTTTCAAATCTTGGGGGGGGGGGAGGCTGTTGTTTGTGTTCTTTGTTTTGGGAGTGTGTTCGTTCTCGGGACTGAGAGGGACCAGACATCAATCCAGGTTTTCCACATCTTTCTAAACAAGTTTCTCCTATTTCAAACTTGTAAGTAAATAGCCAGGCAAGGCGTGTTAGTTTTCCTTTGTTTTTCTCAACTTGTAAATGTACCTTTTACTAGAGTGTTTATCTTTGTTTGCTGTACTTTGAACCTGAGACTAGAGGGGAGTCCTCTGAGCTCTTTAAGTTTAATTACCCTGTAAGGTTAATTTCCATACTGATTTTACAGAAATAATTTTTACCTTTTTCTTTAATTAAAAGTCTTCTTTTTAAGAACCTGATTGATTTTTCCTTTTTTTTTTAAGATCCAAGGGGTTTGGATCTTGATTCACCAGGAGTTGGTGAGAGGAAGGAGGGGAATGGTTAATTTCTCCTTGTTTTAGATCCAAGGGGGTTGGATCTGTATTCACCAGGAGTTGGTGAAGGGAAGGAGGGGGAAAGGTTAATTTCTCCTTGTTTTAGATCCAAGGCGGTTGGATCTGTATTCACCAGGTAATTGGTGAAGGTTTTTCAAAGTTTCCCAGGAATGAAATCCATTAAAATGGTGGCAGCAGAACCAGAGCTAAGCTGGTAGTTAAGCTTAAAAGTTTTCATGCAGGCCCTACATTTGTACCCTAAAGTTCAAAGTGGGGATCCAGCCTTAACACCTCTCTAGACTGTCCTTGTGCCGGTCTTCTTCTTTGCGCCCCTCTCCTTTCCTTGTCCCAGTCTCCTTCTCTCTGCCTCCTACTCCAGCTCTGTGTTCTAGCTCCAGCTCTCTCCCACTTGCACATTCTTCCCCAAGCCCTGGCTTCTCAGGATCTAGGCTGGAATGCAGAGTAGTTTCTCCTTCTCATTGGGCCCAGGCAGCACCCAGGGGAGTATTAATAACCCAAAAAAGGAAGTCACCCTGCTCTCAACTCCTGTGTTTAGTGCAACAGCAGCTCTGGCAGCCAGGAAGAGCAATTGCAGGGAAATGTCTACTTTTAGCTTCCGTAGCTGACACACTCTATTTAGCCTCTATTGAGCATGAAAAAAATGGAGGCTTTCTGAGGCTTGTGAGTTGGCCAAATTTAGGTGGATTTTAATAGATAATAAAAAGACACATCTCTGACCATAGGATAACCCACCTTGCCAAATTTCAAGTCTCAACCACAATATATGGAGACGCAAGAACTTCTCAACAAACCAGACATAAAACATTTTTAACCTGGACAAAACAACTTATTTTTTCTTATCCTCCATCTAAAAAAAGATGGAACCATTTGTGATTAAACTTAAATAATGATAATAATGTAATAATATTCAGCTTGAGGCAGACACTGAGCATGAAAAATGTCAGCCCAAATGGTTAAAATTTGGCAAAGTTATAAGCAACTTAAAACAGGATCTTACAATGGGAAGTGTTGGGCAACCTTAACATAGGTGTCATCACCTACTATACTCCCTATAATACATTTAAAGTAGTTTTTTTGAAAAATTACTATGACTTTTCCCCATATCTGATTTGGCTGAAATTCTTTTCAAGTTATACATTTTTATTTAAGATGAAAGGAATTGAAATTGAATGGGTGTAAATATCAAATCTTCTGTAATACTCATGTAACTGTTTTAGTATTTATTTTTTACTGTGGAATATTGAAATACAAAACAGTCCAATTTAATGTTTATAATTATGTGAGAGCTGAAGTTTCTGCCCCAAATCCTAACTGCTTTATGGAAATAGACCCACTAAAGTTAATAAGTCAAGCAGAATGTGCCCCAGTTGTAGGTCAGTGTGATAATGACAACTTGCATATGTTGGAGAACATTATGGTTTCTATGGGTGAACTCAGCTGGTAAGTATTTTATCTTCATTTGTAAATGCACAGGAGAATTTAGAATATGAACTAGATATGTGCTAAGTATTCACAATGAAACCTGAAATCCTGCAAAATATTCCTGTTTGGGGCTGTGAATTTGGGCCTCCGAGCAAATTTGCCATAACGTTTACTAACATTGACAAAACCGTTGAGTAAACCTGGGCTAGATTATGATTGTCATAGAATCCTAGAAAGGGCCCAGTGGGACCTTGAGAGGTCACCTACTCCAGTCCCTGGCGCTGAGGCAGGCCCAACTATACCTAGACCATGCCTGACTGGTGTTTTCTAACCTGTTCTTATATCTAATATCTAACTAAATCTCCATTGCCTACCTTCAGTGGACATGGAGAACAATTGATTACTGTCCTCTTTTTGTCACTTGCATCTGAAGAAGTGAGGTTCTTACCCACTAAAGCTTATGCTCCCAGTACTTCTGTTAGTCTCAAAGGTGCCACAGGACCCTCTGTTGCTTTTTACAGATTCAGACTAACACGGCTACCCCTCTGATACTTGTCCTCTTTTTGTAACATCCTTCAAATAAGTTAAGGGCTTTTATCAGAAAACCTCCGAGTTATCATTTCTGAAGACTAAACATGACCGGTTTTCCCTCATAGCTCAGGTTTTCTAAACTTTTTGCCATTTTTGGTGCTCTCCTCTAGACTCTTTTCAGTTTAGCCACATCTTTCCTGAATTGTGGTGCCCAGAATTGGACACTACTTCAGCTGAGGCCTCATTATTGCTGAGTGAGCTGGACAATTACCTGCCATGTCTTACATACAATGCTCCTGTTCATACACCCCAGAATGATATCAGCCTTTGTCACAACTGCTTCACTCATTGTTGACTCATATTCAATTGGTGATCCACTATGACCCCAGATCCTTTTTAGTGGTACTACTTCCTAGCCAGCTACACACCATTTTGTAGTTATGCATTTTCCACTGAAGTGACATGGAATTCAATTTTGCCTGGTTTCTAACACAAAATTCAGTTAAGTTCAGTTTCAAATGAGTTTTACATTGACATTTTGTACAAACCCGAACCCCAAAGCAAAACTGAAGGAGATGTAAAACCCAGATTGAAACCCCCTGTGTAGGAAATCCACTGACTTTGAAATAGTTGGAGTGTGAGAAGGAGAAATAATTTAATCCTATCATTACTGCCTAACTGCTGTAATTCCAATATTGTCTTTTAATTTTACAAATACCATCCCCCTCTTCACCAAACTTCCCTTGTTAATTGCTAACTCAAGTTAAATTCCTAATTATAGCTTTTAAGTTCCACTGGTATGTTTGCCAACATACATTATTTCTTTTAACATATGGTTCATTTATTCAGTGTGATTATCACATTGTAAATATATTAGAGTCCTATTGTCAACAGTCATTAAGATCATTCTGACTTTATTCACATGTTATTTGTGCAATGCAATGGAGGCTTTGCCGTAAAATTTAAAGAAATATTTTCTTTTGTGTGTACATATAGTGTACAGTATGTGTAGGTGATATATTGTGTCTCTATTGCAAAGTTCTTTCTTATGGATGTGTGTGGAGATGCAACACCCCAGCAAGAACTTCGAGACATTGGCCCCGATCTCAGAAGTATTTAGGCACCTAACTCCCATTGATTTTATTTGCTTTAAATTCCTTGAGGTTGTAGAGCAAGGTTGCCATGACAGGGCATCACTGACCGTAGCTTCACCCAACAAGTTGATAGGAGTAGCTGCCACATCACCAGATGTGTACACAGCAGAGAAGCTAAGCACAGGAACTGATTTATAAAACACCTGAGCACACCTCATCTATGTTTGGGTATGTATCTGCTTTCTGATAGGATCTCATTGTGCACTAAGTGGTTTCCCTACTCCCAAACCTCCTTCAAGTTAAGTAGAATATTTATTTTGTTAAGACGAAAATGATGGCACTGTGACTTTAGTGTGTGACTGGGAGTCAGGAATCCCAATTTCCATTTTCTGCTCTGCTACAAATTCTTTCCATGAGTTTGGACTGGTCATTAGATTCAACATTTTCAAAACTGGTGCCTGATGTTAAGCATCTCAGTTTACGTACAGGCTCCAAAATAGATGTCCTGGTTTTCAAAGGTGCTAAATCAGTCTGTGGCTCAGTTGCTCCATCTATAGTACTGGGTTAATACTATTTACTTGGCTCCCAGGTGTAACATGAGAAGAAATTGGTTAACTATTGTAATTATGTTGATATTCTGCACTAGAACATACTATAGAAGAGCAAAACATTCATGTTAAGGCACACAGGCAAATAGCAACTTTAATACTGTGCATCAAAGAGAGTAATTTATTTGTGATCAAAATCAGAACAATATTGTCTAACATTCAGAGAATCCAATCACTTTATTAGAGGCATACAGGAATGCATGTCACCTTGAGTTCTCCAGGAATTACAGTGGCTATATTTCAGTAAGCATCTTATCATAAAACCATTCATTCTGCTCAGGGCCAGCTCCAGGGTTTTGGCCACCCCAAGCAGCCAAACAAACAAAACAAAACAAAACAAAAAAAGCCACGATTGTGATTGCCATCTGCAGCGGCAATTTGGCGGGAGGTCCTTCGCTCCGAGCAGGAGTGAGGGACCTCTGCCGAATTGCCGCCGAACAGCTGACCGTGCCGCCCCCTCTCCGAAGTGGCCGCCCCAAGCACCTGCTTGGTAAGCTGGTGCCTGGAGCCGGTCCTGATTCTGATATTTTATTCACTATTGATGATGCATGAGAAGCACCTTCAACCTGCTACTACAGCTCAGTCCTGTTCCAATTAAGGTAAATGGGAGTCTTGACTTCAAAGGGACCAAGATGAAGCTCTCTGTAGAATTTTCTTGAAAGACAGATTTTCCTTGTCTGCAATCTCATTCATTTTCTCATGTCATTGTTGATAACTGGGCGTGGGCATGCTTTACCAAAAAATTTTCCAAAGCATATGTTGCTAGACCTTCCTTTGCCCTCCAGAAAAGTATTGGATCCATGCTCTGGACTGACGTATTCCAACTCACCAATTTGGAACGGTGTATGAATGCTGGCAGGGGATTGAGAGCTGCAGAAATGGACTACATGGCATGTGTGCGATACAAAGCATACTGAAACCTGTTTAGACAGTGCTAGATGCTCAGCCACGCCAAGGTTGGATTGGAATTATGTTTCACATGAATGGAGTAGGTAGGATTGAAAGGCCCACAGAGATCTAATGCCTATAATTACATTGTATGTGAGCTTCAAGGGAGGAAGATGCTTTCAAAGGTGTGCCTTTTGTTGAGGCTTGACAATCATGCTTGAATGCCTGTCAGTCTAGAGCTTATCGGGAAGGTGACTGTATTAGTTATGGGTGTGATCCTTATCTAACTGCAAATCCATGTAGCTCCATTGACTTTAATAGAGTTACCATTTACACTACCTGAAGACCTAGGCTGAAATTTTTGAACTATCTGTTGTACTCACTGCTGCTGTGATGTGAGAACCAGGTGTTAGTGAGGAATCCAAGAGTACTCTTATACTGTGGACTCAGATCCTAAGATGTGCCTGCTACAGATATGGACTGAGGCCTGATCTAGATATAATTTTTGTACCAGTATAACTATTTCAGCTAGGGAAGTGATTTTTTTTTCTTTACCAGCATAGTTATATCATTAAAATCCCTAGTATGGCCAAAGTTGCACCAGTATAAAGATGACTTATTATCAGTATAGCTTGTTTCCCCTCCTTTATGAGAACAAGTTATGCTGTTTATAAAGATGTTTATAGCCAGTATAACTGCACCCGCAGTAGGGAGGATTGTACCGCTTGAAATATACAGGTGTAGTTAAAGCAGTACAACTCTTGTGTGTAGAAAGCCCAGAGACCAATCTGCTTGGCTGATTTATGGCCCCAATGTGTGGTTCATAAATTGTGTGCTGACCATGCAGACTTCATTAAGTACATGGAAACACTGTTCATAACTAAGTAATCCCTTCTCATTCCTCCAAAATAGTAAAAACAACAACAACAACAAACCTCCAAATACCAAAACAATCCTACTAAAACAAATGTATAATTTCTAGCCTGAGACATATTATGATGGTCAAAAAGACCTCAGGAAAATATTCCATAACTGAAACTCCCTGCTATTCCTGTTTTGTAAACATCTTGTAAAATTTACTGCATACTTTGCAGAAAAATGCTACCCCATTCTAAGATCTCAGATGTGAAATTTCAGTTAGATGTGTTCATTTTTGGCAAATACTGGGTTTAGGAAATGACTACACATGCAGTAGTTATAAAGACTTAAGTTATTATCCTATGTGTAGGCAAAAAACTGCAGTGTTCCCTAGTGGAGTGTGAGCTGCATTCTTCTGCTAGGTTGGGAGAGGAAGAATTGCCCCTCATGGAAGAAAGACATGGTTAGGGCCTGTCACATGACATTTCTTGTGTGAGTCAAAGACTCATAAGTACAGTCAAGTAAGGGAGAGCAGAAAGCCAGGAGTCAATTATAAATAGAGCTGGTTGGAACTTATTTTTTTCAGGCTGGCTTGACCTGAATCAAAACATTTAATTTTCAGTTGGCCAGAAAACCCATTACACTGTATTTGCTTAGTGCATTGCATTATGAGAGTTGTAGTTTGGACACTTATAGTCTCCTGTGTCCAGGCTCCATGAAGGACTATATCTCTCACAATGCAATGTAGATTTCCATCTGATCGAGCTGCGTGGTGCATCTCGGGAATCATGTCACTATAGATGCAGTGTGAAAGATGTTCAACCATGGAGCCTGATGTCCCCATTCTTCCCTATGGGCAAGGAACCGTGGCTGGACTACATCTCCTCTGATGCATCCAGAGTCATGTGACTCCCAAGATACACCACACAACTCGTTCAGCTGGGTCTACATTGCATTGTGGGAGATGCAGTTCTCTGGGGAGCCCAGCCCATAGAAGACAAAGGAAGGGTAAACCATAACTCCCATAAGGCAACGGGAATGTAGTTGAATGTTGATCTGACTCAAAACAGTTTCACTTCAAGAATGACCAAATGTTTTTTTCAATCAAAGATTTCAAAATGAAACACTTTCAAATAAACATTTTTCAGAATTTTTGTTCCATATAAAGTTTTGAAATTTCAATATTTCATCTCATTTTGGGATGAAAACAAATGTTGGAATGTCAGTTTCCCATGGGATGGAAATAATGAATATTGCTCAGCTCTATTTATAAATATCAAAATAAGAGACTTAGTTTAAGATTGCATAAAAAAACTCCATTTTAATTTAGAGAATCCCAGTAACTTGACATCTGTTACAATCACCCCTTTATAAAATGTATCCTTAAGGACAATAAGGCATTGAACTGAAACTCTTCTGCTGAAATCAAACCTACACAAGCTATTGATCTCAAATGAATTCCTAGGTTAGAGTAACTTCCTAACATTAGAAACCAACTCCATTGTCCTTTGGGTCCAATCCTTATTGATTTTAGCCAAGGATCTTCCTTTACTTCTCCATGCAGGTTCTTTCTGTTTTTTCCTTATATGTATATATTGTTCCCCATTTAAAGACTTTTACACCATTATGTCTTTTAGCCATGGAGAAGTAATGGACCACCACCAACACACCACCTCATAAACAAACTAAAATTAATACATGCAAACCAAATATTAACAATTATCAGTTTTCCACTCTACATGAGAAGTGGCAGTACTCTTTTCCTTGCAACTCTGCATTCCTAACACAAGGTGGTTCTGTATACATTTCTAAATAAGTAGCACCTACAACCTTTCATCGTGTGAACTATGATGGAGTCCAACAGCTGCTAACACCATGACTTCTTTTGGTTCTTGAAAAACTCTGCCAAAAAATGTTATCCTAAGATAAGAATGTGTCAAACTTCTACTTTCTAAACTAAAAACAATTGAAAAAAAAGAAGGAAGAATCCAGCTCTGCATTGTTTGCATTGTGCATTCTACAGTTGGGTTTTCCTTTCTATCTTTCACTCATAACTCAACAAAGGATTTATAATATACAAAACATTGTTGAATTAAGTCTTTCACAGGCAGAGCCCTTGTGCTTTTTTGTTCCATGTTTTAAATCAATCTGCAAAGTCCAAATTTTTTGGATTGCACCACTACTGGCCCATAAACCTCCCTTAATCCTGAAATCTGTATGGGTCCTTGTATCTCAGTGTCAGCTGTGGGCCTGCTGCTGCGTGTGGCTACCTAGCAGTCTTGTTCCATTGGCATCACAGCACCAATGAGTTCCAGCTGGCTTTGTGTTGGTCCTGTGATATGGAAATTCTCTCCCAGGCTGTTGGGGTTCCTTTGTAGCCCATCTATGTAGCCAGAATGGTGTGCTTGGGGTAGAGGCTATAATATGGCCTAACATCTATATTTTGTTTTCATATGGTGTAATTGGATAACAGGTATTCTCATGCCTCTGTCACTCTGTGAGGAAAGGGGGAAACCCAGCTATGAAAGTAGCTGACCCCTTCCTCTATGGTGAGAGGGAGATCCATGTGGGGAGGGTTTCCTTCACAAGTCGACCCTAAGAGCATGATCTAGCCCACAGAGATTTAGCCTCTATGCATAATTGTAATAATTATCCCCAAATAATGCTAATGTCTCAGCTAGAAGCTACATGTTTTACATTATATAAGGAACTTGTATGGGTATTAAGGGGAACAATCATTCTCTAAAGAGAGTGAGAGAGCAAGAATGGCCTGTATGCATAGAAAGGGATAACAAATTAAGTGTCACAGTATTAGGGTTGCCAGGTGTCCAGTTTTCAACCGAACATCTGGTCGAAAAGGGACCCTCCCCAACCTCCTCCAGACCAGTGAAAATAAGAGCGTGAGTGAGGGTGGGGGAGAGTGAGCGATGGAGGAACGGGGGATGGAATTAGTAGGGCGGAGCCTCAGAGAAGGGGCGGGACAAGGGTGTTTGGTTTTGTTCGGTCAGAAAGTTGGCAAGTCTCCATAGGTTTGATAAGCTTCAAGATCAACTTATCCAGAAGGAAAAAGCTAAGAATGTAGATGTGTTTATGAAGATGATCATCTTAAATAAAATAACTGATCAGGCAATGCATGTACATTTGTATCAATTAGTCTACAGTGATTTACACAGGTGGAGGATCAGGCCCTAGACTCTTCAAGCTAAAATTTTGCTCTCTTTAATGAGACAGTGGTATTTCTGTTGGGATACTATATCTTTTGCTTATTGGATTCTTTTAGCTGCTTGAAATTTCTCTATTGGTAAGAACGGACAATCAATTATTTCCAATAAATCTACTGGAAATTTACTAATTTTTGCCTACAAGGTTGTCAGCTGCATTTCCCTTTCCCTTTGATCCCTGCTTTAATAATATTTGTTTCCTTTCCAGTACTAAATGAAAAATTAGAATTTGTTCTAAATGAGTCTTGCATATTTTCTCTGTGGCTAAATAGTGAAACAAGAATAGCTAAGTTTAGGGAAAGTTTTATACAAATGTATAAGTTTAAGTGTTAACTGTTTAAATAGGTTATTTATAGTTTTTGTCAGAACAGTGAGAGAGTGGTCTACTGGAAATTTACTAATTTTTGCCTACAATTTTGCATTTCCCTTTCCCTTTGATCCCTGCTTTAATAATATTTGTTTCCTTTCCAGTATTAAATGAAAAATTAGAATTTGTTCTAAATGAGTCTTGCATATTTTCTCTGTGGCTAAATAGTGAAACAAGAATAGCTAAGTTTAGGGAAAGTTTTATACAAATGTATAAGTTTAAGTTTTAACTGTTTAAATAGGTTATTTATAGTTTTTGTCAGAACAGTGAGGGAGTGGTCATAACAATTTATACCAGATTGTAAAATCAATCTTGATTTACAGTACCAAAATTTGAAGTCTCTTCAATTTGTTGTACTTGACAATCATAATTGATTACCAGATAATCTTAGGAATTATAATTATAACATAATGCAAATCTGTTTATTTATCCTTGGAAGTTTAAAGGCATACTAGGGCAAATTCAATCCTGGTATAAGAATTTGAGCTAAAAAATAATGCATATAACATCTGAGTAATTGTTCAGGTAGAACTGCATATAAAAGCAAAATGTCTTATTACAAATGAAATCCTCTAAGAATTATACAGCGAAACCTTTCCTCTGCCTAAACTAAGAATAATATAGTTTATCTGAAATGAGAGCTTTGAACAATTTTTCTACACTAAAACATGGTGCACTCCTTTTGATATATAAGCAAATCATAGTTTTAAAAAATACTGCATTATTCATATAACAATGTTGGAGTGCTTTCTTATTAAACCATCCCATGGAACTTTCAAAATACTCTCAAGATCCACCCATCATGACCAGTGTGTCTATTGTACAACAATCAAGTGATCTGCATAAGCAGGAGGGCAGGAGCCCCATTCTGCTGAACAGATTATTTACACGTGGGTTTAAACTATTGATTACTGCAAACTAAATGGCCCTACATTTTCCAACTGTCCACTAATTGTCATAATTGTACTAATTCCAATTGTTACCTCTTGTTTCAAGTTGGGATCCCAAAACATGCTGTATTCAAAATTAGTGGACACATTTGAAAACGTGAGCCTCAGTTTATTTAATACATTGTTGATACAAGAATTGTTGAGTGCTCATACTACAGCCCTTGTAAGTGATGACTGACTAACTCAGTGAATTCCTATGTTCCCACTACAGTAGAATAGTGCATTGTAATAGATTGACTCACTAAATTCTGCTAGATATAGAAAATATCATATCTGATCTTTCTGTCCATGTTAAGCTGTCATTTTAAATGCACGTCCTGGAGCATGCAGCACCCAGCTTGAATGAATGAAAGTCATCAGTTCAATACATCAACTGTTTAACAAAGAAAATGGGGGGGAGAGTGAGTGAGTGCACCACAGAAGACTGCTGCACTTAGGAAATTGCAATCTGGCTTTAAGCAAAACAGTGTAATAGCTCAGAGTGTGGCGAAGGTTGCATGGAGGGAGAGCAGGAACAGAGTGGTGCTACCACAAGTCACAAACCAAAGCACTTTTCTATCAAAAGACTGATAGTTTAAGGTAGCAGCAAATAATGCATAAGGGGAGGCCTTCTGCCACTGTATAGATGTCCCTGTAGTGGGACATGCCCCATCCCACTGATAGAAAGTCTGAGTGTTCCTACATTCTGACAGCACCAATTAGGCTCACATCAGAACACACTCCATCTGTAGAAGGGGACCTTAAAAAGGTGAAGCTTACTATTGCAAGATGGTGGGAAAGGTGACAGGGAGTTTGCCCAGGAGGAGAGACTGCCAATGAGTTCCAGTAGCAAGAGTAGCCCAGCCTAGGGTAGTGGCTGACATCTCCTTCCCCCTCCACTCCCTTAAAAAGAAGAACAGGAGTACTTGTGGCACCTTAGAGACTAACAAATTGCCACAAGTACTCCTGTTCTTCTTTTTGCGGATACAGACTAACACGGCTGTTACTCTGAAACTCCACTCCCTTGTTTGGAAGCAGACTGATATAATAAACGTGATATGGGCGAGAGGCCCTGGAAGACTGCTCCTAGCCAATAACCAGAGGTGAGACCTGGGGAATGCTGCCAGAAACTAAAGGTAGTTAGACTCAAGAGGGACCATGGGCATCAATTGAACGCCTGCTGGAGGCAGTGAGATTGTCCAGGAGACTGCAGGAGGACTCCCATAGGGATCCAGAAGCAAGAGACTGAAAGAAACTAGGGGTGATTCCAGGCTGAGATTCAGTTTACAACAATTGGTGGAGAAAGTATGCAAGAAGCCCTATGCCTGATACAAAGCCCCAAGACAGAAACAGATTCTACATGAGTCTGTTGAGAGGGGGCTGCCTCTAAGATGGACCTTGAGCACTGATGTAAATGGATGGCAAACCCCACCTCAGCAACTCCAACTACCCACACAGAGACAGAAAGACCTTGGCATGTGACAGGGCTGACCTTGGATGAGGTATCACCCAGATAACCACCCAGTGCTGCAAATTGGACTGGAGCACTTGAGTTGCCCATAGAGGGAATGTGAATATGCATACGGTGGGTGGCAGAAGAGAGGACTCACCCCAAGTTGATAGTCCAGGTATGGGTCACTGGGAAAGAGGTACTGGGGTTTATAGACATGGGATATAGCCAAGAAGTAATGCAAGCCACCCTAATGGGTGAGACAATCAAAGCGGAGGGACAATTTGCTTTCAGTGTCTACATGGAGATGTAAAGCCTTACCCCAATATATTACTGGACTTAGCAGTGGGTACCCACACTCATCCAATTACCTTAGCACTAACTGATAAATTAACATATCCCATGATGACTGGCTGAGATTGTTCCTCCTTTCAGTAAATTGTTAACAAACTGACCATTGCTGCAGCCGAGTCCCATGACAAGCCCTGGCCATTGAACACCAGGGACCTAGCAGGCTTGGGGGATACTGAAGATCATGAGAAGGAGATGTCTTAGGGACCAGGGCCAGCCAGGGATACACGTGAACAGCTGGCATCTGCTGTGGATCTCAAGGCACTACTGCAAGAGGGAAGCTATGTCTAAGAACAATGTGATGATGTGACACTTAGCCATCCATATGAGCGGTGGTGTCCATGAATGGGAAGCAGCTGTGACAGTTTACACTATTATGGTCACCACTTTTTCAATATTACGATAAATCTTGTGCAAAGTAAGTTTTGTGAGGTATCATTGGAAAAGTCATAATCTGTTGACCATTAGTGTCCTGTTGAAATTTCTGTATCATAATTGTATATGGAGTTATGAGATTTTGCTATATGTTTGTCACTGAAACATATTATGAGTCTGGGAAATTCCCCTAGACTAACCCTTCAAAGAGGACAAAGAAACCTCAAACACAGAGGACTTACATGCCAACCCTCACACAGTCAAAAGATGCAAGCAACAATTTGCAATTCATATGGAGGGGTGCTGGCTGGGCATGTAGGCAATGGGACTGTCTAACTCCATGACAGCAAAGATTGTTCCAGCACCTGGAGGAGAATATAAAATAAGATACAGTGACATCATGAGACCATCTCTCCTACTCTGCCTATACTGAAGGCAATGAGAATGTTGAGGAAGACAAAGAAACATTTGAACTGGGGGGAGTGGTCCTAAAAACTGTAAAAACTGGTGTGTGGGGGGGGAAGCTTTCCAGTTAGCATAGATGGCTGTAGGTTTCTGGGTAAGAGAAACCTTATTACTTCAAATTTGACTTAGCTTGATAAAGTTTAGGAATTAGACTATGATTTTATCTTTTATTTCTTTTTGTAACCAATTCTGAACACCTACATATATACTGCTTATAAATCACTTAAAACCTGCCCTTCTGTAGTTAATAAAAATATTTTAACATTTTATCTAAGCCACTGTGTTTTTGATTGAAGTTTGGGGAATGTACTCAGGTATAAAAGCTGTTGCATATTCGTACCCTTTGATGGTATGACAAACTAATTAATGAGCTTATTCTGATCCAGAAGGTCTTGAGCAGTGTAAGACACACATTTCTAGGGTGCAAGGCTGGGCCTGAGGGAATTTGCTGTTGTCTTCCTGTATACAGTTCATGAGTGGCCATGAGAGTCTTCATGTAACTTTGCTGGGTGTGCCTCTGCATGCTGATGGCTGAGTGAACAGAACCTTATGGGGTTTGCTGTTCACCAACACAGCAGTGTAGAAGACAGCCTGGACTGAAGAGTTAAAGGAGGCACAGTGGTTCCACAACCTAGATTGTACCCAGGGGGATGTCACAGCAGCAAACCTCCAGTGCCTGAGACAGTACCCCGCTTTGTGCAGGAGAGGAAGTGGCTCTATAGCATGGAACGGAATCCACAGTGAGGGTTAATAAGAATTCCATAACTCGTACCCATAAGTACTGGTGGGCCATAATATAGCTATCTCACATTATTCCCTTGGTAGTGTATCTAGGGTGGGAGAAGACTCTGGAGTGGTTATAGGACTGCTTTTTTCTGGCTAGGGGTTCATCAGGAGGTTATGGAATATTTCTCTTCCTACCCTGTCAGTATTCCACAGCTAAAAATATCCCAAAGGTGCCCTATTTCTCAATTCTATTATTGGAAATCCCATTTGAGAGAATAAGGATGAACATAGTTGGGCCTATAGAAAAGAGCTCCCCAGGAAATCAATAGACATGTTGTGGTAGACTACACTACTAGCTGTCCAGAAGCCGTACTTTTGCATTTGGCTAAGGTGACAGCAATTGATCCTGAGCTTATGAGACTCTTTGCCTGGGTAGGTTTCCTGTGGGAGATATTGATTGATCAGGGCTCCAACATCTAAGGTGATGCATAAACTGTGCTCCCTCCTTAAAATCAAGGCTCTGAGAACATCTGTGTACCATCTGCACATGGATGGCCTTGTGGAAAGATGTAACAAAACAATGAAGAATATGCTGAAGTTGTTTGTCAGAACCGAACCTAGTCACTGGGACCAATTCCTCCTGCCACTGCAATTTGCCATGCTAGAGGTATCCCAACCATCCATGGGTTCTCACCCTTTGAACTTCTCAACAGATGCCAGCCCCGGGGAATTTTGATGTGTTGTAAGAATGGTTGGAGTAGCAAGATACAAACTCACTAGGCAAAATCCAGTACATTGTTTGCCTACAGGAGCATCTTAAGATGTTGAGCAACTTTGCAAAAGAGAATCTCATCCAGGCTCAACAGAGGCAAGAACAAGGGTACAATAAAAAGTCATGCTTAAGGCACTTTCCAGCCTGGAGACAGGAATCTGTTGCTACCTCTGAGTCCAAATTGATGGGTCACTAGCGAGGCCCATTCAGGGTGTTCAGGCAAATGGACCTGGTAGATTATAAGATTCATCTACCCAGCTGGAGGAAGGAGAGTAAGGTTTACCACGTACATTTTCTCTAGCTATGGAAGACCCAGGAAACTCCCCTGATAGACCCTAGGCTGGTGTGCCCCGAACTGGGACCTGAGGTAGCTGTTTTCCCATAATCTGGGCCCATTCTGTTAAGTGAGGTCCTTTCACCAGTTCAGAAGATTTAATTGGTTCAAATGAGCCAAGGCTTTGCTATAGTGTTCTCCCCAATTCCATAGAGAACACATATAATACAACAATCATCTGGAAACAGCACAAGGGCAACTGGCTAGGGAGAATACCTGGCCCTAACCTCACAGTAAAAGAAGAGGTGTAGGCAATGCTGAAAATGGCAGTCATTAAGAAGTCTAAGAGCAAGTAGGACTATAAAATCTACTCCCCAGAGCAGATGGCAGCACCTGATTTTGTATAGACTTTCCCAAAGTCAATGCCATCATGAAGTCTGATGCCGACACAATGCCGAGGTATGTGTAGGACCAATGGATCTTGAAAGGTATGTTGTTCAGGGTGTTGATCATTGTAGCAGTGGAGATACGCTAGCAGATTTTGCATCTTTTCTTCTGGCAGGGTCCATTGCCACCTTGAGTTCATGTGTCCTGGTCTGTGGGGAGCTTAATTCTGATGAGGGGCTTTCTTGGGCCACCTTGAAGAAGAATTTCTGGACAAATGCATCTCAAAACCTGAGATACATCAATGATATTTTTATCCTCTGGACAAATGACTTAAATTCCCTCATAGATTTCCACCACAAGTTTAACAACAACCACCCATTGATTAAACTGTCTCTCTAATACACCCACACACCTGGACACCACAATCAGCTTCAACCATTGAATACTATAGACAAGAAACCCATGGATAACCACACCTGCCTTCATAGATCCAGTAACAACCCCAAACACACCAAGCAATCTCCTCCAAGGAGAAAATCTGGGCTATACGTCTTAACACACTCAAAAATGCCTTCAATAAACAAGGAAACCCCACTAGAGAAGTAGGTTGCATCATAGAACAGGCCACCCAAATACCCTGAGAGAATCTGCTTTGACACAGAAATGAAACCCCCTCCAACTGTGCAACCCTAGTTCTTACCTACCACCTCACACTGGATGCCATAAGGGGCATTATCAAACAATTATAACCCATACTTGATGACAACCCTATCCTGAAAGAAATCTTTTCTGAGCACCCTCTTCTGGTCTTTAGACAATGCACCAGCCTCTCCAAGCTCATTATCAGAAGCAAGCTCCCCACAGACCAAGACATTCCAACTCAAAGTGGTACCAGACCCTGCTGGATTAACAGATGCAAAACCTGCAGATATTTCTCTACTGCTACAATGATCAACACTTCCCACAACACACCTATCAATATCCAAGGGTGCTACATGTCCCTATCACAATATATGGTGTACCTCTGTGATGGATTATCACCCCCCGGGGTGCAGTCTGGGAGCTATTGGAACTGTTGTGCCCCCTAAGCATTCAGATGTGATGGCCACTCTCACACTGCTCTGCTGGTGACTCACAACCAGCCTCTCCAGGGACTGTTATACCCAACATGACAGCAGGCGGTGCCACACACCCAACTGAGTTACCTGAGTGCTTTACCTAAACCACTCATGGACAAATAGGAGTTGCCCAGCCAACTTCCCAGCTCCCCAGCCTTGTACCCCTACTGGAGTATAAACCCAATTATGCTGTCTTGCACTGCACAGGGATCTATATGATGCAAACTTATTAATTAATTAGCTCCCCCCTCAATGTGGGGAAGATATGGAACAACCTTTTTTTACAAAGCTGAGATTTTCCCATACACTTCACTCAAAATACACTGGTTAAAATAAAACATGAAACAAGTTTATTAACTACAAAAAGATAGATTTTAAGAGATTATAAATGTTAGCAAACAGATCAAAGCAGATTACCCAGCAAATAAACAAAACCACAAACTAAGACTAATATACAAGATAGATAGGATCTGAATTAGCACTATCTCACCCTGGCTGATCATACACATAGGCTTACAGAATCTTCAGGTACAAGCTGCATCTGTTTTGCAGCTTGGGTCCCCCTCCCCCATTCCAAGACTTTTGTCTTCCAGACATTCTTTCAGGTGTTGAGTTGTGGGGGAGTGAAGCCATATCATGATGTCATTTCCCACCATATATAGTTTATCCATATGGTTGGAATCCTTAGTTCCAAGCTAAGTTCCCAGCTCAGTTTGTGGAAAAAATACTCATACCAAAATAGAGTTTAATATCATGTGATCTGGTCACAAGATCTTCCCTCCCTTGCTGACTCATAACAGCCATTACTCAGAGGCTGGCTGAAACTTTCCCAGATGAGAACAAACCTTTTCCATGGTCCATTGTTTTTGCTGATGGGCCATTAGCACTGTCTAGCGTCTTCATTGTTGTACCTGAAAGGCTAACTCTGGGTGTTTCCAACTTCACAACATCTTTCAATAACACATACATAGCAAAACTTTATAACGTCACATACAATGATAACACATACAATCCCATAGGATATTAATGCTCAACAGATCAAGACTTCTAGAATGATACCTTACAAGGTATACTTTGTACAAGATGCCACATAATTATATCATAATCATACCATAATCATATTACTATGGTGAATGTGGGGTGCAGAGTGTTACAATCCTATCCAAGACACTAAATTCCTCAATAACAGCTATGTGGGTGAAACCAGACAATCACTACATTCTCAAATGAACTCACACAAGAAAAGGATAAAGATACCTGTGGGTGAACACTTTTCACAAATAGATCAGTCTATATCTGACCTCTCAGTACTCATCCATTCCAGAGATGAGCCTGGGAGCTTAAATTCATAATTTTTCTAGACACTAAAAGTCATGATCTTAATAAAGACACTGGATTTATGGCTGATTACAACAATCTGTAACCCAGTAATCCCCCTTTTTGTCCTAAAACTGCAGGGGTGTTAATGGGCCACTTCACTTTGAATGGTCCTTTAGAACAGGGGTTTTCAAACTCTGGGTCACGGTCTGCAGGGTTAGCCACTGGTGGGTGGGAGATGCTTTGTTTACCTGCAGCATCTGCAGGTACGGCCGATTTCAACTCTCAGTGGCTGCAGTTTGCCGTTCCCGGCCCATGGGAGCTGCAGGAAGTGGCAGCTTGGCCCACGCTGCTTCCCACAGCTCCCCTGGGCCGGGAACAGCGAACTGCAGCCACTGAGAGCTGCTATTGGCCATTCCTGCAGACGTCACAGATAAACAAAGCATCTCTGGTCCGCCAGCTGCTAACCTTATGGACCCGCAACCCTGAAAACCCCTGCTTCAGAATATGTGCTAAGCTGTCTGTTTGATTTTATATTTAGCTGTGACACTGCAAATACCTTTCCAAGACATGAAGAAGAGCTCTGTGTAGCTTGAAAGCTTGTCTCTCATTGACAGAAGTTGCTCAATAAAAGATATTAACTCATCCTCCTTATACTTTGTATTTGTCCTTACTGAATTTCATCCTGTTTAATTCAAACCATTTCTTCAGTTTGTCAAGATCATTGTCATCTCCAACTTCACATCTATCACAGCTACTCTGACTGATCTGCTAAAAGGCAAAGACACCAAGAAGGTCCAGTGTGGTGACCAGTGTGATGAAACATTTAATACCATGAAGGTGTGACAACACCAGTCTTTGCCAAACCACACTTCACCCAGGAGTTTATTCTCTATATGGATGCTTCTGATGTCAGCCTGGGAGTGGTGCTCTCTCAGGACTTTTGGGGGAGAAGACCATCCAGTTCTATATTTAAGCAGAAAGTTGTTCCCCAGGGAGAGATCATATTCAGTTATTGAGAAGGAAGTTTTAGCTATTAAGTGGGCTGTAGACTCCTTCAGGTATAGCTGTTGGAGAGTTCCTTTTTCCTAGTCACAGACCAGCTGCCTTTGTGGTAGCTACACTCCATGAAAGACTCAAATCTCTGGATTATGCACTGCTATCTAGGACTTCAGGCCTATTGCTTCTGGGTGCAGCACTGAACAGGGAAAGAGAATGTAAATCCAGATTTTTTTTTATTTTATTTTAGGGAGATTGGGACTGAGGAGATAAGCAAGCAACCTTTTGCTCTGGAGGGTGAGGGTATGTGATGGGACATGCCACCATTCCACTGATAGAAAGGCATTCATTGGAGCACTCCTGCATTCAGGCAGCACCAATTAGGTGCACCTGTAAAACATGCTCCACCTGGAGAAGGGGAGCTTAAAAAGGTGAAGTTTTCTACTGCAATGGATGAGGAGATTGGTCAGGAGAAGAGGCTGCTAGGGGTTGCCAGTGAGCTCCATTAGCAAGGGTGGCACAGCCCAGGGTAGTGGCTGGCTTTTCCTTTATCCCCCTTTATCTCCTTGTTTGGGAGCAGACTGATATTGCAAGCCTGATACAGACAAGGGGCCTTGGAATGCTGCTCCATTTTCCCCACATCTGTTTCCAAGTCTGTTGCTTTCTTTGGACCTGTGCATCTGCTCCATCCCCAATGTTCCGCTTTGGCTTAATGCCCCTGTCTGGCCCTACGTGATTTGCACAATATCACCTATCCAGTCCTTCACAGAGCTAGAAATAGAACTAAGAAATCCCTATTTCCAGACCCTTGTTTAAATTTCACCATTTCCATACTCTTTTGTCTACTATACTAGTAATATTATTGATTTTACTCTATTTAAACACACCTAGAAGAAAAATAAGCAGAAAGACAGAAATATTTAGGCATCTTCTTTCCAATTCCCTTGAAGTGAGATTTATATTTTCTCCACTATTGTTTGGAATATTAATCAACTGGGTTTTTTGCTTTTTTAAATCCTTCTGCTTTCAAACCATTTGTTGCCTTTTCAGCAGTCCATGTTCTTGGTTTATTCAAGTTACTTCTCCCCCAGCCTTAAAATGGATACTTGAAAGTACTGGAGATTTTCAATAACCATGTCTTCTTCAGGCAGTAAATCTTGAAAAAAATCTGTAGCTTTCTTTGACGATGAAAACATCATTTATATGGATCTCTTGTCCATCTGGCCCTTCTGTACAACACAAATTCAAAATGAAAATAATATAGCACTTCACTGTTCTGTCATATAGAAATGTGGCAGAGACTGAAGCTTAGTCTGATCTTATTTGTTCCTAACAGAACTAGATCAGGGCTTTTTCAAACTTCCCTTTTTTAAAAAAATCAAAGAACTTTTAAATAAATTCCAAAATAAAGGGAATTTGCTGATATTCTCACAGCAGTCGTTTAAAAGAAAAGTTGGTTTGACCGCAAAATGTGATTTGCACAATATATATAATATGGCTAGGTGATAATGTGCAAATCACTTAGGGATAGACTGGGGCATTTAGCCACAACTCTACATTGGCGGTGGAGCATATATATGTATAGGAGCTGAATTGTTGTGACCACTAAGTATCTGACCCAGAGCCCCCTGAAATCAGTCCAAGTCTTTACTCCGAATTCAATGGACATTAAAAGGCCATTTAAAATGTTATTTTGGGATATAACATTTTAAATGGCTTTTTAATGTCCATTGAAGTTGAAGAAAAGATTTGGACTGATTTCAGGGGGCTTTGGGTCAGATACTTAGTGGTCACAACAATTCTTATTCATCCATAGTATTACAGGCCCACCTCTTAAGCCATGCTCCTCCCCCCATACACACACTCCCTGTTTTAAAACAAAAAAATAACAACACTGTTCTATGGTGGAGGGCCAGCAGATGAAACAATCACATCCAATGGTTTCTCAGTGCTAGTGCTTCAATGAGTTGCCAAGCACTTTCCCTGGGCAAGGCAGCTGTCTGGAATGCAATTTGACAGGCTAGCCTTGGGCAAGATTAGACATTTGTACAGCAGTTCATTTTTTCATACAAAAATACCCCACTCTGTCACACATACAGCTTAAAAGCCCTAATGAAAATGTTCATTTTTTCATAGTCTCTTTCATAGTATTGTTTCCATAGCATATTTTATTATCTAATAATATAATTTAATTTGGAGCCAAACTATTTTCCCACTTGTAGCTCTCACTTCTTGTATAATATTAGCCTTTAAATGGTAAAGTTTTGAAGGCAGAGAACATGTCTATATGGCTTGTAAGGTGCATTGCATATTGTAGGTAAGTCTACTAAATAATGAAATTAGATATGTTCTTAATTTCCTGCTGATTTTTGATGTCTCCAGACAGATATTGAACTTATTTACCTTTGGCGACGATGACTATTGTAAGATGTATTCCAACAGCCCTTTGTTCAATTTATCAGCTAATATTTCATTGCACTGTGATTAGAAAGACTAAAAACAAACCCAGAATCTGTCTTCCTAAAGATACAGACTGTTTGTATCTTCCTTTTTCTGCTGCAAGGATGGAGGGATCCCATCGATATGTTACCATCACCTTATGTCTATGCTATAGGTCTGCTGCATAAGTCACTATCTGAGGTGTGTTTCCCAGCATTAATTGCTTTATTACTTTTTCAATTTTTTTTTGCTTTTCAGAAGTCAGAAGAGAAGGATCAAAGATGTTAGGAGCCACCTGAACTTTCCTTGACTGTCCAAGTATCAAAAAATAGCCACTCAATAATTGCCCTGTTCAGCTCATTCCCTCTGAAACATCTGGCACTGGCCACTGTTGGAAGACAGGCTACAAGGCTAATTGGACCACTGGTCTGACCCAATATGGCCATTCTTATGTATCTACATTTTTGGCAAAGCGAAGCAAGGCACTATGTTCAGTTTCATGAGATTTCTCCGTCTGTAATGCAGTAACTTTTGATAAACACATGTGATCGTTTCCAAAATGTCAGGGAACATTCCAGGAACCAATAGGCAGAACCCTACTGATCTTGGTGAATACTGGAAAAGCCTGATCTCCACTAAAATCACCATTTGGTCACTTTGGGTTTGTCTACACTGCAGTTACACACCCATGGCAGCCCAACTGTCCACACTGCAATTAAACAGCTCTTTACCCCGAGCCCTGCAAATCTGAGTCAGCTGGCATGGGCCTGCCATGGGTGTGTAACTGCAATCTAGACATACTCTCTGGGTATGGGGGTGAGGTAGAGAATTGAGGGTTAGATTAATAGATCCCACAGCCCCCACTCTGGTCAGAACTTGGTTGATTTTGGTGAACAAATATTGGAAAAGTGGACATTTTAGTGGAAACAAGCTTTTTGGGTTTTCTAGAATGATGGCGGTGGTAGTGGGAGCGGGGTGTACAGCTCAGCCTATATAAGAAATGAAGTGTGTGAGCTTATCATTATAGATGGCTATTTTGTATATATTGGCAAAGAAGCTAGTTGTTAGTAATTATCATCATCATTTTTTTTCTAAAGTAAACTGAAGCCGAGGTACTATTTACATACTGTATCTGTTATACATAAATTGTTGTTGCAAATGGCGTGGACCAATAAGGACAGACATAGGCAACAGAATTTTTGGCCAAGTGGCCTCAACTTAATTATAGCTTAAACAGCAAAGAAGCTTGTTTCTAAAGGCAAGCTATCCTGGGATGAGTAAAAGGAAGAGAAACAACAGTTGCCCCGAGCACTCATCAATCTATCCCCACTTTTGGTGATCAAATCCAGAGGAACTTACCTGCCTGAGGCCAAGCCGACAACTTAAACCCAAATCCTTTTTGGACTCAAGAAGTTCTGAAGCCCTTTTCAAGGCTTGAGGTCTTGATTGCAAATGCAAGGCATGCCACAAAAGGGTCAGGCTCAACTGAGAGCCTTGGGAAGAGAAATCCTGTATTTGTACAAAGTACAGATACAGGGTAGGCACGACACAGCAAGCTTCCTCATGCAATCTTTTTAATGTTCCCTAACCTGCTGTGGAAAAGGGGCTATGTTAACTTGAAATTGTATGATATGAGATGCTGCTAGAGGATAAGTGCCATGTGAAAGTGTATGATGGGGTATGTCGTGGGACACAGACCAAAAAGAGGATTTAGCACTTGGGACACAGAGGCTTGACTCCTGGATTGACGCTGAACTCAGACTGCTTTTATGGAACTTTGAGGGGGTTGAATTTGAAGAGTGATTGGTCGGATCCCAAGGAGAGAAGAAGGAGGGTCACAGGGAGTCACAGAGGGGGACAAAGAGAGAGCGACTGTGATCAGGAATGGCCATGCTTCTACAGGATCAGGCTGTCCCTCCGGGAGTAAGGAATAGAACAGTTACTGAATACCATGCTTATGTTTGTTATGTCTAATCTGGTTAAGGAAAATTTGAGTGGTTTTTCAAACCCAGTAGTTGGAGGAGTAGTCAGTCAGTGGGTTTTGAAGAGAGCTGCAGGGCCCTTAAAATGGAGTTAAGAAAAGCAGCCAGGACCACCTGCTATTTACAAGCAAGTGTCTTGGGAAGAAGATACATGTGGTAAATAGGCTATGTTGGTGCCCTAGAGACACTGGTGTTGGACAAGTTGTGTTCCCACCTGGAGGGGACCACCTTTAGAAGTGAAAAGAACCATTTGTTTATAGACCTTTTCTGCTGAGCCTGCTAACAGAGGGTCAGTTTTGGTGGTGTGTTTTGTGACAAACACTTGTCTTCTAGGAACAGGTCTGATCCCATCAGCTTATTTCACACAGGCCCCCAGAAAGCCATGCAATGACAGCTTTCTGTCACTAATAACAGGGGCTAGATGCATACAGGTTTCTAGTAGTATAATTAGTATTGATATTTTTATTACTTTAAACTTAAACTCCTGTGCATAATTTAATTCTTTTCCGTGTTCTTCTCAGAACATTTTTAATAATGATTTTAGGTTTAGAGGAACAGGCAGTAATAATGCTTTGGTAACCAAATTAGGCTCATTTGATTATCAAGCAGTTATCTAAAGAAATGAATGCATTTAATTCACAATTACAGGCCAGATTGTGGCCTGTTCAGCATCCAAGAGCAAGGGAATAAAGGTATCATTGGGCCCTCTCTTGCCCGTTGGTGCCAGAGGACAGCTCCAGGGAATTGGCAATAGGAAGCTTCATAGAGCTGTTACATTCCCCTTTATATGTGTGTGGGAAGGAAGGTGCAGGAGGGAGCTGGGAGGGGGGCAGATCCAACCTTTCTTCATTTGAAGCAAATGGCATCATGGATGCTTGGGTATAGGCCAGGTGCAGTTTAGTCCCTCCCCTGATTCACCTAGTCACTGTCTCTCCCAAGGCAACACACCAAACTATACGGTAGGCCTAGCCCCACGGTTATAAAACTGTGCCTGCAAGCTAGCTAAATAATTGGTGTTGGATTCCCGCTTCACTTCAATGGATGAGTGAAAAGGAAGGAAGGGGAAATAAAGGTGAAGTGAATTGCCCAAGGTCGCAGACAGAGCTGGGATAGAAGCCAGGTCACCTATCTCCCAGCCTGCTATGCTATCCTCTGCAGCACTCTTCTCCCAAAGAAAATGTTTGTGGGTTGCATAGTTTATTTTCAAAAATGTGATCTACTTACTGTAAATTATATAGGTCTTCACCAGACATTGAGAAAGTTGAGCAGTTCTGTGCTCATACTCCTACCTTCTCCACCCCCAAAGTTCAGCTGCTTTTTAGAGACAAGTGTATCATAAAGCACAGAGACATATGGGAAACAAACATTAGAATTTCATGTGTGCAGTGTTGTTGTAGCCAAGCTGGTCCCAGGAGATAAGAGAGACAAGGTGGGTGACATATATTCACTAACAGAAGTTGGTCCAATAAAAGATATTACCTCACCCATCTTGTCTCTCTATGAGAATTTCATGACTGATAACTCAAGGATACCTGTGCAATCTAAAAAGTGCATGCATGTTTATTGCATATAACATTACTTGTATTATACACACACATTAAAGCATTCACAAATAGGGCCTCTACAGCTAACAGAAAATAAAGGATAAACCTTCAAAATTAACATAATTTGGCAGAAATCATTAACTCATTTGGCGTTCATTGTAGCAATATCAACCATGTAATAAGCTAAAACATATCATGAATATTTATTAATATATTTTGTTGATATAAAGTACATTTACATAGGAAATTTTGCTATGCCATTCACTAAATGCATCATTTGTAAGTATTTCCAGGCATAGAGGGTTAAAAAGTAGAAAACACAGAAAAATAAACCATAGTCATAAAGCAAAGTATTCTAGGGAAAAGACACACTAGCTAAGCCACCCTAATAATATGTTTAGAGCTTCTTATATTTATTTGTTGGGAAAAACGGAGTGTTTGTTTGAGCCATAAGAAGACATAAATGTAAGAGCAAGACCGCCAGCAAGCTAAAGTTCAAAAATGTTTGTCATGAATATTCTATTTTAAATATGAATTTAGATGAGGATTACAGCCTTGGGTAATTGCCTCTTTGTAGAATTACAATAGCCAATATAAAGGACATTTGCTGCTTATTGTGCTCCATGCCATTCAGAGTTTATACAGTAACTTCATAATGGCTACTTTAAAAAATGATGGGCTGCTGCTTGCACATCATTATTCTGCTAGACACAGATAAAATAAAGATATTGATGTGATGAGTTGAATTTATCATGCACTGTTGACCACCTCACCTGAATTTTACCTACCAATCTACTACTGCCAAGACTATTCTGAATATTGAAAATCTGAGAGCAACTTCAAGCAGTGACACTTTAAAAAAAGATTGTCTCGATCTCTCCCCACAATGGAAACCCCTTGTCTCCCCATCCTCCACTGCCCTCTATTAGCCTCATTACACTGGTCTGAGGTGCAAAATGGGCAACATTCAATCCTGAATTAGTTACAGATTTAGGAATTAAGGACATATCTTGTGATATATTAGGGCTAGCAATGTAACGTTATTAAGGGGTAATTCACAGCTTTCCAGTGGGGGTACACAGTGTTTTATTCTGGAAGATCCTAAGATATTGGTACTTAAATCAGAGACATTATTTTGTACAAAAAGCTATTTTTAGATAATGTGTAATACTTTCTAAAATGTATTAGCTATGATTTTACTCTCCTACAAAGCAGTATAAATTTGAACTCATTGTAAACAGAGAAGCCTGACTTCACAGGTGGGGTATGGAAAATAATATCAATCAACTGTTAATTTAAAAACTCCCTGAAACATTTCGAAAATAGTTTTCTAGAAAGTATGTGGCATAAATGTGGAAAAAACAACTTTGTCCAGTGGTTCGAGGACTAGTGTCTGAATAGGAGACCTGGGTTTTATACCAGCTCTGCACATTGGCTCTGTGACCTTGAGCAAGACTTTTCCACTTTTCAAAGACTACTTTGATTCCTTTTTGCTTCCATTTGCAATTCAAGAGGTTAACTCTATTCTATAAAGCCCTGCATGGTTTAAATCCTGCATACCGTAGAAATGAGCTTGCGGTCCATATGTTATGTAGCATTTGAGATCAGCTAGGGCAGTGGCAAGCTAACAGTTAATAGGTTTAAATATTTGGAAGCTGCTAGCTGAGCATTTTTGGAAGAGAGCCCTTAGATGTATAACCTGCTTTATCTGCTGTATTGTCAAAATTACCCCCCTGAGTGCTATGGTCCTCTGCTCTCCCATGTCATTTCTGGGAGCATAGGGGTGATTATTGAGGAAGTCAACAAGTTTTGTATAATTATTACACTATCAGCAGCAACACACTGTCTACACTACGAGTTTAAGTTGACTTTAGCAGCGTTAAATCGAATTAAGCCTGGACACGTTCACACGACGAAGCCCTTTCTTTCGACTTAAGGGGCCCTTTAAACCGGTTTCTTTACTCCACCTCCAATGAGGGGATTAGCGATAAAATCGGTTTTAGTGGGTCGGAATTGGGGTAGTGTGGACGGAATTCAACGTTATTGGCCTCCGGGAGCTATCCCACAGTGCTTCATTGTGACCACTCTGGACTGCACTCTCAACTCAGATGCACTGACCAGGTAGACAGGAAAAGCCACGCCAACGTTTGAATTTCATTTCCTGTTTGCCCAGCGTGGAGAGCACAGGTGACCATGCAGAGCTCATCAGCACAGGTAACCGTGATGGAGTCCCAGGATCGCAAAAGAGCTCCAGCATGGACCGAACGGGAGGTACAGGATCTGCTCGCCATATGGGGAGATGAATCAGTGCTAGCTGAACTCCGTAGCAGTAAAAGAAATGGCAAAATATTAGAAAAGGTCTCCAAGGCCATGAAGGACAGAGGCCATAACAGGGACGCACAGCAGTGCCGTGTGAAAATTAAGGAGCTAAGGCAAGCCTACCACAAAGCCAGAGAGGCAAAGCCGCAAACATGCCACTTCTACGCGGAGCTGCATGTCATGCTAGGGGGTGCAGCCACCACTACCCCAACCGTGTGCTATGACTCCATCACTGGGGAAACACACAGGGAAGAGGGTTCGGGGTACGAGTAAGAGGAGGATGAAGATAATGTAGATAGCTCACAGCAGCAAGGAAGTGGAGAAACCGGTTTCCCCAACAGCCAGGATATGTTTATCACCATGGACGTGGACCCAGTAACCCCCGAACTCACCCAAGGCATGCTCCCAGACCCTGAGGGCACACAGGGGACCTCTGGTGAGTGTACCTTTGTAAATATTACACATGGTTTAAAAGCAAGCGTGTTTAATGATTAATTTGCCCTGGCAATCGTGGCCAGTACAGCTACTGGAAAAGTCGGTTAACGTGTATGGGGATGGAGCGGAAATCCTCCAGGGACATCTCCAGAAAGCTCTCCTTCATGTACTCCCAAAGCCTTTGCAAAAGGTTTCTGGGGAGGGCTGCCTTATCCCGTCTGCCATGGTAGGACACTTTACCACGCCAGGCCAGTAGCACGTAGTCTGGAATCATTGCATAACAAAGCATGGCAGCATATGGTCCCGGTGTTTGCTGGCATGCAGAAAACATCCATTCCTTATCACTCTTTGTTATCCTCAGGAGAGTGATATCATTCACGGTCACCTGGTTGAAATGGGTTGATTTTATTAAGGGGACATTCAGAGGTGCCCGTTCCTGCTCGGCTGAACAGAAATGTTCCCCGCTGTTAGCCACGCGGTGGGGGGGAGGGGTGAAGTGATCATCCCAGAGAATTGGGTGTGGGGGGTGAGGGGGGTTAGTAGGGTTTGTGCTGCATGTTAACCTGGGAACCGCAGCCCCTCCTTTTACATTGCAAACACATTTTAAATGGCCAACCCAATGGGTGCTTGGTATGGGAAACGAGGGTGCTACTGTTTGAAACCATTCCCACATGTTAAGAAGGTTAAAAAAGCCAAAAGACTGTGGCTTACCATGGCTGCCTGCAAGCCGAAATCTGTTGCCTGGCACTGCATGAGTGATCTCTCACACCAAACCGGCAGGCCCTTCAATATAAGAGGAAAAATGCGACCTTGTAATGAAAGCACATGTGCTGTGTAATATGAACAGCAAAATTTAACGTGAAAGAGTGTACCCATTGTTCTCTAAAATGTGTCTTTTTTAACCACCTCTCCCTTCTCCTCCACCAGCTGCAAATGTTTCTCCTTCACAGAGGCTAGTGAAGATTAGAAGGAGAAAACGGCGGACTCGGGATGACATGTTCACGGAGCTCCAGTTGTCCTCCCATGCTGAAAGAGCACAGCAGAATGCATGGAGGCAGTCAATGTCAGACTACAGAAAAGCACAGTATGAACGAGAGGAGAGGTGGCGGGCTGAATCGCGGGATGAACAGAGCAAGTGGCGGGCTGAAGATGATAAGTTGCATCAGCTTGCAGACAGAAGACAAGAGTCAATGCTCCGGCTGCTGGAGCATCAAACTGATATGCTCCAGCATATGGTTGAGCTGCAGGAAAGGCAGCAGGAGCAGAGATGGCCGCTACAGCCCCTGTGTAACCAACAGCCCTCCTCCCCAAATTCCATAGCCTCCTCCCCCAGATGCACAAGAACACAGTGGGGGGGGCCTCCGGCTACCCAGTCACTCCACCCCAGATGATTGCCCAAGCATCAAAAGGCTGGCCTTCAATAAGAGTTAAAGTTTTAAACTGCAGTGTGTCCTTTTCCTTCCCTCCTCCCTCACCCATCCCAGGCTACCTTGGCAATTATCCCCCTAGTTGTGTGATGAATTAATAAAGAATGCATGAATGTGAAGTAACAATGACTTTATTGCCTCTGCAAGCGGTGTTCGAAGGGGAGGGGAGGGTGGAGTGGTTGGTTTACAGGGAAGTAGAGTGAACGGGTGGGGAGGTGGGGCAGAGGGTTCATCAAGGGGAAACAAACAGAAGTTTCACACCGTAGCCTGGCCAGTCACAAAACTCATTTTCAAAGCTTCTCTGATGCGCACCACGCCCTGCTATGCTCTTCTAACTGCCCTGGTGTCTGGCTGCGCGTAATCAGTGGCCAGGCGATGTGCCTAAACATCCCACCCCGCCATAAATGTCTCCCCCTTACTCTCACAGATATTGTGGAGTGCACAGCAAGCAGCAATAACAATGGGGATATTCTTTTCGCTGAAGTCTGAGCGAGTCAGTAAGCTGCGCCAGTGCGCTTTTAAACATCCAAATGCACATTCCACCACCATTCGGCACTTGCTCCACCTGTAGTTGAACAGGTCCTGACTACTGTCCAGGGTGCCTATGTATGGCTTCATGAGCCATGGCATTAAGGGGTAGGCTGGGTCCCCAAGGATAACTATAGGCATTTCAACATCCCCAACGGTTATTTTCTGGTCCGGGAAGAAAGTCCCTTCCTCCAGCTTTCGAAACAGACCAGAGTGCTTGAAGACGTGAGCATCATGTACCTTTCCCGGCCATCCCATATTGATGTTGGTGAAACGTCCCTTGTGATCCACCAGGGCTTGCAGCAGCATTGAAAAGTACCCCTTGCGGTTTATGTACTCAGTGGCTTGGTGCTCCGATGCCAAGATAAGGATATGGGTTCCGTCTATCGCCCCACCACAGTTTGGGAATCCCATTTCAGCAAAACCATCCACTATGACCTGCACGTTTCCCAGAGTCACTACCCTTGATATCAGCAGGTCTTTGATTGCCCTGGCAACTTGGATCACAGCAGCCCCCACAGTAGATTTTCCCACTCCAAATTGATTCCCAACTGACCGGTAGCTGTCTGGCATTGCAAGCTTCCACAGGGCTATCGCCACTCGCTTCTCAACTGTGAGGGCTGCTCTCATCCTGGTATTCTGGTGCTTCAGGGCAGGGGAAAGCAAGTCACAAAGTTCCATGAAAGTGCCCTTACGCATGCGAAAGTTTCGCAGCCACTGGGAATCATCCCACACCTGCAACGTGATGCTATCCCACCAGTCTGTGCTTGTTTCCCGGGCCCAGAATTGGCGTTCCACGGCATGAACCTGCCCCAGTAACACCATGATTTGCACATTGCTGGGGCCTGTACTTTGTGAGAGGTCTATGTCCATATCAATGTCCTCATCACTCTCGTCGCCACGCTGCAATCGCATCCTCGCCTGGTTTTGCTTTGGCATATTCTGGCTCTGCATATACTCCAGGACAATGTGCGTGGTGTTCATAGTGCTCATAATTGCCACAGTGATCTGAGCAGGCTCCATGATTCCAGTACTATGGCGTCTGGTCTGAAAAAAGGTGCAAAACTAGTATTTGACGGACGCAGGGAGGAAGGGAGGGAGGGGCGAGTGACGACATGGCGTACAGGTACAGGGAATTAAAATCAACAAAGGTGGCTGTGCATCAAGGAGAAACACAAACAACTGTCACACAGAATGGCCCCCCCAAAGATTGAACTCAAAACCCTGGGTTTAGCAAGCCATTGATTTCACGGAGGGAGGGGGAAGCAAATGAATACAGAACAAATCTATTTTTTACATCTTAAGCTGGCAGACAACGGTGCAACATGACTGATAGCCCTCGGCATCTTCTGGGTGCTTGGCAGAAAATACTGGGTGCTTGGCAGAAAATAGCATACTACGACTGATAGCCATCATCGTCAAGACAGTTCGATAGGACTGAGCATGTCTGCCCAGGTGCCCATGATTGACAGCCACTGCAGTACGATGACGACGGATACCAGTCGTAATATACCATAGTCTACCAAAAGGCAAGGGGCTGCTGTTGTGTGCAATGCAGCCCCACGTCTGCCAGCACCCAGATCGCCGATGAAGGCTACCAGTCATACTGCACCGTCTACTGCCAAAAGGCAATTAGCTGCTGCTGTGTAGCAATGCAGTACCACATCTGCCGGCACCCAGAGGAGATATGGTGACAGTGAGCTGAGCTGAGCTGAGCGGGCTCCATGCTTGGCGTGGTATGTTGTCTGCACAGGTAACCCAGGTAAAAAGGCACAAATCAATTGTCTGCCGTTGCTCTGATGGAGGGGGAGGTGCCTGACGACATGTACCCAGAACCCCCCGCGACACTGTTTTGCATCATTCAGGCATTGGCATCTCAACCCAGAATTCCAATGGGCGGCGGAGACTGCGGGAACTGTGGGATAGCTACCTATAGTGCAATGCTCTGGAAGTCGACGCTAGCTTCGGTACTGTGGACACGGTCCGCCGACTTAATGCACTTAGAGCATTTTATGTGGAGACACAGAATCGGCTGTCTACAACCGATTTCTATAAAACCGGCTTCTATAAATTCGACCTAATTTCGTAGTGTAGAAGTGGTAAACACTTTTGTACATTGAATGGCTATGCAACTTGAATGTGATTTTCCCCTCAGTGAAGATTCTGGAATCAGGTACCAGGTCACTTCTTAAAATTTTGCTTGCTACTGAATCTTATTTATAATCTTCCCATTCTCATTTTGCTATTGAGAAACAGGGCAGATAACCATGTAGTTTCCTCCATAATTCTCTGTGTTGCATGATATCAGTTTATTTTTTTAAGATATAAAGCATTTTTATAGTCCATAGTATATTGCCATAGTGATTAATTTTGCTTAGTATTCTCTTGTCCATTTTCTCACCTAAGTTTAATCTTAGTTTATTCATTTCTCCAAAAGATTATTGCTCTCAACCATTTAATCTGAAGTTTTGTTTTTTTACCATTTTCAGATTTCCATGGCTGTTCTTAAAAACATTTGTACTGACAACCCTTTTGATTAAAAAAAAAAAGGACTCAAACAGTTCTTCAAAGTGGAAAATATCTTCTGGTTCTTCTGTCACTTTTTTCCAGTTGCTGTTTTAGATTTGTTCTATTTCTCTCATTCCGTTTTGTTGTTTTCTTCTGGTGTAAGCTTGTTTCCTGTTACAGGTAGATGCAGGTTGGTTTTTCCTTTATTTTTTTTATTTTTCTGTCTTCTACTGAAGGCTAGTGAGTCAACATAAATGATAGAAGCAGAACCAGCTAAATATGGCAGGCACTATTTTACTTTCAGGACAAAGGCAGTTCCTGTCTGGGAACTTTTAATGAGGCTGCAGAAGTGTGTGTGTGTGTGTGTGCGTGCATGGTTTCCTTCATTTGTTTGGCAGTGGCTGTGTTTTGATGCAGTGACTTTAAACATGCTGTGAGTAGGGAAGATCAAAAAGAAATGCTGCCTTCTATGCCGAGAACATTTTCCCACTCCTCCTCTGAAGTTTCCTCTATATTCTGCTCTAGTGCCTTTGAAGAAATAAAGTTAAACAAATGTTTTTGGCAAGTAGTTAGTGTAAATTAGATAGAATGTATTTGTATTTTTTTATTTTAAACTGTGCTTGCCACCAATGTGCCAACATTGATAACAAACTTAATGAGATGTTTCTATTTTGGGAGGGACTTTTTTGTGAGGGAATTTGTGATTAAACCATGTTTTTATGGATTTTTTTGTACTATTTCTAATATTTTCATTGGATGTTGCCTTGGTCAAGTATAACTAGTCAATAGTTTAAAGTGGCTAATAAGGCAATAATATGACATTATTGTAATTTAATCTATTCTATTGCTAATTCCAAGTGATAAATAATGTACATTTTAAATTCCAAACCTCTTGAATGAAGCCCGAGAATTGTTTGTACATATATATTACCTGGTGATTTACACCTGGAACTTTATAGCTATAATCTCTACTCTTCCTGTTCCTGCAGAGAACAATTCTTGGACAGAATAATTTTTAAGCCTGTTTCTAAGGCCTGATCTACACTACAAACTTAGGTCAGTGGAAGCTGCCTTAAATTGACCTAATAATGTATGTGTCTACACTACAGGTTCCTTCCGCTGACCTAAATTGCCTGTAACGTTGACTTCTGTACTCTGCCTCCACGAGAGGCATAGCACTTAATTTTATGTTCACAGGTCAAAATAGGAGCCACTTTGGGAAAAGACAGCAATTTGGGACTCTTAATGTTGTCCCTGTTCTCAAGCACCATCCGTATTACTATGGGGAGGGGGCATTGCTCAACAGTCCAACTGTGCTCACAACACGGGTGTGACTGGTTGCCCTCCCTCTGGGGTCCCACCTGATGTAGGGGTATCATTGAGCCTGCCTGTTCCACCAGCCTGGTCTCCCTTACACAGTCCTGCTGAGCCAGGCCCTCAAGCCTCCTCCAGCACACACACAGGTAAGGATACACCCAGCTTCAAAAGGCACAGACACTGAAATCAGCACTGCATGGGTAGGCTTCAGCTAGGAAATTGTCCAGCACTCAAGTGCACATCCCCTCTGGAGTGTAAACCAAAATTATACCATCTTGTGCTGCACAGAGAACTGTACAGCGTAAGCTCATGAAATTGGATCCCTTCTTCAGCATGGAGGAAGATATGCACATTTTTTTGCCCACCAGTTATGAATTCCTAAAACTGGTTTCAGAGAAAAAAAAAACAAGTTTATTAATTAGAAAAGATGGATTTTAAGTGTTTATAAGGGTTAGCAAACAGATCAAAGCAGATTACCCAGCAAATAAAACAAAAACACAATATAAGTTTAAGATATTAAAGAAACTGGTTACAAGTAGTAATTTCTCACCCTAAATGTTGTTTTATGCAGATTGCAGAGTTTTCTGAAGGCAAGCGGCTCTTGCTTGCAGCTAAAAACTCAGAATATTCCTTTCACAGGCCAGACACCTTTCCAGCCTGGGCTCAGTCCTTCTCCCCCCCCCCCCCCCGTTTGTTTTTGTTTCTTTTCATAGATTCATAGATTCTAGGACTGGAAGGGACCTTGAGAGGTCATCGAGTCCAGTCCCCTACCCTCATGGCAGGACCAAATACTGTCTAGACCATCCCTGATAGACATTTAACCTACTCTTAAATATCTCCAGAGATGGCGATTCCACAACCTCCCTAGGCAATTTATTCCAGTGTTTAACCACCCTGACAATTAGGAACTTTTTCCTAATGTCCAACCTAGACCTCCCTTGCTGCAGTTTAAGCCCATTGATTCTTGTTCTATCCTTAGAGGCTAAGGTGAACAAGTTTTCTCCCTCCTCCTTATGACACCCTTTTAGCTACCTGAAAACTGCTATCATGTCCCCTCTCAGTCTTCTCTTTTCCAAACTAAACAAACCCAATTCTTTCAGCCTTCCTTCATAGGTCATGTTCTCAAGACCTTTAATCATTCTTGTTGCTCTTCTCTGGACCCTCTCCAATTTCTCCACATCTTTCTTGAAATGCGGTGCCCAGAACTGGACACAATACTCCAGCTGAGACCTAACCAGAGCATAGTAGAGCGGAAGAATGACTTCTTGTGTCTTGCTCACAACATACCTGTTAATACGTCCCAGAATCATGTTTGCTTTTTTTGCAACCGCATCACACTGTTGACTCATATTTAGCTTGTGGTCCACTATAACCCCTAGATTCCTTTCTGCCGTACTCCTTCCTAGACAGTCTCTTCCCATTCTGTATGTGTGAAACTGATTTTTTTATTCCTAAGTGGAGCACTTTGCATTTGTCTTTGTTTCAGAGTGGTAGCTGTGTTAGTCTGTATCAGCAAAAAACAAGGAGTCCTTGTGGCACCTTAGAGACTAACACATTTATTTGGGCATAAGCTTTTGTGGGCTAAATACAGTGGAAAATACAGAGGCAGGTATAAATACACAGCACATGAAAAGATGGGAGTTGCCTTAGCAAGTGGGAGGTGGGTGGGTTTTAGACCATGAAAGTTTATGCCCAGATTCACTTTGTGCCCATGCTGACATTAAAAATAACAAAACTGAATTTACCAGTAAACTACTGGACTACTTTAGAGGTGATTTATAAAATGATGTACTGCAAACTACTCATGGTAAGAGTGTACATATGTATAATGGAACCTAAGTCTACAGGACTCCAAAGCTTTTTTCTACAGTAGAAATGTGCATCACTTTAAATTGGTTTTAAAATAAAGTCCTTGGTGCAAAATGGTTCAGTATAAGCAAGGCATAAATATATTTAAGTGCATCTGCATTAAGATTGTGCATGAGTTTAACTAAATCCATTTAAAAATCAATTTAAACTGGTACATTTCTGTAATGCAGATATGGTCTCTGATGCTGTCTTATACACACCAAAGATGCGAAGCAGTTCTAAGGTTTAACATAAATTTGGGGTAGTCAGCTTATTCTTGTGGTTGGCCCTCATTTTTATAGACTGTTATTAATAAATGCTGAGAGACTGAAAGAGAGGAGTATAAATTACAGTATTACCAACAACAAGCATTCAACAATTATAAACCAGGCTTAAAAATTCTGAGATTTAAATATATATATAAATGTTTGATTGTTTTTTTATTTGCATTTTGAGTTTTCAGTCTTTAGTGTTCAGTCATTTCATTTTCTTCAAGTTTTTTCCCACAATCAAAGGAGCCAGAAGCTTACTTTTGGTGTGAGGAGAATTTCAGTGAAAACTGTGTCTCACACAGTTGCAGGACTCCAGAAGCAGGGGCTTTAAGAAAAACAGTACATATCAGAAGATCTGCGATAAACTTGCAGAAGTTACACCTACTGAGATTTCATTTAACTGAGTGGGAAAAGGTCAGATGTGATGTGTAAATTATGTGTTAGTAAACATGTGTGAGTAAGGGAATGTAATTGGTATAATTTATGGGCTAAGAGAACCAGAAGAAAGTGTAAGTATCACCAAATTAGACTGCCCTCTGAATTTAACATAATGTTACTCTTCTCCAGTCACTGAAACCTGAACTTTAATTCTTTCCACATTTTCCAGGTATGTATCTTTGTGTGTTTAACCTTCAAAAAACATATGGCACTGCTGGTTCTAGTCTGGTTGATATCCCTGTTGTGTATCTTGCAAACTCTTAACTGAGAACTTAACTGCTAGTGCAGTTAAGGAAAACTTAGAAGTAATGTGCTTAACGGGGAATTTGTTCTAGGAAAACTGGGAAGCATATTGTGTTTCTTCTTTTAAAGTGAAAGACTATGTCTACAATACAGCTTATGTCTGCATAGCATATCACTTGGGAAGGGGGTTGAATAAATCACCCCCCTCTGACAGGATCCCCGGGGTGCAAGCTGGAACTGGGATACTGCTGTGCTCCCTTAACTCTCCAGCCTGGGCTGTCTTTCGCAATGTTCTGCTAGTGACAAGAAACAAACCCATCCAGGCACAGTTATCACTCAGCACAACTGCATGTGGAGCCCTACACCCAGGTAGATTGCATGAATGCTCCCAGAGCCACTCACAAATCACACAGAGAAAGGCAACAGAAAATCTTACAAGCTACCAGCCTTGCACCCTAGATCCGTACCTTTTTGCCCTGGTCAGAAGCATGACCACTGTAAGTTCATTACCCAGTCCACTCCTCCCTTGATGTGCAGAGGACACTCACTAGCCTTTGTAAACTGAGCTGAGATTTCCCAAGCCCTTCAATGAAAATACACTGTTTTAGGTAAAATATAACACAGATTTGTTAACTACAGAAAGATAGATTTTAAGTGATTGTAAGTGGTGGACACAAAAAGTCAGAGATAGTTACCAAAGAAAATAAAAAGCACAATCTAAATCTTAAACCTTATTACACTAGGCAGTATTTGGATGAACCAGTTTTCTCACCTCAATGGATGTTACAGTTCTTAATACACAGGCTTCTCCCTTAAGAGAAGGGGACAGGAAAACCCCTTGATGGTGTTTGAAGGACTGTTCAGTGTTCAGAGCCCTTATTTGGATTCTGGTAAACTTTGTTGGTATATATGTAGGTTCTTAATATGTTTTTCTCTGTAATGCTTTTATCTTGAGAATAAATGTGCTTGCTTAAAAAGAGCTCTGTCATAGCTTAACTGTGGCAATTATCCTGTTTACCTAACCTGTTTAACGTCTCTGAGGAGAAAAATAAAGTAGACTGGCCTGGCTTAGGTAGCCTTACTTTTCTGGGGAGGTCACAGTATAGGCAGGGAACTATGCAATCTGGAAATACCCTAGTCAGGAGGGAGAGAGACTGAGGAGCTACAAGTCTAAAGTAGATTCCCTTGCTTGACCACAGAGGGGGAATGCAGCTGCAGTTGTCCTGAACTGTGACATTGTGCCTCCCAGTAACTCTACTCCAGGGGTCGGCAACCTCTGGCACCCGGCTCACCAGGGTAAGCACCCTGGCCAGCCGGGCCAGTTTGTTTACCTGCCATGTCGGTAGGTTCGGCCAATTGCATCTCCCACTGGCCGCGGTTCGCTGTCCCAGGCCAATGGGGGCGGCGGGAAGGGCAGCCAGCCCATCCCTCGCCTGCACCGCTTCCTGCCACCCCCATTGGCCTGGGACAGTGCATGTCATCTCATCTAATTCCAATACATTATTTGCATATTTTCACATGGATAAGTATTTACTATTTATAGCCAGTTATTATACATTTAGTATCATAATTATTTAGAAAAGTACATCCTGATTAAAAAAGAAAACAAACATATTTTGAATGTGCTATTGGTCTGCAACACAGAATATATCAATAAATCAGTTCACGTCTTCATTCCTTTTCTTTTCAGCTTTATATTTCTTACATAGGGCTAAAATGGGCTCTTCTCAGACAACACCACTTAGTACTGTTTTAATAGGCTTATCATTGTGTGAGAAATAAACTACACATCAACAGATTCTACTTACAAATAGGCATGAATCATTGTTCTTTAGTGTAACAGCACCTCATGTATATAGCTTCCTTCACATAACTAGTATGCAGGGTGCTTTATAAGATCAGATAAAACAGAGAACCATAAATATATTTCACACTGAGCAAGAAAAATACAATAAGCAAAACAAAAAGTCCAACATCACAGTAATTCAAATTTCTGTGTAAAATTAAGAAGTGTTTGTGATGCTCTATACCTTGGGGGAACACCCTACACCTCCATGTTCATCCTTATAATATGATGGTATGGTATCCAATGCAAAGTTTGTCATGTCAGGTGTCTTCAGAAGGTTCATGATGCACTGGGCATTGTTGTTATAGTAATGTTATAGTAAAGTTATAGGTTGTAATTTCATGTATATAGTTATGAAGCTGAAAACGTGTCCTCTTGGATTAAAACAAGACCAGGCAAAAACTCTCCAAGAGCAGAGGGGCAGTTCACAACTCATTAAGATATGTATGGGACAAACCCAGCCCAGCCTCACAGGAATAAGGGACACTGGCCTAGGCAGCAACAAAGGATCTGTTGGACTCTCGAGTGAGTCACTGTAATAGTGCTGCCTTTGGTGGGACACTTCTGAGAGTATCAGTTCAGGAATAATTGCTTAGAGCAGGACAGTTACAGCCCAAAGCTGGGGTTTCTCCCAACTTAGACTGCATTTTGCTTTTATTTCAATTGACCAAATCTGACTTGTTATGCTTTGACTTATAATCACTTAAAATCTATCTTTGTAGTTAATACAATTGTTTGTTTATTCTACCTGAAGCAGTGCGTTTGGTGTTTGAAGCA
The DNA here is from genome assembly GCF_027887155.1 of Malaclemys terrapin pileata. Classification (NCBI taxonomy): domain Eukaryota; kingdom Metazoa; phylum Chordata; order Testudines; family Emydidae; genus Malaclemys; species Malaclemys terrapin. The sequence continues at coordinate 250,268,151 of NC_071505.1, forward strand.
TGTCAGAGACTCCTCTTGGGATAAGAAGCCTGGTGTATATCAATTTCTTTGTTAAATTGATGAACTCATATAAGCTTGCAACATCCAGTACGCATAACTGGACACTGCAAGACTGAGGTTCCTAGGGTTGTGTCTGGGACCAGAGATATTGGATAGTGTCATTCGACTGCACAAGCCAAGGAGCAGCTTACATGCTAGAAGCTGTTCATGAACAGCCCAGGAGTGGGGGTTCTCACAGAAGAGCAGGGTAAGTCTGGCTCCCAGATTCAAGGTTTGGAGTGACCTAGCAGATCACCGGTCCAGATAACACCAGAAGGGAATGTCACAGTGTTAATTAAGAATTACTATCTGGAATACAGGAATATTAGGAGATTAATAGTTCTATTCTATTATTATATCTAGGGTTGTCACAATTATGTCAATTCCAAAATGTATTATTATGAGATTTTACTTTGAAATTCTCACTGAAATTTCAAAATATATACTGTTTGACAGTCAGTTTGTGTGAATATATTAAACACAGTTTAAATTGCAGTATAAACTTCAGAATTTGGATTTATATATGTCTGGCTTATGGCGGCAACACTGTGTAGTGCAGAGCAACCCACAGTAGAGGCAAGAAATGGTAAAATGTAAAATAGCCACTTTAACGAATCATGTGACTTATAAATAAGATGTATTTTAGAATATATATATAGATATTTATATCAAGAGCAGTTTTTGTGACAAGATACTTAACTGCAGTTCAAAAGGCTAGGCTAGGTTTTTATTGTAAAATAGTTCTTATTCATGGCACAGTGTCAGTATTAGAACTGCATTAAACTTTTTTATACTGTACTGGCAAATCATGTCAAAAGCACACTCTTGCTCAGCTGACTCACAAATGTAGTCTCATTTGGGACTGCTCATGTGAGTAAAGTGAGTAGGATTTGCCCTAAAACATGTACAGGTAATTAAATTCTACACAGTCTAATAAAACTATATTTATCCAACGTTTTTTATGGTATACAGGCAATTTGCATTGCCTCTGTTTATTAGCTTCCCTCCAGAGAAAGAGAGAAAAAACACTAAATTCCAAGGACCTAAATGGCGAGTCTTCCAGGTGGTGCTCGATCTTCAAGGAGACTGTCCTTTTGGGATTTGACTTAATGATAATGAAGAACTCTAGAACTACTCCACTACAGTCAATGAAATTGCTCCAGATTTACTCCAGTGACACATGGTTGCTGCAATCAGTGGAGTTTTACTTGCTGAGACAATCTATGATTTTAGTATTTAAATAATATATTTTCTTAGAGGCATGTGCAATTTAAACTGGTATTTTGAGGTGGATTAGATATAAAATCTTTCTATTTCTTAACACAGTTTGGTAATTATTCCTTTATTCATACAGTGCAATGTAACAATATGCCAAGTTGTAATATGCACCTTCCAACTGTGTTAAAGTAATGCTATAAAAATGCAATCACATCACTATCAAGTATTATTAGTGCTTTAAACGCCTCTTTGTTTTATTAACCATTCTATGGGTGTGAACTTTCTATGTGTAATAATTGGCAGGTTAAGTGAAATTAAACAGTTATTTTGTTAAAAATATCAGAATTTTAATTAGAATAGGTCAGCCATTTTTTCAGTGAAGTTCCATTAAGTAATGATTCAGCTTTTATGTTTAGGCTTAATTGATGCTGTTTTCCACAGCTTGATCATCTCTTCAATTAGATTGTCCATTGATGTAGTTACACCAGTATCTTAAAATGCGGTTCACAATTGGCCCTGGTGGAAAAAAACAATCAACTATCCACTGGCAGGGGGGCAATTGTGGTCTAACATCCTGGGAATGTGTCGTTGTGTATTACTTGGGGATTTTCCCAGGGGCGGCACCCTGTTGAGAGCCCCAGGCCCCCTGGCCCTGCATAGCCTTCCCAAATTGGATCCCAGATGGGATCAATCCAGAAAGGCCCTGGGCCACGACAAATAATGGCACATGGAACAACATTGCATCCCCTCATTGCCTGAATCTCTCCCCCCCAAAAAAGTGTGTGTCTACCTGGGAACAGTGGCCCCTGCCCTTGGAGGAGGAAGACCTCCATACCTACTGACAACGCTTACAGTTCCACTGGGAAAGGGAAATCTGGGAAAGATGGCTCGAATGGACTACCACTGGGATGGTGCATGAGGAGGTGTTCAATGTCACGGAGGCATTCAATATGTCATCTGAGTCACTGCTCCACCTTCACAGATGGCATAGGTACACAGTTGCAGTATTAGTCCCCGGGTGGTGTAGGGTGAAGCCTAACCCCCACAGTTCAACATGTTGGTATATCATGCATATCACCCAGTCAACCACACACACAACCCGCCAGTGTTGGGTGGCAAAAATTACATGCCCTGAATGACTTCCAGCACCCCTTCTTAATTGTAGCTTCCTTCACTTGGCCCCCAGTCAACAAGAAATGGTTCTAGGAAAGCACCTCCACCTTTCCCCTCAACCAGCATTGGTGGCAGATGTCACCCGCCACCAACTGGGAGGCATCCACTCAATGCTGGATCCTCTTGAATATCACCCTAGGAGCACTGGATATTTACCTGCCCCTGACACACTTTCAGGTCTCTGCATTGCTGCCCAATTGTACCCATGGGTCTTCCCTCCAACTTGCTCTCCTCAGGCAGACGTTGTCCTTGTCTCCCCGGAAAAGGCAGACCATAGTGGAATTCTTGTGGGATGGGGCCAATATGGCAGCTAGTATTTGGAATATTCAGCAAGGGGCCATGAGAGACAAATGGTTGAGGCAATTGGAAAAAGGCATGGGACTGGTGACAAATGTGGACCTTACCCACCTTATAGTGGCTACTGCCACCATGAAACATACTGCCGAATTGGCCCTCCATACGTGGGATACCTTATGGGGGCTAATTAAGACCATAATTGAGGCTGGGGATCAATTAGCATGGAATTTGGTATGCTTCCAGCTCCAGCAATACTTGACCCAACAAGTCTGTAGCATTCAGGAGAATGTGCTCCATGGAGTCTGGCCTGGGGAAATCCATTCCCACGCAGGGATTCCCCAGGAACAATGGCCTTTTCGCCATTTCTGGAGGCTCACTAATTGGAAGTGCACAGGCATAGCCTGTTCCTTCACAGCTTTCGGCCCAATGAAGGGAGTGTGGGCGCCTGCCATGAAAATCCAACTGGGCTTCTGGGAGGGATGCCTCTGGGACTGGGTGGTCCATCGCGATGTGTGGGAGGTGGTGGTTCCCCCTAATAACATGGCTAAAAGATATGTGCTGACTGCATCCCCGGACTATCAGCACATATGGCTTGCAGAAGGCAACACCTGGCAGCTCTGGCCTATGGAGCCCCCTGAAATGGTGTGTACAGAGAGGGCAGTGCCAGGCCACTATGAGGTGGGTCAACACATCTATTGGGAAGGGGAGTCATTGGGATATGCCCCCACTGCAACACATCTGTTTACCAATACCTCAGTGTGTGTTTGGAGGGCCACAGACCCTGGGGTACCTCCCGATTTACTATTAAAATTACAAACACAACATTTTTCAATGAATTGGCCCATAATTCTGAAACAATCTGTTAATGTGTGTAACTATTCTGTGTTTAATTTTTCATGGATAACGCCCAATGTGTTTCTCCCATTGACGCACATCCGAGACCAACTTTCCATATTCCAGACAGATGCCTCCTTCTTCATGGTGTTACAACACATGTTTAGTCTGGAGAAATCTGCCTTCACCACGGCTATTAGAGTGGGGCATTTATGCCAACAGGAGGATGTGTTATGCTATGTTACTAATGAAGCCAAAAGCCATTATTGGCTAGTGTATGCAATTGGTGCTATTTTAATAAGTTTGTGCATGTTGTACTGCTACTTATGTAGAAGACCAATAGTAACCCTGGCCACCATATCGGAGGAAGGGTGGAAATCTAAGTGGTGACTCCTCCCAACAAAATGTTGATTTGGGGAGGGAATGTCACACCCCAATGGCCCCCTCCCCATAGGGAGTCCCCCGGGAAGGTAGATCAGTACTGTATATTGCTAACACTATTGCAAGCATTGCAAAGCATTTTGGGGAGGGTTAAAGGTGTGTGAGTGGAGAGTGGAAGGTTTCTTTGTACGTCACAAGAGGCCAAAAAGTGGCGGGAGGAGAAAAATAACAGAGCAGAGAATGGGTAACTCAACACTGCAGCTAACAAGCTCAATTCAAAGATAAGACGCTGGCCGCCACACAAGGACACTGCTTGCAGTCGAGACTTGGCTGACAGCTGAGAAAGACAGGGTCCAAGTGGCCATGAGAAACTGACTACACAGACCTGCACCTGCAGGACAGCAAAATCAGCTGAGAGGAAAACAAAGCCCAGGGCTGCAGAGGCTGAAAACACAGACAAAACAACAAGAGTGGGAGTCAGCCAGGAGTCCCTGAAGCTGGAATGTTTTGGAAAAGGAGAAGAGACCATAGCAAGCCTGTTTGGACTAGTACAAAGAGCACCAAGAACAGAGGGCTTGAAAGTACATTTTTATTGGAATCCTCGAGTTCCCGATGCTTTCAGCATCCTTTGTTAATTTTACTAGGGGCCATGCTCCTCTTCACCTGCTCACGAACATGGAAGAATTAGTAGGGAAAGGAGAAGTGGGTGGCAACCTGGGAAGCAGTGACCATGAGATGGTTGAATTCAGGATCCTGAAAAAAGGAAGAAAGGAGAGGAGCAGAATACATCCCCTGGACTTTAGAAAAGCAGACTTTGACCCCCCCTCAGGGAACTGATGGGCACTTGGTGTGTCTCGTCATCTCGTCCCCAAAAGATCCTGTGGCCACAACATGATCAGCTGTGGTCCTGCGCGGATTGGTAAAGAAAATCTGTCACAGGATTCCTGGGAGGCTAATATGAAGGGGAAAGGAGTCCAGGAGAGCTGGCTGTATTTTAAAGAAGACTTATTGAGGGTGCAGAAACAAACCATCCTGATATGCAAAAGGAATAGCAAATATGGCAGGCAACCATGTTGGCTTAACAGAGAAATCTTTGATGAGCTGGAACACAAAAAGGAAGCTTACAGGAAGTGGAAACTTCGACAGATGACTAGGAAGTAGTATAAAAAAATATTGCTCAAGCATACAGGGGTGTAATCAGGAAGGCCAAAGTACAACTGGAGTTGCAGCTAGCAAGGGATGTTAAGGGTAATAAAAAGGGTTTCTACAGGTATGTTAGCAACAAGAAGGTGGTCAGGGAAAGTGTGGGACCCTTACTGAAAGGGGGAGGCAATCTAGTGACTGATGATCTGGAAAAAAGCTGAAGTACTCAATGCTTTTTTTGCCTTGCTCTTCACAGACAAGGTCAGTTCCCAGCCTGCTGCACTCTGCAGCACAATATGGGGAGGAGGTGATCAGGCCTCAGTGGTGCAAGAACAGGTTAAGGACTATTTAGAAAAGCTGGACATGCACACGTCCATGGGACTAGACCTAATGCATCCGTGGATGTTGAGGGAGTTGGCTGATGTGACTACAGAGCCATTGGCCATTAAATTTGAAAACTTGTGGCGATTGGTGGAGGTCCCAGGTGACTGGAAAAAGGACAATATAGTGGCCATCTTTAAAAAAGGGAACAAGGAGAATCTGGGGAACTACAGACCGGTCAGCCTCATCTCAGTCCCAGGAAAAATCATGGAGCAGGTGCTCAAGAAATGCATTTTGAAGCACTTGGAGGAGAGGAAGGTGATCAGGAACAGTCAACATGGATTTACCAAGGGCAAGCTATCAGGGCTGGCTCCAGCGTTTTTGCTGCCCCAAGCGGTGGGAAAAAAAAAGGCGTGATTGGTGGCACTTCGGTGGCAGCTCTACCACTGCCTGCTTCATTCTATTCTTTGGCAGCAGGTCCATCCCTCCGAGAGAGATCGATGGACTTGCCGCCGAATTGCCAAAGAAGACACGGACGTACTGCCCCTTTCTGTTGGTCACCCCAGGCACCTGCTTGCTGCGCTGGTGTCTGGAGCTGGCCCTGCAAGCCATGCCTGACCAACCTGATTGACATCTATAATGAGATAACTGGCTCTGTGGATATGGGGAAAGTGGTGGACGTGCTATATCTTGGCTTTAGCAAAGCTTTTGATATGGTCTCCTACAGTATTCTTGCCAGCAAGTTAAAGAAGTATGGATTGGATGAATGGACTATAAGGTGGAGAGAAAGCTGGCTAGATTGTCGGGCTCAATGGTTAGTGATCAATGGCTCAATGTCTAGTTGGCAGCCCATGTCAGGCAGAGTTCCCCAGGGGTCTGTCCTGGGACCGGTTTTGGTCAACATCTTCATTAATGATCTGGATGATGGGATGGTTTGTACCCTCAGCAAGTTTACGGATGACACTAAGTTTGGGGAAGAGGTAGATACACTGGAGAGTAGGGATAGGGTCCAGAGTGACCTAGACAAATTGGAGGATTGGGCTCAAAGCAATGTAATAAGGTTCAAAAAAGACAAGTGCAGAGTCCTGCACTCAGGATGGAACGATGCCATACACTGCTACAGGCTGTGGACTGACTGGCTAAGCAGCAGTTCTATAGAAAAGGACCTGGGGATTACAATGGACGAGAAGCTGGATTTGAGTCAACATTGTGCCCCTGTTGCCAAGAAGGCTAATGGCATATTGGGCTACATTTGTAGGAGCGTAGATTGAGGGAAGTGATTATTCCCCACTATTTGGCACTGGTGAGGCTACATCTGGAGTATTGTGTCCAGTTTTGGTCCGCTCACTACAGAAAAGATGTGGACAAATTGAAGAGAGTCCAGTGGAGGGCAATGAAAATGATTAGGGGGTTGGGGCACATGACTTATGAGAAGAGGCTGATGGAAGTGGGCTTATTTAGTCTGCAGAAGAGAAGAATGAGGGGGGATTTGATAGCAGCCTTCAACTACCTGCAGCAGGGTTCCAAAGAGGATGGAGCTAGGCTGTTCTCAGTGGTGGTAGATGACAGAACAAGGAGCAATGATCTCAAGTTTTAGTGGGGGTGGTCCAAGTTAGATATTAGGAAAAACTATTTCACTAGGAGGGTGGAGAAGCACTGGAATGTGTTACCTAGGGAGGTGGTGGAAACTCCCTTCTTAGATATTTTTAAGGCCTGGCTTGACAGGGTCCTGGCTGGGATGATTTTGTTGGGGTTGGTCCTGCTTTGAGCAGGGGGTTGGACTAGATGACCTCCTGAGGTCTCTTCCAACCCTAACCTTCTATGATTCTTTGATTCTAAGCATTAGAACTATTATACAGGGCACTGGTGAGACGTCATCTGGAGTACTGTGTGCAATTCTGGTCTCCCATTTTTAAGAAAGATGAATTCGAAGTGGAACAGGTGCAGAGAAGGGCTACTAGGATGCTCCAAGGAATGGAAAACCTATCTTGTGAGAGGAGACTCAAAGAGCTTGTTTTGTTTACCTTAACCAAAACAAGGCTGAGTGGAGATATGATTGCTCTTTATAAATACATCAGAGGGATAAAAATCTCAATGGGGGAGTAGTTATTTAAGTTAAGCACCAATGTTGACACAAGAACAAACACATATAAACTGACCATTAACAAATTTAGGTTTGAAATTAGGCAAAGGTTTCTAACCATCAGAGGAGTGAAGTTCTGGAGCAGTCTCTCAAGGGGAGCAATAGGGGCAAAAAACCTCACTGGCTCCAAGACTGAGCTAGATAAGTTTATGGCGGGGATGTTATGACTGGACTGCCTACAATGGCATGTGGCCCATTGGCAACCATCTATAGCAAAAATCCCCAACAGCTGGAAGACGGAACACTAGACGGGGAGGGCTCTGATTTACTACAGAGAATTATTTCCCAGGTATCTTCATGGTGCGTCTTGCCCGCATGCTCAAGGTCTATTAGATTGCCATATTTGGGGTCAGGGAGCAATTTTCCCTTGAGTCAGATTGGCATAGACCCTCGGGGGGGGGGGGGGGTATTTTCACCTTCTTCTGTAGCGTGGGGCATGGGGTCACTTGAAAGTTTCAGCTAGTGTAAATGGTAAATTCTCTGTATCTTGGAGTCTTTAAATCATGATTTGAGAGCTTCAGTAACTCAGACAGACGTATCAATCAATTACAGGAGTGGGTGGGTGAGGTTCTGTGGCCTGCAATGTGCAGGAGGTCAGACTAGATGATCATGATGGTCCCTTCTGACTTTAGTAAGAGTATCTGACTAAGAATATACATTACATTTTTAAACCTAACCGGTATCCTTTAAATGACTTGCCACAAGCTGTCGGAACATATTAGTATTAGAGCTGAGTGAGTCTAATATTTATTTAATTTTCTTTCTTGATATAGAAATTAGATACAGTGCTCCTGTCAGTACTTTTAAATAATGGCTAATGTGCATATGCAAAGTTTTGACACAATACTAACCACTTAAATTGATATAAATACCCAAACCCAATTGTTTCCTAAACTATTTTACATGCACTATAAACTTGCATTCACATATGCTGAGCATTAATGATCGGATAATTTTATTACCACCAATCACATTTGTGTCTGTGCAACCTAAGGTACTATGATTAAGGGCAGATCTTCACTACGGGGGGGGGGGGTGGTGATTTAAGATACGCAAATTTGCGTAGCTGAATTCGATGTATCGGAGCCGACTTACCCCGCTGTGAGGACGGCGGCAAAATCAACCTCCGCGGCTCCCCATCGATGGCGCTTACTCCTACCTCCGCTGGTGGAGTAAGCGCATCAATTCGGGGATCGATTGTCGCGTCCCGACGAGACGCGATAATTCGATCCCCGAGAGATCGATTTCTACCCGCCGATTCAGGCGGGTAGTGTAGACCTAGCCTAAGATATTTATTTATTTATTTGTATTATTATACTGCCTAGGGTCCCTAGTTATGGACCAGGATCCATTGCACGAAGTCAGGGGTTCCCAAACTCAGTTCACGGTTTGTTCAGGGTAAGCCCCTGGTGGGCCGCAAGACGCTTTGTTTACCTGAGCATCCATAGGTACGGCCGCTTCCCACAGCTCCCATTGCCTGGGAACTGAGAACGGTGGCCACTGGGAGCTGCGAGCCATGAACCAAGTTTGGGAACCCCTGCACTAAGTGTTGTTCAAACATAGAAAAACAAACAAACAAAAACAAACAGACAGACAAGTATGTTATCCCTGTCTCAAAGAGCTTATAATGTTAGTATAGGACAAGAGACAACAAATGGATGTAGACAGACAGATTGGTGAGTACAAGGAAATGATACAGCAATATTGTATAAATAGACAAAACAGAGAGTGGGTGGAGGAAAGGGCAGAACACACAAGCAGAGTTAACAGTGTGATAGCAGCAAATGGAATGTTAGTTCCAAGATTTTTAAAAATGTTATTTTATTTATTTATTTATTTGGTGGAAGCTCTTAGGAGGGGGTAAGCTAAATGTAAAGAAAAGGGAAGGGGACTAACAGGGACGGGGCAGAGTAGGAGAGGGTAGGAGTGAAGCTGAGGTGAAGAGACTGTGAAGGAAATGAAGACGGGGGGAGGGGGGTTTGGAGCAAACAGCCAATCAGCACACAGAGAATGTTCTACACTTTTGACTGGAATATCCAGAAGTCCAAAGGTCCCATCTTTGTCTGCTTCTGCTCCTTTCAGCTGAAATGTCTGCCTGGCTCCTCTCTGCAGTTGTCCCCAAAGCCATATGGCAAGGGAGAAGGGAGGCACCAACTGAGTCCTAGCACCCCTAGAGTCTGTGTGGGGGGTCCCTCCTGCATAGCTCTGGGTCCCAGGGGTGCTTGGGTAAGCTTAAGATAAGGGTAAGCAAATGTTACACCTCAGAGCAAAAGATAATTTCCTGCTTAGTCTGAGTCAAGAAGAGGTTAGTGGTTGTTTTTGTTTTGTTTTAAATTGTTTTTTTTTCTTATGTTTGTTCTAGATTCCCCTAATGCTTTGGTGGAGAGATGCAGAGAGAGAGAATTGCCTTCTTCGCTAGGAGCCTGAAACTTCCAACCTTATTCACAATGGCTGAGCAGTAGCTCACTCTACCACATGGCTCATTGATTTCTAACTCCTTTTAGAAACGGGCCCATTTCGTTGCTTTTTGGCTTCATTGAAGTGCTACTCAGCATGAGTAAAGATTGAGGAATTGAGCTCGGAAGCATTCAGTATTAATCATTGTCCCAAGCAAAATTCTAAAGCAGAGGGGAAAGCAGTCAGTGTAGGTATGCTAAATGATGTGTACTATACATTATTGCACAGTGGCCAAAATGTGCTGTGCTCTTTGCAAACACAAGACTAGATCACTACACCCTTACTCATGCCAAGTACTACCTTACCTTGAAAATAGTCCCATTGACTTGAGTGGCAGTTGGCATAAAGTAAAGTGCTGCTCAACATGATTTAGGGGAGAAGATACAGTCCTGACCCAAATATAAAGGATTGTACATTTAGTGTATACAAGGATTGCAAAAGGAACTGTCTTGTAGTTAACTATTATTTTGTGCCAGATTTTCATACTCTTATCCCACTTATTTCCATTGGATATGGGGCATAATAAAACATTACTCATTGTGAGTAAGGGTTATGGAATCTGCTCCATATGTGTTTTGCAATGTTTGTATATTGACTTCTATGTTGTTTAGCATACCATCTCCATTTGACTTTTGGAAAGTCAAAACTATAATGTCAGTATAAAACAGCAGACATATAATGCCAGTATAAAACAGCAAACATAATTTTATCTTTGCCCACCCCACAGGACTGAAAAAAAATTACATTCTCTCAGTTTTGATAACCTTCATTGATAAGGTTATAAGACCATTCCTCTCTCTGGGAGAGAAACACTTTAAATTTGTTTGTTGTGCTATTCCATTGAAACAGCATTAGTCGGGGTCACACACAAATTTTTGTCTATAGTAAAGTAGCTTTGGCTGTTGCCCTGCCAACGTTCCCTTTAGGAGATAATCTGCTAAATAGCTTCCTATCAAAGAAGAAAACGAGGAGAATAATTGGCAAGCAAGAAAGTGAGTGAGTACTCCTCAGACAAAAATACCCTAGAGGGTGGAAAATGCCACCTGGGAAGAGGAGTTTTAAACAACACCAAGCAAGTCTTAAGTCACAGCTATAACAACAACAGGTATGGACAGTAACAAAATCTGATGATTTCAATAATACAACTCTCTCCCTAAAAGGATTGTTCAGACTATATTGATATAGACTCAACAGTTAAAGGTTGATGGAGATTCCCAAGACAGTTAATTTGAATGACAGATGCAGTCCATATGTCCTAGAAGATAGTCCAGCTGCTAAATCTAAATTAATGAGAGACAACTTGAAACAGCCATAGACAATCAATTCCTGCAGACTGGTGATCTTGACCATTTAGAGATCCAGCCCAAAGTTCACCAAAAGAGGTTAATGTAAGGTCTCTGCTGAAAGCCTGTGTCACAGCAGTTATCATAATCATTGTGAGATATATGAACAGAAAATACGTGAGGAGTTATGCAAATATGCTGAAAATTATGTTCTCTAGGCCCTGTAGTTAAATGCAGGTCACTCAAAGGTAGTGTGCCTGGAGACAAACTTCTCCAGACGAGAGGTAGGAGACACTTGTCTCCCTGGCAGACCATTGCATATTGTATGTCTTTCTTTAGGCATACTGAGTGAAATGCCAATGAAGAGCTTGCAGAGACTTCAGAAAAAAATTAACATGAAGAGGTAAACATGGGGGAATGCTGGCGGGGAGGGGGGGAGAGGAGTGAGAAGAGGAGGATTTTTTTCAGGTAAAAATCAAAGGTCTGGTCCGGTATATCTGAAGGTGCATCCTTCAATCTGTGAAGACAAGTTGCCAGCAGCCTTGATTTTATGAAAGAGGGATCTTTGAACATTGGTTCAAAGTGGTCCTGGTTTGTGAGGCTGGGGCTGGGATTTGAGAAGGGGCTGTTTTAGTGCTATTCATTATGTGCTGGCACACTCACTTCATTTTTCCTGTTCTCTGTGCTGTCAAACACATGGGGAACTTTATCCACCCGTTCCTTTTTCTTCCACAGTTAATAAAGTTATCAGTTGTTTCCATGCACATTGCACTTTCCACATGTCTCCGGATTGCTATGTTATATTCACATATACTTGGACCATATTGGAGGCCAGGTTTGGGAGGGACAAAGAACTTTCAGTTTTCTGGCAGGATTGATGTGATGCAAGCGACCAATTGGTGGGGTACAAAGCTGAAGGGGAGATAAACACTATGTATACTTTCAACACAGCATGGATGAAAGGTCCGCACATAAGTAAACAAAAATAATATTTATTGAAACTAGTTAATGTAATGTAACTCTGAACATTTTTTTAAAAGCAGTTGTGAAAGAGAGCAGAATAGCTCAGATCTCCAAAGAGCATTAAAACTTTAATGCCTATGACACCATGTCTTTGGTTTTGATCCCCCCTCGCCCAAAAGGGGGTAACCTCCTCCTCTGAACAAGGGGGGGGGGACAGCTAGAGAAAATGATCTGAGGGGACAAATGGGGGCATTTCCTGTGCAGGGTTTCAGGGCAGGACACATGATGGCTTTCAGGCACAGCCCCAGGCTCATTGTCCCCTCCTTTACATTCACAGAGCTCCCTTTGGCCAGGGTTTTGGGTGCCGGTGCAGGGTGTTGTGCTGGATTCTGACAGCCTCCCCACATCACAAAGGTGGAGAGTTGGATCTTCCACCTTGCAGGTGCAGGAGGAGTAACTTGAGGAGGAGGTGCCAGTTCCTGGACACTAAAAAATAATATATGGAGATATACCTATCTCATAGAACTGGAAGGGACCCTGAAAGGTCATTGAGTCCAGCCACCTGCCTTCACTAAGAGGACCAAGTACTGATTTTGCTTCCAATCCCTAAGCAGCCCCCTGAAGGATTGAACTCACAACTCTGGAATTAGTAGGCTAGTGCTTAAACCCCTGAGCTATCACTATCCCTTCCCCCCCCCTCCAATGGCTTTTGGGGCAACTGGGACCAGAATCTGTTCCACCATCATTTGTACCAGGGACTGCAATAGGGCATGATCCCAGTCCCTGTGGGCAAGCTCCTGTTCCCTGTATCATGCATCCTGCTCCAGGAACCAGACTATTGCTGTCTCCTGCCTCTGGAAAAAAAAAAAAACCATCCTACCCACTCAGTAGCCCGGTCCTCCCTTTCCCGCATAAAGTCAAATTGCTCCTAGCTACTTCTGTTAGAACCACTGAGTAGGTCCTCAAGTGTCCTTATCCATCTACCCCTACTCTCCCTGGGCTGCAGCTCCTAGTTCCTGGACTGAATGATTTCAACCTCCTCAGCAGAAGGTCCTGCCAAGTCAATCACAAGAGCAACATCATATTTCTTCTTTCCTTTCAAATGAGTAAAATATCCTCCCATTTAACATAACTTTGCTGTTGAAGACCACAATATAGATACTTTTCAGCATTTCAGGAATGATGTTGTTTCAGTATCCTTCTTTCTCAGACAACTTTTACAGCCCCCCCGAGAAGGAGCACCTGCTGAAAAGGGTATTGACCATGACCTAATGTTTTTTTTAATGATGTTTTTAAGTGTGATTGGGATGAGGAGTGTATTTATTTCTGGGGCAATGTTAATGGTTCCCAATGTCTTCTTTTAAGGCTGGCCATCAGTAGGAGAATATAGCGATTTTGAAAGTACCAAACTGGAAAAGGGAGGTGGCTTTCCAGTTCTATGGTGAGGATCCAGCCATCTATGCCAGAGAGATGTCTGTGCTGCTTGTCACCCCTCTACATATCACTGAATGGAGGGGTTTGGTGAGCTATGAAGGTGAACGAAGCATATTTGCATTACCGTTGAACCTTAAAAATCAGTTGTATCTTCTGCTGAACCAGAAATCTGTGGACATATTTTTACGGAATTGTGAGGCATTCTAAGATAGCAGATGGAGCCTGCATGGAGGGGGAGAAGTGAACCTCTGCAAATGCTCATTGATCCCCAAGCCAGCTTCTGTAAATGGAGGAAACCTGGTCCCTTTGTCCAGCAAAGAGCAGAAAAAGGTAAGGGGAAAGAAAAAAAAATCACATAACTATGCTTTGTTCCATGAACTTTCTGATCGGGACCACACGCTACTCATCTCCCCACTGCAAAGGAACACCGCATTGTGTCTGTGCACATAGGCGCTGACTCCATGGGTGCTCCAATAATTAGCAGGTGCTTAGCACCCACTGGCAGTCAGCATCCTCTGCCCCCCACCAGCGCCTCCCGTCTGCTGGTGGCCCTGCCGATCAACTGCTCCTCTCCTTCCTGCCCACCGCAATCAGCTGTTCTGCAATGTGCAGGAGGTGCTGGGAGGGAGGGGAAGGAGTGGGGATGGGGCACACTTAGGGGAGGGAGCATGAAGAGGCAGGCAAGGTGGAGCAGGGACCGGAAGAGGCCTGGCAGAGGTGGGGGCTTGGGGGAAGGGGTGGAATGGGGGCAGGGCCTGGGACTAAGCAGGGGTTGAGCACCCCTGAGCAAAGAAAAAGCCAGTACCTATGTTTGTGCATATCCCTTTCTTCTGACTTGTGCAGCATAGCTTTGAGCGGGAGATCCTGGTCACCAGGGACTGGGAATGCTTGAAAACATTTATACTGTAAAAGAGGATTGCTGTCATGTTCCTCGGAGAAGCAAAGGTTCCCCTTCTCCTTCCTGTGCATAATGAGCCCTCATAAATGCATGCCTACTCCCACACAACTCCTTTTTGTAACCAGGGGATGGGTTACTGTACTGAACGTTTATGATCTTGAAAGGAGCAGAAACCAGATGTAACTTGGCACAACCATTAATCTTGCGCAAATGTCATGTCCCCCAACTGGACCTTTCCAACCCCTTCTTTGCTGTCAGCCTAGTGGCGGACAAACTCACAGATCCAGGGGCAATAATCACTGATAATCTGTTGCCTGATTTTAGGAGGTTAATATTTATTAATTTGGATAATATGGGTTATAGGCTCGCCAATTAATCTGATTGGAATATAATAAGTGTCTTGTCCCAGAATCAGGCTACACAGAGTTTGCAAAGGACCCTTTGGGATATGACAGGATATTTACACTGAGTCAAATATAGTCTTCAAGAATTTTATTGAGATAAATGGAATTATAATCAAATAGTAATCAAATGGTACAATAATCAGAGTTACAAATGCAGTACTATATTCTAAAGATACATATACTATTATATACTGTAAAGCTTTTGATTAATATACTCACACCCTTCCTCAATTATCTGGTGGTAAAAGACAAAGGACCAGCCTCGTCTCTGGCATTCCAAAAGAGTCCAAGTTCAGGTTCCTCAATTCTTGAGTGGGAGGTGCAGAGCTTAGGAGAAGCTAATTTATAATTTCACTTAATTAATTGATTTAAAATTAAGATTAACAGACTAATAGATTGGTAAACTAAAAATGAAGCATTTTGGAGATTAGAAATTTAGAAAACAAGCTCAGAAGCTCAGAAAAACAAAAACTTAGAATATCCTGAAGATTAGAAGCTTTGACACTTCCTTCACATGGTGGGTCACCCCTCTTATAGGGCACGGGTGCTTGAGCCGTCCTTCTATGTCTAAACTTAGTTTCCTCACCCACCGAAATGTGGGGGTACACTTACTCCATAGGCTGGTATGTTTGTACATATTGATGACATACATACATATTAATGACATTAGATCATTCCCACATTTATTATTTTGGTCCTCCCAGTTATTTTGGTTCTTTCCTTGTGGTGTACCTGTTCACAGAGGGTATGAACTTAGGAAAGCCCCCTATGCCAACCTGCTTCAAGGCATTCTTTATCTATCTATGTTAAAGGTTGCAGCCATATATGGACTTTATGCTTTAACTCATCACTATCTATCTAGGTGAAAGGTCCCAGACATATGCTAACTTTGCCTTAGCTCAACATCCAAGATGTGGTCTGTAGGTCCCTTGTGTTACAGCCAAACTATTTTAATATAAATCTATAAACCTATTATAATAAAACAAATAATCAAAACCATAAGAAACCTATAAGAAAAGATATATAGGCAAGCAAGCAGGCTAGCCCTGTAGGCTACATTGTTCTACAACTTCTGCCAAAAAACTTTATAGTTGTTTGTGGCAAATCAGTAAATGTTGAATTTACAATTGTGTCTTGGTTGGGCACCACTGGAGAGTGGAGGAGGGGTGACCTTCCAGTCCTGCAAGCAATCATAGAGAAAGAGGGCAGGGGATAGTGTCAGGGAAGGGTGGGGCTTAACTTACCAGCTTGAGATTCCAGTTCCTTCTGAGTATCAGGGTCCTCCTCTGGCTCATCAGGAGGGGATTGAAGAGCTGGGCTCTCTGGGTCGAAGTGCAGGATAACTTGCTTCTCTTCTCCCTAGTCTTCAAGGGCCACTTTCTCCACTGTCCATCCTGCCTCCTTGTCCTGACCCTCATCAAGATCCTGTCAGATGATGAGGCCAGTGGGATTGAGGATGGGGACATGAGCCACCTCAGGCTTGGTACTTGGAGCCCTGGAGAACACCTGGCTCTGCCCCTTAAAGAAAGGGGCATGTTGGACAACCCTTTCTGTGGTGACTGCTGGAGTCTTTTGCCTTCCGTACTGTAGCCTGTGGTTCTTTATCCAATCCCTGAACAGGGCTGGAATCCGTCAAATGCTCGCCTGCACCAGGCTCTGCTAAACTTCCCAGTAAATATAGGTGTGCCTGGTGCTATGGGAGAAGTTCTGGATGACCATGATCACAAACCACACATTGACGAGCACCAAGGTGTTATCAGATGGTAAGGTAACAGCTTTCAGAGGTGGTTCCATGTTCGTGTGTGTTGGAGAAAAGAGAGCAATGGAAAATGGCTCAGAAGTGGTCAACACAGTTCACTACTACTAGTGAAAAGAGGGGGACAGGGACATTTATAGACTTGGGTAGGGGCCAGGCAGGAAAGGGTTAATACATTGTGGGAATGGGATTGGAGGACCACGGAACTTGGGACGCAGTACACATCTATTAGCCCCCATCCACACTACAAACTGACATGGGTACGGGGCTGTGCCACAGCTTGGCATGCTAGTGTACTTGCCTTGAAACCCATGCTTCTGGGGTTTAAGTGTGGATGGTAAGGGATGCTCATGAACTCGTGTTCTGTTGCCAGTATAGATGTAGCTTACGATAGAGAGCAAGCAGAATCTGAATGATCTGGAAAGTGATTCACACGAACAGATAGAATGGAAAAGTTCACCTCTACCCCGATATAATGCTGTCCTCGGGATCCAAAAAATCTTACTGCATTATAGGTGAAACTGTGTTATATCGAACTTGCTTTGATCCACCGGAGTGCGCAACCCCGCCACTCCCCTCCCCCCCCCCCCCCCCCCGAGCGCTGCTTTACCACGTTATATCTGAATTCATGTTATATCGGGCCATGTTGTATCGGGGTAGAGGTGTATACATTTCAAATAAATAACGTATGTCCTCTTTTTGTAAAAAGGATATACATTAATGATGAATAGCCAGAGAAAGGCTCCCCTACTTACATCCTCTATCTTACAGCTAATTGCTGACTCCTGGACTTCTTCTCTTATCAGTTGTTATAATTACAATGTTTGGAAGGCATTTGAAATTGCTGAGATAAGACAAAAACAACTTTTATTTAAAATGAGGCTCAATACTGTGAAGTGCTGGAAGGTGGAATTCAGGACACTACCTCACACAACTGGGCTCAAACTGATGTTCCGAAACTAGCTGCATCAAAGGAGTGATTTTTAAAAGTATTATTTATTTATTTATTTATGCAACTTAATTTCATGTTTGCTGAAGACAGCTGCTGCCTGACATGCTATTGAACAATCTAAATTAGAACAGTATTTTCAGGTGGCATTTGTGTAAATTAACTGGCTCTTACAGTAGTAAAGGAAGCACATCTGATAATTTTAAATACAGGATGAAGTGCTAATTTATTGACTATTTCTGCTTCCATAGTTCCTACAATAAATCGTTATTACCATAATCCATAGTAGTATATACTATTTGGAATTTCTACAGTGCTAGTTCCTTTACATAAGAACATAAGAATGGCCATACTGGGTCAGACCAAAGGCCTATCTAGCCTAGTATCCCGTCTTCTGACAGTGGCCAATGCCATGTGATTCAGAGGGAATGAACAGAACAGGTAATAATCAAGTGATCCATCTCCTGTTGCCCATTCCCAGATTCTGGCAAAAAGCAGTTAGGGACACCATTCCTGCCCATCCTGGCTAGTAGCCATTGATAGACCTATCCTCCATGAATTTATCTAGCTCTTTTTTGAACCCTATTATAGTCTTGGCCTTCACAACGTCCTTTGGCAAAGAGTTCCACAGGTTGACTGTGCGTTGTGTGAAGAAATACTTCCTTTTGTTTGTTTTTAACCTGCTTCCTATTAATTTCATTTTGTGATCCCTTTTGTTTGCAAACGTGTGAGTGTGGATCTGTTTGTTGAATGGATTAAAAGACTGTTCATTTGTCAAACATGGTGAATGCTTAGTATATCCATCTGTTTCTCCTGAAGCATTTATATGGCTAACGTGTACTTTGTTCTGTTCATTCCAGAATAAGCATCCCACCTAGTCCTTTGCTGGACATAACAGACTGCTATAGTAACTGTAATCAGCATTATGTGGAGATAAATAATCTTCTGCATAATTTTTGGGTATATATATATATATATATATATATATATATATATACACTCAAAAAATGTATTCCCCTCAGTTTCCAATGTAAATCTATAATATATTATATATATAAGAAACTGAGGGGAATGAAATTTTTAATGAGTAAGTAAGATTTCATTTGCTTTTCATTGTTAATTCATCATTAGAGTAAAAGTGGATGAGAAATTTTTGTACCTGGGCTGATAAATCTTCATGGCAATTCTACAAGGCAGATTAAATACGCACATGTGGTCTGCCCACTGAATCTTTCCCAGACAAATGCAGCCAACTTCTAAACAAACCTAAGTTTTATATTTTTAGAGTTTCTAGTCCATATGGTGTATAAAAATCTAGTTGTGAGTTTATACTGATGCAAGGTCTCTGTTGTTCATAGCTTTCCAAACTGTAGCAGAATGAAAACTGATCAAAATCTGGAGGACAGACAGGAACAGAAAAAGGAAGGGAAGACCACCGAGCAGGAGCTCATGTATATCAACTCGGGGTCCTTACTGGTACAACACAGATGGTCAGACAATCCCACTGATAAAATGAGGCCTGGGTGTCTGTAGCAGAGCAGAGGTCTGTCTGCCGTCCCATGTGGAATGCCCCCCAAATCCATGCTTTTGCTTCCCAAAGTCTCTCTTTTTAAGAACCTCTAAAAGGGGATGATGAGCAGAATAGGCAACCATCTCATTACGTAGTCCAATAGGCCTAATTTCTGAGACATCAGTTTTGGTCCATTCTCCTCTTTTTTACAAATCAGAGCCTCAGTGCAGTCCTTGAATTATATCGACTCCGCATTTTTATGTACTGATTCATCTCCCTGTCTCCTTTTTGCTCTTGTTCTATTAACACTCATTGTTACAGATTAGTGAAACATTTTATGAACTGTCATCTCTTTTACAACAATTAACTTAGACTAATTGGTCCTTGATTAATGCAACAGGAGCTCGGATGTGAGTCAGAACAAGGAGGAGCAGCTGTGGTAATCCTCCCCCATGAAGAAGAATACAATCCTATATAAACAATTCATAATTTGAGTACAATGGCCCCCAATGATTCTGAGTGGCATTGTAGTCATCTGTCACAATGATATCACCCTGTTAGGAATCCCAGAACACTCCCCATTCCCACCCAGCTGCTGGGGAGCGGGAGGAGTGACTCTTCACTGGGTACTCTTCACAGGAACAAACCATCCCGATGTGTAGAAAGAATAGTAAATATGGCAGGCGACCAGCTTGGCTAAACAGTGAAATCCTTGCTCATCTTAAACGCAAAAAAGAAGCTTACAAGAAGTGGAAGATTGGACAAATGACCAGGGAGGAGTATAAAAATATTGCTCAGGTGTGCAGGAGTGAAATCAGGAAGGCCAAATCACACTTGGAGTTGCAGTTAGCAAGAGATGTTAAGAGTAACAAGAAGGGTTTCTTCAGGTATGTTAGCAACAAGAAGAAAATCAAGGAAAGTGTGGGCCCCTTACTGAATAAGGGAGGCAACCTAGTGACTGAGGATGTGGAAAAAGCTAATGTACTCAATGATTTTTTTGCCTCTGTCTTCACGCACAAGGTCAGCTCCCAGATTGCTGCACTGGGCAGTACAGCATGGGGAGAAGGTGACCAACCCTCTGTGGAGAAAGAAGTGGTTCGGGACTATTTAGAAAAACTGGACGTGCACAAGTCCATGGGGCCAGATGCGCTGCATCCGAGGGTGCTAAAGGAGTTGGCGGGTGAGATTGCAGAGCCATTAGCCATTATTTTTGAAAACTCATGGCGATCGGGGGAGGTCCCAGATGACTGGAAAAAGGCTAATGTAGTGCCCATCTTTAAAAACGGGAAGAAGGAGGATCCGGGGAACTACAGGCCAGTCAGCCTCACCTCAGTCCCTGGAAAAATCATGGAGCAGGTCCTCAAGGAATCAATTATGAAACATTTAGAGGAGAGGAAAGTGATCAGGAACAGTCAGCATGGATTCACGAAGGGGAAGTCGTGCCTGACTAACCTAATTGCCTTCTATGATGAGATAACTGGTTCTGTGGATGAGGGGAAAGCAGTGGATGTGTTATTCCTTGACTTTAGCAAAGCTTTTGATACGGTCTCCTACAGTATTCTTGCCGCCAAGTTAAAGAAGTATGGGCTGGATGAATGGACTGTAAGGTGGATAGAAAGCTGGCTAGATCGTCAGGCTCAACGGGTAGTGATCAATGGCTCCATGTCTAGTTGGCAGCCGGTTTCAAGCGGAGTGCCCCAAGGGTCGGTCCTGGGGCCGGTTTTGTTTAATATCTTTATTAATGATCTGGAGGATGGTGTGGACTGCACTCTCAGCAAGTTTGCAGATGACACTAAACTAGGAGGCATGGTAGATACACTAGAGGGTAGGGATCGGATACAGAGGGACCTAGACAAATTAGAGGATTGGGCCGAAAAAAACCTGATGAGGTTCAACAAGGACAAGTGCAGAGTCCTGCACTTAGGACGGAAGAATCCCATGCACTGCTATAGACCAGGGACCGAATGGCTAGGTAGCAGTTTTGCAGAAAAGGACCTAGGGGTCACAGTGGACGAGAAGCTGGATATGAGTCAACAGTGTGCTCTTGTTGCCAAGAAGGCTAGCGGCATTTTGGGCTGTATAAGTAGGGGCATTGCCAGCAGATCGAGGAACGTGATCGTTCCCCTTTATTCAACATTGGTGAGGCCTCATCTGGAATACTGTGTCCAGTTTTGGGCCCCACACTACAAGAAGGATGTGGAAAAATTGGAAAGAGTCCAGCGGAGGGCAACAAAAATGATTAGGGGTCTGGAGCACATGACTTATGAGGAGAGGCTGAGGGAACTGGGATTGTTTAGTCTCCAGAAGAGAAGAATGAGGGGGGATTTGATAGCAGCCTTCAACTACCTGAAGGGGGGTTCCAAAGAGGATGGAGCTCGGCTGTTCTCAGTGGTAGCAGACGACAGAACAAGGAGCAATGGTCTCAAGTTGCAGTGGGGGAGGTCCAGGTTGGATATCAGGAAAAACTATTTTACTAGGAGGGTGGTGAAACACTGGAATGCGTTACCTAAGGAGGTGGTGGAGTCTCCTTCCTTGGAGGTTTTTAAGGCCCGGCTTGACAAAGCCCTGGTTGGGATGATTTAGCTGGGAATTGGTCCTGCTTTGAGCAGGGGGTTGGACTAGATGACCTCTTGAGGTCCCTTCCAACTCTGATATTCTATGATTCTACTTCCCTTGGACAGTAGCTCCTGGTCCCTCATCCCCTTGCCTCATTTTCATATCAGACTTTAACTAATTAGTTTAGTCCTCTGGCTGTTAGGTGTCTGATAACATTTCCAAGCCCTGTGTGTGAGAGGATGTGTGAAAATAAGCACCTGAATAGATGTTGAGAGACAGTGGAACAAATGGATGGAACGCATTAGAAAATAGAGTTGTGATTTGATTGGGGAAAAAATGATTTCAAAAGAATGCTGAGGTTGCAAAGTCGAGCATTCAAAAGTAGTGCTTTGTTCCTTTAAAGTGGAGGGGTGTGGCAAAGGAATTAGGATAGGATTGTGAGTGTGTGGTATCACACTCTAGACAATAGGCTCAGTCATTGGACAGTTCTCAAAACCTGTTTATAAAATACAACTATGTTCGACCAGTATGTTCTTTAGCATTGACAAGCTACAAAACTGCTGCACCCTCTCAGCTGAGTGCCACCCATGGTCAAATGGGCAGAATGGTAGAGAAGGAGAGAGAATGGACATGCCTCAGTGGGAAGGAGAGCAGTGACTCACCAAAGCAAAATAATTCACCTGCTAGTCAAAAGAGAGAGCTGGGAGGAAGAGGGATGAGCAGAATATTAGAGTGGAGCTGCCAGTCAGAGGGCAGAGGAAGGACTATTTGATGTCTGCCACATCATTGATCCTGTAGGTGCTAACTGATTTTTATTGGTTTTCTGGCAGTTCTGAAAAAAGTTTCAGGTTATCTGATTGTTTTCAAAATTTAAGGCACCAAAAAGTTAAAAAAAGTTTTGGTTTCAACCTGAAACTAAACATTATGTTTAGATTTCAAGTATGTCTAACATTTTATGTTTTAATAAAATGGAAGGAATTTTTGAAATAAAACATTTGAATTAAAACAATGTTTCATTAAAATTATCAAATAGAAATGTTTTTCAGAATTTTTTCTGCTTTCTTTTCACACAAACCATTTGGTGAAACCAACAACAATTTGCAAAATATTTTGGTGTCACTAAATCTGCATTTTTTTTCTGAAAAGTGCTCTACTTATGAGAATGCCTAAAGGGGGGCTTCTGTTGGAGTTTGTTGGTGCTCTGATTAAAGGTATGCAGTGAATGGATCGGGGAGAGTTTGCATTTGGGCTTTTCAGCTAGAGTTCTAGGCTATTTTGTGTATGAAATGTAAGCAACATTTTAATTTCCACCCAGCCAGAATAGGCTTTGTAGCAAAATTTATAGCCAGGCACAATTAGCAGTTGCTAATTTGATTTGAAATCTATAATTCATAGTCAGGTAGTTCAAAGACCATTATTCTGGCTAGAAAAGTGTTAGATATTTAATTTGTCAACTAAACTCAACTTGATTTTGTATAAAAATAAACCACAAATTGACTGGCTGCTGCAAAATACAAGTTGAATTGTTTTTAGGAAGGGGATGTCCTCTCCTTTTGGATACTTTGTTACAGTCTTGCAATTGCAAAGTTAGCTGTGGTTGTGAGGGCCAAGCAATTGAATTTGCAAATAAATCCTTGAATTTGGCAGTATTTTAAATACCTGTGAATAAAAATATTTGGTATGTTTACAGAGACATAGCTGATTTTGAAAAACAAGGAAAAAGTGTTTGGATTACATAAAACTTTTGGGGTAAAGAAAAAAATCAGGCTGAGTTAGCAAAGGGCAATACTGAAGTCCGTGGCCTAAGTTAATATAAACTACATGGCACAGCAGTGTGTGGTAAAGAACATGAAAAAACTTAGATGTAAACACATTTTGTAGATTTCATAGAAAGATAATCATACATGGTGAGGACATTAGACTAAAAAAATAGATATAAAAGCACATATTGATTAAGTACTTTTAATTAACAATATTGCATTTCTCATGAGTTCATTGAATTTTGTGTTGCTTTGCTAAAGTATGGACTATAGAATTTTTTAAAAAGTGTATTTAAAGTAAAATTTAAAAATATTATAGAAAGTTAAGATAGATGATGGGATTTACAAAGATTAAATGAAATAATTGAACGTAAAATGTTAAAAATATCAAATGGTTATAAATTAATGTATTAAATCACTGTAAACATTTTATTAAAAATGGTAGATTTATTCCAATTCTTTACTCTGAGAAGTGACTGAGGCATCAGTATGGAACTCTGTGGCTCCTTAGTCCTAAAATAATAATTGACATACTAAAATAATGGACAAACTGAAAAGGTCCTGAAATGTCGGGAAGGGTTTGTGTACACAATGCATTAATGCACACCAGTGGAGTGTAAATTCTAGTCCACACCAGTGTGTCATGTACAAACTGGACTGTATTAGAGGGGTAGCCGTGTAGTCTGAATCTGTAAAAAGCAACAGAGGGTCCTGTGGCACCTTTGAGACTAACAGAAGTATTGGGAGCATAAGCTTTCATGGGTAAGAACCTCACTTCTTCTCTTGCATCTGAAGAAGTGAGGTTCTTACCCACGAAAGCTTATGCTCCCAATACTTCTGTTAGTCTCAAAGGTGCCACAGGACCCTCTGTTGCTTTTAACTGGACTGTGGGAGCCAAATACATTAACAACAAGATAACAGAAATGAGAAACCTTGGCAAAGTCCTCTAAAACAGAACAAGTGCAATGCAGAGAAATCTTTCAGAGGGGCAGCCGTGTTAGTCTGTTTCAGCAAAAACAACGAGGCACCTTAAAGACTAGCAGATTTATTAGAGCATAAGCTTTCGTGGGCTATGACCCACTTCTTCAGATGTATGGAGTGAAAATTAAAGTACTCAGGCATAAATATATAGCACAAGAAAAGATGGGAGTTGCCTTACCAAGTGGGGGGGGGTCAATGATTCAATAAGGGGGTAGCGGGGGGAGTCTTAGCTGCCCCTGTAGGAGAAATTGGGGCGGGGGAGAAATCCCAGACTGGTGTATATCCTTATAAGAAAAGAGTCCATTCACAATTTTTTTTTTATTTAATGAAGTCCCACTCCATTCCTGGATCATTTTCTATGAACTTAATAGAATTTGAGGGATATTTGTTTAATCAATTTCAAGTTATAATGAAAGGAGATTGGAAGGATGGTCAGGAAAATAGACAACTCTTGAAAAAGTCTAGTAAGTGCTTTATTAGCCCTGCTTTTTTGAAGAATGTAGCCAGTGATAACATAATCAGTTTTATATTTTGTCTAAGTTACACTAAAAAGGGTAAGATATTTATTCTGCCAGCGGCTCTCAACCTTTCCAAACTACTGTACCCCTTTCAGGGTGTGATTTGTTTTGCGTATCCCCAAGTTTCACCTAATTTAAAATCTACTTGCTTACAAAATCAGACATAAAAATACAGAAGTGTCACAGCACACTATTACTGAAAATTTTCTTACTTTCTCATTTTTACCATAGCATTATAAAATAAATCAATTGGAATATAAATATTGTACTTATATTTCAGTGTATAGTATATAGAACACTATAAAGAAGTCATTGTCTGTATGAAATTTTAGTATGAAATTATTTGCTAGTGCTTTTTTATGTAAAACTAGGCAAACATCTAGATGAGTTGGATGTACCCCCTGTAAGATCTCTGTGTATCCCCAAGGTATGACTATACCCCTGGCTGAGAAACACTGAATTAAGCAGTTCAGCCTGTTATATACATGTTATAGGGTCACTGCAGTAGTGCAAAAAATGTCAAAGAACTGCATGACTCAAATGCTTGTCTTAATTTTATTTCAGATCCAGACTCACTAATAATAGTTTAGACTAAAACTCTGGCTCCTGACATAAAAAGTATCTGCTTGCAGTATGTCAGGATCTTAAGCAAATGCCTCTGTAGGCTGACAGAAGATGTTGTAACTGCTTTACTGAGATAAATAGAATTATAAACAGTGTTGGCTAGAAAGCTTGCTGACATCTGCAATAAAAGTTTGGGGAGGAAAAACTTTGTTGTATTGAATTTTAGGATCTTATCACCCACTTGAATTGTATCTATAGCCTTTTGATCATCTCTCTAAAGATGTATGCCACAGAGGTTGCAGCATGAAGATCAAGGAATTAGTTTCTGCCTTACTGGTTTATTCAATTCTTCTGTCCAAACCTTTTAAAGTCAATATTCTCCAAAAGCTTTAACTATTCTTTTGATATCCTCTCCCCCAATTAAAAAAATAATAATTAGGGGAAGAACCTGCAGATTTCCAGTTTCCACCTTACAAGCCTATATATGTATTTTAGTAGCTTATAATTTTGGAATCTTTTGTCAGATATTTTCCATTTTTATCTAACAGTAATTTTATCCAATGTCAGCATTTCCTTATGGCACTGATCCCTAAAGCAAGATGCTATCTATTTAGCAGGAAAATCTCAAAACGTATTGACATTAAAGGGGACTAGAGAGGCACTTAATGGTTTTTCAGGGTAAAACCATCACAATAGACCTAGAACAATAATACAATAATGCAACATTATTATACTTAGCTTAGCTTTAAGCATGTGACTAGCCCATTGATTTCCATAAATAAACCAAAATGGAGAGGGGTTCTATCAATCATTATACATGTCTTTGGAAGTTGCAGTCACTAGCACTTCTCTTTCCAATTCTCAGTGTGAGATAATGAACTGGATGGAAGGGACTGAATATTGCTTGACTTAATCATGCAAGCACTATGTCCAAAGGGACTAGTCACATTAGCAAAATGGCTCACCCCCCCCCAAGAGTAGCAAATGAATTCTGAGGGAAATTGTTAGTGTGGCTGGCTTCTAAGGTATCAGGAAATTCTACAATATTGTCCAGTCATTAATTCATTCCAGAGTTTCCTATGAAATTTGCATACACTCATTCAAACTCAAAGAAGAGGGCATCTGTGATAACTTGTCCCTTTCACAGAGCTTTGGATGTGCCCAGTTTCACCATCTCTGTGCAATAAAGCAATATTATTGAATAGGAAGATATTCTATACATGTACTGTGATGCTAACATATTACTCATGCTAAGTATTTGTGGGTTTTTTTCCCCTTTGTTATATATTTCAGTCTGATAGCGTGATTTCTTATTATGTGTTTATATATGCTTTTGAAATATAAGAATAAAGTAGTTTATTATTTTAATGCTGGTTTATTTTGAACAGCACACTGTAGCATTTAATTTCAGAAAGTGATACTACACAAAAATTAAACAGAAATTAAAAGGTACAGTGACAAAAGTGTAATCCCTGCAAAATGCATGGAAACTTTTTAAAGACACCATAACAGAGGTTCAACTTAAATGTGTACCCCAAATTAAAAAACATAGTAAGAGAACCAAAAAATGCCACTCTTGCTAAACAATAAAGTAAATGAAGCAGTGAGAAACAAAAATACATCCTTTAAAAATTGGAAGTCAAATCCTAGTGAGGAAAATAGAAAGGAGCAAAAACTCTGGCAAATAAAGTGTAAAAATATAATTAGAAAGGCCAAAAAATAATTTAAAGAACCGATAACCGAAGACTCAAAAAGTAATAGCAAAAACATTTTTAAGTACATCAGAAGCAGGAAGCCTGCTAAAGGAGCACTCAAGAACAATAAGGCAATTACAGAGAAACTAAATGAATTCTTTGCATAGGTCTTCACGGCTGAGGATGTGAGGGAGATTCCCAAACCTGAGCCATTCTTTTTAGGTGACAAATCAGAGGAATTGTCTTATGGCTGGTCCACACTAACCCCCCCGTTCGAACTAAGATACGCAACTTCAGCTACGTGAATAACGTAGCTGAAGTCAAAGTATCTTAGTTCGAACTACAAGGTACTTACTACGGGTCCACATGCAGCAAGCAGGCTCCCCCATCGACTCTGCGTACCCCTCTCGCGGAGCAGGAGTACCGGTGTCGACGGCTAGCACTTCCGGGATCGATTTATCGTGTCTAGACAAGATCGATCCCAGAAGAGCGATTGCTTACTGCCAAACCCGGAGGTAAGTATAGACGTACCCTTAGATTGAGGTGTCATTAGAGGAGGGTTTGGAACAAACTGATAAACTAAACAGTAATAAGTCACCAGGACGAGATGGTATTTACCCAAGAATTCTGAAGGAACTCAAATGTGAAATTGCAGAACTACTAACTGTAGTCTGTAACCTATCATTTAAATCAGCTTCTGTACCAATGGAGAATAGCTAATGTGACGTTAATTTTTAAAAAGGTCTCCTGAGGTGATCCTGGCAATTACAGGCTGGTAAGCCTGATTTTAATACCAGGCAAACTGATTGAAACTATAGTAAAGAACAAAATTGTCAGCACAATTTGTTGGGGAAGAGTCAACATGACTTTTGTAAAGGGAAATCATATCTCACCAATCTACTAGAATTCTTTGAGAGGGTCAACAATCACGTAGACAAGGGGAATCCAGTAAATATACTGAACTTAGATTTTCAGAAAGCCTTTGACAAGGTCCCTCACCAAAGTCTCTTAAGCAAAGTAAGCTGTCAAGGGATAAAAGGAAAGGTCCTCTCATAGACTGGTAACTAGTTAAATAATAGGAAACAAAGGGTAGGAATAAATGGTCAGTTTTCAGACTGGAAAGAGGTAAATATGCGTGTCCCCCAGGGGCATGTACTGAGACCAGTCCTATTCAACATATTCATAAATGATGTGGAAAAAGGGGTAAACAGTGAGGTGGCAAAATTTGCAGATGATACAAAACTACTCAGGATAGTTAAATCCCAGGCAGATTGCAAAGAGCTACAAAAGGCTCTCACAAAACTGGGTGACTGGGCAGATGAAATTCAAGGTTGATAAATGAAAAGTAATGCACATTGGAGAGCATATGCCAACTATACATATAAAATGATGGGGGTCTAAATTAGCTGTTGCCACTCAATAAAGAGATCTAGGAGTAGGGTCACCAGATGTCCCAATTATATAGGGACAAGCCTGATATTTGGTGCTTTTTCTTATATAGACTCCTATTACCCCTCACCCCCATCCCGATTTTTCACCCTTGCTATCTGGTCAGCCTATCTAGGAGTCATTGTGGGTAGTTCTCTGAAAACATGCACTCAATGTACAGCGGCAGTCAAAAAATCAAACAGAATGTTGGGAATCATTAAGAAAGGGATAGATAATAAGACAGAACATATCATATTGCCTCTATATGAATCCATGTCACTCCCACATCTTGAATACTATGCGCAGATGTGGTCATTCTATCTCAAAAAAGATATATTGGAATTGGAAAAGGTACAGAAAAAGGCAACAAAAATGATTAGGGGTATGGAATGGCTTCCGTATTAGGAGAGAGTAATAAAACTGTGACTTTTCAGCTTGGAAAAGAGACAGCTAAAGGAGGATAATATTGAGGTCTATAAAATCATGACTGGTGTGGAGAAATTAAATAAGGAAATGTTGTTTACTCCTTCTCATAACACAAGAACTAGGGGTCACCAAATGAAATTAATAGGAAGCAGGTTTAAAACAAACAAAAGGAAGATCTTTTCACACAATATAGTCAGTCTGTGGAACTGTTTGCCAAAGGATGTTGTGAAGGCCAACACTATAACAGGGTTCAAAAAAGAACTAGATAAATTCATGGAGCATAGGTCCATCAATGGCTATTAGCCGGGATGAGCAGGATACTGGGCTAGATGGACCTTTGGTCTGACCCAGTCTGGCCATTCTTATATTCTTAAAAAATATGTTACTTAAGTTTTATTATTGGAGTTAAAATTTCACAAAAGCTCTTCAGTGACCCAAGATATTGAATTTGGCACATATTAACGTCCTGTTTATTGCTTTCCAACCTAATTGTGATGTAGAGCTCAGTCAATCTAGTTAATGTAATGACAAAATGTTCCATTAATAAGAGAGCTTTAATTTTGTTTTGCATTGAACTGATAACAAGTTAGCATATTTTGTTATGTAAAAAGTTTTTTAGACAAAATTCACCTTATTTAATATTATGAATCAATAGCCAAAGTCTTTAGTAACTCAGCTGTAGAAAATTCTTCCCTATATAATTCTCCCTTTCCTAATCCCTCCCTCTCCCCAAACTCACTGCCTGTAAGCAGGCATATCCCCTTCAGATTTATCTTATTATTGGTCTTTTTTTTTGCAGTCAGAGATAGTATAATAGCTCTTTCATTTTATAGTACACCACAGAACAGAGAGTCAGCCTTTCAGCCACTATTTCTGTACTCTGGAAATGGATCTCCAGTGCTGAAGCAGAGTCAATAGGTACAAACTGCAACTGATTTCATTTTAGACTCATAATTCAGGGAGCAACCTTTCTAAATAAAAAGATGTTATGGACTCTTCAGTTCCAAACACTATAGCTTTGCTGGAGTGATACTGTTCCAGCCTATTTCTATAGAATGATCTCCAGAGTCTCACAGAGACAAGGGAGGGGAGTGCTGCTGAATTTTGAACCAACTTTCATTATGTTCACCTAAAAATCAATACAGAATTCTGAAGTAATGTTCTTAAACTCTACTGCTTGCAGTACTGGCACTTTGGTGGGTTGGAGCAATTACAGTAGAACACTTTGGTATTTTTATAAGGGTAAGCAATGAAACATTGAACAGCAAGGTTTACGTTCCATTTTGACAAGTAAAAATAGACTATGTCATTGCTTTTCTTCCACATCTGTGACTGTTCACCCTCCTGGGTGCAGCATTTTCATTCTCAATCCATATTATCTACTCATACGCACCTTCACTATGATCCTTTCTCATGCAGTTCACCTATGATCTCTGCAAATGTAAAGCTGAAGGAATCATTGATTTTGTTGTTGTTGTTGATGTTCAGCCAGCAAACCAAAAAGTCAGGGGGGGAAAATCTAATTTGGTTCTAAAAATGTTTTACATCTGTCAGCAATTTGGAAAAGCCCATTTCAGGCCATCACATGTACACCTATGTGCATGCATTCATTCCCCTCTTTGTAACATTTAGCATAGGGATTAGGGAATTTATCTGGAATGGGGGAGACCCAGGTTTGAATTCTGACTCTGAAACAGGGACATGAACTCAAATCTCCTCCCTCCCAGGTGAATACCCTGGATACCAGGCTAGAGATTATTCGTTCTCATTTTCTTTTGTTGAAGCTGTTCCACTTTGTATAAATACGGAAATATTCATTGGGCCAAAAAAAGGGAGCATGACACTATAGCCTGGTGATTAAGGCACTCATATGGGGATGGACATAAGAAGATATGGACTTACATCTTTTCTCTGCCTGTCTCAGAGGAGGGATTTGAATCCACATCTTCTACCTCCCAGGTGAGTTCCTTAATCACCAGGCTATAGAGTTATTCTCTCTCACTCTCTGGGAGAATGAATATTTTAGAATTTAATACAAGGTGGAGCAGCTCCCCCAGGAGAGATTGAGAGTAACGTATCCAAGAATAACCTATACCCTGATAGGGCACTTATCTGCTAAGGAGGAAGATCTGAGGTCACGAGTTCTAGAGTTGAGGATTCAAGCCTTAGGGCAAGTCTACACTACAAAATTAAGTCAGCCTAAATTATGTTGACCTACAGTAATTGAATCAGTTTTACACATCGGCATTACACTTCCTGTGTTGGTGGTGCACATCCTCATCAGGAGCGTTTGCATTGATTTAATTGCCAGTGTGGGGCATTGCGGGATGGTTTCTGAAAAGAAGCAAACATCAATGTAAGCAATACAGAGTCTACATTGACACTGTGTCAACCTAACTATATCTAGTTTCTCCTGGAGGTGGACTTATTAAGTTGGTGTAGTGGGTGAATTACATCGGTGGGAGCTACAATTTAGTGTAGACGCTTACAGAGTTAGGTTGACATAGGGTAATTTATGTCAACCTAACTCTGTATTGTAGACCAGGCCTTAGTTTCTGACAGTCCAGGTAAGTGCCCTGACCACTAGTCTAAAGGTTAGAAAGGGAGGAACACATATGTTTGCTGGTCCTGAAAACTGTTTCCCCAGCTGAAGTGATCACATCAAATTCACACATAGTTTTGGTTCAAACAAAATTGCATTTTTGGTGCATAAACTCTTTGTCTGAAAGTTTTTGCCCAGCTGTTAGTAAGTCTCATCCTGTAGTTGTTCTATTGTCCTAGTGGAATGTAGCAGTCATGAACAGCTGTGGTCACATAGAGGGAGATTGTTTCTCAGAGAACTGTTCTAGTCCCATGCAGGGCTCTGAACATTAGAAACAAACCCTTTAATTGAATTCTGTGTTCCACAGAGAGCTAACCCAGAGAGAGAAACACTGAGGTGATGTACTGTTAGAGGCCTGTGTTGCTAAGAAGTGAGATTGCTGGATTTTAAGTGAAATTGTGCTTTTTCAGGGTCAATGGCTTTATTCACAGATACAACAGATTTCAGTAATGAAGCTTAGCATCACAAAAGCGTGGATCATTGTGGCCCGATCTGTGTTTGACAGCATCTTTATCACCTGTCACTATTAGGATTTCTAGAAACAGAATCCAGAAGGACAGACTTGACAACTGTAGATTAGATGTGGCAAGTATGGCACATATTGAAACTTCTTTAATATAGGTTTCAGAGTAGCAGCTATGTTAGTCTGTATCCGCAAAAAGAACAGGAGTACTTGTGGCACCTTAGAGACTAACAAATTTATTAGAGCATAAGCTTTCATGGACTACAGCCCACTTCTTCAGATGCATATAGTGGAAATCCATCAACCTCATGAAAAAACTCGTACAGATACAGACAGACATCATCTTCCTTTCCAAATGCAAGCAGATGGACATCATATCAAAAGGACTAAAGGTAAAAAATCCATTACAATCTACATATCGTACAGACTATGCTGAGAGACTGTGTCACTCACTCTCAAAGAAACTGCGAAACCACCTGATCAGCATCCTATACAGCAAACAGGGAAAGTTATATGCATCCGAAGAAGTGGGCTGTAGTCCACGAAAGCTTATGCTCTAATAAATTTGTTAATCTCTAAGGTGCCACAAGTACTCCTGTTCTTTCTTTAATATACATCACTTTCCACTTTTCATTTTTCTCAAATTCAGTTTCATGTCATATTCTTGGTCTAGGTGCAGATGATTTCCAGTCCCCACAGATAGCTGCCTATTGCCACCACTAGAGATGGTCAATTTCATTAACACTAGTATGACTAAAATCTCTGAACTGGGTACAAATGAATAGACTTGTGTATGGTTGAACTCACATTCACAAAGTGAAAATCAGTGCACTCTGTCAGGTCTGAACCAGTTTCATAGTGAAAGAAGATGAACCTGTTTCTTGTAAATAATTGTTATGTAAAACCATGCTGGCCTACAATTAGCTTGAAACTGTCCAGGGTTGCTTGAAAGGTTCACAATCTTAACAAATCCTTTCTCTGACTACGGCTTGAATTTCAAGTTTGTAACAAGACTCCCAAACCAAAATGGACCTACAAAACCAAGTGAACCTTGCTAGTACTTCCCACAAATGAAAACAAAAATAGAAGTGAGACAGTATCAAAATATTGACTCTGAACCCCCTCACCTAATTCTCAAACTTTATACTTCAGGCCCACTTCTATTTCCAGGGCTGAGCCAAAACACTATTGCATGAATTAGGCTGCATTTTGTGAAGAGATACAACCAGTGGTGTCCAACATGTGACCTGCAGGCCACATGTGGCCCATCAGGGTAATCTTATTGAGGGCCACGAGACATTTTGCTGATGGTGACTTTCTGCAGGCACAGCCCCGCGCAGCTCCAAATGGCTGTTGTTCTCCATTCCTGGCCACTGGGAACTGTGGGAAGCGGCAGCCAGCACGTCTCTGCAATCCACGGCTTCCCACAGCTCCCATTGGCCGGGAATGGTGAACTGCAGCCACTGGGAGCTGTAGGAAGCCGTACCTGCGGACAGTCAATGTCAGCAAAATGTCTTGCGGCCCGTAATCAGATTACCCTGATGGGCCGCATGAGGCCCCTGGGCCGCAGGTTGCCCACATTGACTATTGTGAGGTTATTTTCCTCTTCTTCTAATTAGTCTGTCTTGTGACAGTATTGCAGTATCTTCTTATCTTGGTAATGATAAATTTCATCTGGATAACAATGTTAGGCTTCAAGTTTGTGTATATTGTTTGTCATCTCATTATTTCACTAAACGCTTTTAACTCTGCCACCATTCTTTGGTGCTAATTGAAGTTGTTTGATGTTTCAGTTCTAATTTGGCTTTTCTGTCATTTGTTTTGTTCTCCTTTTATGTTGTTGCTCAAACCACAGTCAGTTGTTCCCCAGCCATGCAATACTGTCTTCACTTTTAATGACCTCCTTTTGTTTCCTTTCAATATTTGAAAAAAACATCATTATCTAACTTAAAGTATGTTTAAACACTTTCAACCCGTCTAATGGCAGGGTTTAGTTGTCTACAGATCTATAGTGAATTTCTCACTGTAGGGACACAGCCTTTCAGTCCTTTAAAATCTGTATTTCAAATTGACCTGATTCTGCTTCTGGGTTTCTTAGTTTCTGACTTGATTGTGGAGCTCGGGGTGAAGTGAGTGTTCGAGAAACAATATTTGTCACACCAAATTGTAAAGATTTTTTTTTCTGAGAGAACATTTATTCTGATCTAGTTCAAATATTAGAGAAAGTAGCTATGAACTGTAGCCAAAGTGAAAATGTGACTAGGTTAAGTGATTTTTAGAAGTGATTCATTGTTAGTGCAGTTCAAAATGCTCTGTCAATGCATCCTTTCAGCAATATGGCATAAATTAAAACAGCCAAACAACTTCACAGCTGCTTGATTTTATTATTGTAGTGTTTTTATATGATTGTTATAGTATTTTATCATTTTTAATGTAAAATTGTAAAGCAGATTTGGTATTTTTTCCCTACCAAATTGATTAAGGAAGACCTGCATCATTCATTTGTATGGGGGATGGAGGTGAATCTTGTCCTTGGGATAGCACAGAATCACTCAAAACAGGAAAATCATATTAAAGAATAAATAATATATTGACAGGAATACAAGAAAAGGAAATCAGCCTGACCCCAATTAGCATAGCAGTAGGAGTCTAGCTATTTTCTCATAAGGCATAAAACTGGCACCAAAAGGACTCTGTTTGTTGAGGAGGCACAGTCTGACTTTTTGTTGTACAGCCAAACTGTTGGTATCTAGTGGAGCGCTCCATGTGTAGATATGCTCAGACACTTAGCTTTTCCTAAGGATTAATGCTGCTAGGTACAGTTTGTTTTCTGCTAGTGACTTGACTGTTTCGTGTCTCTCTTTTCTTAAATAGGGCTTTACTAACACTAAATGTACGAAAATGGAGTTGGCCACAGTCTGATTACTGACAGGATGTTCATGTTTGTGTTATATTTTATTACTAAATGTACTTCTGCATCTGAAAAGGATGCAACTTCAATCTTGGAGATAGAATCTGACAGTGATTACAAAACCAGTTGCCTGATTACTATACAATGGTAAAACACCATCTCTAGAGTGGTAACCGTTCTTGATACTTGTTCTCTGACCGGCATTGCATTATGTGACCCTGCTTTGGGGGTCACAGCCAAAAAGTAGTCATGGTCAGGAGAGGTTTCTTTCTGTATAATGCCACATAGAGGGTAGACTCATAGAAGCAACTAATAAGTAGCATTGAGTAAATAATTCATAGCAAATAATTTAGCATACTTTGTCTGTTTGGCTGTTCCAAATTTGTAAAGCATTTATGCATGTGCTTAATTTAAGCACGCTGAGATCAGTGGTACTACTCAAACTGAAAGTTAAGCATGTGCCATAAGTGTTTTGCTGGATTCGGACCATATCGTCCACAAGTAGATCATGATGTCTTTGAATGTATAATTTATCTTCCAATTTACTTTACTTTTTTTAAAAATTGATGACTACAGATAGATTACAAAAAGGACACTGCAAGCATCTCAGTCTTCATATGTGAAATCTGAACTGTATTGATCAGTTGTGATTGGTGACATAAATCACATGGTACAGCTTTTGTTCCCTGATGTGGATGTGCATAATTCTTTTAAATAGGAGGAGGGACTAAAGAAGCTATAGTTTAAGGAAAGATAGAAAATACAGTATAACCTCAAAGATACAAACACCAGAGTTATGGACTGACTGGTCAATAGGGTTGACAGGTGTCCAGTTTTCGACCAGAATGCCTGGTCGAAAAGGGACTCTGGCGGCTCTGGTTAGCACTGCTGACCAGGCTGTTGAAAGTCAGGTTGGCATTGGGCTAGTAGGCTCCCTACCTGGCTCTGTATGGCTTCCCGAAAGTGGCAACGTGTCCCTCAACTCCTAGGCGGAGGGACGGTCATGGAGCCTCTGTGTGCTGCTCCTGCCCCACTTTGAGCACTGGCTCTTGTAGCCTTTTATTTTATTTAAAGTGAATTTGGTAATGTGATATTACACCACTGTGGGTTCAGCTCTGGCGTCTACAGTTTCAAGCATAACAGAGTGAAAGTCATCTCTGCTACTTGCTTCAGAGTTAGAGACTCCAGGAACACATAACAACCAAAGGTAGTGACCACATAGACATTCAAAAGGACAAGGTCTAGACTGTTTTACAAGTTTTATTAAAGTTACAATTAAAGTTATGATTACCCAAGCATATAGAAATTCTCACCCCAAAGCCCACAACTCCAGCCAGAGCACAAGTTACATATATAATTATTCTCACATTCTTAACAACAATGTTAAGATCTGATGGGTCTCTCATGGCTTGATCACCAGTAGAGGGATGGGTTTCAGAGTAGCAGCCGTGTTAGCCTGTATCCGCAAAAAGAACAGGAGTACTTGTGGCACCTTAGAGACTAACAGATTTATTAGAGCATAAGCTTTCGTGGACTACAGCATCCGAAGAAGTGGGCTGTCGTCCACGAAAGCTTATGCTCTAATAAATCTGTTAGTCTCTAAGGTGCCACAAGTACTCCTGTTCTTTTTTTAGTAGAGGGATGGTTCCTGCTGTAGTCTTCCATAGGGAGTTCAATTTTCCCGTTCTAGGCATCCCCTCTTTATAATGTGATTCTGTTTCTACCTACATTCTGCGCCTGTCCATAAAAGTGTCAACCCTCTTTTCTCTCATTGGTCTATGTCCCCTAGAAATTTAAGGGAGCCCAATTTTCTATAGGCTGTGTAAGTTCCATTTGTTCTGATTAGCATTGACTCACAATTTGTATCCCAGGGATCGGCAACCTTTGGCACACGGCTCGCCAGGGTAAGCACCCTTGTTTACCTGCCATATTCGGCCAATTGCAGCTCCCACTGGCTGCGGTTCTACACTCCAGGCCAATGGGGGCACCAGGAAGCAGCAGCCAGCACATCCCTCGGCCCACACAGCTTCCCGCCGCCCCCATTGGCCTGGAGCGGCGAACCACAGACAAAGGGAGCCGTGATCGGCCAAACTTGCGGACGCGGCAGGTAAACAAACCGGCCTGGCCCACCAGCGTGTTACCCTGGTGGGCCGTGTGCCAAAGGTTGCCTATCCCTGCTGTATCCCATGGTTAAGACACATGTCTGAGACAGATGCACCTTTAGACTATTTTTATGATCTAATATTAATCTTCTGGATAATTTTGCACAATATTACCACTTGGTACCCCTTTTCCCATAATCTTAGGGCATTAGGTTATTTCTCAGTCATTAGCTTAAGTCATCATTTCTTGTCTCGAAGGCCTAAAATAGCTAAGCTAAAGTCTTGCAGGCTTCAATCTACAGGTCTTGTATTTCAGCTTTTCTTACTCAAGTCTAATGCTTGGTTCCTCTAAATACTGATCAATGTTATAATTTTATAATCTTACAAATTAACTAAAATTAACATACAGTGAATATAACATATTGATTAATCATACCATCACTCAATAAATGGATAATAAACTAAAGTCACTGTCTACACTCTGCAGCTCCCATTGGCCGGGAACCTCCTCCCGCACCCCAACCCCCGCCCCAGCCTGGAGTCTCCTCCTACACCCCAAATCCCTCATCCCCAGACTCATCCCAGAGCCCACAACTTCAGCCAGAGCCCACTCGCACCAGCACCCCAACCCCTTGTCCCAGCCTGGAGCCCCCTCCCACACCCAAGCTCCCTCCCGTGGTCTGCACCCCAGACCCACACCTGTGCCCCAACCTCCTGCTCCAGCTAAGAGACCCTCTCTCATGCTTCAACCCCCTCAGCCTCAGCCCGGAGCCCCCTCCTGCACCCAAACCCCTCATCCCCGGCTCCACCCTAGAACTGGCACACCCAGACAAAGCTCTCACCCCTCCCACCATACCCCAACCTGCTGCCCCAGCCCAGAGCCCCCTCCCACACCCAGAACCATAGAATCATAGAATATCAGAGTTGGAAGGGACCTCAAGAGGTCATCTAGTCCAACCCCCTGCTCAAAGCAGGACCAATTCCCAGCTAAATCATCCCAGCCAGGGCTTTGTCAAGCCGGGCCTTAAAAACCTCCAAGGAAGGAGACTCCACCACCTCCTTAGGTAACGCATTCCAGTGTTTCACCACCCTCCTAGTAAAATAGTTTTTCCTGATATCCAACATGGACCTCCCCCACTGCAACTTGAGACCATTGCTCCTTGTTCTGTCATCTGCCACCACTGAGAACAGCCGAGCTCCATCCTCTTTGGAACCCCCCTTCAGGTAGTTGAAGGCTGCTATCAAATCCCCCCTCATTCTTCTCTTCTGGAGACTAAACAATCCCAGTTCTCTCAGCCTCTCCTCATAAGTCATGTGCTCCAGACCCCTAATCATTTTTGTTGCCCTCCGCTGGACTCTTTCCAATTTTTCCACATCCTTCTTGTAGTGTGGGGACCAAAACTGGACACAGTATTCCAGATGAGGCCTCACCAATGTTGAATAAAGGGGAACGATCACGTTCCTCGATCTGCTGGCAATGCCCCTACTTATACAGCCCAAAATGCCGTTAGCCTTCTTGGCAACAAGAGCACACTGTTGACTCATATCCAGCTTCTTGTCCACTGTGACCCCTAGGTCCTTTTCAGCAGAACTGCTACCTAGCCATTCGGTCCCTAGTCTGTAGCAGTGCATGGGATTCTTCCGTCCTAAGTGCAGGACTCTGCACTTGTCCTTGTTGAACCTCATCAGGTTTTTTTCGGCCCAATCCTCTAATTTGTCTAGGTCCCTCTGTATCCGATCCCTACCCTCTAGTGTATCTACCACGCCTCCTAGTTTAGTGTCATCTGCAAACTTGCTGAGAGTGCAGTCCACACCATCCTCCAGATCATTAATAAAGATATTAAACAAAACCGGCCCCAGGACCGACCCTTGGGGCACTCCACTTGAAACCGGCTGCCAACTAGACATGGAGCCATTGATCACTACCCGTTGAGCCTGACCATCTAGCCAGCTTTCTATCCACCTTACAGTCCATTCATCCAGCCCATACTTCTTTAACTTGGTGGCAAGAATACTGTGGGAGACAGTATCAAAAGCTTTGCTAAAGTCAAGAAATAACACATCCACTGCTTTCCCCTCATCCACAGAGCCAGTTATCTCATCATAGAAGGCAATTAGGTTAGTCAGGCACGACTTCCCCTTCGTGAATCCATGCTGACTGTTCCTGATCACTTTCCTCTCCTCTAAATGTTTCATAATTGATTCCTTGAGGACCTGCTCCATGATTTTTCCAGGGACTGAGGTGAGGCTGACTGGCCTGTAGTTCCCCGGATCCTCCTTCTTCCCTTTTTTAAAGATGGGCACTACATTAGCCTTTTTCCAGTCATCTGGGACCTCCCCCGATCGCCATGAGTTTTCAAAAATAATGGCTAATGGCTCTGCAATCTCACCCGCCAACTCCTTTAGCACCCTCGGATGCAGCGCATCCGGCCCCATGGACTTGTGCACGTCCAGTTTTTCTAAATAGTCCCGAACCACTTCTTTCTCCACAGAGGGTTGGCCACCTTCTCCCCATGCTGTACTGCCCAGTGCAGCAATCTGGGAGCTGACCTTGTGCGTGAAGACAGAGGCAAAAAAATCATTGAGTACATTAGCTTTTTCCACATCCTCGGTCACTAGGTTGCCTCCCTCATTGAGTAAGGGGCCCACACTTTCCTTGATTTTCTTCTTGTTGCTAACATACCTGAAGAAACCCTTCTTGTTACTCTTAACATCTCTTGCTAACTGCAACTCCAAGTGTGATTTGGCCTTCCTGATTTCACTCCTGCACGCCTGAGCAATAATTTTATACTCCTCCCTGGTCATTTGTCCAATCTTCCACTCCTTATAAGCCTCTTTTTTGCGTTTAAGATCAGCAAGGATTACACTGTTTAGCCAAGCTGGTCGCCTGCCATATTTACTATTCTTTCTACACATCGGGATGGTTTGTTCCTGCAACCTCAATAAGGATTCTTTAAAATACAGCCAGCTCTCCTGGACCCCTTTGCCCTTCATGTTATTCTCCCAGGGGATCCTGCCCATCTGTTCCCTGAGGGAGTCAAAGTCTGCTTTTCTGAAGTCCAGGGTCCGTATTCTGCTGCTCTCCTTTCTTCCTTGTGTCAGGATCCTGAACTCGACCATCTCATGGTCACTGCCTCCCAGGTTCCCATCCACTTTTGCTTCCCCTACTAGTTCTTCCCTGTTTGTGAGCAGCAGGTCAAGAAAAGCTTTGCCCCTAGTTGGTTCCTCCAGCACTTGCACCAGGAAATTGTCCCCTAC
Source organism: Malaclemys terrapin pileata (assembly GCF_027887155.1). Classification (NCBI taxonomy): domain Eukaryota; kingdom Metazoa; phylum Chordata; order Testudines; family Emydidae; genus Malaclemys; species Malaclemys terrapin. Next base: position 250,308,617 of record NC_071505.1, read on the forward strand.
ACTTTCCAAAAATTTCCTGGATTGCCTGTGCACCGCTGTATTGCTCTCCCAGCAGATATCAGGGTGATTAAAGTCTCCCATGAGAACCAGGGCCTGCGATCTAGCAACTTCTGCTAGTTGCCAGAAGAAAGCCTCGTCCACCTCGTCCCCCTGGTCTGGTGGTCTATAGCAGACTCCAACCACGACATCACCCTTGTTGCTCACACTTCTCAACTTTATCCAGAGACTCTCAGGTTTTTCTGCAGTATCATACCGGAGCTCTGAGCAGTCATACTCCTCTCTTACATACAACGCAACTCCCCCACCTTTTCTGCCCTGCCTGTCCTTCCTGAACAGTTTATATCCATCCATGACAGTACTCCAGTCATGTGAGTTATCCCACCAAGTCTCTGTTATTCCAATCACATCATAGTTCCCTGACTGTGCCAGGACTTCCAGTTCTCCCTGCTTGTTTCCCAGGCTTCTTGCATTTGTGTATAGGCACTTAAGATAACTCAACCATCGTCCCTCTTTCTCAGCATGAGACAGGAGTCCTCCCCTGTTGCGCTCTCCTGCTTGTGCTTCCTCCCAGGATCCCATTTCCCCACTTACCTCAGGGCTTTGGTCTCCTTCCCCCGGTGAACCTAGTTTAAAGCCCTCCTCACTAGGTTAGCCAGCCTGCTGGCGAAGATGCTCTTCCCTCTCTTCGTTAGGTGGAGCCCCTCTCTGCCTAGCACTCCTTCTTGGAACACCATCCCATGGTCGAAGAATCCAAAGCCTTCTCTCCGACACCACCTGCGTAGCCATTCGTTGACTTCCACGATTCGACGGTCTCTACCCCGGCCTTTTCCTTGCACAGGGAGGATGGACGAGAACACCACTTACGCCTCAAACTCCTTTATCCTTCTTCCCAGAGCCACGTAGTCTGCAGTGATCCGCTCAAGGTCATTCTTGGCAGTATCATTGGTGCCCACGTGGAGAAGCAGGAAGGGGTAGCGATCCAAGGGCTTGATGAGTCTCGGCAGTCTCTCCGTCACATCGTGTATCCTAGCTCCTGGCAAGCAGCAGACCTCTCGGTTTTCCCGGTCAGGGCGGCAGATAGATGACTCAGTCCCCCTGAGGAGGGAGTCCCCGACCACCACCACCCTCCTCCTCCTCTTGGGAGTGGTGGTCGTGGAACCCCCATCCCTAGGACAGTGCATCTTTTGCCTTCCAATCGGTGGAGTCTCCTTCTGCTCCCTTCCCTCAGATGGGCCATCTAGTCCACTCTCCGCATTAGCACCTGTAGAGAGAACATGGAAACGATTCCTCACCTGTATCTCCATTGCTGGTGCATGGACGCTCCTCTTTCTTCTTCTGGAGGTCACATGCTGCCAAACCTCCTCACAATCCTTCTGTCCCTGCTGCGCCTGCTCTGAATCTTCAGAACATTGTGGCCGTAGAAGCATCTCCTGACGTCTGTCCAGGAAATCTTCCTTTTCCCTTATGCAACGCAGAGTTGATACTTGTTTCTCCAGCCCTCGAACCTTCTCCTCCAATATGGAGACCAGCTTGCACTTTGTGCAGACAAAGTCGCTTCTGTCCTGCGGAAGAAAGACAAACATGGCACAACCTGTGCAGGTTACAACAGCTGATCGCTCACCTTCCATATCACCGTCCTCTTAGGAGCTTCCTCAACTGTTGCAGGAACTACTCGGAGAAACCTGCAGATGAAAGCCTCAGTGCGCTCTCCCTAGGCAAACTCCCGCTGTTAGCCTCTGCTGTTCGCCGCTCAGCTGGTTCGCTGCTGACTGCCCTTATATACCAGTCAGGCCCACTCAAGGCCCAGCTGGAACAAAGCACTCCCAATTCACACTTTTCAAACAAACAAGCAAGCAATCAAGCACACGGTCAAACTGACCAACTGTCCCAGCAGCAGACACTCAGATACTCACCAACACAGCCCCCCTAATGCAGCACTTAGCGTACCTCCTCTCGGACAGCTCCCAGGCAAACTCCCGCTGTTAGCCTCTGCTGTTCGCCGCTCCCCTCATTCCCATCCCACCCCAGAGCCTGTACCCACTCCCACACCCCAACCCCCTGCCTCATCCTGGAGCCCCCTCCCACACTCCAAAACCATTGGCCATACTCCCCATCCCAGATCCTGCACCCCCAGCTAGAGCCTTCACCCCAAATCCCTGCCTGAGCCTGGTGAAAATGAATGAATGAGTGAGGGTGGGGGAGAGCAAGTGACAGAGGGAGAGAGGATGGAGTGAACTTTCATTACAAAGTTCTTAAACACTGAGTACCTTTGGCTTATGGATTTTACAATGTCAGTTAAATGTGACTGGATTATGGATGTCTGATTTCAGGATAGTTCTGGGGCAGAAGTCTACAACTCATAACTTTCACAAGCCGTGAAGAGCCACTGGGATGGATAACCTTTAGAATAGGCCCAGAATCAATATGTGGGAAATCCAACAGAATACTTACAGTTACACTCTTATACTAAATAAATATCCAATTTGTTCCATTTCCCCTAAGAACTGTAAGACACCACCCTTCTATGGGCTGCCAAAGACAATAGGCCACGGTTGTAAACCACAAAATGAAGAGGCAGTTATATCAATAAATTGTTCTTAAACAAAAGGATAAAGATTTTATCAACTGTTCAATACAGGTATCATCGTTGCTTTGTCATCATTAACCAGCTCCTGAGTAAGTGTGTCAGTCTTTTATGGTGATACATTTTTAAGAGATGTGAAGGCCTCTTTATCTGAAAACATTTTGTCAGAGCAATTTAGTTTCCACAATTTAACATGCCTTTTCAAGAACATGAGATTGGTGTTGCCCCCTCATTGTCAACAATGGGCACAAGGGTTCAGAATGTGTATCAGAAAGGAAATTGAAGCAGTTCTGGTGGATATTCACTGCTGCTTATGTTATGGAAGTTTAAGATTATGGCAGGAGAAAATAGGTCAGAATTTGGTTACTAGTTCTCTTGTAAGATCAGAGCATCAGTCTTTGTTGTACTGAATCCAATAGTTTGTGTCAGTCTTTGAGTTGCTGTAGGGTAAAAGCATAGGATTAAAAAAACATCTTCAAGGTCATAAAAAATGCATTATATGTTCATTTAATTAAATCACTTACTCTGATTGGTGGTACTGATTCTTGACATTTTAATATAATAAAGAACAGTAAAATGACTAATCAAGGCCATTTAAAACATGGAGACCAATATATGGTGACTTGTAGACCAAGGATGTATTCATTATGTTCAAGATTTATTAATTTCTTAGCGTACGAGTATAAATGTTTCATAACAGGATATTTTATTATTCATTGTTTTACAGTCAGTTTCCCACATTATGGTAGTTAGTCCTTTGCCACTTTTAAAATTAGATTCAGTTCATAATTAGGTCAGCCTACTGCCCATATCTGGTAGAATGGACTTCCATACTTTTCAGTTTTATGCCACCCCGATGAAATCTTGAACTACTGTAAATTAATAATCTTAACTAATGTTTAAACTATATTAAGCTAGCTTGAGACCATTGTGAATTGGCACTGTCCATGAAAACCTCTTTGTTAACTATCTATCAGCAACACTTAATTATACTAAAGGAGATAGGATAAATGTTCAAGTCATTGAATAAACAATATGGGCTGAGTCACATCTGTAAATCACAGCTTCAGTTGGGTGATGGCGGTGCAGAGATGCATAATCCCCTAGAGGCATAATTTTAGCTTGAGCTCCTTCGGTGTGCCTCTTTAGGGTAACTAGCATCATCCCTCTTCTTCTCCTGACAGAAATGCTTGTCCATGTACAGAATGGTGGGGCCAAGATCATACCCTTCCCTTTGGGTGTGTCTTCACTGCAGAGTTAGCTGTAATGATCAACCCTCGAATTACTACTCCTGAGTTAGCTTCATCATGCTGCAAAATAATGCTAGTGTTGCTCTGCCACATTGGCACTGTTCTTGGTCATGCATGGTACTAAGACTTTTGGGGTACATCCCTTGGTTCTTAATGCTGAAGTGAGCTGGGCCAAGGGAATTGTGGGAAGGCACTGGAGGACTAGCAGGACTGAAAAGACTCTAGCTGGTATCCATATTATTAGAGTGGCCTTGTTACCAGCTGATGAGTTGTGCTTACTTGAGTTTAGCTTCTACCCCCTCCCCCCTGCCACCCATGCGAGTCAGCTTGAGTTAAAACAACACTGTACTTGAATAAAGGAGTTTTGTATTTAGACTGGACATGAATTAGGGGCAACACTTGAGTTATAACTTGAGTCAACTTGGCAGTGAAGACAAGCCTTTTGAGATGACTTATGCCCCAGGGGGTGCATGGAGGCAAAATGAACTGAGTTATTATCCATAATTGTTCAAAGATTTTATGGCAAGAAATGGGTTGTTTGCAAATTGTTGTCTTCAGAATCGATTTTCAAAGGCATAGATGACAGTTGGATGCTTAACTCTCATTGAAAGACAATGGGAGTTCGGTACTTAGTTGCCCTTAGTGTCTGGAAATCTACTGATTTAAATATCTTTGTCTATTCATAGTGTGTTATTGTCAACTAAGTTGCATAATATTGGCTTTGCTCCTTCCTTGGATGACTGAAACTCTGCAAGGCCAGGCACTCTCTGCACCAATACTAATTTCTCTATTCAAGCATGAATACCCTTTTATGTGTGTATTCAGTCAAAGAGATGATATTGTTTTCTCTATTAAATCTGGTACATTTTTACACTTATTCCTATAGAACTGTATTGGTTTAAACCCTATTAAATTCAGTTGGTTTGAACCGTATTGGTTTGAACTCTATTGGATAGGAGTTTTCCATAAGGGATTTGCCCAGCTATACTTAAAATCAAATTTTAATTCAACTCTAGTATCAGCAGGCACAGCATCTATTAACTTCAGTTGGAGTTGTGCCTACATACACTGTCACAGAATGTGGCCCATGATAATGTAATATTTCAAATGAACTGGAGCAGAACTTTTTGATGACAAAGGACTTGGCTGGTCCCCAGAATCCCAATTATCAGAAGGGTTTAAGAAGTTGTTCTGCAAATTGGGATTCTCCGGTAAAGTGTTTATCTGTGAAGGATTCCTCCCAGACAGTGTGAATAATTCAGAGAAATTTCAGATTTATTTATCTGTTTACCATACTGTGACAGAGTGCAGGGAGTTAACAGGTGAGCTTGCACTCTGATCACTCTGACAGCCATTAGTTCTGCTGGAGAAAGCTGATTGGGGTAATTAAAGATCATTATTAATTAGGCTGGTGGCCTGAATGAGCTAACAAGCCAACTAGCCCATCCCCTCAAGACAGATAAATAAGCACTGGAAGGAAATATCAAGGGAGAGAACATAAGAACATAAGAATGGCCATACTGGGTCACACCAAAGGTCCATTCAGCCCAATATCCTATCCACCGACAGTGGCCAATGCCAGATGCCTCAGAGGGAGTGAACCTACAGGCAATGATCAAGTGATCTCTCTCCTGCCATCCATCTCCACCCTCTCACAAACAGAGGCTAGGGACACCATTCCTTACCCATCCTGGCTAATAGCCATTCATGGACTTAACCTCCATTAATTTATCTAGTTCTCTTTTAAACCTTGTTATAGTCCTAGCCTTCACAACCTCTTCACACAAGGAGTTCCACAGGTTGACTGTGTGCTGTGTGAAGAAGAGCTTCCTTTTATTTGTTCTAAACCTGCTGCCCATTAATTTCATTTGGTGGCTCCTAGTTCTTATATTATGGGAACAAGTAAATAACTTTTCCTTATTCACTTTCTCCACACCACTCATGATTTTATATACCTCTATCATATCCCCCCTTAGTCTCCTCTTTTCCAAGCTGAAAAGTCCTAGCTCTTTAATTTTTCCTCATATGGGACCCGTTCCAGTCCCCTAATCATTTTAGTTGCCCTTTTCTGAATCTTTTCTAATGCCAGCATATCTTTTTTGAGATGAGGAGACCACATCTGTACACAGTATTCAAGATGTGGACGTGCCATGGATTTATATAAGAGCAATAAGCTATACTCCATCTTATTCTCTATCTCTTTTTCAATGATTCCTAACATCTTTTTTGCTTTTTTTACTGCCACTGCACACTGCGTGGACGTCTTCAGAGAACTATCCATGATGACTCCAAGATATCTTTCCTGATTAGTTGTAGCTAAATTAGCCCCCATCATATTGTATGTATAGTTGGGGTTATTTTTTTCAATGTGCATTACTTTACATTTATCCACATTAAATTTCATTTGCCATTTTGTTGCCCAATCACTTAGTTTTGTGAGATCTTTTTGAAGTTCTTCACAGTCTGCTTTGGTTTTAACTACCTTGAGAAGTTTAGTATCATCTGCAAACTTTGCCACTTCCCTGTTTACCGCTTTCTCCAGATCATTTATGGATAAGTTGAATAGGATTGGTCCTAGGACTGAACCTTGGGGAACACCACTAGTTATCCCTCTCCAGTCTGAAAATTTACCATTTATTCCTACCCTTTGTTCCCTGTCATTTAACCAGTTCTCATTCCATGACAGGATCTTATCCCATGACAACTTAATTTACATAAGAGCCTTCGGTGAGGGACCTTGTCAAAGGCTTTCTGGAAATCTAATTACACTATGTCCACTGGATCCCCCTTATCCACATGTTTGTTGACCCTTTCAAAGAACTCTAATAGATTAGTAAGACATGATTTCCCTTTACAGAAACCATGTTGACTTTTGCCCAGCAATTTATGTTCTTCTATGTGTCTGACAATTTTATTCTTTACTATTGTTTCAACTAATTTGCCCAGTACTGACGTTAGATTTACCAGTCTGTAATTGCCAGGATCACTTCTAGAGCCCTTTTTAAATACTGGTGTTACATTAGCTATCTTCCAGTCATTGGGTACAGAAGCCGATTTAAAGGACAGGTTACAAACCATAGTTAATAGTTCTGCAAATTCACATTTGAGTTTGTTCAGAACTCTTGGGTGAATGCCATCTGGTCCTGGTGACCTGTTACTGTTAAGTTTATCAATTAATTCCAAAACTTCCTCTAATGACACTTCAATCGGTGACAATTCCTCAGTTTTGTCACGTATAAAGGACTGCTCAGGTTTGGGAATCTCCCTAACAACCTCAGCCATTAAGACTGAAGCAAAGAATTCATTTAGTTTCTCCACAATGACTTTATCCTCTTTAAGTGCTCCTTTTGTATCTCGATCGTCCAGGAGCCCCATTGGTTGTTTGTTTAGAAGGCTTCCTGCTTCTGATGTACTTAAAAAACATTTTGTTATTACCTTTTGAGTTTTTCACTAGCAGTTCTTCAAACTCCTTTTTGGTTTTTCTTATTAAACTTTTACACTGAATTTGGCAGTGTTTATGTGCCTTTCTATTTACCTCACTAGGATTTAAGTATTCTGTATCTACAAAAACAACAAGGAGTCTGGTGGCAGCTTAAAGACTAACAGATTTATTTGGGCATTAGCTTTCGTGGGTAAAAACCTCACTTCTTTGGATGCATAGAGTGAAAGTTCCAGATGCAGGCATTATATACTGACACATGGAGAGCAGGGAGTTACTTCGCAAGTGGAGAACCAGTATTGACAGGGCCAATTCAATCTGGGTGGATGTAGTCCACTCCCAATAATAGATGAGGAGTCAATTCCAGGAGAGGAAAAGCTGCTTCTGTAATGAGCCAGCCACTCCCAGTCCCTATTCAAGATCAGATTAATGGTGTTAAATTTACAAATGAATTTTAGTTCTGCTGTTTCTCTTTGAAGTCTGTTTCTGAAGTTTTTTTGTTCAATGATAGTGACTTTTAAATCTGTAATAGAATGACCAGGGAGATTGAAGTGTTCACTTACTGGCTTTTGTATGTTACCATTCCTGATGTCCGATTTGTGTCCATTTATTCTTTTGCGGAGGGACTGTCTGGTTTGGCCAATGTACCTGGCAGAGGGGCATTGCTGGCACATGATGGCATATATAACATTAGTGGATGTGCAGGTGAATGAGCCCTTGATGGTGTGGCTGATGTGGTTGGGTCCTCTGATGGTGTCGCCAGAGTAGATATGGGGACAGAGTAGACAACGAGTTTTGCTACAGGGATTGGTTCCTGGGTTGGTGTTTCTGTGGTGTGGTGTGTAGTTGCTGGTGAGTATTTGCTTCAGGTTGGGGGGTTGTCTGTAAGCGAGGACTGGCCTGCCTCCCAAGGTCTGTGAGAGTGAAGGATCATTTTCCACGATAGGTTGTAGATCATGGATAATGCGCTGGAGAGGTTTTAGCTGGGGGCTGTTTGTGATGGCCAGTGGTGTTCTGTTATTGTCCTTGTTGTGCCTGTCCTGTAGTAGGTGATCTACAAAAACAACAAGGAGTCTGGTGGCACCTTAAAGGCTAACAGATTTATTTGGGCATAAGCTTTCTCACTAGGATTTGACTTCCACTTTTTAAAAGATGCCTTTTTTATCTTTCACTGCTTCTTTTACATGGTTGTTAAGCCACAGTGGCTTTTTTTCATTCTTTTGCTGTGTTTTTTAATTTGGGGTATATATTTAAGTTGGGCCTCTATTATGGTGTCTTTGAAAAGTTTCCATGCAGCTGGCAGGGATTTCACTCTAGTCACTGTACCTTTTAATTTTTGTTTAGCTAATCTCCTCATTTTTGCATAGTTCCCCTTTCTGAAATTAAATGCCACAGTGTTGGGCTGCTGAGGTGTTCTTCCCACCACAGGAATGTTAAATGTTATTATATTATGGTCACTATTTCCAAGCAGTCCTGTTATAGTTACCTCTTGGACCAGATCCTGCACTCCACTCAGGACTAAATCAAGAATTGCCTCTCACTTTGTGGGTTCCTGTACCAGCTGCTCCAAGAAGCAGTCATTTAAAGTATCGAGAAATTTTGTCTCTGCATTTTGTCCTGGGGTGATATGTATCCAGTCAATGTGGGGATAATTGAAATCCCCCACTATTATTGATTTCTTTATTTTGATAGCCTCTCTAATCTCCCTTAGCATTTCATAGTCACTATCACCGTCCTGGTCAGGTGGTTGATAATAGATCCTTACTGTTAAACTCTTATTAGAGCATGGAATTACTATCCATAGAGATTCTATGGAACTTGTGGATTAATTTAAGATTTTTACTTCATTTGATTCTACATTTTCTTTCACATATAGTGCCACTCCCCCACCCCCTGCATGACCTGTTCTGTCCTTCCAATATGTTTTGTGTCCCATTGATTGTGCTCCCTCCACCAGGTTTCTGTGATGACTATTCTATCAATATCCTCCTTTAACATGAGGTACTCTAGTTCACCCATCTTATTATTTAGACTTCTAGCATTTGTGTACAAGCACTTTAAAAACTTTTCACTGTTTATTTGTCTGCTCTTTTCTGATGTGTGAATGTTTCTCATCTGATCTGGCCAATACTTTATCCTTTTCCATCCTCTCCTCCTGACTAAAACCTAGAGAATCTCTATCAATAGACTCTCCTCTAAGAGAAGTCTCTGTCCGATCCACGTGCTCCTCTGCAGCAATCGGCTTTCACCCATCTCTTAGTTTAAAAACTACTCTGCAACTTTTTTAGTGTTAAGTGCCAACAGTCTGGATCCACTTTGATTTAGGTGAAGCCCATCCTTCCTGTATAGGCTCCCCCTATCCCAAAAGTTTCCCCAGTTCCTAATAAATCTAAACCCCTCCTCCCTACACCATCGTCTCATCCACATATTGAGACTCTGAAGCTACCTGGCCCTGCATGTGGAGCTGGAAGCATTTCTGAGAATGCCACCATAGAGGTCCTGGATTTCAGTCTCTTTCCTAACAGCCTAAATTTGGACTCCAGGACATCTCTCCGACCCTTCCCTATGTCATTGGTACCTACATGTACCATGACCACCGGCTCCTCCCCAGCACTACACATAAGTCTATCTAGATGCCTCGAGAGATCTGCAACCTTTGCACCAGGCAGGCAAGTCACCATATGGTTTTCCCGGTCATCACAAACCCAGCTATCTATGTTTCTAATGATCAAATCTCCCATTACTAACACCTGTCTTTTCCTAATGACTGGAGTTCCCTCCCCCATAGAGCTAACCTCAGGATGAGAGGATACTGCACCATCATCTGGAAGGAGGGTCCCAGATATGGGAAGGTTTCCCTCTGCTCCCATTGACTACTCTTCTTTCCTGAGCCTTTCATCCTCCTTAACAGTGCAGGGGCAGTCTGACCGGAGGTTGGATAAATCTACAGTGTCCAGAGAACCAGGGCTAGCTGAGCACAGTCTTACAGATGCCTCAGGGAAGAGAGACCTCTGCTCCTCTCAAGTCCTGAGAAGAGGGCCGAAAAGTACTGGGGACATTGTGAATGGTACTGTTGCACAAGACTGTGAAGCTGTTGGTGGAGGGAACTCAAATAAATGGCATACTGAACACACTACCAGTTGAGTCTGAGTCAGTTTCTGTGGCAAGAAGGGGCAAAAGCAGACCACATCCTGCTGCACATGCGTATAGGGAAATTAAAATGAGTTTAGTTGAGGAAAGTTTCTCATGGCTTTATATTCTTTATAAAAAAAGTAACCAATATACTCAATATGCTGCTTACTGTAGAAATCAAAGGTAGGGTAAAACAGAGAATGACATTTAGATGAATTGTTTGCAATGATTTGTGTGTGTGTGTATGTGTAGAAAGCATTCTCATATATGCTTTTGGTAATGCTGTGCTTGCAGTTCAGTAAATATACAGCTTAAACAAAATAACTTTGTCAGCAGTTGATTGCAGATCAATATTTTCACAGTACTGCTGAGTGCTGAATTAAGAAAGTTCTCCGTTTTAGAGACAAATAATGTTGATAACTGGAGGAAAGCTGAATTTATTCAAGAGAGAGTTCAATCTTGGATATATAGCTGAAATCAGTGCAGCATGTGGTATGTATTAATTGCATTTTGCTCCTTCCATAGCTAAACAATAAAATAAATTAAAGTTTTAAAACATATGAAATCCCTCTACTGACATTTTCAGTGTAGCCCTCTTAACTGAAGAACATTCAGTGCTTAGAGCTAAACCATATAAACTTTAATCTAAACTCCAGAGAGCTAAAAGGGAATATGTAACCTAAAGTTAGAGTTTCATCCTAAATTAAAAGCCAACTTGTTAGCAGATGGCAGGCATTTAGCAGTAGGCTCTTACAATTTATACAAAACCCTTCTTGTAAACAAAAACAATCATATTTGATAAATCAGAATAAAAGTCCAAACAGAGCTCTGCATAGAAATAAAGATGGTCGTGGAATATAATAAAATGTGAACATTTAGTACTAACACGCTGCTACACCTACCATTTTAAAAAGAAATATTTCAGACTTTGTGCATTCAAGGTGGGACCCCCTGCCCCTCTGAAATGAGCACACTGATGCATTAGATCCCTCACAATCTGACTTTGATTAAACACCACAGGGACTATCCCCTGATGTGTCACATCATGTTGCCATTCTGCTCTCCAGAAGGCCTTCCTGTGAACAACCCTTTTGAACCAGCCCTCCCTCACTTAGTCAGATGTGGAGTCTGACACATTGGGCACTGCCGCAACTGCCAAGCATACAGGCGACTCAGCTGCATTGCCACCATTTGTAGGCAGCCATGGACCCATATAGGTGGCCATAGACCATCCTTCTGCTCACAGTGTGGTCAACTCTGGTGAATTTATCACAAGTAATGGGATTTTGACCTGTGCTGGAGCCGTCTAGTGATGAAGTGAGAAACTCCAGCCTTCACTTTTTCAGACTGATGGGGAAAATCCATTCTGATTCGCTGCCTTCCCCACTTCCCTGCACCTTGGGAAGAGCAGCCATTCACAGCTTTTGCAGAGGCAGGCAGAGCTCTTTCCCACCTTCCCTCAGGAGCAGAGAGAAGCTATTGGAGAGGGGAACGGTGGAATGGAGGAGCCAATGACATTTTTACAAGAGTGAAATGAGGGAACTGAAAGAGCACCTTTGCTCCCTCCTTCCTTTTCCCTCCTGGGACCAGTGGGTCTGCTCCTCCCTCCTTCTATCTACTCTTCTGATACCAGAACTGGAAAGTGAACCCCCCTGGAATTGCCTCCTCCCATCAGGAAGGGGATGAAGAAAGAACCCCCACATCTGCAGGAGGAGCACATGGTCTAGGGCAAGGGACAGATGCTGGACTGGGAAATAAGCAAGAAAGGAAATGCAGAACTGTGGTGTGGCAGGGTGGATTGGAGTTGATTTGGGGCTGGGGAAGATGTGAAGGCTGGGGGGCACAAAATTAATTGATGAAGGTGTGGCGAGGCCAGAATTGTATTTCTCACTATAAACCAGCAATGCTAATTGTCATGTATACACTCACAGAGAGTGATCAGGGCAAGTTAAAAAAAATCACAAATTAGCTAAAACATTTTTTTTAAAATCATTGTATTTGGGGGGCTATTTTCAACTCTTGGTGTTTGTAATACTATAATTGCTTTCTGTGCACCAGTGTTAACTACTGGCTGGTGGCAGGATAGTGGTAGTGAAGGAGAATCAAAAGGAGGGGATATGAGAAAGGAACAAGAGAAGGCTATAGAATGAATACCTTTAGCAGATAGAATGTGAGGGGGAGATATGAAGGGGGGAGGATGAAGGAGGTGGCAGCAGATTTAATCAAGGGAAAGGGGCGAGGAGAAAGAGAAGAAAACTAAAAAAGAAAAAAAGTGTGAGAGAGAGAGAGAAGGCAAATGCATGGAAATTCCTCCCTCTTACGATGGCTCTCTCTTGTCCTGCTTCTCTCACCTGCAAAATCCTCCTATGAACACTACCCTGATCCCCATCAAAACTATTGAGTATCCTGTTTTTTTTTCTTTGAAAACCTGGTTGTTTAAGTACTTTTATTTTTAAACTTTACTGCTGTCTCACACTCTATTATTGACATTCACATCTACTAGCACTTAGGCAGCTCAAAGCTTCAGAGGAACCTATCTGAAGAGTGTGTGTGTGCGCATATGCACAAATTTTCATCAGATTCTTGCACTTAAGGCTTTTTCCACAGTTCACACTAGTTTGATATCACTAATCCTGAGAGATTTTTGACTTTTTTCTGATGTCAAGTAGTTCTTGATCAGTTTAAATTTCAGAAAGGTATAATCTGCACAAGCCACAAGAACTACCATAGACACAAAAATGCACAATCCAACCCAGATATGAGACCCTTCCTTTCATGTTCAGTAGTGGAAATCCTGCATTTTCTTCCACAAGCATGCGGGCTCCCTTTTGTAATGGAACTGACTCCACTCCACACTAGTTGAGTGGTCCTCTGGGTCTCCGTGCTAAGTAGAATGTGGACGAGTATGGAGATGGAAGATTTGCTGTCCTGAAGATCCTCCCATTCTTCCCCACAATGAGAGAGGGAATATTCTGGGCACTGGGCAGTCATGACCTCTGCAGAGCAGCTGCATAGACATTCAAGGTTCTCTGGGGGAGGATTTCTTCCTCCCACACATTTAACAAGTGCTCAAAATGGCTACTCAGACTGGGAGCTCTACTCTCCATTTCTCCTATAGTAATGGAAATTTAGAAGCATAATCAGCTGCGAAGTGCGGCAACTGTGTGGAATAAACTACTCTAGAAATCATATATGCTGCATTATTTAGTTGTAAAGAAATCTCCCCCAAACACTTCAGAATCTTGTAAATTGCCCTTGCGTTCTAATTGCTAAATCTGCATTTCATTTATTGAGAATATTTCCTATTAGAAGATAATTTTAAGTCAGGTCATTGGGGGTGGGGGGGGCTCTAGATGGTAGGGTCTATTTAAGGTTTTAGCACAATTCCCCCCTCCCTCCACCCCTATGTTTAGAACACAGGAGATGACAGTTTTGCCTCTCAGTATTAAAACTCTTTACCAGAAAGTCAAAGTCAAAAGCTTAAAATAATGGAAGTTGTTTATCTATATAAAGAAAGCAATTTAAGGTGCAGTCCAAGGGATACCTAGGAGTAGCCTATCATGGTGATTAGTGACAGAAGTGCAAGAGTAGCTGTACTTGAATGAAACAGAGACCATGAAAAAGAGTGCTAAGGTTTTCTTTACCACAGATAAATGTTCAGTAATCATATTTTGAATTATATTCTGTTTCAAAGCAATGTCAGAAATTAGGGTGCACATGTATTTATTTAGCAGTTGACACTAAATTAAGATAAAAAATGTCCTGAGAAAAATCAGAATCTTATCCCAGGTTCAGTACTTCAGCAGCACTGTAACTAGAGATAAGCTTAAAAGGATGGGTAGCTGACACTTGACTTTATTCTATTCCCTTTAAATAACAGTGGCAGGATGATATGTAATGTTGGATGTCCATATAAGGCAATAATCATCATAAAGGGTGAGCACAGATCTGATTAGTGAATTATAAAAAGCATAGATGAGAGCTGAATACTAAAATGTATTACCCATCATTACTTGTTCCCTGCTCTTTTCAAATTCCTCAGCTCCTTAAATGTATAGATTGAATGGAAATTATCCCCTGTGCAGAAGTCCCACTTAAGACTCTGTATCACTTGAGCCTTAAATTAGGAGTATAAAGTTGGCTGTGGTGATGGGGAGGCTTAAAGAGCACACAGGGCCTTCTGCAAACCCATTGTGTAGAGATAAATTTCACTCATTGTGCACGCATCAATAGACAATCAGAACTATAGGAATTACTTTGAAGCTGTATTCTTACAGCCAGATAATCCAAGAGAGAGACAGATTTTTCTTTGCTTCTGCACAAGTCTCATTAATAAGGCAGACAAATCCAAATGAAAACAGTGGGGTAAACTTCAGCCATCCGCTTTTCATTAATAACTTACATAGGGAGCAGCTGGCTACTCATAGTTTACAGGTATCTTGTTAATTGCTGTTGTACTGACTTCTGTGACAACACACCCTTAATGCATTTATTTTATTCTATTGTGCTCTTAGGGCCCAGTCCTGCACACACTGACGCACAAATAACTTTTTGCTCATATGCGTGGTCTCACTGAATTTAGTGAGACTACTCAAGTGTTCAAAGATACTCATATGCATAAATGTTTGCAGGATTGGGGACTTAATGAACATAACACCAATCAGTTTTGGTACAGGACTTACATATTTATTATCAGATGCTTGTCCAATATTTAAGGATAAAGGTATAGGTTTTCTAAACCTGAGTGAAAAGGAACATGAACACCAACAATAACACCATTTAGAAAAGAATATAAATATGCTTCATAAATATGCTCTTTTAAAGTCATAGTGTAAAAATCAAGGATGAAAAAGAAAAGGATGACAGATCAATGGCAACACTTTATAAAATAATAGTTTAAGAAAGAAGTGAATGGCGAAGAATCAAAATAGGGGTTGTGACATTGCACCCCATAAGGCTTTATGGAAATATGCTCATTACTGTATATATGACATAGCTGGAATATGTTTTATGCTACATATGCTGTTTAACATATTTCTGTAAAGGTTATGATCTATTGAATACATTACTCCTATTTGTATGCATGTATTATTTTTTTATTTGAAGTTATGAATATTGGCTATGTACTTCTTTAATTTTAAATAGCCTCATTGAAGCAATTGGTCAGCTTCCTGAGAAAAGACTATTCTCAGAAGTACCCAGTTAAGAAACCCTTAAGCCAACAATGAACTTGGAGACACCAATCCACATCTGGAACTCAGTCATGCATGGACATGTGACTTGCCCATGTGATTTCAAAACTCCATTTTGTAGCTGGATTCTATACAGGGGGAGGAAGAGGTGTCTACCCACAAGAGAAAGTCTATTTAACGCCCCGGGAGACCCTTCCATTTGGTCTTCAGCTGGCTCAAGAGATAGCCTCTCCACCCCCAAAGGATACCTGAAAGAAACTGGAACAAAGGACAGTAAGCCGGGGGGTGTGACTGATTGCTGGACCCAGACTAGAAGGAGACTAGTTTGTAACAGGACGCTTACTAGAACACCTCTGAGGGTGAGGTTTTTATCTGTATTCAGTTTTCTTACTGTATTAGGCATAGACTTGCATGTTTTATTTTGATTGGTAATTCACTTTGTTCTGTCTGTTACTACTTGGAACCACTTAAATCCTACTTTCTGTATTTAATAAAATCACTTTTTACTTATTAGTTAACCCAGAGTTTGTATTAATACCGGGGCGGGGGGGCTACCCTGTATAAGCTTTATACTGGGTAAAACAGATTTATCTGGGGTTTGGACCCCATTGGGAGTTGGACATCTGAGTGTTAAAGACAGGAACACTTCTTAAGCTGCTTTCAGTTAAGCTTGCAGTTTGTGGGATGTGGGTCAGATGTCTGTGTTTGTGGCCAGCAAGCGTGTCTGCCACAACCAGGCAGGGCTCTGGAGTCCCAAGCTGGCAGAGAAAGCAGGGACAGAAGTAGTCTTGGCACATCAGTTGGCAGCCCCAAGGGGGTTTCTGTGATCCAAACCATCACAGGGGTAAAAAAAGAAAAGGAAAGAGAAATAAATAGAGGGAGAAAACAAAAACAGAGAAATATATGATGAATAAAACAGCATGGGAGAATGAAGAAAAAAAAGTTGAAAGCACAAATCCATATTTAGTACTCTTTTTTGGAAAGAAAATGGTCACTCTGGTAATAAATAAATTACTTTGTTTCTGATCTCTTAAATTTATTCATGTGAGGACTTAAGGGTTTTGCTGATTTTGTTAGTGATTTTTGAGAATATAATAATATATTTATGGTGTCATCTGCCAAACACAAAATGTGCAAGTGCCACTGAGTTAACAGCATTATGCGACATGTCACACCACTGTGGCCATCAATTCACTGTGGTCATCAGTTCATCTGATAGTTGCATACTTGCTTTATTCCAGTAAGAATCTTACCATTTGTTTCTTTTGTGATACCATGTGTCCAATGGTAGCATAGGAGAAAGTGAGTCTGATTCTAATTTATATGGGCAGAATAAAAGATTCTTAGTGTAAAGAGGGGGAACCACTTAAAGATCCTTTAAACTGCCTGAGAGGTATAAAGGGGCCTTTGTGTAAATGAGAATTGTTCCCACTGAGTGTTAATACAAGGATAGCACAATATTAATATATGTCTCTGTTCACAACTTGGTAGGGTAGCACAATTTCAAATTCATATATTATAACCAGGGAAGCAGAATGGTAATCTCTAGTGCAGGGATCGGCAGCCTTTGGCACATGGATGGCCAGTGTAAGCCCCCTGGCGGCCCGTGCCGGTTTGTTTACCTGCCGCGTCCGCAGGTTTGGCCGATCGCCGTTCCCACTGTCCGCGGTTTGCCGTCCCAGGCCAATGGGGGCTGGGGGAAACAGTGCGGGCCGAGGGATGTGCTGGCCACCACTTCCAGCCAGCCCCATTGGCCTGCAGTGGCGAACCGCGGCCAGTGGGAGCTGCGATTGGCCGAACCTGCAGACGCGGCAGGTAAACAAACTGGCCCGGCCCACCAGCGTGCTTACCCTTGCAGGCTGTGTGCCAAAGGTTGCCAATCCCTGCTCTAGTGGTTGTACTTAAATAGTTCATTCATGTTCTATGGCTACTACTAGTTCTGACCATATGCCTCATTTAAAATGCAAAGATTATGCCTGGAACTGGTAAAATCTCTAAAACTACAGAGAACTTTCTAAGTACACCTGTTGTATGTATACAGTAACATAAGGACTGACACACTCATATCTTTACATAGCTTGTCGTTTGCCAAAACAAGATATATTGGGCAAGAGACACCCATGGTATGACTTTTCTGACATGGCCAGTGAAACTTCTCCTTTCTCTTTCTGGCCTCCAGTGTTCTATGACAATTTCATGGTATTGTGATAGCTTGGATTTTGAGAGAAACATAACAGGTCCTTTACCTTTTATAGTTCTCCTCCCCCCACATGTGTGTGGCATACTTTAACTAAATGTAAGCAGAGTCAGGATGAGCTCTACCCTGACATCTGGTGGTGAATTATGGCGAGTGTGGAAAAGAACTCCAGGGGCTGATCTTGTTTGCATAGGCACACCCACTTGCCTGGCATGAAACAACAGCAACTCAAAGTGGTTACTTTGGCTGGTGTGGGATCCCCAGTTTTCTCTGTTATTGGGGCAGGAAGAATAAAGTTTTGTTACCCTGATTCTGTGAATCAAGGCCAGTGGAACTGTTGTATGACAGAAGGACTGAGTGAGTCCTTCACCATTACCTAAGTAGCACTTGCTTGACAAGGGGCATGGGTTACAAAACCCAGTGAATTGAGAGAGGATGGGGACAGGTATTTGTACCTGATAGTATGGGCCCCCTCTGAGGGTTTGAAACACCAATTGAACTACCCCCTCTCTCCACTGCTGAATGTCAGAGCTAACTTTGATTCCATTAGGAGTCTAGTTACAGGCTGCTGAGCTGAATTCACTTTGGGCTAATGGTGTACTAGCACTGGGGCTCCCCTACTATGAGCTGAAATTGCTAAGAGCTGAAATCACAAAAGAGCTAAAGTTATTAAGAGCTGAGATCACTGAGTGCTGTGTTAACTAGTGGGGGAGACTGAAGCTATATTGCTAAGCAGCTGGCAGAGCAATTTGTGGGGACGACTGGAGGAGCAGCGAGCGGCGTGGAGCCTTGCGGGGCTGGTTGGAGCAGCCCAAGGAACGGCGAGCGGAGCGGAGCAGCTTGTGGAGCGGAGCAGTTTGTGGAACGGCAGGAAGTGGACTGGCTCATGGTGAAGGCTGTGGCGGAACCCCCATGGAGAGACGGCCAGCCAGCCTCGGATCATGTAAGGTGCCCCTTAACACCCTGTGTGCCTCCCCCCTTTTACTCTGGGGCTGCACTGACCAGGGACAGAGACTTTGGGGTCTGTTGGACTTTTGGGACTTTGGGTGGTTGCTGGACCCAAGAGACTTTGGGGGTGTTGGACTTTGGGGACTCTGAGTGACTTTTAGGTTGCTGGATTCAAGAACCAAAGGGAAAGGACACAGCCCAATTTGCTGGGGTGGGTTTTTTGCTCATGGTTTGTGTTATGAATCCTGTTTGTTGTGTTTTTCCAATTTAATGCTGATGTCGTTTACCTCATGTTATTAAACATTTTCTTTACACTCAGACTCCGTGCTTGCGAGAGGGGAAGTATTGCCTCTTAGAGGCACCCAGGGGGTGGTATGTAATTGTCCCAGGTCATTGGGTGGGGGCTCGAGCCGGTTTTGCATTGCGTTATTGAAACGGAACCCCTAGATACAGAACCCGGCCCTTGTTGCTGCCAACTTAGATGGGCAGAAGGGTTACATAAATAAACCACATGAACACTTTTTTACAGATTGAAGGTATCTTTCTCTTTGGGTCAGAATTTGCTAAGCTGTGCTGTTGTCCTTGTCCAAGAATAACAACTAGTGGAACGGCGGATGTTTTCATCCTCATTTCCTAGCACACATACTTGGTCTGAGCACATGACTGACAGTGGAGGAACTACAGTGTTCTAATCTCAACTCAGAAAATGATTCCTCTTTGGCCTTGAGCAGCTCACTTCACCCCTCTATCCAGAGTTACCTACCTGTAAAAAGGGCATAATTAATCACAGGGGTATCGTGATGTTTAAAGGCTATATCTTCAGCTGGCAAAGCTAATTTATACCAGCGGATGATCTTTCTCTCATTAGCTAATGATTGTAAAGTGCATTGCAGATGGAAATCATTGAGTTTATTATTATTAAATTTTATTTATAAATGTCAAATACAATCACTTATTCAAATTACAAATGTATGTTATATCTTAAACCAGAGAAACAACGAGAGGTCTTTCAGTGGGTTAACTTATTCCTTAATGAGCCTGTACATAAGAGTACTGTTCTCTGCAATGGCTTCTCAACACACTTGTACAGCAGCGTAATTTAAATGTTGTTTGATCAGTTATGGTATTTTGACACTTTTTGAACGAATTAATTCAACCTCATTAAGAATCTTTTCTTTGTAGTAGCTGGGATTTCAGTAAGGAAACTTATTTGGTGTTTGGGTAGCTACAAATATTGATTTCATTTTTACATATAAGAAAAGTAAATTTTAAATTATCTTTAGATTGTCTGCCCAAAGTTGTTTGTGTTTTTCCTATCAATCAATGTCTTTATTTACCTGATTTCTATCTCAAGCCATCAAATTTCTTTCACAAGTATTAGAGTCTTGTGTGATTAAATTTATCTGTACATGGCTGTGGCTTTTAGAAGACTAAAGGCAGTTTGTTTTATTGCGAGGAGAAAGAAATCTATGCCTGTAATGCTTCATTTTCAAAATGGATTAAAATATATTTTCTTCTTTGTGAAACTATGTTCCAGACTCCTCTAGCTTGCTTAAAATCCCATTCTTGACGGGATAACAGTGACATGGACAGAGAATGTTGGAGTCGCACACAGGCATATAAGGCAAGGCCTGTAGATACCTGCAAATACACTTCTCCATTTCAGGTTGGATTTTATGCCTTTATTCAGTTTAACTTTTGGTTTTAGGGTTCTTCATAAGACGGTGTATAAATGGTCTTTTGTTCAAAACTTCTGTGTTAGTTTTCTGTTAATTTTCATTAGCCTGTTTTTGGTAGAAAAGAAGTGCTTAGTAAGGACAAATTAACTCATTTTGCCTAATTTTGAATCCACTCACACACTTTAGATCTTTGACAAGACTAATTTTGGCCTCTCAGAATAACAGGTATCATTCCTAATGTCTTTATCCGAATAAATTTCTGCACTTATTTCTGTATTGTGCAGGATAATATGCCAATAACATGTTTTGTATGGAGTCTATTTTCTGGGTTGCTTACAGATATTTCCTATTCTTAGGGGGACATTTGGAGCTGTTCTCAAAGATCAAAACAGTCCTTTAACATATCTTTCATTTAAAAAGTCTTAGTAGATTTTCTTTGAGTCTGCTCTCTACTTTGTAATTCCATATGCTTCTTTTATATGGTAGGCTTGTAAGGTTTTTTTGTTCAAAGTTTTTTTTTGTTTTTTTTTAAAGTTGGGCAAAGTTTGAGTTTTATATCAGTTTCATATGTGAGATTTCCTTTGCATTTGTCATGGATATTGAATGGCTTTTAGTAACTTTGTACACCTGTCTGTGAATATTATTTGGGGGAAGTGTCACTGGATTCCATAACTTCCTCCCTACACAAGGTGTCTGAAGATTCCAAGTACTTATTCTCAGTCTCAATTTTTTTGCTGAAGATGCAGATAAAAGCATAATTATTTTCACACTGAATCACTGACTATAAATTAAAGACCTTATTTGAAATTCTCTATATCATTTATATCTATATCATAGTAAGGCATTTGATACGGTCTCGCATGATATTCTTATCGATAAACTAGGCAAATACAAATTAGATGGGGCTACTATAAGGTGGGTGCATAACTGGCTGGATAACCGTACTCAGAGAGTTGTTATTAATGGTTCCCAATCCTGCTGGAAAGGCGTAACGAGTGGGGTTCCGCAGGGGTCAGTTTTGGGACCGGCTCTGTTCAATATCTTCATGAACGACTTAGATATTGGCATAGAAAGTACGCTTATTAAGTTTGCGGATGATACCAAACTGGGAGGGATTGCAACTACTTTGGAGGACAAGGTCATAATTCAAAATGATCTGGACAAATTGGAGAAATGGGCTGAGGTAAACAGGATGAAGTTTAACAAAGACAAATGCAAAGTGCTCCACTTAGGAAGGAAAAATCAATTTCACACATACAGAATGGGAAAAGACTGTCTAGGAAGGAGTATGGCAGAAAGGGATCTAGGGGTTATAGTGGACCACAAGCTAAATATGAGTCAACAGTGTGATGCTGTTGCAAAAAAAGCAAACATGATTCTGGGATGCATTAACAGGTGTGTTGTGAGCAAGACACGAGAAGTCATTCTTCCGCTCTACTCTGCTCTGGTTAGGCCTCAGCTGGAGTATTGTGTCCAGTTCTGGGCACCGCAGTTTAAAAAAGATGTGGAGAAATTGGAAAGGGTCCAAAGAAGAGCAACAAGAATGATTAAAGGTCTTGAGAACATGACCTATGAAGGAAGGCTGAAAGAACTGGGTTTGTTTAGTTTGGAAAAGAGAAGACTGAGAGGGGACATGATAGCAGTTTTCAGGTATCTAAAAGGGTGTCATAAGGAGGAGGGAGAGAACTTGTTCACCTTAGCCTCTAAGGATAGAACCAGAAACAATGGGTTTAAACTGCAGCAAGGGAGGTCTAGGTTGGACATTAGGAAAAAGTTCCTAACTGTCAGGGTGGTTAAACACTGGAACAAATTGCCTAGGGAGGTTGTGGAATCTCCGTCTCTGGAGATATTTAAGAGTAGGTTAGATAAATGTCTATCAGGGATGGTCTAGACAGTATTTGGTCCTGCCATGCGGGCAGGGGACTGGACTCGATGACCTCTCGAGGTCCCTTCCAGTCCTATCATCTATGAATCTATGAATTTGCAATGAAGCAAATGAGACTACAAAAATATAAGAAAAACAGCAACAAAGAGTCCTGTGGCACCTTATAGACTAACAGACGTATTGGAGCTTCTGACGAAGAGGGTATTCACCCATGAAAGCTTATGCTCCAATACGTCTGTTAGTCTATAAGGTGCCACAGGACTCTTTGTCGCTTTTTACAGATCCAGACTAAACCTCTGATATAAGAAAAACAGTTTGTATGGGTCAGTTTAAATTGCAGCTTCTAGAGATACAACCACTGTGAGCAGAAGCTTCTTGTAGGATCTTGAGTGCAAGTGCAACAATATTCTCCCCCCTCCCCCCGAAAATCCTTTAAAAATGTCATTGGGGGGAAAAAAAGACCTTTTACCTAGACTCCATTATCCAATCACACACTTTTCAGAGACACCTAAAGTGATGATGATTATGCTTTAATACACTGTAATAAGCATTAGTATAGCTTTTCTGGGAGAATGAGGGGAAAAGGAAAGCTATAGGGGTGATTCGATACTTACAGGGTCTTACCCATTTTTTTTTCTTTCAGGCCACTCATAGACCTCCAGCTGTTAATGGCCTCAGATAGCTGATGTGACTATTATTACTGTTCCTAAAGCTCTGAGAAACATTTTGTTCCTGCTGACTGAGATCTGCCTTTTGAAGCTTACCACAGAACTGTTTAAAATATCGCAGTATTATTCATTGGGTATATTGGAAAAAACTCCATTGAAGTCAATGAAATTATACCAGTGTAAAAACTGGAGTAAGCAACAGAAGAAGCAGGCTTATGGTGCCTGCCAATTACTTAGCATTGTGGAAGAAATGAGATTGTTACCATGGAGCTCCTAGGAAGTTCTTTGCCTAGATAGCTAATTATGAAGCTAGAGAACTGGCTGCCAGAACATTCTGCTTGACTGGTATCTTCAAACTGGAGTGAAATTAAGGAGAAAATAAATGTTTGTTTGCTAAATAGGCTAAAACTATCCCCACATGGTTGCCAATATTCTCAATAAGCCAAACCTATTCTGGGCTATTGGTGTTTGTTCTGTGACTTAGTGCATCTAAATTTGCTGTATTCATGCACACGACCCCCTTTAAACTGTCTTAACCATATATTGTGTCAGGGCCATGTAGGGGTAGCAAAAAGCTTGATCCTGGGGCATGATGATTCACCTAATCCAGGGGTTCCCAAACTTGGTTTGCGGCTTGTTCAGGGTAAGCCCCTGACGGGCCACGAGACGCTTTGTTTACCTGAGCATCTGCAGGTACGGCAGCTCCCAGTGGTCGCGGTTCACCGTTCCCGGCCAATGGGAGCTGGGGGAAGTGGTGGCCTGACCCGCGCCGCTTCCTGCAGTGCCCATTGGCTGGAAATGGCGAACCACGGCCACTGGCAGCTGCAAACGGCTGTACTTGCGGAAGCTCAGGTAAACAAAGCACCTTGTGGCCTGCCAGGGGCTTACCCTGAACAAGCCGTGAATCAAGTTTGGGAACCCCTGACCTATTCTGTCTTAACAACCTATGAATTCAGGTTCATATTATGAAGTTGTTGCTATGAAAACTGCTGTATCATGGAATGTCTCTAGGTCTTGTTTCATTCACAAAGTGATGATGAATGCAGGTTATGTTGAACAACTGGAACTAACTAAACCCTGTGCACTACTGTGCATGTCGCTGAGTACGAGGGTCTGCATCCCAAGAGTATGTCTAAGGACCTCAATGCTCTAAATTTTCAAATTTTTAATATTGTTTTGAACATTAACATATTTAGTGTTATTTAATATCTGTCCTTCAATAGAATGGTTTTAACTATATAATAAATACTTATTAATGGATGAAATTCCAATTTAAATTATTAGTTTATTTTTTTTTTAACTACTGGATGTGGATGCGGACTGGCCGCGTATAATAACCAGGAAAGGGCAGGTAGTCACGCCTGTACATAAATTGGGGGAAGTGCCTGGGGCTCTGTTCAGACTCAGAAGGCTTAAAATATTGGGGGATTCAGTGGCTGGAGCACCTCACAGCAATCGGTTAGTGACCAAGAGGAGGCACTTAACTGGACCTCTTACATAAGGAGCAGTGTTTCCCTCAGAAGAATGGTGGTCTCATATTATACCAGTGTTATATTCACCTTGTGCACCTGCAGATGCCTGCATTTTGCCATTTGGAAAACTCACCCCTAAATCTCAATGGCACATATCACAAGAGCCAGTATGTTTGCCTACGTGTACCAGCCACTTTCCAATTTGTGTAATTACTTTCTTCCTGCCACATAGGCTTGCTCCTCTCTGTCCCCTGTTTTCAATATTGATATAGTATCCTTCTTAACTCCTTATTATAAACTCTTGTATAGTTTCTTGGTGTGCTCTTAAACAGCTGCCACATTTCATTTCAGAACTGGCTACATGTGAGATAAACTACAGTTGAGATTGGTAGGCGTGCTCATGTTTGGTGACTGTAATGTATGGAATAAGGGCACAGAGCATGGGATGGGATTCTATCGGTAGATTAGAATACAATTATCTGCACACTAGAACCATCCACCACTGAAATGTATTCAATTTTAAACACCTTTAGTAATTGAAAAAGTAAGTGCTAAAATTAATATACAATTTTATTTTTATTGTAGTGCTTAGAAGCAATACCTCAGTTACTACTGATCAGTTCAAGACTTGTTAAAAAAAGATAATAATAGCTATTGGTTGTGTGGAAATGAAATACCTCTGAGTGACAGGCTAACACTATTGAAAACTAAAGTTATGGTATGGAGGACACAATTTGCAGTCCAAAATTGTGGCCAAAGCATGTTGTTTTGCATTGTCCCATTATCCCCCTCCAAACCCGCTGAGAATACTGTGCTAGACCAAATGGAGATAGCAATAAAAGGAGTGCTATTGAGTAAAAACCAGTTGCAATAAGAAGGCAAGTAAATAAAAGAAAATACACTACAGGAATGTTTTGCGTCACAGAGGGGTCTCCAGCCGTAGGTCTAACTCTACATTCTGTTCATTATGCCTTATACTAGAAAGTTAGCAGGGCCGTTTTCTGCAGATGGCACAAAGTTTTGCTCATGAGTGAGTGATGAATCAATTGTTTCTGTTTCCTTTGTGAACTTTATCATAGTTCATCAGACATCCATGAGCATCACTGATTTCTCCATGAGGTAATATGCAAAACAAGTGTTTGGACTGAAGTAACATGAATTACAATTATTCAATAAGCATCACTTACAATCAGTTTTATGGTGTTTTTTTATTGGCAATCTGACACATCACGCTGGGTAACTGATCAGTATTAATGTAGAATTTTTACCTCTACGTTTTATTGTATTTTAATTATTGGTCATATAACTAATTACTTTCACATTTCTAGATATAAATATTTCATACAATCACTATAAATTCAGGATGTGACACAGTTTATCCTCAATTGCATTCCTTAATCGGGGGGAGGGAGAACTTCCATTTCATCCATCTGAGCTAAGAAGTGGCGCTCTATTCAGTCATAGTTGTTGGCCAGACACAGTAAATGTGAGACATACCCACTTCAATAACAAGGTTAACAAATATGCTGTTGATTTTTCTCATTGCATGACCCGCCAACCCTCTACTTCATCATGAAGTAGTTTTACAAAAGATGAATTTTTAGTATTTCTGTTGGCTTTTGAATTTCCTTCACTAAAGGATAATCTTGCATTTCAAACACAGGATTGGGAATTATCGGATGTGTATATAAAGCACTTGGAGATAATTTGTGGGAAGATACTATCGAATGCAAAATAATATCACTTCCACATTCTGTGGATATTTAGGGATTAACATTTCACTGATTGTTTGCACAGAATATCAGCACTAAGTGTGGTCTGTTGGGAGTGGTAAATGGAAAGTGGGTAATCATGTTTAAATTAGATAAGACATAAGAGAGCAAAGACATTTTGTAAGAAAAATGCAAACCTAAGGATCAGGATAAATCACCGGAAGCTGTTAGTATTCTATTATATTTAACTTTTGCTTATATGCCGCCCGCCTGCCTCAACAGGAGGAGGTACTTGGTGAAGCTGGTGGGAAGTTGAGAATGTCCCATAAGCAAGGGAGGGACAATCAGTGAGGAACATCAGGTAGCTCCTCCCCCACAGGAGTTTCTGACCCCCATTGGCCAGGTCGGGGGGCGGGAAGTGCTGATTGGTCAGCATTCCCCAGCTCCCAGGATTTAACCTGGAGTGGGGGCCATGTGAAGCCTCTTTCAGATCCATTCTAGCAGCATAGAGTTATGCACCATTTCCAACAGCAGTGGCTCTCGTCATCAAGATGTGAAGGGATACAGCAAATAAAGATTTCAGAATCCCTCTCACTGGGGGCAGAGGGGCCTCTGCCCTGCCACGGGGGTCGTTCCTCTGCTTCCCCAGCATGGGAGCTCTGCCCACTATTAAAGCAAGAGCCCCATTAGGGAGTGATTCCATGTTGGTTCCCTCCAGCCCTCCATACCTGAGGAGGGGGAGGCCAGGGTCTGCATGCGGAAGCTGCTGAGGCTGGAGTCAAGCCTGGAACCATGGCTCTCTCCACTTGTGGCGATGGTAGGGAAAGAGGCCAGCAGCCACATGGTTCAGCTACTGTGGCTGAGAGAGGCCCTGCCTGAGCTGGGTTTGTTACTGTGGACTGTTCCTTTCTCTTTCCCACAACTCACTAGGAGGGGGTCATGTGGTGCTGCTATGATGGCTGGGTGGTGGTGGACCATGTGTCCCCAGGCAGCCCTGATGGAACCAGGTCTACTGCCTTGCCCCGCCTCCTATCCCCTGTGCGGGGCAGGAGAGGCCGGGGGATGCTGCAGCTGCCACGGGAGAGCATCACTTCTACTGCCATGCTTCTGGTGGGGGTAGGGGAAGGGCTTTTGGGGCTTTGGCCAGGATACAGCCAGCAGGAGCCCAGTCCAGGAACTGCTCTGAGGGAGCCAGGCAGAATGCACAGTCTTCCTCCCTCCTACTGCCAGGGTGAGGGTGGCAGCAGTCAGGCTATAGGTCGTAAGGATGCCCTCCCACAGGCACCGAGGGGACCTAGCAATGAGATTGGTAGGTGAGGGTTCCTTCGGGCAGCTTTTCTGGGGAATCGTGTGTTTGGATTCACAGCCCCATAGGGAAGGATCTTCTCAGTCTTCACAGGAATTGAGATCCGGTGAGGACCAATGACCTGAAACTGACAAAGAGGGAGAGTCACATGATAAGGGGAGAAGCTGAGTTAAGTGAGATACTCATTATTTGATATTGTGGTAGCCATAGTCAGGGAGTGTTGCCCAGGGGCACTAGTAGAAAAAATGTGACATTGAATCTGCATTCCATTTGCTTCCAGTGCATCCCAGGGACTTTAGGTTGTTTGGGTTTCAGTTTGAAGGCCACTATTAGGCCTATTGCAGCTGCAGACAGTTACCAAAGTGCATTAAATGTAACAGACATGCAACTATCTGTCCCTCATTGAGGTACTCAAAAAGAGACCAGAAGGGAAAAAAGGCTTTTGTGGTGTTGAAGGAATGTGCAGATGAGTGCTTGTGCTCGTAAAGCCAATAAAAGCCTTGTGAAAAATTTAGGGCCTGTAGCCAGACCCCCTGTTAGCACATAGTAATGGCAGCTTCTTGACAAGTTGCCAATTTGGCATGCTGCTGAGAAAAACTTTGAGGTACTATGATCTTGACCCAGGAAAATGTGGTACAGGTCTGTTGCATCTTACGCACATTTCACATGCGCGATTTCACCTTTACGCAGTCGGCAAAAACAAAAAACAAGAGAAAAATAACAATTTTAATACTGTACCTGGTAGTGCGGGCGATTCCGCCCGCCATTGAACTCAATGTAATTTTGACTATACGTGGTTTTTGCTTTACGCGCTAACTGCGGAACGGAACCCCCGCGTAAGATGAGACTCGACTGTACTCATTCTTTCAGCATCAGAGCAATGATTTTAGCAACTTCGGACGGGGGCCATGGTTGTCTTGCAGCAGGTGCAGACTGGACATCATGGTGTTAAGGGGCTTATGTCTGCACCAAGGAAATGATGTCAGGGAACAGTAAAATGTAACTAACCCAATGCACTTGTTCGTTTCAGAGGCTGCTCAGACCATACACAATATTTGGATTTGCAGGCACTATATAGTGCATTGGGTCCACAACAGGGCAGTGCAGATGGGAGCTGGACATCAGCTGGGCTTCAGGGCTGAAGCTGATTGCATCCCATGGTTCAGCAGAAGAGGCATGCAGTGGGATCAGCACTTGACACTTCTGCACACACTGCTGAACAACAATTCATGCTCTGGTTATTCACCTCAGGGACAATGATATCGAGGGCTATACAAGAGTCAACTTACAGGACTTGTTTGCTGCTGCCCTGGCACTCCTGGCTTTGCTGCTGGCAGCCAGACACCGTGGGCAGCGGTTTGCTTCAAGCAGCATCAGCCAACACCAGGCTCCTTTTGGGGAGAGGCAAGAGAGCATCAGGAGCGCAGCTCAGAGCTGTGCTGTCTGCCCTGCCTGGGGAATGCCCAGCCGTGCAAAGGCAGGCAGGCTTGGGGAGCAGGACAGGGAAGGCTGGTGGGCTGCCAGGCAGTGCCCTGGCTCTCATGGAGAGCCAGGGGTCCAAGCAGGCTGGGCAGCTTCCACCAGCTTCCTATCCACCCACTCCTTGCAGGAAGTGACTGCCCCACAGTTTGAAAACCCCTGTGCTAAATGGATGGCAGAAATTGGGGGGAGGGGAAGGGGTCACAAGTGAACCTGCATGCCTCCCCCCATGCCTCACCTATAGGGGACGCAAATATGCTTGCTCGCCCTGGGCACCTAAATAGCTACTTCTTGCGCTGTGTGCAGTAATCCTCCCCTTCTGATAAATGTTCAAAAAACTTGAATTTATGCTAATTAGAAGTATTCAACAAATATTTCAAATACATGTATAGGCACTAGGCCTAAAAATTAGACTAGAAAAAGAAATTGTGGTGAACAGGGGATTTTTAAAAGAGGCTTATTTTTATTCAGTAGACACAATTTCTATTATTAATCTGATTTTATTTAAACTACGTTTATCTTTTTTAAAGAACTGGAAAAAATGATAGGGTGCTCTCCTAAAATTCAGTCAGTGATTCCAGTAGATGTCCTGAAAACTGCATCATATGCACTGAGAAATAATTAAAAAATAATTAGGAATAATAATTATACACTGAAGGCACATTTAATCCCAAATCTTACATACTAAAACATTTCTAAACATATTAGGGCATATGCTTATTTAAATTAACTTGGCAGCTAAGTGTACACATCAGCACACATGGCTGCATTTTTGGTAAGAACTTGAAATATATGTATTTGAATCCCTCTTTTTTCTATCCCAATATATTAGAAGTATTCTTTAAAGATATCCGTTATATGAATACACATTCATTTTATTTCATACTTTAAAGATTGTTGCCAAATAAATGCCTTAGATAACAAATCCCAGTCAATCTGAGCATGGTTCATTACTGGGAATACATAATCCTCCCTAGGTTTCTACATAGATTTGGTCATTTGAGGTAATTACAAGACTACTTTCTGGCATATGAATTGTAGCCTAATTAAACTAGGCTCCAGGCAGCCACAGCAATAATGCTGGATAAGCAGTATTTTTGAAATTCCCAAAATGCTACTAAGTTCTCTTTGGTTTTGCTGATTTCATGCATTTTCTGCCAACTTAAACTACTTAGTGGTTTAAGTATGAGTCAATGCTTTAGGGGAAGTTTTCTCATAAAACACTCCCTTTTCTAGACTTCTTATACTTATGTAAATTAACAAAATAGTGTGCTTAACAAGAAATGGACAACTTAAATATTGGTTTCATT
The DNA here is from genome assembly GCF_027887155.1 of Malaclemys terrapin pileata. Lineage (NCBI taxonomy): Eukaryota > Metazoa > Chordata > Testudines > Emydidae > Malaclemys > Malaclemys terrapin. The sequence goes on from NC_071505.1 coordinate 250,338,870, forward strand.
GATTGCATTACTAATGTGCATCCTCACTTGTAGGTGAATAGATCAGTGGATGCATACTATACAACTGTATACCCTTGATAAATTTTAAAACAGTACATAGTTTTTGATACTCCATCAGGTTAAACCTAACAGCTCCATTTAGCTGTTGTTTTTCATGTATGTGTGATTTGGAGACAGACTCTCAGACATAGTATAGATGCCCTGAAACTACTAAAGCAAGGCTATGATAATAGCGTCTTAGTGACTTGTAGCATTCTGTATCATACTTCATTAATTTATGTTTTGAAATTTTGAATGATGCCTCCAACAGCTCCTCCTAGGCATATCTAGGTGTGATTTGGCATAAAATGTAATGTTTTCTCTGTTCATTTAGGGAGAGATTTCAAAGGCACAAAAATGGCAGTAAGGCTGCCATTTATGACTTTGAAAATCTTCCTTTAGAATGTAAAACTTCTATACAAAACTTAATAGAGTGCAAGTGGCGGGGGGAGAAAGTTCAGAATTGGTCAAAAGTTGCTAATTTTCCCTAAGAAAAGTGGACTTGAACAAACAGATCAGCACCTATTTTTGACAGATATTTCTTTCAAATTCAATCTCCTCCATACAAACCTTTCCTGCTCCCCCTGCCCCCCAACTTAATTCTGTTATAAAATGTTGAAGTGTGGTGGCTTTTATATTTGAGCTTACTCAGACATAGCAGTCTTGACTGCAATAGCTATGAGCATCTGGAAATTTGAGTTTCATCATCTTATCCAAGAAATGCTTCTGTTTTTTTCATAATGCTTCATGTGAGTTACTTCTATTCCTCCAAAGCCTCAGCAAAGTCCTAGACTAAATTTGTGCTGCAAGGGGAAGAGCAACACATAATTCGTCCTTTTAGAAACAATATAGGTAGAATTAAATAAGTCTTTATTCTAATCTTATTCATTACACTATAGAACATCTTTGCAGTCTTCTGCCCACATAGGCCATTGTTTGAGGGTAAGGGGAGAGAATCTTCCCTGTCCTCCAGTCCTGTCTCCACCAAGAAAAATATCTGCAAATAAAGGTAAAAACTCTAGAAATGGGTTTTCTCAATTCATTACAAATTCCAAAACCTGTATTTTTTATCACCCCAGCCTTCTTTCTTTCTTTTGCAAATGGGGCCCTTTCCCAATAATGAGACTTTTTAGAGAGAAATATTTGACTTTGAAACTCAAGATTCAGAATTTGAAATTTTTTTTTGCCTGTTGCCAAATTATGCAACAAATTGAAGGGCCCAAAATTGCTTAAAAGAAACCGACAAGGATATTTTTGAATTATTTAATGGAAAACATTTCCCCGGATTCAAACAATGTTACTGCTAGGTTACTTGTTTTTTGTTTTTTCTGAGCAGCACAATTGCAGACTCCTAGATGACTCTTAGCAGTGCTACTCTGCATGAAATAAGGCACAACAACCCAGTAGCAGATTGGGTGCAGACACTGACTCCTGGTAATACAACACTCTAGTGGTACTTTGTGAGCCTCTTCATATTCTCCAAACATCTGCGTACCAACCCCTTGAGAGTCCCGGAAGTGGGGTTGGAATATCGGTGCAGTATATGTGAAGCACCCATTGTATTTACAGTACAATATCCCTTAGCAGTATGTTCCTTGACTGTAGGGCTTTGCAAACCTTTCATAATAAGTCAAAGTGTGAAAAACTCCAGTGATTTTATGTTTGAAAAACTGAAAATAAGGCTGGTTCAGATCCAGGTGCTGTTTATCCTACCCATAAAACTTTCATGGAGTTTGGATAAATGCTCTTGGTTTTGTCTCCTCTCTAGTCATGAAACCTGGAATTAGGACTGAGTAGAGAACAGTAATTCCATTTTACAGAGGATTTCAAGATTTTGAAGATCTTGAAAAGTGGTTCTGTTCTGTTTGGAACCAAAACCAAAAATTGTGAAATGCTCACTACTTGAGCTGCCCTGGCTCAAAGGAATATTGGATGACCTGGGAGCTGAGGCTTCCAAGCTTTTGGTTCTTCATCAGCTACTGAGGAGACAGGCAGGGGAACTGTCAGGAAATCAGGTAGGGTTCTTTCAGAATTTCCATGTCTGAAACATTTTGATTTTGATGACTCATCGAATTCTGACAAAAAAATGTCAAAATCTTTCTCACCAGCTCTACCTGGCACCACTTATAAAGCGCATGATTTTAGGTTTCACAGGTCTTGTAATTGTATCACAAATAACATCATTTGGTGGTATTTTTAAAGCTCCATCTCCTGTCCATTCATTTTATAACTCAAGAATTTCACTTTTCATTTTACAAAAAAGTATATTTCTAGCACTCATGGAGGCAGATAAGAGCTTGAAAATGGAAATCCTAACGGCACAAAATCCAGAAGAAAAATAAAGAAGAACTCAAAATGTATTATTTGTAAAAATCTCATGATTTTAAATTAGTCTCAAAATTTTGGGGGCTGACTTATGATTTTTTGCATGTCTGCAGGGAGCAGTACTGATTTCCATACAAAGTGGAAATTGATGGAGGTGCACACAGTCTCCAGAAACAACAGACCAGACAATGGCAACTTTTGTTTACCATCACTTGCAGCCCTTTCCCTGGATTCTTCAAAAGGGACAGCTGACCGTAGGGGTGGTTGGAGAGGAGGACTTCTGTACCTCAAATCCATAGGAAGAGTAGATGTGACATTCTGTACCTAAAGCAGCACCCTGGAACTCCCATATTCACCCCTGTCATATAATTATGACATATTTCATACAAAGCATGCCATGTATGGAATCATATGAAAGGTCATGATCGGCTGAAACTCACTGTTCTGTCAAAATATGTATATAATTAGTGTGTATGAAGTTATGAGATTTTGCAGTATGGTTGTTAGTGAAATATGTGTTAAGTTTGAGAGTCTCTATTACATGGTTGGTGATTCCCACCCAGGAGTGTGTTAAATGACCATTAATCAGCAGGAAAGTTGTAATCATGGATTTACAACTCTATGACTCATTTGCACATGACCACACCAGGAGGATTGCTGAACTCTGTGACTCAGCAAATGCCACCAAGCATGTCTGGGCTAATGTTTTCCAAGCACAAGGACTAAGGATATAAAATAGGGGACTATGACATCATGCTTTTGCCTTTCTCCTCCCGCACCTATGCTGGAAGCAACAAGAATGCTGGAAAGACCAAGACTTCAACTGAGGAGACTGGTCCCAGGCTTGAGAGAGAAGCCTGCTTATTAGGAACTGTAACATCCAGTAGGGTGAGAAAACTGCTTGATCTAAATACTACCTACTGTAATAAGGTTTAAGATTTAGACTGTGCGCTTACCTTTTATTTTCTTTGGTAGCTATCTCTGTCCATTTATGCTTACCACTTATAATCACTTAAAATCTATCTTTCTGTAGTTAATAAATCTGTTTTATATTTTACCTAAAACAGTGTGTTTTGGTTGAAGTGTTGGGAAATCTCAGCTCAGTTTAGAATGGTTTCTGTATGTCCTCTCCGCATTGAGGGAGGGGCAGATTGGCTAATAAACTTACACTGGTCAGACTTCTGACCAAAGCAGGATAGTACAGCTTCTGGGGTGCAAGGCTGGGGGCTTGGAAGGTTCCTGGTGCTTTTCTCTGTGTGATTCATGGGTGGCTCAGGAAGCATTTTTGCAATCTAGATGGGTGTGGGGCTCCACATATTGTTGGGCTGAGTGATAACAGCTCCAGGAGGCGTTTGCTGCTTGTCACTAACAACACATTGTGAGAGACAACCCAGGTTGGACAGTTAAGGAGGCACAGTGGTACCGCAGTTCTAGGTTGTACCCTGGGGATCCTGTCACAGTAGGATAGGATCCTGCTCCCCCTTCTGCGGGTGCTCCACTAATCCCTAGTAATGTTGAGGACGATATATCTCAGGCTTCCCCAGGCAATAATTAGTGACACCTCCAGAATGCATCACTGAGTGTACACTGTCATTTACAATCAAAACGATAATTCAAAACATTAGAATGTTTTCAGGAGCATCATTCAGGACCCTCCCTCAGGTCCCCCCAAAAGTTTACCTAGGCATACTGTAAGTGATTGTTTACTTTTAGAGTGAACAAGCACACATGCCAAAACTATGGTGGATTTTGAGATGGTCCCAATATTGCAGTGCTTTTGCACGTAATTTCAATGGGAGTTCCTCTTATGAAATCAATCTGCTGTTTCAAGCTAGTTGGGCTTTTTTAGAATAGCCTTCAGATTTACACTATTCTGCTAAAACAAACCTTCTTTTACAAATGTTATTAGCATAGTTATATCCTCATCACAATAAAATAAAATAATAAATCACTCTACTGCAAGCAGTATTGTAATTGCATAACATGGATTAGTGTCATTGTTCTCTAACTCAATAATAGCAATTGCTTTCTGTTTCTGTTTGTCCAGAGATGAATTTTATTGGCATCCATCAGTACTTATCCAAAGATCACCATAAAATTCTTGGATATTCACAGTAAAAACAAAATAGGTGGTGAGTTACTAGCACTGGATAATGGTTTCATCATTCTTCTTGCTGCTTTTCTTTTGTGCTCTGCTACACGGCTGCTGTGCTTTGAAATTTTTCAGGACAAATAGTCTAATATCACATAAATGAAGCCTGCAATATTTGCATGTATGCTCATAGCACTCACAACAAGTAATCACATTCACAAAACAATATTTGTGCGTGTAATTACAGAAATGTGAATTGTATGAATGCAAAGATGATATGTTAGGAAAATGTGTCCTTTTATATCAAGATTAAGCACACATTGAATATTCATGGTTGATTTATAAATCCCTAAACCTAGATATCTGCAATGGAAATTAGAGATAAGAAAAAGTACAGAATTTTGACTTAAGAGTGTTCATATGCAAAAACAATTCTCTGGAATTTTCATGGGCAAGAGAACCAGTTTTTCCCAGAGGTAAAATGGTGCTATATCTAGCAGTTATGCTGGTCTTCTGTAATGAAAATAGAGAGCACACGTGTGCACACACAGAGAATTCCACAAATATTTACTTGAATTTTTAAATATATTTGCTTTAGTCATTCTCTCAACTGTTTAGTGTTTGCTTTCTGCAAATATTTGTGCATCCCATTTGTAATGGGATGACTGCTTACAGAAAGTGAATTTCAAAAATGGGTGACTATTTTTGGAAACCACATTTTAAAATCATATATATTTCTATTACCTATTTTCTATATCTATATCTATATATATTGTATAATATATTTCTATTGCCTAATCTCTCTCTCTCTCTCTCTCTCTCTCTCTATATATATATATATAATTATGCATTCATCCAGCTAATCAGGTAATAGAAATGATATGTGATATCTCACAATGCAGTAACACAGCATGAGTGGCAAACACTCACAGAGTATCCTTTGAAGTCATTCATTAGAATTAAAAGGAAATTACAAACAAATATGCTGAATACTTCTGAAACACTGACAGCAAAATTAAGGCAATCACTGTCTGTTCACAGAAAAAAAAAGTTGCTTTTTTTTTTTTTTACCAAATACAAGTAAGTCCTAAACATCCAGATGCTAAATTCTTGAAATATAGGTCCCCCAGGCACAAATTCTTTCTGAACATGAGTATGCATTTCCCTATTGATAATTCCGTTTTCATAGCTTATTTTCAGTCACTATCATGATTGAGTACTGGGGTTATCAATGCCTCTTTAGAGGCATCCAATCCCACTTTTACATCCACACTCTAGCCCAAATATATGCTCTTCCTTCCATGCTGCCCAGGGAGTATTTTTTTGATTAATTCAGAATCATGTGTAAAAAAACAGTTTACCTTCTGCAGTTCTTTAAAGCAGAAACATTCTTATTCATGGAGCCACATGGTTGTTGCTTTGCCTTCACTTATGACATTGGAAGTATTTCAGCATATTGAGGAACAATTTAATAAATTAATGTTCAGCAAATTCAATGAAACAATTATTCCAATTCATTTGTCTGTGAAGAGCATCTTCTCTTGTTAATCATTAGGCCATTACCCGTGAGAGTGGTCAGCAAATTCTGACCATGCAAATGAAATAGGCTAGTATACAAGACAATAGAAAAGAAGCTAATTTTCCATAGAACAATGTAGTTCTGCTGCCAATGTTTCATATATGCCAGCAGCAATCTGAGTAGCTATGCTAGAGGAATCTAGTTAACACCTGCTCCTCTGTTAAGATAGGTATTCACCTCTCTACTGCAATTATCTAGTGAATGTCAGTGTCATAGTCCATTAGCAAACTCATAAACTGCAATTTAACCGTTTCAGGAAAGTTAGTCACTGTTTATCATACTGGACAATAGTATCAGCTACATTACTTAAGATTGCAAAACATCACCCTATGTTTTCAGATGCTCTGAACTTCCTGAACCATGCAGTTTTTAGGAAACTGGCCTATTACCAACATTTCTCCCTTCCCATTTGGGAAGCCAGAAAAAGCAAAAATAGCAAGGCTCCATGAGCTGAAAGTTGACTGGTTCCTTTGTATTTTCCTGCTTTGTTATATCTTCACTATCAGAAGCTAAGGCCAACATTTACAGCTGACGGGCTCTCTGGGACTATGCAGCCCTATAATGTCATGGCTAATATATGGCCAGCAACCATGCTGCTGGGGCTCCAGGTCTACGTGGTAGGCAAGAACTTAAATTGGGTGTATGAGGCCAGAATATCCAGCCACACCTTACCCTTGGATTCAGGTATAATGTGTTTAACTGCTTTGCTGAATAGGGATTTAGTTACTTCTGTGCTTAAAGACAAGTAATTGCCTTATATCAATATTACCACCTTTAATGAACAAATCTGTAATGTCATCCGAAAATGTAGCATGTTAGTTTGATAGGTCTAGATTCCATAAACCCATGCTGATTGGTACTAAGTATATTACCTTCCCTTAATTCTTCACTAAGTTCCATATCAGTCATTCCATTATTTTGCCTGAAATCATTTCTAGAATCTGGTTCATTTCTAGAATCTTGTTCCTCTGTCTTCTTTCATTTGTGGAACAGGAAGGATTTATGGCATCCTTTAGCACCTTTCCAAGTTCCTGAAATAGTCCATAATCCATGAGGTTTCTTGTGAAGTAGTGTTATTAATGAAGTTATGTATTATCACCAGTTGATCCTTGCCTACAGACTCCAGAAGCCAGTCTTAAAGTCACATCTCGGCTCCAGGAGGACAGCATGTTTTCCCTTTGTCCACCTCTCCTTTGCAGAACATTCTTTCCATTCTTCTTAACATAGAATCTCCAACAAGGATCATCTGCCTTCCTGGGATGGTTGAACATCTCTTTGTGGACATGTTTGATTTTCTTGGGGGTTGGACTGAGCAGCCTCAGATATGTCCTACACAGCTCTCCATTCCGTTTGATGGGATCAATCTTCAAAGAATATTTTCTCTGGTTTTCAAACTGAATTCCTTGTAAGAATTTGAAACTTCTAGCTGTGTGGAATTTTTCTGTCTGGTGGTCAGAGCCTGTCCATCTTCCTTGGCTCCCAGCCAAGTAGAATGCTGCCTAGTTCTCTTGCTTCTTGTGATTATGAACTGCCAGTCCTCCTCTCTGAATTCTACACTCTCAATCTCCCTAGTTGCCAGTTCCTTTCATAACTGAGTCGAGGTTGGTAATGCTTGCTAAATCTCAGTGTTAAAATACTCATGAGCTTCTCTGATGCTTGACAGTGTCAGTAGTTGTCCTTACAAACCTTTTCTTCCAGAACATCAACAACTTTCACTTTGTATAAGAAAATCCCATCCAAATTCAGGCAGGAAGGAAAGCATGGTGCATCCATTGCAAGTCACCTGCAATGTTCCATTCCTGCCTATTAAGATACTGAGTATAGAACTGTTCTTAAAAATACAGCCTATCACACTAACTTTCCAACTCTTTCCAAAATCTCCATTTGCTGCTCCAGCTCATCTGGTTATCACCTTCTGTCCTGGCTGCTCCTAGAGCACACTTTGGCTCCATCTTGGAACTGTTGTGGGCCAATTTGTCCTCTGGTACAGATTAGAGGGAAATTCTGACTTGCCCTACTTTTCCAGTGGCCACTACTGCATCCTGTGCTATCCCAAAATAGGGACAGTGAAGCTATACACCCTGCCTTTCCCAACTTATCCAGGCACGCCCTTTCTACTCCCTCCACTGATAGCTCCTGAATGTGGGGGATGGGCAGATATATGAATCTGCCAGTAGGGCACAGCTCTGTTTGCCGGGAGGCCTTTTATGCCAGGGTATTTCCCTATGGGGAGGAGTCTTCTGGTGGCTTTGCTATTCTTTTGATCCAGCAGTAGGACAAGGATGAATTTCCCACTCTAGTCTCAGCTGGAGCTAGATGTAATAGGGTATACAGGGATATTGTAGCAAAGCACAAATGTAGTTGAAAATGAAATGCTTACATAAATCTAGTGGTATCATTCAATATGAACTGTAGTCTTATGATGTTAAGTAAAACTACTACACTGGCAGTATGCATTCCCATAGAATCAGAAAAATAACACTCACTGTAATTTATTAGACAGTTTTTACATTTCAGATTGGGTTGCTGGACATAAGTGTTCAACAAGGAAGATTATCTCATCTTGGCAGGGCACAATGGTAGAGGTGACTCGCCAAGATAATGTTTCAAAGCGGTATGTGCAGATTTAACTTTTCAACTCCTTTTGATACTTTCAATGCTATCACACATCTCACTGTACTTTCTGTACAGCAGTGAAATCTGGCAGAGCTTCTTTGAAGTACTGCAGTTCCAACACAATGTGTGAACTTTAAAGCATCAGACCAAGCATGTGAACAGCACATGTCATGTGCTTTACCTCACATAAAGGCCTGATCAAAGTCCCTATTACAAAATTCTCTGCATGGTCAGATTAAAATCCCTGTTTAAAACTCAATCTTTTAAACTGTCATCACTGTCATTTTTTGCTCCTTTCTTTGCTCCTGGATCGTGGCATCCAAAACAATATGAGCTGTTCAGACGATGGATTCCCATCTTCATGGCATTGCTTCTTGTTCATAGAATGCCCTGAGTCATCGGATTATTTGCAAAACCAAAAGGTTGGAGGGAACAAAGGTTTTTTTCTTATCTGTTTCCATTTTGTAAATGCCTCCTGAACATAATTATCATGAAACAGAAACCACATAAAAATCTTCATAGTATTTATTGCTATTTATTGCAAATTCCACAAAAGCTATTAAAGTTGAAGATACAAAACATTTTGGATGACCTTTCCAAATAGTTAGAAATTATGAAGGAGAAGCAGATGACTAATACCAATGGCGAAGAAATCAGATTCAGGATTGAGACTGTAGAGGGAGTAATATATATTATGCTATTAATCTGATAATGTTTTCTTTAGTTTTGAAGGACAATAATGATAAAGGAATTTGATATAGTCCACAGTTATGGTAATATTTTTTTTTCCTAATAAAAATTTCAATTATATTGGGATTTAGTTTAGATATTTGTCACTAACTTCTAAAATAGCTGGGAGTCACTACGTAACTTAACTGCATTGCCAGACAATTAAATGCCTGGATTTGTTTTAAGTTTAACATGAACTCTGAATTCCCTAGGATTATAAAAACATTTGATTTTTTTAATGGTTATGTTCTTACTATATTTTTACACTAAAGTTGCATTGAAACTGAACTACAAGTTTAACAATTTTTATTTATTTTTTAGTAAGAGGAAAAGTACAATTACTATTAATGTTTGTTAAGGTCAAAAGACAGGACACAGAGTGAAAAGCACAGGCAGGTTAAGTGACTTTCTCAGGATCACAGAGGAAGCATATGTTGGGATAGTCAAGAATACAGTTTATAGACTAACTATTCATCCATGGTCTTGTTAACTGGGCCAGATTTCCTCCCTTTTAACCTCTGAGACATTTAGCACCTATAAGTGAGAGTGATTCAAAACAAAAACACAGCACCCCAAGTTTAAATCAACTCTCAGTATCAGTAACAAAGACAATTGATAAGCGGTGCATTTCGTTCCAAGGTCCTCACTGCACACCACCTGCCCTCCAAGTCCTCTCTGTCTCTGCTCTGCTCCCAGGTCCCCCCCCCCCAAAAAAAAACTACACTTACACCCCTAGACTGATCATGAGCTCACTGTTCACTTGGTCTAGGCATGATGGGAGCCAATACTTCCTCCTTTCCTGGTGTCCATCCATCAGAAGGGAAGCTGAACTCTTTTTCCTTCTGGCTTCCCCTTCTAGCTGAATCTGGAATTACCTACGTGCTGCTGAGCAGAACTTTTGGCTCCACCAACAGCTGATCAGTAGCCCCCATAGAGCCGATCTATGGGTGATGTCTGCCCTCTTCCTCTCAAGGCCTCTTTGTGACACTTGTGGGAGTTGTGACACACACAGGTCAAGAAATCCTTGTCTGACTAAATTATGTTTTCACAGTGTAATAAAAGTATAAAAATATTCCTAAATGGGAGGAAGGAGTAAAAGTTATCAGTTCAGGGCTCTCAGCCATGTACCCATTCCACTATGCCATATGGCTTTCTGAAGCATTGAACTTTAAAAGTCTTTAAAACGTGATATGAATCTACAGTAATCCCCAATGATGCCTATCAGTCAAAGCCATTTATACTGGACAAAAAAAAACAACAGTAAAATTTGTTTAATTTAATTCTGAACAATTTTAAACACAAAAGAATTTTAACAAATAGTTTCAGTGTTATGGTACTCTGCATATTACTACTTTATACAAAAAAGTTTTTTGTATATTTAGTTTCAACAGTCTAAGACTTATAGTCTAAGACTTATACATTATAGACTTATATCTGCATAACTGATGCTCAGGGGTGTGAAAAATCCAAATTCCTGAGTGATGTCATTATACCGACCTTTCCCGCCCCTGCCCCCCAGTGTGAACAACACTATGTTGATGGGAGAGCTTCTCCCATCAACATAGCTACAGCCTCTTGGGGAGATGGATTAACTACGCCAATGGGAGAAGCTCTCCTTTTGGTGTAGGAGTGTCTTTGCATACAGCGCTAGAGCAGTGCAGCTACACCAGTGCAGCTACACTGCTGTAATGCTGTACATGAAGACAAGTGCTAAGATGTCAATCCTCCTGTGTATGTGTGATGAGAAAACTGAAATGCTTGTAACTTCAAAATTATTGATCCCATTGCTTCAAACTTGGCTTGATCCTTGGGTCGCAAACAAGTCAAGTTTGAGCAAAATCCTTTCAGCCATTGCTGAGTTATGTTTGTGCAAATGTTCTAATTGGAACATACAGGAGAATGTATTCCTTTTTGCACACATGTAACTCAAAAATAGTTAAACAGATTTTGCTGAACTTTCCAAAATATTTCCTCTCAAAATGCCAGTCATGGAAAACTTCAGCCCCAAAAAGCAATTGAGAAAAATGGAGGGGGGTAATAAAGAAAGTTGGAATTCAACCTTAAATACAGGGGTCATTACAAGTTTTGTCGCAAGGTGACACTGGCCATTTAAGAGCGAGCAGGTCCAATGCAAGGTTGCCACTCCAGCTGACCCAGATTAGGCTTCAAAAGCGGGTGACACAGAGGATTGATGCCAGCTGGCAAAAGGTTCATTGTTCTTTAATAGCAACTCCTAACAGGCCTGAAAACTCAACATACCTAGCACATGCTTTCATAGTATTTATGAAAAATGTCATGTGAGATCTTAAATGAAAGCCAGGATGACTTGGTCAGTAATACCATTCTGAAATGTATGTACTGACATTATGTAAAGAGTTGTGTATATGCACTGAAAATATGTTTTAAAGTCTGTCACCAACCAAAGAGAGAAACAGGTTTCTTTTAGATGGGAGGTAGGATGTGTATTCACTTGTCTATCTTTGTTCACATGTAAATTAAGCATTGTAAGCCAACACAATGAGCCCAATTTACATATGAAGTCAAAAGGGTGCTGGGGAGAAACTGGCAAGTAAACCACACAAGGTTTTCTTGTCTCTGGGGGTCAAAAAATGAACTTGGAAAAATATAAACAGAATGCAAGGACACATCTTGTTATCATTTCAAGGAGGAAAACCTCTGTAAGGCAAGATAGTGAAAGCTTGGATCCTGGTTTGTCTGAAACTAGCTAGTTCGCACAACAATGAACCTATGGGGAAAAATCTATTTTATTATATAGGAAAGGAAAGGTTATATTATATATAACCGGTGATAAAGTGTAGACCAAGTTAGGGAGAGGCCCTGCTTTGTTACACAATCCCTCTATAATGTATATTAATGGCATTTTTAAAAATACATGCTCTAAATAAGAATTGCTAACATATTTCTCAAATATCCCTCATTTCAAAACACATTGTGCAATTTAGAACCCACCCCCAGAAATTTGCTGTTTCTCTTTTCTTCAATTGTGGAACATTACTTACATCATAAATAATCATGAAATTGAGAGCTATAGAGTTATTTACACTAAAGGAAGGAATCCCACATCATTTCACATTTCTTGCATGGATAATTTTTTGTCCCTTTTTGGTTTTGCATGGAGCCATATGGAGTCTCTTCTTCATTAAAAATATGAGGAAGGGGAGAAGCAAAAATGTCAAAAAGGTCATATATAAATTTAGCACTTGTATAATGTAGTTGTAGTTGCAATTTTTCTTATGATTTTATAAACCTAACATGATAATTAAAAATATTAGGTCTGTTCTTGTAGGCCTTAGTGAGGCAAATTCCCATTAAGTCAAATGGAGTATTAGTTGAATAAGGACTGACTGATCAGTTCCATACGTTTTTTGTGTATGTATAAAAGTGAACAGATTTGCAATAATAGGAAAGAAACCAAAGTAGGGACACACGTCATAAGGTGCTTCTATTAGTATGTAAAATATTTTTCTAAATGTGCAGAAAATTTTAATAGCTTAGATTTGATAAGGCTTATTTGGCTGATGGTGTTTCATGCTTTGCTAGCTCGGTAGCTGGATATTTTCTAGATGTAGTTGAATAATTTGTTTATTTAATTTGTATATTCTTACTGATTGAACTGTATCATCCAAATCAACATTTTTGTTGCTTATTTCAATGCTGAAGGTTCCACATACTCTATTAATTCAGCCGCACACATTGTCAGTTTAACAGCGTATCTTATGGAAACAGCTGCTTGCTTTGATCTAGTTGAATACGATGGTAAGTTGGGATTTTAGACACATTGCCTGCCAATTATGCTGCGTGATTTGGCTGATGTCTGTATACTTTAATAAACAAATTCATTAGTATTTGAAATGCTCATAATCTGTGCCTTGTGTATACAGCAGTACACTGGACTTCAATTCAGGAACAAGTCTCACTGATTTATGTGGCACTTTAGCTCTGCATTGTGTGATAAACAGAGACTTCCATAACAATGTCAGATGCAAGGAGAAACATATAAAAACTGATTTATATATATTGAAATATTAACATGCATAAAACAACAGCAATCTTCACTGCGATTCATCCTCCAGATTCTTTACCTATGTTTTTGTTTATTTGTTTATTTTTCCCATGGGAGAGGGTGTGGTGTTCCTGGAATTAAAGATCCCATGGCACTTCTTACAGCAGTAAGTGTAGCCTGGCCAAATTCCTTTTGGGTAACTACATTCTTCATCTCAAATTCTCTCTACAAGTTTTAGTTACATATGCCATTCTTCTATGCGGGCTGTTCTACGTGGTTGTGTTCCGTTAATCCGGTATCATTAGTAACAACCTGCCAAGTTCCATTTTGGTGGGTGAAGTGGTTCCTGTACATACAATATGTAAAACAATTTGGGAGTCTTGCAGTAAAAGACTTCTTATGAATGAGATATTAGATATTTACAATGAGATTAAAGTCATGTAGCTTTAAGGAGAACACATTTACACAAACATAACAGCAAGCGCTACAGGAAATCATTAAAAGTGTGTCTAGTGTGTCATTTTTAGGATAAGGCAGCATTTTTAACAGTCAACATTTCTAAATCAGTAGTCCCAAAAGAGGAATGCTCAAACATCCCAACTTGAAACTTGCATATCACTCAAGCATTCTACATTTAATATAGAAATCTTTCAGGTAACAAATCCATCCTTTTGCCAACAAGCTACTTTAACAGGAGTTTGCACATCATGAAAGCACTTAGAATTGCACTTGGGTAACTAAAAGAGTATCCAGTAAAGGCAGTAGATACTGGCCCCTGCACTGTGTCATAGGTGTAACCTTAACCCATGTCATGTAACTGGAACCACATAGTAAGGAGCTCTCTCTTACCAGCACTTCTGCATGTTATACTGTTGGGATTTTGTGGTTCCCAATGAGTCAGATGCTGGGCAGAATCAAGGGACTTCGATTCAATGCGATGCAATTCAATGCGACGTGATGCGATTTGATTCAATTCAACGAGGCTTTATTCAATGTGCACAAAGGGAGAGCCCCTGGTACAAAAATCAGGCAGAGTCCCTCCAGCAAGGAGCCCCTCCCATTGTTATTTTATAGCACATGGCACTTACATAACAAGTTACATAACACAAACCTTTAACCAATCAAATTTAAACTTTCCATATATGGATTTGTTTATCACATTCTCATAGTCCTCCATTCCACATGCTAAGCTCACCCCCCTCCCCTTGGCCTTCTCTAGAATGTTCCTAGGGTGGTGTGCCACAGCATGCTTCCCTATTCATAAGCACCCTGAAAACCACATTTTATCCTAAATGAACACAAGCATATCCTTCAATACCTTTATTACAGTAACCCTTAGGTAGGGTGACCAGACGTCCCAATAAAATAAGGCATTTTGTCCCGATATCCGCCGGCAGCACTGTGTGGGTTTTTTTGGTTTTTTTTTTTTTTTTGCTCAGCCAGGGCAGGACTCGGCTTTTTTTTTTTTTCTGCCAGCGGGCACCCCTCCCCCCATGTGTCCCGATATTTTCTTCCCCTCACCTGGTCACCTTATCCTTAGGGAGGATATAGTAGTGCTGAACCTTTTCATCTCAATTGCACAAAGCAGTTGCCACTTGAGAGTAACTTACTGTTGACTGGAAAGTTCTGTAGATCTATGGTTTTCAAGCTATTGGGCCTAAAATCCTTAATGTTACCAGCTGTCCTTTCAGGCTCTGTCAGGGTTCTTTTCAGCACTGAGCATATTCTAAGTGGCCATGGCCTTTTCTTTTATTCACCTATGAAACAGAGTAATTTACAGAGGAAAGCCTTGGAAAGAAGGGGTCAGAAAAGGAAGTTGGGGGTACAGTTATGCACCTGTGGCATCTTTGTTTTAAACGCTCTACTCCTAAAATTCCCTCCCTTCCTCTCTCTCTTTTCATCCTGTCCCCAATCTCCTCTTACTTTCCCTACTTCCCTTTTCGAAACAGGACACTCATTATCTCTCTCCTTTCTCTCTTACTTTTCCCTTCTTCTGCTCCTCTCAGCCAGATCCCCATCCAGTCATGCCTTACCCAACCCTCTCCTCCAGGAGCCCAATTCTTCCTGCTTGACTCCTCGTTTTGCTCCCCTCTCTATTCTGTGCCTCCCAGATCTGTTTCATTCCTTCTCCGGGTACATCACTCACTCTGTTATGTTTCCCCGCCTCCCAAAATATCCAGTCTCCAAGTACATGCTCAGTTATGCTGCTCCTCCTTCCACCAAGTATATGATGCATAGACAGTACGCATGGTGCTGAGCTCTGTGCAGCTCTGGGATCCTATATACATAAGCTTGGCAGAATTCCATTTTTATGTTTTTATAATTTCATGGATAATTTTGAAATTTATTTTAAGCATATTTAGATTTTCATAGTTGTGTGAAATTATGGGGTCAGAAAGTAGGGGGGTCAGACAATAATTATTTAATGACAGTAAACAATGAGATTCAAAAAGTTAGAGCTTTATAACTAATAAAACCAAAGTTGTCAACATCACATCAAAATATTCCAAGTAAATGTCCTTAAATCGAACCCTAATAAATTCTCAAGCCACATTTTTCTTACTCTGCCTATCTGTAAATGTCAATTATTATTGATAGAAATATTTTTGTTGTTGTTTTCATAGGTGTCGGCTTCCACTGGCCCTGAGGGGTGCTCAACACCCTGCTCCATCCCAAGCCCCACTCTCACCTGACCCCTTCCACCAAGCCGTCAACCCTGTCCTGCCTCTTCTTGCCCCTGCTCTGTCCCAGGACCCGCCCCCACCCCATCCCTTTCTCCAAGCCCCCAACCCCACCCGCCTCTTCCCACCCTGCCCCACCTCTTCCCTGCCTCTTCCCCCCCAGTTCCACCCCCTCCCCCAGCGTGCCCCATCCCCACTCCTCTGCCTCCCTCCCAAAGCCTCCGTGAAACAGGTGATCACAGCAGGCGGGAGGTGCTGGGAGGGAGGGGGGATCTGGCTGCCAGTGGGTGCCAAGTGCCCACTCAATTTTTTCCGTGGGCGCTCCAGCCCTGGAGCACCTACAGAGTTGGCACCTATGGTTGTTTCGTGTGTGTGTGTGTGTGTGTGTATGTGTGAAATAGACATTTACCAATTAAAAGTCTAATCCTTCCAAGCCTCTATATAGACATTGGTACTTATGCTATGGGGAGCTAGTCCAGGCCTCAGTTTTCCCTCCTCCTGATTGGAGATGGGTAGGCAACATCACTGGGATTAGGATGGCTCCTAGTACCATCGATTCCCCTTCCCCTTTCCAATAAACAATGGGCTGCTTTAATTTCTCAAGTCACAGGCAGCCATTTGCTTCATTTGTATATTTCTGGTCCTAGACTGAACTATGCAGAGAACAGAAGTAGCTGTAGTGCCATGAAAGTCCTTCTGTCCCTCAGGAAGCTGGTGAAGTAAATCTCTAAGAGATAAACAGAGCAGACATGCAGTAGATGGTGTCTAATGGATGAATAGGTCAGATAGATTCAGGAAGAATTAACACTATGGTAACACTAATAAACAAATAAGCGCATTTTTGGTTTTTTGCTATGAGAAATTTTGTGAACATTCTGCTACTCTCCACCATATGCTAAAATACAACTTTGCAGGCATAATGCCAATACAAAATCAAACACAACACAACTACAGAGGAAGTCAAATGTGTTGAATGTGGGCAAATATGGGGAGGGTGGGAAGAGTAGGAGGAGAAGCTTGCTGCTGGATCATGTAAAGAAAAGACAGAACAGACAGAAAAGGGACACAGATTATATCTTATAGGGTGACAAAAGGACAATCAAAAGAAATCCAAAACAAAGCCCATCCAACAAGAAAACACAAGGAGCTCTAAGAAATGCCAGAGAAAGTACGCTAAACATCTTATTGCAGTATTTCTGTAGAGTTTGACTTACACAACAAGTTTTGGGGGGAAATGCAGAAGTAGAAATTGTTTTCTGTACAGGAAAGTATAGCTTTTTTGGAATTCCAGTCCTACTACTATACTTAGCTATGTATTTTTTGACTGTTGACATTCTTGATTGTCTTGCTGCTAACTCCGTACAACATTGAAATTAACACGAGGTAGCTTAATTAACACTTTCTACAGCTATTATAACCAAAATATGCTATTTAAAAGTCTTAGAATTACTAAATTAGGCCAAGAAGTTTGATTAGAAATCTGGAATTCTAAAATATGATGTCTGGAAAAAAATTATCTTCTCCCCTCACCTCCCTACAATTCAGGAAAATGAATACAGTATCATGGTCTTCACCTTTATTCCTGTTGCGATAAATGCAGGTTAATAGAAGGTTACATCTTCTGCGTTTAGGAAATGTATGAGTGAAGAATTACACACAAACCATTAATAGTTTCATTTCGGAACTTGCATTACTCCCACATACTGCTCATCGTAAGTGATAGCAGGCAAGAAAACAGACAAGAAATTGAATCTCAACCATTTGTAACTACTGAGTCAAAAGGTGCTGTGGGTGTGAAGGATATAGTTACTAATAACAAAATTGTCATATTAGATCAAAAGGCTAGCTGCAGTATGAAGCTGTGGTAAATCAAAATCTTCTGCCTTTCTTTCAGACCATGTTCCAAAACAGCATAAGTAGACTTTGGAGCTTTTTAAACAAAGAGAGAATAGAACTTAATCTTAAACAGTGATTTTACTTTAAAGGTTGGCCATCCCTCAGGACAAACTTCAGGATTTAAAAGTATAATACAACTCTCACATTTTAAGCAGCCATTTTGGGTTTCAGATCCCTGTGGTTATGTATTAAGCTACATTTTTTATTGATTCTTTTAGTATAGGCAATGAAATGAAATTGCTAAACACAAGGGAAAAGATTACACCATTCACTTAAAATGCTTCAGGACTTACACTACCATAATAGCTGAACAAGAGTATACAATACATCTGGAAGCACATCTGGCAGTTGAAGTCATCTGGCTTACCATCATGCTGTATGTTGTTCATATAAAACACCTAGGATGCTGTACTCAGTCATACAATCAGGCATATGGTAATTTTATTTTGGGATGGATCTGTACCAAAACCCCTGATCCAAACAATCCTAAATTTTGGAAAAGTTCAGAATAGCTATGAAGTTTTTCTTGTACCCAACATTAATTATCTTATTGTTTCTGTATGCAATTAATTGAAATAACTGGCTAATGGTTATGGTTTCCTAAAGAACAAATTATTGTTTAATACTTTCCTGATGCATATATTAATACTTGATTCAAACAAGCCACTTCTTGCTTCATTATATCTGAGCTGCTATTGAACATATATTAGTCTTGTTGTAGTGATAGATTTTATATCTGAATCATAGACTCATAGAACTGGAAGGGACCTCAAGAGGTCATGAACTACCTTCGTTTCAGGAATAAAAGTGTACTGATCAATTGAACTTTCCATTCATATATCATCTTATTTCATTTAGAGCTGGCAACACATTACATTTTAATGCACATTCTAGCCATAGCACACATCACTTGGAACAGATGGATTTTCAATTGAACATTAACATAGGAATCCTATGAAATTTATATTAACCGAGCAGTTGCTGATAATTAATGCAACTGAGTTTTAGAGAAAATCATGTCTGTGTGATTTATGGGTTTGACAATACCTATCCATTTTTTGCTGTATGCTCACTTTTCCATTATTACAAATGCCACTGACATTTGCCAGGTAGCACCTCTTAACAGCAGGAGTATTGCTAATTTTAAGGGTTTGCTGAGTTTTCTGTAGTAACCACTATGATTGAGATGTTTAAAATTATGAAAAGTGCCCCTTGGTCTGCAGATGACAACAATTCAGCTACAGCTTCCTTTGCTGAAGGAAGACATTTAAATTTCATGCATTGGACTTCAATTCCAGCTATGCATGGCCACAAGTGTGAAAGGTACAAAGCAGTGGAGGATTGGGTCCTTTGTCTCTACTCCCTTCCTCACTTTGTCCAATCTAGACAAGTCTTGATACCATCTTTTCTCACGGTCATGCCACTGTTGGTGCAAAAGGCACATCTGTAACACATTCATACTGGAAACCTTGCCAATATTTCTTCGTCTTAATTCTCCATCTGTTTTTGAAAAATTGACATCAATCATATTTTTCCCTGGCCTGTGCACATTCATATCTTTCTCCCTCTCTTACGACTGGTCAGAAAATGAGAACTTGTTTTCTGGGGAAATCTGGCACTGGATACTGTGGGAAACACGATACCAGACTAGACAGACTGCTGATCAGTTGCAGTAAGATATTTCCTATAGGCATCAATGCTTACATATGTATGATAGGGTATGCTGACCCAAAGAATGTTGGAACTTAATCCCAAAGAAATTAAAAGTTACATCTCAAACTGCATCCTTTATTTGTACAATTCTTCATAAGATTGTAGATAGCGTTAAAAATGCACTCTATCCAATCATCTGTGACAATGATTATGTACTTTAAGGATGGGATGTCTACGTTTTCAAAAGCAACAGTGATTTTGGATGCCTACATTTTTGGCTGCTTATTTTGAGAAGCATTAAAGGGACCTTATTTCCAGAAAGTACTGTGCACCAACCATCATATTATTATGTTATTAATAATAATGATTATTATTAATATTTTATCACCATCATTATAGTGCCTGGGAGTCGCAGTCATGGACCAGAACTCCATTGTGCTAGGTGCTGTACAAACACAGAACTAAAAGACAGTCTTTGCCCCAGACAGCTTACAATCTCAGTGTAAAACAAGAGAAAACAGATGGATACAGACAGATGTGGGGAGTACAAGGAAACAATGAGACTATATTTGTCAGCATAATAGACAGTGATCTTAGCACCCCAAAAGCCTAAGAACTGTCAACTTTTTTGTAGGCCTCAGAGCAAAGTAGAATTTTAAGGAGGCTCTTGAAGAAAAATAAGGAGTTAGTTTTTCAGATGGTTACATGGAGCTCCTCCCAAGCATGAAGGGCAGCATGGGAGAAAGTAAGGAAGTGCTTCCTTGAAAATTCAACATGTGGGCAATGGAGGGTGAAGGAACAAAATGGACACATATAGAATCAAGCACGTAGGTTTATTATGCACAATGCTGGCGGAGTGTCACTTTGCTTATTAGGCTCAGAGACATTGCCACGCAATGGATTACAATAGATTATATAGGATTTTCATGGACGGAAGAAAGCAATGGGGTGGGAGGTCCCAAGACCCTGGATAGATCTAGCAGCAAGACAAGATAAGCACAGTAAGCCAATAGTCTAAAAGATTACATAATGGCTCCGGCCAGTCATAGAATCATAGAATATCAGGGTTGGAAGGGACCTCAGGAGGTCATCTAGTCCAACCCCCTGCTCAAAGCAGGACCAATTCCCAACTAAATCATCCCAGCCAGGGTTTTGTCAAGCCTGACCTTAAAAATCTCTAAGGAATGAGATTCCACCACCTCCCTAGGTAATCCATTCCAGTGCGTCACCACCCTCCTAGTGAAAAAGTTTTTCCTAATATCCAACCTAAACCTCCCCCACTGCAACTTGAGACCATTACTCCTTGTTCTGTCATCTGGTACCACTGAGAACAGTCTAGATCCATCTTCTTTGGAACCCCCTTTCAGGTAGTTGAAAGCAGCTATCAAATCCCCCCTCATTCTTCTCTTCTGCAGACTAAATAATCCCCTCAGCCTTTCAGTCATGTGCTCCAGCCCCCTAATCATTTTTTTTTGCCCTCCGCTGGACTCTTTCCAATTTTTCCACATCCTTCTTGTAGTGTGGGGCCCAAAACTGGACACAGTACTCCAGATGAGTCCTCACCAATGTCGAATAGAGGGGAATGATCACGTCCCTTGATCTGCTGGCAATGCCCCTACTTATACAGCCCCAAATGTCATTAGTCTTCTTGACAACAAGGGCACACTGTTGACTCATATCCAGCTTCTCGTCCACTGTTACTCCTAGGTCCTTTTCTGCAGAACTGCTTCCTAGCCACTCGTTCCCTAGTCCGTAACAGTGAATGGGATTCTTTCATCCTAAGTGCAGGACTCTGCACTTGTCCTTGTTGAACCTCATCAGGTTTCTTTTGGCCCAATCCTCTAATTTGTCTAGGTCCCTCTGTATCCTATCCCTACCCTCCAGCGTATCTACCACTCCTCCCAGTTTAGTGTCTCAGGTTAACATATAACATACTGTAACAGGTGTTTTCCATTAAACAATTTATAAAGTGTATAATTATAAAATATATTTATATTGAATTCTATTTGGGGTCCATAGGAATGAGGTAGTTTTTCTGGTTGTCAACAGGTGAGTAGCTGGGGTTAAAGCAAAAAGACATTGAAAAGTACATGGCAATAGAAATTGTTTTTCAGGATGCCCATTGTGTTTCTAAAGGCTGACACTGGCATCTGGGAGGGAGGGGATGCACCAATTAGAAGGGAGGATGTCATATCTCGTACTGACATGCTTAAGCCTCTCCATGAACTCAAGGTTAGTATGTGGGGAGGGTATTGGTTATCTCTTCCTGCAGAAGGAATGGACATAGAGGCCCCTTTCAATACTTTGGTATGTCTGTAGCTTCTGATAAAGATGCCAATTACTGCTCCCCATCTGGAGTTTTGCTGACCATGGTTATCTTAGTAAAAACCAAGGTTGTCTCTTGTTTGTTCAGCTTCTCTTAGCTAATATTGTTCACTGTTTGCTAGGTCCCTAGGCCTCTGACCAAGCTTTGAACTTTGGGCCTGTGAAAAGTTGCTGACAGAGCCTGTGTCAGGGTTTTACATACACAGCACATGGATATCATGGGCCAATCAGAGGCACGATACAACTTTTTCATACTGAATAAGAGATGATAGGTAAGTTGGGGATAGGTCACAAAGGGCTTTGAAAGTGAAGAAAAATATCTTATATTTGGTTCAATTAGGGCTGCTTTAGCTAATGGCAAAGCAGGCAGCTGTTTAGGTCAGCAGATTGCTGGGAAGCTGCTAAAGGGAGCAGATTAGACAGAGGGGCAGTTAGGCCAAATTTGAGTGGCACTGCAACCCCATGCACCAGGCTGCAATACCACTCTTAGCCTATGAGGAATGGGACAACACACTGAAGTTTTACCTAGGATAGCAGATTGTTTTGAGTGGCCCCTGAATATGACAGACAAGAGGGAATCAGCAGAGGGATGTAAAGAAAGGGCGGACATGATCAAAGCAACTGGCTAGGAAAATTATTTTTGCAGAAGCATTCTGAATGGATATGAGCAGGGAAAGATTGCATTTGTGAAGGCTGGAGAAAAGGATGCTGCAGTAATCAAGATACAAAACAATGAGAGCGTAGACAAGAGTTTTAGCTGTATGGATGAATAGGAAAGGCTGTGTAGGGAGCCAGGGTGGCCTCCCTCCGAACCAGAGGGTAAAGAGCCACTCTCTCAGCCTGAGTCAGTGGAGACAGGCCAAGCTTACTCCACCCCCCAGAAGGGGAGGGGTGGAACAGGAAGTACAAAGGGCGGTGCCCTTAGCACAGTCAGGGCAGCACAAGGGAGGGAGACAGACACAGGCTGCTCCCTGTAGACCCTGCTGCCAAACCAGGGGATGCCCTGGACCAGGGGAAAATTGACCTTGAGGAAGGAATCAGGCTAGCAGGTCTGCCGGCCACAGAGTACCCTGAGGGACTGGAGGAGCCGCGCAGCGACCCGAGCCAGAGTGAGTCCGACGCTGAGGCTGAGCTGGAGCCACCGGGGCTACTGGTGGCTGAATATCCCAACAAGTTGGAGGAATCAGAGGGACCCACTTGAGAGACCAGGTAGGAAGTAGCCCAGGGGCAGAAATGGACAGTGCGGGGAGTCAGTATTTGGTC